>NC_091447.1:18356265-19556265 GCF_964237555.1 Oryctolagus cuniculus
CTCAGCCACCATCAGAGCGAATGCAGCAATTTGTCCGATTTTTTTTAATAAACAAATACCTCACTGTCATTTCATTGTTTACTTAAAACCGACATGTTTACTGAGGACTGGGATGTCGCCGGTTACCCTGCTGGCTTCCACTCCGTGTTCTTTGTTTGGCTTTCACGGAGGGGCACTGTCCCCCACAGCGGCTTCACCGTGTTCGAGACCCCCGAAGCAAACAGGTAAAGCCAGAGCAGAGACAGAGCCACCATGCTAAACGGCCATCAGGAGACAAAGCTAGTGGGAAAGCGGTTTGCTATTTTCCTCCAGCTCAGATGCTGTTCAAAGCCATGAATCTCCCCCCAGCAACTCCCCCCCCCATGCAGGAACAGATGAGCAGCACCACGCGCCGAAGCCACAGGGATGCGCGTGGATTTCTGAGTGCTTCACAGAATACAAATGAGTCATCCTCATTCTTCTTCTAGCACAGCACACAGGCCAGACCTCATTAGAATTCAATATCACTCTGCTTTTCTAATGTTAATACACCAGTTATATAAGAAATACATAGGGGGGATTATGTTCAGCATGATATCATAATTCTGAAAACTGGACGTAATCTTTGTTAGAGGAAATTACTGCATTTTGCCATTTTATCTTTTGCTTCTAATGCAACTTAAACTCCCATTCTAATCGTGGATTATAAGGGGCTTTAATTCTTTGTGCCTCTCTTAAAGCTGCAGTGACTACAAGCCTGGCTCTGTGGCTTTCCATACGAACGCTGTGTGTAAAGATGGGTTTGTGGAGGCTGTGCGTCCATCTCGCTGTGAAAGGAAACACAGCCCGTTGTGTTAATAAGCAACTGTAGGAGTTTGCTTCACCCAGGAGTAACTCCGGGCATTAAGGCAGGAGGTCTTTTGTCTGGAGTGCAGCAAGAAGTGTAATGGAAACAAAAACACCAACACATAAAAATACAATTTATGCCCTTTTATCAAGCGAAGAAAAAGTTGGTTAACGTTTGAAAAGGGAGCAGTAATGTAAATTTATTGACAATTTTATTGTAATAATTAGATGTTTACACAGTCTGGACATTGTGGCTAAATCACTTCTAGCATGTTTATTTGCAGGGAGCTGTTCCTGGGCTCTGCGGCAGGTTCATTAAGAAGACAGACTGTATTAGAATTTCAAAGAAACAGCCAGTTCCCATTCTCTCCTACTCTGTTTTACATTAAAACAAAACAAAACAAAAGCAAAAACAAAACTACCTAGAACGAAGTAAATACAGAATTCCCTTCATAAGGAAAACAACTTCTCTCTGCCACCCTGAAAAAAGCTCAGAGATGAATCTTGTTCTGGGTCTCTCCGTACTGAGCGCGAGGAAGTCCGCCTTTCACCGAGGTAGCCCGCTTTTAATCGCCAGTGTGTACACGAAGATCTGTTTTTGACTAAGAATAAATAATAGTGGAGCACTGGGGGCAGCTCTTGCTTTGCTCTTTTCTTCAAAAAAAACGAAACAAACATCCCCTCCCCCGGCCCCGCATTTATTGTAGATGGAAAGCTTCTCTTCCCAGCACGTCTTGAGACAGAAAACCCTCGTTTAGAAAGAAGTATTTCTCTTACGCAGCCTAAAACCAGATTAATAGACTCAAATCGCACACTTGAATAATTTGACTAAATTTAAAATCCCGACATGGCTCTCTCCCATTAATTTTTGGGGGCTTCGGTACTAATCTTTAATGTGTTGCTCTGATAGGATTTTCGTGTTTTCAAACTCAGCTAAAATGGAAATGACAGGTTTTCAGTTATGCAAAAAATAGCATGAAGTGCCAGGAAAAATGCATTGTGAACAAAATGATCTTTAGGAAAGATGTGAAATGAGAATGATTTTACAGCATGAGATGAATCCAATAACAGAAGCATATTCAGGCAATTATATCAATTTTTAAAATTTAAAAACTGTTTAAAAATTAAAGCACTGAATGCTAAGCTATAATATGTTCCCAGCCTTCGAATACTTCCATTAGAATTAAGTACTAATCAATACAGAGTATTTATTGCTGTAAGCCACAGCAGCAGGGGAAGCAGGGGATGCTACACTTAGAACTTGAAATTGTCTACGATGATCACTGGAGAGGAGGAGAAGTTTCAGAAACAGGGGAATCTTTAATTTATTCAGAGTTGCCGCAATCCAGTGCATGCCTACTGCCTGTCTTTACCAAAAGAGTGTGCAACAATAGTAATGGAAATAAATTACGAAAGATACTGCTTCCCACTTCAAGTTAGTAAGGTTAAGAGGGTTAACAGTAGTTCTTATTTTACAAAGCAAATAATAGCAGATATTCAAATCTATTTTTTTAAGTTGACAAAACTGATTAATGGTTGAAAACAATCAAAGACTCACATTGCAGGGCACTATTTTAAAGAGGAGTGCTAACAAAATGAACTCCAAGCTAAACCGACCTCATCAGCTCTGCTACTGGAACTATGTACTGCCTAACACTAATGATTATAACTGCTGGGCGAAGAATATGGAACCTCCAGGAACTCTGCATGGTAACAAATATACTTAATAATCTTAAATAAACTCAAACTTACTTTGATATCTACACTTCCAAGTAATTCAAGCCATGAGAAAATGAATTTTTAAAAAATCAGATCATGAAAGCCATTATTATTTGAAGGAATACGCTCAATTTTTTAGATAATTTAAATTATTGAACAGTCCTTTGCATTTTTTAGTAGCTTTGACTAAAGTTAGAACATTAGAGCATTAAGGTTACACATAATGGGGTGATGGTGTGCCCTTGTTGCAAGTCGGATTTCTCCACACAAACAACACACCAGATTAGTGCTCTATCACAGGGCTCCCCCCGATCAAATAAAATCATCTTACTCCTGCATGGGTATTAGAAGAAAATGCTTAGCTGGAAAATTTGCCGTTGCACACAGCCATCCACCGAGTCCCATCCCAGACACAAGTCATAAAGGGACTAGAAACTAGGCAAAAGGAACCCACACAAAAATTCTCCTTCAGGAATCCTTTGAAAACTAAATGGAAAACTCTCGGCTAAGTCCAACCAACTACAAACTACACATACCTGAAGACTCTTATTAGCACACTGGCGGTTTCAAATATCGTGAGCGAAAGTTGGCCCAGAAACTACAGACAGAGGAACATCTCGCCATTGAGCTCTCCATGAACAGAAACTGGCCACAGCTTGGAAGGCGATGGCTTGATCAAACACGCACTTAAGATCACAGGAGGACTGAATCCCAAACTCCTCCAGGATGACTCCATGAGCTCTCATCATGAAGCAACAACAAACCCACCAGCTCCTTGACGAGATCCCAAGCACTGTCAGCAGCCAGTGTGGAGTGCGCAAACGTTTTTTTCCCTTGCTTTGGTTGTGAAGGAGAAATTTTTATTTTGGTCAATGTTTCATTTTCAATTTTCACATCTTCAAGTGCAAGGAATCCGTGTTTGACACTGCTGTTGATTTTTCAGGTCACTCCCAAATGTAATCTCACTTAAGGCCCCCGTGGCAAGGGAGCAGGCACTGCTGGTGCTGGTGCAGGTAGGGACCTGTTCTAGGGTACAAGGTGTTGGAGAATGAAACTCGCGTTTGGGTTAATTCCAATTCCTGTGTTTTTCCTACTGCTCACTCCTGCTGCCCCCAACTGAAGGAAAGGAGTCTTTTATTCCTAGAGATAGGGGCACAGAGCTTCTAGAATTCTGCTTACCGTAACTGGCAGCAACTCTGTAAAAAGAAGGTCGCACCTTTTAACCACGCACACAGCTCTTTGCTTCCCAACACACTTCATTCAATAGCTACAAGCATTTCAGAAATTTTTACAAAAATTTTATACAATCAATCTTCTCATCTGAACCAATACTGAAACTCTTAAACTTCCCCCCTCATACGTACATATATACACGTATGTGTGTGTGTGTGTTCACATATACACACACACACGAGAACATTCCCAGTTTGTTCTCAAGTAGTACCCTAGATGCAGATATAACAAAATCAGAGAATCTTTTCTTTTGCATCTTAGGTCACTGCTGGTGGCTTCACCTGCTAAGAACTGCTCCAAGACCAGGCTACCTGAGGCTGTTCTTACTCTTCTTGTGTTTATGTACTGTTTTATGCAGACCACACATCTACTTGGGAAAGACTCTGTCGAATTCTATACACGAAACGCCCCTCGCACACTGTTGGCACTTAAATGTAATTATTCAAAATGGAATCATTTAATTAGATAGGAAGAGAAACAGCAAGCCCTGAGATGATAATAATGAACAAAGCAAATACGCTGACCAACTGGAGCCCCGCCACAGCTAACAGCAGGTGCAGAGAGAGCCGTGTTCCCGGTGTTCCACTCAGGATAAACACGCAATGACACACCTTGCTCTGCTGGGTGCACAGACAGGAGAGGGCGCAACTGACAGTGGAACTCTAGCGCAGAAAGGATTACAGAGGCTCCTGGCCCTCTGACGTGGCTCCTTGGGAAAGCCGGAGGAGGAAGGGGAAGCCGAGGCAAGCAGGTGGAAAGGACGCCGTGCAGCCCACAGCACCTGCCCTGGGAGTGAGTGAGGATGAGTCCAGGTACCCACGTGGACAGGGCTGGTTACTTTACACCAACAAGATCCACACAGCAAGGTCAAGTCCCAATGCTCTGTGTTTCAAAAAACCACCTGGAATGAAATACCCCTTGGAATCTGAACCTCAGAGCACCCTTTTCAGCACTCTGGGGGTGCATCTCAGACCACGAGAGGGCGCAATCTGACTCCCCTAGGCCTTTCCCAGTTAAATTCCCCAGGCCTAGAATGAATCTGTTCTCTTCATTTCCTAATCTTTTGGCTCCACTGCTGTACAAGGCACCACCTGGGTACTCGGACTAAGACCTCATACTCAGTTAATGTTCAGTACCCAAGAAGCTTAGGTGCAGAAGTACTGGGTATTCCACCAGAAAGTCTTCCTAAACATTCCTATCTCAACAAGTGAAAGTCGTATGTCACACTTCCATCACTCAGCTACAAAATTACACACATACATAGTCTATAATGAAGTTTGTTCACTGGGTTTGCTAATCACCCTTTAAACTGGTTCTTTAAACCTATCAGTTAAAACATACCCCCACCCCCAACCAACAGCTGCTGGACACGGAAGCTATCAGCTTCAGAGGGGCCAGCAAGGCTCGCCCGGCCGGCCAGTGTCCCCAGGCGGGAGCGGGCCACTGGAAAGGAGTCCCTTTGGCCTTGTCCTCCCTCTCCTCTCTGCTGCCTGCGTTGACTTCCTGTTTTCAGCCGGCCAGAAGTTCACGGACACAGCATGACGTTTACCCTCCAGTGTGGCTCAGCCGGCTTCCGTCTTGATATGGTCGCCCACGGGGGCAGAACGCAGCTGTCCGGCTGGGAGCCGCGGGACCCCTCCACCCGTGCTCACCCTCTTTTACAGAAACGGCGTCATCAGCAGCGGCGACAGAGTGCCTACTGCATGCGAAAGCGGAACTAAGCCTTCTTGCTAGTCCTGCACAGCAAGATGGAGCCGAAACTGAGAGGAGGCAGCGGCTAGGTAACTTAGAACCCCAGGACCTGAAGTTACTTAACCCAGTTTTCCGAATCAGGAAAATGGGAGTAAATCACAGAACTTACCTCATGGAGTTGTGAGACCGCGCCACTGAGGCGTGCACAGCATGCCACGGAGCACCCACTCAGGAAATGTTAGCCGCCGCAGGTGCAGTCTCCACCAGGTTGCTGGCGTCACGTCTGACCCGACAGCAGACCGATGGGCAGGAGGCGCTCTGAATGCACCCCATGGGGGCGGCGAGCCGAGGGGGTGCCTCGGAGCCGGCTTGTTTGTCGGAATTTTGTAAAGCGGTTACTGGTAATTGGCATATGCGGGCGTCATCCGTTTTCTCCGTGGAGAGCACCCGTGTGACACCTCGCCCAAGTCAGAGGGAACCTGCCGTTCGCGTCGCAAAATGGCGCCTGCTTGTAGTCTGGCAGGGGTGAGTTTCCCATGACAGCGCCAAGGCCAGTCAGGGAGCGGAAAACACGCAAGTACGGCACTATTGCCTGGCTGAGAAATGGAAAATAACACAAGACCGAGCAGGCGGACCCCAGGCACACACACTGCCGAGTTCCAACCCCAGAAAGGCCCTTGGAGAGGGGCTTTGGGCAAGTTTCCAGCCCCACACCTCTGCACACGGCCCCAAGCTTCTTCCCTGGCTCCGCCCTGCGCCTCTGCACACGGCCACAGCCCTCTCGCCTGGCTCCGCCCCATACCTCTGCACACGGCCACAGGCCTCTTGCCTCGCTCAGTTTCCAGTCCCATTGCTGACACCACAGACGGTGGCTTGGCAAAGACTTCCATCTGCCTTTAAGGCAACGCGCAAAGCACTCAGGGTAACCTCATCAGTAGCACTTAAAAAAAAAAAAAAACGAAATTGAGTGGAATTATGGTTGGGTTTGGCAACAAATGTGAAACTCCCCATTTCCAGAAATTCCTTTGGGGTCCCCACAAGGTGACATCTGGAAAGCCGCAAAGATGGCCTGACCTAAGCAGGGTGCCGGGCAGCTGTGACCTGAGGCGTCCTGGACTCTGCCCTATGCCCCGGTGTGAAGGCCCCACGCTGCCCACGAGAAGAGAAAGGCAGGACGCGGCCAAGTAACTTTGTCACCATTCCTAATCTGCCCCAGCGCCGTCCCCACGATGAACTCCCATCCACCGGAGGACGGTGATCACAAGGACTTGATCTTAAAGACCCCGTGCACAGGGACAGTTCGCTGTTCTTGCTTTGTTTATTAGATCGTCGTCAGTCACAGAACAGGTGGGCCGACTCAACAAAGGCACTTTCCACTAGCAGGTATGGAAGGGAAGCCGGCTGTTGCTGCAATCCCAGGTCCGGAGGTCTCAGCAGTTAGCAAATGCTGACGGGAGGCACGCCACGCACTCCCTACCACGCTGGCAATAAATCAAACGCTTGCGTCTAAGTACCGAGAGAGCAGATTCTACTAATAAAAACAGGGAGAGGCCCCTCACAAGCGGCACTAATGAAATGTCATCCCCTGTGACTGTGATCATATAATTTTATAAGTATTTATCTCATCATAACAAAATGTTATACTACTGAGAGTCCCAACAGATACTCCGGATGAACTCAACGACAAGGCAGGAGCTGGATGATAAACTGGCCAAAGCTGGGGAGGATCAGAAATCCCTGGCTCCCAATCTAGATAAACTGCCATGCATTTGGGTGTCCATTAAATCTATAAAAAGATCCGTGTAATGATACCCTACTTATTTGTTTCTCTGTGTGTTTGAATACTTGAGATTTTACTCATAGATGAGGCCATGTTAAACAAATGCGTTTTGAACATTGTGTATTTATTTACTGGAAAGGCAGAGAGACAGGGAGAAAAGGAGGGAGTGAGGGAGAGGGAGGGGGAGGGGAGGAAGGTGTGAGAGGTGCAGAGAAAGACCGGTCTCCCATCTCCTGGTTCAGTCCTCAAAGGCCCACAACAGCCAGGCAGGGCCAGCCTGGAGCCGGGAACTCAATCCAGGCCTCACACTTGGATGGCAGGGTCCTGGCTTTTCGTCATCATCTCCAGGCTGCAGATCAGCACGAATCTGGAATCAGAAGTGGATCTGGGGCTTGAGCCCAGGCACTACAGTGGGATATAGGATACAGGATGTAAGTGGACCAAGCAGTATCTTAATTGTTATGCTTCATGCCTGCCCCTAACACATGCTTTTATACACACACACAAAGGCACTTCAAACATTCGTGAAAAATGAAACTGAAATGTAAATTTACTTTGGTGTAAAAAATTTTGGAATCCATGCATATGAGGGGGTCTTCAAAATATTCATGAAAAATGTGTATTATAGAAAACTGCATACTTTTAAAATTTATATACAATATGTATACATGTTTTATGCATATATAAAAATACAGTTTTCCTTCAACTTCTGAGTGAAGTTGTGTTTTCTGTGGCCTGCCTGATTGTGTTTCAATCTCCATGACTTCTTGGATTGCTTTTCAATATTCTTGAATCTGCTGAACTGCAGACATAAAAGCGATGTATGTCCAAGCGGTTTGCATTTGTAATCCCACTGAGCAGCTGAAATGCAAACAACTGACTTAATAGAAATTTAGAAAACTCTTCTTAGTTTAAAAAATTGCTCGCAATACTTCAGTCTCATTGATGAAGTTTGGGTCTTTAAACTATACATCTGTTAGGGTCAGTTTTCTTCCATGGTTGAACTGCCAATTTGAAACCATAATATGTAACCGGGTTCTGTTTGTAACCACGACCTTGGATAGTAACAGACTCCACGGCGGCGTGAGCAGTGAGAGAGTGAAGAAATCACAGGAGAAGTGGAAACCTTAGAACCGAGAGAAAGCCTGAACTGCAAACATTTTTGAAACAATCAAAAGGAAGCTGCGCTGTGAACCGACATCAGGGTTTGCGCGGTGATAGCGATCAGAAAACCCCACATACACAGACTTCACCCGTAAATGTTGCCAAAGTGATTTTTCTATGATACTCTAGTACTTTATGTGACTATCTGTAATTAAATTATGGTAAAAGAATCAGCTTAAAATAAAGCATTCAGAACAACTGCTGGACTGCACAACATTCTTTTTCATAAGAGAAAGCGTCGCAGGCAGCAAAGTGGCAAAAACAGACCGGAGTGAGCTGTGGTTAAGTGTAAATCCTGTAGCAATGAAGCCATTTGTATTATCCTTACTTCTTTGAATAAATTCAGATGACAGCCCTATTTCATTTCTTCATTCGGTTTGGAGGCCAGATGGCATTAGAATCATTTACTTCACCTTGTTGTGCCTAATTACTACAATCAACACACTATTTTCCAAATTAATCATAACAAAGTAATTTCATTAGTAACACAGCAGGCTGTTGAATTATTAGCATCATAACAGTTTGCAAACAATTAAACTTTATTTGAACCTTAAAAATTTGCAGAGTGGAACATTATTGTAAGATCTAATGGCAATAGAGTACAAATTCAGAACCGAGCAAATAATCAAGCAAAATGCTATATAAAATATGACTCACAATCACCTTTGAAAAAAATTAGCTCTCTCACTGTTCATAGGAAAACAAATAAAAGCTAAGCAAACATAATGAGAACATAGCAATTAGCATATTTTCTAACAAGCCGCGTTGTTTGAATTCACATTAATGACATGATTATGATGGAGCAGAGTATGTGATACGTTGTCAAGGGTGCAAAGAAAACTTTCCCTGTTAGTGTACAACTGATTTCACCAGAGGACAACAATGGAGCCATGAATCCAAAGCGATGACTATTCTGCAGTTTGCAATCTTTTGTTTCCTTTGGGGCACCTCCCACCTGGCCTCAAGTTTAAGAAGGAACAAAGGCCAGCGGAGCTCTGGACAGAAGTAGCACCTGGTTTCTGGCCTGGCACTGCTCAGAGCTTGGCTGCCCTGCAATCGCTGGGCATCAGTTGGCTAAGGACTCCCTCTCCTGGATTCATGGCAGAAATCTAAATGCTTTACAGCCCGGGCGAGGCGGAGTCTGGGCGGGGGAGGGGCTGCCAAGTGATTTTGTGTGCGATGCAAAGCTGCTGCCATCTACTGGCCTGGCGCTAAAAACCTCCGGACCCGGAAGCAGGGACAGGGCGTCTCCCAGCAAAGCTCCATCCACGGTGGCCGCCAACAAGTGCCCTTTCTTTTCCACCCTAGATGATTTCAACGTATTTCAGTGGCATCCTAGTAGGAAACGGTTCACGACTGCGTGTACGCATTTTGGAAAGCTCTAAGTGGACAATGTCTATGTACAGAAATGAGTTTTCTCCCCATCTTTTAAGATTTTTTTTTTTTTACATTTGAAATTAATCCTGAGATTAAGCAGGGAGGGGGTAGTAATGGTAAAATGGACACTCTGAACAACTGCTTGTAAACAGTTTTACATAAACACTGGAGGTTTAAAATACTGGCAGCTCATGTACACGGCTAGAGCCTTTAGGAAGCAGAGATCTAAAACGTTCAGCCAGGTCAGCACCTGCGCAGTCGCGGTTGGCCACTAGGAGAGGAAGTCTAGTGCAAATGGCTATGCAGCCAGCAGTGCATCTGGAGTGTGTGGGCCCCGGTGGTCCCACACAGGCGCTTACAACACCTCTGCTGGCAAACACACCTGAGAAGGCGATGCCACGCTGCTGCAAGGCTTGCTCAGGCGGCACAGCCCTGTGGGCAACTCAGACGTCGGGCTGCCACTCACCTGCTGGCACATGTGACCACTGTGCTTTCCACACCCTCCTCTCTGCCTGCTGTCACCTCTCAGTGCCCTGGGAAGTACACAGCAGACTCAGATCTGCTGTGTCGCAATAGGACTGGAACAGCAGAACAGTAGGAAGGCAGGGGAAGCGAGGGCTTGCTGATGCCTTCTTTGAGAATTGAGATTCTTTCTACCATAATGCTAGCGGTAGAGCAGTGTCTCTTACAGATTTTTTGTTTCATTAAGTTAAACAGAACTACAGTAGAAAATGCTGGCAAGCTCATCAGCCGGCCAGGATAAGTTACTGGTGAAGGACTGTATAAACCACGGCTCTGCCTTGCACTTGTGTTGCAGGTAACAGCACGACGACACTCTATGATTTTTTTTTTCTTTCTTGCAGTTCTATTTAATAGGATGTAAATTTACCAATCTGCAAAACTGCTTTCATGAAATCATGTTACCATTTTGTGAAAAACAAAAACTAAGCAAAAGTCAGCTACAGAATTTCAACATCGCTGCATCCTTTGGCATCTGTCAAAAGCTTTCATGATCTAGGCAATTAAAAATTCTGTGAAATTACATATTACACTCTAAGGCATAACTGATGTCCAATGATTAAGGAGATTACAGCTTACAGCAGAAGCAGCAGTGACTCCAACGTATGTATGAAACGCAATGAATTCCTCACACAAATCAAATGGGTAGATAAAAACTGTAATTACTTCCTTGCGAAAGAGCAACAAGTACAACTTTACTGCTTGCATCTAATTTACATTAATCCCCCCTCATTTAGTTTCACATCAGGGAAATATTTTAATGAACAACTGCATAAAATTTAACAAAGTCTAGGAATGTTCACCAAACAGAAAGGTTCTGAGAAGTCCCCCAGGCAATCGGCAATGCTCTGATTCCAAGGTACCTGCAGACAAGCCCACGATTCTTCCTTTTCTGTGGGCAGAAACAGAAAGTTGCATTTCAATTTTTTTTATCAGTTAAAATGTTGGTTTTTCCTGCTTAGGAAAAAAATTACACTTTTAGCCAAGGCAAAAAAATATTTGTTCAACATTTTGTCAATTCAGCTTCTCAGAAAGGCCATAAAAGTGGTATTTTACTACAGAGGAAGAGGTTTGGAAAAACAGCCGCTAATTATGAAAAGACATTTCTCTGAATAATCTATTCATTTCCAAAGGACGTTCTGTGAAGTCATTTTAAAAATTAAAGATCAAGCAAAACAAAAAAAGATTTGGGGACATAATCTTTGTATTATCAAAAAACTACAGACTTAAAAAGGCAAAGCATCATAACACAGAGAACATATGAGCTATTACAGAATATTGGATTAAAATGTACTTACCCAGGACTCTCAGATATCATACATCTCCATTATGTAGGCTTTCGGCACCAAGCCAATGGCTCCCTTCATTTCTCCTACCCACCAGCCATATCTATTGTATTCCTAATTGGAAACAATATGCAGTGTTAACCTTTAGACGGGTGTGAGTACAATGTCGTTTATATGCAACTTCTCAGAAATGTTATTTCTTTTTATAAAGTTACAAGAGCATGAGCTGCAAATGAAAACATTTTCATCTTTTTTGTTTCTGGACACTTTAAAAATGCCGTTAAGCAAAGATTTAAATTAACGTATAACACAAAGCCTGTTTATTACTAGGCGGAGAAAGCAGAAATGGTCACTCACGATTCAAACCTGGGAAATGAAACCACCTCAGGAAGCGGGTGCGCTGTGCTCCCACGCCCTAAAGCCTGGGGACACTTTTCCAGGGGCTGCCACCAGTGCTTATGCCACCAGGTGAAAGCCAGGACTTAGGACAATGCATTTGCCTTCAAGAAGCTTACCTTCTACCAAGGATAAGGTTTCTTTTCCACAACAGACTACTTAATTCCTAGTGAGGCTCACGTGACCTATGCTGATTTCAAATGCAGAGATATACCCCTTCCTAAGAAAATCTAATTGACACATTTTAAACAGATAAATTGTTAGAGAATAAGTAAAACACAAACAATTGCTTTACAACCTAATTCCCAAGTGGATTCCTCTAAAATAACAACCCTAAGACACTCCTTGTTTCTTTCATCTCTGGCAAACAATTTTAGACAAAGACTGGACGAGAGAGGCTGAAAGACGGCCTTAGACGCACCCTGACAGTGGACGATCTACAAGAAGTAAAAGTAACTCAAGTTAGGGCGGCCAAATATTACATCTAGCTGTAAAAAAAGAGTGATCGATGAGCCCCTTCTGCATTTACCGTGCGACCTGAGACAAACAGACCCGAGCCCCCTTGTCTCCTGCTCCCCTCAACTGACAGCTACACCACTGCTTGAGGCAGTGCGAATGTTCCCGAACCGGTCTCCTGTGTCTGCCAGACTGACTAATGGGCTTGTATCTCAAATGTATTTATGTGGAGTGAGATACAAACAAAGTAAAACGAATTACAAGTTTCAAGAACAATACCTTCCAAAAAGCAATACTCTGCACAGGCATTGCAGGACCCAAATTTAATTTTTCATATAAGATAAATTTTTAAAATCAATCCCCAGAGTAATTCAATAGGTTATGATTTTTCCAACATCTGAGTCCTAGATAGACGTGCATATGCATATTGAGTTATATTCGGGGAGGGAAATGTGCATACCAGTACAGCCTTAACATTTGTATTGATTAGTACGCTATGCAATTCTTCAATACCAATATCAGTGCTGCAACATTAGCACGTATTGATATGTAGTCTATCAACAGAGAGATTATAGGATAAAGTCTATCGGTGGCTTTTCTTAAACAGTGGGCAGTGTCAGGATTAGGTTTATTGGAAGAACAAAGTGGAGGGAAGAGGAGGAAATGAGGCTAACACTGCCTCTCTCCTCTGGCTTCTGGGTCAGTGGACTTCAGCCTTTAAGGTCACAAATTCAGTGACGGTGAGAACTTAGTGGACAGCATGAAGCCAGGAGAACGGGCTGAGGCCCAGAGCTCAGTGGCCACGACTGTACTCGAAGACGACCACAGTCCTCCAAAGCAAATACTCTGCAAGCTAGGATTAGCAACCATTACATCCTAATAGGTACCTAATAAAACTGCCCTTTTCAATTCTTAAGGCGATGAGTACAATTAGAGCTCAATACTTAATAAAACAAATGCACTTAACCTTCCACAGGCCAGAACAGAGAGTTAACTGGGTAAATGTGAGGGTGGAAGCTCCTTCCCGCTGCCAATCTGAGAAGTGAAGAACTGGTCCCTCTCCCCTCCCCACGGCAGACACAGAAAACAGGCAGCGGCAGGACATACCGGGGGCTCAACCTGCTCCCCGAGACGGGCCTTCTTCTGGGGGTTGGTGCTGAGATCACTGCGAGCTGGCAAGTTCCTACGACTTGATGACGTTCTACTGCGGTTAACATCTTCTACTGCCAATAAAGGGCTTGTTCCCAGTTCTCAGACGCTCACTCACAGTGAAGGGATCGCTTTCTAACAAGTCACAGGTACAAAGGCCGGCTGGTGACTTCCCGCTGGAAGCGCGCACTACAACGGACCGGTCAGAGTCGCTAACAGAAAGCACAGGGACACACAGCAGGAAGAGGCTTAGCCAGCTGCTAACAAATCCCTTAGAAGCAGCATTCCAGGGAGAGGGAAAAAGTTCTAGACTAAAATTGTCTTAAATGCTTCACTTAATTTACAATAATTGAAAAACATATGAAATACACACCTCATAAAAGTACTCTACCATATCACAGATTTAAATCAGAAAAAGGTGAGAATAAAAGCAAGAATACTTATTCCTTTACACTCATAGAGAATGCCACATAATACTCCTGTGTGGAATTAAGAGATAAGATAAAATATAGGGAGGTAAAAATCGAGGAGGCAAATTTATGGATTTACACAGCAGCCATTAGACTCTGTCGACAGGACTGCAAACACAGGGGCTTTTACTTTTATCATTACCGTCCTCTGTACGAGCCTCCTGAGCAACATGAATCCCAATTAAACCATTTGCAGCCTATAAATTGGAATGAAAATGCTTCTTGGAGTACAGTGCTCTCAACTTGGGCCTGAAGATTCAGCAGCTCACAAGTTTTCCTTCCGAGGAAGAAAATCAGCCTGCCGCAGCCTTTCCTCTCGGCTGCTCCAAACAAATGAGATTATGAATGACAGCTGACTCGCAGCGGGAAATAACGGGATCGATCCACAGTTGTGCTACGGACCACACACTCACTGTTGTACTACGGACCACACACTCACTGTTGTACGGGTCTACAAAGTCACAGGTGGAGCCTTAGGACGAAAAGAAAAAAGAAACTCCCAAGCTTCATCTTGCTGATAAACAGAAAGCAACGAGACAAACCGTACAAGGATGCCATCTACAGCCCCGAGGGGTCAGGAAGCACCACGTCATCTTTACGGCCCACGAGACTGCAGGTGGAAGGGGCTCTGACATCTGGTATCCTTCCCCTACTCGGCTCTCGCCATCCGCGGAAATGCTAACACCGGCAAGTGACTGTACTTCAGGAGGACTGATAAAATAATGAAGAGTCCTTTAATCTACAGGAAACCATTCTAGTCAATTTATAAGAAATATTGCATCCCTTTGTAGGACGTGTAATTATTTTCTATTAATCATGTGCTATAAAGCTACATTATGCGGTTATTCTGTTATCACTAGACAGCGGCCTGCAGTCAGCTTCTGACAATGCCAGGTAATTACTGACACAAAGCTGCTTTCTCCTCCAGCGGTAATGCTATCAAGATCCAGAGGTGTAGTGATGCTTATTGTATAAAAATAGTACTCAAAGGAAATTCAATATCTGTAAAATGGATAGCTCCAAGGCAAAATATAATGTGACAGTCAAAGAAGCAAAAAAAAAAAAAAAAATCAGGCAAAGTTGCCTGATCATGCAGGAAAATAGGTCGCACTGAATGCTTGTGATCTAACGCCTGTGTTCTCAATTTTCATACCATTAAAACAGCTTTTATTTGTTTAACTGATAGTCAAAATTTCAATCCAAAATAATCTTCATTGAGCAGTAAACTAAAGTGATTGTGCAATAAGGCAGGAAAAAGGACTGGTTTTGATCAAGTGAAACAGAGACTTTATCCCACACAACAGTACACATGTGTCCACGTTTACTCATTAGCTAAATCTTCTCTCCCTGCACTTGTGTTAAGGCCCCAGCATTGACTTCCGCCCGTTTCGGTACCATGGTGCTCATTGTTCAGGTACATTAATCCACTTTCTGCCAACCATATGGTCAAAGAAGGCTGCTCTAATGGAAACCTGAAACACTAATAAGATTTTGTGATGTACGAGCCCTTTCAAAATCAGCCACTGGAATGTGTGAAAGCAACAGGTGTCAGACATGGTGAGACTGCATGTCCTCTCTCGCACATATGAGGGTGCGGAAAATGCATAGTATGAAAAAACAACGCATGGATTGGAAAAATTGTTGGCACTAAGATGAACTTAGTTTTTAATCCCATTTCCCCACAAACTTCTTACCCTTGTGTATCTGTGCTTCAAAACATACTAGGGCCCTGTGTTAAAATGAAAGTGATTCTGTTTATAAAACATGGCAAGCTTCTGAATGAATGAGCTTCACCACTGTTTTCCAAGTAGCCCCTGTGATATTTCCAAATTACCCATAAATATTACAGTCATAAGGAAACGACACATTTAAAATACATATTTTTTTCAAGGCCAACTCTTCAGCCTCCTCGTTTTTATTACCTCTGGTTAGCAACTTTGTATGAATCTTTTTAATTTCCCATATATCTATCATTTTAAAAACTCTCTTAAAATGCACAACAGGCTTTAAAGGGGGTGGGGGTGCTGTGGCACAGCAAGTTAAACTGCTGCCCAAGAAACCAGCATTCCAAATGAACGCCAGTTCGAGTCCCGGCTGCTCCCCTCTGATCCAGCTCCCTGCTAATGCGCCTGGGAAGGCAGTGGAAGACGGCCCAAGTTCTTGCTCTGCCACCCACATGGGAAATCGGGGTGGGGTTCCAGATTCCTGACCCAGCCCCTGGATGTTGTGGCCATCTGGGGAGTGACCCTGTGGATGGAAGGTCTCTGTGTCCCCCCTTTCTCAAATAAGTAAAAATAAGTAAAACAACCTTTAAAAAAAAGCACAATGCAAATTTGAAAACCTGAGTGTCTTCCTTTTACTATCTACATGTAAAGTGCTTGAATCTAGTTTCCTAACCTGGAAAACATTAGCACAATCTCTAAGGTCCTCCATGATGGCTGAACACCACCATTTAGAAACCCACTTGAAGACACTAAGTTTCCTAGTGGCTTCTGAAAAGCAACTTCATTTATAATTTACCATGCACATGGGATGCTCAGTCCCTCTAACTGAGAGGATCACTATTTATCCCACTTTGTCCTGTGAGCTCCATCTTTAAAGGAAGGAGATAAAGAATCAGTAAGAATTTAACTTTCAGAGCACATTTCAGTTTATAGCTCAGATCCAAGACACATTTAATTCACATTTCTACACCGTCAAGTTATGAAAACAAACAGTAAAAACTGATATTCACACTTAGATTCGTAGTTAAATGTTACGCAACAGAGATTCATGTTGCTCACCCACACCACTCAATTCCAGCTGTCGCCACTCTGATTCAACCCTTCAAAACCTTGCCTTGGATCACTGCATTATCAGCTCTGCCTCCCTGTTGTTCCCAGAAATCATGATCATCGGTTTACCCCGCTGCCCATGAACTTCAACCAGCACCCTACTGCATTAACCTCCAAATGCTGCTCAGCTGGTTCCCACCCTCTAGCAAACCCGCCCAGCACTGCCTTCCTTGGCCAGCAGGCCCAGGCTCTGCATCACCCTCAGGCTGCCCTGTGCAGGTGCTCTCTTCCCACCGAGTTCTCCCCACCCTCAGCCAAAGCCCACTCAACACCCAGGACCCGACTCCAGTCACTCAGTTGTTGCAAGTTGTTCTGCTGCACCTCTCATGTCAAACTCAGCATTTATTCCTCAGTGAATCATACTCCTTCTACTAAAATAAAATGCAAAATTAAATGAAGGCCTTGCACTGAATCTGTAGGCCTCACAGGGCAGGATGTGTATAAGGTATTCAATAGGGCCTAGCACTGTGATGCAGCGGGTTAAAGCCCTGGTCTGCAGCATTGGCATCCCATGTGGGCACCAGTTCGAATCCCAGCTGCTCCACTTCCAATCCAGCTCTCTGCTATGGCCTGGGAAAGCAGTGGAAGATGGCCCAGGGCCTTGGGCCCCTGCACCCATACGGGAGACCTGGAAGAAGCTCCTGGCTTCGGATCAGCGAAGGTCCAGCCATTGCGACCAGCTGGGGAGTGAACCAGTGGATGGAAGACCCCCCCCCTCTGTGTGTCTTTAATTCTCTGTAACTCTATATTTCAAAATAAAGCTTTTTTTAAAAAAAAAGGTATTCAATAAATAGGTACTGAATGGTGAGCAGACTCAATTTTCCATTCAGCTGATACCCTAGTTAACTATCCTAAATGTTTTCTTAAGAAATGTAATTTCAAAAGGAATATCTTTTCCTCTGTGTATGGTAGGTATGTTTAAAGAACATTTAGTAATAGGCTGGCATTGTGGCATAGCAGGTTAAGCTGCCACCTGCAACACCAGCATCCTACATGGGCACCAGTTTGAGTTCTGGCTGCTCCACTTCCAATTCAGCTCCCTGCTAATGCACCTGGGCAAAGCAGCAGACGATGGCCCAAGTGTTTGGGCTCCCACGCCCATGTAGGAGACCTGAATGAAGGTCCTGACTGCTGGCTTCAGCCTGGCGCAGCCCCAGCTGTTGCAGCCATTTGGGTGCATTCTCGCGCTAACTCTGCTGGTGTTTCAGTTCCCTCCTGTTGTTCCTAAGGATCTGTCTTCTCCTAAGAACCACAGTCTCACCCCAGCTCTGCTGCTAACTAAGGATGTGACCTTGGCCAAACCCCAAGTTCTTTAGGAATGATTTTCTTTGTAGTTCTCCTTGAGATTCCACAATTATCCAGCCACATATTTAATGTAAATTGGTACGTCTAATTACTACACAGTTGGGCCATCACAGAATTACCGTTATAAAATCTTTTGCTGTAATTACTATCAACATTGTTTTATTGAGGCCCTTACCTGCCACTACTACACTTGTTATATAAAGTTGTTGAGGTCAGATACCAGTGCAGGTTCTAGAAATTCAAGTGAGAATTGTTTTTTTTAAGTAACCAGTGCTAAGAAAAGTCAAGATCCCTCCTTTATGATTAAAATGAATTATTAGCTCTCTGTCTCTCTCTTTTGGTTTGGCTGCTAAGAAGGTCAGGGCCAAGGTGAGAATTAACTGCAGAAACTTCCCTGTCTTTTAAAGTCTCCTTAGGAGTAGGCTTTTATGATGAGCCTCAACTTCTTTACCTGTACATTTCTGTTATTTTAAGAAGTCAGGATTGGTTCCTGTTTTTAACTATATTTTGATAAACACATATTAAGCATCTCATATTAAGCATCTATCTGTCACAAAGTTTAGTAGTAGGAGTACAAGAATGCTTAAGACACAGTGTTGACCTCAAAGAGTTCTGAGAAGTAGAGGAAAATGCAGATAACCACAATATTGAATGTTGGATGAGAGTGAGTCTTAGTCCAGTTTGTGTTGTAACTTTTTTTCTCAATTAAGTACCCAGAATACTTGATGCTGGGCACTTTTCATACAAAACAGGTTTGTGTAACTCACATCTTTGGAGCCACAAAGTCCAAGAGTTGGCAGGCAGGGAGGGCTCCCTGGCAGCACCGCAGCCCCGTGACGAGTGGGAAGGGTGACGGCCATGTGCAGAAGGGGCCAAGCACATGGGGTGGCCTCCCTTTAAAATGAGCCCCTCTCAAGAGAACTCTTACTCTGCAAAACCAGTTTTAATGCCTCCCAAAGCTCCCAAGCTTCCAGCACAAGACCCTTTGTGGGACACATTTAAACCACAGCAGATGAGAAAAGAAATTGATAGGAAGGAGTAATATGTGGCATGTGTGAAGACCTGGGGAGATCAAAGGACGTGCTGGATTCAAGAAAGACCAAGCAGCTGAAACTACAGCGACGAAAAGGTACAGGAGGAGGACAAGGGGAAAGTGCGTGAGATGAGGTAGGAAGCCTGGGCAGCAAAGCTCAGGCTGGTTTGGTTTCCCACGGGTTTCCCTGGCTGCCTACTCTCCTCCAAGGTCAGGGAGGGTGGGATACAACCACCTACCCGTTGCCATCACATGGCCATTCTTCTTGATTTTTTGCCTAAACCCATAGAAAAAAATTCACACTTATGTTGTTCAATCAATGAGCCCCATCCACACATTGAAGTTCCGGTTCAATTTCTATTTCCGTATGACATGTTCCTTAACTGGCCCAGGTGTTGCTGATCTCTCTTTTGGCTTTCTGCAGCACCACATCTGTAGCCTGCCCTGGGGTATGTTCTCATTTTCTACCTCACGGGGTTAGGTTTCTCTACGGCTCAACGGCAGGAGCCTTGAACGAAGCCCGTTGGCAGATCCTTGGAATCCTGCTCCCAACAGTGCTTTGCATGACAAGTGTTCATCAAATATTTGTATTTGTTGATTAGAAAATGTAATAATTTTGATCATTTATAAAATATTTTCTTCAATTTTTTTATTTGATAGGGAGAGACAGACAAAGACAGAGAAATCTCCCATCTGCTGGTTTATTCCCCAAATGCCCATAAGAACCAGAACTAAGTCAGGCCAAAGCCAGGAGCTGGGAATTCAATCCAGGTCTCCCCCATGGCAGGCGGGGAACCCAATTATGTGAGCCATGACCACTGTCTCCCAAGGTCTGCATCAGCCAGGGGCAGGAGGCAGGAGCTGGAGACAGGAATGAAAACCAGGTTCTCCAAAATGAGATGCCAGTGTCTTAACTGCTAGGCTACTTCAAGGTTTAACTTTGCTTCTGGCAATCACCTGATTGTTCTAGGTTGAACTGAACCACATAGGTCCTGTAGTCTGGCTTCTCCGCAATGCAGCCGCTCTGATGCTAACTGTGGGCTTATTCTCCACTTCTCCAGACATGGCAGGGGCTGAACTGCCAGCCTGCCTCCCGTGATAACCCTCCCCTTTCATCTGCCAATACTGTTCTGGAACGCATCCTGCACTGCACATAATAGGAGACAGGGAAGCAGGGGAACATGCAATGTGAAGAGGTTACAGAGGAGCCCCATAAGTGGAGCCAGCAGGGTTTCTGGCATGGCGCTCTGTCCCTAAGCTGCATTTCACTACTACGGAGAGGTGGGTTGGTACTAAGTAAGAGGTCAGCCTGGTTAAGGCTTCCCCTGTACCTGCACCTACAATATCCATACTGACAGCACAGACACTAAATGCTGTCAGACACAAACAAATGCAATCCCAAGCGCCAGTGCTCTTCCCCAAAGGCCATAACACAGGATAAGACTTTGGAAGTAGCTCCGGGTCGGCACTGCAAGTCTCATATTGAGATGTCCTAGTTACTCCTCAGCGGTTGGCCATGCTATTTGTGGCATGATGGGTCATATGGTCACAGATGAAAAACTAAGATAGCTAAAAGGTAACTCCTTCCCTCTGCCAGTGGAGCTCAGCAAGACTTTCAATAGGTTTGATTAAAAAAAAAAAAAAAAAAAAAAAAAAAGCCAAAGAAACTGAACCCTTATATTCTCAAGAGGAGAAGCAAATGGTCAATGACAGTCACACAATCCACCAATCACTGGAAAAATCAATCAGATATAAAAAGGAGTACTGCATGGAATGCCAACCAAAACATGCCAAGCAGTGTGCTTTTCTTGTATATTAGTGAACACTGTCCTAACGTGCATTTCCTGGTTTTGAAAACAAACAAAAAATTCTCAGAGGCCTGAAAAGCGTTACATACACCCTACACTAGGGAAAGTATCCTACAATGCTTAATTCTCTTATTTTTTTTAACAATCATACACAGTAATATGACTCTTGCCTGCTGAAGTATAGCTTGTCTGTTATCAAATCTCTAAAAATAATTTATTGCTTTAAAAGTAAGGAGAAGAATGTGGTTAGCAATTTACTGATAAGGACAGATTGAAAGATAAACTAGCAGGGGACATGAATCCAGCAGAGCAAGGCAAAATAACATCACCAAAGAGGAATGCAGGGCCATGGGATACGCCTATGCTGTACAAGCTGGATTCTTCCACTGAATTTATAACATTTTACAAACATGGTTCTAGGACACCACCATTAACTACAACAGTATGCTCAGGTTTTAGGTGGTAATAAAAGTGAAATGCACACTAGTAAAAGAATTTAGCATGATTTTAAAGCAGCTGATTCCCAACACAAATTAATTAATTCATTAATAAAAGGTTCCTCAAATATTATATTCTCCCTACCAAATGAACCTAAAACAAAGCCTTGTGTATCAGAGTTAATTCACTAACAATGCAGCTGTCATTAAAATCACAATTCCACTTTCATCCACAGATATAAATATGCTCCACTTTATTTTTTTGTTGGAAAAAAAATTCTAAATCTCCATGAACTATTGAAGTGTTTTATTTTAACACATAAAATAGCAGCAACACTATATAAAAAGAACTGTAAAGCAAAAAGTTACTGGCTTGCCTTTTTAGGCCAGTAGTATTTAGATTTATTATTAGTAAGGTTCAAAGGTCAAAACTAAGAAAATGCCGGACACTTGGAAGGAGGGGCTCACTCAGCCAGGGGTCACATGACAGCTGCTGATTGGAAAATGTTAAAAAAGAAGGGGGAAGGGCTGGGTGTCTGCCCACTCTTCTTTCTATATGGCAACATTTGATTTTTACTGAAAAAGAAAAATAAAGGTTAGGATTTGTATAATTCTCAGAGCGGCCTAAAATATATAAATCACTCCCCAGGATGACAGGGCACAGCTGAAACCCCACTTAAACTTCCTTATAAAATAAAAAAAGAAGAATGAATTTTAAAATAAGACTCTATTTCTACAGTGATTTTTAATGAACATAGCTTAATCCCTAAACTAGTTAAATGTTTTTTGCCACTACGTTTACAAAAGTAAACACTCCTCATTACAATGCTTGTCATTTTATTTCTTGGATTGTCTAAATATTTACTTATATTGAAAGAATGCATCGTCTTTAAAGCCATTTTGTGTTGCCTTTTTGAAGAGTATTTTCAGAATGGACAGACTTCTGGGAGGTGAGTCAAATCAGTGATGATTCAGCATTTCAAACCTATAAATCGGCTCATTACTAGGAGCAAGCTGTGTTTCTTTAAACCCTTTTAAATGGTTTTATTCTTTAGAAAAGTCACAGCATTAATTTCTTTACAAAGTACACATTTTCTATGTCTTCACAAATATTATGTTAGATTCCTTAAAATGTATTCTTCCTTATGTATGCAATTCTACATTTGATTCAGAATGATGAGCAAAATTTTTCATGATTAATGCTAACACTTTATTGACATGAGATGGGAAAGTAATAGCCCATAGCTAGATTTAAAGTTGAATTTATGGCACCATTCTGATTGGGCACATTAGCTGCAATTACCTGCACCACTCATTCTGAGCCACTAGATGGTGTAAAAAAATAAATTAAAACAGAAACATCCCATCAGCACAAAAAATCTAAATATGACTCTGAGAAAAATTAAACAAATTTCTAGGCACATAACAGTGCTAGTGATCTCTAGTCCTTAGCATTGGCCCTACCTGGATCTAGACAGAGCACCTTTTGGGTAATATTTTAAAATTTTCTTTTACTAAAGCCTTGAGTGCTTAATTTGCAGTAATACCAAGCATTCAAAATTGCAATCATCATTCATATATTAGATGAATTTATGATATTAACTTATGGTCTGTGTTTGCCAAGATTTTGAGAAAAGAGGAAGATGAAGCCAATATAAGATGATTAGAGTCTTCAGAGATTCTCATGCCAGCTTGTCCAAAGCAAGGTGAAGTAGAGTCTCCACAGACACAGCGGCAAGACAACTATTTCCTAACAACCAAGCCACAGCCCGGAGTGTGTCCAAATCTCTGAGAACTGTCTGTTCATCCTCGCCAGATCCGCCCTGATGACTGCTCTAGGTCCACCACTGGGCAACAGCGTATTTCATCACTGAGCCAATGGTGACCATGTGCTGGCCTATGAGGCCTGCTTTAAAACAAGCCCCAGCTGACATACCCATCTCTAGAGAGTCCCTAATGAAGTGATGGTAGTGGTGGAACGCCAGGCCTTGTGGAAGGCTGAGAGGGGAAGTATTTTTGGTTGGTTATCTCCCAAATAATAGCATTTAAAAAGCTGAGATGCGAGTGCATGCATCCAGTGAACCGATTCTATGGTCAGGCTTCACAGATAAAATTACAGCCTCCAGAAAAGAGATTTGGGGCAGGCAGGCGAGGGAGCTGCTCCTCCAGAATCCCAGTAGTAGGAGTCACACCTACAATTATACTTGCTTAAAGTATTTTTTAAACTTATTATTTCATCTTATTTGAAAAGCAGGGAGACAGAGAGAAAGAGAAATTGTCCATCTTATGGTTCATTACCCAGATGCCCACAACAGCCAGGGCTGGGCCAGCCTGAAACCAATAGCCAGGAAATCACTCTGTGTCTTCCAAGTGGGTAGCAGGGGCTGAAGTACTTGAGCCATCACTGCTGCCTACTGGGGTTTACATTAGCAGGAAGCTACAGTCAGAAGTGGAGGTGGGACGCCCCCCAGGCGCTCTGATGTGGGACGAGAGCTTCCCAAGCAGTGTCTCAGCTGCTGCCCTAAGCGTCCACCCCAATCATGCTTTGAATGTCACGTGAGCAGAAGACGGCTTTCCGAGGCAACGGCAGCCACGCCTGTGGGAATGTGGCCATTTCCACAGCCCAGTGATGTGGCTGGTGGCTCCACCCCAGCTTTCAGCGACAAAGGCAGCCTGATCCACACAGATGCCCAGAGCTTTCTTGGTTTTGTTTTTGCAAGAAGGGTACAGGGCTACGTGTCCCTGGCCCCCACAATGTGAGACACTAACTGGGGGCCAGTCAGCCCCCTCATTTCACACCCAGTTGCAGTGAAGTAAATTTAGGAATGCGTCCAGGGAAGTTTCTTAACCAGAACTGAAACGAATCACTTTTATTTCCATATTAAGTAATAACAACAACCAAAAGCTGCTATTTTAACTGAAGACAATTTAATATTCAATAATAGGTTTCATCAGGAGTGGTAATGCAGCCATCTACAGCTTCCAAGAACTCAAAGTATCTTTCTGGAACAACAACGAAAACTAGACTAATGAGCAGAGGGCTAGAGGAATGAGTGACCAGCCTTAGCTCTGAGCATCTTAGCAATGATCATGGTTGGCCACAATTACCTATTAAAGACCTCTTTCTCCTACAATCTGTAATTGCTTATCACTTACTCCTTTTTGGGTCCCTGGTGCCCACAATGGGTCCTGGCACCTGGTGGGTGCTTTAGGGTGGTTTCAAATTACAGAAAAGAAGGGAAGAGGGGTAGGGGGAAGGGGATGGGAATGGAGGCAGGGAAGGAGGGGCATGAGAAAGGAAACAGAGAGAGAAGCACCGGGAGTGGAGACACCAGTTCAAGTACTGACTCTAGTACTTTCTTGACCCAAGTCCTTTTATCTTCGCCCATCCTGAGGATCCCTCACTCCAGTGCTCATTTTCTGTGTTATGATTTTGTGTACCAGTCATCTAATGTTAAAATGCATATGTGACCATATTTCCAAATTCCCTTCTGTGTCTAACAAGTCATACTTTCTTTCTGAGAAGTCCAAAATGTTTCTCCCACCAAGAAAGCACATTAAACTCCTGGACTTATGATTTTGTCAACATTTTCCTATTCACATTTCAATGTTGTTAAACAAATGTCATTTGCTTCCAAAATAACCTCACAAAATAGACAGGGGATTTCCTTTTTTAAGGAAGGTATGAATTTGTTTTTATTTGACAGATGAGTTAGACAGTGAGAAAAACAGAGAGAAAGGTCTTCCTTCCACTGGTTCACCCCCCAAATGGCTGCCACAGCCGGAGCTACGCCCGATCTGAAGCCAGGAGCCAGGTGCTTCCTCCTGGTCTCCCATGCGGGTGCAGGGCCCAAGCACTTGGGCCATCCTCCACTGCCTTCCCGGGCCACAGCAGAGAGCTGGACTGGAAGAGGAGTAACTGGGACTAGAACCCGGTGCCCATATGGGATGCCGGCACTGCAGGCGGAGGATTAACCAAGTGAGCTATTGGCGCTGGCCCAGGCATGGAAATTAAGAGAGGTCACAGCTGTTATCAGAAGTATAACTACAATAAGAAACTTGCCTTTTAGATTAAATGACAGAAAGACTCTGAATGATGCAGTATCTTCAGATGCACAAACATTTTATATGAATATGTAAAGATGAGTTCACAGCAGTATACTTTGCCATTGTGTTTACAAAAAAAAAAAATTACCCCGACCTGTCTGAATAGAAAAGCATTGCTTTTAAATTGTCGGAACACCCAATGTATTTACATAAAGATGAAACACTTGCTCTATAAACACGGTTTCCAGTAGTGAATGGCAGACAAAATCAGAATAATCACACAGAAGAATAAAAAGGAAGAGGAAAGAAAAACATAATAAATAACCTGATACCTTACAATGTTAACTTTCACATAAGTATATTGTTTCTGGAGAAGGCAGCAGGTGGATGTGAGCCAAGGGCTGAAGTGATAGGTAAACACTGTGAAGCTGAATCCTGTTATCTGATTGTGTTTAAAACTTGATTATAGTTCACTTGACAAAATAATTAATTATTGTGAACTCCCAATTGTTAACCAGGACCTAGAAGAATTCCAACTGGCATCTTTCCCTTGCGCTGTCAACCCAAGAGCATGGAAAGCGAGCTCTGTGTTTCCCTTCTGGGGCGCCGTCTTACCTTGCTGAGAATGTAGATCACATCACCACGCTTGAAGGAGAGCTCGTCCGCAAGAGCTCCCGTGCAGTCCCACAGTCCCTGGTAAAAATTAGCATAGTCAGTGCTTTTATCTCCTAGAAGAGAGAGAGAGAAGGCAGGGAGTTAGGGCCTTCGGAAAGCGGACATTCATTTTCACATGAACCACCAGAAAGTAAAGGACTACCCAGACCACCAACACACTCAGAACAATTCTGTCCTGCGTCAACAAACATTTTCCTGTGTCCACTCAAGAATCCGATTTCTTACTAACAGCCAGTTCGGACTGTTTTCCAAAAGACCTGCTTGGGAATCTCTTCCCTTTTCTCTGCCTTTCATCTAAAACCTGAATTTGCAACATGCTGTCAATAAGCCAGCACCTCGAAGCTGCTTCCCAGCCTAAGCCCGCGGGCAACACGTTTTGAAGACAAAGTCTGCCCCTCGGTATAATGAGCAATCCTCCTTGGGACAGATGCTGTGAAATAACAGCCATCTCAGAGAACGTGGGAGAACCATCAAGGACCTAATACACAAGAATAAAACAGAATCCAAGGAACCAAATTCACAAAAAATCTCAAACTCAAGAAAGCAGGTTAAAGAAAGTGCTTCATGTAGAAACGATACAGAGAGTCATCACGGCTCCTCTCTTGGGGACGGCTGGACTCAAAGCTTTTCCAAGTTACCTCTAAAGTCTTTGAGCAACTTGGAGATCGCCTGTGCTGAAGCTGCATTTTTCAACAGCTTTTTGTCAGCCCCAGTTTAGGACATTAGGCTCTGAATAAACATGCAACATACACGGAGTTATCAGCTCATCCTTCTAACGGCATAAGCACAATGGATGTGATGTGCTCAAACTGCCATACAGACCATTAACTGATTGATTATTTAGCGCTCTCCGCTCTGTAATACCACAATAAACTGGGTAATAAATGCTTTGTCACTTATACAATGTGCTGAAACACAGCACAGAGTTAAATACACTGGATGCTTTTGTTACCCTGAGAACTGTTTCCTGTTTTTAATTTCATGATAATTGAGTTTTGATGAGTTAACGCAAAAAGAATGCAAGTTATATCAATAAGATGTCCGTGTATTCACCAGCCAAGCAGAACACATCGTGCCGACAGCTTCCATCGCGGGAGTGTCCTGTGCGAGGTCTGAGGGACAGCCGTGGGTGGGGACGCGCGCTGCATCAGGCTGTCCCCTTGGTTTTGTTACAAGGCTCTCGACCAGCAGGCTTCTTGGCAATCCCAACACAACTAATCATAGTAGCACGTCATTGGGGTGTGCATCTTCCTACACACGGCTTGTGATTTACACAGAAGGTTGTTTATCAGAAAATTTACAAATTCTCTTTAATATCTAAAATGTTGGTTAAAGCCAAAACAATGAGAGAGAATCTGAATAACACAGAGTCTGAAAATTCAGGAAGCAGGATGCTACTTTTCAATTATACTTTCGATTATAAACAAGGGCTAGAAAACATACAACCTATCAAAAATCTCCCCATTGGACTTTTTCTCTGGTTTTCAGATGGGGAGAAGGGGGAGGTGGAAAGGAGAAGGGGGCCGCCAGGGAGAGACAGACACTTTCCTTTCCTGTCCACATTGGCACTGAACCCTCAGCAGGACCCACAGGGGCCTGGGATCCCAACCAAGAAGTACAAGGCTTGTGGCCAGCCTTCATGCATATTTTTTTTTTAACCCATAGCATGTATTCTATAAATGGACACTAGGGGGCACTCTGGCAGGCCAGATCATTCTAAACATTGTCAATTTTTTTTTTTTTTAGGAAAAAAAATCACTTAATAATAAAGTGACTGATTTCCTTTAAAAACCACTTATTTAGACAAATAGAGATTTAGAAGTTGAAACATTCTAGTCAGATTAAATCAACTGCTAAATGGGTCAAATGTTGTGCCCCATGCAGTCCGTCAGTGTCAGTTTAAAAGTCAGGGAATTAGAGCAAAGAGAGGGTGACATCATTTCACATGCAAGGCCCTCCCCCACAGTAACTGGCCAGGAGGTAAAAGGATCTAAATAGCTGCTCCTGTGTGTTCCCCATGCTGCTCAGCCTTAGGCTTGGTCCAAAAGGGTGGGAGAAAGAAAAGTTGAGCTGGAAACTAGAGCAGAGGTTGCAGCTTCGCCATGGGAGCCCCGTGGGTCTTCCCAGCTCCCCAGGGTGCTCTTGCCATTGGCAGGTACTCTCACAGTCGTTTTTCATTCAAAAGGAGAGAAAAAGAAAATAAGGAAGAACAAACCGTGTGGCGGTTTCTAACACATAATCTTTCCCACTTTGGGGTCTCTCTTCCCCTGGATGCACTTGGCGAAACTCCCATTAACACTAATGGGAGTTACAGGAGCACACGAGAAGAGAGGCCCCCACCGTGTGCAAGATGCATCTCTCCCTAGATGTGCATCAGGAGCATTTCATTAAACCTCACTGCTGCGAAGAGGCAACGGAGCTGGCGACTCGGCAACACTGGGAGAGGGATGCATTTTCAACTGTGCTTTCTATAATCTTGTGATGTGGTTACCCGAAGACTAACCTCATTTCTGTGCCCTATACGTGAGCTCTGATACAGAACAATTTATGTCATACAGCTACATTTACATGCAATTCACTATTCATGCGCAACATGCACTATGAGTTATAAAGCAGAAAAATCTCAACTTGGAGGTCTATGCTTTCTAGACTTAGTCTCCTTAGAAAAGTAACATTGAAATTCTTGACCTGAAATCTGGAGCTAAAAATTGGGAACAGTTTTGTTCCTTAGGGAGCAGCAAGCTCCTCTGGTTTGCTTTTTAAATTTTGAGTAGAGTTAAATACACCTCCAAAATCACACACAGATAAAATCTCTAAAGCATAGGAGGTTCACAAAAGTTACATTCACCTACACATGGAAAGATAAGCCATGTGAGATATGTAATTTTTAAATGAGGTAGAGTATGATATCATAAACACACACACTAAGATACAAATTAAGTCTGTTTTTTCTTTATGACATGGACTAATTTTCCTTTTCTATCTACATCATGATCTCTATTTTCAAAACTGCAAAAAAAAATTGCCTTACATTATGCTTTTTGTCCTAAGAGGCTTGAATGATCAAAGAAGACAAGAAAAAAAATAATACACTAGGCAGTCTATAAAGGATGTAAACAATGAACCCACTCCTGTTTTTTAAAAACATACAAAAATAGATCACTGGGCAATGTTAATAGAATTGTTATGCAAGGGTAAAGTAAACATTAAACATTGGAGATAGTCTTGCAAAGAAAGAAGAGATTATAAGAGCATGACAACAGATGAAATATATCATAATCACATAATGGACACTCTCTCCCTGGGTGTTACAGGTTTAAAAACTATTCTAGAAAAGTAAAGCACATTCTATGATATTTTAAAAAAAGAGATTCTTTATATATAAGCACATATATACAAATGCAAGATATATAATCTTGGACATGAAGGTACTTGTAAGAAACACAAGATTGATTAATTTTGTTTTGCTTACATATGTTACATTAGAGAAGTCTGTGGTTTTTTTTTTTTTTTTTTAGTGAAACCAGTCAATATGAAAAATATAGAACATTCTTGAATAAGGTTAGAAGTTCATGTCATGTGATGCTCAGCAAAATAGCAATACCCTTGTCAGCTCACTGCCCTGGGTGGCAAACAAACTTCCAGTCTGTGACAGCCTAGGGAAGAGCAAAGGTCACTGCTATGCAAAAGCATTAAAACTGTTGCTTGAAAAGAATTTCATGTCACTAAAGATAAGAATGATTGCAGTGCTTTATGGTGATTGCATGAAAAGCTACATCTACTTATTGCATTCCTTTGAGGAAAACCAATTTTTTTTCCCCTACCCTCAAAGGCAAAGATTTGGGAGATGGTTATTTTTAAAGGGTTTTTGAAAAATCCAATCGCTTGAAGCCAAAATAGCTGTATCTGTGGAAAAGAATATCTGTAAGTGTCTACTTTTTATAGCCACGTTGAATGTTTAAGGAAAGACAAGAGCGTGCTTCAGGGTGAAGCTTGTGGATGTGTCACCCTACGCAGATGCGCTGAAGCTGGTGCCGAGCACAGCCTTCGAGGCTCCGCGGAGCCGCCGTGTTTTACAGCTGCACTGCACAGGCCCCAAGTGCTAATATCTAATGACTCTGTCCTCGCTTCCTTTCTGAAGAAAGCAAACCCAAACCTTTTGCTCCTGCCTTCCTGTCCAGGTCCGGAATCAGGCCTCTGTTTCCTTTCCACATGTCACAGTAGGAAGGACTCGGGAAAGCCACTTCCTGAACACACACCCCTGTCCCCCCTGGCCCTGACAGCTGGGAAGAGTGATGTATGGACATATCCGAGAGGGGAAGGTGACCCCAGCAGGACACGGGACGCCATGGCAGACCTTGCCCCAGCTGACACGTGGCTGTGAAGAGGTGTAAAGTCCTGATAAGGAGGCAGCCCTTCTCTTCTTTCTGTGTAAAATAATTGCTGGTTATCAAAACTGACCTCATTCTTGCACTGCAGATAGGCTTTATCTCTTGCTATTTGGAAATAACAACAAGCCAGAAAAGTTGTTCCTATCATGTGATTTCATACACAGCGTGTGCGGTTATTTTTCCAGTCCCAGTCGTAATTAGTACTTGGGGCCAGGTGCCAAGTGGAAATGGATAAGGGGACATCCTTCCCAGCCTCCTGGTCCACAGTGTCCTTTTCCAATTTTTAAGTTGCTGTCACTGGACTCTGGCATTTCTTCCCCAATTCATTTGCTTTCTGTGTTAATCATATGCAATGAAGATATGCATGGCCAACATTTAAACAGGCTGCAGATCAATTAGCGGTCTTAAGTTTATCTGATTTTTATCAAAGACGACAGAGCTGTGGGTCGATTGTCAGAGCCTGTGTCAAGTTGACCTTTTCAGAGATGTCTACATTGCCAGTCCCCTGGGCAACTTGTTGTCCCCTGTTAGGCTCTGAATGGCAGAAGTCTGTTGTGCTCAAGCACAAAGTATACACAGATGTCTATATTACATTCTTATAGGTTTGACAGCAACTGCATGTCGTATCTATAAACTGTCCTGTGGCAGTGACACTTCCTCAATGATGATAAGCTAATTTATGCAAGTAAATCTCCTTTGTGCAGAAATGAAAGCTAATTGAGTCATTACAAAGTAATTCAGGAAGGAATACCTTGTATAAATTGGCTTACTTTATAAATCCTTCTCAAGTGGTTTTCATGCATCCTAAATGGGACTAAGCAGCTACGCGGCCCTAAGGTACCGAGACCACACCAGGCGGCGGAGGGGTGCTGGGTAGGTATCTTTAGAGCGCTGAGAAAGTGGCTTCAGTAAACCCCAACTGGCCTTTCCAGGAAGCCCACCCCCTACCCCCCACCCCCCAAGGTGTTACCTGAACTGGGATGCACACCGTCCTGACTGGGCCTCCTTTGTTCCTCCATTGTCACCTCAGCCGTGTCCTCTTCCTCTTCTGTAAACAAACAAGGTCAATGGCACGCTGGACGGTCCCCTCACGGACAGCAACACAGTACTCACCCCATTCTCAGACCAAAACTACAAGCTCATAACTTGTTTTTCAAATGAAACTTCTTAATCATCCCAATCCTTCTTTAATCATCTAACACGGAAAGACTGCCGCTTATTACAAATGGCGACCTCATCGGTGGAACTGATAAAACTCAAGAAATGTACTAGTGAATGGCATATTTTGCCTAAAATATGTACAGAAACTCATCTAGAAAGATATTAAACCTAGTAAAATAATACCAATATATAGTAAAATTACACCAATATATTACATTAAACTGTGTGGCAAGAATATCATAGGTAAAATCATGGTCTCCAACACATCAACATAGCAAGGAGAAAATATGTGATACAAAATTCAGTTCACTTATAAGTCATTAATTTTTTATTATATATAAATTTTCAATCCTTATTCTACAGATGAATAAATTGAGATGCAAAAAGGTGAAATAATTCCCAAGCGTGGCGTTCAAACTTGGGTTCCTGATCCGAATGTCCACGTACTTCATCTTACAAATCGTCATTGCCTTACCTACATTCTCTCCACTCTCCCATCCCATTCCTTCCACAAGTTATGGAAAATATGCATGATAAAACTACACCTGACAAGCTTTAAACAATGCCAATAAGCTATGTAAAGCTCTTTCACACCCCCTAAAATATTATTACATTACCACTTTCCCTACCTTAGGGCTTACATACAACTTATAGATACTTATAGTGGGACATCCATACACATGGCATGCCAAAGAAAAACTGGGCTCAAAAAGAAACATAACTTCAAGAAAAATCCAAAGCTTTCTAGGAGCAAAGGTGTGAAGTTTAGAAGAACCAGGTGCAGCCACACTGACGAGGACTAAAGGATGTGGTGTTGTGAGGAGAGGAGCAGGAAGGATGATGTCCCCAGTTGGGCCAGCTGCTCAAGAGCCAGGAAGGCCTTGTCATGGGCTTTCCTGAGGTTTTCACTGGGTGGCCAGTAACCACAGAGGAAAGGCAGGCCTGGACCCCTGCATTAGGAAGGGTCCTCTGATCCCATTGTCTCAGATGGACTGGTGGAGAGACAGATCCCACCCCCCATCCCCCACAAGTCTAAGTCTAGATAAAGGGGAAGGAAACCCTGCAATGCAGGGACAGAGGAAATGGAATGGAAATGGTCAAGAGCAGTGACGGAACTTGAATGGATAAGCTTTGTGCCTGAGATATGGGGCGGGGGCGGGGCAAACAACCAAGGATGGCTCAAGGTTCGAGTTTAGTTGACTGAGAAATGGGCATATCATTACTAATAAAATGATCGCCAAGAGGAGGGAACCCCAGGAGCTGTTTCCACCACGAAACACTTAACATGCTGCTGAGGCAACTCCAGGAAGACATCCAGGGGTCCAGAAGGCCTGCTGGAGGGGGCGGCACTGCAGATGCTTGGGAGCCTCGTGCAGACTCTGAGTGGTGAAAAACCAAAACCAGCATTCAAATCAAGCTGGAGAGTTACTATACTTACACACAGCTAGAAGTAGTTTTAATTTTTGTAACTCAATTTAAACCAAATAATGAAAGCTGCAATATTGGAAGAGCTGGAAACATCTGGTGTTTTATACATGTTGCTGAGTCCAACACTGGCAACTTAATATGGTCCAAACAGTAATTAATTAACACAAGACCTAATAAAAAGTCTAACACTAAGTTCCATCTCCTTAACAATAGTTACCTCACTTATTCCAAACCTCAAGGACTAGTTATCATAAATGGGTTAATGGAGTGTTCTCATATAAATTTTACAGGGAGAAGAAACAACCTATTCATTTTACAGATCATTAGTTATTTAAAAGGTGGATGAGAAAGCTTCCTAACTGTTCCCACCTTCTTTCTCTAGCACCCATTCCTCTGCCAATCTGGTCACAAGTTCAATGCTCAGGAGTAAATGAAAGGAGCTCAGGACACCTGTCCTCAGCGGAAAGCTTACCCCATCAGTGTAGTCAGCACGACTGGGGGCTTCTAATAACAGACTTACACTCACCAAACAGATTCAGCATCAAAAATATCATAAAAATTAATTAAAATAAGCAAGTGGGAAAACTCTGCTCTTTGCCAAAGTTAACAATGAATTTAGAAGAATTTATTAGAATGAATGTACTTTTATTTATCAAAATGTAAGTGCCTATTTTATGTGCTGTGGATGGTTTATTGGTGTCAGAGACCTCTATGTTTAAGAAATACATTCTTAAATTACCAGAAAAATGGTATTAAAAATATTTGCTTAATTATATCAACATTTACTGGTAGGTATTTAAACTGAAATTCACATAAGATGCTATTTAATAAGCAGTAGTTTGAAGGATAAATGTTCATTAAAAACACCCCCTTTTCATTTTTTCAGTTTCAAACCAGGTACTGATATTTGCAGGTCACAGCCTTATGCATTTCACACATTAGCTTTTCTTAACAATTCATTTTATATTGAACAAACACCTTCCACATAAAAGACAATACAATCAAATTTGGCGTGCTTCTAAGTCTCACAGGGAAGAAAATTCAGACTGAATGTTGACTGGACCCTGGGACAAAGAAGATGTTTAATAAATACCAAGTGAAGAAATGGATTAAAAAATAATGAAAATAAACCCTAACATATTCATTTATAAACAGAGCAAACTTCATGACACCGCTGAAAAAAAATATGTAAGGGCAAGTAACCACATTTCTGGGCAATAATCACCTTCCTAACATAGTTGAAAAAATACATATTTGTGTGCTGTATTATTTAGGTTTATTATTAAACATATTTTATTTTGGTGTCGAGGCACAATGTCATTATACAATACTAATTAATACTTCAAATAGTCAATGTTTGTGGGTTAATATAATCCATTCAACATTTTAATAACAGTAAACAAAAACAGCTCAGCTATGCAGTAAAATCCATCAAACCACACAGATGGTTGTAAGGTTTTCATTATGTGGTTTCCATAGCAATCATATTGCAAATCTGGAAGCTTCTTGCAAATGAGCAGCTTGTATTTACATGCCTCTCAGCTGCAGCACAAACCTCTTCAACATGTGAAGTTACTATTCCAATCACATATTACAGGAGTCATCAGGAGACTGTTTTATCAGACAAGAGGAAAATGACAGCAAAGTGAACTAAAGGCAGAAGATAATTCAAACATAGTCACAGGTTCACTAAGCTAATCAATGAGTACTGGAAATATTTTGGTAAAGTCTTCAAAAGGTTTTAATATGAAATCTCATCACAAATATGAAACTTCCAGAACAATCAGGCCCTACGGAATCTAAAAAATACACTGTCCCCCACATCTCTTTCTAATAGATACTTGGCATTCTTTCCAAGTTCAGCAGATCCAGAGAAACAGCAGGTAATCGAGTCTTCCCAAATCTCAGGAAATCCATCTGAGGAAATGCTTACTGTCGGAAAAGTCAACACCTTTTTTTTTTTTCTCCTTTTAGATTAATCAATTTAATTTACAAATTGATCTAATTCTATAACAGATGGATTATTACCCTAATAAGGATCACAAATCTGTCTAGCTAGACAGTTTTTACTAAATGACCATTTCTGGCTTACTAATGTTCTTATTTTTAGAATAAATAGCCAAAAAGAAGAGTGACAAGCGAATGACATATTTAGCTGACGCTGCTTGAAAAAAGCTAAAGACAGTTTGTGAGCTCTATGTCAGAGGATGTCATGCTCACACCCGAGCTGAAGACTGATTTTATCATCCATTCCAGGGTGAAAAGAAATCCACATAAAAAGTCTTTGACTGGGGCTGGTGCTGTGGTGCAGTGGGTTAAAGCCCCAGCCTGCAGTGCCAGCATCCCACATGGGTGCTTGTTCAAGTCCTGGCTGCTCTTCTTCTGATCCAGCTCTCTGCTATAGCCTTGAAAGCAGTAGAATATGGCCCACGTACTTGGGCCCCTGCACCTGCATTGGAGACCTGGAAGAAGCTCCTGGCTCCCGGAATCAGCTCAACTGTGGCTATTGCGGTCATTTGGGGAGTGAACCAGTGGATTGGAAGACCTCTCTCTGGCTCTACCTCTCTCTGTAACTCTTTCAAATAAATAAAAAAATTAAAAAAAAAAAAAAGAAAGTCTGACTAACATAGCATCACCTTTCTCATTAAACACCTTCAGAAAACAGCTTTACTGACCTACAATGTATCTAAAAGACATAAAACACAGAATTAAAAGTTATGCTCAAAATAAAGTAGATCTCTGCCTAAGCTTCACTGGATTATATGATTAGATTTCTTTTCAGGCAAAGTTAATATTTATTGTGTAAATGTTCATAGTATATGCACTTAAATCCATTATACAGCTGAATCCTCATAACAATTATATAAAGTAATAACAGGCACTTTTGTCATCATCACTTTTTATGAACACAAAATGAAATTTATGGAGCTTAAGTAACTAGTCCAGGTTCACACAGCCAGTTAGTATGTGAGCTAGGATTTGAACTTCAGGCCTGAGTGACTAAGCCCTAGCTCTAAGCTGAAGCGTGTCTTCCTTGATTATCATGAAAATCTTCAATTTATAGGTGGATTGTTTTTAAAATTTCCTTTTCATTTGATTGTTTAGGGTGGGCACTTGGCCTAGCAGGCAAGGTGCCAGTTAATAACGATGCCCACATCCCATATCTGAGTGGCCGGGTTCAATACCTGGCTCCTGACTCCAGTTTCCTCCTGTGGCAGGGGTGACAGCTCAGGAAACTGGGTTCTTATTACCTCTACTGGAAGCCTGGATTGAGTTCCCAGTTTCTAGCTTTGGCCCAGCCCAGTCCAGACGTTGCAGGCGTTCGGGGAGTTCTGTCTGTCTTTCTCTATGTCTGTCTACCTCTCAAATAAATTAATTAAAAATGTTTTAAATGTATTGGCTGTTGGTGGACTTGGAAAACCTTTCCAGATGGGTGGGCAGATACTAGCACAGCATTGTGTCTGAAGTACATCTGAGGTTAAGCCATGTTGCTAGTGCTACTTTACAAACAGAATTGCAACTTGTGGTGCCCCAAACACAGAGGTCTTCCTGTTCTCCCAGCACTCCTCATTTCTAGCTCTTCACTGGTTCAACTGCTCCTAAAGCCAGCACACAGTACTCAATACCACGTCAAGGTTTCCCATACAACTCATAATTGGAAACAGATTTACATCTAGGCCAGCCAACTTCTTTTCTTTCTCATTTACTTTTAATAAGGAGAACATGTTTAAACGGGATGGTGAAAGTGAGTGCTTCCACACAAAGGTCTGAAAGAAAACCACCTCCACTTGGTGGCATCACGCTATCCTGCACATAGCCACCAAGGGTCAGGCCCCAGGGCTCTGTGGCCAGATGCCTCTGGGTGGTAGAAGACGAACAGATGGCACAGGGGAACTGAGGCCACCACTGGCTAGTACTGCTGACACAATACAAACCATTTAGCCTGGCTGTTAAGATGCTGGTGTTAAGTTGCCCTTATCACATAAAGGAGTGCCTGGGTTCCATTCCTGGTTCTGGCTTCTGATTCCAACTTCCTTCTAGAATGACTCTGGGAGAAGTGGTTCAAGTAGTTGGGTTCCTGACTCCCGTGTGGAAGACCTGCCCTGAGCTGCAGGCTTCTGCTTTGGATGGGCCCAGCCCCAGCTGTTGCGGGCAGTTGGTCAGGGGTGAATCAGCAGATGTGAGCTCTGTCTCTCTCTGTCCCTCAAAACTAAGACAAGGGTGTGCGTGGAGGAGGGGCATTCTAGCAGGATTTGCACAAATGGCTTCTCACCCCTCTTTTCTCCCAAGACCTGTGGCAAGCTCTAAAGGCTGGTGGAAGGGTTGGAAAAATTGAGTAGTAAGAGGAGCATGGGCAAGAGATTCAAGATTAAGACAACAAGGGAAAGTGAGTTCCTTGAGGGCCTATGCATTCAGAACTACTGGCTGGCAATATGAATATGACACTTCTAAAGGATTTTTCTACTTAATACTGACATACATTTTATGGCAATAATATATATATTTTTCTAAAGAAACAAGCAAATGCCTTTTAGCATTACACAGGTATCAAAATGAGCAGAAAAGTAAAGAAGACTGAAGGAGCACATTCAGAGTCAAGTTCACTCAGTGGAATTCAGACCAAGTGGGGCGATTATTAGAGCAACAGTCACGTCACCCTGAATTCCTAATTCCCAGTCATATCTGGACGGTACTTCCAAGAAAAATGTCTCTCCCATTGCACTTTGAACAAGGATTTGGAGAATGAAATAACCAGACTTCTCAGGGAAGAGGAAAAAAAACTCAATTGGTATGCAAACTTCCCAACAATTTGTGAATTCAGCAACTGAGAAAGGTAACATGATATAAAAGGCAACAAAATAAGCAAAAGTTCAATCACACAACCTAATTTTCAACTTTGACATTCTACTCTCATAAGGTTGAATATGACAAGGCTACACTGTACTTCAACATCAAGAGGAAATACCTTTAGAGTGTAGAAATTTCTGTGTATACTAAAGTTAATCATTTAAACACCAACCTGGAAATGTGAAAATAATGATTTTTTTTTTCCCACATAGACATTACATTTGTTAACACCATGTTTAGGAAGTGGAGGAAAAAATTTAAAACCAGAGATCTCATTTGACAAAATCAGGAGAGAAAAATCTCTGAAGAGAAAGAAATTTTAGATATAATCTCCTTCAATTTCTTCATTTCATCAAAGGAAAAGTGAATGGGGATGACAGGTGACAGGACCAAGGTTACCAGGCCCTGCACTGCCTTCCAGGTAGCATGCCCTGTGGGTGTTTTTGAGAAAGCTACTGCTACTCCAAAGGACACCTAGGTTTGGGTACTCGGGATCATCTCTGAGCCAAGGCAGGCATAGAGACTGGAAATAATGGTTCAACAGGCCAGATTCTGCCTATTACAAGCGACTCTAAGTGAGAAAATGATCCCTTGACCAAGGAGTACTAGATATGAGGATTAAGAACTGTGGTTTCGGGGTCAGCATCATGGCGTAGCTGCATAGCAGGTTAAGCCTCCACTTGTGAGGCCAGCATCCCATATGAGTACCGGTTTTATCCTGGCAACTCCACTTCCAATCCAGCTCCCTGTTGATGGCCAGGGAAAAGCAGCAGCAGATGACCCACGTGCTTGGGCCCCTGTGCCCATGTGGGAGACCTGCATGAAGCTCCTGGCTCCTGGTTTCGGTCTGGCCCAGCCCTAGCCATTGCTGCCATTTGGGAAGCGAACCAGCAGATGGAAAATCTGTCTAGCCTCCTCGCTCTGTACCTCCGCCTTTTAAATAAATTAAATAAAACAAAAAGAAAAAATTGTGGCTTGGGCAGGTGTTTGGCACAGCAGGTAAGACAATGCACGGAGGTCAGCGCCGCGGCTCACTAGGCTAATCCTCTGCCTTGCGGCACCGGCACACCGGGTTCTAGTCCCGGTCGGGGCACTGGATTCTGTCCCGGTTGCCCCTCTTCCAGGCCAGCTCTCTGCTGTGGCCAGGGAGTGCAGTGGAGGATGGCCCAAGTGCTTGGGCCCTGCATCCCATGGGAGACCAGGAGAAGCACCTGGCTCCTGCCATCAGATCAGCGCGGTGCGCTGACCGCAACGCGCCGGCCGCGACAGCCATTGGAGGGTGAACCAACGGCAAAGGAAGACCTTTCTCTCTGTCTGTCTCTCTCTCACTATCCACTCTGCCTGTAAAAAAAAAAAAAAAGAAAGAAAGAAAAAAAGACAATGCATGGGATGCTCATAACCTGCATCAGAGAGCCTGGGTTCAAGTCCCAGCTCCACTTCTGATTTCAGCTTCCTACAATGCTCACTCTGGAAGGCAGTAGGTGCTGGCTCAATTATTTGGGTCCCTGCCACCCACAAGGGTGACCTGGCTTGAATTCCAGATATCTAGCTTTGCCATGGCCTAAGTGCAGCTGTTGAGGGCAACTGGGTAGTGAGCAAGTGGATGGAAGACCATCCCCCCTCCTCCTCCCCATCTCCCCTCCTTCTCTTCCCTTCCCCCCTCCCCTCCTGCCCCTCTCCCTTCTCCCCACCTTCCTCCTCCTCCTCCATCCTTCCCCCTCCTCCTCCTTCTTTTTCTTCTTCTCTCTCTCTCTCCCCATCTGCCTTTTAAACAAACAAGCAAATCATGGTTTCTTCGTGGCCCAGTGTACCACTCACTGTATGCTGTAATATAAAATTCCTCTGGCTATCCTATAAAGTCCAAATTCTTAGATTTTTAGTAATTTGTAACAAATTCTGCAATACTAAAACTCCTTTAACTCAGGAAAGTCTGGATTAAATTATTTCTCAATTATAGTAACTTGATCTATTCGGCTCTGGACTTCTGGTACACTTTTTTTCACTTAAATTAGCCTTTTTTTCTTAATATTGTTGTTACAAAAGCAGTTTCCACTCATTGTTGAAAGTCAGAAAATAGATATGCAAAAAAAGAAACAAAGATTTAAATAATCCATGATACATTCATAACCACTATTAACAATTAACACTATTGGTGCCTCATTGTACGAATTTTAACACTCATTGTAACACCACTTTTATTCAGTTACTGACTTTTCTTGATTATTTTTAGCAAAAATATTCCAAACACATATGTATTTCATTATCCCCATACACTTCTTATCCAAAATACACATGCATTTCACTGCAAGCTCTTTTGAACTCTTTTAGAAAGCAAAATATTGCATCTCAACTTAGATTTTTGGGGGGCTTGTTTTAAATTTCATTAGATAAAAATGCAATCTAATGATAAATAAGGTGGCATTAGGATGATTTCATTGTCATGTGGTTGCTTTTTAAGGATCTAAGCAGCCTGACAAACCCTCCAGAAAAGCACATGGAGGCAGACGGACAGCTCATCTGTGACAGCTTTGGTTCTGCTTGCTCTGCCTGCCTGTGCAAGCACATCATTCCTCACCATGTGTGGGGCACCCTAGCCTCATTTCCAAGAGCCCAAGGAAGAGACAGCACAGTCCCCGTAAGAGGAACCATCACCATTAGACTTACTGGCTCCATCTCCCTCACACCAGCAGCGGTTTTCAAGACCCTTTCAGGGGGGTGGGGGGCCCGTGAGGTCAACACTATTTTCATAATACTGCTAAGACATCACGTGCCTTTTCCATTGTGGTAACATAACATTTGCACTGATGCTGCGAAGCAATGATGGGTGAAACTGCTGACACCTCGACATAAATCAACGTGGTGGCACCAAACTGTCATTGTGTTCTGAGAGAGAGAGAGAGAGAGAGAGAGAGAGAGAGAGAGAGACCAGTTGTCCTTGGTGAAGCAGTAAAAATTATTTTCACCCAATATCAACCCTGCATATACATCTGTGATGTTCTGGGTGACCAAATCAGAAAGCATGCAACACTTCTGCTGTATCACCAGAAGTGGTTAGCCAAGTAAGCCGCTTTTTTTTTTCTTTTTAAATACAACACGATTTTTACTTGGACAACTGACAAACTACAGTTATTCAGACTTGGAGATTTAGTGGACCTTTTCTCAAAAATAAACCAAATCAGCATGTCATTTCAAGGAAAACAACAGTGTTAACTGTTTATTGCCAGTGATAAAACTTGAACTTTCAAGCAAAAATCAGAATTTTGGAAACTTACATCCACCACTGAGAGCTTGAGCCCCTCAGTACTTAAACACTTCACTAATGAGAGAAGCAGTGATATTAACAAAATGTGGCTTTTGAATCATGTCTTAATTGTGTCAATATTTGGAAGTTCTGTATGAGATGGTAAACCAAAATTTTCCAACTAACCAATGCCTGGTAAAAGGTCTATTCAAAGTGCAAGATGGGCCCAGGAATCTTAATGTAAAGTGTACGAAGAGGGGCCGGCACTCTGGCGTAGTGGGTAAAGTTGCTGCCTGCAGTGCCAGCATCCCATCTGGGCACCAGTTCGAGTCCCGGATGCTTCACTTCTGATCCAGCTCTCTGCTATGGCCTGGGAAGGCAATAGAGGATGGCCCAAGTCCTTGGGCCCCTGCACCCGTGTGGGAGATGGGAAGAAGCTCCTGGCTCTTGGCTTTGGAGCAGCCCAGCTCTGGCCATTTCAGCCATTTGTGGAGTGGACTGGCAGATGGAAGACCCGCCCCCCCACCCCCTTTGTCTCTGCCTCTTTGTAACTCTGCCTTTCAAATAAATAAATCCTTACCAAAAAAAGGGGGGGGGGGCAGCACCCGTGGCTCACTTGGTTAATCCTCCGCCTGTGGTGTCGGCATCCCATACAGGCACTGGGTTCTAGTCCCGGTTGCTCCTCCTCCAGTCCAGCTCTCTGCTGTGGCCTGGAAAGGCAGTGGAGGATGGCCCAGGTGCTTGGGTGCCTGCACCTGCATGGGAGACCAGGAAAAGCACCTGGCTCCTGGCTTCAGATTGGCGCAGCGCGCCGGCCGTAGCAGCCATTTGGGGGGCTGAACCAACAGAAGGAAGACCTTTCTCTCTGTCTCTTTCTCTCACTGTTTAACTCTGCCTGTCTAATTAAAAAAAAAAAAAAAAAAAAGAGTAGGAAGAGTTCATGGAGATAATGTCAGAATGTCAGCATCCACATTTTAATTAACTTTGAAACACCACTTTTCCAGTCTGGGTGTGGTAGCCAGTCATACTCAGACTTGTAGATCCAGCCTCAGACTATATGTGGTCAGAAAAGGGAGAAGCTTTAATACTGTTTGCAGGAAATTCTAGGTATTTCCCCTTTTTCTACTATGTGTCTGAATGAAGCTGGATTTTCTTCATATGATGACTGAACTTAAATTAAAACTATGTATTCTTAGAAATTGAATGTAGAAGCAGGTATGGCAATCTAAATGTCTTCTCTTGAGACAGACATTCAAGAGAGCTACAAAAATGTAAATAAGACCATTCTTTCTCCCTAATGTGGGGGAAATAGTTATTTTTCTCAAGAATAGGTTAAGTATACATTTAATAAGTTTATCACTGTGATTTTAAAATTCATTAATAAATAGATATTTTTAAAGTTCCCCATTTTAATTTCTAATACAGTAACTACCATGTGAGATGCATAACCCACATAAACCAAAGCTTTTGTGAGTCTTCAATAATTTAAGTTTATAAAGGGACCCTGGGACAAAAGAGCTTCAGATGACAGCTATGTCATTTGTGGGATAGTTTAGTTAAATATCTAAATATTGAAAAAAAAAATTGATGTCTTGCTAACTCAGATCACTACTTGATAATTACTTCACATTTTCAAAGCACACAATCTCAGGATTGACTCACATCATACTGCTAACTCACCGCCCTGTTGATCCAAATTTCTGTTTTTCCCATTTGCTGTGGAGCCAAGAGTTCCCTTTCCTGTGCTTGTGCAACTCCATTTCTGGAGCAAGGGGGACATCTATATCATATTCCATCTCATTAGAGTTGACCCATGATTTCTGTCCACTGGGAGCCGGCCCGTGTGTCTTCCTGCCAGGCAATGAGGACTATCATATGTTGCATATGAGAACACTGAGAATTAAGCCAATACAAGGCCCATGGGAGCAGATCTGTAACAACAATGATAACTTCCTATGTACTGAGCACCATGGGGCACTGTGTACAGAAGCCTCACTCGGTCCTCAGAACCCTAAGGAAGGTATGCCATCACTCATTTTACCGATGAAGAAATAGAGGCACAGAAACTTCTAAGTAACACGCTCAGCATGAGCCACCTATAAGAAGTAGTGTGGTCATGAGAGGAGGGGCTCTGTGCCGCAGTTAAGATACTGCTTGGGAGGCCAGCATTCCAAATCAGAGTACTTGGGGTGGATTGCTGGCTCCATGTGTGATTCCAGCTTCCTGCTATGCACACCCTGGGAGGCACCAGGTGATGCCACAGTTACTCGGATGCCCGCCACCTACATGGGAGATCTGGATTGAGTTCTGGCTCCTGGTTTGATCTAGCCCAGGCCTGGCTGTTGTAGGCATTTGGAGAATGAACCAGCATGTGGAAGATCTCTCTGTCTTTCTGTGTCTCTCTGCCTTTCAAAGAAATTGTAAAATCAAATTTAAAACAATTTTAAAGAAGTAATATCAAGGATTTGAACTCAGGCAGTCTGTTTCCACAGCCAAGTTCCAAAGCAGTACTTCTTCCCTTTCAGAGTAAGACCTGCATACATCACTTGTTCCTATGTTACTTAATTAAAGAGCATGTTAACCTATTACTGTAAAATGCAACTTATGAGAAAGTTATTATCATGATGTCATATTGACATAAATTCTTTTATTTAACACTCTTCAATGTCACAGGAACTTAGTTAACTCTGACAATCTGGGCAGGGGGGAATAGCTCCCTTAAAAATAATGTTTACTGCTGAAATGCAGGAGCAGAGTCATGTTTGTTATGGCCATGGCAAGTGCAAGGTTTGGTAATTGCTCCTTCCATTTTTCACGGAGTGGGAAAGGGGCTGGCAAGTGTAAAAATCGTGTCCCTTCACTTCCCTCCCAGAGATGGAATATGACAAAAGGACAGCCCAGAAGCAAGCAGAGCCAAGAGCTTCCTTCCTAGCTGGGAGTCTCAGGTTGCTGAACCCTGAATAAGAGACCTGTAGTTCTGCACCACGTGGATGACAGTAAGATATGGAATGTGTGTCAAATTAAAGCACTGTACACGAAAGAGTGTATGTGCAAAACACACATTTCCATGTATGTACATAAGGGACTGTGCACAGACTTTCAGAATTTTATTTTTAAGATCTTTTGGATTCTAAGATAAGAAGTGTTTTCCTAACACAGAGGAAAACTTACGATAAAAGATGCTATGATGCCTGGAAAGGAGAGGTCTGCTAGAACCATAAGAGGAAGGAAGGAAGGAAGCAAGGTAGACGCCCCAGGAGGAAGAAGGCGAGGGTAGGCAAACAAAACTCAGCTGCCAGAGGTCCCGGCATTCATTCCTGCAACACAGTAGTGGATGTTCTCCAAAGTGACTAGGAATTAAAAACTTGAGCTTAAAAACCCACATACCTGCTCTGTTTGGTACCCCCTAAAGGGATAGGTGAGTCCTCATTTGCAAAGTTTCTCTTATTTAGCTTCCAGAAATAAAGCCAACGTAAACACAAGGTCTGCTCTTGCGTAAAAGAGCCAGGGTACTTGAAATGAACATGGCAGGCGATCTAGATGTTTCTTTCTCAAGGGCTCACCCATGGCCCCAGGTAGCAAATGGAGTAAACTTCTCAGCTCCAGCAGACAAATCCCTGGCGCCTGAGCGGCCGGGGACCTCAGGAGCCCCTGCTGGGGCTCCAAAGTGAACCCCAGCTTGTTTTCCAGCACAACAAAGCATTTTTGTTCTCTTATCCCCAAACCACAGCTGCTTAGATATTTTTAGATACTTTATTTTTAAAAAAGAAATAGCTAAATATGGGGGCCAGCACTGTGGTACCGCAGGTTAAGCCTCTGCTTAGGACACTGGCATCCCATGTCAGAGCAGAAGCCCCAGCAATGCTACCTCCAACACAGCTTCCTGCTGATGGGCCAGGGAGGGCAAGAGAAGGAGGCCCAGGTGCTTGGGTTCCTGCCACTCACATGAGAGTCCAGGATGGAAGACTTGACTCCTGGCTGTAACTTGGTCCAGACTAGCTCTTTTGGCCATTTGGGGAGTGAACCAGTAGATGGAAGATCTCTCTCTCTCTCTCTCTCTCCTGTTTCTCCCTCCCTCTCTCTCTGCCTTTCAAATAAATAAATAAATAAATATTTTAACAAGTTAAATATGATATTTTATAAACTTTTCTGGATTTTTTATTTAAAATAAAGATTAGTCTATAATTATGTAAATTAAAATACTATTTAGTATTTCCATCTAAATAAACAATGAAATCAAACATGTAAACTCAACGGCATGCCAAACTGTAACAATTAATTAAAGGTACATTCAATGTTTATTGTACTTGATTAAATTATTGATTTCAAAAGAATACATAAAATGACATGAACTTTTCTGAACAGTCTACTTAGAGAATAATGTTAACTCTCTGAATACAGTTAAATTGCAAACCTTATTTATACCTACTCAAGCTAAGTAAAAGTAGTTATCAACCAGGAATTACAGGACTTAGGCAGTTTTATGACAAACTATTTTACTATGTGATCCTTTATTCAGCTTTAGAAAATAATTTCTTGTTTAAAAAAAAAAACTCAAGAAGAAAAATTATCTCAATAGAGTTCACTTCAGTGAGGAAATACAATACATGACTTGGCCTGTGTCCACAGAAGTCTGGCTTGCAGATGCTTCTCACCAACCCACAGTAGATTCAACTGTGTTTAAACAAACATAATGTGCACTCCTAGCACTGATGACATAGTGATCAAAAATTCAGCAACAGTCTGTCTCTTGGGTGTTTTCATATATTGAAAAATAAAATTAAAACTAGTCCAGAAACACACAATACACACTTTACCACCCAAAATATGCAACTCGATTCAGTTAGGCTTCTTTAAAGCAGGGGTTCACCAAAATTGCATTAAAATTTACAAGTAAGATTTGTTATTCCATGGCAAGAAACTCAAACAAGACATTGCAATGTTTTTTTACTGTATGCATTCTGGAAAATGAGACATATTTTACCTATATTAAAAATTCAACAATAATTATTTCCAGCAAATAGATGAACTGTCTATATAGCTCATCTGTTATTATTATTTATGTTAATATTCATGACTTTCTAAATCTGTACCTGTTGCTAACAAATGTTTGATTCAAATGAAATTTACATTATTTTACTACTTTTGACCTTCAAATACAGTAACTATAAGATTCAAGGGTAAAGTAAAACTTCAAAATTTTGACACCGAAGTGGGAACCTAATTTTCTTTGATGTGTGACAGCCTGGCTTCTTCATAACTGGCCCTCAAGTATATAATTTAACTGAATAGTCTTCTTTCCAGTCAGGAATAGTCCAAGTAAAATCTACATGCTACTACAGTTCAACCAAGCATAAACAAAATATTGTTAATATTTAATATGAAAGCAGCTGTCAAAAATGTAGCCAACAGAGAAAAGCCATGATACAAATAAAATTACTTTGTGTGATCTTTTCCTATTTCCAGATGACAAGTTTCTTTGAGACGATAGTCTCCTCTTAATGACAAACAACTTCTGTCACATAATGTTTATGTCATGTAAGTTTTGCAAATGAATGGTGCAGAAACAGGTTAGACTTTCTGGAGGAGAAAATGATTGACTGGCATAAGGAATAAAATAAGTTATTTAAATTAGAAGGACTGTAGTTGACTGGAAAGCCAACTCCATTTTTAGGAGATATTCTAAAGTAACCATATTAATCCGATTTAACATGACTTAGAATGCAAATACGTATAATTTTTTTTTTGTATAATTCTTAGCTTAGGAAACCACAGTATCTGTTTAGATCTGGACAGGTTTCTATCTCATAACTTTTGAGTAATTCTCTGTATACAGAAATGTCATTTTTACCCTAAATAGTATTAAGCAGCAATTTAGGATCAGTGACTTCATAAATTCAGCAGCCATTGAAGATCTCTTCCTTCACAAATTAAACAAAAATTTCTTCTTGGCAAGAAGTAAAAGAGCTTCACGCCCATCAGTACTCAGGAAACAGGATATCAGACATGTAGCATATATCTTTGTCTTCACTACATTCTGAAAATTTTGCCTATTTGTCTTAAGAGAAAGTTTATCTATCAAACACTTACAATGCAGTCTCTACAGTAGTGACCTGACAAGCATCTCTTACTTATGGGTAGGTATTCAGCCTCCAGCAATGTAGTCCACCAAGCTGAAAGAGACCTGTCTTCCCCCACTGGTTCCAAGGGACACAGTGATCATCTGCAGATTGGGCTGAGGCTGGAGCTCAACATCCCCATGGACACAGAAGGAAACACTGTGGGCCTGTGAGCAGCACAGAGCTGGAAGTGAGACCCCAACAGCCCAGGGAAGCCACAAGGAAGCTTTTTGTCTTTTCAGGGCCCTGGTAGGTGAGGGGACAGAGGGAGTTTCCTGTGAGAAATCAAAACCCCAAGCCTGTACAAAGTGAGATCCAAATTCATTCTACACTCCAGTGTGGTATTCCTGATGCAAGAAGTGTATGAAAAAAATTGCAAGCTCTCGGGCTCTGGCAGAAGCAAATGCAAAACCCTCATGTAGGAGGAGCATGTCCAGAACCTAGGGTAAACAGCACTCCCACAGGGGCAGGGTGAGAACTGGACACAGCTGCAGTACATGGGACCAGAAGAGGAGACATCCAAGGTAACAGGAACTCATGTGTGGCCAGCTCTAACAGAAGTCAATCCAAAATGCTACAGGAGCACTGAGTTAACAGACTAAGGAAAATCCAAAAAGATGTGAATCTTTATTTTCATAGCACTGGTAAGCTAGAGATTCAAGACATTTATTACATTACTTTAGTCCTTTTGCTTTTGCCCAGTGAAGGATTGATCCCTTGTGAGTATTTTCTGGGGCTTTGAACCATCTGGTTTTTAATGTCTCAGCAATGGGGTTTCTTCCGCTACTTCCTTTGGAAAATCTCTCTCTGTTTTTGTTGGGGCAAAAGAATAGGTTTAAATGCTGAGGGGCCTGGGTTTTTTCTTTTAATTTTTTTTTTTTTTCCTGTTTCTTAACTCATTTCATGAAGATGAATTTTCTTCTTTCCCTATGATACTGAACATGCTATAATCTGACCTCTTCCAAATATATCAATAGTTATATCACCTAAAGATTTTAATAAAGGGCCCTCTGTTTAATAAATTTCTTGACCTTACTCATTCACTTTTATCTTCCGAATGTTCTGCAGGTGGTGTTCAGAACCACAAATTCCTCACTGGGGATGAGGAGCACTGACTAAGCAGTGCCTTCCCAGACATCTCATTCACTGCCACAGACTTAGCTTGGATTTTTGAAGTGGCTGTTGTTGTTGTTTTAACTTATTTGAAAGGCAGAGAGATGTACAGAGTGCTCAACCACTAGTTCCCTCCTCTAAATGCCCACAACAGCTGGAGGGCCAAAGCTGGCAGCCAAGAATTCAATCCAGGTCTCCACCATGGGTGGCAGGAACCAAACTACTTGAGCCATTACCACTGCAGGAAGCTGAAGTCAGGACGCAGAGTCAGGCACTCTGACCTGGCGTGGGCATCCCAATCTGCCCCTGGATCTCTGTTCTTTACCAGTCTCTCTTTGGCCTCTGACACATTATTTTTAATTTAACAAACTCTGAGTTACATTAGTCAACACTATATTCTCAGCGTCCAGCTCCCTGCCCAACATGTAATAGCTGTCTAGTAAATTTTTGTTGCATGAAGAGTTGAATTGCTTACACATAAATTCAGCTTTTTTTTCATCTCATGTTTCATTTTCTTCTACCTTATTTTTCAGCTTATTAGAATTTCAGATTATTTCAGAACACTTTTAAATTAATGGTGAGCTCTCAGGAAATGTTTAAACAACTAGGTTCAAGACTAAGATATTTCAAAGTGTCTACATATATATGGTATATCTACGTGTTTTGGGGTTACTGTCATTTGCAGTTATGGCTTAAGCAATACAGGGAGAGGTATTTTATTATGGGTGTGGATGACCTTCACTTTGACCCACCTAGTAAGACTAGGATGCCAGGGAGAACTAAAATGTAAGTTAATTTCTGAAAGAAGACATAGAATGATCAGAGACATAAAATAAGGTTACCTGGAGTATGGGAAAGCATAATATGCAATGTGAGACTGGGAGCAAAACTCATAAGCAGTGAGCTGAAAAAAAGAGGTGGCGGGGCCAGCACTGTGGCATAGTGGGTAAAGCCACTGCCTGCAGTGCTGGCCTCCCATATGGGCACTGGTTCAAGTCCCAGCTGCTCCACTTCCGATCCAGCTCTCTGCTGTGGCCTGGGAAAGCAGTAGAAGATGGCCCAAGTCTTTGGGCCCCTGCACCCACGTGGGATAGACCCAGAAAAGATTCCTGGCTTTGGATCAGTGCAGCTCCAGCCATTGCAGTGAACTGGGGAGTGAACCAGCAGATGGAAGGCCTCTCTCTCTCTCTCTCTGCCTCTCCTTCTCTCTCTGTGCAACTCTGACTTTCAAATAAATAAATAAATAAATCTTTAGGAAAAAAAAAAAAAAAAGGAGGTAGCTTAGTAGAAGGAAAGGAGAAGGGAAGCAAAGGGCCTGAGATGCACCAGTGAACACACTGACTCGCGCCCATTGCCTTCCCATTTCTAGGCCTTCCGATGAGTCTTGTATGACCACTGAATCAAAGTCGTGGCTTGAAAGATAATTTTTAACCATTTCCCCCAAGCGTGCATCTAATCATTGATTCTTAACCTTCTTTCACCTTCAAGCTTTTTGTGCAACTTTCCGTATCTGTTTACTTTTAAATACACAACTTGACAGACTTCCCAATTACATTAAGTTCCCTCATATTTGTCCCTATAGACATCAGCTTTTTCAAAATCTTAGTTATGAATGTCGTGCCCTTTAGATCTATTTTACCTGTGGTCTTTAATGAGCAAGTGGGAGCAAAGAAGAATGTCATTTCCCTGGGTACTGCCTTGCTTGCAAAGGCTGGCTTGCCATGGGGAACTGGTAACTCAAGTTGGGCCTGTTGCTCACAGGAGATAATCTATCTTTAATGGTACAAAAGATGGATGATAGTAGAGCTTTTCATCACTCAATGCATTACGTTTCATAAGTTTATGTATTTGAGACTATGCCCACTGGAATAGTAATGTTAGATTTTAATGAAGTTTTAAGAGATCAGTCATACTTCAGTTTACCACTGATAGCATACTGTTAGGTAATAATTCTTTCAGGATTCTCCATTAATTAATGTTATTAGAAAAATAACCATTACATATGGAGAAAATTTCTCTTAATTTAACAAATGAGCTTCTCTAACTAAAGACTTTGCACTACTCAGGTATTATTTATTGAATTCTCATGAGGAAGGAACTCGCTTAAGTACAATGGGTGATGCCAAGAAATATAAGCCCTCAAAGAGCTTGGAAATACAATAAAGGTTAAGTTATGGTGATCCATCCGTTTTCTTATTTGTCAAATAATCACATGAAAAGTGAAATAATAAGTTTGTAAAACAGTAGTTGTCATTGTGAAAAAATGCCACAAAGTTGTGTGTGATTAATTTTCAAATGAATGGTACTGGAGAAGTTGAGGAGCACAGGTCACTTCTGCTGAGCTGGGCAGAAGGGGCTTTTCTGGGAAGATGAGATTTCATCTGGGCCGGAAAGTAGGTGGGATCTGGTTAGAAATGGAGAGAAAGGGAGAGCCAGAGCATGTCACACAGAAAGGGTGTACGAACAGAAATGTGAGTTTGGAAAAGCATGAGATGATGCAAGAGAATGAAGAGTGAGTCAGTTTGTTGAAACTGGAGAGGTATTTCATGGTGCTAGGGATTGGGCTGGAGGGGAGATTTCAGTCAGCAGAAGACTTCTGAAAACTCAGGCAAGGAGTATGTGCTTTGTCTTGTGGGCAGTGGAGAGCCATTCAATATTTTGGAGCAACAGAAGGACTGACTTAAGAAATTTCTGAATTCTTTCTTAAAAATATTTTCCCCAATTAAATAAAAATGATTAACTGATTTATAAAGAAGATTTTCAGTTCATATGAGACCATCACAATAACTTGTCATCTCCTAGCATCAGATAATGCTTTGTATATGCTAATATCCAGAATGCTGGCAGAAATGATATTACAATATTGTATACCATGATATCATACTGTATTTGGTATTAAACCATCCTGTACTTATTTTTAAAAACTGTACTGTGCCCTATTTAAACTGTTTCTGATGAAATGACCACAAAGGTTCCATTAAAGTGGGTTAATATTTATATTTATATCAATACTGTAAAAGGATATAATAATTATATAGAATCAAAAAAAGTTATTTTAATTGTTTCTAATCCAGTGACTATAAAGGTTCCACATAACTGAGGAGAGAGAAAATATGGTCAAGGTAAACAGTAACATTATTAGTCTTTGGACTGGTGAAAATATGATATATATATTTTTCCCTGAAACCTTTTATTTGAAGTATATAAACTTCATGCATTTCATAAATACAACTGTACGAACATAGTGATTCTTTCCACCATTTTATATATATTATAACTGATTTTTTTCTTCAGTAAGATTTCATATACCTATTTCAACGATTAAATTATTGCCTATTGGGGGCTATCTATTCATCATCTTATGTTGTAGATAGTTGAATGTATTCAAAATAAGGTAGCTGATCACAGACTATGTGCATAAGACAACCAAAGCTTTTGTTTTATGTTATCTGACTAGGCTTTGTCCTTGAATTAATTCACTAACTCAACCCACTGATTTAGTGTAAGGCACCTCATGCTAGGGAGGTGATGAAAGCAGGGGCAGGACTAGGAGTCGTCAAGTGTCCAGTCTGTCTGGAGCACAGAGGGGTCTGAGCAGCAAAGGAATGGTCTGGAACAACAGACGCAAATTGGAGCTCAGAGCCTGGCCAAGAGTTTAGGCGTGGTTCACCAGCAATGGGGACCCAAACAAACTATTAAATAGGGGATGAATCTATCTGATCATTGTAGGAAGATCAATTTTTTGGCAGTGTGTAGAATGTGTTTTCAGGTTGGTGGGAGAGATGCACACACAGGAAATGGGAAGGAACTGCTCTTGTAATGATCCAGGTGAAGATCACTAAAGCCGAGTGAATGGAGAGCCGGGGATGGAAGAGGCTCTAGAGGCAGAACGCAACTGGGCTGATTAGGGGTGGGAGTGAGGAGATCAAAGGAGGAGTCAAGAATGGGTTTGAGGGTTTTTGTTCTTTTTAAACCTAAGTGACTATCAGCACTGTTAATAGAAATGGGGGGGAATAAGAGTAAGAGCAGTATTAGTAGGAAAGATGGTGAATTTCATCTTAAACTGGAGTTTCATAAGATGGCCAACGGGCAGATGGCCAACGGGCTCAGAGGAGAGGCTGCATGTGAACAATTGGTGTGGCTGAGATTTTATCCTTTCCAGTGTCCTTTTCACCTGGGGGCCAATAAATGCTGACTTGATAGCTAAGGGCAAGGTCATTCTCACTGTATTTCTTTTTTTTTTTTTTTTTTTTTGACAGGCAGAGTGGACAGTGAGAGAGAGAGAGACAGAGAGAAAGGTCTTCCTTTGCCGTTGGTTCACTCTCCAATGGCCGCCGCGGCTGGCGCGCTGCGGCCGGCGCACCGCGCTGATCCGATGGCAGGAGCCAGGAGCCAGGTGCTTTTCCTGGTCTCCCATGGGGTGCAGGGCCCAAGCACCTGGGCCATCCTCCACTGCACTCCCTGGCCACAGCAGAGAGCTGGCCTGGAAGAGGGGCAACCGGGACAGAATCCGGCGCCCCGACCGGGACTAGAACCCGGTGTGCCGGCGCCGCTAGGCGGAGGATTAGCCTAGTGAGCCGCGGCGCCGGCCCTGTATTTCTTTTGAGAAGCGGCATAGTTATCGTTTATGAGCTTGTTCTCCAGAGTCAGAATGCCTGAGTTCAAATCCCAACTCTCTCGCCTCTAGCTGAATCTTTCTGTGCCTTAGTCTATCTATAAAATGGAGACAACAATAGTACTTATGCACATAAAATATTATGCTTATTAAATAACACTTTGGAAAATACCTGCATATATTAAGTATTAACCATTATCATTATAGCTGTCAGTGTATCATATTTTACATTCTTGAACTAGCTACCCAGGGAAGGTGTTTTATTTTGCTCTGATCTTTAAGGTAATACTTGAAGGTAAACAGTTGCCCAGAGAGTGTAAAGAAAGAGCCTTTCAAGTTCAAGATTTTCATCACATTAAGCAGCATTTGGTGTACGTGGGCAATCTTACATAATTATACATGCCAGCGTCACCTGCTCATTCAGTACACGTTTCAATGTCATGTATCACCCAGGGGTGCGAGTCTGTCCTTCAAAAGCCCTGCTTGTCCCGGCTCTTGCCTCTCTCTCCAGTCTCATGGGAGCCTGCCCGCCTGTGGCCCTCCTTTCTGGTTCTTGAGTCCAGTCTCAGAACTTTTACATTTGGTGATCGCTGTGTCTGAAACGTGCTACATTTGACTTTTCGCATTTGCTAGCTCTGTCCAGAGGTTTCAGTTTAAAGGTCACATCTTCCTTGGCCAGAGAATACAGTGACTCCTTCTCATATCGTCCTCTCTTCTTCTTCTATAACACTCACTGCTCTTGGTAATGACCTTAATAGGGGCCCAGTCTGCCTTTTTCATACTTAAATGCCCAACATCTACAGCAGAATCTAGCACATGATAAGCTTTTCATAAATTTTTGTTGAATTAATTAAGTACCTAATAATAACACGATGAGATGCACGACAAAGGGGAAAAAAGATTTCCTACTAAAGAAATTTAAAATACTGAAAAAAATAATCATTTTAAACAATCAATAAGCATCATCAGAAATAAGGAAATTTAAAACAGTGCTGAGATGTTTATCTGTAAATTCATATGTAGCAGGAAAACAGAACAGGGAAGGCTAAAGAAGAAGACAGTTTCAAAAAAAAAAGTGGATGGGCAGGAAAGGCAAATTTCCCGAGACAAATATGAGAGCCGAGACTGCTGACTGGGAGAGTCCTGGTGACCCCTGAAGCAGCTGTAAGTTACCAGATAAGGAGAGCAAACCAAGCTGCAGGGGTAAGGAATGACAGGTGAAGGGACGAGGGAGACAGGGACCAAAGAGAGCTCACCCAAGAATTTTATGCTAAAGAGAGACAGAGTTAAGACCATAGTCTCTGGAATTGGGAGCAGGAATATGGAAGGAGACCCACGAGGAGTAAGGAGATCTGGGATTGGGTTCCAGAAAGAACTTGTAAACATGGAAAACTCAGACTCTACAGCCAAGTTCCCTTGCTCTTGTTCTACAACGTGTTCTGCTCCATCTCAACTTCTGTTACTAAGGAACGAAGGGGCTAATGGATAAGCAGCTAGAGGTAGTTGTTAGTTCTTTGTCAGAATCCTAACAAAGTTCTAATAAGGAGAAACACATTTATAAAAATGATTTGCAACAAAATCCAGATAAAATTTCACTTCAGGTTCATTAAGCTGGATGAAAAAGCTCCCCACTTTGTAGAAAGCTTTGTACTACTCGACTGCGGCACTTGCTGAGGCCAGATCCGAAGAGTGCTTGTATTCATCACTGACGTCTTGTTGAACTTGTCCATTCTTATTAATCATTGCTTTAAAGTAAGCAGCGGAGTTCTCTTAGGAAGTCGATATTCCCAGCTGAGCTCTCTGTGCAACAGTGAAGCTTGATACTCTCCTGCTGCAGGCTGTCTCTGCAGACACATGTGTTCTTGTAGGAATATACGTGCACGTGTGCGTGTGTGCATGTCTGTGTATGTTTCTGGGTCTTAAAGAAACAAATTTTTGTGAAGCTACTCCAAATGGCATCATATTCTATCTTTTGAAAGTGTGGAGGGATTAAAAAGAAAAGCAGGCTGTGAACTGCTTATACACTACCTGGGAAGCAAAGCCTGTGTGCAGAATGAAGACTACGCAAAAAGTCTGATAGGAAAGTCATTCAAAGCTATGGCTTTATTTTTTAAAATTTATTTTGTTATTTATTGAAAGTATAGTGATGGGAAGAGTGGGAGAGGGAGAGAGAGAGAGAGATTTTTTCACCCATTGGTTCAATCCCAAATGGCCACAATGGCCACCTGGGGCTGGGCCAGGCCAGAACTCTATCCAGGCTCCCACATGGGTGGTTGGGGCCCAAGCTCTTGGATCATCATCTTCTGCTTCCCAAGTGCATCAGCAGTGAGCTGGACAGGAAGCAGAGCCGCTGGGTCTCAAAGCGCATCCCAGTATGGGATGCTAGCATCACAAGCCGGGCTTAACCTGCTGCACCACAACAGCCCCCAAAGTTAAGGCCCTGAACAAACTATTCTGATTCTTTGGTGGTATGTGATACATACAAACACAAAACCCACAATGTGAACAGTTGGCCCTTTAGCATAGGGGTAAGACTCTTCATCTGAGGTGCACAGGAAAGTCTCTACAGCCCAGCCCCATCCATGTAATTTTTCTTTTTGCTTTGGAAATGCCTGCATTTTTGTCTAATTGGAACAGCTGATGTTTGCTTACCTTTTGGTTTGGAATTTTTATTATGTATTCTGTTGGTTCCCTAAGCATTGTAAACATAAATATGTGCACCTGGAAATGCAGAATTCAGTGGCTAAATAATCCATGTCATCAATAATTTCTAGTGATTCTATTTGGTTCCTTAAAAAATATTCCTGCTAAATGTCCTCTGTCTTGCTAAACCTCCCTATTCCTCCTGTCTCTTTCATCCTTTAAATGCACTTATTTTGTAGTCTTTTTTCAGATGTGCATTTGACTCTTTGCGTATTACTTCTCCCATTTGTCTTACTCATCACTGCGATCCTCTGAGTATGGTCTAACACACAATGCCATATTTTTGTAATCTGTTTCATGTTGCTATAATAGAATACCTAAGACTTGGTAATTTATTTTTTTTTTAAAAAATAAGAGGTTTATTTTGGATCACAGTTCTGGAGGCCCCAGATCAGACAGCGGCATCTGGTGGGCATCTGGTGAGGCCCCCCTGGCAGAACAAGCAGCAGAAGAGGCGGGGACGAGGGGCCGGGGATTTAGAACCCCTGGCTGTCACAGTGACTGGCTCTTGTGGGAACTACACTCATCCCTTGGTAAGGGCAGAGCCCCCATGTTCAAACCCCTCGTATAGGTCCCACCACCTCTCAGTGCCCTTACACTGCCAATTCCATCTCAACATGACTTTTGTCAATGACAAACCTCTTCTAAACAATGGTAGTTTTTATCTGTACCATTTTGGTTTTTCAGAACTACGTATTTTGTCATTTCCATTATTATTTCCTCTTTTTTTAAAAAATAATGTTTATTTATTTATTTGAAAGGCAGAAAGAGAAGAGTCCCTGTCTACTGGTTTACTCCCCAAATGCCTGCAGTGAGCAGAGGGCTAAAGCTGGGCACCAGGAACTCAGTCCAGGTCTCCCGATCAGGCAGCAGGAAGCCAAGTACCTGGGTCATCACCTGCTGCCTCCCACCCTCCAAATTAGCAGGGAGGTCAGGAACCCGAGCTGGGGATTGAGCTCAAGTACTCTGATGCGGGACACAGGCATCCCAGCTGTGTCCAGATGTTTCTCCTGATTTCCTCTTTTAACTCAAGCTACTTAGGAATTTATTTTTCAGTTTTTAAGCAGCAGTTTAGTTATTTTTAACTACCCTGTTAACACTGTCTCCTAATTAAATTTCATGATGGTTAAAGAACATAATCTGAATGATACAGACTGAAATTTATTAAGATTTCAATTATGAAATTATGTGATTTTCATGATTATTCTATGCGTAATGAAAGATTATGTATTCTCTAGTATTTACCTATTGGCTGATATCTTTTTAGATATATCAGATGAAGTTTAGTGATTCTTTCATATATTTACAATTTTTTGCCTTCTTTGTCTACCAGATTCTATAAATTTTTTAAAGATGTATTTATTTATTTGAAAGTCAGAGTTACAGAGAGAGAGAGGGAGTTGGTTCACTGCCCCAGTGCCTGCAACAGCCAGGTGGGGCAGGTTGAAGCTTCCTCCAGGTTTCCTACATGGGTACAGGGGCCCCAAGGACATAGGCCATCTTCTGCTGTTTTCCCAGACACATTAGCAGGGAGCTGGATAGGAAGTGGAGTAGCAGGGGCTTGAACCAGCGCCCATATAAGATGCCAGCATCACAGGCAGTGTCTTAACCCAGTAGGCCACAATGCCAGCCCCTGACTTACAAGATTCTTAAAAGGGGTGTGTTAAATAAAAAGGGTGTGACTGAGGATTTGTCAAATTTGCCTTACAAGTTTTTGTGTCATAGATTCTCAGATTATGTAATAGATGCATTTAAGCTTTATCTTCTATTATTATTATTATTACAAATTGTCATTCTGTAGTTCTGTCATTGCTTTATGCTTTAAATTCTGTGTTGTCTGATGTTAACATTGCTTTAGTAGCTTTCTTTGAATAGGACTGCCTAAAATATTTATTTTCATTTCCTTACTTTACTTTGAAACTTTGCATGTGGTGTTGTTTCAAGCGAACCTTGTCAAACACAAACACTGCTAAGATATAACTACGTGTTTGCATATGTATGCAGGTGTTGCAGCTCAGCAGGTTAAGCTGCCTCTTGAGACTTCTGGATCCCATATCAGAGTGCCTGGGATTGAAGCTCACCTCCACTTCCAGTCCAGCTTCCTGCTAATGCACACCCTGGGAGGTAGCAGATGATGGCTCAAGTACTTGGGTCTCTGCCAGCCATGTGGTAGACCCAGATGGAGCTCCTGGCTCCAGGCTTCATCCTGCCCAGAATTCACCTGCTGTGAGTTCTCATCTGGGGGAGTGACCCAGTGATGGAAAATCTCTCTCTGTCACTCTCCCTTTCAAATAAATAAAACTAAACTTTTTAAAAAAATTAAAACATATATCCAATGTGATCACTTTTTAAAGATAAATTTAAACAAGTTACACTTAATTATAATTACACCTTTGTATTAGGATTTGTTTTTGCCATATTTTCTCTACTTTTTTCTCATTTCTTAACTTGAGGTTTACGTTTTTATTCCTTTTTTCCTCATTTCTTGTCTCATGAGGCTTAAGTTTTTTTTTAATGTGGTCACCTTTTATTTCTGCTTTGTTGCTCTGGGAAAACTTAACATTGCATTTATAATTATTTAGTACTTACTCTGATGTTTTAATATGCACTTCCCAGTTATTCATTTCATAACAAAGAATAGTTACTCATTATTCCTTTCCTTCCTTTCCTAGACGGGTCAACACTTTGTACTACCCCACATCTCTATCTTGCCCCAGCTAACTTTTTAATTGGCTAAAGTTAGTTTTTACCTTTTGTAAATTTATAAAAAGAACACGTTACATAAAAATGATCAATTAAATTACTGACACATTTTACCTCTGTCTGTATTCACTTCTCTCTTTTTCCGGCTGAAGCACATAATAAGAGGCAGAGCTGAGACCTAGCTATGTGTGTTTCTCTCCAGAGTTCCTGTTTGCAACCACACAGTCTACTTTCACAGACACAGGGAGAGGCATCCTGCTCATGGGCAGAGGAGTGGGGCGCATGAAGAGGAAGAAGAGAAGAGAGCAAGGCTCGAGAGAGGGTGTCGAGACAGAAGGGCACGTGGCTAGTTCTTATACCACCCGCTGGAAGACAGGATTCCAATATCAGAGAAGCAAAAGGAGCAAACTCATGAGACATGTATATATTCCATATACATGACACGAACATGAAAAATTAAACAGGCAATAGTAAGTCAAGGCTTGTGCCAGAAAGGGCAGGGCAGCTGCTGCCCTGGGGCCTGTGTAAGCTTGGCCAGGGTAGTCAAGAAGATTTGTAGTATGAAGGGCATGAAAGCCAGGGGAAAAGAAAGGATGGGGATGAGAGGGGAAGGGAATAAGGAAAACAAAAGAATGAGGAAAGGAGGGAGGCAATGAGGAAGTAGGAAGAAAATGAAAGGAAGAAAGGAGAAGAAAAAGCAAGACAATGTTCACATACCTGTATGTTTTATAGTGGGCAAAAACAAGAAGATGCTCGTTAAACTGCTAACAGTGTTTCCTTGGGATAGGATGTAAGTTGGGCTCCGGCTGGTTATTTTCTGCACATCAGCAATATTTAAGTTAAGACAGCAACAACAAAAGGAAAATGAACAGAGAGTAACAAGCACCCAGTGTGAGTTGTGGAGTACACTCGGGTGAGCTCTGCACTGATCCCCTGTGGCTCACAGAGACTGTCACAAGCCCATTTGTCTCTTCAAACTCCAGGCCCAAAAGAACACGAAGTGCCCTAAGAGGATTTCCACTCCTCCTCAGGCCACCTGCCAAATTCCCAGTGGCTCTGGCATTGTTCACCCTGCCTTCTTCCAGGATGCCTGACTCCTGGCGGAGAATCCCTCACCCATACGTCCCACCCGTCAGCCTCAAAAGAACAACTCTATTGAAATGTGATAAACCAGGTATGCACACACCTACCATATCAACAACCAGAGCAAAACAAGATCCAAAGCTGAGAAACACTTCCCTCCTTTTGTGTCTTCATGGTCACCCATGAGAGTGTCTTGCTCATTTGTCTAAAAGACACAGAACCTGAAAGCACTCCCTTGAAGGAAACAGTGACAGGCAGGTCCCGCTGATCTCTTCTGGCCTAGAAACATCACATGGACAAAGTCTTTGCTTTGTGGTTTCAAGAAAACCTATGATGTGTCCGCAAAAACACTCTTAAATGGAGCTTCGGTAACAGATCTTTAAAACTTAAGAGACAGAGATAAAAAGGTGGTGAACTGAAAGTGGTCTATTGTATCACATGGCCAGGATTTCTCTTCTCTGCACTGCTGATACTCTGAGCTAGATAATGCTTCATTCTGGGGCACGTCCTGTGCACTGCGGGACGTTTCACCGCATCCCTGACCCCTGTGCTAGCTGTCTGCAGCACACATATACACACAAACACACACAAACACAGACACACACACACACTGCTGTGACAACCAGAGGTGCTTCCAGTCACTGCCCAATATACCCTGGGAACCAGAATTGCCTCAGGTTAAAAACCACAGATATAGCTCCAACTTATAAAAATGAGTCATTTTATCTCTTGTCCTGTGTTCTTATGTGTTTTGCATGCACCCAGCTATTTGGAGGTTTTAATCTGTGTTAATCCATCTCTTGTAATGAAAAGGATTTGTTTATAATGCCAAAGGCTAAGCAAAGAGAGGCTGTGTGACAGGAAGAAGAGTATTCCAAAACTTCTCATCGCATTATAGAACAGGCAACAAAAACAACACTAAGAACACATTTATATTCAGCAAAGATAAAAATATAAATAAACCTTAGATATGTGCAATGACCCTAAATTATGAATGTTTCCCTTTTAAAAGGTTTGTTTATTTTTATTTATTTGAAAGGTAGGGAGAGAGAGAGATTGAGAGAGAGAGAAAGAGATCTTCTAGCTATTGGCTCATTCCCCAAATACTCCTAACAGAAAGGTCTGGGCCAGAACAAAGCCAGGAGCCAGGAACTCTACCTGGGGTTCCCACGTGAGTGGAAGGAACTCAAGAACTTGAGACACATCTGCTGTCTTCCAGGGTGGACGTCAGCAGGAAGCAGAGGCAGGACTCATCCCAGGCATGACAATCTGGGACACCCCGAGCAGCACCTTAACTTTCTGCACCACAGGGCAGAAAGGGTTTTTTTCTTTCTTTGTTTTATATATAAAACTTTAGACTACCCTCTGAACAGAGTTTGCTGCTGAAACATCCAAACCTTTGAATCTAGTTATCCATGTGGGAAAAATGCTTCTCACACCATACCCTAGGACACAACATCACTGCACTAAGTAACTTTATAATTCACTACCATAGATGAAGGAAAAAAAGAATGCTAGCAGGTTGCCTAGACTCACAATTCTGAAATGCTGACTCTACGTGTTATGTGAAAGACAACAAACACATTCCCATGACATTCTGAAGGATGGAAACTTCGGTGAAGCCAGAACCCCCCATCACTTACAACAGCATTAGTAATTGTCCACAACAACTAGGGACCATGAGAGATATTCATTCAGAAAGAAAATAAAGCTAGAATGTATCCTTGGGGGTCTGTAACCACTTACTGATGCCACCAGTTGTGGCCACTTGTTGGACATTATTTTCAATTTAAGTACCCAATTGCTGCCTTTTCTATGTACATAGATAATAATTTAATTAAAAATATCATTATGCTTTACTTTATATTCCATTTTAGATACATATAGTTGAACTGAATAAAAAATTTTTTTTTGACAGGCAGAGTGGACAGTGAGAGAGAGAAACAGAGAGAAAGGTCTTCCTTTGCCGTTGGTTCACCCTCCAATGGCTGCCGTGGCCAGCACACTGCGGCCGGCACACCGCACTGATCCGATGGCAGGAGCCAGGAGCCAGGTGCTTTTTCCTGGTCTCCCATGGGGTGCAGGGCCCAAGCACCTGGGCCATCCTCCACTGCACTCCCTGGCCACAGCAGAGAGTTGGCCTGGAAGAGGGGCAACCGGGACAGAATCCGGCGCCCCAACCGGGACTAGAACCCGGTGTGCCGGCGCCACTAGGTGGAGGATTAGCCTAGTGAGCTGCGGCGCCGGCCTGAACTGAATAAATTTTAAAACGCAATTGTGGGGCCGGCGCTGTGGTACAGTGGGTGAGGCTGCCGCCTACAGTGCTGGCATCCCATGTGGGTGCTTATTTGAGTCCTGGCTGCTCCACTTCTGATCCCGCTCTCTGCTATGGCCTGGGAAGGCAGTAGAAGATGGCCTAAGTCGTTGGGCCCCTGCACCCAGGTGGGAGACCTGGAAGAAGCTCCTAGCTCTTGGCTTTGGATCAGCACAGCTCTGGCCTTTGTGGCCAGTTGGGAGTGAACCAGCAGATGGAAGACCTCTCTCTCTCTCTCTCTCTCTCTGCCTCTCCTTCTCTCTCTGTATAGCTCTGACTTTCCAATAAATAAATAAATCTTAAAACAAAAAATGAAAAACCATGGGATATTTGGTAACATAATTTTTTGAAATTTTTATTTGATAGGTAGAGTTATAGACAGTGAGAGAGAGACAGAGAAAGGTTTTCCTTCCATTGGTTCGCTCCCTTAATGGCCACTATGGCCGGCGCTGTGCCGATCTGAAGCCAGGTGCTGGGTGCCTCCTCCTGGTCTCCTATGCGGGTGCAGGGACCCAAGCACTTGGGCCATCCTCCACTGCCCTCCCAGAGCACAGCAGAGAGCTGGACTGGAAAAGGAGCAACCGGGACTAGTACCCAGCGCCCCAACCGGGACTAGAACCCGGGGTGCTGGCACCGCAGGTAGAGGATTAGCCAAGTGAGCCACGGCGCCAGCCTGGTAACATAATTTTTAAACAGTGTTTTCTTCTTGGTACTTAAATACTGCAAGTCCATTTTACATTTGTTAAAAAATATATTTATTAGAGAAGACCTTTACTTTCTCTGAAGAGAACTTTTTGATGGAAAGGAGCACATTAAATGCTTAGATTTTTGCTCAAATACATTTATGTGCCTTATCTTTCAATTAAGAGGATTAGTTTCCATTGATACGTAATTGGCAGAAAATTGTGTTGAAAAGTGGTATTATTTAATTCTGGGAGCTGAACGGGTCAGATTTCAGGGATGATTCACTCGTTACAGAACTGGAAAAACACCATCAGTTTGTAAATGCACTCAAGGCTTTTCCACTGTCCTCACCACCCTCACTTCAAAATCACACTCAAGTTCCATGGGTGTGCAAGAATTAAGTTCACTTTTTGTCCTGAAAGACAGATAATTTTTTAAACTTAAAAGATTATCTCCCTGGTTTCAGAGATTTAACCCGACAAAATCTCTAACTCTGGGGCCCTCGAGTCCCCCCTGCAGCTGCTGGCTCCAACGCAGGGAGCCGTGCAGATGCTGAAGCGGTTGTGGGTCACACAGGCAAGAAAGAAGAAGCAGACATTCCACAGCTGCCTGCAACAGCTCCCTTCCCCAGGGCCCCCTGCGGCTCTATCCGCGCAGTCACTGTACAGCCACTGGGGATCCCAGGCCAGGCCAAAGAAAACCCAGGGCAGCTTACATGTGTCCCAGTGCTACAGCAAGAAGTGAAGCTACTTAAAGAGTAACCATTATTTCCAACAATTAGGTGGCCCCAAGCCAAAAAAAAAAAAAAAAAAAAAAAAAGAGGATGAAGAAGAACATCTGGAGCATGAGAAAATAAAAGATGTTTCATATTTTTAAAATTTCAGCTACTTATAGGAGATTTTTCTTGGGTCTTTGTTAAGGAAATAACTGACTCTTTGACCTTTATTCCTGGTTCTTTTTTCTTCTTCTTCTTTTTTTTTTTTTTTTTTACTTTGGGGTTGGTGGAGAATATCCAAGTTGAAGAAACAGAACTTAACAGTTAATTCAGCCATCGTAACATAATACACTCATGGGTTTTAAAAGGATAATGTATATGATGGTCATATTATTAAAGTTCTCACAAGTTCTTTCAAACATTTCAAAGACGGAATTAATGGTACTAATGATATGATAAAACTAAAAACAAGCAGCAGAGACTATTGTTCCCTACTTGGGAATAACTGATGCTCTGGCAGATGCCAATTCCTTAGGATAAACCAGAAAGGAAGGGGCTAGAAACACAGAGCTCCACTAAAGAACTGTACTGGGGCCTTCGATGGTGCGTTTCGTATTGGAGCATTAGTTGGAGTGTTGGCTGCTCCACTTCTGATCATCTTCCTGCTAATGTGCTTGGGAAGACAGCAGAATATGGCCCAAGTACCAGGGATCCTGCCACCCATGTTGGAGAGCTGGGTAGAGCTCTGGGCTGCTGGCTTTGGCCTGGATCAGCCCTGGCCATTGCAGCCATTTAGGGAATGATCAGCAAATGGAAGATCTTTCTTTCTCTCTCTCTAACTCTTTCAAATAAAAAATAAATAAATCTTTAAAAAAAAAAAAGAAATGTACAGATGATGATTCTCCCCCAAAATTACAGTTTTACCCTAATCATCTTCTAGGATTATAAAGACAGGTGTAGATAGTCATTTTTATGTCTTGAATTTATAATATTGTTATAATTATTAATAATTACATGGTCAGAAAACCATTATTGTATCATCATAATTGCACCGCTTGCAAGAATTCACTAGATATGATCTGGAGAACAGTAACAAAGATGATATTAAAATTCACTGTGGATTTGTATGATTCAATGGCCTCATTTACACTTCTCAATAGTTTTATCCCCATTTTATGGATGAACAGATTAATGAGACAGTCAGAACGTAAATTTTTTACTTTAAAGTCCATGCTCTGGTTATTATGCTTTATGGACTAAGCTAAATATGACATTTATGCATTAATTTGGAACATTTTAAGTATTTTTAAAATCAATTTTAGAGGTTTATATTATGTTATTAAATTGCTCAATTTAGGGAAACACAGCCTTTCCATATGGGATGTTAGTTAAATCTCTCATTGCTTATAATTCCTTTTTCTTCTCTAACTACTGATGTTTTAATAGCTAGGAAAAGGCTTATTACAACCAACATATTAGTAATACAATTTCCTGAATGTTTTCATATTCTAAGAATCCTGAATTTCAGAGTCCTATCTTTATATTTTGATTCTCAAAACTTCAAAGCAAGGAAGCTAATAGATAACAAACACTGAAGCATGTAAATACTGAAACAGGCCTGACAATTTAGAAAAAGGAAAACTTTGGTTTCATGTCCATGCTAAAGTATCAGTAAGAAAACTTCAAGCCTCAAAAGGCCCTTGTTTACAGTTCAACAACATTCCTGCAAGACAATGCAATACTCTGCAGCAAGCAGGGACACAGAAGGCAGAAGCTGATGACATATGGGGTGCACAGAACTTCTGGTTAATGGAAGTTCTGAGATGTAGATATAAAAAATGATGTGTGAGTTGGTGGGAAAAACTGTAAGGCAAGTCAATTTTTTAATTAAAAAATTATGTAGCATAAACAATGCTAATGAGCCAAAAGCCCCAAGAGATCAGGATTGTATCTGCTTCGTTTTAATGTTCCACTCACTTTTCATAAGTGCCCGTCCACTCACTTGAAATACCTCAAGCAGAACCCTGTCTGTAAACCAGAGTTTTGAAGATTGTCTTTGTTCTTGTTCTTAGTAGCTCACCATTTCCCACTCGAGTTGTCAACCTGATGACAAATCACACACACACACACACATGCACACACTCACATGTGTGTGCACACAAAAAGAGCCCAGAAATCTTGAAACGAATCTCCAGAAAATAAGTACCTGGGAGTTCCTCGTAAATTTCATCGTCTATGGGCCGGCCGCAGGTTGGTGGGCCACTGGCTGGCAGAGGGTGGTCAACGTCGTCATAGACTTCTCTTTCATCACCATCCTCAGGGATCACATCGGATTCCATGTCTGCAAAACATGGTTCACAGAGCAGGTTCGCAAAGACTGAGAAAGAGAGTTGTAAGAGTATAGTTCCTAATAAACACAGGTGTGCAAAAAGCAATGTTCTTAGGCACTATGTCCTTACTTTAAATTTTTTTAAAAGTTGATTGTTTGTAAATAGAGGTGCTAGCTGGTACTTATAGAAAAGATGCTTTTATAAATCTGAAGTCAAAGGTGTTATTATTTTTTTTTCTTAATACCAGTCATGGTCCCTTGGTCATTCTCAGAGAAGTCTTTAGCTTTGCATGTGAAAACTCGAATCACTTGTTATTCACTTGTTCCACTGACTGCTCTTACCTTGCAATACAAATTTCAGCTGCTGTACCCATTCCTCGGCGTCTTTGGGAGAAGCTGCTGTAAACTGACAAAGAGCAAATAATAAGAACAAAAATCACCACGGAAGAAATGAAAGGTATGGTCACGTTCTTATCATTTCTTTAAGACCATTAGTAATTCTTTTCATGTCTAGTGGTACTTTTCTTGCAAGGATGCTTCTTATAATGTACAGTTAATTTTGACAAATTTACGTAATTGAAGCAGAGGATGATGGATTTGAAACTCCGATCAGCAGCTGGCAGCTGTGCAGGAAAAAAAGCTGCTTCTCTTCATCAATGTCAAAGACAGAACTGATGAGCAAAATTTGCCCTTGACAATTAGAAGACACCCATGAATTTCTTTCGACTGCTCGGTACAGTTTTCTTAAAAATGTTCTTGTCAGATTCCAACACACTACCTGACAACTTAATTAACTGGCTTTCAACTGCAATCTCAGATATTTAAAACTTATTAAACATACATTCCATAGTGAGGCCGAGCTGATGGCTCTGGATGTGCAGGGCTGACGTGAGACTTCACCCACACCCCGGCAATACAATATGCATGAACACTCTGATATTTTTCTTTTGACAATTTTACTGTTTCTGCTATGTGATTCTTTTAGGAAATTACATAGTTCCATTAAAATAGATATAAAATTCAACATGTGAAGTAACTGATAAATGACACATTTGCTTGATCTTTTCCAAGAAGATATCACTTGAACTAATCTGAAATTTAAGAAAATACGTATTTCTCTGTCTATAAGCATTCAATGTACAAAAAAACAAAAAAAACAAAAAAAAAACAGCGCTTAATATTAACATGTCAGGAAGAGCAGTTTTAACAAAATGTTAATATCTCTATAAATGAAATGAGAACATTTTATCAACTTAATTTCAAGGCAACATAAAAACTCCAACCTGATAGATGCGTTTATCAGGAGCAGAGATTTCAAAACAGCAATCTTTCTTTCCATCCTTCCTAAGGGTGTTATTCATTCTGACACTGTAGCCATCTATTGCAAATTCACCTTTCTGTTGTTTGTCTGTTCAAGATAAAGGCAAAGTTGGAATTTCATTTACTGCTGTGAATATAAATGCTCAATTATCTTTAATTGAGATTTTCATAATTAATTCTTGGAAAGAGTATTGGTTACATTACTTTAGTATAAAGCTTGAAGAACATTTCAAGATATCATTTTTAATTTTAAAATATGGCAGTATTGGGGATGCTTGGTTCTAAAACAGACATCGTAAGGAACCAGAGGAAGAGATTCAAGTCAGTCTTGCTCAGAAGGACAAATGGAAACACAACACTTTTAAAGTAGGACAAACCTAACAACTAGAACTTAGAACTTGCTGGACAACCCTGCTACAACTCAATGGTTCTTTCACACCAAGTATGCTAGCGGGAGAGTCCATCTAACTGAAAATTTTCTGGGCTTTATTTACCGCTCACCAAATCCTTCCCATAGCACCACCAACAAGAAAATAAACAAAAAGCCCTGGAGCTGCGGTGATGGCTCAAGTACTTGGGTTCCTGCCACCCATATGGGAAAACCGAGTTCCTTGCTCGTGGCTTCAGCCTGGCCAAGCTCTAGTTGTGGCCTGGCCCAGCCCTTCCTGGCTGTTGCAGGCATTTGGAGAGTGAACCAGCAGAAGGCAGACCTCTGATGGTCTCTGTCTCTCTGTTTCTCTCTCTCTCTGCCTTTCCAATAAATTAAAATATTTTTTAAAATTTTAACTCTAAATTTTAAAAATGAAACAAAACAAACTACTAATTACAAAAAAAGATATGAAAGAGATATAAATTACTTTGATGGAGAAGAGCCATAAAACAAGGTTAGAAGCTTAAGTTACAAAACACAGAAAAAGGTTTCCTAACCAGTAAGGGGAGAGCTGAATGAGCAGTGACGCACACATATGGGGAGGAGTCCAAAGGAAGGGTAAGCTGAGTCATCCTTCCTACTTTACCCAGTCATGTTGACAGTAAAGCTGCACAGCTATAGGTCTATCTCCTAGATTGACACAATATCTAAACCACGAGTAAGGACAAACTGCCCCTTTTCCTGAGTTCAGGGGAAATAACACACATGCTTCCACATCACGGGGCGAAGGGCTCTCTCAACACAGTGTACAGTAAAACAAGCATCTCCTTTTCTTAAACGCATTAATTTGATGCCTAAAGCAACCTACATTTTTGAAAGGTCATGAGATTCTATCTGATTTAAAATATCAAATGAGAAAAGCCTGAGCTAGAAATTCTTTTTATTTATATGTTTATTTTAATTTGAAAGGCAGAGTGACAGTCAGAGAAAGATCTTCCATCTGCTGGTTCACCCCCAAATGCCTGTGACCTCCAGGAACTCAATTCAGGTCTCCCACAAGGGTGGCAGGGACCCAATCACTTAAGCTGTCATCACCACCTCCCAGGTGCATGTTAGCAGGAAGCTGAAATTGGCAGCAGAGCTGGGACTCAAAAGCTGAAATTGGAGGTGGAGCCAGGACTCAAACTCAGGGGTTTGGATATAGGATGCAGGAGTTCCGAGAGGTGGCTTAACCGCTAAACCAAACACCCACCTCAGAAATCAACTCAAATCTGGACGCTCTAATCATATTTAGTCACAATTTACAACTCTTTGGGTAACTGAAAAAGGAAAACAATTCAAAATTTTTGAAGATTATTTTGTGGGAAAAAATGTACAATTAATTCTCTGAGGTTTAAAAGTATGGTTTAAAAATTAAAGCAAAATTCTCACAGTGTATATAATCAAATAAGTTTGGGAGACTCTTGGCTGAATTAAACAAGTTAAACAGCTTTGTTAGTTTAGAACTTCTTGGGACCCTTAACATATTTCTATCCTGATTGCATTTCTAAGAGAAAGACTTAGTATGCAGCATTCCCTAAATTGATTTATTCATGGAACCCTTTTTTTTTTTCACAGAATATTTTATGTATATGATGCTCCCAAGACATATTTTACAAAACAGTTAACTAAAAAAAAAAACAAAAAAAACAAACAAACAAACAAAAAAAACTAGGAAACAAGTATTAAAATTGGCTCATTCTTCTAAAATTCTCAAAGAAGACTAAATAATTCACTTACTCATTCAACAAATTTAGTAGTAATACCTTATCAGACCTTTCCTACCTTCTCCCTGAAATACACACACACACACACACACACACACACCCCATAAAAATCTGAGTGTTACACAAGTACTAATCAATGCTCCCTTGGTTTGCAGAAGGAATCTATGCCTACAAACACTGGAAGTAAACTGAGGCAAAGTATCAAAGCTGCACTGAACAATTTCCTTAAACTCCCAGGAGAAACAAGATTTTTAAGGACCAGACGTGGAGTCAAGACTGCACTCTTGGCCAGTGCCGCGGCTCACTAGGCTCACCCAGGGCACCGGCATCCCAGGTCCTAGTCCCGGTCGGGGCACCAGATTCTGTCCCAGTTGCCCCTCTTCCAGTCCAGCTCTCTGCTGTGGCCCGGGAAGGCAGTGGAGGAAGGCCCAGGTCCTTGGGCCCTGCACCCGCATGGGAGACCAGGAGGAAGCACCTGGCTGCTGGCTTCGGATCAGCGCAGCGCAGCCAGCTGTAGCGGCCTTTTGGGGGATGAACCAACGGAAGGAAGACCTTTCTCTCTGTCTCTCTCTCTCTCACTGTCTAACTCTGCCTGACAAAAAAAAAAAAAAAAAAAAAAGACTGCACTCCTGGGTCCATCTAATCTAAAGCCACATTTTCAGTCTCTGGTGCGATGAACAAGAGAAGCCACAAATCCAATTCACAGGTGAGCATCCCAGATTATATAAACCCATCCTTGCTCAAGGACAAGCAAACAGAGAAAAGCAAACACACACAGGTGCCATAAAAATATTACCTAATACAGAAATGTAATTTAGGATGCAGAAAGCACAGGCAAAGCAACAGAAAACAAAGTAAACATCAGACAACAGCTCTGCATCTTTTATAAGGGCAAAAAGACAAACAAACCACATGCACTCAAATTCTGAAAGAGATGAAAGTTAAAACAAGGTAATATAGAATAAAAAGAGAAATGGATTACAGGGGTAGAAACTGAAGAGAAACAACTGTGGGAGGGAATAGGAAATGCATCGCAAAACAAATGACAGATGAGAAGTAGCTAAAAAGTAGAATTAACAGTGCTACAAATGAGATCAGATCTACCTCAAAAACTCCCTCAACAGACAGAGAAACAGAGAATAAGGGGCGAGAGTGGCAGAGGGAATAAAAAGAAGACAATACGGAGCCCTAGCAGCCGATGGGTTGTATTTGAGGACAAAGAATTACTTCAACATCTGTGTGTGCTAAAGGTGTGGGACCAGAAGAGAATGGAAGGAAATTCGTAACTCGTTCTCAGTAACTTTGCAAAACCAAAACCATACAATAGTCTTTAGTTTACATTAGCCAATATGGAACAGGAAGTCCAGAGATGAAATCAGCAGACTCAGCTATAATCAGACCTGCTTTGCTTCCTTCATATGAGCGTCTCTTTGGGACACAGAAAACGTCAGCGTTATGTGGTAATCCATGGTAACTTCTACACAGATTCCACAGGGCTTTCTGGGAGTCTCAAAAGACTCCTGTCGATTTGTTATAGATTGCTTAAAAATAGTAAAATGTCAATCAAATAAGATTCTGTGAGTTCATTATTAAGAACTAATAAAGTATTTTATTCTAAGTGAACTTAACAAACAGCAGAGAAATTATTCCTTTAAAGCCCAAGACTTTAAAAAACGTTAGTCACTGGGGCCTGCACTGTGGCGCAGTAGGTTAAGCACCTGCCTGGGAAACCTATTCAGGTCCTGGCTGCTCTGCTTCCCATCCAGCTCTCTGCTATGGCCTGGGAAAGCAGCAGAAAGTGGCCTAAGTCCCTGGGATCCTAACCTGCATGGGAGACAGGGAAGAAGCTCCTGGCTCCTGGTTTCGGATTAGCTCAGCTCCGGCCTTTGTGGCCATTTGAAGAGTGAACCAGTGGATGGAGGACCTCTCTTTCTCTCTCCCTCTCTCTAACTCTGCCTCTCAAATAAATAAATAAATCTTTAAAAAAAATGTTAGTCATTGTGCTGGAATTCTATAATACTCATATATACTTCTCTAACTTCTCAATGCCTTTTAAACATAATTTAATATTTCCTTGATGATACATTAGTATCATTTATTGAATATTTTTGTATAATAATACATTGATGTCCTCAGGATTTCTGAGGTGTTTGTCCCTCTGTTAAGTTTCCCTCGGCTTCTATTTCACACTCTAACCTTGCTTCTATCACACTGCTTGTGTTTCGTGTCTGCAGAACTGAAAGCTGCCAGGAGAAACTAGATAATGAAATCTATTAAATCTGTAACTTAATTTTATACAATTCTAATCCAGTAAGTTCAAGGTAAAAAGCAGTGGGCTCTGATTTCCTACAAAACAAAAATGCAGGAGGCTAATGACAGCCATTTCCTTCTATTTTTTTAACTGGCTTTTAGGGTTTACATCCGTGTTCTACTTTTTTTTTTTTTTTTTTAAGCTGTCAAAAGGACAACTCACATTTACTGAGCTCCTTCTGTATGTCAGGAACTCAATATATCATATTTAATAGATACCCAGTGCTGATACAAAGCTTAACCAACCTGTTCATGGTCACACAAATGTAGGTAGTAAAAGCCAGACCCTGGCATAAGTCTGGTTCTGAAGCCTTGTATTGTCAACTGTTTCCTAGGAAAATGGTTCTCAAAGTATATTTCAAGAATCATCTATCGGTAGCAGGCATTGTGGTATGTAGGTTAAGCCACAGCCTGCAAGGCCAGCATCCCACATGCACACCAGTAGGAGACCTAGCCACTCAATTTCTAAACCAGCTCCCTGGTAATGTGCTGGGAAAGCAGTGGAGGATGGTCCAAGTGCCTGGGTCCTTGCACCCATGTGGGAGACCCAGAGGAAGCTCTAGGCTCCTGGGTTCAGCCTGGCACAGCCCTGGCTTTTGTGGCCATTTGGAGAGCGAGCCAGCAGACAGAAGATCTCTCTCTCATTCTCTGTCTCTCCTTCTCTCTCTGTAACTCTGCCTTTTAAATAAATAAAAAATAAATCTTAAAAAAAAGAACCATCTATATCGGATGCCTGCTAAAAATGCAGGAATGGCTATTACACGGCACTTGTAAGCATCTCTGGGACTGGGTCCAGGAAATCAAACTTCTGCAAGCATTCTAGGTGATTTTGATACACACTAATGTCTGATCAACCACTGTCCTAGAGAGTGAATGTTACTTATGAAGTCACCAGACCTCATAAAGAAGATAAACATTATCTCGTATTTCCTCCTGTAACCTGGGTCAAACTACTCTGATCCCTTTATGGGCTCCTCTACTTGGAAGAGTTATGTTCTAACAAACCTTGCTACTTTCACTGTCCCCAGGAAAGCTCATCCAATCCCAAGGATTACATCCCTGTCAACATCATGATTCATAATTCTCTACTTTCAGTCCAGTTTCAAAACTGTTATCGAAATCTTTTTTAAGTTTTTACATTTAAAAGAAAATTTAGTCAGGGCCGGTGCATGGCTTAGCAGGCGAAGCTGCTACCTGTGATGCTGGCATCCCATAATGGATACAAATTCATGTCCTGGCTGCTCAACTTCTGATCTGGCTCCTTGTTAATGGCCTGGGAAAGCAGTGGAGGATAGCCCAACTACTTGAATCCTTGCCACCCACGTGGGAGACCCAGATAAAGCTCCAGGCTTCAGTTTGGCCATTGTGGCCATCTGGGAAGTGAACCAGCAGATAGAAGATTTGTCTCTCTCTCTGTAATTATGACTTTAAAATAAATAAATGAATCCTTAAAGATAAATAAAATAAATAATAAAATTTTTATTTATTTGTTTTCAATTTATTTGGAAGGCAGAGAGAGAGAGAGAGAGAGAGAGAGAGAGAGAGAGAGATCTTTCATCTGCTGGTTCATTCCCCAAAAGCTCCCAACAGCCAGGGCTGGGTCAAGCCAAAGGCATGAACCCAAAACTCCATCTGGGTCCCCCACGTGGATGCCAGGACCCAAGCACTTGAGCCATCACCTGCTGCCTCCCAGGATGCACATTCGCAGAAAGCTACTGTGAAGTAGTTGAGTGAAGTGGTCAAGACTTAAATCAGGCATTTCAATACAGGATGTGAGTATCCTAAGCAGCAACTTAAACCACTACACCAAATGCCTGCCCTGTGTCCAAATCTTTAACTTCTCCCTCTATGTGTTTTATCTCTTGAATATCCAGAAGGCACACTGAGTAGAACATGATCACAAAGGAGATCACCTTAGCCTCCACACTGTGATATTTCTTGCTGTGGCACCCATCTCAGTAAATGGCCCTTCTGTTAACTCCCCCTGAAACCAGCAAACTGGGCTCCATTCCTGATCTCTCCTTTTCCCTCACCAGGGACCCCTACGTTCTCCCTCATGCTCCACAGCAATCTATCAAACCCCACTCAGTTCATTTTTCTTGCAAATATGCTTACTTTTCCCTTCTTCACTGGCTCTCAGAAAATACACTTAAAATACCAATCACTGTCAGATCATGTTAAATGTAGCATAAATACAGTACCTACATAATTTCAAGTCCTTCAGCATTCTTATGAGTTTTGGACATTTGTCAGCTGGGGCTCCCTGGCATTCAGCATCTTTTCTACTTAGTTTCCAGATTGTCAAGAATGAAGCCAGGAAGAAGGCTGACTTTCCTTATTCCAGCTCAGTAAGTGGATGCTCCAAACTAGGACCAAACCTAAAGTAAGTAAAAAGCAAGAATCAAGGAGTTCAGAATCCCTTCTGGCAGCAAGGGCAGTCACTGAGCGGTGGCATTGCACAATGTCAACATCACAGGGCCTGGCATGGCAAGACCAAAGCCAGCAGTATCCCAGACAGACTCTCCATGGGTTGGGCTGAAGTTCTAGCCACTTGACCTCTCTTAGTTCTTGTCCACTTTCTGAGCCTGGTTGTTTAGCCTTTCCATCAATTCTGAGAGCTGATATTCCCCCAATCATCTCCTTTGGGGGCACAGTTAAACAAAGTTGGTTACTGTTATTTGTACCAAGCATGCTAGCTTGGTCCAAATGGCTAGTGAACAGGAGATCCGAAGCGTGCTCAGCAATGTTTGATAATATCTGCTACTTATGTTTAAGGAGGCCTTTCCCCCTCAGTAAATGACTCATGTTATTTTCCTAAGTATTAATATTCATTAGTAAGGAATGCCCCCCTAATAGTAACCCTTTCATTAAATGCTATCAAACTGATTATCAAGTTGCTATAGCTCCTCAGAGATATATGAATAACCCCCCCTTTTTTTTGCTTTAGAATAACAGTGTATGGCAAGCATAAAAACCAAGTGGTTTGTGTATACAGCCACACATTTTCAACTTAGGGACTTGATTGCAAAACAAGGTGGTATGAAGTAGCTGTGAATGAAGAATGAATAAATTCTAAGCATCTTTGTACAATGGGAATTTAAGCCCCCCCTTTTTTTGCTATATCTACTGTTTTCCTCTCGAATTGAGGTTCAGATCATAATTATGATATAACACATACCTATTGTTAAGATAATCATTACAAAGAGATTATCTAATGTCCTATATATATTATCGTCTCAGAGCCTTCTACAATACTTAGAGAATAAATGGCTCTTCTGCTATTCAGGCCACACGAGAGCAGCTAAAATGCCTAGGATAAGCGGCAGCTCCTTTATGAGATGATTAAGGCAGGAAACCTCTGCCTTCACTCACTGCATGCTCAGCCACTCATGGCTTCAGAACGCGTTTTGCCTCCAGTCTCACCTCCTCCAGCCCTTTTCCTGACAGCTGTCAACATGATCTTTCCAACACCCTGTCAGAATCTGGCATCCTACCTGCTTGCCTTCACTGCTCAGAGCATCAGCTGAGCCCCAGACAGCAAAGGCCAAACTCCTGACGAGGGCAGGTGAAACGCTCGCAATGTGATCCTGCCCCTCCTCCACTCACCAGCTCATTCACGGGCTCATCTTACTGTTAACAGGACCTCAGGGCCAGTGTATCACACCATTTTGCAATAATGCTACCTGACATGGATGTCAAAGAATATCTATAGGAATGGATATTGCTATAGCTATATATCTAAACATACACAGACATTTATCTCTATGTATCTATATATATACACATACACACAGATGCAGCAATATCTATATAGCTATATAAAGAGATAGAGCAATGCACTGTTTCGTTTAAAATATATCTGCCAGAGGGGCCAGTGCTGTGGCATAGCAGGTAAAGCCATCACCTGCAGTGCCAGCATCCCATATAGGTGCTGGTTCGAGTCCCAGCTGCTTCATTTCTGATCCAGCTCTCTGATGTGAGCTGGGAAAGCAGCAGACGATGGCCCATGTCCTTGGGCCCCTGCATCCGCATGGGAGACCCAGAAGAAGCTCCTGACTCCTGGCTTCCGATCAACCCAGCTCTGGCCATTGCGGCCATTTGGGGAATGAACCAATGGTTGGAAGACTTCTCTCTCTCTCTCTGCCTCTGTCTCTCTGTGGCTCCGCCTTTCAAATAAATAAATCTATCTTTAAAAAAAATTTCTGATAAAAGGTAGAATTAATTATTCCTACTTCTTAAAGGGAAAAACACTATTCTTATTTATATACCGGATGGAAACAAAATCACAATAAAAATTTTAAAACATCAGAATTCATTTAACAGTTTATATATGTCGCTCCCCCTCTTCGTGGAGGAATGACACAGGACCCTGCGCTGTTCTTTCGTCTGCTCGGCCTTCCCCGGGTTTGCTGCTGGTTCTTCCCGGGTTGGCTACTATCCCTTCCACCTCCGTGGAAGGGCAGTTCCCCCTGGCCGCATTCCCCACTTCCGCAGGGGAGCGGCACACCGCCGGCCGGCTCGTCTCGGGGGGCTGCACAGGTGTTCCCTCAGATGTTCCCCTTAGATGTTCCCGGTGCATGCCGTCTCTCTCCTCCTTTATAGTCCTCCTCCGCCAATCCTAACTCGGCTGCCCACACGCCGAGTACGCTGCTCTCCAATCAGGAGCAAGTCCTACAGTTTATTGGTTGAACTGGAGGCAGCTGTGCGGAAGCTGTTTACTTCTCTCCCAGCGCCATATTGTGGGAGAGCAGATGCATAGAATAAGTCTTAATTCCAGTAACTCAGTCCAGTCCGGATTGCTCCCCACAATATATACCATCATGATAGTATTATAAAATGCTAATGCCCTAACCCAGGAGATTGTGTCTATCAAATGACTAGGCAGAAAAAAAGATAAGTTTGTGTGGCTGTTTTAAATTGTTGTCACAACACCACAGGACTTCTAATTATACAAATATACTGTCACTTCAATGAAATTCAAGAAAACATGAAAAAGAACCACAATGCTCTTTTTGACATCAAAATACATTTTATACACAAAAAATTTCAAACTGAACAGCTATTTTCCCTCTTTTCCTACGAATGCTGAGGTTGTGGGGGAAGTCAGAGAGAAGGGAGGTCAGTTTCAATGAAAAATGTTATTTCCCTGCTGAGTCCTGAAAGTTTTATTATATTAAATTATCTGTATTAAGCCCAAATTTTCTACTAGCTTTTATCATATATTTAAAAGACATTACAGTGAAGAAATTATAACCACATGATGTAATAAATAACTCTGATATACATTTAGAATGACTTGGTAGGACCAAGGCTACTTATAACTGCCACTGGTGCTGGGATATTCTTTAATGGGATTTGGGAAGAAAGGGCAGAGACAGCCCTGAAAAGGGTGGGTACTAGGAACTAACAATCCCTCCATCCAAAGCGGGAAGAGGTAAGTCTCAGATCATAATGCTGATGCAAGATCACATAGAAGGGAAGTAGAAGAGGAAAGATACAAACAAACACAAAAAGATGGTTTGCAACAGGTTCCTAAATGGCCTGTCATTCACAGGCATCTTGGAGGGGTTGGCAACAATCATTGAGTTGTGTAAAAGGCACAGCTTTGGAGCCCCAGCCATCTGCTTTAAATACTGGTGCTGCCTTCCAACAGCCCTGTGTTAAACTCTCTTAAGATTCGTTCAGCGTCTTCCTAAATGGTGCTGTTGCCCATCCATCCTGAATAATACTATCACAACTTCTTCCTGAAAACCCAGTCTGTCACGGGTCCTCTGCTTTAGGTCATACTCAGAACAAAATCCTTAGCAAAGCCCATATGTCAGAAGGCTCTCATCCGTGGACCTCACCAGCCTTCGATGAACCTCTCCTCACTCACACCTTGCTCTGGGCTGAATCCCAACTGCAAGCCCCTCCATGGCCTTGAATGACACAGAAGCTCTCCCCCTGCCTGGAATCACCACTTGGCCCTTCTCTACTGTTTCAGTTCATCTGTGCTGTCATAACACCTGGGAGTGGGCCATTTATAAACAACAGAAAATTTATTTCTCACAGCTGTGGAGGCTGGCAAGTCTAAGATCCAGCATCTCATAAGAGCTGCTCTCTGCTAAAAGATGGCACTTCGTTCCTGCATCCTCCAGAGGGGATGAGTGTTGTGTCCTCCCATGGCCAAAGGACAAAAGAGGGGCTCCAGAGGTCACTCCAGCATGTTTTATAAAAAGATTGGCCTCATTCATGAAAGCAAAGCCCTTGTGGCCACCTTCCAACTGCTCGTCCTCAGGGTTAAGTCCCAGCACATGCTTTGTGGAAGGTCATCTATGAGTATATTCAAACCATAACATTCACCCAGGAAACTCTCCACCTGGAAGTCTTCCCTAACTCAGCGAAGCATTAGCTTTCCCTCGCTTGTGATCCAAAGGTATTTTGTCCAAATCACTTACCGTACTGAACTGAAAGGATCACTTTACCTACCCAGCCCCCACTTTCAACTTCACCACATCTTCTTTCTCCCACTGATTTCTACACCACAAAAAATGGGAGCACCTCCAAGAACCTTTGGCTTCTCAGTGCCCACTGCCTACCAAGTGTCCAGAAATGTTTATGGAATTTAAAAAAATGAATTAATGAGTGAGTGAATGAACGAATGCCTTGATGGCAATCTAAACACCTAGGTCCTAAGACGTTTGATGAATTAGACTCGTAACAGTCACAGGAAAAAGGAAGGACATGAGAGGATGGATGTGCTTTCATAAAGTGATAAAATATGTTCTATAGATATTTGCTACTTAAGGGCCCCCAATGGCTATGAATAATAAATACAGACAATATTTATGGGTACAAAGGTAAGTGCGTTATTTACCCTAGAGGGCAGAGCTACTCTTTCGAAGCCATTACTATCTTGATAGGTCAATATGTTTTTTGGCACACACAGTAAGGTAGAAAACGTGAACACCATATCTGTCAAACAGTAACAAAGTACAGTTTAACCTCGTAAGTGATATCAACTCCTCCTGTGCCTCCGTAATCCATTTATCTAAATCTTACTTAGCTGAAGGATTACGGTTCTCATATATCTAAATAATTCTTTCTAAAGTTTAGGTAAATGGTTCACATGAACTACAGTCAACATGGCCATACAAATGAACTAACTGATCTTGCAAAAGAAAATAAATATTTTAGTTGACAGACTTTTTTTTCCCAGAAAGAAAAGATATAAAGGAAGGAAATCAGAATCACAACAAATAAGCAATTAGAAACTATTCAAAGATAGATTTTTTCCCCCAGAATATCCAAAAGGAAAGGAATTAAGCTGGAAATTCCCAAGGAAGTGACATAAAGAAAAAATAACCATTAAAAACAGATTTGAAATCACTGGAAACAGGAGGTGCCACAGTAACAGAGAGAGAGGATCTGAAGGAAATATAAGCCAGATCTTCAACTATCGACAGGAAAAGAGAATGTGAGAAAGGTCATTTTTTTTTTTTTTTTTTTTGACAGGCAAAGTGGACAGTGAGAGGGAGAGACAGAGAGAAAGGTCTTCCTTTTGCCGTTGGTTCACCCTCCAATGGCCGCCGCGGCCGGTGTGCTGCGGCTGGTGCACTGCACTAATCCAATGGCAGGAGCCAGGTACTTATCCTGGTCTCCCATGGGGTGCAGGGCCCAAGAACTCGGGCCATCCTCCACTGCACTCCCTGGCCACAGCAGAGAGCTGGCCTGGAAGAGGAGCAACCAGGACAGAATCTGGTGCCCCGACTGGGACTAGAACCCAGTGTGCCGGCGCCTCCAGGTGGAGGATTAGCCTAGTGAGCCGCAGCGCCGGCCCGGGAAAGGTCATTTTTAATAAGAGAAGTGGTTACAGGGGATAAATTGATACAAAGTTGTTAAAATAGGAATTACTGAGAATGTTACCACCATAAATTCTCATCAAATAAGAATATAAATGGGCACTTAATTAATATCTAAAAACTCCTAACTAGAATGTATTGAATTGGTCTTGCAGTAAAACCCCAGGAGTTTTAGAAAGACTTGTTGAGCTGGTATGTACCCATCAGGACAAGGACTGGGGCAAACCCTGATTAGTTTTCATTGATTCTCATTCTTTCTCTCTCTCTCTTTTAATGTTTTCACTGCATCTATTGAGATAATCATACTATCATAATTATAATTATATAATACATATTATTGTTAATATATTATTAATTATGTTATTGTATACAATTAATATAATATATTAATATATTATTAATTATATAATTATATAATTATCATCTTACAATAATTATCATTATTATAAAATTTATTTATTATGGGGCCAGCGTGGTGGCGCAGTAGGTTAATTCTCCACCTGCAGCACCGGCATCCCATATGGGCCCCAGTTCTAGTCCCGGCTGCTCCTCTTCCAATCCAGCTCTCTGCTATGACCTGGGAAAGCAGTAGAAGATGACCCGAGTCCTTGGGCCCCTGCACCCGAGTGGGAAACCGGGAAGAAGCTCCTGGCTCCTGGCTTTGGATCAGCACAGCTCCAGCCATTGCAGCCATTTAGGAAGTGAACCAACGGAAGGAAGACCTTTCTCTCTGTCTCTTCCTCTTACTATCTGTAACTCCATCTCTCAAATAAATAAATATAAAAAAAGATTTACTTATTATTTATTTGAAAGTTAGAGTTACATAGAGAGAGAAGGAGAGACAGAGAGAGGTCTTCCATCTGCTGGTTCACTCCCCAGTTGGTGGCAACAGCTGGAGCTGTGCCTATCTGAAGCCAGGAGGCAGGAGCTTCCTTCAGGTCTCCCATGCAGATGCAGGGGCCCAACGACTTGGCCATCTTCTACTGCTTTCCCAGGCCATAGCAGAGAACTGTACTGGAAGTGGAGCAGCCAGGTCTCAAACCAGCACCCATATGGGATGCCGGCACTGCAGGCGGTGGCTTTACCTGCTATGCCACAGCACTGGCTCCTTTCATTGATTCTTAAATAAGTCAAGAATGAGAAGCAAAATTGAACCAAAGTCACAGGAATTTGAGGGGCAATCACTGTGGTTGTGTAGCAGGTAAAGCCGCCACCTACAGTGCCGGCATCCCATATGGGTGCCAGTTCAAGTCCTGGTTGCTCCACTTATGATCCAGCTTTCTGCTAAGGCGTGGGAAAGTTGTAGAAGATGGCCCAAGTCCTTGGGCCCCTGTACCCGTGTGGGAGACCCAGAGGAAGCTCCTAGCTCCTGGCTTTGGATCAGCATAGCTCTGGCCATTGTGGCCATCTGGGGAGTGAATCAGCAGGTGGAAGACCTTTCTGTCTCTCTCTACCTCTGCCCTCTATAACTCTGCCTTTCAAATAAATAAATAAATCTTTAAAAAAAATTTGAAGCCTCTCCCCATTGTTCTGGCCTTTCAGTATGGAAAGGTGAGATGCTGACCTAAATTCACAATACTGTACAAAACCATGTTTCTATAATAGTAACACAAGTTTTTGATCTAAGGTAATTATGACAGAACTGGGACTCCAAATTTTCTGACAGAGCCACCCGTTTACCCTTAGCAGAAGAAAGAAGGCTTGTTTACAGTTTACAATGCACACTTCACTGCTGCCAGCGTTCCATGTGGACACAGTGTAAATTAGGAATGGAGTGCAATATATTCTTCATTTGCTAATCCCACCAGCCAAAGGGTGAGACCAACTTCTAGTATTACGTAAGTACTACAACCTTATCTTAAATACAGCAATCTTATCTGTATGTTTTAATAATAAGGGAAAAAGCCCACAAAGCTACACATAATGTCAAACATAGCACAAACTTCAAATCTACACTGATAAGTAACAATTTCACGGGAAAACTAACATCAAGTGATATTGGTTCTTATGCCTTTTTTCTCCTTAAAGTGCCCTTTCTGGAAATGGATGTTATCTATTTCTATATGACCCTTTCTTTACAATATTCAACTTTTGCCCTGCTTTCCCTAGGAAAAAAACCAAAGTAGGAATTTACATTCATAAAATTTCATTATTGTTTCTTTATTTGCTCAAATAAGAAAATAAAATGATGACTAGGAGAGGTTTAATAACAAATGCAGCTTATTTTTAAGAAAATTATTACGATGACAGTAGCAGTTAAGAACATGGTCTCTAAGCGAACTGCCTAAGTTGGAAGCAAATCCCAGATCTGCCAGTGACCACCAGCTCCATGACCTTGAACAAAACTTAACCTCTCTCCCCTCAGTTTTCTTAATAGTAAAATAAATAGGGATAATAACAGGACCTACCTCATAGAGTTGTTTTGAATTAAACAATTTAATATAGCTGATGTGCTTAGGTAGCTAAAGGGCTTAGAATGGTGTCTAATATGCACTAAACTCCACACACATGCTTGCTGTTATTATTTACACCTGTAAAGGGTGCTGAGCAATGTGATGCATGCATTTAATTTAATCTAAATTCTTCTTTTAAAATGTTTACTTTTTTCTACCTTTAAAAACCCTCTTTTCTGGAATTTTTACAACTATAGCCCGGATGATAAATATTTCCTAAGGTCAAAGGTCACTCAGATGAAAGTCTTTTTTTTTTTTAACTCATTTTCCTAATTCAATTAAACAAAATTGTGTTTTTTAGGGTATCCTGGAATTCGGAGCATCTGTCAGATAATGAAATAATAAATCAGTCTTAGACTCTAACTGTTAAAGTTCTCAGTTGTCCTTTCTCTTTTTGTACCCAAAACAGGAGGGGCTGGGGAGGAGACAGGAAAATGGCCATAACCCAAGATGCAGCAGAAGCTGAAGTAACTGAACGCCAACCTTTATCACTTCCGTAATAATAGAAGACTGTTTTGTTGAGAGCACACCACCGTTTCTGCCATTCAAATCCCAGAAAGCTGTGATCTGCAATAAAAGGGGAAACAGGATACGCATTACTATGAGGAAGGCCATTTCCTTATTGTCAACGGAAAAGTTAGTATGATTTCTAAGGTTCCTTTTAACCCTAACGTTCTATGACTAATTAATACATGTCCTCTAGTCCAAAAGACCAAACCAAATAACAACAAAAAAACCAACAAGGCTAAAAAGAATAAAGGGAAGCAGAGGTGGGGCTGCCACATTGATGGGATCACCTGCATGCTAACCAACTTTCCTAAGGAGCACAAAAAGACATCCGACTCCACTGTCTTGAGATAATTCAGCTGAGTCTCTTTTTCTCATCTGTTATAAAAGGGAAGGGGAAGGGCTGACCTAAAATATTTCTATTATCTCTTTCAGCTTTAAAGCTCAGCTAAGAAAATGGAATATAAATAGAAGGGCCTACAGCGACAACCTGAGAGATAAGCAGAATGGTACTGAAGAGGCTTTCTGCTGTTCATTATCCACATCATAACATCACCTCCATTTTTCACTTCCATTAAATATTGGCGTTGAAAGAGTAAGACCATATGGTCAACTCCCAGTTACCACAGCCAATGGAGAGGAACACCGAGTAACAGACAGTGGCATACGAGATGCCAGGCTTGAGCTGAACCATAGGAGACCCCGTGTAAGCCAGGTCAGGTGCAGGATAACCTGCTGCTCGACAGGGTGGGTTCAGAGAGAGACCCCACTTTTGAGAATACAAACACAGCCCCCCACTTTCCTGTAAGAGGCAAGAAACAGCTCCTGAATCATGTGCAAATAACCAAGGTTGACAATGAAAAACGTGACCTAATGTTTTCACATTAAAAATTCTTTAAAGCTAAAAGTTCCATCTCATGGTTTGGATAACATCGTGCAGTTCTTCTTTTAGTTTTAAGGTTCTTCAGTCACCTAGCGAGAACGCTGGCTGCGCGTGGATTCGGCCAGCGTCGCATGACGCCTTCTGTAGATTTGCCAGTAGAGCCCTGCAGTTTACCTTTTCTGCGCTTTTCCAGGTAGCCGGCCTTCACAACAAAAGGAAGGTCCTGTGCTGCAATCGGGGGAAACTGGCTTCCTGTGGGCAGCGGGGGAGAAAAAGGACCACGGGTAAATCATTTTAGAAAACACAAGTGCCAGATCTCATTACACTCACTGTACTTTTAATTACCGCAATTGCTCAAACCCAAGTCTATGAGCCTGACTTCAGATGCATTCCACAAACTAGTCCCTCTCGTCTTCCGGTCAGTCTCGGAGAGGAACAAAAGCTCTGTGCTCCCACATCTTAATGTCGGACTCTCCCAATACACGGTGCTACTTCTCTAACTGCATTCTGTAAGGACGTGACTTAGGAATTACCATAAAGAAATGCAGGGGCCGGTGCTGTGGGTTAGTAGCCTGAGACTATGCCTGCAACGCCGGCATCCCATATGGGCTGTCCCAGCTGTTCCACTTGGGATCCAACTCTGCTATGGCCTGGGAAAGCAGAACAAGATAGCCCAAGTCCTTGGGCCCTTGCACCCAGATGAAGCTCCTAGCTCCTGGCTTCTGCCTGGCCCAGCCCTAACCATTGAGGCCATTTGGGGAGTGAACCAGTGAACAGAAGCTCTCTCTCTCTCTTTCTCTCTCGGCCTCTGCCTCTCTTTCTCTGTAACTCTTTCAAATAAGCAAACAATTTTTTTCAAAAAAAAAAAGAAAAAAGACTAAATCTGTACCTAATAAACTACAATAAAATTTGATGCCACAAGCAATACTTACTATGAATTCTAAATTCATGTTTCTAATACAACTATGAAATCTTTTATTTCATTCCTAGGTGGGAGGAGAGCAAGTTTTTTAACTAACAATTTGTTTTTTTTTTTTTAACTTTTCTTGCTATCTGTCTTATATCTAAGATTTAATAGCCATGTACTGCCCAGTATTGTGGTATAGAGAGTTAAGCTGTCACTTATGACTTCGGCATCAAATAAGAGTGCTGGCTCAAGCCCTGGGTGCTCCACTTCCAATCTATCTCCTGGCTAATGTGCCTGGAAAAGCAGTGTAGGATGGCCCAAGTGCTTGAGCCCCTGCCACCCATGTGGGAGACCCAGATGGAGTTTCAGGATCCTGGTTGCCGCCTGACCCAGCCGAGGCCGCTGTGGCCACTCAGGAAGTGAACCAGCAGATGGAAGCTATCTCTCCCCACTCCAAAATTATGCCTTTCAAATAAATAAATAAAAATATCTTTTTTAAAAAGTCATGTAATTTTTTTAAAACAATAAAAGTACGTTAACGGTAATACTTTTGAAGATTAGGTTTTTTTTCAAGTTCTTGGAAGAACCATTTGATTTGTACAGCACCATAAGCATACAGACATTTAACACTTCTTGAAGATTTGTTATAACACAAAAAAGTGGTAATTTTCCTTTAAACAATATAATTTCTCACATTATTCAGATGTCGTACCATTATACCCACAATGATCAATATACTGTGTGTGAATTTAAGAAAATTCAGATTGGCCCAGAGAATCAAGACTACACAAACACTGGCAAGATACACAAAGAAAAGGAAATTAAGGCCAATGCAAACCTATCTGGTAGGCAACAAAGAAGGGCTCCCCGACATCTTCCATATGCCACAGTCACATTATCTCACTAAGAGAAACTATGCAACACAGACAATTACACTACACTATTCACAATTACATCATCTGCTCTGTTTCACCAGCAAAATTCATACCCTGGTCCTAATACCAAGTTGTGTACTGAGACTTGGTCCTTTAGCATATAGCAGGCAGTCAGCGAATATTGTCTTTTACTGATTATTATGTCAGTATAACTGTAACTATTATTTTAAATGATGACTATGTTTGAAAATGATTCCCCCACAATGCCTTTGATATAGATGCTTGATACTACCAGGTCCAGTCTCCCACGGTCTCCTTGCCTGCTTCCCTGAGCTTAAAGTTTCTTTGCTCTGCTTTTAATAAAACTAATGTACTAAGTTGAGGGAGAGTACAGCCAATCCCATAGATTCCTTGAATAGAAGACCCATGAGGTCATTTACCTCCTCTATAGACAATACCTCAAAGTTTGGGCTTGTCTTGAATGAAGGTTTTTGCAGGACTCCCAGTCACTGAGCAAGAAATAACTACCGATTGACTGAAGACCATTTTGACTTCCTCAAAATGCCCCAAAAACACAATATTGCTGACCAATCAGAAGAGGGCCACAAGCACTGCAAACCAATCAGGGACCTACAGGTGAGCTGAGCATGTATGTCTCAACCCCAACTTCCATCTTAAAAGTCTTTACGCCTAACCCCTCGAGAAGCATGGGAGTTAGGCAATTGGTGCCTAGCTCCTTGTTCTGCACTTTGCAATGAATGCCTCTTTCTTCCACTACGTGGAGGTCAGTGATTGGCTCTCAGGTGAGTAGACTCGGGTTTTGGGAGTTCTACAACATGTTGCTTACAGAATATTAATCAGAAAGAGAAAAGGCATGATTTAATAACTATACAAGTATTGTAGTTTTTTTTTTTTTTTTTTTTTTTTTTTTTTTTTTTTTGACAGGCAGAGTGGACAGTGAGAGAGAGAGACAGAGAGAAAGGTCTTCCTTTACCGTTGGTTCACCCTCCAATGGCCGCCGCGGCCAGCGCACCGCGCTGATCCGATGGCAGGAGCCAGGTGCTTCTCCTGGTCTCCCATGGGGTGCAGGGCCCAAGCACTTGGGCCATCCTCCACTGCACTCCCTGGCCACAGCAGAGAGCTGGCCTGGAAGAGGGGCAACCGGGACAGAATCTGGCGCCCCGACCGGGACTAGAACCCGGTGTGCCGGCTCCACAAGGTGGAGGATTAGCCTAGTGAGCCGGCGTACTTCTTTTTTAAAGCAGTTAAAAGATTTCCTCTTGGTTAGGTTAAAGTGGTTAATGAAAAAAATTATATCCTAACTAAAGGGAGAAAAAAATTAGCCCATACTCTAAGCCAGCCTATTTCTATTGCAGAAAAGTACTATAAGAGCTTGCTTAAGCGACCACAAGCTTTCAGTACCCTGAGGAAGAAAGACATGCACTAAGAAGGACTAGTTTTCTTTTTATAAAGTGAGAATATATTTCTTATAAGATAGTGCCACTTTTCTATAGAAGCTCAAAATATTAGACTTCGGTACTAACACCCTACAAGGGTAACTAGGCAAGGAATGCGTTTTCTTCCAACTTGTAATTCGGGAATCTGAAACATCCAAAATGCTAATACGGTCACAACAAATTCAAAAAAACAAGTTTCAAGTGTCTACCACATGCCCAACAATTCAGTGGGAAAAGTAGAGTCCAGATTTCCTTAAAGTTAGGTTAGTGTTTTATTCACAAGGTTACTGTTTTTAAGACAACTCAAAAGCTCCAGAATGTATTCTGAAGCTTTTGCCTTAAAAACAAACGGGGCATATAACTGACACAGTCTAGCAAATATAAGGCATGGATTTTGGAATTTGTAAAATGGAGAAAAGGTCTCATGAAAATCAGTAACAAATTTCTAAAAACTATGGTATTACATAAACTTGGAAATTTTATAAAACGTTTTATCTTTCTTCTCTTGAATCTAGAATTAAAAATACCAGAATACCCCTCTAATGTATTTAAGAAATAAGGTGGAGTGTGTGTGTGTGTGTGTGTACATATATATATATATATATATATAAGCTGTTTACAATTTACATTGAGCATCTCTAATCTTAAAATCCAAAATCTGAAACTGTTTGTGAGTGATGACATTATACTCAAAGAGTTTCACAGTTTTGCTTTTCAGATCAGGGATACTCAACTGGTAAGGTCTAAGAAAATGCTCCAAAATCTAAAAATCTCTGAAATCTGCAACACTTCTTGTTCAATCATCTTGGGTAAGGAATACTCCACATGTAATTCTTTCAAAATGAAAAATAATGAGTACAATGACCCTCTAGACCTGAGGGATCCATATCCATGAGTTCAATCAACAATGCAGCAAAAATATTGGGGAAAAAGTGCATCTGTAGTGAATACATACAAATGTTTTTCTTTTCATTACTTCCTAAGCAGTGCAATATAACCATTATTCACACAGCATTTACTTTGTACTAGGTATGATTTAAAGTATATGGGAGGAACTGAATAGAGTATAGGCAAATACTATGCCCCCATTTACACTAAAGATTTGAGCACACCCAGATTTTGGTATTATTGAAGGGTGCTTGGACCAATGCCCTTGGATAGTAAGGGATGATCATATTTCAGCTTGGAACAAAGAACCATTTGCGTGTGTTGCAGATATTGGCTTGGCTGGGTCCAAAACCAGCCTTGGCACTAGCTAGGGTAGACAGCTTTCCATGGGGAAGGTAGAAAAAGTGTTCCAGATCGCAGGATGCTCTGTTCAGAAGAGGCCTATTACAGCATGGAAGTCCCTTATGTAGGAAAGGGAGTGAGCACCGGGGAAAGAGAAAGGGAGTTAGACCTGGGAGGAGTGAGAGAGTTGAGAGGAGAAAGGGGTACTTACGTCTTCTTTTTTTTATACTCTTTTCTTAAGATAATCTAAATGAACAAATTGGAATCCACAGTTTTGTCCAGTGCTAGGTTCTTCAATGAGCTATTTCTGGGCCCTCTCTAATATGGGCATGTCTCCTGATCCATTCCTAAACACAATCACACACACACACACACACACACACACACACACACTGATGGTAACTATATCCCAGTCTGAAACTTATTTAAATGCATTTATTTTTCTAGGCCAATGTAAAGCATCACTTCCCAAGTATAACTTAAAGTTAAGTTTTCATTTTTAAAAATAACTGTGGATGTCCTAACTTCTTAGTTCTGGAATTAATCTCTTATTCAGCTTCCTTCCTATCTATTTCATTCTTAATATGACACTATGAATAGATGTCAAAGGATGTGAGTGATTTTGAGACATTTTCAGAAGCAACATCTGTTTCTCATTATCTTTTTTTTGTATGCAACTTGGTGACTAAATGTTAGGCTTCTAAGGAAACTAAAGCTTTATTTTTCCTATTTTATCATTAATAAATCATTAACTACTACTGATGTCATTGCATTAATATGTTTGCATTTTTATGGTTGTTCAAGGTAGACTTCACACAAAATTCCTGCTAGATTTCTGACCCTCACCTTTTGCTAGCTTCAATTTTCCCATTAGTTGTTATTTATATAGTTTTCAACATAAGCACCAAAGTTTCAACTAGTATAATTTTTCCTGCCACCTTTACACAACTAAAAAGTCCTTTTCTCCTATCTAGGAAATGAAAAGAGAAATACATAAACATAGTTTTTGCTCAAAGGAATTGCATTCTGAGTAAGGATCTTGATCTATTCAAATATTCTGTGTCTTTCACACAGTGACTATTTTCCCTACACTGCAAAATATTAAGAATGAGCTCCTCAACAATATCTACCCCCCATTCACATGAACAAAACAACCCATGGTTTAAACTTTTCAAAATTCTTCATTTCAACTGATAGGATATTGAGTTCTATAGATTGGTCACTCCTTTTATCTCTTCTAAATTCATTAAATAAATTTTGTAAGTGTCTGGTCATTTAGTAGTATTTTTTGAATTTGGCAGACTCATTTTTAAAGGATCTACTCTCAGGGAAGGTATGTGGTGCAGGAGGTAAGCCACTGCTTGAGACACCCCCATCCCTTATTGGAGTGTTTGGGTTCAAGTCCCTCCTCCTCTTCCCATTCAGCTTCCTACTATTGTACATCCTGGATGCAACAAGTAATATAGTTCAAGTACTTGGGTCTTTGCCACCCACATGGAAGACTTGGATGGAGTTACTGGATAGAGTTTCTAGCTCCTGGTGTCAGCCTCACTCGGTTCTGGCTTTTGTGGTCATTTGGGGAGTAAACCAGCATAATGCTATTTTATTTCAACTGGCAAATACTTTCCTATCCATTCAGTGGTTATTTCATTGTCTTTGTTTTTCTTAAGAAGTGGTAATCAGAATTGAAGTACATTTTCAGGTGCTTTTTTTTATAATGCCATGATAATCCCAATAAATTATAAGTTTGCATAATGTAGAAAATACTTTGTTTTGTTTCCAGTTGTCCTCCCAGATGATGGCAAATACCTAGCTGACATTTTTGGTTGGAGGGTATACTGGGTACTTAGCTTTAGCAAAGAGTCTATAAATGAGCCTCAATTCCCAGGGCTATTACTGGCTCAGAACCCATCATTCCTTAAGTGCAGTTTAATTACATTTTACTTCACACTTGCACACATAAACTTAGATGCCATTTTTCTTACTTCCAGAATGTAACAGAACTCAAAGGTGTAGAGCTGCTGCTATCTTTTTTTCCTTATTATTCTAAAAGGTTTTAAGCATAATAATTGACTAGCATATCTGCAAAGTAAGCAAACAAAAAACAAATCAAAATTAAAAGACAATGGCAAGAAACCTAAATTTCACTTGGATATAAATATTAAATAAAATGGTTTGGTGGTACAGCAGATACTCAAAAGCTTAGCTTTACATTAGTACTGCCTTAAGATTCACAGTGCATGGACCGGCACCATGGCTCACTTGGTTAATCCTCTGCCTGCTGCGCCAGCATCCCATATGAGCACCGGGTTCTAGTCCAGTTGCTCCTCTTCCAGTCCAGCGCTCTGCTGTGGCCCAGGAAGGCAGTGGAGGATGGCCCAAGTACTTGGGCCCTGCACCCGCGTGGGAGACCAAAAAGAAGCACCTGGCTCCTGACTTCAGATCAGTGCAGCGCTGGCTGGGACGGCCATTTGGGGAGCGAACCAACAGAAGGAAGACCTTTCTCTCTGTCTCTCTCTCTCTCTCTCTCTCTCTCTCACTGTCTGTAACTCTACCTGTCAAATAAATTTAAAAAAAAAAAAGATTCACAGTACAGGTTAAAGAAATCCCAGTTCTGCCAACTTATCATCTTACATAGGTCAGGGACTCATCTAAGACATGAAAACTTACACTAGATCATCTCTAAGGCCTTTCTGATTCTAGGACTTCATGATATCCATACTAATACTTTTCATGTGCGTTAGCAAATGGCCAAGGTCCAAAATGGACTCAACGTCCAATGATAACAAATGAAGCAACTGTTTACCACATATTTTTTGTACAGCAATTGGTAACTTCTTTTAAATATAGCATAGAAATATTTTGTCATTTCAAAAGTTTAGTTTCTACTCATAACTTCATCCAGGAATATTAGTGAAAGAAAATAAATACATAAATTAAATGTTTTCTATAAGCTAATAATCTTTCATGTCACATGGGAAATTTGGAATTTTTCAAATTATTTTATCAGTTTTCTTAATGCCAAAAAAAAAATTACAGGGGGTCATTCAGCATAGCAATTAAGCCACTACTTGGGATACCCACATATCATTTTGGAGTATCTGGGTTTCAGTTCTGGCTCCATTCTCAATTCTAGCCTCCTGTACCCTGGGAGGCAGAAACTGATGGCTTATGTAGTTGGTTCCCTGCCATCCATGTGGGAGACCTTATTTGACTTCCTGGTTCTTGGTTTCAGCCTGACCCAGCCCTGGCTGTTGCAGGTATTTAGGAAGTAGAACAGCAGATGGGAGCACTGTCTCTGTATCTTAAATAAATAAGTAAAAATTTTTAAAAGAAAAGTATATTCAATAGATATATATATAAAAAAACCTTTAAGAAAAGTTAACTTCCCTAACTCTGAAAAGTTACTAATTATGTTCCTTTAGCAGTTTTCACAGAGCTCATTTTCTCACTCACCACAATTACTTTCTTCAGAAGGGATTAACCAATGGATGTATTAGTACAAGTTATCTCTAACGCTATCATGATTTTTCCTTTAAAAAACAAAACAAAACAAAAAGGCTCCCACTGTGCAAAGACACAAAGATAGTCAACTTCCAATTAGTGGAACCACAGAATGCCCAGGAGGGTTAAGTCTGGGGGATGAGACTTCAGAGAAAGATAGAGCAGCCTATGTGGTGACACCAGGAGTGGAAGCTGAGGTTGCAACCCACAGTTCACCACCTGTTAGTCTCCTCCTTCCTCTGTGAAAGGGCAAGTCATTTTAAAAGCTACCATGCAAAAGATGAATAACCATTAGGATAATTCCAGTTTGTCTTATTCAATACTACTTCATGAAATAGAAATTCCAGTAGCCCCATGAGAATTCCAGTATGTTGTCAATAAGTCTATCTGGAGCCAAAGATGACAAAAATCGCTATCAGTAACACAGCTTCATGCATGCAGGAAATGTTCATGAAGATTAAGGGTGTGTTCAGAGTCAAAGCAAAAGCTTCTATTTTATATCAAACATTTATTTATTTGTAGCTGCTACTAAGTTTCACCTACCAAAGTATATACAGTTCAGATGGCCAGATTCCCCAGGAACAGAAATCTGAAATCAACTACATTCAGCAATATTCTCTAAATAGTCAAAAAGTCATAGGCCAAAAATATGAATGAATGACATCACCCCAGAGAGTTATATTATCCTTTCCCTTTCATTTTAAAACTGCTTCTTTTGCTTTAGAGCAGGGTAGGGAACATCTGGCCTGTGGGCCATACAAGGCCCGTGAAATATTTGGTCCGGCCCTGCCAAGGCAACCACAGCAGGACTCGAAATTCAATAAATCTATTGTAGGCTAATTTTTAAGTTGATCATTTTGTATGGCCTGTGAATGATATTATAAATATCCATATAGCCTTTGGCAAAAAAAGGTTCCTTCCCCCAAAATAAGTCATTTTAAAAAATGATTTCTGGTTCTTGGGTCTAATGACAGATCATCAGGTGTCACATTTATAACATATTAAACTTGTTCCTTCTAGAATTTTAAAATATCATTTTTATGCAAAACTTTCATTCATTTGTGGAGAACCCTGTAAGAATCTCTCAATTATACCCAGGAATGATAGCATATCAATACACTGAATCAATCATTTAAAAATAAAGTTCAAAATGATAGATTTAATTTTGTAGACAAGACTACCATTTCACATATTTGTAAAAACGGGACACCCTCTATCTTTTTTTTTTTTAAGTTTTTTGTTTGTTTGTTTGTTTGTTTGTTTTTTTTGACAGGCAGAGTGGACAGTGAGAGAGACAGAAAAAGGTCTTCCTTTTCTGTTGGTTCACCCCCCAAATAGCCTCTACGGTCGGCACGCTGCGCTGATCCGAAGCCAGGAGCGAGGTACTTCTCCTGGTCTCCCATGTGGGTGCAGGGCCCAAGGACTTGGGCCATCCTCCACTGCCTTCCCAGGCCACAGCAGAGAGCTGGACTGGAAGAGGGGCAGCTGGGACAGAATCTGGCATCCCAACTGGGACTAGAACCTGGTGTGCCAGCACCGCAGGCAGAGGATTAGCCTATTGAGCTGCGGCACCGGCCCATCCTCTATCATTTTTTAAATTTTGTAAATGCTGCATTTTAATGATAATGTTCAGATTTCACAAAATGAATTTAAGTTAAATTTTATCTTTTGCATATTAGTAACTCTTCATTTACTTTGTACCTGCCTGTAAGTTAATATTCTGCATATTACAAAAAATTGTGAATGGATTTCAAAAAAATTTTATATCAAAACAATTGTACCTTTTAACCTCACTTTTCCATGAACTTTTTGAAGTTTCCTTATATTCACTGAGGGTACATTATGCCCTTTTTTTTTTTTTTTTTTTTTTGACAGGCAGAGTTAGACAGTGAGAGAGAGAGAGAGACAGAGAGAAAGGTCTTCCTTCCATTGGTTCACTCCCCAAATGGCCACTATGGCCGGCGCACTGCACTGATCTGAAGCCAGGAGCCAAGTACTTCTCCTGGTCTCCCATGCGGGTGCAGGGCCTAAGCACTTGGGCCATCCTCCACTGCCTTCCTGGGCCACAGCAGAGAGCTGGACTGGAAGAGGAGCAACAGGGACAAAATCCGGTGCCCCAACTGGGTCTAGAATCCAGGGTGCCAGTGCCACAGGCAGAGGATTAGCCTAGTGAGCCACGGCGCCAGCCATGCCCTTTTCTTTTAAGTGTAATTTCTTTGCTAAATATAGGAGTCTTCAGATGTCTCATATTGCAAATTATTTATTTTATTTGAAAGGCAGAGTTGTAGGCAGAGAGATCTTCCATCTGCTGGTTTACTCCCCAAATGGCTATAATGTGCGGGCCTAAGTCAGGCCAAAGCCAGGAGCCAAGAGCTTCAGGCAGGTCTCCCACATGAGTGGCCAGGGCTCATATACTTGGGGCATCTTCCGTTGCTTTCCCAGGCACATTAGCAGAGAGCTGGATAGGAAGTGGAGCACCTGGAACATTGCAGGCTGTGGGTCTAACCTGCTATGCCACAACTCCAACCCCTATTATGCCCTTTTTTAAATAAGAATGAAAGTAGGCAACTAGAAAGAATAAATTTAACTTTGTCAAAAATTTGTTGAAAGTATTTTAAAAATCAAACAATTGATGTATAAATTTTAAAGAATAACAATAATTTGTTCTACCTCTTTCTTTATATAACCTATCTCTATACTAAACCCAAGCTTTCCCTTATTTTCACACTATGAGCTGTAAGCATATTTTTTACAAGTATTACCAATGACATGATTATAAACATCAGCATGGTTCAATGAGGCAATAACTGTGACAGCTAACATTTATTGAGCCTTTACCACAAATTAGGAATAGCCATCATCTCACTTCATTTTCATACAACCCCAAAAAGTTTTATTATCTCTATGTTACCATGGAAAATCAAGGTCGCATACAATGAGCAGAGCCAGGATCCCAAGTCTGTCTAGAAACCCCACTTCCTGAAATACCATGTTCTCTGATGGAAGAAAGGAATACCATCTACTGGAACTGTGTAAGACCGCACCACTGAATTACTGCTCTGTGGCATTAAAGTAGTCACTACCATTTAAAATGAATTCCTAAACAGCCAAATTATACACTGTAAAACATGATGCATTCAAGACTGCCGACTGTTTTTTCTTCAATAAGATTTTAGTCAATTTTGTTTCTGAAGAATGGCTTTTTAAGAGACTTTCATTTTTGTTTAATACTATATACACATAAACATGGTACAGATTACTAGTAGGAAAACCAATATTTATGGAGAGAATAGGAGGCATTATTTCTATGCAGATTCCTTCAGCAAATTACATACAATAAGAAATAAATATCATTTAGACTGAAATTTTTTGCTCCTTTCTATGCAACTAAGCTTTATTTTCACATAGGCTATTGGACATCATTTTATTTTTTTATTTATTTATTTCCTCAACTGGTATATGTTATACATTATAAGCTACAAATATTTAAAATTATTTCAGAATATTTGAATATTTATAAATGAATAAATACTTTTATAACTTGTTTAAATTCACTTTTATTCATTTGTTTTTCTTATTCTGTGTACAAAATTTTTGAGCCATTAATAACACACTATCACATCTGAAATATCTGAAATAGGACAATGCAGGATTATAACATCTTCTATATTGGGGTAACCTTTTTGCTTTTTGCCTTGAAGAGAACAGGTACAAAAAAAATTGTCATTCTATTTCCATCTCCCAAAGCACCTTATTATTGAGAGATGGTTAAAACAACTTTTTAAAAAATGACAAATGTGTAGTTCAGGAACTATCACACATGGCACTATCATATGATGAACTGAAATTAATAAAAGGCGAACTGTGAATAAAAGTTTTGTATTCATAGTCCTTTGCTGGCTACTTGATTAGTAAGTTGGGTTTGAGTAACAAAGCAAACACTTTCCCAAATATTCTTCATGCTTTAGTGCTATTTAAGAAAGCACCTCCTTAACCTTTACTTAAATCAGAAAGTCTTCAGCATTCCCCGTGTTCCACTATTCAAAATAACTGTCCTGGTTTGAAGCATTACAAGCATCTCCTGAAAAATCACACATCTGTGTTCTCTCCCTCCTCTCTTCAACACATAACTTATCTTCCTTCCCCAAAAACATGTGATCTTTACATACTGATCTCTTTGTTCAGTATGGGCATGGAATTCTCACACTTTGACCTAGTGCTATTAATTTAGTAATACACTGTCTCATCCTACCAAAAAAGTATTCTCATGCAAGGAAGGGAGGGAAAGGAGTGATAAAGTAAATATCCACATAGAAAACTGTTAATGTTACAGGAATTGGGGTGAAGGGTATATACTCTTGCAACTTTTCTGTAACAGACATTATCTCAATTTTTTTAGCTCAAGGCAGAACTAGGAGTCAGAACTACAAAGTCATTTATAACTTGCTAGGAAGGGACCAAAAATTCAATTATAAGTTTTAATTCTTTAAATAGTCATTTACTTTTTTAAAAAACAGAGTTACAGAGAGAGAGAGAGAGAGAGAGAGAGATCTTCCATTTGCTGGTTCACTTCCCAAATGGCTGCAATGGCCAGGGCTGGGCCAGGCCAAAGTCCATCAGTGTCTCCCATGCAGGTGGCAAGAGGTCCAAGTACTTGGGCCATCCCAGTCACAGCAGCAAGGAGCTCGACTGGTAGCAGAGAAGTAGTGACAAAGCAAAGCTCATATGGAATGCTGCTATCCCAGGTGGTAGCTTAACCCACTGTACCACAGTGCTGGCTGCCAGGTTATAAACTTTCAAACAACCAACATGAAGCAAGAAATATAGTAAATCATGTGACGCATTACACGTAAGACAAATGCAGATCATTGCTCATGGACACATGACCAATCCTGGTTCTTGGTACTGAAATGAGACAGAAATTCCTCCTATGTGTTCTCAATGTCCTCAATTACATTTTCACAACATATAAAACAAAGTTTCAGAGCATTGCCTTGAATGACATCACTTGTATCGGGCCAACGGCCTAGCACCAAAGCAAAAGTCATTCTATAGAGTACAAAACCAGGCAGCTCAAGTGCATAGCTACAGTTACTTTGTTAAACTCAACAATAAGAGCATAGAATATCTATAGAACAAACAGAACAAACATCCTGCACATTTTTCAGTTAATTTTTGCAAACTACCATTTGCCTTGATCAATTTTTGGGTAAATATTAAATCCCAAGCAAAAGCAATGTTCCCTGCAAGAAACTAACACAGGTCTTTTATGCTGCTGCTTAAGTCAAGAGCCATATCCTTTAACAAGCAGCCATGCTTATAAAAAATAAATTGGTAAAGTTTATTTTATAAACACTCTTACTTATAAAATAAATTTATAAAGTTTGATAGCTTTGCAGGAGCATATACCTGGATGAAGATCACCTTAATACAAAAACAAACCACCAACTGACCTACCATGTTCTAACTTGGTGCCAGGACAAACCGATCCTGCAAAAATGTTAAGCATATGACTACTTTATATAAACAAATTCAGAGAACAACATGTTACAGAGAATGGTAAAATGTCCAGCTCTATTCATTAAAGTAATACCATAAAATTTAATATATATTTCACAGTAATATTGAGTCAGAAGCATTAATCACAATCAAAAGCTTACAGTATTAAGCAGCCAGCTGCATAAAGATGTTTGCTCATTCGTTAAACATTTATTACTGAGTATCCTATATATGCCAGGCACTACGATGGCTAAATATGTAGTTACTAGTCCCTGTCTTTAGGAAGCTCATGATTGTTAAAACATGCTTTTCTCCATTGATGAAGAAATTCAAAGAAACAAATGAGGAAACAGAATGAGAGACAAGGGACAACAGTCAGGGACTGTCAGAATTGAGGAGCAAAGAGGTCATCCTATATGGATCTTCCACATTAACACATTCTTTCACAGTCACTCCAATTCAGTTTGAAACTTTACAATCACCAACAGAGAACAAGAAATACAATAAAAAGGAAAAAGGAAATTGGGACAGAACATGGTTGTAAAGAGTTAGCAATAGGATTTTTAGCTTATTTTTCAAAACCACGTATCCACAATGTAAATCACCGACTGCCAAATACAGAAACTGAGATGAGCTCTGGGGGCAACACGAAAAGGCAATCCAGGAACATGCTCACACTGTGGACTCTCTCTCCTGGGGTCCAGAGAGCTGACCATGATCTCCTTTTGTCTCAATTAAGAGGTGCCATTACCAGAACGATTTTGCCACTGGCTTGAACGTTGATTCAAACTAGAGGTGTCAAAATGAAGACTTTGAAAAGAAGTTCAAAGACTATTAGACAGAATTGCTAGCAACATGCAACAACCAATGCAACTGCACATAAGCAAATAGTGCTGTTCAGTTAGTGCCAGTATCACCCAGGAACAGCTGGGTGTGGTCTCTCCCTTATGTCGGAAAGCACTGGCAGATATCTCAAAGGAGGGTAAGGCAATAAAATGGACTGAACTCTACATCCATAGTTTTCCCATGAATGAATGAATGAAATATACAATGGCCTCTTAAAAAATGGAAGACTTAAAATTCAAATGATATTCATCTCCAATTCCATATAAAGAAAAGATATAACACAAGTATTCCAAACTGATCCAGCCACAGTAAGATCTTATATCCCATCACATGGTTTTCTAAGAATTCAACTTTAATTATATCATGACTGATTAGAATGTGATGTATATTCTCACTAAAAAAGCAAAATTTACATATATAATTCTTTATCTCCCTAATATTAAGATAATAGCAGTTATTAAATAAATCAATTTATTTCACAGGCATGGAAAGCCATGACACGGTGGCAAAAAACAATCTAAATGAAAGATCCTGGTGAACAAGACCCCAGCAGAAGGAACAGGCCATCAAGGAGAGAGGCGCCTTTCCCTGAAGGGAGGAAGGAACCTCCACTGTGATTCGGCCTTGACTAAACAAGTTCAGAGTCAGTGAACTCAAGGGGCTTCCATAGCCTAGACAGCTCATAGCAAGAGTCTCGGGTGATTGCTGACATCATAAATAAGAGTGCCAATTGTTAATCAATAACGGGAGTCACTGGGTACATGCTCCCCACGTAGGATCTCTGTCCTTAATGTGTATTACTATGAAACTTAAAAACAACACTACTAGTAGAACAATACCCTATACCTTGTGCGGTTGTGTGAGTGCAGCCTGTTGAAATCCTTGCTTAGTATATACTAAGTTGATCTTCAGTATATGAAGGTAATTGAAAATGAAACTCGATGAAGGGCGGGATGGGAGAGGGAGTGGGAGAGGGGAGGGCCACGGGAGGGAGGGAGGTTTGGGGGGGGAAAGCCACAACAATACACAAGTTGCAATTTGTAAATTCACATTTATTAAATAAAAAAAATAACTATATAACAAACAAAAAAAAAGAAAAAGAAAAAAGAAAGAACTTAATACTTTACCCTTTTAGTATTTTTTATGTTCTACTTAAACCTATTGGTTGAACTCTGTAATTAATACACAATTACTCTTAGGTGTTTAATTAATGCTATAACTAGCACTCAAATAGTATTTTACACTTTGTGTTTCTGTGTGGGTATAAACTGTGGAAATCTTTACTTAATATATGCTAAATTGATCTTCTGTATATAAAGATAATTGAAAATTAACCTTGATGTGAATGGAAGGGGAGAGGGAGTGGGAGAGGGGAGTGTTGTGGGTGGGAGGGAAGTTATGGGGGGGAGCTATTGTAATCCATAAGCTGTACTTTGGAAATTTATGTTCATTAAATAAAATATAATAAATAAATAAATAAATAAATTTATTCAATTAAGTCCCCTTCATCTGGATAGCCTTAAGTTTCATGTAAGGCTCACAGTTCTAATGTACTTTTAAAAATATATCAAACTAGAGAAAAGAAATAACTCATAAATTCCCCAGAGGATGATGAATTACGCAAATTTAATCCTTGGGCCAATTATCTCTTGCCAATCAAAGAAATCAGGTATGATATTACAATTCTATACATGGGGAAGAACTGGTGCAATAATTAACTTGTTAAATGATGACTTTTCAATGGGTGTTTATGGGAGACAATATTTACATGGATGCCACAACAGATAATGAACTCCTATAAGACAAAAAGAAAAACAGTTCAGTAGAAAAGCAGGTAAAGAATGTGAACCACCATTCCCATAATAAGTCCAAAAGTTAACAAGCATGAGAAAAGATGAGTATTTACCGGCTTCTTGTCTGTAGCCCAGCTGGTCCCAGTTGCATTACAAGTTGAGTTCCAAGAGTTCAGGGACCACGGCTGTCCTACCCACTGATGTATCCCCAGTGCCAAGATCACTGCCTGGGACAGTGCTAAATGTTGCTGAATGAATAAACAAGTCTCGCTAATAGCTAAAGAAAACAAACTAAAGCAGGATACTGCTTTTTGACTTAGGAGACTGGGAAAAGCTACAAAGACTGATACCATCAAACAGTGGCTGGGAGTGTGGCAAGAGACAGCATTCACATGCACTGCCTCGGGGGCATGACTTCATACAGCTGTGTGGGTGAGAATCTGACAATATTCTTCAAAGCAACTCCTAGGAATCTACCCTCCAAACTACAGCATACTACATACTAACAGCATACTACATACTACATAACGGTGCAGGTGCCAGAATATTCGCTGCAACACTACTGTGACTGTGAAAAATGGAAAATGCCCAGGCTGAGGGACAGTCCAGCATCACTTTAAATAATGCTACAGCTCTATGTGTAATTAATGTGGAAAGCTATGTACTATTGTACAAAGATAAATATTGACACCCGGATGAAAAACACAAGCAGGAGAAACACACATAGTCTTACACCATTTTCTAACTTACAAATATCTAATTCCGTATCTTTTCTAGTCATGTATATTCATACAACTAAAAGCAAAAGTCTGGAAGGACACACTTATAACTGCTAGCAGTCCCTACAGGTAGGGAGTAGGGATTTTATTCGGGGGAGGAAGATAACTTTATGATATTTAAAATATTACATAACAGGATTTTTCAATGAAAAACAAAAAAGAACAGGTTTTTAAGTAATTTAGATTAAATCAAATTATGTTATTAAAGTCATAGCCTGAAAAACTCCACTCATTAACGCAGAAAACGTAACTTAATAAGCACAAGTTTTATAGCAAAATAATACAACTTGAAAACAATCTTCCCAGTTGGATAGAAGCACTACTTTGAGATGTTCACATACCCAGCTATTCCTCAAAATGGCCACTGCTCAAGTATCCACATAAGTTTTCAATCTGCCTGGAACACATTCCTCCCTCAGCTTTCTCCATGTATCCACCCCTCACCACCAAAATTGCTAGAAAGCTTACAGCTCATCCTTCAAAAGAAAGTGCAACTCTCTGATAAACCTTTCTCTTATAGGATCTCTGTCCTTAATGTGTTGTCCAATGCGAATTAATGCTATAACTAGTACTGAAACAGTATTTTACACTTTATGTTCTGTGTGGGTGCAAACTGTTGAAATCTTTACTTAATATATACTAAATTGATCTTCTGTATATAAAGATAATTGAAAATGAATCTTGATGTGAATGGAATGGGAGAGGGAGCGGGAGTTGGGAGGGTTGCGGGTGGGAGGGAAGTTATGGAGGGGGAAAAAGCCATTGTAATCTATAGGCTGTACTTTGGAAATTTATATTTACTAAATAAAAGTTAAAAAAAACTTTCAAGAAAACTGATTTCGTAACAAAGATTAAAGGGTTATATTTTTCTGATACAGATAATTCTAATTCTTATTACTGATTTCAAGTGTTATTAAAAAAAAAGTCACTTAAGGGGCTGGCACTGTGGCATAGTAGGCTAAGCCTCTGCCTGTGGCACTGGCATCCCCTATGGGCATCAGTTCATGTCCCGGCTGCCCCTCTTCTGATCCAGCTCTCTGTTTATGGCCTGGGAAAACAGTAGAAGAAGACCCAAGTACGTGGGCTCCTGCACCCACAAGGGAGACATGGAAGAAGATCCTGGCTCCTGGCTCCAGCTCCAGTCTTTGCGGCCATTTGGGGAGTGAATTCAGGGTATGGAGGACCTTTGTCTCTATCTCTCCCTCTAGCCATCTGTAATTACCTGTCAAACAAATAAATAAACTCTTTCTTTTTAAAAAAAAAAAAAAAGGGGGGGTCACTTAAGCAAAAGAGTTCACTTTTCTTGTTTTTTAAAAGATTTATTTATTTGAAAGGCAGAGTTACACAAAAGAAAGAGAATATTCCATCCAATGGTTCAAAAATCCAAAATTTGAAATTCTCCAAAATCCAAAACTTTTTGAGTGACTCCACAGTAGAAAACTGCACTCTTGACCTCATGTGATGAGTTGCAGCCAAACTGCAGGCACACTAAAACATTATATAAAATTACTTTCAGGCTACTCATACAAAGTATATATGGAACATAAATGAATTTTGTGTTTAGACGTGGGTCCCATCCCCAATCTCATTTTACATATGCAAATATTCCAAAAACACCTAACACTTCCAGCCCAAAGCATTTCAGACAAGAACTACTCAACCTGTATGACAAAATAACACGATAATGCATTTTTGCTCTATTTCAACTTAAATGCCTTCAAACTGATGTGAAAATATACATAAAAATAACTGTGCCAGGCTATAACTGGTATTCCAAATTCCACCTGGGAAATGAATTTTATGGCTGCACTATAAACTTCTAAAACCCTGAAGTTTTAATAGATATGCTGACACAACCTTAACCATAACCGTTCTAGCAACTGCTGCTGTAATAAATCTGTCAGTTTCTATAATGCCTATGACAAATCCATTAATATGAATGATGTACACTTCACATAGCACACTACACAGCAACTGCACAAGTTATGTCATCTCCATCCTGAGTAGCAAATCAGTAATCAATATTTGTAAAAGCAGCAGCTAATCCTTTGTAAAATCAGTGGTTCAGTGATTGAAGAGTCTGCTCAATGCACACAGTTAATCCCCTCTCATCTGCTCGAGCTTCTATTTATCCCAGCCTCTTACAGTGCCAGTGACGGCAGATTAATACATCTGCACATGCTAAACATGACCTGACAATTGACACAGGATATTGCCGACAGAATAAGCTCTACAAACACTGGCCTTTTAAAAAGGAAGCTTAAAATAAACACTGAGAAACCCAAAGTTTACAAATAGGCTCACCGCTATCCTTTCCCAACTCCAAGCACCTGATTTATGGAGCTCACTCTCCTTGGGAAATAGATCCCTATTTTTGGCTTTTCAGTCTTCTGGCTGATTCTAGAATGCTGCTTCATACAGCATGTACTGATGTTCAAATCTAAAACAAAGGTAAACAGAATTTTTGCTGGCCATATAAAGAGGTCCATATGTACAGAACCATTTGGAGAATAATTAGGTGAGGTGTCAAGGAAAAGTGTTGTTCTCAGCTACTGCCAAGTTCTACACTTACAAAAAATCTCAAAAAAAAACAAAAAAACATTTTAATGCTTAAGAGTTACGAATGCTTAAAAAAGATATATTTTATACTGAAAAGTAATTAAAATATTATAAATAGAGTGTTCTGTGCAATAGAAATAGGTATTCTAGTTACAAGAGCTTATTTATCCCTAACAATTGGATGATATGACAAATTCTTCTTTAGGAATACTTGTATGTACATATTAAATTTTACTTAAGGACTCAACATAAATTTGCTTTACACAGTCATTTCTATTCAGATATTCCATGCATCCTTAACTGAGACTTCTTGAAGGGAAACAAAATGCAAATTCATGTCAAATAAAGAGTAAAGAATAGGGCTACAGAGAAAAATTACTTCCTAACCCAAGATATTGAGTAAAATTAATTTTTAAAAAGGCAACATAAACAACTCCTTTACATATATAACTTCTGGTTAGTTGTGTCTAATTTAGGTAGACTATAAACCAAGCTATTAAGTCTTACATATTTTTCTTTTCAAAAATGTGTATTCATCTGAAAGGCAGAGGCCCAGAGACAGAGGCAGAAAGAGACAGAGAGATCTTCCATCTGATAGTTTACTCCTCAAATGCCTGCAAAAGCTGGGACTGGACCAGGTCAAAGCCAGGAGCCAGGAACACCATTCAGGTCTCCCACCTGGATGGCAGGGACCCAAATACTGGAACCATCACCTGGTCCCTCCCAGGGTGCACGTTAGTAGGAGGATAGAATAGGAAACAGAGCTGGGACTTGAACCGGGCACTCCAATATGGGATGCAGGCACCTACCATGCACCTTAACCACAGCACCAAATGCCTGCCCCAAGTCTCATATGTTTTCATTCCTCCAGATAGAAAAAGGAGGTCACAGGAAAGCTGAGAAAAAACAGGATACAAGAATCAGGACAGAAATGTCTGAGCGGATAGCAAGCGTACAGAATTTTACAAGACACGCGAATCAACAGAGTCATCATTTACTTCAGAAAGGCCAACAAAGAGGAGAATTAGAAATTGCTCACTGGATATGGAATTTAGGAGGCTACAGTGTTCTTGCTGAGTCTCAGGGAAGAGGTAGTATGGGGAGAAGGTGGCCTGCAATGATTAAGGAATTATATGGAAAGAAGGAAAGCCAGGAAGAGGTAACCCACTCTTAGAAAAGAAAGTTAATGAAGAGAGAAGAGAGTAAAACATTTCTGATGTACTTTCTAATTCAATATTTGTAGCAATATTCCTTATTTTATATCAAGTTACAGTTTAATATAACTTCAGTCATCAAAATAACTAAAAGACAACATTGCAACTTAAAAACCTTCATTTTTAACCTTATTGATAATAAATTAATATACAATGTTTTAAAATGAATGATAATAGGTTAAAAAAGATAATGAGCATTTGAAAATTTGGAGTGAAATCTCCAATGTAATGCAAAAATGTTGCATATGGTATGTTGCATATTTTACAAATGCAATCTTAAAATCTAATAGCTTTTCAGATATTAAGCAAAATAATTTGCTAATAAGTTGAATTTGCTGTAAAAAGAATTACATCACCAAATCCTACAAGACAACTGGCTCTACTTAGCCTTACAGGAAGCTGATACACAGAGTGAATAAAAAGACAGCAATACGAGTTTAATATTATTGGTGATTTGTCTATGTCAAAAACGTGGAGAACATTAGGTAAGTAAAGGTTTGCCCGCAGCTAAGTAAAAAAAATTTCAAAATTCTTTTTGACCATAAAAACCACTTAGAGGCCACAATCACTGATGCTACTTGATACCAACTTGAAACAGTGATATTTCCCTGCTGCATTTAAATTATTTTATTGCAAAGTTGAATCCACACAAAACAGTTTTTTAAATGTATTTATTATACAAACTATACATTCATATCTTTTTAGGTTCCCTGATAGTTCTCTTTGAACCTCCTCACAAAAGTCCTTAAAACAGACAATTATTAATCTAGCATATGATTAATATTCTCTCCATTCATATACATGCAGTACTGTCCAATATATCCTAGAAACACTAATGCTGTTTAAGCTTAGGTTTTTAAATAACAAAAAAAGAAAAACCAGCAATTTTTTTTTTTTTTGACAGGCAGAGTGGATAGTGAGAGAGAGAGAGACAGAGAGAAAGGTCTTCCTTTTGCCGTTGGTTCACCCTCCAATGGCCGCTGTGGCCGGCGCACTGCGCTGATCCAAAGGCAGGAGCCAGGTGCTTATCCTGGTCTCTCATGCAGGTGCAGGGCCCAAGCACTTGGGCCATCCTCCACTGCACTCCCGGGCCACAGCAGAGAGCTGGCCTGGAAGAGGGGCAACCAGGACAGAATCCGGTGCCCCGACCAGGACTAGAACCCGGTGTACCGGCACCGCTAGGTGGAGGATTAGCCTATTGAGCCGCAGCGCCGGCCAAGTAATTTTTTAAGGTGATAGTAACCAAATGTTTCAAAGGAAAGCAACTTACAACTTCTTTCAAACACTTTTCAGACTCTTTCATTTGGACGCCCACCTAAACAAAACAAAACAAATGGAGCCCAACAGCTCAGGGGCTCCAACAGGTGACACTGGCTGCATTAACAATATTTTAACTAAATTAACTTGCTATTAAAGCACTAGTTTCTTCTTCAGGGTATAATGAGGAAACTGCCTTGTGTGTCACTGCCAAACTGAAGTTCATGTGTTGTGAAGAAATTGTGACCTATAAGCCCAAAACCTCAGATTCCTATAAATATTTTCCCTTCTATTTCAATCACGTAATACACTTGCCTACTGGAGTAACAAGACAGACATATTTATTGTGTTTGTTACATTCATAAAACCAAAATTATTAAGATTTTCCACACAAGAAAAATAAGTGGCCACACTGAAAGTGATTTAGTAACACTGGAAGCTTCTTTGCAGACTCAATTGTTAAAGCTAGAAAGTCTGAATTTTTACTCTAAGTAATCCCCAAAATACAAAATATTTATCATGAAATTCGCCCAATGATTATGACTCACCCCTCACTGATGAGGATAGGATGCTCATTTTCACCACCTATGAAAGGTGCCATCTGCCACAGTTCACTGTCACCGTACTACTTTTCTCTTTATAGATAAGTGTCTCATGGGCAGATACTCTCATATGATGTAAATATTCAGGTCACCCTCAAGCCCTCACCCAATAGTTTTAGCATTTATAGATGTAGAAATCATGGATTCTTACCTAAATTATTTCTATCATGATCAAAAGTAGTGCTATCTCCATGCTTTTTATTTAATAAATGAAAACACCAAATATTCCTCACTTTATGCGAGAAAGCTGAAAACTACCCGAGATAATTTGGAAACTGAATAATATAGAAAGAGAGACAGCCGATTCTCGCCTTGGTGGTCTCTGCGAACATGACTTGATGTGTGTGTGTGGCATGTGCATCAGTATTTTGTAACCACCGAGCAACCAGGTACACTACCTGGTATATCGAGAACTGTGGAATGAAAACCAACAATAGCATAGTCATCTTTGAAAAACAAATTAAAAAGCAGAGCAGGGATCACAAGATTACTACTGCTGTTGGCCCTGAAACTTGATTGTGGGTTCTCAAATGCTTTAGCCTTTCTTGACTTCACTTATAAAATGAGTTTCATTAACTAGATAACTTGTAAGCTTCCTTCCAGCACAAGTAGCCTGCATTCTAATAACATTAAAATATACTGAGTTATGCAAAGATGTTTTTTAAAATCTTATATTTTATACATGCCTGATTAAAAAAAAAAATCTAAAACTGAAGCAAGCATAATAACTGTCTAGGGAAAGCTTACTTAATACTTGAAAGGAAATAAAATCATAACTTCTCTCAGAAACCTTCTGGTTATGATTTATAACATAGCAGTCATCTTATGCTATTGTTTATATTAGATGGCATAAATTGCATGCAACCAAAACAAATAAACTAGTGCTTCTGTAAGTGTTAGGATGTGTTAATGTGACAACTTACCCACAGGAATAGCTGCTGACAATACAATCAGTCTGGAACCTGAGCACACAAGCCAACAGGTACAGCAGTGTGTTCTAACCAGAGAGCCTGGTTTCTAAAGCTCTCCTCCCAGACTCGCCAGGGAAAACACACCAGAACTGTTGTCCCAATTCCAAAATTCCAGAATCAGACAGACCTACTGTATACCTAATGAGAAGCAGGTGACCTAGTTGATACTCACAGAGTTTTAGAGGACTTATCATACCAAGGAACAGGGTCAAAACCCAGCCTGCAGCCAGCTGTGCACAGGGACATTTTATACAGAAAGAAGAGGGACACGCACCCCTCAGGATGCCAGGAGAAGACAATGGAGTTCCCTATAGTGGAATACTGATAGAGTCTTCTTCCTTTTTTTTTTTTTTTACTTAATATTTACTTCATAATCTGTAATATGGAGATTTATAAGTCATTTATCAATAAATGTACAAACCTGGTAAAGTGCCACAGAGTTAGCTGATTCTAAAAGTGAAAAGTAAAGAGTATTTGTTTAAAAAAAAAAACAATATTTTAATAGAAAAATCATTTAAATGATCAAAGTGAAAGCTGAAGCTCTTTTACGCCGGCCATTCTTTCAATATGCGGCTAACGGAGGGCACCAGGACACCTGCGTCTGAGGGCAGACAGGCAGGGGATGCGACCTGAGGTGACCTGAGGGAGGGGGAGGGACCCCCGAGTTTTATTCAGTTCCTGCCCTCATTGCCTGGAACGTAACAATTCAGTGAAGCCATGTGGGATCAATAAGGGTTATTAAATACAGAGACATATTATAGGGATCATCTTTTACACCAAAAGATTAGTTTTAGTTTTTATATTAAATTATGATAACCATCGTGGGTCATAGGGCCAAATTCTGCCTTCAGAAGAAAATGTAAGCCCTCATTTAAATCAATCAACACTAGGGAAATATCAGAAAAACTGAAGTTCATTTTGAATTTTTTTGTGTGAAGCACTTCACAAAGCATTTGGCAAACCTTCAGCCAGCCAGCCAGAGGAAATGCCAAGTGAAACTCAATCCACGTGTGTGGGGGGCCCACAGTGTTCATGGTGTGTAGCTTTAGTTGGTGTCAGGTATAAAAGATCACCTTATACTACATGTCAGTGGTTCACAGAGTCTAGAATGTCTAATTCATAAACTTTTAACACCAATGGGAAATATTACATTATGCTAACGCTGGATGCAGTGTTGTTACTCAGCCTGCTCAACTCCTCTGTATAAACTCTTAGTAGACAAATTTGCTGATGGTCTTGATGACCCCGTCTGTCTGCAAAGCACATTTCCGTGTGGGATGAAGATGCTCTCCTCCTCCTCCTCCTCCTCCTCCTCCTCAATCCCGTCCTTAACGCTGATGTTTGCCCAGGATTCCAACTCCAGCAGTTTCACTTCTGCAATTCTTCACAGCCCCACAGCAGGGTAATTTCACCAACACTTCTCAACCTTCCACTGCCCCCTTACATGCTGAAGACTCTAGTCAAAATCTCTTAAACTCCAAGCCATATTTCAAATGACTAAATGTCTTACCTTTAAATTTACTGTATTTGAAAATGGACTAACTCATTACCCTCTCCCTCCATATCCTCTTTCTCACTGCGGCTGATCTAATTCCAACTACCTCCTATCTTTCCTGTAACCCGTCTCTATGAATGCTACCACATCTATCTAAGTCATCTCAGAACTTGAAACACATCCCAGCTTCTCCTCCTTCACCTTCCACACCCAGTTCATCACGAAATCCCATCAATTCTATCTCTGAAATAGTTCTCGAGTTTATCCCCCTTCTTTACTCTTCACTACTATTTCTTTGGCCCAAGCTCTTGTTTCTCATTTCTCTTGGATTATCACAACAGTTTGCCAGACTTCTGGTCTTTCCAGGCTATTCTTCACACTTCTGCCAGGTATTGTTACCTAGACACACATCTGACCTGTCACTCTCCCATCAAGATCTCACAACAATTCCTTGCTATCTGTGTGATAAAGCCTAACTTCTTCACATACGACTCTTTACAATTTATCCCTTGCCTACTTCCCCATCTTCTCTCACCTCTGGCACGTCTGCATCCCATGTGCTCACCATTCCAAACGACTTGCCAGTCCCAAACGTCTGGCTCACAAACCTAATTTAAGAGTCTGGAGTCTCTAAAAGAGCCAACATGGTGGTTGGGACTTCTAAAATGTCCAGAGACATTTAATATTCAGAGGAAAATTGGTAAATGTTCACAAACATTCTAAATTTAACATAAGAAACAATTATTTTAAACACTAAATACAAAATCTTGTCTGGAGGGGTGGGAGTCTGATGCAGTGGTTAAAAGTGTTAAGTGTTGAGGCCGGCACTGTAGTGTAGTAAGCTAAGCTTCCACCTGCAGCACTGCATCCTATGTGGGTGCCAGTTCATGTCCTGGCTGCTCCTCTTCCAATCCAGCTTTCTTCCATGGCCTGGGAGGGCAGTGGAGGATGGTCCAAGTGTTTAGGCCCCTGCACCTGCATAGGAGACCTGGAAGAAGCTGCTGGTTCCTGGCTTTGAATCAGCCCATCTCTGGCCATAGCAGCCATTTGGGGAGTGAACCAGCGGTTGGAAGACCTCTCGCTGTCTCTCCCTCTCTGTCTGTAACTCTTGTCTCTTAAATAAATAAATAAATCTTTTTTAAAAATGGCTGGATATAGTATGGCTTTGATTTTTTTCAAATCCAGAGGATAAAATTCAAATACATTTCTAAAGAATCAAAAGAATTGAAGTCACTGGTACAGTCTTTCTAGATACTTAAATACAACACAAAATAAAGCCTAAATTATGGACTTTTCAGAGATATCATGACCTCTTTTCCTCCTCAAAGAAACTAAATGATGACAGAAAACAAAGGAAATAAAATTTGCTTTTGATAAAATCTCCTAATATTAAGTAGTACATTTCACAGTTCTGGAATATTTATTTTCTCAGATGTATAAGATTCCCACTGATTTAACTTTCATCTTCTTTCATTATTCTTGCTATCATTTAAGCATTAATAGCAGACTAATCAATCCACACCCCCAGGCAATGTATTCTTTTGCTCATCCACAGGTGTTTCAAAATAAGGTCACCACCCTGAAAACACAAATAAACACCAAAAATGTGTGCAGAAGGCAGCTGTTTCTTTCTGAACATACACAAACATAAGAACACTAACTACTGAGAGTAACAAGCTATCACACAAGTCTAGAGCGCCCAGTCAAGACGAACACTGAGATATCTGCAAGGAAGGGTGGTAAGAAAGATGCAGCATGAGGCATGAACAGTACATTGAGATAGAAACAGGAGACCAGACCACGATCCTGGTAAAACAATATACTTGTATGCATATTGTTTTACAACTTTTCGTCCATAAGTGAACTAATTTTTTAGCATTTAGAAGAATATAATTGTGGTAATACATAACTTTATGAGCTATAAGGTTTTTTTATGTATTTATTTGAGAGGTAGAGTTACAAACAGAGAGACAGAGAGAAAGATCTTCCTTCCGTTGGTTCACTCCCCAAATGGCCACAATGGCTGGTACTGTGCTGATCCAAAGTCAGGAGCCAGAAGCTTCTTCCTGATCTCCCATGCAGGTGCAGGGGCCCAAACACTTGGGCCATCTTCTACTACTTTCCCAGGCCACAGCAAAGAGCTGGATTCGAAGAGGAGCAGCCGGGACTAGAACTGGCGCCTATATGGGATGCTGGCACCGCAGGCAGATGATTAACCTACTGCGCCACGGCACTGGTCCCAAGCTATAAATTTTGACACAGCCATCTAACTAATTATATTTTACATGGGTTTGACTCTGACAAAAGGGAGCACAAAGTCACTGAATTGATTTCTGACCACTGGCACCTAAAACAGAACACATCCATGCTGGGAGAATCGCTAATATAAGTCTAAAAGTGGTTTGTTTTAGGAAAATCATTACTGGCCAATGAGAGAGCCCTTGCCATTATGGCCTGGGGAAGGAACACTTCAAGGAGGCAGAACGAAGCATCGCTTAAAAGAGCAGGGCCGGGTTTAGCCAAGGCTCCCTTGGGAAAGCATGTTAGTTAACCTGAATTTAGCCTCCATTTCTTGGGCTGCAGAGGAGAGCAGTGACAGCATCAACCTCATAGGGTTGTACTGAAGATTAAATGAGATGATTTATGTTAAAGCCTTAGAACACTAGTTGACAGTGTTCCAGGCCCATCCAGCTCCGCACTCCATGACTCTGCTAACAATCAGTGCAGCACATTGTCTCATCCTTTGAAATTCACAAAATGATGTCAACAACAGCAAAGGACTTTGAAACAGTGGACTTATTTCCATCACTATACTCATTGTTCTGCGGTGTAATCATCTGGCTATGTCTGAGGAGAGCACATAGGTCGAAGTCATGGGCACAGAGGTCACACAGGTCTGGGTTTCCCAGCTGAAGTTCTGCCACTCATCAGCTGAGAGAGCAGTCACAGCTTACACCAATATATTTCTTATGTGTCTAAAGTGAATATATTTTGTGATTAAGTAACATAAATGTAATTCAAGTACTATATTTAACACACAATATGCAAGACAAATTTAAAGCAAAAATAAATTCACTTTCTCTCCTTCAAATATTTATCATAAGACTAAATAAATGAATTTCAGTCATCTGCATTTTTAACATCAAAAGCAGCTAAAAAGATAATTTTCTTCAGACTATGTAGGGTCTGCTTTACTAGCCAAGACATTCTAAACTTAAGTTTTGAATTTCAAAGGATTAAGGAAGTTAAATGCACTAACTAAAATGAACTATGAGGCAATAAATTTGAATGAGTGGCAGCAAGATTTTATTTGAAAATGTTTTTAAAAAAACACAGTGATAAATAGTCTTAATCTGATGGTGAATAGAAACTTAAATTCAATATGTCATAAATGATTCCCAATAAAAATCTAATGGGGGACATCCTGATTTTTTTTTAAAGGTTTAGTGAAACTTTTTTCTTCTTTTCTATTTTAAGATTTACTTATTTGTTTGAAAGTCAGAGTTACACAGAGAGAGAAGGAGAGCAAAAAGAGAGAGAGAAAGAGAGAGAGAGAGAGGTCTTCCATCCACTGGTTCATTCCCCAACTGGCTGTAATGGCTTGAGCTGGGCTGATCTGAAGCCAGGAGCTTCTTCCGGGTCTTCCACACTGGTGCAGGGGCCCAAGGACTTGGGCCATCTTCTACTGCTTTCCCAGGCAATAGCAGAGAGCTGGATTGGAAGTGGAGCAGCTCGGTCTTGAACCGGCACCCATATGGGATGCCAGCACTGCAGGCAGCGGCTTTACTGGCTATGCCACAGGCATCCTGATTTTAAAAACTTAAAATTACTTGTAATTGTTATCATTGCATACATGTTTATAAAATACAAGAATGATTCAGTATTTTCTCTACAGCCATCTTAAACAATGAATGAGCTTACTTTTCCTTACAGAAGGAATATAACTTCTTGCCCTTATTACCACAAATTCTGAATTAATGGAGTGAATTCCATTAATTTCCTAAGTACTTCTCTATGTCACAGATCAGAAAAATTTGAAGCCCAACTATACTCAATGAAATTTAATAAAGATAAAAAGTAGGCCAGCTGTGGCATAGCGGGTAAAGCCACCGCCAGCAGTGCCGGCATCCCATATGGGCACCAGTTTAGTTCCCGGATGCTCCACCTCTGATCCAGCTCTCTGCTATGGCCTGGGAATGCATAGAGGATAGCCCAAGTCCTTGGTTCCCTGTGCCCATGTGGGAGACTGGAGGAAGCTCCTGGCTCCTGGCTTCTGATTGGCGCAGTTTTGGCCATTGTGGCCATCTGAGGAGTGAACCATTGGATGGCAGACCTCTCTCTCTCTCTCTCTCTCTCTCTCTCCACCTCTAACTCCTTCAAATAAAAAAAAAGATAAAATGCAACTTTTATTGGCATCAAATATGCCAATTAATAGGCAAGTCACAGGAGCCAGCTCTGTGGCACAGTGGGTTAAGCTGCAACTTGTGATGTCAGCACCCATATTGTGGTGCTGGTTTGAGTCCTGGCTACTCCATTATCATTCCAGCTTCCTGCTAATATGCCTAGGAAGACAGCAGATGATGGCCCAAACTGGTCACTTGGGGAGTGAAGCAGCAGATGACAGATCTCTCTCTCTCTCTCTCTCATCTCTCTCAATAAATAAATCTTAAAAAACAAAACAAAACCTAAAACATAAATGGTATATATCTTAACCTTTCTCTACTCCCCAAACTGACAATCAATGACAAAGCACTTCCATTCACATCATTCTATAAAATTTACCTGCTTAAATTAGGATAAGTTTCTTTTGGTGATTCTGAGGCAAAACTTTCACAATGGATATGCAATATCATTATAAAAATAAGTCTTATATTGGAGAATCTATTCAAGTACATGGCCAAGATCTAAGTTCCACAGTTGGGTCAGGCAACACCTACAATGGGAATTCTAGTAATGAGGGGCTGGATTTATGGGAGAAGCCTTCTGAGTGCCTTCTTACAAGTGGTGGACGATAGCAAGCATTTATAATAAATTTTGATGATGTGTTGGAAGTCAACCTAACAAAAACAGAGTTACATGAAAAAGAAGATAGGGGCCAGCGCTGTGGCATAGCAGGTAAAGCCGCTGCCTACAGTGCCAGCATCCCATATGGTCACTGGTTTAAGTCCTGGCTGCTCCACTACCAATCCAGTTCTCTGCTATGGCCTGGGAAAGCAGTAGAAGATGGTCCAAGTCCTTGGGCCCCTGCACCCATTTGGGAGACCTGGAAGAAGCTCCTGGCTCCTGGCTTTGGATTGGTGCAGCTCCGGTTGTTGTAGCCAACTGGGGAGTGAACCAGCAGATGAAAGACCTCTCTCCCTCACTCTCTGTCTCTCTCTCTACCTCTTCTTCTCTCTGTGTAACTCTGACTTTGAAATAAAGTAAATCTTAAAAAAAAAAAAAAAGAAAAAAATTATGGCTGTGAAGACACAGAGAAGATGTCATCAATGAAGAACGGGCTCTCACTGACCACCCAGGCTACCGATGACTTGATCTTGGACTTCCCAGACCTGTGAGCAATAAGTTTCTATTTATAAATTACTTGCTGTAGATATCTTGGTATAGCAGCCCAAACAGACTAACACAGGTAAGTAACATACAAAATTCTTTCTGCCTCTCCTGAAACACACTGATTACCCCATATCATTCTCCTGAGTTCTAGGCTCATATCTAACTGCCAACATTACCACGTGTATATCCCTAAGGAGTTCCTACTTAGTACTTTTAAATCTCCCCAAATCATTCCCCCTTCTTATATTATCCTTGTGAAATACACCATTCCCCACTCACTTGCCTAAGACAGACATCTAGGACTTGGTCTTCACTTTCTCCTCTCTCCCAGTAAGTCATCAAGTACTGCTTACTCACATCCCTAAGAATACCTTATCTGTCCTCTCCTCCTTCCTCCTGCCTTCCTTCTGGTCATTCTCCAGTCTGTACTGTTCCTAGGTTGATGATTCGGGAGGGAAAAATGACCTTACCAGTATTTCTCTAGGCATCTCTGAATTCCTTAGCAATACTTGCACATATAAGACTCACCAGGATCTGAACAAATCTGCTACTCATTCAGCATTAACAATCCCACTCTCCGAACCTTTATTATTTAACTCATTCTCATCCTTCAGGAGTCAGCATAAGCACCTTTTCTTCCAGGACGCCTCTGCTCTACACTCGCCTCTATCACGGCACTTCAGAGGAGCTGGACAAATCAGTTGTCAGCATCTCTTCTGCAGCCCACAAGTGACACCACATTGCCTGCTGATGGGGTCAGAAACCCCACAGCAGATGCAGAAAGACTTCTTGGAACTTCCCTGATCCGACTACAGCAGAGCCTTACAAGAGTCAACAGGTGCAACCCCATGCCCACGCCCAGTCTCCAGGCAAGGAAGCACTCACCTTGGGCACTGGAACACTCCCCAGGCCCCACTCAGAAGACTATGAAACAATCTCAAAACATCCTTTGAAGGCTTACAGGCCTTGCCTCTATGAAGCTAGCAGAGAAACCTTTACCTCTGATCGTTCAGGGAGTTACTAATCACTGAGAGCTCCCACACACATGTGAATCAACTTTGCTTTCTCTGCTGTTTATCTAGCTATTGTTAATTTGCAGGCCCCTAATCATTTACACCTAAGTGGTACAGAGAAAATCCTTCCTTCCTGGTGGGTGTATTTGTACAATGGAAATCAACAAAGGCTACAGATCAAGGTTTCTTCTACGCTCCCCACCCCCCCCGTAGTCAGAGATTAAACATTTTCCAGGGTATCCCCTGATTATCCCCCTGCACTGTAATGCTCCATGTAGCAGTGTGTGCACCCCCACCACAAGAAAGGAGGTGATCACTAATATTCATCTTTCAATTCTAAAAATCTGGACTTCCTGAATAGCATGGGATGTAAATCACCACATACTGCATTGCATCACAAGTAACTATCAATATGGACTTCTAGAGAAGACTGACACATGATGGACATGATCAACACACTACTGAAGAGTGAACGTAATAAAGCTGATTAAAGTATATGGAAGAATTATTTTTAAGACATTAAGCATCTAAAATGAGACTTTCCCCTTCCTATTAAACAATGAATACTGGAAAAAGGCAAATGTTATGGTATACCCAGTTAAGCTGCCACCTGCAGCACCATCATCCAATACGGGCGCCAGTTCAAGTCCCAGCTGTTCTACTTCCCATCCAGCTCCCTGTTAATGTGCCTGGGAAAGCAGTGAAGAATGGCCCAAGACCTTGGACCCTGATACTCACATGGGAGACCCAGAAGAAGCTTCTGGCTCCTGGCTTCAGCCTGGCCCATCCCTGGCCATTGTGGCCATTTGGGGAGTAAATCAGTGGATGGAAAATCTCTGTCTCTCCCTCTATGTCTCTGTAACTCTGCCTTTCAAATAATAAAAAAAAAAACTTTAAAAAAATGAATACTGGTGTCTAGCACTGTGACACAGCAAGTTCAGCTGCCACCTGAGATGCTGGCTGCTCCACTTCCAATCTATCTCCCTGCTAATGTACCTGGGAAAGCAGCAGAGGACAGCCCAAATGCTTGGGCCCTTGCACCCATGTAGGAGACCTGCACGGAGTTCCTGCCTCCTGGCTTCAACCTGGCCCAGCCCTGGCTATTGCAGCCATTTGGGGAGCGACCCAGCAAAAGGAAGTTCTCAAGATATCTGCAAAGACTCACTGAAGAAATTATCCATGAGCTGAACTGAGGGATAAAAATGGGCAGATGAAGGTGGGGGCAGGTGGGAGGGAGGGAGACAGGCACTCCTTGCAGAGTTAATAGGCAAGGCAGGGATCGCAAGGGATCGCAAGGGAGAGCAGCAAAACTCTCAATTATAGTGAACACATGCCCTTGCTAGAGCAGGAGCAGCCTGCTGCCTCTTAGCATACAAATGATTTCAGTCCCTAACTAAATGAAGACTTCTTCCACAAAGTGGCAGTTCCAAAACACCTTGTTTCTTGAGCATACTTGGTTGATCATATTCTACATATGCAGTTGTACAGTCCTTTTTTTTTTTTTGACAGGTAGAGTGGACAGTAAGAGAGAGAGACAGAGAGAAAGGTCTTCCTTTGCCGTTGGTTCACCCTCCAATGGCCACCGCGGCCAGTGCGCTGCGCTGATCCGATGGCAGGAGCCAGGTACTTATCCTGGTCTCCCATGGGGTGCAGGGTCCAAGCACTTGGGCCATCCTCCACTGCCTTCCAGGGCCACAGCAGAGAGCTGGCCTGGAAGAGGGGCAACCGGGACAGAATCCAACGCCCCGAGTCTAGAACCCGGTGTGCGGGTGCCACAAGGTGGAGGATTAGCCTATTGAGCCATGGCGCTGGCCCAGTCCTTCTTTTTTAAGGTTAAGAAAACCTTATCTCTCCTTCCACAGATCATTCTTCTTCAGAGAGCAATTACCTAATGTGTAATTAACTCAATCCTTCCCATCTCTTTGCCCCATAACTAATTAATTTCAATCATTTGAACACTTATTATACATCCACATGGGACAGGAAATGGAGTAAAAGTAAGAATCCAAAGACTTGAAGTAATCAATTAAGCTCATTTTTAGTTTTCATGTACTCAATGCCCAGCTATCTCATAATAGAGCCTAAGAATGAAGCCAAATTCCTCTGATCTCAAAAATTCACTCTAATTCACAACCACAAAGGACTTAACCATCTCATTTTCAAACCTCCATCAGCTTGAAAATTTATGCTATTGGTCAAGAGAAGGTATTAAGAAATGTGTGGGGGCCAGTGCTGTGCTGTAGTAGGTTAAGCCTCTGTCTGCGGCACTGGCATCCCATATGGGTGCCAGTTCATGTCCCGGCTACTCCTCTTCCGATCCAGCTCTCTGCTTAAAACCTGGGAAAGTAGTGAAAGATGGCCCAAGTACACGGGCCCCTACACCTACAAGGGAGACCTGAAGAAGCTCCTGGCTCCTGGCTTCAGATTGGCCCAACTCCAGCCATTGTGGCCACATGGGGAGTGAACCAGCGGATGGAAGACCTTCCTCTCTGTCTCTCCCTCTCTCTGTTTGCAAGTCTGTTTCTCAAATAAATAAAGAAATCTTTAAGAAAAATGTATGGATAGAGAAGAACAGACTCACCACAGCTCCTAGTAACTAAAAGGAAAGTAGACCTGGATAGTTGTAAAAAATACCATTAAAGATGTTATTTTGAAAAAGTTGGCTGTTATCACTTATATATATTTATATTGTTACAAACTGATAACACCAGAACAGTGCATAGATCATTAGAAGCAAGTCCTGTTTTTGTTTTTGTTTTTGTTTTGTAACAGCTGTGTCACTAGCTGTGCTCTGGAATAAGCAAAGAAACTTCCTATCATTCTATCATCCCTGTGGTTGAGAAAAAAGAAAATTTGTTACAGAAGAAATTAGAAAGCACGTAGATTTTTAAGAAAAAAGGCTAACATATAAATCCAGGTAGTAATTAGTATATCTTTCTTATATTACAAATTAAGAAATGTAAATGTTTAATAAATTATGTGACTAATGCAAAACTTCCAGAATTTAAATTGGCCCTGCAATTAAAGAGGCATATAAATACCAAACAAAATATTAATCTTAGATCCCTTTTGAATGGCTTACAAGAAAAATCAGATAAGAAAAATGAACTTTTGTGTAAACACACGCACAAAATGCAACTATAGCTCTAAACAAGTAAGTTAGAAAACTGAAATTCTATTCAGATACATCTCTTATAGTTTCCCCAAAATTCTCAAATTATAGGCTTAATAGCATACACACATACATCTGAAGACACTTTGGAAATAAAGTGATATGGTAAACTCAGCCAACCTTGACAATTTGTTCTACCTAGCTTCTCTGGAGTAATTAGGAACAGAACGTAAAATGACTCTGCACTAAGAAACACATCAAGCACTGGTTTAGAAATAGTAAAATACTCTGTGAACCAAATACCACAAAACACAGCCAGCATTTCAAATGTAACATGGGCCATTAATAGTTAAATGTTGTTATCAAAATCAAAGACCGCAATAACATGCTCTAGTCTATTACAGTATTTGGACTTTTAAGTTATGAAACTTTAATTTGAAAAGTTAGATGGGGCCAGCGCTGTGGCACAGTGGGTTAACACCCTAGCCTGAAGCGCCAGCATCCCATATGGACACCAGTTCTAGTCCCGGCTGCTCCACTCCCGATCCCACTCTCTGCTATGGCTTGGGATAGCAGTAGAAGATGGCCCAAGTCCTTGGGCCTCTACACCCATGTGGGAGACCCAGAAGAAGTTCTTGGCTCCTGGCTTCAGATCAGTGCAGCTCCAGCTGTTGCAGCCATCTGGGAGTGAATCAGCGGATGGAAGGCCTCTTTCTGTCTCTCCCTCTCTCTGTAACTCTGTCTTTCAAATAAATAAAATAAATCTTTAAAAAAAAAGAATTTATGGGTGCTGCTACAAGTGAATTGAAGCCCAATATATGTCATTAAATAAAAGTGGTCAAAATCATTAAAGTGGTCCTCCTGTAACTAATTTGTTTATTTGTGGGCCTTATGTGGATACACACTGTATTAATAAGCTTCATTCACACCAAAACAGTCAATTGTTTGTTAGTCATTTATACAGCTGTCACACTCACTGTTTATTCTAACATTCCAGTGTATGTCAAATGAGTATTTTGGATTATATTATCTAATTTTTAAAAAAGTAGCCACTGTTCTCTTACAAGCTTTTTCATTTTCTCAGCAAAATAATAACTTTTGGTCATCATAGGAAGCCAAATATCAGGCCTTAACCATCTGTCAACTGGCTTGAATTCAGCAAGCATGCTCCTGTAGTTTTAGTTCTAATTGTGTTTAATGCTGCACTAATTATTTCAATGGGGAATAATTTTGTACAAAGTTGACTCATTTTATAAACTGGAAGCTCCTCAGCTATAAATTGGCAGGTCTCATCCTTCATTCCTCCTAAGCGTTGTGCCAAAGGGGAATAAGTATATGGTTGCTCTGTGACCAAATGTCATGTGCTGGGCAGAAACATTGATCCTGGCTATTAATCACTCTGCAAGCCCTCCCAGTAATCAAAGGGCACAGCTGCAATGATATATGACCAGTGTCAGAGCAGAAAGCCCTTTACAAGGCTGCATGCCTACCAGCTGATGGCCAGTGTGGACGGCTGCATGCACACTGGCCAGCCCAAAGTGCCCAGGCTAATTAATCATCACCTCTAACTGTTCATTCTATCATTAAACACCTTTATTGGCTGAATTATCGGAGGATCCTTACGCCCCTAATTACTTAGGTCTGTAAGCGAGGAACCCTCTCACCTGGACACAAAAAGCTGCCTATTACCTGTTTCAGACCAGCCTGCCCTTTCATTCTCTTCTCCATAAAAGTTTGCTGACCTAGCAGTGAAGTAGAGACAAGGAGAAAATTGGATGTTGTTGCAACTGATTTTGGTGAGGTTCATATCAAATTAATGATAAGAATACATAACAGGAAATCATCTAAATTAAACAAAGTGAAATTTCAGGTATCTTACATGTGGATTTTACAAAAGAGTCATGAAACATAATACAGGAAGATATGAGTTATGGTTATTTAAGAGCAAATACCAAAAAAATGTCAAGAAAAGATTTCACCAGTTACCACTCAATTATAATATTATTTAATATGCCATTCTTCTGGGTACTACCTTCAACCTTTTTTTAAGATTTATTTATTTATTTGAAAGTCAGAATTATACAGAGAGAGAAGGAGACAGAGAGAGAGAGAGAGAGAGAGAGAGAGAGAGAGAGAGAGGTCTTCCATCTTCTGGTTCACTCCCCAGTTGGCTGCAACTGCCAGAGCTACACCAGTCCAAAGCCAGGAGCCAGGAGTTTCCTCAGTCTTCTCACGTGGGTGCAGGGGCCCAAGTCCTTGGGCCATCTTCTACTGCTTTCCCAGTCCATAGCAGAGAGCTGGATCAGAAGTGGAGCAGCCAGGACTTGAACCATCTCCCACATGGTATTTGCACTGCAGGCAGCGGCTTTTACCCACTACACCACAGTGCCTTCAACCTTAATAGGAACATTGGTATATTGGTTATTTTATTAAAATGTATTTCAGGGGCTGGCATTGTGGCATAGCAGGTGAGGTATCCCATATGGGTGCCAGTTCGAGACCTGGCTCCGGTACTTCTGATCCAGTTCCTTGCTAATGTGCCTGGGAATGCAGTGGAGGATGGCCCAAGTGCTTGGGGCCCTGCACCTGTGTGGGAAATCTGGAAGAAGCTCCTGGATCCTGGCTTTGGTGTGGCCCTGTCCCAGCTAATGCAGCCATTTGGGGAGTGAACCAGTAGAAGGAGGATCCTTCTCTCTCTCTCTCTCTCTCTCTCTCTCTCTCCTCTCTCTGTGTAACTCTGACTTTCAAATAAATAAATAAATCTTTTAAAAATAAATAAAAAACAGTGTATTTCATATCTACTTTAGAAACTAATGTTCAAGAATTTCTTAATTTTTAAAAGTGTTCAGGATAAGGCCAGCGCCGCGGCTCACTAGGCTAATCCTCCGCCTTGCGGCGCCAGCACACCGGGTTCTAGTCCCGGTCGGGGCACCGGATTCTGTCCCAGTTGCCCCCCTTCCAGGCCAGCTCTCTGCTGTGGCCAGGGAGTGCAGTGGAGGATGGCCCAGGTGCTTGGGCCCTGCACCCCATGGGAGACCAGGATAAGTACCTGGCTCCGGCCATCGGATTAGCGCGGTGCGCCGGCCAAAGCGCGCCGGCCGCGGCGGCCATTGGAGGGTGAACCAACGGCAAAGGAAGACCTTTCTCTCTGTCTCTCTCTCACTGTCCACTCTGCCTGTCAAAAAAAAAAAAAAAAAAAAGTGTTCAGGATAAAATAGATAAGCTTTTAGAGATTGTATAGAGATCTTTGGACAGCATTCACTTACCCTTCACTTTTGTGTAAAATAATTTTCCTCTTTTCAAAACTGCCAATCCAAGCAAAATGTAGAAACCATGTGTCAAGACTTTAAAATTATTAACAGTTAGTCATTGTATATAAAAAGTGTTCAACATAGAAACATTTTCTATTGTGCCAAGACACCAAGAACTCCAAAGTAGACACTATCAAGATTTTAATGGGGGTAGACATTTGGGGCAGTGGTAAAGACACTGCTTGAGATGCCCACATTCCATATCAGAATGCCTGGGCTCAAGTCCTGGCTCCTTAAGATTCCCTGTTCCTGTTAAGGCACATCCTGAGAGATAGTGATTGATAGCTCAGGTACTTGGGTCCCTGTTACCCTCTTGGGAGATCCAGATTGAGTTCCCAGCTCCTGGATTTGACCTGGCCTAGCCCCAGCTTTTGTAGGCATATGAGAAGTGAACCAGTAGATGGAAGAGAGTGTGTATGTGTGTGTATGCGTGTGTGTGTTTCTGCCTTTCAAATAAATTAAAATTTTTAATAGTCAAATATAGTGATATCTTTTTTAAAAAAATATGCTTTGACAAACACAAGTGGTGTCTATCTCATGTCTCAGCTCACCCTTGCAAACACAAGTGGTGTCTGTCTCAGCTCACCTTTGTTAAGAGTTTTCTTTTTTTTTAATTTATGTATTTTATTTGAAAAGTGGAGTTACAGAGATGGAGAGAGGGAGAGACAGAGACAGAGAGAGAGAGAGAGAAAGAAAGAATAGAATCTTCCATCCCCTAAATGGCAGCAACAGGCAGAGCTGGGCCAGACCAAAGCCAGGAGTCAGGTGATTCTTCTGGGTCTCTCATGTGAGTGGAGGGACCCAAGCACTTGGACCATTTTCTGCTGCTTTTCCAGGCACATTAGCAGGGAGCTTGATGGGAAGTGGAGTAGCTGGGAATCAAACCAGCACCTATATGGGATGCTGCCATCTCAGGCAGTGGCGTAATCCACTACGACACAGTGATACCTTTTTAAAATACATATGAAAATAGTACAATGATGTAACTCTTGAATATACATTGAAACTTTAAAAATTATAGTTTTAATTTTTAAAAATTCCAACATATGTGTGTTTTCAAGAAAATGCAATAAAATATTTCTCAACAGGGTAAATTCCAACAGGTGAGGAGTCATGAGTTGTACCAACCAACATTTACATGCTGCATGGTTAGAAACAGGACCAAAATATTTGATGATATTGACTTTAATCCTATAATATCTAAAGTGATTATAATACATTGAGTATTATACAAAATTTTTTAAAATGATATGATTATTACCAGTCAAAACCATGAACCAAACCAAAGTAGTATATTTAAAACAGATTCAGCTTAAGTAGATAGATGCTGTGTTTTGGTTCCTTTTCTTTTTTAATTCTTAGGATTCAAGGATTGACATAAATAGGTAAAATTAAAAGTACAATTAAAACACCTACTAGAAGGACTAAAATGTAAAGACAGATATTTCTAAGGTTGTTGAGAATGCAAAGCAACTTTTACTAACATTGCTGGTGGGAATGCAAAATGGTACTGTCACTCAGGAAAACAGTTTGGAAGTTTCTTACAAAAGTTAACACACCTGGTTGGTGTTGTGGCGCAGTAAGTTAATCCTATACCTGCGGTGCTAGCATCCCATATGGATACCGGTTCTAGTCCTGGCTGCTCCTCATCTGATCCAGTTCTCTGCTATGGCTTGGGAGAACAGTGAAAGATGGTCCCAGTGCTTGGGCCCCTGGAGCCACATGGGGGACCCAGAAGAGGCTCCTGGTTCCTGGCTTCAAATCAGCTCAACTCTGGCCGTTGTGGCCATTTGGGGCATGAACCAGCAGATGGAAGACCCTTCTCTCTGTCTCTCCCTCTCACTGTCTGTAACTCTAACTCACAAATAAATAAATAAAATCTTTAAAAAAAATGTTAACACATACATATTATGATCCAGAAATCTACTCCTAAGAGAAATGAAAATATAACCTCTCAAAGCACTTGTAAACAAAACATTTACAATAATTTTATTCATATTAGTCAAAACTGAAATGAACAAAAATATCCATCATTAATGAATGGACAAACTGTGGCATAGCCCTACAATGGAACACTACTCAACAATGAAAAGGAATGTACTACAGATGCATGCAACAACTTGGATAAACCACAAAAGTGTAACAAGCCAGACCTTCCTGGCTACGCACTGTATTCCCTTTACATGACTCTGGAAAGGCAAATCTATAGCAGCAGACGTTAGATCAGTGGTTGGCAGAAACCCCACAGCAAATGGGCAAACCACAAAAGAGCACAAAGGAACTTTTTGGGGTGACAGAAATATTCTGTATCTTATCACGATTGTGGTGGTTACTCAGCTGTATAACTCATCACACTGTATACTTCAAGGATGAGCTTTATTATATCCAAATTATACCTCAATAAACCTGACTTAAAAGCAAAAACAAGCAATGGTTAAAAAAAAGAGCAAAAAGTAAGTTATATTAAGTTACAAACATTTATTCTGGAGCCACCAACCTATATAAACCAAATGTGTTCATAGTTTAGTCTAATGAAGTAAAACACTTTTATTTGAAAAATAAGACCTTAGTCTACACTTTAAAAACCATCAGTTCTAACATTGATATAAATGGAAAATCATGAAACACCAAAATACCTTAAAAGGGAGATTACTTTTCCTAGCATTTTACCATTTGTAGATTTGAAAAAGTTATCTGATATAAATTATCTAATCTCATGGTAAGAGTGAGTGAGCTGCTCCAAGATCTACAGAAATAAGGCACTTTAGTTCAATTAAATGATTTCCCTGCAGGCAATGTCTTTTCAATCTGAGCTAATGACATCATTTAAGGAGGATGGTCCATTTAACTAAAAGGATCTTTTACCGGGCAGACGGACAGAAGGCAATCTAGGAATGTTTGCAAGGACTTTCCATATTTCAAAATTACAGTGGTGAAATGCCTACATAAAATTCTTCAAGTTAGATATTAATCAATATGTTGCAGAAGTAATTTCATGGAAAGAATGTAATAAAATTTATAGGAAGTTTGCCCCATGATTTTTGCCTTTCAAGAAACCAATTCCTTCCTAACGGCAATTAGGCTGCTCCAGTCCAACAGTGACGTGGGGTTTGCTAGAAATTAGGGCCGTGTTTCTGAAATGCTCAACATCCTCACCTACCTGCTGTTTCTGGGATAGCCCTCCCCAGGCCCAGTGAGCTTGCTTTTACCTGACTTTAAAACATCTGAATGTGAAATAGCAAAAGCACAATTGCCAACCATCATTAATTAAACAAGGCTGACCAGAAATTCAGCTGTTAATTCTCCAAGATGAGAAAAAGTTTAAGGAATTCTCCAATGGGCTCTTTCCTTAACCCTGTGGCCTAGAATCCTAAATTGGATGTCTTACATGGACTGGCCTTCCACACAGCTATCAGACAAGTGAAGCCATTTCGCCACACCCTAGTGCAGGAGAAAGATGGACAGCCCCTAGATTAGACATTAGATTAAATCACATCAATTCTCTGGGAAAGGTTTCTTTTTCGTGAGTTTTAAATTATTTTCTATTAAATAGTATAGACAGTAACTGCTATTTTCTGTGACATGCCAAGTAAGGTGGACCAGAAGGGACAAAAGATATTAAGTCTTACACCCAAATAAAAGGCATATAATAAATTTAAGTCACAGAATCTTTTTTTTTTTTTTTTTTTTTTTTGGACAGAGTTAGACAGTGAGAGAGAGAGAGAGAGACAGAGAGAAAGGTCTTCCTTCCATTGGTTCACCACCCAAATGGCCACTACGGCCGGCGCACCGCGCTGATCTGATGGCAGGAGCCAGGTGCTTCCTCCTGGTCTCCCATGCGGGTGCAGGGCCCAAGCACTTGGGCCATCCTCCACTACCCTCCCGGGCCACAGCAGAGAGCTGGCGCCGCAGGCGGAGGATTAGCCAAGTGAGCCGCAGCACCAGCCCCATCACAGAATCATTTTTGCCACTACCAGGCTATTTGGACAAGCCACTTAACACATCAGTATTTCCATTTCCTTATCTATGAAATAATCTCTGAGCACATTTTCAACTCTCACAGTTGACGATTCTCTATCAGGTGGGGTGGGTGCACTTATTTTTAAAAGCAAATAAGGGGGCCGGCACTGTGGCTCAACAGGCTAATCCTCTGCCTTTCGGCGCCAGCACACTGGGTTCTAGTCCCGGTCGGGGCGCCTGATTCTGTCCCAGTTGCCCCTCTTCCAGGCCCGCTCTCTGCTGTGGCCCGGGAGTGCAGTGGAGGATGGCCCGAGTCCGTGGGCCCTGCACCCCATGGGAGACCAGGAGAAGCACCTGGCTCCTGCCATCGGATCAGCGTGGTGCGCTGGCCGTGGCGGCCATTGGAGGGTGAACCAACGGCAAAAGGAAGACCTTTGTCTCTCTCTCTCACTGTCCACTCTGCCTGTAAAAAAAAAAAAAAAAAAAAAAAAGCAAATAAGGGGCCGGCACTGTGGCATAGCGGGTAAAACCGCCATCTGCAGTGCTGGCATCCCATTTGGGTGTCGGTTGGAGTCTAGGCTGCTCCATTTCCTATCTAGCTCTCTGCTAATAGTATGGGAAGGCAGTACGAGAGAGACCCGGAAGAAGCTCCTGGCTCCTGGCTTCAGATCAGCGTAGCTCCGACCATTGTGGCCATCTGGGGAGTGAACCAGCGATGGAAGACCTCTCTCTCTGCCTCTCTTTCTCTCTGTGTGTAATTCTGACCATCAAGTAAATAAATGAATCTTAAACAATAAAAAAATAAAAAAAGCAAATGAGTGAAACGCAGAGCCACTATTAAATAAGTCAACTTTTATATTTGGTAATATCGACAGTCTCTTCAAAGCAGCAAGATCCAGGCTTAAAAACAATTACTTAGCCCATGGCTGTCAGGAAATGTGCCAGCCCTAGGAAATTGGAGCCAAAAGAAACCAAAACCAGGGAAAGAGATTGGTTAACTATCTATGGAGAATTTAATACATTAGCTGAAACTGCTTAATCCAATCCTTCTATTTGGAAAAGGTCACAACAAATTAAAAGCAAAGAAGACAATTCCCTAATGTCATCTGGTTCTGTAATCAACTGAGCTGCCTCCCCTAGCAGGAGCTCTGTTGTTAAAGTCGATCTTTTTTGGGGGGAGGAGAGGGAGTAATAACTCACATTTTTGACTTTTTTTTATGTGCAGTGTTGATAAAATTTGAATTTTCATTTTTAGAAATTACAAAGTCAATATATTTCATCTATAATAATTTGTCTCAATAATTCTAGAGGTAGAGAAGAGTGGGTGAAGAAATAGATAAAACAACATTGATCATAAGTGCATAAATGTTTATGTACCAATTAAAGAGATTCTACTATATAAACAAAAAATCCTAGTGGTCCTACAGATAAGGGCCATGGAAATTCAATATTACTCTTGCTACAAAGTATTTCCTTCAGTTTATACAACAGATTCCTCCATCTTTGAAACTCCAGCCAAGTTCTTTATCACTCGCAATAGATATCCTTCAATAATTATATACAACCAAGGAAGAAGAATGTGAAAGATTCATATGCTAGTCCATCCCAGTAAATAATTTATTCCTTTTGATAAATACACTAATATTAAGTAGTATCACTTTTTTCCACCAGAAAGTTCTAAGCTTTTTAATAAGATAGATATCTACTTATTACATATTATAAATTTATCTTAGATCAAAGGATGGATAAACTCATAAATGGATTTTTGAATTTTTCTTCTTATTTAATAATTACTTCATTTTGATAGCTTTAGAAGCAGTGAATTTAATTTAACCATCAATAGTTAGCAAGGTACAATTCTCAGCATGATATGAGAAGCAACAAAATTTTAGCACCTCAAATCCATTTTGGAAAGACACAAAGAGTGATAAACAACAGTGTGTCATTTAAGCCCCTATATTATGCTTTGATTTTACTAGCCAACAACCTCATGTTCAAGAAAAGGTCTTATAAAAAGCCAGCAGAAGCAGTCACCTATTAGAGTACCATTTCAGAAATCTAGGAAGTTGCTTGAGCTCAGACCTAATACATCAGTAGGGGTCTTTAAGGAATAGTCCTTGTTGAACACACACAGGAGCACATCTACTGTACTCTTTATTCTTTTACCATATGCAGAGCACAAAATGTAGACAGAGTATCCTTTAACCAAAATGCTTGGGATCAGAAGTGTTTCAGACATTAGAGATTTTTGGATTTTAAAATATTAGCATAGGTTTACTGGTTCAGCATCACTAATCTGAAATGCTGAAATCCAAAATGCTTCAAAATTTTTAGATCTCAGATTTTCAAATTAGGGTTATTTAACCTGTATCTTGGCAAATGAGTACAATAGGTAAGATTTAATAGGAGACAATGGTGAAGAAATCTGCAGGAGGAATAGAAAACAGGGCATTCTTCATTGATGAATTAGAAACACTGGACTACACTGCCTTCATCCTGACGCTGAAATTTTACAACATTTTAAAATCAATATCATAAGTGATAGGCAAGCAAGAAACACAACCTATCTGATAATGTTCTAGAATTCTTAAAACATAATGAATATTTAATAAAGAAAAAGAAGGTTAATTTTAATTGTTGATTTTTATTGATTTTCATCTACTTGAATGGCAAAGATACAGAGAGACAGATCATCTCTCTGTTGGTTCACTCCCTAGATGGACACAACAGCCAGGTGGGGCCAGGTCAAAGCCAGGAGCCCAGAACATCAGCTGGATTCACATGGGGTGGCAGGGGTCCAATCACTTGAGCCATCAGGTACTGCCTCCCAGGATGCATTAGCAGGAAGCTGGATCAGAAGTAAATTAATCAGGACTCAAATCACCACTCCAATATGGGATGCAGGTGTCCCAAGCAGAGGCTTAACCCATTGCACCACAACGCATGCCCCATGCCAATTTTTAACTGAGTAAATATAGGAAAAGACAATTTATACAAATATATGATTAAAATGAGAAAAATCTGAAAAATTCACTATAAGAAATGCAACTAAAAGAACAATGACATATAATTTTTGAAAAATATGTGTATAAAGAAACCAACAATATGTGTATAAAGAAAACCAATAAGAAAAGGAAAGTACAAGATGAGCCTAGAACATCCTGTTACATGAAGTACTCAAAACACATAGAAGGGCCAGCACTGTGGCGTGGCGGGTAAAGCCGCTGCCTGTGGTGCTCACATCCCATATGGGCGCATTCAAGTCCTGGCTGCTCCACTGCTGATCCAGCTCTCTGCTATGGCCTGGGAAAGCAGTGGAGGATGGCCCAAGTACTGCACGTGTGTGGGAGACCCAGAAGAAGCTCCTGGCTCCTAGCTTCAGATCAGCCCAGCTCCAGCCATTGTAGCCAATTGGGGAGTGAACCAGCAGAGGGAAGATCTCTCCCTTTCTCTCTCTCTGCTTCTGCCTCTGCCTCTCCATAACTCTGACTTTTAAATAAATAAATAAATAAATAAATCTTTAAAATATATATATTAAAAAAAAACACACACACACAAAGAGTAGGCATTTTGGCATAGCTGACTGCTTGGGAAGCCCACCTTCCTATTGGAGTGCCTCGGTTCAAGTCCTGGCTCTGCTCTCAACTCCAGATTCCACTATTGCAGATCCTAGGAAGCAACAAGTGACGGCTCAAGTACTTGGGTCCCTGACACCCACACAGCAGACCTGGATTGAGTTCTTGGCTCCTGGCTTCAGCTTGGTCCAGTCCCCACTGTTGCAATCATCTGGGGAATGAACCACTGGATGGAAGATCTGTGTGTGTGTGTGTGTGTGTGTGTGTGTGTCTACTTTTCAAATAAATAAAAATAATAAAAAATAATTTTATAAGAATGGGAATATATTTTACGTACACAGGCGCCAACTAGAAAGGGTTTCCAACTCTCAGTTCTGGGGATTTAAGCAGCAAAATAATTGATAGTAAAAGACTATAACATGCTGAATAAAATAAGAATCTATAAGTTAATACTGATATAAATAAATAGAGTAGGGAAACTTCCTACTCTATCATTACAAAAGCATCAAAGATAATGTTTATTGCAGCTCAATTCACAATAGCTAAGACCTGGAACCAACCTAAATGCCCATCAACGGTAGACTGGATAAAGAAATTATGGGATATGTACTCTTTAGAATACTATACCGCAGTAAGAAACAATGAAATCCAGTCATTTGCAACAAAATGGAGGAATCTGGAACACATCATGCTGAGTGAAATAAGCCAGTCCCAAAGGGACAAATACCATATGTTCTCCCTGATCGGTGACAACTGACTGAACACCAAAAAGGAAACCTGTTGAAGTGAAATGGACACTATGGGAAACGGTGACTTGATCAGCATAGCCCTGACTGTTAATGAACAACTTAATACATTATCCCTCTTAGTAGTTTTTTTGTCTGTTCTACTTAATATGACTGGTTTAATTCTGTAATTAATACACAGTTATTCTTAAGTGTTAAAAATTAACTGAAATGTGATCCCTGTTAAACGTAAGAGTGGGAATAAGAGAGGGAAGAGATGTATAATTTGGGACATGCTCAAGCTGACTTGCCCCAAATGGTAGAGTTAGAAACATACCAGGGGATTCCAATTCAATCCCATCAAGGTGGCATGTACCAATGCCATCTCACTATTCCAAGTGATCAATTTCAGTTCACAATTGATCATAATGAAAGGACTAAGAGTCAAAGGGAGCACATAAACAAGTCTAGTACCTGCTAACACTAACTGATAGAATAAATAAAGGGGAGAGTGATCCAACACGGGAAGTGAGATACTCAGCAGACTCATAGAATGGCAGATGTCCTAAATAGCACTCTGGCCTCAGAATCAGCCCTAAAGGCATTCGGATCTGGCTGAAAAGCCCATGAGAGTATTTCAGGCATGGAAAGCCAAGACACTCTGGCAAAAGATCTCTGTGAGTGAGATCCCAGTGGAAAGAACAGGTCTTCAAAGAAGGAGGTACCTTTCTCTGAAGGGAGAAGAGAACCTCCACTTTGACTATGACCTTGTCTAAACAAGATAAGAGTCGGAGAACTCAGAGGGCTTCCATAGCCTTGGAAACTCATGACTGGTGCATAGGGAGATTACTGATGCCATAAACAGGAGTGTCAATTGGTAAAGCCAACAACAGGAGTCACTGTGCACTTACTCCTCATGTAGGATCTCTGTCCTTAATGTGCTGTGCATTGGGATTTAATGCTATAACGAGTACCCAAACAATATATTTCACTTTGTGTTTCTATGGGGGTGCGGACTGTTGAAATCTTTACTTAATGCATACTAAACTGATCTTCTGTAAAAAAAAAAAAGAAAAAAGAAAAAAGAAATTATCAACTCCCAACTTGACTCTCATTGGGATTAAACATGACAATAGGTCTGATCTGATTTCATCATCATTTAAAAAAAATCATCTATTATTTTTCACTTTATGTTTCTGTGTGGGAGCAAACTGTTGAAATCCTTACTTAAGGTATACTAAGCTGATCTTCTGTATATTAAGATAATCGAAAATGAATCTTGATGTGAATGGAAGGGGAGAGGGAGTGGGAAAGGGGAGGGTTGTGGGTGGGAGGGACGGTATGGGGGGGGAGGCCATTGTAATCCATAAATCGTACTTTGGAAATTTATATTCATTATATAAAAGTTAAAAAGAAAAGAAATAAAAAGAATTATAAGGAAAAAAAAAGCATCAAAGAATGCTGGGACTAGTATATGAAAATTCAGTAAATACCATGCTATTTAGATAGCCTTAAAGTATCTCCTTAAATATTCATAAAAGGAAAAAAGAGTAAATTCAGCGTAGAGAAACCTGGAAGACAACAGTTTAGCCAAGTTATCAAAGTTAACATTACCAACACTGTAACAAGCAAACATGCGAACATCCTGACATGAGACCTTGAAAGAACACAACACCAGTTTTGTAGAAGGCTTACAAAAACGCACAACCCACGTGCATTTAATGGGACATGATGTCCCCAGCTTGCTCTCAAATAGTTCAGAACAAAAGGAAAAAATACCCATAGACAAGTGAGTGCTTTAAAAAGCTTGTGAAAAAAATGTAGTTAAAAGATACATTTATTTTTGGTGCAAACATTTTTTAAATCCACACATGGTTTTTGATCATATGCATTTTCCATGAACTTTTTTGAAGACTCCTCATATGTGTACAGACAGAAAGAAAGCAAGATAAACATTTGGTGAATCTGCGGAGAGGATAAATGGGAATTCCTTGTACTACTCTTGCTGTAAATATAAGTTATGCTGTAAATATAAGTTATGTCAGGCCGGCGCCATGGCTCAATAGGCTAATCCTCCACCTAGCGGCACCGGCACCCCGGGTTCTAGTCCCGGTCGGGGCACTGGATTCTGTCCAGGTTGCCCCTCTTCCAGGCCAGCTCTCTGCTGTGGCCCGGGAGTGCAGTGGAGGATGGCCCAAGTCCTTGGGCCCTGCACCCCATGGGAGACCAGGATAAACACCTGGCTCCTGGCTTCGGATCAGCGCCAGCCATAGCGTGCCGGCCACGGCAGCCATTGGAGGGTGAACCAACGGCAAAGGAAGACCTTTGTCTCTCTCTCACTCACTGTCCACTCTGCCTGTCAAAAAAAAAAAAAAAAAAAAAAAAAGTTATGTCAAAGTATGAAGTTGAAAAATAATTAAAATATGGAAGGAAAGAATAACTTTAGCAGGGAAGAACTTGTAAAACATCTCTTTAGATGTGTGATCAAGATTAATATCCAAAGTGATATCATATTGACAGCACACACTTTGATAAGAATGATGAAAATGATACTTCACTTTTGTGATCTTCCTCCCCAAAGCCCATAACCCTAATCTAATCATGAGAAAAACAGACAAATCCCAAGTGAGGAACAGTCCACAAAACAGTTGGCCAGTATCCCTCAAAACTGCAAGGGTCATCAAAAACAAAGTCTGGGCAACTGTTCCATCTAACAGGAGCTTGATGTAACGTGGTGCCCAGGGTGAGATTCTGTGACAGAAAAAGGATATAGGTTAAAAAGTAAGGAAATGTGAATTAAGTATGGACTTTAGTTAATAACAATGGCTCAGAGCTGCCTCAGCTGCTGCCTGTAGTGCCTGCATCCCGTAAGGGAGCTGGTTCAAGTCCCGGCTGCTCCACTTTGGATCCAGCTCCCTGCTGATGGCCTGGCAAAAGCAGCAGAAGACAGCCCAAGTGTTTGAGCCCCTGCTACCCACATGGGAGACTCTGATGATGCTCCTGGCTTTGGCCTGGCTCATCTCTAGCCATTGCGGCCTTCTGGGGAGTGAACCAGCGAGCAGATGGAAGATCTCTTTCTCTTTCTCTTCCTCTCTTTGTAACTTTGATTTTCAAATAACTAAAAAAATCTTTAAAAACTAATAATGACTCATAAATAATTCAAATTTCTTTAAGATCAACAAAGATGCCTTCCTTGTCAAATCAAATCAAATGTTCCTCAGTTCTCATATTCAGTGACCTCTCTTTTTTTTCTGACTCTTATTTTATTTTTTTCTTTAAGATTTATGTATTTATTTGAAAGGCAGAATGACAGAGAGAGATCGATCTTCCAGCCACTAGTTCACTCCCCAAATGTCTGTAATGGGCAGGGTGGGGCCAGGCTGAAGCCAGGAGCCTGTAACTCCAATGAGGTCTCCCACATGGATGGCAGGGACTCAAGAACTTGGATCATCATCTGCTACTTCCAAGGCATGTCAGAAAGAAGTTGGACTGGAAATGTGGAACAGAGGGGCTCAACGCAGGCCTCTGGAGCAGCGGCTTAAACCCCTGTGCCCCACACCTGCCCCCAACTCTCACTAACCAAATTGTACATGTCTCATTCTCCTCTGTGACAGTAAGCCAACTAAGTCCCCCTCTAACCACTTTCATAGCTTTTTCTTTGTTTTTGTCACTTAAAAAAATCTCTTGCCTTTTCAATCCCCATCATTCAATGAGTTTACCATTAACCTGAAATTGTATACATACGGCTTCAAAATTTATTTCTCTACCTAATGCTTTCTCATCCTCTCTCTTCCCATAGTCGCAACACTCTAACAGATGTCTTTACATAGGTGCACTGCTAACATGTTAGCTACCTTTTCTATAATTCTTTTCTATATTCTTCTAATAATTCATCCTAACATCTCCATTATTTTTCAATAACTTTACTTTTTCTAAGTTATGTCTTCAGCACCTAAAATGGGAATTATTGAGGATAGTGGTGCTCGCTAAATATTTGTTGAATGAGTAAATGCCAAAATTATACTCTCAACATAAAAGTTGCTGATCTGAATATAGACAGATTCCATGTTAGACTCAAGAAGGAACTTATGAAAGATGCACTTATATGAATTTACCTGTCTTTTTTGGCTCAAAAGCAGTGCTGACAAGAAAAACTGGATAACTGAGTTCTGGTTAATCAAACTTTCACCATATATGTTATACTTTATATTATATCACCTTTAGTTTTTGCTCTGTAGTTTTCAATGCTCATATAAGATCACAGTCTTACTTTATGTTTTCCTAACAAAGTAATCATTAATTCTTATTAATATCTTTATCTATTTGGGGAGACTTTTCCTGAAAATACATATTTTGAATCTTCTTATCTTTTTATTATTTCAAATTTTTATCACTTTAAGGAGTTGACATTGTGACATAGTGAGTAAAGGTGCCACCTGCAACACCAGCATCCTGTATGAGCACCTGTTCACATCCCAGCTGCTCTACCCAATCCAGCTCCCTGATAATGGCCTGGAAGAAGCAGCAGAAGATGGTCCAAGTGATTGGGCCCCTGTTAACTTCATGGGATAAACCGCTTGGCTCCTGGCTTTGGCCTGGCTCAGCCCTGGCTGTTGATGGCCATTCGAGGAGCGAACCAGTGGCTGGAAGACTTCTCTCTCTCTCTCTCCCCCTCTGTCTGTGACTCTGACTTTCAAATAAATAAATACATCTTTTTTAAAAAATTATACTATAAGTCTATTACAAAAACACTATTTTATATACCAATTGTATAATATTCTACCCTATTAAAATACTAATTAATTATAAAAGAGTATTACTCAATTTTATATAGGTGGCTTCAAATTTTATGTTAGATACTAGAAAAAGAGAATTAGTTACTGAAGTGACAAAAAATTCCTTATAAAAATATCTCATGATAAGGTGGTATCATTGTATAGGTCTCTTAAAAGACACACTATCATGAGACCACTTATGTACTTTTTTTTAAAGACTTATTTATTTATTTGAAAGTCAGAGTTGCACAGAGAGAGGAGAGGCAGAGAAAGAAAGAGAGAGAGAGAGGTCTTCCATCTGCTGGTTCACTCCCCAATTGGCTGGAGCTACACTGATCTGAAGCCAGGAACTAGAAGCCTCTTCCAGGTCTCCCACGCGGGTGCAGGGGCCCAAAGACTTAGACCATCTTCTACTGCTTTCTCAGGCCATTGCAGAGAGCTGGACGGGAAGTAGAGCAGCTGGAACTCCAACTGGCGCCCATATGGGGTGCCGGCACTGCGGGCGGCAGCTTTACCCGCTATGCCACAGTGCTGGCCCTCACTTATGTATTTTTGAAGAAGAAATTAAAACATAACTTGGGAAAAATAAACCAACCCACCCTTAAGTGCATACTGTTTTACTCCTCTTTGCTACGTTTTTCTACTTAACTAGTTTTTCCACTGTATTGTTTAAAATTAAGTTGCCACCACCTATTCCCAAGGCATTTTATATTGCTGAATTACAACCTGACTTCAATATTAATCCAAACAAAATTTTATTAAGAAATCCTCATAGTAAAAATTAAAATAATTTACTTCAAAAGCATATATACTGGGGCCAGCACTGTGGTATAGAGGGTAAAGCTGCCTCCTGCAATGCCAGCATCCCATATGGGCGCCGGTTCGAGTCCCGGCTGCTCCACTTCTTATTCAACTCTCTGCTATGGCCTGGGAAAGCAGTAGAAGATGGCCCAAGTCCTTGGGCCCCTGCACCCATGTGGGAAACCCAGAGCAGGTTCCTGGCTCCTGGCTCCTGGCTTCAGATCAGTGCAGCTCTGGCTGTTGCAGCCAATTGGGGAGTAAACCAGCAGATGAAAGACCAAAATCTCTCTCTCTCTCTCTCTGCCTCTCCTTCTCACTCTGTGTAACCCTTTCAAATAAATAAATAAATCTTTAAAAAAAAAAAAAGGCATATATACTGCTAGCGTTTGAATAGCCCACACTACAGATTGCCCTTCTTTAAGAATTTTAATTAGGTGGTTTTAGCTTTACAATGAACCATAGTTCACTAATACCTCTATCAACACCTCTCACACCTATCCTTACAAGAGAATGACATAAAAAAAAAAATAGGATCCCTATCATTTTAGGATTCTCTCATGTAACTAAAAAAATTATTTTTTAAAGCAGATAAAGGACTACTTAATTATTCAAACCTTACACTTGCCAATATTAACAGGTTCTTTTAAAAACACATGCTAATGTGGTATGAGGAGATCATGTTCCACCAACTGGAATCAGAAGGCTGAAGTTTAGGGCCTGATCTAAAGGAGGCACATTACATTGTACTAGGAATACAGATATTGAAGTCAGATTCCAGTCTGATTCCTGACTTTCCCACTTTCTAGATGGGTGACCACCCAAAATCTCAGTTTCTTAATCAGCAAAATATACTACTTCCTACATTGGGATGTTATGAGAATCAGAAATAATACATGACAAGTACCAAGCACAGTTCATGGTACATTAATGTCTGATAAACAGTAGTTGCTTGCTACTAGCAGTGGTGATGCCATTAATTAGATACAGGACCCTGAGAGGTAACTTAACCATTCCATGTTGCAAGTGTTCACCTGAAACATCTCACAAACTATATGACTTTCTAAGGACCTTCCAGAACTAAAAAACAATATAATTCCCTTGGTTAGAAATTAAAAAACATGAATCCAATTTCTTCAAACCATCTAGACCTCCAATTCACTACATATTAAATTAGAAAACCAATAATCCCTTATTGTAAAGTATTTTCAGATTCACCAGGAAAATTTGCATAGATTATCTCATTTGGACTCCAAACAACCCCATGTGATAGGTATTATTATCCTTATGTTAATCTAATGAGGAAATAAACTGAAGAAGCCAAGAGCTCAACATTTAGGTATAGAAGGAACATACCAGAACACAATGAAGGCCATAAATGACAAGCCGCAGCTAATATACCCCAGACAAAGGCTGAAAGATCAAGAGTAAGATCAAGAGTAAGACAAGGACACCCACTGGAGCACATCTGCTCAACAAGGTACTAGAAGTTCTAGTCAGAGCAATCAGGCATCCAAATGGGAAAGGAAGACGTTAAACCACCTCTCTTTCTGTACAACATGATCTCTTATATAGAAAACCCTAGAGACTCTACAGAAATACTGTTAGAACTAATAAATTCAGTGAAGTTGCATGATATAAAATGAACACATAAAAATCGTAGTGCTTCTATGTACTAACAATGAACTATCTGAAAAACAAATTAAAGACAAAAACAAAATCCAGCCCACTTGCAATGGGTCCAAAAAGTTAAAACACTTAGGGATAAATTTAGCCAAGGAGGCAAAGAATGTGTATACTAGAAACTTTAAAACATTCATGATGGTGGGCATTGAGCCTAATGGTTAGGATGCTGGTTAACACACCCATATCCCACCTCAGAGTGCCTGAGTTCAATTCCCAACCCAGGCTCCTGACTCCAGACTCCTGCTAATGCAGAACCTGAAAGCTAGCAGTGATGGTTCAAGAATTGGGTTCCTGCCACCAAGTGGGAGACCTACATCAAGTTCCTGGCTGCAAGCTTTGATCTAATCCAGACCCAGCCATTGCAAACATCTGGGGAGTAAATCAATGGATACGAACTCTCTCTCTCTCTCTCTCTTTCTCTCTCTCTCTTTCTCTCCCTCCCTCCCTCTTCCTCCTTCTCCATTTCTCTCTAATTCTGCCTTTCAAATAGATAACAATAAAATATTTTTAAATAAGTTCTGCACAGCAAAGAAGGCAATGAACATAGTGAAGAAATAAGCTTCAGAATGGAAGAATATGTTTGCATACCATATATCTCATATAGCATTAGTATACAAAAAGATAAGAAACTTAAACAATTAATTATTGAGGAAATACATAATCCATGGAAAAAGTGAGCCAAGAACCTAAATAGACATTTCTTCTGAAGACAAAATGGCAAACAGGCATATGAAGAAATGTTCAATCTTGCAAATTATAAGAAAAATGCAAATATTAAAATCACCATGAGATATGACCTTAACCTTCTTAGTATGGCTATTATCAAAAATATCAAAGACAACAGGTGCTGCTGCACTCTTGCACACTGGAGGTGGAAATATCAACTAACAAAGACAGTGCAGAAGACAGTATGGCAGTTCCTCAAAAAATTAAAAACATATCTACAATGTGATCCAGCAATCCCACAACTGGGTGTATCTCCAAAGGCTACGAAATCAGCATGTGAAAGAGGTATGTGCTCTGCAGCACTATATTCAACAGACAAGATATGGTACCCACCTCAGTGTCCATATCCATCGATGGATGACGAGATGAGGAAAACACAATATTTGAACAAAATGGAATATTACTCCAAGAAAGAGGGACATTTTGTCATTTGTGACAACATAGTAAAGGATGTTACGTTAGGTGAAATAAACCAGGCACAGAAAGAACTGAATAATCTCACTTATAGTGTTAAAAAGTGTTAAAAAGTCAAAAAACTTAAAAAAGCAACAGTGATTACCAGCGTTTATAGGATGAGAAGACTGCAGAAACGTTGATACATAAAATTTCAGTTACACTGGATTAGTAAGTTAAGGAAATATGCACATAATAGTGATTAGTTAATACAACTACTAAGAGAGTAGATTTTTAAAGTTCTCACTACAAAAATATTAAGTACATGAGGCAGTGCGTATGTTAAACAGCTTCATTTAGCCATCCACAAAGTGTGTATATGTGTATATAACAAAACATCACATTAGGGATGGACATGGGACCTAGCAGGTAAGCTGCCAGTTAAGATGCCTCCACCCCACTCTGGAGTGTGTGAGTCTGATTTCCAACTCCAGCTCCTAACTATTGATCCCTGCTAATGCAGACCCCTGAGAAGCAGCAATGATGGCTCAAATAATTGGAATACACACACACACACACACACACACACACGCACATGCACACACGAGAGACCTCGGCTGAGTTCCTGGCTCCCATGTTCAGTCTGATCCAGCTTTGGCCATTGCGGGCCTTCGAGGAGAGACCATAATATCAATGCTTGCGGCCAGCGCCACAGCTCACTAGGCTAATCCTCTGCCTGCGGCACTGGCATCCCGGGTTCTAGTCCCGGTTGGGGCGCCGGTTCTGTCCCGGTTGCTCCTCTTCCAGTCCAGCTCTCTGCTGTGGCCCGGGAGTGTAGTGGAGGATGGCCCAGGTCCTTGGGCCTGCACCCGCATGGGAGACCAGGAGGAAGCACCGGCAGTGCGCCGGCCACAATGCACCGGCTGTAGAAGCCACTTGGGCGGTGAACCAATGGAAAAGGAAGACCTTTCTCTGTCTCTCTGTCTCTCACTGTCTAACTCTACCTGTCAAAAAAAAAAAAAAAAAAATCAGTGCTTGCTTGCTCTCAGTCCATTTGTCTCTGTCTCTCTGCCTCTCAAATAATTTTTTTTAAATAATTATGTTGTACCCCATAAATATATACAATGTTCACTTATCAAATTTTTTAAAAAAATTTTAAAAAGCTAAGTAGTTTGGCAAGGTCACAAAGCTAGCATCAGAGTTCATATTCTGCTGGTAAACATCCAAAGCACATGTTCCTGAATATTCCATAGTCTGTAGGACAGCTATTAGCCTTCTATAAGAGAAAGATCACACATAGGTTTTAGAGAAAAAATGAACCTAAATTCCACCTGAGCTCTACCATGACTCACTGTGTAGCTTTAGGCAAACTACCTCTCTCTCTGGGCCATGGCTTCTTCAGTAGTAAAATAATAATTCACCATGAGTGCCAGTGAAATTTATTCTGATGTATTTCTCTTCTGATTTTATCTGAAAGGCCTAAGGTAACCACCTGAGCACTGAAATTTCTGGTGAAAAGATAACAAAAATTCCACTCCCAAACCCCAGCACCTCATTCCTTCCCTATTCCCACGAGCTCCTCACCTAGACAGAAAACACCAGAGATCTCTACTGGAAACTATTCCTCTTTTTCCTCTGACAAAAGGCCCTTTATATAAACTTATGTGCAAAGGGACATCGCTTTGATCGCTTTGTATTTCTTACATTTACAATGGGAGACAGAAGGAAGAACCTAGTTTTAATAATGAAAGAGATCCCCTCACCTGCAAGTGACAGTTGTTATGAGGTCTCACCAATAAAACTGCTTTTCACTATGCATCCAAAAGCAAGAAACTGTTAAGCTATTAAAAGAGGAAAGACACTTAGTAATGACTGCCACCTAATGATACAAATAAAGTACTCTTTATGTAGATTAGAATTTTTAATGCCATTTTTGCAACTATTTGCAAGAGAGTTGAGTAATTTAAAGAACAGTTTCCTTATTAATTCAAACCCCCATAATTTACCTTACAGATAAAATGTTAGCAAAAGCTATAATCCTAATTTATATAACATCAAACTCACATCCTAACTTTGGCAATTTACTTGAAGGCATGTTAATTTTTAAACAATTTAAAACTATTCTTAAAAGCATTTTCCATTTCCTCCTAGAGCTCCAATTTATTTCTGAAGAAAATGTTTCAAAGATGTTAACTGACATTGCAAAGGGACAGCTGCTTGATACCAGGGGCCAGATAACTGTCTTACAATATCAAATCACTCAACCTCACTCCTTTTCCCTTTTTAGGCTCTGGGTTGCCATTAAAGTGGCTACTTATCAGTAAGTAAATACAGCCAGGATCCTGTTATGCACAAGGATACACCCTAAGGCCCTTTTATTGGGCAGTGAGGGTATTTGCCCATATACATTTTATGTCTATGTTAATGTCCGTACTTGCTTTAACTTTCCCCAAGTCTCAAAACACATTTCAAGATTTGTGGAAAATTCACACCGATGCACTTTTTTGTTGTTCGTTTTAAATTGTGGAAACTCTCATATCTGTCATAAATCTCAAGAGACAAAAAATAGGAAAAAAATCCCTTAAATTGCGTAAAGCACCATATTTCTAATATAACATCACAAAGGATATTAAAAATTAACATTATATTTATCTTACATGTGCAATTTCATTTACCATGAAATATGTCAACAATTTATATAAAATAATGAATTTAAATTATGCATATCAAAATATGTATCAAATTAGTTTCTGCATTGTTCCTTTAAAGTATAGTTGGTATGCTTTTGCTATTTTCTAAAAATCAATTATCCAAAAATAATGCAAAAGTAAAATCAACATCTATGGCCATGTCATTTTTTATATTAACTTCCTTAAAATCTTGAGACTTGAGTCCTAACCATACAATTTGAGTGAGAAAAGCCATAAAACGATGCTTTAAAAAAAAAACCTGTTTTTTTCCAGTCCTGGTTTCCCAGGATCATAAAACTCAGACTGTCCTTCCCAAATTTATCTTTTCTCACTTGCTCCTTAACTGCATGGTTATAAATACCATTGTCTTCTATTGAAGACACATATTTTCTTCTGCAAATTCACTCTTGCAAGAGCTGTCTTCCAAATTCTACACATACATTGTATTCAGGATTCAAAATCTGACTAATCTTATATACAGCCCAGATTTTATATGTGAAAAGCTATACAGAAACTCTCTACCATTTATTTTTCTTCCAACAATATTAGTTAAATTTCCTCTAACATTAATTCTAGTTGGACTATGTATCGATAAATGCACATACACTGGAGTCAGAATTTATTCTTTATTATTGAACCTCCTAGGCAAAAAAGTAACAGTATGCAATTGTATTCATGCTGTGCAAACCTCCTTGCTAATATGCATATTAAAATTCTAACACATTGGGGTTTTGAAACGTATTTATATTATACCTACATTTGGTCTATAATTTTTCCTCTAAAAATGGTGTATATATAGCTGAATTTTTTTAAAGGCAACAACAACAAAAAAATGAGCCTGCCTTGTATTAGAACCTCTTTTGTCCGTCAATCAACAATAAAGTATTATTCTACCATCACAAAAGGAAAACCTTTGGAGGCAGTAGAGGACTATGGGCTGTGCAAATGTGCAGTTGCTAAGAAGCAAATATGCCTCTCTTCTAATCAAATAGCCCAGCTCAGCAATGCTGCTGGCTTGGGGCAAGAAGCAAATTCCACCAGCCACAAACTTAGAAACAGTCTTGAATTATTTGTTGCTGACCGCTGGCTGAACCCTCCCTGATGAGCACCATCACCATTAGCCACTACTCAGTGTATTCCATCAACCAATGGCAATAGCAGCATGCTACAGCTCAGGCTACAAGAAATTGATCAAACAGGGTAATGAGACTATTTCTTCACCGAGGTTATTTTAAATGAATATAAATATTTTCTTTCTACATAATTTGCCACAGAAAGGTCACTGAACTCTCTGTGATTCCAAAGAAAAATGCTCTACTGTCCCCTTTACATATTTGAGTTAAGATAAAGCCAACAAACAATTCAGGGCATTTTTTGATATTAGGGGCAAATTCTAACGAGCTGGCATTTGAGACAACAGATTAGCTGTGATATTTTAGCTTCACATTAACTTATGGCTAAAGACTGATCAAACGATGCTACTCTATAAATATAAAACTAATCATGATTTACCAATTAAAAACATTTATAAGAATACATTTTTGTTTAAAGAAAGCACAATTAATCTCTAATGCAGGTGATTGTGAGAACATGAATCATATGCATGCCTTCTTAGCTCAAGTTATTAAAATTTGATATAATTGTTGTAAATTATTTAGTGAAGAATTCATTTTTCTGTAGCCCACCTCCTCCTGCTAGACAGTAGAACACAATGCATGTTAACTATTCCAGTTAGCACATGAATCATTTCCTGACATCTGACTTAGCCCTTCTTACAGTGACATTTATTGCCCCTTTTCTTTATACACTTTAGGCCAAAAAATTATAAACAACCGGATTTAACATATCACAACCAAATCGCAGCAATTTAGCTGCATATTTTAATCTAACATTCTGAAAGTGTTCTGCAAAGTCCAGTGTGCATCAGTTGGCTTTAACTATGGTGGAATTAAAATAATCCCAGCAAAACCACTGTTAAAGAACTTCAAACACCCATACACCAGCAACAAGAAGGATTCAAAGTAAATATTTCTAACACATCTGCATCCTGCCATTATTATCAAACAGCATTGATTACTGAAAATTTTAGCTCAGAACAAACACTTTCACGTGAACCAACACTTTTAAAAACTTCTAAAAGACAGGGATATATTGTACCATTAAAATAAATGTAATCAAATATGATGAAGTAAATGCTTATCAAAATGAACTGGTTTTATATGTGGATTGTTTAGGAATTAAAAAACTAATTTATTTTTGGTTATTATCTTTACTTTAGAACAACAAATGGGTCAAATAATTCTTTTCCTCATCAAAAATGCCCAGGAATACTTAAAAACTGCTTGAGTTTGTAGAAATGTGTGCCTGTATGAGTCTTTCTAATAATATAATATATAATATATATGTTAATATAATATACTTTTCACAATTATTCTTGTACATTGGTTTATGGATGCCACTAGGCGTGACAGTAAAATCACCTCACCCACAAAATAAAACAGAAGATATACACAAATGGTCATTTTTATTAAAAGAGATACCATATGAGAAGCCTTCAAAAAGTTCATGGAAACTGCATATTGTGAAAAATTGCATGGATTTCAATTTTTTGTGCCAAAATAAACATATTTTAATTCCATTTTTCCATAAACTTGTTGAAGTACCTTTGTATTGCCAAAGGTTAGAAGGTTATCTGTGCCACCAACAGGGACTTAGGAAATGATGTTAGTCCTAAAAGGATTTTAAATACACATTCAAATATTTAAAAATAGATCCACAGGCTTTGAATGAAACAGAAAACCTCCCAGATCAACTTTAAATTCATCTCTCTTGAAAGGGAGAGCTCCCAAAGAATGAGACAGAATGCAAAGCAGAGAAGAGAATCGAGAGGCTGAGGCACAGTATTTGTTTAGGTGCATTCCATTCTTTTCACAACAAAATTCTGCCCTGCTCTCAGAAATGGCAAAAGAAGATTCTCTAAATAAAACACAATAATTAGTTCGAAGAAAATTAGGAGCAAATAGCAAAAAAAATCCCATCAGCTGTCTAACAATATGACAAAATTCAGCAGCAACCACAAAGAACCAATATAACTTCTGGTGCCAAGGAGCCAGATGGTACTGCTGGAAAAAATTAAGTCTACAGATTGGCAGCTCGACCCTGTGATTATTGCCCAAGGGAGGACAAAGTGGAAGAAGAGCGGGGGTTCAGTGTGATGGGGATAAACCAATTATCACCAACTCACTACATCCTGCCTATGATACCCTAGTAACAGATTCTAGCTACCATATTCGTGCATTTTTCAGGGTTTAAATAGCCCCAACATCAGTTGGGAATAATAAAATAGTATATAATAAAAGCAGAATATATTCTGTTATTCACCATAGGCCGTAGCAAAGTACAATGATAATCTCAATTGCATAAAAATCACACGCAATAGATACTAAAGCATTTTAGTTCAGTTGGTGGGGAGGACTTTTTTTTTTCTATTTTTTTTTTTTTTTTGCATTCAGTGATAGCATTGTTAAAATTCTGCATATTTTAAAAAAGGAGATTTATGGATAGATAATGTTCGTATATGATAGTCTCATAACTAATTAACTGACTCCCATGTTTTATAAAAAAAATTTGGGGTTTTTTTCTTGTTCACAAAAAGGCATTTCTCATTTTGTCCTATCTAAAGAATGCTAAAGAAACTATAACATCTCAAGATATGTCCAAAGTCAAATTGCATGGTAGAGAAAAGATAATGTTCATTGTTAATTTATGCAATTATGAGGAATTTAATATCCGTTTCAGTCATACTCTTGAAATATAAGATGGTTATACCCTCAGCAGCTCCTGGCAAAGCTTATATTGAGTAAAATTTTTTTGTTTCATGACTGCCTTCACTCCACATACCATCACTCACAAATATACACAGCTGGTTTTTTTTTTTACATTACTGTTTTATTACTCTAGTAGGTCAGATATTAAGATATTAATATATTAAAGACTGGAAATTTAGAATGTCAATTTTTAAATATTTTATTTATTTGAGAAAAAGAGAGAGAGTGCTCCTATACATTGGTTCACTCCCCAAATACCCACAAAAAGTAGGGAGAAGAGGTGAAACCAGGAGCCAGGACTCAATCCAGGGCTCCCAAGTGGATGGCCCAGACATAATTACTTGAGTCATCCCAATATTGGAGCCATCTCAGAGTGCATTAGCAGCAAGCTAGAATCTGGAGCCGGAGCCAGGTATCGAACTCAGGCGCTCTGATACAGGACACATGCATCTTTCTCCTCCCATCCACCACACACACACACACACACACACACACACACACTTTATTTGAAAGGCAGAGACAGAGCGAGAGCAAGAGCGAGAGAGAGAGAGAGAGAGAGACCTTCCCTCTACTGCTTTCACTCCCCAAACGCCTGCAATAGCTAGGGCTGGGCCAGGCAAAAGCCAAGACCCCAGAACCCTATCCAGATCTCCCATGTGGGTTACAGGGACCCAAGTAATTTGAGCCATTATCCACTGCTTCCTCAGGTGTGCATTACCAGAAAGCTGGATCAGAAGTAGAGCAGGGACTCAACGCAGGGACTTCACGTGGGACTCAAGCTTCCTGACGTGGACTGTCAATTTTTAAAGTCCTAAAAGCAATAATTTTACCATAGAAATACAGGTGGATACCTTTAATATATTAGCAATTATACGGACAGATAACTTTTGGATTTTATCTCAAACACCAGTGACAGATCAATTAGGATTCATTGGGGCCAGGTGCTGTGGCTCAGCGGGTTAACGCCCTGGCCTGAAGCGCCGGCATCCCATATGGACGCCGGTTCGAGACCCAGCTGCTCCACTTCCAATCCAGCTCTCTGCTATGGCCTGGGAAAGAAGTAGAGAATGGCCCATTTCCTTGGGCCTCTGCACCCATGTGAGAGACCTGGAAGAATCTCCTGGCTCCTGGCTTCAGATCGGCACAGCTCCAGCTGTTGCAGCCAATTGAGGAGTGAACCAGTGGATGGAAGACCTCTCTCTCTCTCTCCCTCTCTCTCTCTCTCTGCCTCTCCTCTCTGTGTAACTCTGACTTTCAAATAAATCTTTAGAAAACACAGGATTCATTAATAAATTTGATAAAGCAAAGATTTCTGGGTAGTTTTTAAGCATAAAAGCTTTATAAGGCTCCCAGAAACGTATTAGTGCAATTGCAGGTACACACTGATTAGATCCATGTGCACTGAAACGTTTCCAATACATTGTCTAGCAGCACGTTGCAGGAGAATCCAAAATGAAGTGCAAACATGAGTTGCTTGAAGCACTAAAATGAATCACTGTTGTGGGCACTGACAGTCCAGTGATGGAAAAATTATTCCAAGGAGATATGCTTTATCTACACCTTACCTAACACACTTCTGATCTAACAAAAACTACATAAATTTTAAATAGTTTGAAATGCTTACAAAATTTAAAATAGACATTAACATTTTAGTTTCTTAGGTTGCATTTTAGTTTCATTTAACATTTTAGTTCTTAGGTTTTCTGCCACCATAATTTGGGGATAAGTAACTGTTCAACTTTCCTGTTTCTGGGCTAAACAACAAACAAAATGGTTCTGTGGTCTCAGGGGAATACAGCCAGTTCACAGAATTGTCTGCATTTACACAGGTCAGTAGATTTCTGTGTCTATAAAGGTTCTTAAAAATACACCAAAATACACCTAAGGAAAAAATCAGAACAAAAACAGTAGAAGATTTAAAATAATTTTAAGAGATAAGAAATAGCTCATGGGGTCTAGAGCATGGTATAGCAGGTAAAGAAAGCAGCCACCTGCAGTGCCAGCATCCCATATGAGTACTGGTTTGATTCCTGGCTGTTCCACTTTTGATCTTGCTCCCTGCTAATGTGCCTGGGAAAGCAGCAGAAGATGGCTCAACTGCTTGGGCTCCTACCACTCATGTGGGAGACATGCATGGAATTCTAGGCTGCTGGCTTCAACATGGCCCAGTCCCAGCTGTGGCAGCCATTTGAGGAGTGAACCAGGAGATGAAAATCTCAATTTCTCACTCTCTCTCTCTCTCTCTCTCATTCTACCTCTCAAATAAATAAATCTTCTTTAAGAATTATCACTTTTTTAACATAATAGAAGAATCCACTAACAATTTCTTTTAAAAGTTATCTCTTGGGCCGGCGCTGTGGCACAGTGGGCTAAGCCTCCGCCTGAAGTGCCAGCATTCCATATGGGTGCTGGTTTGAGTCCCAGCTGCTTCACTTCCAATCCCGCTCTCTGCTATGGCCCGGGAAAGCAGTAGAAGATGACCCAAGTGCTTGAGCCCCTGCACCAGCATGGGAAACCCAGAAGAAGCTCCTGGCTCCTGGCTCCTGGCTTCAGATTGGCTCAGCTCCAGCTGTTGCAGCCATATGGGGAGTGAACCAGCAGATGAAAGACCTTTCTCTCCTGTCTCTCCCTCTCTCTTACTGTAACTCTACCTCTCAAATAAATAAATAAAATACTTTTTTTAAAAAGTCACCCCTTAGTACATTTAAGATGTAACTTGATTTACAATTTTACAGTAACTATATTCCTTGTTTTGATTTGGTTTTGTTTTTTGGTCATCAAGGATGCAATGGTCAAACAAAGAATGGAGCCGTCTGGAACCTCAAGATTATCCACATTTTTATTCTACTGGCATCTTTGAAATGCAATGATCTGGTTAATGGTTCTCAGGTTAACATTTTGATCAAGTTCATATATACTTGCTTCATTACTTTACTATTGCCTGAAAGAGACAGGAAGCAAACTACAATTCACCCAAACAAAAAAAGATCACTGAAATTTAACAAATATCATGACATGTATGAACTACCACACTGGGCTCTATTGTACTTATAGTAAAAAGTTCAATATTAAATCATAAAAACAATTGTGGAGTTATCAACTAATCTTTCAGCTACTTACAATATATTATTAAAAAGCAATAATGCCAATACAACTTAAACTACATATGTTCAAAATGGATAAAAATTTCAGAGAACATATATACTACAATCAAGTTAAACATCTAATCTCTTGGTCTTTCAGTGACATTATCATAGCCAGGCGTTAACCATGAGTATGTCCTGAGTGCCAGGTACTTATCCTTACTACAATCTTATGTGATACTGTGATAATTTCTATTTTCATAAATTAAGAAACAGGTTTAAAGAGAAAATAAATTTCCCAAAGTTATGGTGTCAACCCAACCTTTAAACTAGGTATGTATGATACAACAATCTGTGCCCTCAACCACAACAGCACTATTTGTCCTTGAGATGATGAAATACAACATTTATCCTCTTTAAAGCCCTTGGAAATTTAATATGCAGATACTAGAAGTATATCTAACCTGCCTTGACTACTACTTGATATTATTTAAGATGCCAGGACAAAATACAGTAGCATAACAGGATACTTGAATTATAAGGAGGAAAATAATTAGATAATAAAAACGAGGCCGGCACTGTGACTCACTAGGCTAATCCTCTGCCTGCGGCGCCGGCACCCCAGGGTTCTAGTCCCGGTTGGGGTGCCAGTTCTGTCCCAGTTGCTCCTCTTCCAGTCCAGCTCTCTGCTGTGGCCCGGGAGTGCAGTGGAGGATGGCCCAAGTCCTTGGGCCCTGCACCCGCATGGGAGACCAGGAGGAAGCACCTGGCTCCTGGCTTCAGATTGGCGCAGCGCGCCAGCTGTAGCAGCCATTGGGGGGTGAACCAATGGAAAGGAAAACCTTTCTCTCTGTCTCTCTCTCTCACTGTCTAACTCTGCCTGTCAAAAAAAAAAAATAAATAAATAAATAAAGATAATAAAAACAGAGAAAAAAGGAAAGGCTAAGACCATACTAGCAATCAAATGAGTGCCAAAGGAAACTATCAAGAGAAATTGTAGCCCCACTACTATTAATCATAATAAGGAATAACTAATGGCTTCTAAGCACCTATAAATTAGGATTATATGTTTAGAAACAAAAGCAGCAATTCTCCAGGTTGACCTGTGAGGAAAGTTGATGCACATACCTGTTTTCTGAACCTCCTATCTCCTTCGACAATCTCTGATAAGTCTTATTTTTCTCATGACATTCAACATGTTTAGACAAATAAGTCAGTGATTCTCTAGATCTCTATTCCATATTTCAGACCCCCTCTCAAATAGCTTTGACTAATATTCTCAAAGCCCTTCGTGTTCAACAGACTTGATCTTTCTTATCTACTGTCCCATCTTCTTTACAGATGGTGTCACTTCTTTGAAAAAAGAACCCACTAAGCATCCGGGTTCACCTTCGGCATACTCATGAAGTCTGTCCCTGGTTCTCCATATTCCCTCCCAGTACTCAGTCTCCCTGCCCCACCCATCAAGCAGACCAACAGCCTCCAGCTGGGTCCTTCTCAGGCCCTTGCTCCCCAGAAGTGAAGCAGGCCTTATCTTTCTTCTCCACTTTCAGCTCTCCTCCCACATTTCTCATAAATCCTTATCTCTATTTGCTTAATTGTTAAACTAACATTTATAAGCTAATTAACAATACCAATCTGACAGGTATTTTCTTTGTCAAACCCAAACTTTATTCTTTATTTCTATGGTGGTTGTCTAACCCATTATCACTTCTACTAATCATACTAACCAAAGAGTCAAAGTAGTAAACCTGAGATATACCTACTAATCCTCAACTACCCATGTGTCTTTGTATTGGGATAGAAAGAGAATTTGGCCTGACTTCAGGAAAAATCCCATGGTCCACTGCCACAGGCAAGTGTGTTGGTTGTCTATGTAGGCACACATCTTTGACAAACTCTTCATATTCTTAAGACAGCATCAGGGCCGGCGCCGGGGCTCAATAGGCTAATCCTCCACCTGCAGCGCCACCACACCAGGTTCTAGTCCCGGTCGGGGTGCCGGATTCTGTCCCAGTTGCCCCTCTTCCAGGCCAGCTCTCTGCTATGGCCCGGGAGTGCAGTAGAGGATGGCCCAAGTCCTTGGGCCCTGCAACCTCATGGGAGACCAGGAGGAAGCACCTGGCTCCTGGCTTCAGATCAGCGCGGTGCACCGGCTGCAGCACGCCAGCTGTGGCGGCCATTGGAGGGTGAACCAACGGCATAAGGAAGACCTTTGTCTCTCTCTCTCTCTCACTGTCCACTCTGCCTGTTAAAAAAAAAAAAAAATACAGCATCGGGCCTGTATGGTGGCATAGTGGGTGAAGCTGCCACCTGCAGTGCCGCCATCCCATATGGGTGCTGGTTCAAGTTCTGGCTGCTCCACTTCTGATCCAGCTCTCTGCTTTGGCCTGGAAAAGCAGTAGAAGATGGCCCAAGTCCTTGGGCCCCTTCACCCACATGTGAAACCTGGAGGAAGCTCCTGGCTCCTGGCTTCGGATCAGCCCAGCCCAGTTGCAGCCATCTGGGGAGTGAATTAGCAGATGGAAGACCTTTTTCTCTTTCTCTCTCTGTCTCTGTCTCTGTCCCTGTCTCTGTCTGTCTGTCTGTCTCTCTCTCTCTCTCTCTCTGCCTGCCTCTCTATAATTCTGCCCTTCAAATAAATAAATAAATCTTAAAAAAAAATAAAAGACAGTATCAACCCTACCTCCAATTCTATTACCTAAAAAGGTATATGGCCAGCCCATAAATGGCCACATGGAAAAACTATATACCGAGTAGAAGCCAGAGAATATTTTCTAAACTTCTTGTCCATTCAGTACTATTACAAGAAACACAGGTAAAGTATGTACAACTCAGCTACTCTTACAATTTGGGGGCTAAAACACTTAATGTCTACAGACACCAACTAAAGTATTTAAAGAACAGCAGGACTGGGAGGTAACAGAGGAGTATGGAATACAAACTGGAGACAGTGCATCTAAGGGGATGACAAGCAATGCAAACCCAGTGTTGCCAGATCATCAAGTCATTCCAGAGAACGCAGAAATCTGGGTTGGTACACATTTTCAAAGAAAAAAAAATACTGATTCAGCCAAACCAAGGTCAAATTTGGAAACTTGGCCTACCAATGTGAGACCCCTGCTTGAGATACTTTAAATGCTGTTTTAATTTTAAACCAATCCATCAGAGTCAAGAGAGTTGTATGTCTAGATTAGGAGTTAACAAACTTCAGTACAGAGTCAGATGGGCCACATTCTAGGCCTTGTGGAAACAGTCTCTGTCACAACAGCCAAGCATGTTAACAACGGGGACATGTTCTGAGAACGGCATCAGAAAGCAGTTTCACTGCTGTGCATGCGTCATACAGTGTACTTACCCAAACTAAGATGCTTACGAGTCCCTGGGCAATATAATCTGACGGGAGCCCCATCATATAATATGTGGTCCGTTATGTGGTACACAATTGTACTTAGTGCTGTGCTGTAGTAACAGCCATAGGTGATAATATGCAAACAAATGGGTATAGCTGTGTTACAATAAACAAAAATTTATAAAAATAGCAGGCCAGATTTTCCCCATAGGCCATAGATTGCCAAACCCTCCCTGATCTAGACTGTTATTCTGTCCCACATAAAATGACTCATTCTGAATGAACTGTTTGGCATTGTGCTACCTTCCTATGTGGACAGGTTCCAGGGAAGAACTCCAGTGTTACTGAATACGTGCTTGAGCATTTTGTTGACCACATTATGACATCCTTTTTTGAGCCCCTTTGGAAGAAATTTCACCAGATTCTAGTACTATTAAGAGATGCAGTTCTGTTGGATTTTATTTTTATATCAATATACACAATAAATCTTGCATCAGATCAATTTTCTCTCTTTGCATTGACTGATAGAAAGCTCAGAGCCAAATATTCATAAGTGGTTGAGCTCCTGCAAAAGCTAGAGGATTTATGATATGCATTTGAGAGACAAATATTAATAGTACCTTCACTTTAGTTTTCCTCTCTATTTTCCCTCTCTTTGTCCTTGATTTCTCAAGTCAATTAACATACGTATCCTCTGTTAACTGTCCCAATTAATTCTTACAGAGCAATAGAAGTTAGAAGAAACAATAATAATAGAAAGCAAGTCTATTCAAGACAAATTAAATTCAAATAATCTAAAACTCTATTATTTTGGCCTAATCTACACAATTCTATCTTTTCAAATAGGCGCTAAAAAGTAAATGTAGGGACAGGCTTTTGGCTGGCAGTTAAGACACCAGATAGGACTCCTGCATCTCATTTCAAAGCATGCAAGGTCCTTACCTGCCTCCTGCTCCTGGCTCCAGCTCTTTGCCAATGCAGACCCCAGGAGGCGGTGGTGGTGATGGCTCAAGTCACTGGATTCTCACCACCAGCCTCAGATACCTGCACCAGGTTTTAGCTCCCATTTGTGGCCTCAGCCACACTTGAAGGCACCTGGGGAGTGAGTCAGCACATGGGAGAACGCTCTCTTGTGCTCTCTTTCTCCCTCAAATAAATAATTTTTTAAAATGAAAAGTATAGGGGCCAGCGCTGTGGCACAGCAGGTAAAGCCCTGGCCTGAAGTGCCAGCATCCCATACGGGCGCCAAGTCCTTGGGCCCCTGCACCCACGTGGGAGACCCAGAGGAAGCTCCTGGCTTCGGACCGGCGCAGCTCCAGCCGTTGCAGCCATCTGGGCAGTGAACCAGTGGATGGAAGACCTCTCTCTCTGTCTCTACCTTTCTCTGTAACTCTGTTTTTCAAATAAATAAAATAAATCTTTAAAATAAAATAAAATGAAAAATATAAATAATTGGTTTTCCTATTTAGTCCTTTCTACCCAAACATTGCCAAAGAGAAAGAAGAGAGACTGGCATTGTGGTGCGGAGGGTTAGGCCACCCTTTGGGACACCTGTATCCCTTAATGGTGTGCCTGGAGCACCTGGGATCAAGTCCCACCTACGATTCTTCCCATCCAACTTCATACTGTGCCTGGAAGGCAGCAGATGATTGTCCAAGTACCCATATGGGAAGCCAAGATGGAATCTCTGGCTCCCAGCTTTGGCCTAGCCCAGTTCTGGTTGTTACGGGCATTTGTGAAGAGAAGCAGCAGATGGAAGAGATATCTCTTGTTCTCTGTCTCTCCCTCTCATTTTGTCACTTAGCCTTTCAAACAAATAAGTAAATCTTTTTAAAAAGAAGACAGAAAGAATAAAATAGCTAAGCAGAAAACAGGTTTAAGGCCGGCGCCGCGGCTCACTAGGCTAATCCTCCACCTTGCGGCACCGGCATACCGGGTTCTAGTCCCGGTCGGGGCACCAGATTCTGTCCCTGTTGCCCCTCTTCCAGGCCAGCTCTCTGCTGTGGCCAGGGAATGCAGTGGAGGATGGCCCAAGTGCTTGGGCCCTGCACCCCATGGGAGATCAGGAGAAGCACCTGGCTCCTGCCATCGGATCAGCACGGTGCGCCGACCGCAGCGCACTGGCCACGGCAGCCATTGGAGGGTGAACCAACGGCAAAAGGAAGACCTTTCTCTCTGTCTCTCTCTCACTATCCACTCTGCCTGTCAAAAAAAAAAAAAGGTTTAAAAATTCAATAAAATTTTCACTAAGTGAAAAATTACTATTTATTAAACATTCAAATATTTCAAATAAATATGAATTAACAGTCGATACAGTTAGCCTTATCAACATTTTTTTCATTCATTTCTTCTCTTTAAAAATCAGTTTAAAGGGGCTGGCACTGTGGTGCAGTAGGTTAATCCTCCGCCTGCAGTGCTGGATCCCATATGGGCACTGGTTCTAGTCCGGGCTGCTCCTCTTCCAATCCAGCTCTCTGCTATGGCCTGGGAAAGCAGTAGAAGCAAGTCCTTGGGCTCCTGCACCCACATGGGAGACCAGGAAGAAGCACCTGGCTCCTGGCTTCATTTCAGCGCAGCTCTGGCCATTACATCCACTGGGGAATGAACCAACAGATGGAGGACCTTTCTCTCTCCCTCTCACTGTCCGTAACTTTACCTCTCAAATAAATAAATAAAAAATCTTAAAAAAATAAAAATCAGTTTTTTTAAAAGATTTATTTATTTGAAAGTCAGAGTTACACAGAGAGAGGAGAAGCAAAAGAGAGAGAGAGAGGTCTTCCATCCAATGGTTCACTCCCCAATTGGCGCAATGACCGGAGCTTTGCCGATCAGAAGCCAGGAGCTTCTTCCAGGTCTCCCACGTGGGTTCAGGGGCCCAAGGACTTGGGTCTTCTACTGCTATCCCAGGCCATAGCAGAGAGCGGGATCGGAAGTGGAGCAGCCAGGTCTCGAACCGGCGTCCATATGGATACCGACGCTTCAGGCTAGGGCATTAACCCGCTGTGCCACAGCGCCGGCCCCAAAAATCAGTTTAAAATTTAGGAGGCTAAATAATGATTGCAACTTATTGCTTGATGACAGTGTTTTTCTATAATGAACTGTATGTCTAAGACTGTTATCTATCCTAGTCATACATTTTCCCCTTCTCTCTATTCCTGCTTCTACACCATCTAAGTTCAACTGTACTTTCCCATACCCTGCTTTGTAGTGGGTATCTGTTTTTGCCTGCTCTCAATTGATTCTTCTTTCTTTAAGAAATTTTCCTTTGGAGAACGGCACACCCTCTCTCCCCCAGTCTCTATGTGGTTTAGGTGAGGCTGACCTCACCTCTCTCTCCCCATTCTTTCTTTTTTTTTTTTTTAACACAGCAGGATGTGTTTTTGCTTAATTATTTATATTTTTTTGAAAGAGAGCAAGAGAGATCTTTCATCTTCTGGTTTGCTCCCCCAAATGCCTGCAACAGCCTGCGCTGAGCCATACTGAAGCCAGGAACTCCATCCAGGTCTCCCACCTGGATGGCAGGAACCCAAGTACTTGAGCCATCACCTGCTGCCTCCCAGAGTTTACATTAGCAGGAAGCTGGATGGGAAGGGGAGGCAGATTTGATACCAGACCCTCTGATATGGAATGTAGGTGGCGGCTTAACCTGCTCCTCTCTCCCCACTCATTTATGGGCACTGACCCACTTCTGGACAGTTGAAACAACACACATACACACACACACATGCACAGGGCAGAGTGACTGATTCCAAATAAGCACATGACCCAAGCCAAGGACTTCTACTGCGACTATGGAGAGATCCCTCTTTCCATGGGCTACTAGACCAGTAGAAAACATCTAAGAGCTGCTGGTGGCTGGTGGTCATCTGTGCCTCAGTTCTGTGGGCACAGTCTCTCCTAGAGGAAAGCAAACTGGGAGTGAGGATACTCTACAGTTCGAGCATCTTCGTAGATCCCAGTGGACATAAAGCAGGATGATAGCCCCCTCCTCTCATAGGTGAGTCAATTAATTCTCCTTTCAACTTCCTGCTTAAACCAGCTTGATTTGAGTTTCTTTTTCTGTCTCATTTGTTAAAAGGGTTCTGACCAATCCATCCCTTTACCATACTGTTTCACAAGTCTGAAGTACTATTACCTCCATGTTTAATATGTCTGAAGCCTTTTATTCTCCCAGATGTGACTCATCTCCACTGTGAAGTCCATCTTCATTCCAATTACAATTATCATCTTCTTTTTCCTTCTGTGTTTTTTGTAGTGGTGATTATACCCATCTGCCTTGAATTACAGTTGATATTTACATCCCTCTTTGCTCTATTAATTTATAAGGTCCTTAAAAAGGAAATGACCTATTGGCAGGCACCGTGGCTCAATAGGCTAATCCTCCACCTGCGGCACTGCCACACCAGGTTCTAGTCCTGGTCGGGGTGCTGGATTCTTTCCCGGTTGCCCTTCTTCCAGGCCAGCTCTCTGCTGTGGCCAGGAAGTGCAGTGGAGGATGGCCCAAGTGCTTGGGCCCTGCACCCCACAGGAGACCAGGAGAAGCACCTGGCTTCGGATCAGTGCGGTGCGCCGGCTGTAGCGCGCCAGCCGTGGCGGCCATTGGAGGGTGAACCAACGGCAAAGGAAGACCTTTCTCTCTGTCTCTCTCACTGTCCACTCTGCCTGTCAAAAAAAAAAAGGGGGGGGGGCAATGACATATCAATCATTTCCCCTCCCCAGTCTAACCTAATAGTAAAATCTGTTGAATTAAACTTTTATTCCATATAGCACTCTACCTAAAACATACATTGTTACCCTTTCTTACTACTTATTTTTAAAAATCAGTTCCTTACCTCCTATAAGACACATTTCCTTTTTACAAAGAAATCCTATTCTAAGCATATTAAAGGTTTATAGCACACATATATTCCAGGGCATAGATCCCAGGATACCAATACCAAACAAGTCCTATCCAACGATGGAAATATATGTATATTGCTTTTCCCCATGGTAAGATATATTGGTATTTTTGATAGTAAAATATTATGTTTATTAACCTCCTTTAGCATTAAAGAAAGTGATGAAAAACTCAGAGGTAGTATTGAAAAGTGAGGAGGGGCTTTTGGAGGGCTTTACACAGAAAGACACAAAAACACATCTCTGAGATGTGGTGTTGTTTCTGATAAAGTCTGTAAGCATGACATTAAATGTTTATGCTTCTTAGGCATGAGAAAGAAGGAGATGATATTTAAATTGCATTACCCTTTTCTCTAGACAGACCAAATGAAAAGCTTTGAGACTGTCCCTTTCATATGAAAATATAATTAAATATCTGATTATAACATCAGAACCTGAAACTATATTTAACAAGAAGTGTGGAATTAGAATCTCTCAAGTTTCTCTGTAGTGAAAATACACCTAATGTTTACATTAAAACATAACTAAGACTATGGAAGAAAATACAGAGAAAAATACAGGAATCCAAAGACAGACCCAGAAATCATTATAGTTTGGGACTACCATAGTAACCCCTCTCTGAGTCCAGATCAATGCTTCTATGTGTGGTAAAGGACCAGTCCCCAATACTATAAGGCATTTTTTAACAAACCAATATTTCATATAAAAAAAGAAAACCATCAAAAACAATAAACAAATTACTAGGAAAAAATGATCACATACTTGGATAAATTTATCCACATACTTGAATGGCAAATTGCTATAAGCATTTCAAAGTGCTTACTCTCAAATGTTGTACCTAGGTTGTCCCACACAGCCCAGTGACAAGCAGGTCACAGATCAGGACCAGTCTTCAGAGCACACCTGGGACAGCAATGCTGAGAACATTCATGCGACTTTCGGGGGACACAGGAAAAACACCAACAACATGGCCTTATAAGGAGAAGAAACCAATTCAAAGAAACAAACTAACTTCCTTTTTGAAAACTAAAGATAGGAAGCCAGATTTCCAAGATGATGATCCCAGCACCCCAAGTTCCACCACCACAGCTCTGCCTTTACAGAGCCCAGCTCCAGAAAGTTAACAAAATAATCAACGTAGAACATATGTTCTTAGAAGTAATTTACTAAAGTAAAAAAAGACATGACAGAAGAACCATGTGATTATATATTTATATGTGTAATGCAACGAACAAGATCATGATTACATCTCAAAGGCATGAATCATGTTGCTAGAAATCAGTTGTGCTATTATATGCCATCACACAAAGCAAGATTTTTTTTTTTTTACTTTATTTGAAAAGCAAAGAGAGAGAAAAAGGAAGGAATCTTCTATTAGCTGATTCGCCCCCTACAAATGCTCAGGCAGGGCTGGGCCAGGCTGAAACTGGGAGCCCAGAATTTCACTGAAGTCTCCTATTTGGGTGGGAGGGTCCCAAGCACTGGGACCATCACCTGCTGACACCCAGGGACTTGGCAGGAAGCTAGATCTGAACTGCACCACAAGGCCTACCCTGAGAATTTTTTTAATGTTTATTTATTTTTTTCTTCTACTTGAAAGGCAGAATGACACAGAAAAAGAGAGATATCTCCCATCAACTGGTTCACCTTCCAAATGCCTGCAACAATCAGGGTTGGGCCAAATGAAAGCCAGGATCCCAGAACTCCATTCAAGTCTCCCACATGGATGGCAGAGGCCCAAGTACTTCAGCTATCATCTGCTGCCTCCCAGGGCACATCAGAAGGAAGCCGGCTTGGAAGCTAAGTGTCCAGGACTCGAACTGGCAGCTTGATAAAGTTTGAGGGTGTCCCAAGTGGTGACTTTACCCTCTGTACCACAACACCCACCTCAAATACTATAGGATACAAGAGTTCACTGAGCTGAAAGACACAGCAAGAAAAACAGCTTTTGACATTTGCACAATTTTTTATATACACAACTATAAAAGTAGCCTATGATCTATTTTTTAAGATTTATTTATTTATTTATTTGAAAGGTGGAGTTACAGGGAGAAGGGGGGAGAGACAAGAAAGATCTCCCAGCTGCTGGTTCACTCCCTAAATGGCCTCAATGGCCAGGGCTGGGCCATGTCAAAGCCAGGAGCCCAGAGCTTCTTCTAGGTCTCCCATGGGTGGAGAGGCCCAAAAACTTGGGTCATCTTCTGCTGCTTTCTCAGGCACATTAACAGAAACTGGATTGGAAGAGGAGCAGCCGAGACTTGAACCAATGACCAAATGGGATGCCAGCATCGCAGGCAGTGTCTTTACCCTCTACACCACTACACTGGCCAACTATCTTTTAAATAGTGTATTAATCTCACAATTCCCTAGAGTAAAAGAATTCAGTATTTTGAAGAACCTCTTAGTCTCGAGTTAAGAACACTTCAGCAGCAAGCATTTAGCACAGCAGTTAAGACACTGCAGGGATGCCTGACCCCAAAGTGCTTGGGTTAGAGTACCGGCTCCGTTTCCTATTCCAGCTTCCTGCTAATGTGCATCTTGGGATAGTAGTTGGGTCCCTGCCACCCAAGTGGGAAGCCCAGATTGACTGGCTTCGGGCTTCAGCCTGACCCAAATCATGCTGCTGCAGATATCTGAGGAGTAAAACAATTAATGAAAGATCTCCCTTAGTCTGTCTCTGTGTCTCTCTTTTGACTTTCATACAAAATGAAGATAAATAAATATTTTATTTAAAATTTTTGTACTTCAAAGATACTATTAAGAAAGAGAGAGGGGCTGGTGCTGTGGCGTAGTGGGCTAGGCCTCTGCCTGTAGTGCTGGCATCCCATATAGGCACCTGGCTGCTCCTCTTCCAGTCCAGCTCTCTGCAATGGCCTCCGGAAAGCAGTAGATGACCCAAGTGCTTGGGCCTTGCATCTGCAAGGGAGACTCAGAAGAAGTTCCTGATTCCTGGCTTTGGATTGGCCCAGCTCCAGCCTTTGCAGCCATTTGGGGAGTGAACCAGCAGATGGAAGACCTCACTGTCTCTGTCTCTCCCTCTCTCCATCTGTAACTCTGCCTCTCAAATAAATAAATAAACCTTTAAAAAAAAAGACTCATGGAAGAAAGAGAAATAACAACCTACAGATTTGTGGAAAATATTTATAAATCATATAAATCATTATAAATCTGATAAAGGACTAGGATCTGGAATATGATAGGTCTTCAAAATGTTCATGGAAAATGCATAGTATAAAAAATCTTTACAGATTTCAAAATTTTTCTCCAAAAAATTTTTTTTAAATTCATATTTATGAACTTCTAAAAGATGTCTTCTACATAAATAAGTCAGAATGTAAAAATAAAAAAGCAACCCAACTGAAAATTTTTAAAGGGATTTGTTTAAATTTTTATTTATTAATTTCAAAGGCAGAGAGTCAGAGAGAAAGAGAAGAAACAGAGAGAGACAGAGACAGAGATCATTCATCTGCTGTCCATGACATAAATATCTGCAACAGCTGGGACCAGGCCAAGCCCCACGGGTGGCAACGACATAAACACTGCTGCCTCCCAGGATGTGCATTAGCCGGAAGCTGGAACGGGAGCAGAGATGGGACTTGAATACAGGCACTTCAATATAGGATGCAGGCATCACACACAGCATCTTTGTTTGCTTATTTGTTTTAAATATTTTTTACATTTATTTCAAAAGGAGAGAGAAAGAAATCTTCCATCTACTGATTTTTTCCCCAAATGCCTGCAACAGCTTGAGCTACTTCACCCATGACCTACAGTCAGACCTCCCATTCAAAGGGAAAGTCTTCCAGGACAACAGAAGTATCAAAGCCCAGGAATCCCACACAAACTATTCTGCTCAACCAAGTCCTTCGCTCATTAACATGAATCACTAACCAAAGCTCACCGTATTTCTGAAGAAATGACACAAGGGAAAAGAATCAGTGAAGAGGCAGGATGTCTACATCCCACATCCAGAGTGTCTGGGTGCATTCAATTCTCAGCTCCAGCTCCTGGTTCCAGCTTCCTGATAATGTGCATCCTGGAAGGAGGCAGGTAATGGCCCAAGTGCTTAGGTCTCTGCCACATATGGGAGATCCACACTGCGTTCCCCACTCCTGGTTTCAGCCTGGCCTAACCCTGGCTGTTGGAGGCATTTGGGGAGTGAACCAGCAGATGGAAGGTCTCTGTCTCTGTCTTCAAAACAAATATTAAGGAAGGAAGAAGGATGGTCATTTAGTATAAATTCACAAGTAACCATGCTGTGCAATAACCAAAACATCTTCACCACTAACCTGGTGCTGACATCTAAAGATCTTCAAGGGGCCGACTCTGTGCTCAGTAGGTTAATCCTCCGCCTGCAGTGCTGGCATCCCATATGGGCACCAGTTCTAGTCCCGGCCACCCCTCTTCTAATCCAGCTCTCTTCTATGGCCTGGGAAAGCAGTGGAGGATGGCCCAAGTGCTTGGGCCCCTGCACTTGCATGGGAGACTGGGAAGAAGCACCTGGCTCCTGGCTTCGGATCAGCCCAGCTCCAGCCATTGCGGCCATTTGGGGAGTGAACCAACGGAAGGAAGACCTTTCTCTCTGTCTCTCTCTCTCACTGTCTGTAACTCTACCTCTCAAATAAATAAATAAAATCCTTAAAAAAAAAAAAAAAGATCTTCAAGTGATGCTTGGCCTTCCTTAAGACAATGCCCCATGAACATGCAAATATTCCTAGGAGAAATTTTTCAGATTCCCCCATCCCTGTACTTAATGCAGAGTTTTATTTGAAAGGGAAGAAACTGTGGAAAGAGGTTCAAAAATCTGACAATGGCCCACAAACAGCAGCCTTGAGAAAGGAGACATGTACTTCAAGAAAGTCACAGCCTAATGGTCCCAACTGATGGTGAAATGGCACTGGAAGCAGAGGCAACTACACACAGGAAGTATTATGTTTTCCTATTTCAAGGCACTGCTTTGTATGACATCTGGTCACCCACATGTACATGCAGCCCCTCAAGTGCAACTGCCTGGTGTGGTTCACCTTCCTTTTCAGCTGCAAAGGTTGATATGATAAACGCCTCTCAAAAGGACCTTCTCCAGCTGTACTGCATACCTGGGGATCTTGCTACAATGCTGGTTCAGATTTTGGAGGTCTTTAGTGGACACAGAGATTCAGCTTCTCTACAAGCTCCTAGGTGATGCAGATACTGTTGCTTTGTTGGTCATACTTTCAGGAAGAAGAGGCTAAAAAATCCACCACTTTTCCCTGCAATATCCACTGCACTAACCCAGGCTCTCGTCAATACCGCTGAACCAAAAGCAGCAGTATCTCAGCTGGAGTAGAGGGGGAAAAGCAGGGGTTTTGAAAGCAGAGCAGGATCCCTGGAGTCAGAGCCATGAATTCCAATTCCAGTTCTGCCACATAGTAGCAGTGTGACTGCATGACATCCGGCAATTACATCACCTCTCTATTCCTAGGTTTCTTCAATTATAAAATAGTGATAATAACATCTACTTCACAGATATGCTGTCAAGATTGAAAACAAATAATGCAGCAAAGCATTTAGCTTGCTGCCTCCTCTAGATGGTCTTTGCCTTAATTCAACCTACATTTAAGTGCCAGGACAATAGCCATCAAATCTATACTCATCCCATCCGTATATTGCTTCAGGGAGCTCTTAATGACCAACAAATCTAAAGTAAACTCTTGAACTTATCCTGGCATTCAGTTCCCACCTATGCTGTGCACCAACTCCAAGACCTCCTCCTCTCCTTCCTACTCAACGTTGACTTGTTATCCTATATAACCTGTCTTCTCCAGGAAAATCACCTCGTTACCACTAGGAAATTCACAGATTCTGAAATGAGTACACAAGCATTTAGTGTCTGGGGAATTTTCTGAGCAAATATTTGGTACAAATCCTTTGCTGCACAGACTAGAATTATTTATTTATTTATTTATTTATTTATTTATTTATTTTTTGACAGGCAGAGTGGACAATGAGAGAGAGAGAGACAGAGAAAAGGTCTTCCTTTGCCATTGGTTCACCCTCCAATGGCCACCGCAGCCGGCACGCTGCGGCCGGCGCACCGCGCTGATCCAAAGCCAGGAGCCAGGTGTTTCTCCTGGTCTCCCATATGGGTGCAGGGCCCCAGCACTTGGGCCATCCTCCACTGCACTCCCGGGCCACAGCAGAGAGCTGGCCTGGAAGAGGGGCAACCGGGACAGAATCCGGCGCCCCGACTGGGACTAGAACCCCGGAATGCCAGCACCGCAGGCGGAGGATTAGCCTAGTGAGTCACGGCGCTGGCCCACAGACTAGAATTTAAAAATCCAGAAAGGATTGTTTCCTTTGGCAACAAAACAATCACCACCGAATATGAAAAAAATGGTTTCTGGACTTCTACTCCAAGCATTCCTTCCAGCGTCTTTTCCCACTCTCTTTAGCAAGCTTCAAGACCCACAGAGAACTCAGATGAGGGTCTCTCCCTCAGAGAGAATCAAGACGGTAGAACAAGGAGGGCGCTTACTGCTTTAGTCTAGGGAAAGACAGTTTAAGAAAAAAAGTGTAGAGAGCGCAGTCTCAGGGAAGAGTTAGGGAGAAAACCAGAGGAAACTCCATGCAAATTAGAGGGACACTGTGGACCTATGTGGAGGGTGTGGACACTCACTCCGGACCCCAGCAGCCAAAAGCCTCAGCACCAGCTTTGGAGTGAGGTGAGACCAGACTGCAGCAGCCTAAGCCACTGGTGATAAAGCTGTGGGAACAGCCTGGTGGGAGTCTGGCTTGGAGTCCTGTGGGGAACCATGTACCTACCAATGGGGGGGGGGGGGGCACAACGGGGGTATGTTTCTCTCTCCTTAACCATCCAGCACCAGCATTCTCTAATTAGCCAAGAGAGAGGGCAGGCATCATTTTGGACATATGTAACAGCTGCACTAGCTCCTGTCTGAGCACCCAGCAACTAGCTAGAGAAGACACCTGAGTCTGGCTGGGAGAATTGACAAAGGGCTGGGTGCTCGTGACTGTGGGAGGCTTGTGTGCCAGAACTATGAAAACACTTGGCTGCATGGGAGGGGGTGTGGCTGGGACTTTGGGCAGTCACTGTGGGCAGCTCCACATGCTTGGGGCTCCCTGATTCCCTGGTGAGGGTCATTGCTGCAGGATTTGTGTACACACCGAGGACTGCATGGATCCTTTATGTGGTTCTTGCGGTAGCCTGGATGAAAAGTGTACCCACTAGGGCTAGTGCCCAGGTATTGGTTTCCTTATAGGAGAGGGTAAGCATGAGACTACACCACAGAACTGAACAAACTTTCCCCTCTGATAGAGAGAGAGAGAGATTTACCATGCCCAACTTGGGTGTTACCTTAGACACTCCCCTCACCCTGGAGCACTGAACAGAGCTCCCTGACCACACCCAGCACACGCCTCTGGGTATTTACTAAAAGATGGACACTGCACTAAACCACCCAGGCATAGCTCAAAGATAGAAGCCTTAAGGATCTCTGTGAGAGAGACCCCAGTAGAAAGATGTGGTCATCAAAGAAGGATGTTCATTTCTCTAAAGGGAGGAGAGAACTTCCACTTTGCTTATGGCCTTGTCTAAATACTGACGGAGATTGTGGAGTCAAAAGGATCCCATGGCTTTGGCAGCTCATGTCAAGAGCCTCAGTGATCACTGACATCAAAAATAAGAGTGTTAATTGTTAAATTAACAACAGGAGTCACTGTGCACTAACTCCCCATGCAGGACCTCTGTCCTCAATGAGTTGTATTATGAGAATTAACTATAAAACATGTTCTCAAACAGTTTGTGTGTGTTCGAGACCTGGCTGCTCCACTTCCAATCCAAGCTCTCTGCTATGGCCTGGGAAAGTAGTAGAAGATGGCTCAAGTCCTTGGGCCCCTGCACCCATGTGGGAGACCCAGAGGAAGCTCCTCACTCTTGGCTTCAAATCAGCACAGCTCTAGCCATTGCAGCCATCCGGGAGTGAATTAGAAGATGAAAGACCTCTCTCTCTCTCTTTGCCTCTCTTTCTCTCTGTGTAACTCTGACTTTCAAGTAAATAAATAAATCTTTACCAAAAAAAAAAATGGTGCTGGGAAAACTGGATATCCACATGCAGAAGCATGAAGCAAGACCCCTACCTTACACCTTATACAAAAATCCACTCAAAATGGATTAAAGACCTAAATCTATGACCTGATACCATCTAAGTATTAGAGGACATTGGGTAAACCCTGCAAGACATTGGCATAGGCAAAGATTTTTTGGAAAAGACCCCAGAGACACAGGCAATCAAAGCCAAAATTGACAAATGGGATTACCTCAAATTGAGAAGCTTCTGTACTGCAAAAGAAACACTCAAGAAAGTGAAGAGGCAACTGAGAGAATGGGAGAAATTATTTGCAAATTATGCAACTTATAAAGGATTAATAACCAGAATACATAAGAGATCAAGAAATTCAACAACAACAAAACAAACAACCCAGTTAAGAAATGAGCAAAGGACTTAAACAGGCATTTTTCAAAAGAGGAAATCCAAATGGCCAACAGACACATTAAAAAATGCTCATGAACACTTGCCATCAGGAAAATTCAAATCAAAACCAATGAGTTTTCACCTCACCCCCATTAGAATGGCTTTCATACAGAAATCAACAAAAAACAAATGCTGGCCAGATGTGGGGAAAAAGGTACCCTAATCCACTGTTGGTGGGAATGTAAACTGTTACAGCCACTGTGGAAGACAGTTCAGAAATCTGAATACAGACCTACCATGTGACCCAATCATCCCAATCCTGGGAATTTACCCAAGGGAAATCAAAACAGCACGTGAGGCCAGCGCCGCAGCTCACTAGGCTAATCCTCCACCTTGAGGCGCCGGCACACCAGGTTCTAGTCCCGGTCGGGGTACCGGATTCTGTCCCGGTTGCCCCTTTTCCAGGCCAGCTCTCTGCTGTGGCCTGGGAGTGCAGTGGAGGATGGCCCAAGTACTTGGGCCCTGCACCCCATGGGAGACCAGGAGAAGCACCTGGCTCCTGCCATCAGATCAGCGCGGTGTGCCAGCCGCAGGGCGCCGGCTGCGGCGGCTATTGGAGGGTGAACCAACAGCAAAGGAAGACCTTTCTCTCTGTCTCTCTCACTGTCCACTCTGCCTGTCAAAAAAAAAAAAAAAAAAAAAGCATGTGAAAGAATTATCTGTACCCCCATGTTTATTGCAACTCAATTCACAATAGCTAAGATATGGAATTGACCCAAATGCCTGACAACTGAAGACTGGATAAAGAAATTATGGAATATATACACCATGGAATACTAAACAGCAGTTAAAAAAATGAAATCACATCATTTGCAACAAAGTGGATGAAACTGGAAAACATCATACTTAGTGAAATAAGCCAGTCCCAAAGGGACAAATACCATATGTTCTCCCTGAACTGTGATAACTAATAGAGCACCTAAAAGATAATCTATAGAAGTGAAATTGACACTTCAAGATGCAATGACTTTGAACAGCCCTTGTTTCCACTGTTGAGGAAGTTTTTTTTTAATATACAATTTGTTGTATTCTTTACTTAGTATAGATTAGTTATATGAGTATAAAGTTAATTGAAGATAGATCTTAGTAAAAAATAAGAATGGGGTTTGGGGGCCGGTGCTGTGGTGCAGCGGGTTAAGGCCCTGGCCGGAAGCGCTGGCATCCCATATGGGCGCCGGTTCTAGTCCCGGCTGTTCCCCTTCCAGTCCAGCTCTCTGTTGTGGCCTGGGACAGCAGAAGATGGCCCAAGTCCTTGGGCCCCTGCACCCGTGTGGGAGACCCAGAAGAAGCTCCTGGCTCCTGGCTTCAGATGGGTGCAGCTCCAGCCATTGCGGCCAATTGAGGAGTGAACCATTGGATGGAAGACTTCTCTCTCTCTGCCTCTCCTCTCTCTATGTGTAATTCTGACTTTCAAATAAATAAATAAATCTTTTTTAAAAATAAGAATGGGAATAGGAGGAGGAAGAGCAGTGGGAGTGTGGGTAGGAGGGCAGGTATGATGGGAAGAATTATTATATTCCTAAAGTTGTGTGTATAAAAAGCATGAAGTTTGTATTCCTTAAATAAAAGGTTTCTGGGGAAAACAAAAAGTCTCTCCCTCAACAACTTACCCTACAAGCTCTTAGAAATTTAGGCATAAAGTTTATGCTTTGGTTTATTCCACATGGGACTAAAACATATGACTGATTCAGTCAACAAATCAGAGAGTAAAAATCAATGAAACCAATTATTTGCCTTGGTATAGACCAAATCAATAAGACATTGCAACATACAGTATTTCTTATTTTTGGAATGTGCCTTACTCTAACTTAGATTGCTAGTTACTTTAGCTTAGGTGATTATCTTCTCTTTCCATCTAGATTACATGTTTCTTGAAAACAGGAACTTTATCTGATTCATCTTTGAATCACTCATTGCCCTATCCAAGAATCTTGCTCCCTCCTTTGAGTACTATAAAAATAAATGTTAATTTACTGGATTAAAGAGCATGTTTTTTCATAATGTTGGTTTTTCTTACCTCTACATTCTTATTTAGCCAATTTTTGTTACGGTCTTCTTTGCTTGCTAAATTATTCTGATATAGTCTCCCAATCAAAAGCAAAAATATTAGGAAGATGATCCTCAAAGGCTACATGTTTTCTCTTACTCTTACATACCTTTGCAACACAAAAATGTGTCACATGTGGATTTTGTATCACCAAGCACACAAAACATATCATGAGTTAAAAACATTTTCTGGCTGGTGCCACGGCTCACTAGGCTAATCCTCTGCCTGCAGCGCCGGCACACCAGCTTCTGTCTCGGTTGCTCCTCTTCCAGTCCAACTCTCTGCTGTGGCCTGGGAGGGTAGTGAAGGATGGCCCAAGTGCTTGGGCCCTGCACCCACATGGGAGACCAGGAGGAAGCACCTGGCTCCTGACTTCAGATCGGCGCAATGCACAGGCCGTAGCGGCCATTTGGGGAATGAACCAACAGAAGGAAGACCTTTCTCTCTGTCTCTCTCTCTAACTCTGCCTGTCAAAAAAAAAAAAAAAAAAAAAAAAAAACCTACTTTTTATCACTTCTCCAAACTATAATCCTCTCATTCCACCAAAATACTTGAAACTGTGCTAAATATAACAGCTTTGTTCTTATACTGCTAAAATACAAAGAAGCTAGATTTGGTATATTGAAATAACCAAAACAAAAACAAAAATGTAATATTAATATATGTTACATACACAAAAATATTTCTCAACTTGCAAATGAATCTAAATTCTTAGAATACAAAAATATAATTTAAATATCAACACCCACAATATAATCATAGAAAAATACTCTAAAAGGTTACTTATTCAAAAAATCTGTCTCTTATTTATTTATTTGAAAGGCAGAACACAGTTGGGGTGGAGAGAGACACAGAGAGAGAGAGATCTTCTACCTGCTGGTTCATTCCCCAAATGCCCAAAAGAGCCATGCTAGGCCAGGCTGAAGCCAGCAGCCAGGAATTCCATGGGAGGCAAGAACCCAAGTACTTGGGCCATCATCTGCTGCCTCCCAGGTACATTAGCAGGGAGCTGGATCAGAAGTGTGTGGGGTAGCCGAGACTCAAACCTGGCATGCCAATATGGGGTGCAAGCATCCCTAGCAACAGGTTAACCCACTGCACCACAATACCCACCCCTACCTAGTTTTAAAGTTGTTCACATTCTATTGATAACACAGAAAAAAAAAAGAAAAAAAAATATCTATTCTTTGGCTTTTACAAGAAATGATTAGTGCTATGCCTTTTTTTTTGTGGCCCCAAAAAATCCTCAAAAGTTAAATTTATGTGTGTATATGTGTATGGGTTTACATCTAAGTCTGTTTTAGATGCACTGTGAGAGCTCATCATTTATAGGCATCCTGGGGACAGTCCTTTTCTAAGCAAGCTTTTAGAATAAGTGACTTACATGTCATAAAATGCCATATTATTATACACTGGATTTAAAGAATACCAAAAAAGACAAAACAACATTATTTAATGTTACAAATTATGATCAAAATAGCTTAGCCTTTTTCTAAATTCCCAGGCTGCAAAAAGTATTTCCATTCCTAAACAGGTTTTGTTTTGTTTTGTTTTGTTTTGTTTTTTGCATTTTAAGCTTTTTATAGGAGAGAGAAAGTCCTATCTAAAGGACAGAGAGAAATCTGAGTTCATACAGAGTACCAGGAGCCAGCCACGTGGAGGAGCATCTAGGCCTGGAGGCATGGGCCAGGTGGCCCAAAGGTGATGCACTCCGGAGGCACAGGGCCTCATGGACCCACATCAGCAAAAGGCCAGAAAGGAAAGAAAAAAAGGGGGCTTGGCACACCGTGTCCCAGGCTTTTAATCCACTTCCAAAGGGGAGTGGTTAATTAACCTGATTGGCCGGTGGATGCACAGGTGTGGCCAGGTCACACAGAGGCGTGGTGAAACAAATATTTTTTACAAAACAAAAAACAAAATAACAATGTTCTAGTCAATGACCACAGCTCTCAATAACCTGTGCTGTCTGAACATTTTTTGTTAGGTAGATACCAGGGCAATAAACTGCTATTTTGTGTCTTCTACTTCACTTTAGCCTTCCTACATTCACACTCTAGAGGTTGCAGGTTCTTATCCACAAAGTGATTTTGGTCTAGGCTGAATGAGATTTGTGACAAATGTCCACAGGGACCCTTCGACCTATCATCGATGGGCAGAGCCAATAGATGTCTTCTCGCTTGCTGAATCCCTTCACCTCACCTCAGGGACTGCCCACAGTGCTGTATGGTCAGAATCTTTCTTTCACCAACGACAAAAATGAATGAAAAATTAATTTAGAATAGAAAAATGGGAACCCAAGTCATTATAAAGTGTCTAAAGGCTACTCTACAACTACTTCCTTAGTGGCCAAATATTTCAACACATGTACAATAACAGATTCCTCCTTAAGGTTTTAAGTCTCATTATCTCTAATTTTATCTTATTACTGACATGAACCATTTATATTAACATCCCAGTATACCCAGCTACACAATAACATAGGACTTCTAACGATGATCTACAATAGTCCAGAAACCAACATGATTTGTTTTTTTAATTTTCCTGAAAAAATAAGGCATAAAGCTTATAAAATGAACTTTCGATATATATCTCTTCTTAATATTACATCAAAATGAAACTCCAACACACATAAAATACAGACTCTTATGCATTTTCCTAAAAGGTAATTTAGCATGTCATTTTTTATATTTTTGATATTGGTCTTAAAATGTATTGTTCCTCAAAAAATAAATAAAGTATTTCCAAAAAGAGAGGAGCAAAAATTATAAAATCTGACATTTTTATGCTACAAGCTATACAAAAAAAATCTGCCACTGTTTCTGTTACAATCCTAGTCATCAATAAGGTACATTTTTTTCAATGTACCACTCAAAAATCAATTATATCAACTCTTTTGTATAGAGAAGCAGCACACCTTTCAGGCAACTAGTATTAATGAGTAGACATGACTATAGAATCTCCATCTGTTTCTCTGACAAAGCTGTGGCTACTCTAGTCTCTCATTGAAATTCCATTAATCTGGTGTACCAAGGTCCAATGCGAAAATCAAAACTCCATCTAACCCTTTATCAGCTCACAATAACCTACAAGTGAACTCTGCCTGTTAGCATGCAGCAAGTTATGATTTTGCTATCAATCAGGCAGTTGGCCAATAAAAAAAAAAAAAAGCAGGCTGGAAACAGTGTTGTCTGGCAGGGTTTGGAGACTTTGTTTTTGTTTTCTGTTTTCATCTCCATTCAATTTCTATAGGGTGTCTGGACCTTGTGAGATTATGCATTATTCTCCTTGGCTGTGATTTAATTGCTACCAGCAATCAAGTCGAAGCCTCACTGAAGTGTGCTTGAATTTCATTAGAAGATATAACTTATGCTACTTTCCTACAGTACCTAATAAACCATAAAGAAACCAAAACACATATGGCTTGAGGGAATAACTGGAAAATTAGGTGGCCATTTGGGAACTGAGTGAACTTTTGAACCAGAGGAACAGAGAAAAAGAAATATTGAAGGGAAAGACAGACTTAGAATGCACACAGAGATGTGCAGGTCTGACCTTTTCAATACCTTGAAAATTACATTAGCATTATGAAAAATACATATCATGTTTAGAGTTTATAATCCATCAAAGTTCAGATACTTTGTTAGTGCCTACCATAAGGTAAAAGTCAAAAGGACAAAACAACAATCTGATGTGACAAAAGCCCTTTTGGTGACCTGGGCTAATTTGGTTATACTTATTGTTAAATGCTTTATCCTTTTTATAATTAATACATCATTAGTCTGAGGCCACATAGTAAGAGAAAATTTATTCCACCAAAAAGAGAATACATACCAAATTTAAGTTGCAGATATGATGACTTGATACTTATTATAGAATGAAAGGTTCAAGTGAAAGTTTGAAAATTAATTTATAATATTATTAGAAGAAAATGCAAAACTATCAAAAATAATATGATTTATATATCAAAAAATGAATAAACTAAAAGTTAACCTTCCATCTACTTAACCATTGCTTAAATACTAATATGCACTAATATTTAATCAAAAATTGATGTTCTACATGTTATTTAATCCTGTATGATATTCCTGTAAATCTGGTTATGAAAACAGCTGATAAACTATTTACTCTTAAGCAAGAAAACACAATAATCATATCAATGCATGATTAACAACAATTTTTTTTCACAAATTACTAGAGGATTTCTGGTTCTCAAAGATATGTAAATGGCAAATTATTTTTAGGCTGTAATTTATAAAAGGATATACATAGTGCTACCCTGAAGATAAAAATATCTGTTATTTAGAGAAATATCTAGTATATATGTATGTGTATGTGTATATGGATATGGATATATTCTCTCAATATTTTGTTGAATATAAATATTATCTCTCTATGTGAATATGCACACATACACTCATTCAAATCTCACCAACATTTTAAAGAGGAGCAAAACAAATAATTGTAATATATCTGAAAAACAGTATAACTTAAATAATATTTTTTTGTTTCACCTGAAAATATTATTTTATTATTAGTAGAAATGCTTTTGAAGATGAGGTTAGACAGGGTTCTAACCTCATGTTCTGTTTTGGATAATAAGTGTGAGTGAGAAGAAATGTGCACCTCTTTAAAAGATAGAGAATATAAGAGAAAAAAGATCCCCTCCCTTAAAGATAGAAATTAAATATTTGCCAAAGTATAAAATTCAACATAAAATGGATATGATTATTGCGGCTACACATTGTACAAAGTTCTGGATATAGGAAAAAAAAGATTGTTTTGTTCTGAATCAGTGGTTAGAATGTTTATCACTTATGCATGTACTTGACTTATCCCTGTTCTGCAATAGACATAATTTTATACCTCATAAAAGCAATTTATGTTTCCAAAGGGAATAATCTGGATAACATAAAATGTGGAGTGCTCTGTTGCAGGAAGCATATTTTCATTCAGCAATTGTATTTAGAGATGGAACTGCACAGTTTGATCATCATATCGTGGCAGAAGGCATTATTCATTTCTGTGTCTATGTGAAACTTTCAGTGCCACAAATTAATATGCATGGCTAATTTATCGACACACATTCTTAATTTATAACTATGGATCACTCTTACAAGATTTCTATAATACAGCTGCACTCAACTGGCTATGACAGAGAAAGCATACACTCTGTTAAAATAAGTTTCACAACTTCGGTAGTGTTCAATAGTTTTTAGAAATTACTAAGAGATAAACAATCAACTGTATTGCTAATTCAGTTAACACAGAACACTGTAACATCACTGTATAATGTGGGGCATAAAGTGACAATCATAAAAATGAAAATGTGTATTAAAAGAAGCATTTGCTAAAACCCTGTCTCCATGTGAGAAGGCAATGTAGCAATAATTAATTTAATATTTTATGAACTCATTTTGTATGAGAGTTTTCAGAAAAAAACCCTTGTTCATTATTTATAGGATAAATAATACAACAAGCCATTAGGAAGCACAATAAAATTAAGCAAGAATCTGATAATATTAAATTAACCAACAAACTGTTACTAATAATATTCACACAATGACACAAGCCTTCTCCTAAAAATTCTGGTAAAGATTTGCTAGAGAAGCAACGAGGTACTTAGGAAAACCTCGCTGAAACCACTAGAGAGAGCTCTTCTGCTCTGTAACCAGTTCCGGTAAAGGTAAGTGATCAGAAGCCCCCGTGCTGCTAAGACCCCCGCGGTGCCTGGAGCGAGAGCGCCGGGACCCGGACGCACAGCCCGGGGAGAACTCACGTACCCTCCGAGGGGGCCTCGTCATCTTTATCGTACCGCTCCGAGGCCAAGGACGCGGTGTCTGGAGGCCGAGCTAAGGGCTCATCATACTCTTCCCCGTCGTCCTCGTCACCTGGGAAAGAAGCACAGAAACGCCTTTCACAACGCGGCTCTGACAGGACTGTGGCGGGAGGGCGAACTTGCCGAGGGAAACCTGTTGAACGAGGCAAAGCCAGGTCCTGGCTCAGTGCACAGCCTCTGGAACCGAGAGACAGAGCTTTCGAAGGTCCGAATACAGCTGTGACACAGAGAAAACAGTCTCGAGTTTATGATGGTCTCTACAAAGAGGGCAGAAAGTAACTGTGTGAGTGTCATAAAGAAAAAAAAAAAAACCCACAAAGTAACAGTAGAAATGTATAATATTATAGTAAAGTAGAAAGTATGGCAGAGAAAATAATTCAAGCACTTCAATTCTTATTCAATAATTTGCAAACTCATGATGAGAATATGATCATTTGAGGTCCTATGAACATTTCACGCTGCTATTAAAAATCACAGGGTTACATCAGAATAGATTTAAAATAGTTGCATTTTTGATAGTAGGAATCCACTGTGGGGGAAAAACTGCTTTAAAATTCCTATAATACTTTTAAATTCAAGCCAGGTGATTTATAAACGAAACATTATGTCCTGGCCAGTTTCCTACTTGATTTATAAATGCTAGGTTGGTTTGCTCACGTGTTTTCATTTGTTTGTTTTGGGTCATTAATTTTCATTATAGGAGCCAGCAACACGGTGTAGTCGGTAAAGCCACTGCCTGCAGCGCCAGCATCACATACGGGCGCCAGTTCAAGCTCCTGCTGCTCCTCTTCTGATCCGGCTCTCTGCTGATAGCCTGGGAAAGCAGCAGAAGATGGTTGAAGTGCTTGGGCTCCTGCAGCTGCATGGGAGACCTGGAAGACACTCCTGACACCTGGCTTCAGATTGGCCCATTTAGACTGAACCAGTGGATGGAAGATCTTTCTCTCTGTCTCTCCTTCTCTCTGTTTGTAAGTCCACCTCTCAAATAAATAAATAAAATAAAATTTTTAAAAATTTCATTATAACATCTTATGGTTTAGGTTTTTCTATATACTCCATTTAAATAATTTTTAAAATTTATTTAATTGTGTATTTATTTGAGACATAAAGAGGGAAGTAGCGCCAATCTTCTGGTTCACTCCCAAAATGACTGCAAGGATTGGAGCTGAGCCAAGGACAAAGCTTGGAACCAGGTCGCCCACATGGGTGGCAGGGACCCTTGTCACCTGAGTTATCCCTGCTGCCTCCAGGGTCTGCGTTAGCAAGAAGCTAGAGTCACAAGCCAGAGCTGGGAGTTAAACAGCGTGTGATGCAGCTGTCTTAACTGCATGCTCCAACAACTTCAACAACTTTTTTTTTTTTTTTTTAGGAAAACATTGAATCAGGCTATTCATGAGCCCTGTTGTATACAAGTATAAGCACTCATTTTTAACCCAGATTCAACACGATGAAAAATGTTATGTTTCATACTCCATAAAGTATCAAATTGTTGACAATTCAAGAGATAAACCAGCCACCTCAAGAGTGAACCAAAACGCCTGGTGAAAATTCCTGCAGGGACCCCAGAATCCTATGGCATTACTTTTAGACATAGATCCTGGGCAGATCAAATTAAAGTTACCAAAAAGACACTCTCTGATGCCCATACGGGATGGGTGTCACCCTACATTTCACCACATTTTGGTACAGGAAATAGCCTCTTTTAAGACAACACTATTGAAATAATTTAAAAATTAAATATCCATTTCTGTTTCCTTAAATTTTGCTATTTCATGGGCAACTGTCACCTTAATCTGAAAAAGTAAAGACTGGGACATCTCATATTAAGGCAATCAGAGCAGAATATAGAGAAGGCTGCCTTGTTATCCTTAGGAATTATACATCTCTTTAAAAGACAGGGAATATAAGAGAAAAAAGATCCCTTCCTTTAAAAATAGAAATTAAATGCCAAAGTATAAAATTCAACATAAAATGGATATGATTATTATTGCTACACACTGTACAAAGTTCTGGATATAGTAGCATTAACCAAACCAAAATTCCAAGGAACACGTACATATATTACTAATTCTTCAGATCTTATTTTTTTTCTTTTGAGATATGAGATGTTCAAAATATTGCTTTTGAGAGGCAAAGAGAGAAGAGCAAGAACAAGAGACAGAGCTCTCATCTATTGGTTCACTCCTCAAAAGCCCACAATAGCCAGGATTGAGAAAGGGCCAAGGGCCGGGAGCTAAGAACTCAACACCAGGTCTCCTGGGGTGGCAGGGACCCAAATACTTCAGCCATTACCTGCTGCCTCTGAGGGCTGGCACTGCTGGGAAGCTAGGACTGGGAGCTGGAGCCAGGAATTGAATCCAGATACTCCAATATGGGACCATGGGCATCCTAACTACTAGCTCACATGTCCATTTCCCAAAGTACTCTTCAGAACATCCAGTGATCTCTTACAATGTTTCTCTTAGGGAAAAAAAGAAATGTGTTGATTTGGAATAAAAGAAGGAACCTCATAAAGTGCTTACAAAAATATTGTGAACATATTACAACAGTTCATGAACTATGCAGTAGAGATCACAAAATTCTCATGACTCTTAGTTGATAGAATATCCTTAGATTCTTAATGAAGTAACAACTTCTACAGAGTGAAATTTCTAAAAAACAGTAAAATCAAAGAAATAATGAAAAGATTTGGAAAAATTTCAGATGGACAGGCTTAAATCTATTTAACACTATATGGAAATAAGCTGAAAAATTAAAAATATAAACATTTTGAAAATCAGAAGTGGCTTACTATCATTTGATAGATTCTAATATACATTTTCTGTGTATATACATCAACATACACACACATGTACACAAATGCCCTTACCAATATATTATATGTACCAAAAAGATGATTATTAAAGCTATAAACTCAGTGACACTTAATTAGAGTTAAAACTGGTCACTGACATGTTGAAGATTTCTATGGTTTGGGTTTCTTTTTAAATACTTTTCAGATTATATATTAAAGTGAAATTGTCTTCAACCTAACCATTCTAAGAACTGAAGCTAATTGCAAGTATTGTTTTTAAAAGTCGGTGTGAAGTTTGTATGTATCTAAGACAAAACAAATTAAGTACTGCTACTCCCCCCAATCCCAAGCTTCTTTCGCGTTCTTTCGCGTGAACTCAGAAAGTCAAGAATCTCCGTGGGTCTCCGAGCACATACTCCCTCTCTAACAGCTGCATTACGTGGAAAGGACACATTCTGTCTCAACACGGCCTTCTCCATCCCACGGTTGCTCAATGATGAGGCCTCTGTTCCTCCCCCTCATAACGAGCAAAAGCCGCTGTCTTAGAAAGAACTTCAACTGAACACAGGGGTCGCTGTTGAGTAGTGCAAAGCCTTTTTTTCTCCCCAGGGGCTGACTATTTGCAGCTATACCTGCAAAGACTTCTATAAATTAAAAGGTAAATGTTCAACTTGTGTTTATGTAATAGAAAACTGAACTCCAAATCAACAATGGGCATCAGGTAAATGTATCCAATACAATTTACAGACATAATTGAAAGCATTACAGACTAATCAGACATCTAAGAGAAAAGCATGCTCAAATGAAATGGCTACAGAATCATTAGTTGGCAGCCATTCTATTACAATCACACATAATGTCAGTGGTGCCCTGAGCCTGTGCCAATGACAACAGCATAAATTTTGCATCTCATTTCTGTGGTCATAAAATTAATGATCAGTTTAAAAATACTTCTTTGTAAAAGTTATTGCACAAAGAAAAGACATGAATGTGTCCCTGTTATGTACTCACAAGGATAATTATGGGGTTGTTGCTCGTTAATATGGCTTCCTGTTTCCCTAGAAAAGCATTTGATTTATCCCACAACTTTCAGAAGTTTAATTAATGATACAAAGTTAACAGTGTAAAAGACAATGGGCCAAGACTTCTCTGCCTATAATTTTCAGTGGCAACTTTATATCACAGTAAAATCAAGGCTTAATAGTACCTCAGAAGCATACTTCTCTGAAAATCATTTTTAAATTTGTAATAGTGGGGTTCAAATCACTATGAGCCATTCTTTCTTATCTGGCTCATAATCAATTAACATTTTCCTAAATGCCTAGAGATGTGGCCCAACAGCAACTGAAGGGTCATGAGCACCATAACCAGTGAAGCTGACTGATCCAATCCACTGCTGGCCTTGTCAAACAGTCCTATTTTACATACGTCCTGGTAAACGTTCAACTAAATATTATACCTAAGATTTGGATGATAACTATTCCCTCTTACACATTGTGAAAGACAAATTTGGTGGGAAAATTTACTCAAGTGAGGCAAACTCAATTGTAATTCACTACTCAGTTCACTTGTTCAAACTAATTTCTCAAGTAATAATATACAGCTTCAATTATAGAATGAAGCATTTAACTTCTCATTTCTTAAGGGAGGTTAATTTTTAAGATTGTGAGGAATACAAGTCACTACAAACAAGATACTTCCCCCAATTCTTCTACAACGGGAAGGCTATTGATAGCAGACAAATCATAAAGACAATTTCTTGCATCAGACTGAGGCAGAGCTTTGAAAGGAGGCTATCATTGCTCAAGCACTGCTTCTGCAATACATTTCTCCCACAACCGGCCCCCCATGATCTCAAACATGCTTAACAAGTTTGTGCAAGGCCAGAGGTGGAAGGGAGTGGTGGAAGGAAAAAGTTGCAAGTTGATTGCTCAGAATTCACCATGGAGCTAACTTTCACAGGAAAATATATACATACTATGCTAGGAGCGATAAAGGAATAGAAATTGAACATGAACCAAACTTTTGATTTTTCTGTTATTCTTTAGGATTTCATTATGAGAAACTAAAGTGGATCCCAAACTGAATCCCTTCTTACCTAACCATCCTACTGTTTCAAACAAAAAATAGTTAGTTCATTAATAAACTTAAGAAATACTACAAATGAGAAGGTGAAAGGAAATCATTTTCTAAGTAACTGATGTATACTTAACAGTATCAATGGAGTCTTAAGGGTAAAATCTATGAAATAAAATTTTCTGTAACTAAAGGAAAAGATTTCAAAGTAGAAAATGAGTTATACAGCTGTAGCATCTACAGCAATATATTCACACCTTTCAAATTTACACATTTGAAAGACATTCTCTTGAAATACTTGTCTCATGTTAACGTGCAGAATCTTCTTTTAATAATTTACAATTTAATAATTTACAATTATTTAAAAACTAATAATGAAACAAGGTTAACCCAATCTTCCTGACAAAATTGAATCTAAGAATATGTATTAATAGAATGATTGACCTACTATGTGTCATACATGTAGTATTTTCATATTACCTTATTTCAGTCAATCAGTCTATAAAGAAAGGAAACATACCTAAATCATTATTGTAGTAAAATTAGACTAATATAAGGTCAAGATACAACTACAATGTAAGAATCTGTTATCATGTACTGTATCATAGACTTTTCTAGTTAAAATTCCGTAAGTCTTTACTCCAATAGCAATATATTCTCACAGCAAAAATAATTACTTCAAATCACATTTAAGGGACTGGAGACCTTGTGATGTGACAGAGAGCAATTCCATAGTAATCACATAGCGCAGCTCTAGTGCATAGAGCCTACATGCTCCATGCATGCAGGAAGACACTTTACAGCAGTAGGCTATTTTGCAACCTGGAAACCAGGTTTAGATAGTTCCTCTGTCTTGTACAGCACTCTGAAGGATACAGGAAGGCGCTCTGAGATAAAATAAGCAATATTTCAAATGGATAACAGGGACTAGACCAAGCAAGAAGTGTTCTTGCCGATCAGATTCAAATATTTCCTAAATATAAAAAAAAAATTAAGAAATTTGGAAACCCAATTGAGCATTCTCCTAAAGTTCCAATTCATCAGACCTCCTCAATGAAGAATACAGACTGAGTACATAAGGAGATAAAAGAAGAACCTGAATAAATCATACAGAAATGAAAGGGGAAGTTTCAAAACAACAACTTTCTATGGAAATGAAAATAAATAACAAGTGGAAAATTAGCTTAATGGACATGTTTTAATATCTAGGAGCCACTGTAATAAAACAATTTTCTACCAACACAAACTATTCCAACCAAAAAAAGAAAGGTAGAAATGCAAAAAGGAAATCTAAGATCTCTGCAATGTTTCTACAGTCTTATCGATTCAGTTTAAGAACTGAAATACTTCAAACTGAAATTCTGCATTGTTGAATCTCAGGAGGGGTGATTATCTATGATGTTTGAGAGGATATGAGAGAGAAATATGAAAGGGTGATAGACAACTGTATATGTTAGAGAAATCAGTAACTGACATTAGAAATGAAAAACCTGAATTAACTTATTTTACTTAAGAACTCTACACCTGATCTCTTTCTCTCATAGCAATGGTATTAAAATGGTACTTAACCGTCATTTTAAAAAATAAGGGTATGTGCAATAAGTAGGAGCATAAATGTAAAAAGGAAGAAAACAGCTCTGTACACTTCATTGTTACCCTATAATGACGAGAGGGGAGAGAGACAGAAACAGAGAAATAAGAAAACAGCAAGAAGGAATTCTGCCCAGACCTCCTTGAAAGATAATCCAAAACCCTAAGGGGAACGAACTTGAAAGGGGTTGGGGCAGCTCCGCCAACACAGAACTGAATTTACTTGGTGCAGAGATCTGATACTAAAGCCCTGTTTTTAAAAGGAGATGTATCTTGAACATTTGCTTTCAACTCCTAAATCTGTACCCTCTACCATTCCTAACCAACTACACACATAGTCTTTTTAGAACAAAGCTGAGTATACTTTGAAGGTTCCATGGCATAAAATTACTCAGCTTCTCATATTTCTCCAAAGTATACATCTAATATATTCACAGGCTAACTTTTGAGCATGCACTCTTGATGAGTAGCTAACTCAATACAGCAGTATTGAACTACAAATGACTTATTCAGAGGAAAATGATTATGGGGACTCTCTGAATTCCATGTTATTTGAACTCTTATTCAAGGATCATTTTTCAATTTCTATCAAATACTGTATAAACCTCCATTCTCTATGGAGACAAATAATGTATCTCAGTAATGTAATTTTAATATCCACACACCTGAACAAGTTCTAAAACAGAATACCAAGGGGAAAGTCTCTTCACTATTACTGAACCATATGCAATTATACAATGACTTCATATTATCATGCTTTTTCAGTGTAAAAATTTTTAATGTGCAAATAATTAAGCCACAATGACAGTTCCATAAATAATCACTGCAACCAAATATGCCTTTTCAGAAGAGAGGCAGAATCTAGTGCCTAATATTCTTCCATAAACAGTGAACTATACAAAAGTTATCATAATTAAGACAGACAAGCTCATTTCTATATTCTACTAAGCAACATGATTAAACCCATAATTTAGGATTCACTGTACTTGTGGAGTGCCCTGCTCTTCTCTTTATTTAATAGTTTTAAAAATCTTAATATGGAAAAAAAAAAAAACCCGATTCCTTTCAACCACACCAATCTCAATGATTAAATGTGAAAAGAAGCTGTGACTTCATTTTAACTGATTTTAGGTTTGTCTGACTAAGTACTTGGTTTACTGAAACTGTCACTAGCCTCTCACTTCTCAGTTGGCACAAGCAGGAGTTACTCTGTGGGGTCTGCTAACTCCACTTGGAGATGCCACACTGCTCCGCTAACCTAGATTCTAGCTCGCTGTCGGTTAACTGACCTCTGTGGTGACCCCGTAGCAGTGTCCACAAGCTGTCGGTCTCGACCTCTGACTGAGCATCATGGGAGCAAGGGCTGCACCCCGTCTCCCTCTCAGAACTGAGGGCACGAAGCAGCAGAGACTTCCTGCACCTCCCTGCTCTGGTTTGCAGTGGCTAAGCAGCTGTCCTTCAGATCTGAAGGAAGACAATCAGGCCACCAGCACTCTCATGCAGTTACCAAAAAACAGAACTGAATTCCCAGCCTTCAAAATGTCTATGGCACACACTGAATACAAATCAAACAAACCATAAGAAAAATTAAAACTAGTATTTGGAAAAGATTTTCTTCATCTTCTCAAACAACAATTTACACCTTTTAAAATTAAAAAAAAAAAAAATCCTTCAAAAACATGACCTGTGAGCACCCGGCCACAAGCCCTCCCACTCCCACCGCTACAAAACCATTTCGGCAGGGTTCCATGGCACCAGCTGCCATCTCACCTCTGTGTCCTCTCCCTGCCTGTGCGTACACCTTCCCTAGCACATTGCTGCCATAACATATTCTAGGAAGCACACAACCTAAGAATGTTAAGTATAGAAGCTGCCTGCATTGCAAGGCTGTGCAGAGCAGATTCTGGGTACGCCTTTTAATTTTTTTCTCAGCAGGGGGAGCTAGCACTCTCATCTTGAAGGTCTAACTACATGGAAATTTAAATCTTGATTCCAAATATCAAATTTCAGGATATGTTAGATTATGCTACTGAAAATCTCACAGAGGAAAAAAGCTTTCAAGTTTAACAAACTTGAAAACTTACCTTTGTCCTGAGATTCCTGAAGATAGCTGCAAAATAAGGAACATAATATTTTAAAATGAGGTTGAAAAATCAAAAATAGACCTATCAGTGACAATAATTCAAGTCCAAAATCTAAATGATAAACATACATTGAGAGCAAAAACTATTTCTTGTCCTGAAATTACAATTCCAAAAGGCTTGGGAATTTATAATAAAACTATTTTAAAGAGGTAAGTATAGTAATAAGATGATGATATATTAATATATTTAATAACTACAACATACAATGCACTTATTCACTTAAAGTAGTAACAATAAAAAGGATTCTGTTGTTCCGGGTTTTGGACATTTTCCATATTTATTTTAAAATCCTCAATCTACCTATGGCTATTCACTTACACCAAATATCCCCCTCACATAATCAAAATAAATGGTAGGATATTGCCAGAATGCTAGAAAAATACATAATTAATAACTTTTACCAAAAAAAGGGAATTATAATAAGCATGTTTGTGTCTAAAAGCAGTGGAAATAATTTTTGTGCTTTAAAAAAAGGTGGTGTTTAAAAATAAATACCAGTTAAATTAGAACACAAAATACTTAACTCCATGATAACCAATTCCTTATTAAAATATTAATTACAAAGTTATTTCTAAGAAAGAAGTTAGTAATAAAAGGCAAGTGACTTACGTAGACTTTACATCTTTTATCTTCTTAATAAGGGAGTCTCTCTTTTCCTTTGCTTTCTTGGATAAATTTTCCCCTTTCAGTATGTCTGCTACAAATGTTTCAACATCTAAACCATGAAATATAAGAAACAGAATACAAATTATAGGAAAGAATCATTTTTTGTGAAGACAAATAGGACAATGATTGTTTCTACACATAAGTGTTAATATCTGCACCATTTGTTATAGTTATTTATCAATCCAAAGCATAACAGTTTAAGTATGTTTCAAATACTAAGTTGGACAAATCTATTTACCACTTAGCTAATAAAATTTGTATGCTCTACTTATGCTTAGCACAGCAAATGCTATTTGGATGTTGGCATCATTAAACCAGGAAGAAGCATACAAGTTTTAATAAACTATGGTGCCCCATAAAACAAATTAGCATACAAAAGCAAGCACCACACTTTAATGCAAGTATTGCTATCATTTCACAGCATCTTGTGAGTTCCTGTGTGAGCAAGTCATTCACAATATTATATCAATATAAGCTAATGTTTCTGGCAAGGCTCTGTTTTTTCCAGCGTAATCCATTTTCAGGTATACATAATGTTTAATGCTTTAAAGGAAAATACAAACCCCTTTTTTTCTAAGCAGCATTCTCAAACCAAGACCTCCTCCTCCATACCCACCCCAACCATCTGGGCACCCGTAAGTAAAACTGATAACCAGTTGTGTGGTTCTGCCAGCCCCTGCTTCCTGCCTTGGTCTCACCACCTGATGTGTGTCTTAAATAAAGGAAGGAAGGAGAAGAAAAACAGATTCCTCTACTATTTAAACTATAGGACCCAAGAAAAAGATTTCTATAGCCTCATAAACCAACTCTCCATAGGCTCTTTTAAAAAATCTTAGTAAACTTCTAAAGTACTCTGATATCTGGTTCTCTCTTGCTTAAAATCCCAACAAATCCTTGCTGGCTTAATTTTTATAATAGCTCCATTTCTTATTGTTCATGAAATGCCATGCAACTTAAATTCCTTTTATTTTCAGAATTTCAAAGCTCATTTTGAAATATCTGATACAGGGGATACCATTAAGACATGTTCAAGTAGGCATGGCAATAGCCATCCATATCGCACAATGAAGAGATGGATGTATTTTTACTTTCTTTTTATTTAACTACTTGGTCTCTCCTAACTCTCTCTGATTAAAAGCCAGCATCAAAAGATAATATTGCAAGTAATTCAGAGTAGTATAAGAGTCTCTCATCTGTACTTACAATTAACTATTTAAAACCTAGAATATGGGATAGAATTTTGGAATCGATTTTTTATTAAGAAGCATTTTGAGCCAGTGAAGAAAACTGATTAAACTGTTAAACATTCCCAATAAATGTGTAACGGTAATGCTTCACTAAATCAACGCAACAAGCAAAAGAATTAAAATTAAATTCTCTGATAATCTTTAAGAACAGCTTCTGATTTGAAATCCACCAATGACTAATGTGTTAGAAGTATCACTATGAAGTGAAAACAAAATGTCACAGCCTCTCCTTCCTTGAGTTGGCCGCATTCGGAAGAGGGACAGGGTCGCCATGCAGCACCCATGGTTCTAAAAGGAGTTCAGAACAATGCAGCGCATGCAGGGCGTGCTCTCCAGGTTTTGCACGCAGGGCAGCCAGCACCCTGGGGTGGGAAGTTCAGGGGCTCCCCTGAGGTGGTCCAGGCAGTGCACACGGGAGGAGGGGCACCCCGGCGCTCGCCCTCCGGACCCCAGTTCTCGGGAGCACGGCTGGCGCGAGGACGGGCGAGGGGCTGCCTCGCCTCGCGTCATCTTCACTCAACGTTTGCCTTGAGTATTTGATCGCCCTTCTACATTTTCATTATACAATCCAAGTTTAAACAAACAGGATCTATTTTCTATCTCCGGAAGCAATAACGGGACGAATTACAGCCCAAGAGTTATTTCTTTAAAAGGTCACAGCAGTTCTAGAGAAACTTCGGGAAACGAAAAAGGCTGCAACGCCCCGCACAGGTGTCCTCACACTCCCCAAAATTGTTTCCAAAACACCGACCCCGCAACTACCTTAGAATGAGCCGTTTGTGGAAAGTGGGGACCCCAGGAAGCCGCAGTCAGAGTGGGTAAGGACACAGAGTTGTACTTTCCCAGTAGTTTCTGAGATGTATTTATTCCCAAGCTTTTTCCAGAAAGGGGCTTAAGGCAACCGAAAGGATTTGATAGATAGTGGCTTCTTGTTAATTACCTCTCAAAGGACAAAGTAGATAGGAAACGCTTTGCCGGGTTTTGTTTTGTTTCGTGTTTTTGGCAAGTTTGAAACTTTAAACTGGAAGCGCTCCCTGCAATAATCTTCGTTGGTTGCCGTCAGGCTGCGTTAACATTTAAGCTCTGAAATCTGTTTGTTAAAAATCGACATCCGGCCCGTTGATTTTCTAGTCTTACGAAGCCGGCCCCTTCCAGGCTCAGGGGGGCCGGGAGGCGCGGTGGCCTCGGGCGGGTGCCTGCGCAATGGCCGAGCGAGCCGAGGGTCACTCCGGCTGTGCCCGGGGATGCTCCGCTCTGCCCTCGGAACCCCGCGGTTCCCGTCCACCGAGCTGCGAGCTGTGAGCAACGCCGGGGTTTGGGGCAGCGCCCTCGCCAGACAAATGGGGCTGGATCTGTGGCTTTGTAGCTCAGAGCCAGGGTAATATTTCAAAAGCAGGCAATAAAAGTCTTGGGCGAATCAAGCTCTCGTCTGCCTGGATGGAAAAGAGATTTGAAGCTTTTTATTGTGCCCTAAATAGCCCTGCAAACGGTAAACTGGCAAGCGCGGGAGCCCTCTTCTACCTTCCTTGCGGGGTCGTGTCCCTCGGTTAATGTGTAGATCGCGCTGACTCCTGACGGCCCGTAAGTCGGGGAAACGCTCTAATGTGATTACAAGGAAAGGTCAGCCTGCCTCCCTCGCCTCTGGCCTGCTGAGTTACGATGCCTCTTCCCGGGGGGAGGGGTCCACTCACTCCCGCGCACCCCCCGGCCGGAGGAGAAAAGAGAAGCCTGGGGGGGGGGGGGGACCTGGCCCGTAAGGCGCGGGAAAGGGGGGTGCCCTCGGTGCGTCGGGTCGCACGGGCACCCACCCCAGCCACGCACCCTACAAGTCTGCTGCCGTCTGCCTTCCACCCCAGCGTCACCCCGGCCTCCATCTCCCTCCGCCCCCCAAGTTATCATCAGGAAAAGTCGCAGTAGCCAAAGCAAACGCAATGCGGGGTTTTGCTCTTCCTACACCTGAACATGGTCAAGAATCCGCTTCCTCTCCCCGTCCGTCCGGCAGAGAGGATCAGGCAGGGAAGGCCTCGGAAAAGATGGGATTTACAGCGGCTCTGTAGATCATTGTTAAGTTGTGAAAACAAAAATTTAAACATGACATGTTCTGGGTCAGCAGTCCTTAAACCCTTTATGTTAGAAATCTCTTAATGGCCACCGAGCCCCCTGAGAGGCAAACATTTAACACCTGGTTTTCCCCTGGAGTGGGAGATTGGGGGTTGTACATATGGACCCCCCCAGAAAAATTGCCACCCGGTCCTCACCTAGGATCTCAAGTGGTTGGCACAGGTATGTATGTATCTAATTCACCCAGGCCACCTGCTCTCCACCAACTTTCATAGAGATCCCATGGTGCAAAGTGCAACCACACAAGGTCAGAACAACTTGTAAATCCTTGAAATGCAAAATAACTGTTGGCTTCTAGATACTGAGTATACAGCATATGTTCCCACTCTCCAAGAGAACTGAGGCTTCACCACTTGTCCTCACATCATCCCTCCCTAACAGCCTGGTGTAATACCTGTAGGACATGCAGGCTGGAGGTGCCAAACCGTCTTCCTGCCTACTCCCCCAACAACCCAGTACCCATCCACACACACACACACACACAGCCTCTGGCCTGAATTACACAGTGGGAGGAGACAGGAATTGGGCTGAGTCTATCACCATTTGCTCATATCCGTAAAATAAGGGTAACACCAATCACACAGGACCCCAAATGGGTTTACTACCACATCTTGCTACTTTATGAACTATATCAGATTACACTTTGAATTCACTGAGATGTGCCGACAACAAGTTAAAGGCAGTACAGATCCCAGCCTAGAATTTAAGCCAAAGTCTGAGAGAGACAGTGAGAGAGAGACAGAGAGAGAGATGCCTTGTTTCTCTCCATTTAAATGGGGGAATGGTCTGACCAAACAGCTACTGTTCAAAACATGAAAATCAATTAAACTGGGCACATGTAGATCAATGGAATCAAATGCCCAAAGTTGGAAAATGGCTAGCTGAAGGGTTATTGATTGTTCTTATAAACATCTTTCCTAGCTCTTTTATAGGTTATGGTTAAAGTGTGGATTTTCCAATATGGAAAAGGAGATGTGAACAAGCACAGGAGTTCTCATACACAATGGGTAAAACACACCTGGTTCTTCAACCACCTGACGAAATTTTTTAAATTGGCTTCAGAGGCTAAGTGATTAATTTTGATAGAAAACTGGGCTGTTGAAAGATAAGGCTGAACATCTTTCAACCTCTAAAAGATGACTCTTGATAAATAGCATTTTACAATTATCAGAATCTTTTTACCACGCATTTTCAAAGAAGCCACAGTGAATAACACATTAGTCTGAGATTTACACTATATTCAACACTAGGCAGCATCTATTGTAATATGTTCAGAACTTGATTGAAAAAGAAATGTAAACTCAGTGGAATGAAAAAGATAGACTTGGCTTTAATTGAAAAAGACAAACTAAGTGAATAATGAGTATATAAAACCTAGCCTATGCCATTTTTATCACCCATATATGACACTTAATCTTAAATTTATGAGAGGCAACTGAACTGTGTTTCAAATCACCAGAGGCTTTTCCTACTGTGTTGTTTCTACCTTTTTTCCTAGTCATACTTCAATGCTAGTAACAGTAGAGATATACTCATCTGGAAAGTTCTCATATTCTACTCATTTTTTAGTACTGAAAGAATCCTCTTTTTAAAGCAAACAAATGATCAATATGGATTGAGTCCCTTTAAAAATTGTACATAGTATCAAGTGCCTAGTTTAGTAATAATCTTAGATGGAAACACTTCCGATGAAATCCAAGCCAAAAGATCCTATCTCAAGAAAAAGTAGGACATTGTATGCATAAGACAAGATAGGTAAATAATTTCCTGACACCATATCTTTAATGTACCTATATTATATGACCTATACAAAAAACTATAAACATCTACTCCCTTGATTCACAAATACATATTTCTGTTTATAGAAGTGAACAGCTTACGGGTGACATAGGCTGATTCCTTTTTGAGACTAAATGTTCTCCTATCAACTTTATGCTGATTAGTTATTGCTGCCAAAATGAGGCAACCTTGTTGATCTGTAGAATGATCCAAGTGCTACAAGAACTAGGTGACTATTGGTGACTCAGTAGGTGGCACTCTTCCCTTTATATACTCAGCAATGCCCCAGGAGGAAGTTACAGTACACTAGATACATCACAAATAATCCTCATAGGAAAAATAAAACCAAAATGTTGACCAAATTGTAAATGAAACTTTGGAAAGGTGAAAATCAAACTGTACTATATTCAGCATTGAAAAAATGTGGCCCTTATTTCAACTGAATTGCATTCTTTACCTAGTGCCCCTAAAGGGGTTATCGATTATAACATGTGAAGGTTAAAAATAAATATTCTGCAAATCCTCAATAGGAGAAAAATACAATAATTCTAATCAACATTGCCATGTGAACCGAATCTCAAGGTCACTTTGCAGAAACCAGGTAACCACTTCATTTACTATTTGTTGGGCTTGGTTCAGAGCACTGAGAAATACTACTTTCTTCTTCTAATACTGTTTTCATTTTCTAATTTAATAAAAAGAAAACAATATCCTCTTACAGCTTTAACATTTGTTGTGCTAAAATGAATGAATGACAATGAATTAGAATATCTGATTGCAAGCAGTTAACAAGCCAGTAAAGGGTAATCAAACAAATTAAGGCAGGTAGAGGACAATGGTTCTAGTTCTCTCCAACTTTCTTGCCTATCTGGAGGGAAAAACTCACATAAACTAAGACTGTTCTTGCAGTTTGTCCTAGACAAAACATATGAATAAGAAGATCAAATGGACAAGATTTGGGATTTTCTTTTGACTTTTACTATCCAGGTTAAACCAGTTTTTCCATTGCTTGGAGGAAATAAACAAAAATATCAAGTGTTGCCTGTAATACATATGGCATTCAAAATTTGCTTTACCAACAAAATTCTGTAAATCTTTTTCTATTTATGATACTGAAAGAATAACTCAACACTTTTTAATACAAATATAGGCCCTTAAGATTTAATGTACTGAATCTATAGAAACTATATAGCTACTATTTCAAGGACATCATTAAATGTGAGTTAAGAATTATAAGGTCTTTTTTTGCACTTCCTTAGAGAGTTTTCAAAATAAGGAAGAATGCGAGGGGCAATGCTGAAAAGTCAACCTAAAACTGCCACAATCAGAAAGAAAAATTATAATGAGAATACATTTGAGCACTTACTCCTATCAAACAGTTGAAATGTCTGTTAAACATTTCATTAAATATTCCCTATAATGCTGTGTGTCACATATAATGATTTGCATAACAGGCAAATAGAACACACAGAGAAATGTCTAAGCATCATTATTTTGACAGCCATTGGCTTTTGACTTTAGATTGTTTTTTCTTGAAAGCAAAGGACCGTAAGCTCCTTAAAGTTTTAGTTCCTTATCTTCTCTACCTCAGAGTTCCAACACAGAGCCTTGCACTCTCAGCGCACTCCACGGGTAACTACAACCACCACTCTCAGTATTTCCTTCTTGGTTTCAATGTGCTAGGCAGACCAGCAATATCCCCAAAATTCACGTTGTGGTTTTACAATTCTAAATCTAATCATGCACTATTACCCAATACTTTTGAAGGATGAAAATTATCATACACAATCCCGACAATATTTTTTTGGATAAAACATGTGAAATAACTGCTATGAGCATCTATCCATGCATCCTTTTGTACCTCAAAAAATTTTTAATTACCATCAAACATAAAATGTTAACAATTTGCTTTGAATAAATAAAAAACACTTGAAAAACACTGGCTAACATTTATAAATGTATGTATGACCCCCAACTCACATCCATACTTCTTGAAAGTAGCCTCTGAAAATTAAGTGTAGCCCCAATTTATAACCCCCAAAGTGTTAATGTTTTACTATTTGGTTTTAATACTTTTTGAATGTTAATAAGGAATTTGCTTTATTAATATGAAATATTGAAAATGTCAGTAAAATGTCTTTTTAAAAAGCTGATTTCAGACATTATACTTGTATATTATCTGACTCAAGTGAGAAGACAAGTTTATAGGAAGTAAGCATTGGTAGGTAAACATGTAACTGAGAGCTTTTTAATCGCACACATGGGGCCACCTGAAGTACCTGTGATCTATGGGAATCAGAGCAAAGGTCTCCTAACCACATTTCACACTACCTGGGAATGTATGATTAGGGGCCCAAATGGCACACTGACTGCTGTGGGAGCTGTGAGGTGAGGTTTTAAAAACTGCAACCATAGCCTGCATTTTATTTCTTAAGTTCAAATCTACGCACCTGGAATATCCTGAAAATGGTGATATTTATTTTTGGAATAATGATGAACACTTCTCTAGCCAGGTTTTTAAAACACTATCCTAAACAAACAATTTCAGAGTTGTGTAACATTAAAAATGTTAACTGCAGTAAAGCAAAGCTAGCAGTGAAACTTCCCTTGAATGGAGTAAAAACTGCCTTAAATCAATCTTCACAGTGTTTTCAATTTCCCTTAGGGGTACCCATTAATGACAAGCATTTCTTAGGGGGAAGGAGTATCCCACCACAAATGCATTCATCACACTGTATCGTGGTCATAAAACCTAAGTCTGCATTCAGACACTTAATATTTTTAAAATTCTATTTATGACGCTAACTACCAAAATAGTCTAACAGCCTATCAGGAGATTTGGTCTCACACAACGATGGCAGGCACTTACTGCTTCCAAAGTTATATTTTAGATGATTTTGGTTTTTCAAGAGTTAAGATAAGCAGGCTGTGACACAGGCATTTAAGAGAAACTCTTGTAAGCCACTTAATTTGAAAGATAGGTGTTTTAGAGGCAGGTGGAGTAAAAAAAACGATCCATTGAGTTTCCAGAATCCTGAGATATACAACACAAAAGAAACGATGGCAAGAATTCCAGGGCTTCAGGACAGACGTGTTCCCCCCTAACAAGCGCAGCGGCACGCCGTCGCCCCGCCGCGAGAGGACGCAGAGCCCACGGCCAGCATCCCCCCGGGCCACACCTCTCAGCCTCAGACAAGTTCCCGTAAGTGGCCGTGCAGAACTGGAAAGGGGAAGACGCGGGTGCGAAGCCGGGCACTCCGCGCGACACAGGAAGCTGGACCGCGCACACAGCCTTCCTGTTTCGCTGCGGTGTGTCCCTGGGGCTGAAGACAAGTGGCCATCTGAGGACCAGGCCCCGCGCCACAGTGTTCGGGGTGCGTGGGGGGTGGGGGGCTCAACGTCCAGGAAAGCAGGGATCTGGGAAATAACCAACTTCCCCATCCCCTAACCCCAAACACCTGTGGCGCCGGCGTCGGCCTGCACCCCTACCCCTCCGCCTCGGCTGGCGCGGCCTTCCGCCCCCTCCCCAGGGCTCGCACGGGCATTCATTCACCATCATTCTCTCACGAACACGCACACAGAACCGTGCTAATCTCGTCAGTGTTGCTGATCCCGCATCGGCTCTCCTCACACGCTCCCCGCCTCCCGGTCCCGGTCCCGCCCCCGCCGGCCAGAAGACGCGGGAGCCGCGAGGAGGGGAGGATGCTGAACGCTTCTGTCCCCGCCGGCTCGCCGTCCCTCGCCCCCGCCCCGGCGGCGTGCCCGCCCCCTTCCCGCGCGTTACCTGCCAACAGGTTCCTAATCTCCTCAGGGAGGGGGTAGGGAGAGGCGGTGCTGCCGGGGTTGGGCATGTCAGGGAGCGCGGGGCGTGAGGGGAGAGGATCTGTGCTGACAGGGGGACTGAGGGGCTGCGATCTAGGCTCGGGCTGGCAGTCCCGGTAGGGACAGCGGAGTTACCAGACCGGACTCTGCCAAGGCCTGGGCTCACAACAAGGAAGTCACTGACTCTCCAGCCAGCGGCGGCTGGACTCTCGGCCCGGCCCCGCCCGGAAGATCGGGGCGGGGCGATGGGCGGGGGAAGAGGCGCGCCGGGCCCGCGGGATCCAACTGCGCATGTGTGTCCGGGGGTTTTCCTGGCCTGGAAAGAAAGCGCCTCTGGACAAGCCACGCCCACCGCTACTCTGGGAAGCGGGAGGAGGAGCGGCTGGTGGGAAGGGGGCGGGGTGGGTCTGAGTCACCTGATCTGGCGTCTGAAGCGCCTGGTCACCATTTTGGGTTCTGGCACCACCGTTTCTGCAGGATTGTAGAAAATAATGTATCCGTGTTGCTTGGAAGATTTCCGATGTTCTTGAAATGGCCAGCCCCGCTGAGGTTCAACACCTGTCCCGGTAACACACAGGGAGTTTCCAGCAGTCCTAAATGATCGTGCCCTCCTTTGTCTTGTTGAGTGAAGGTAACCGAGACCCAGCTTCCGCCAGTCGACCCTGAGACGCCAGTCCAGAGCTACTTTGGAAAGCGTTCTGATTGGCTCTTCCGTTACTTTTCTCCCTAATTCCTATTCTTGGAGTGACTGATTTCTCCCACTACGAAAGAAGAATGGGTAATTCGAGGCACTATCCTTTGAGGGCAGAGGAAAAAAGCAGAAAAACACAGATACACTGTTAATCTGCAGGTATCCAAAAAATCGCTATGGTGATGAGTGAAATAAAATTATACAGTTGGCTCACTCGAACTTGACCATATAATCAACACTATCTTTGATTTCTAAATGTTCTTGAAGGTTTTTTGGCTCCTTTAATAGTGTGCCTCTCAACAATTGAAATCACTGAAACCCTAGTTAGCGCTTAACCATATTTGTCATCAAGTTAAATGAATACATTGGAGCCACCGAAGAGAGTAGAGACTCATAGAGGAAGTCTTAAAAGCTTTCAGTGAGTGTCCATTGTGTATTTCTCTTACTAAAAATATGCTTGGACACTGCTCGCTGGGATGCCCCCAAGAGCACATCCAGTCTCTACTGGACAAAACCTGCCACAGAAGTGGCAGCTCGTCTACTTCAGCCTTTACCTGCATTCCCCTTGGTGGAGACAGCAGCTCTTTCCTAGGTGCTGCTGCGATGTTTTGAACATTGTATCACGGCTGGTCAACATTACCTAAACTGGAGTTTGCATCACAGCCACAAACTACTGCGTCGCTGATCCTCAAATCTCAACCCCAGAAATTCGGATTCAGTGTTTTTAGAGTGTGGCTTGAGAGTTTGCATGTTAAACAATCCCCACGGGTGGATGCAGGACATCCTTCGACTTCATTTGGAGAATCATTTCACTACTTCCCAGATCCTAGAGGGCACAAAATTTGCCATACCTTATCTTTCATCCCCAGCTGGAACTCTAAATTGAACATTGAACATAGAATAATGACTTTATTAACATATAATGAAAAAAATTTAGTACTAGCAAAAGATTAAGTACTCAAATGCAGTGTAACATTTTTGTCTAATTAAGAGAGAACACCAAACCCTGTCAAAGAAAAATACACATTTTGGAGTCCACATCTTGCCTTGCAAAGTAAGACAAAAGCTTTGTGATTGAAGTAAGACAAACAAAGCAATAACAAAACCACTCCCAAAACACCTAGTCCCCAAAATAGAATCTGAAATTCTTAACTAGATTTAGAAATGTGACCAGTTATAGAAAGAGTGCTACGGAACAGAACTTTTTTTATGGAATCATTTTATAATATAGGTCTTCCAACTTCAAAGAATTGAAAACTATTACTTTTTTTTTTTTTTTTTTTTTTTTTTTTTTGTCACAGGCAGAGTTAGACAGATTCTGTTGGTTCATTCCCCAAATGGCCGCTATGGCCGGTGCGCTACGGCCGGCACGCTGCGCCGATCCAAAGCCAGGAGCCAGGTGTTTCCTCCTGGTCTCCCATGTGGGTGCAGGGTCCAAGCACTTGGGCCATCCTCCACTGCCTTCCAGGGCCACAGCAGAGAGCTGGACTGGAAGAGGAGCAACTGGGACAGAATCCGGCGCCGGCCAGAAACTATTACTCTTAGACTACAGAATTATTTGCCTACCTAAACAAGGAAGAAACTATTTCATGGATATCTTATAATAGTGAGGATTCTTCCTCCTATGTTACAGTTATCAAACATAATTCTTAGTCTTGTCATTTTTTTTATTAAACCAGGCCCCCAAATGTCCCAATCCTTTTTGCCTTCTGATAGAATTGACCATCTTTTTTTTTTTTTTAATTCTTGTGCTTCATTTATTTATTTATACTCCACTCATTCCACAAAGGAATTGAGGTAATTTAACAGACAGCTTTTCTGGAGAGGATCAAATGGACAGTGTCTCTACTGCTCATTATGACAAGTCATTCTTGTTAGTGAGAGACAGGAAACTATTAAGATTGCCTTAAAATATATAGCCTTTAGTAGACCAAATGAAAAAAGCAACAACAGAAAATGGACTTTTTGTGTGAAACACATTCCCCCTATTTGGAAAACCATTCTCAGGCATAGGTCCATGATGGATTTGCTTGGGCAAAGCTTTGTATACTCTATCATTTTTACTGTTTATCGTAAAAGTTACAGGAATTGATTATAAGAGGAATAAAGAGCAACTAAAAGAAATATATTCTTATTTCTCTTGTTTCCAAAACAGTAACTAGGAAGGAAATCAAATCATACTTGACATTCTTTAGTAATATTAGGTAAGAAATAATAATAACAGATGAAACTTTAAATTTCAATCTCAAGGAGGTAGTAGCCTCCTTACCATTCTTCAAAAGAGGAGGCTAAACTCTGGGAATTTCATAATTTGTCTTCGCAAAGTAGATTTTCCAGTTGAAAGACGATACATATATATCCCTGTAACTGCAGCTCACTCACTTCTTCCTGTCCTTCAAAATTAGTCTTGGAGCACTGAATAAGTATTTGCCCACAGGCCTGGGTTTAAAAGGCTCTAAATGAGCGTTGAAGAAAGCAGTGAGCCAAAACACCCTTGACTTTCTCTTCTCTCTAATCTTCATTTTTGTTTGGTTTTCATAGGCTCATGGAAGAAAGATTATATTTCTGTTGAGGTATTTTTATTAGTTATCTATTGCTGCATAACAAAATTTAGCAGCTTCAAACACATAATCTCACATGGTTTCTGATGGTCAGAAATCCATCAGCACCTTAGCCAAATGGTTCTGCCTGGGGTCTCTCATGCGGCTGCAGGCTGACTGCAGGCTATAGGACGGCTCACAGCTGTCTGAATACTTGTCACGGCTGCAGGATCCGCTCTGAAGACGGCTCACCCACGAGACTGTTGGGCAAAAGCCTCAGTGCCTCACGACATGGACTTCTCTACAGGGCTGTGTGGCTGTCTGTAAGATAGGGTAACTGGCTTCTCCCAGAGCAAGTGATGCAAAAGATAGAGCAACCAATATAGATCTGTACTATAAAAAGTAAAGGACAGATTAAATAAAAGAAGCAATTGAAACCGCATTTACTTTTGCAGCTTAATCCATTACTTTTTTTTTTTTTTTTTTTTTTTTTGAGAGGCAGAGAGACATAGGCAGAGACAGAGAAAGATCCTATCCGCTGATTCACTCCCCAGATGCCCACAACAGCCAGGGCAGGGCTCAGCCAGGCTGACCCTAGGAATCAGGAATGAAATCCAGGTTCTCCCAGGTGGCTGGCGGGATTCAGTCTTTCAGGACTCAATCTGCTGCCCCCCAGCTTCAGTATTAGCACATGGCAGGAGTCGAAGCCAAGACTTGAACGCAGACTCTCTGACACGGGATATGGGTGTTCCAGCTGCTCAGCTGAACACCCGCCCCTTTTAACTTCTTTTTATTTATTTATTTTTTAGAAACACATTTTTTAAGATTTATTTATTTATTCAAAAGTCAGTTACACAGAGAGAGAAGGAGAGGCATAGAGAGAGAGGTTTTCCATCTGCTGGTTCACTCTCCAGATGGCTGCAAAAGCCGGAACTCTGCCGATCCGAAGCCAGGAGCCAGGAGCTTCTTCCCAGTCTCCCCTGTGGGTGCAGGGTCCCAAGGACTTAGGCCATCTTCTACTGCTTTCCCAGGCTATAGCAGAGAGCTGGTTTGGAAGTGGAGCAGCCGTGTCTCAAACCGGCGCCCATATGGGATGCCGACACTGCAAGTGGCAGCTTTACTCACTATGCCACAGCGCCAGCCCCTTAACTTCATTTTAATCTGTTGTCTTTCAAGTCATCTAGTAAGGGACCTTTTAGGAGTTCTTAGAGAGATTTGATTTTGTTTTCTAAACTCTTATCTCTCTGTTCATTTGACTCTTCCAGTGCTAGGAGATATGAATTGTACATTGTATGGCAGTCAATAAGGAAAAAATTACATTCTCCCTGGAGTTAACATAAAGTTATTTGCCCTTAAAAGATGTGACAATAAAACCCTTCAAGACCAAAAGGTTTGGATGGATGCAGCTCACACTTTGAGTTTTGAGGTCATAATTGTTACTAATCTTATTACTATAATTGATTAAGGTAGCAGGATAAGCAAACTCATTCTCTTTTGCTCTCCATCTTATTTGCTTAAACACAAACATACTCTGCCCTGCTCAATCTTTATTCTTTTTAATTTAGCTTTTATTTTTATTTGAAAATCAGAGAGAAATCGTGCATCAGCTGGTAAATTCCCCAAATGCCCGGAACAGCCAGGTCTGGGCCATAACAAAGACAGGAGTCAGGAACTTCATGTGGGTCTCCCACATTTCACAAGGACCCAAGTACTTGAGCCGTCACTGCTGCTTCCCAGAATGCATTAGCAGGAATCTGGGTGGGAAGTGGTGCAGCCAGGAGTCTAACAAGCCCTCCAATATAGGCTGCAATTGTTCCAAGGAGCAAGTTTACCATTGCACCAAAACCTCGCCCCTCAGTTATTTTAAAATAATAAGCAATATAATATGGACTGAATTGGAGTTATTAACAAGATGTTGTGTGTCTTTAGGGTTTTGTCAGTCTGGAATGCCATAGGATAACTGTCTGTCCCATTCCACGCTTGTCAGAGGGCTGGTCCCCTGCCAAGTCACCAACTCTCTTTAACTACATTTTCCTTTTCCAAACTCAATGCTCAGGGACCTCACCACTGTAAAGTCATCTTTGATGATAATCTGCTTCAACCTTATGTCCGAGGCATTAGTAACTGAGTTTCTCCTACCTAGTTCTCAGACCAGATCCTTACCTTGCCTATTTTTTTTTTTTTAAGGTTTATTTGTTTATTTGAGAGACAGAGTTACAGAGAGTAGTCTTCTACCTGGTGGTTCATTCCTCAGATGGCCGCAATGGCCAGAGCTGGGCTAATCTGAAGCCAGGAGCCAGGAGCCAGGAGCTTCCTCCAGGTTCCCCATGCAGGTGCAGGGCCATCCTCCACTGCTTTCCCAGGTCATTAACAGGGAGCTAGATGGGATGTAGAGCAGTCAGGACTTGAACCTGTGTCCATATGGGATGCTGGTGCTGCAGACCAAGTCTTTTAAAAAAATTTAAATTTTTATTTATTTATTTATTTTTTGACAGGCAGAGTGGACAGTGAGAGAGAGAGACAGAGAGAAAGGTCTTCCTTTGCCATTGGTTCACCCTCCAATGGCCGCCGCGGCTGGCACGCTGCGGCTGGCGCACCGCGCTGATCTGAAGGCAGGAGCCAGGTGCTTCTCCTGGTCTCCCATGGGGTGCAGGGCCCAAGTACTTGGGCCATCCTCCACTGCACTCCCGGGCCACAGCAGAGAGCTGGCCTGGAAGAGGGGCAACCGGGACAGAATCCGGTGCCCCGACCGGGACTAGAACCCGGTGTGCCAGCGCCGCAAGGCGGAGGATTAGCCTACTGAGCCGCGGCGCCGGCTCAGACCAAGTCTTAACCTACTACGTGGCTGTGCTGACCCCAACCTTGCTTGATTTTTGAAAAGGGACAAATCTGTCTCGATCTAGCCCTCTTGGACTGAACTATGGCTCTGCCTTACTATGACAGTCCTGATTAGGGTGATGTCATATTCTACCCGCATCTCCAGAAATGAGCTGGAACCAAATCCCTGTCTTGCCTTCTATTACTCACCTGGCTTGGTTCCCAAGGTGTTTATTTACTGCCCCTGTGCAAATTTATTTACTAGGAACATTCCAAGAAAATGTTTTTTCATTACTATCTGAAATTTAATGCAGATTCCCTCCTCTCCATGTGAACTGTTTAACTCCTTCTCTGTGGTGTGTGAGGTTACCTTGAACTGTGAGCAGTGCATAAAAAGACAAAAAACTTGGAGCCAGCACTGTGGTTCAATGGGTTAAGCTGCCAGTTGCAGTGCTGGTATCCCATATGGGTGCCAGTTCCAGTCCCAGCTGCTCCACTTCTGATCCAGCTCCTTGTTAATGGCCAGGGAAAGCAGAAGATTGTCCAAGTGTTGGGCTCCTGTACCTACGTGCATCTTTGTTTAGATGGCTTTAGATGCTTGGAATTAGGTACACTACAGCTTTTGATGACAGACAATTGTGGTGGTATTTGGGAATTTAAAACATCCCAAGGGAAGGCAGACTGCAGAGCCTCCCAAGGAAGATTTCAAACAAGACAGGTGCTAGTGGGTGGGCTTTATTCCTTGTGCGCAGCTCTCCATTCCAGATAGCGCGGGGCCCCACAGCGTCTTTACCCGCATTTAGTGAAGAGAATCCTCTAGGAGAATGAGACTATAGAACATGGTGCCTGATTAATTAAACACTGAAGGACTCACATTTGAGCTTTGAATCAATATAAATTATTGGCTCAATATTGACTATTTACTGTTTTCTCTACCACTACCCACATGAATTATTTTTGTTACAGGAATTTTATTTTTGTTACTATAGTTATTAAACACAGAAATTTAGGTGAAATATGTGATCTTCTAATATACTTCCACAGAACATTACATAGTTAGGTTCTAGAACACTAAGTAATTAAAAACACACCTGAGCTTCTTTCTGTATGTAAAGACAAAAATAGCAAATTGTGACCAAAGTTCTCCCTGTTGTTATAGTACATCTATTCTCACTAGACAATTTTAAAATACCAAGCTGTCTTCAGCAACAGTAATTCAGTGGGTTTGTGCTTAATATATTCATGAAGGGCTTTGATGGATTTGAGAACTATAAGCAGCTGTTAACATTAAATTGCCATTTAATTTTTTTCAGTGACTTTCAAAGTTGTCAATATTAAACAGTCGTGTTTTACAAATGACTACTCTAAGACCAATAAGAGTAAAAATAAATAAAATTTAAAAGGCTTAACCAAAGACTTCCATTGTTCTGTAGTGTCCCACTACTAGGCAAACAGCAAAATAAAAATGTGTTTTTATGGAACTTTAATCACTGCCTTATTTAGTTGCCTACAATATGCATTGTATATTACCATGCAAAGAAATTCTTCCATTCCATCCTTTTCCTTGCCATTTAATTTTTATATTTTTTCTTTATCTCATTCATCAAGTCCATGCCCAATCCTATTTCGTATTATAAAACAATTTCTTACCATCATCCCGAACAGTATAATTTGAAGACACTTTTACTTACATAATCTGGATTTCAAGTCTTCTTTCCTTTCCAGGGAATTACTTCAGTGTGGCTTCATAGACTGAATTTTGGTAAGCAAAGAAATTCAATATTGTTGACATCCACCCAGTCTTCATAGTTTAGGGACTACCACAGACATGTCTGTGACACAATGAAGGATGTCAAGAATTACGCCATTTCCCAGTTGTGGGGAGCAATCCGGACTAGACTAAGTTACTCGAATTAAGACTTATTCTATGCATCTGCTCTCCCACAATATGGCGCTGGGAGAGAAGTAAACAGCTTCCGCACAGCTGCCTCCAGTTCAACTAATAAATTGTAGGACTTGCTACTGATTGGAGGAGAGCAGCGTACTCGGCGTGTGGGCAGCCGAGTTGGGATTGGCGGAGGAGGACTATAAAGGAGGAGAGAGACGGCATGCACCAGGAACATCTATGGGGAACATCTAAGGGAACCCGTGCAGCCCCCGAGAAAGCCGGCCGGCGGTGTGCCGCTCCCCTGCGGAAGTGGGGAATGTGGCCAGGGGGAACTGCCCTTCCACGGAGGTGGAAGGGATAGTAGCCAACCCGGGAAGAACCAGCAGCAAACCCGGGGAGGGCCGAGCAGACAGAAAGAACAGCGCAGGGTTCTGTGTCGTTCCTCCACGAAGACGGGGAGCGACACCCAGTGTTCTACAGGAACATTGCTGTGTGTTGTGAACTTAGCTTCTTATTTTGTTTCTTTGTTTTGCCCACAAAACCGTATTGTTACTTTCAATATGGTGCCTCCACCAGGAGCCACATGTAAGCCAAGACAAGGACAAACCTGATTGTTCTCCAGCTATCTTGTTTTATATTTCTATGAGCATTTGGTTGTAATTTTTTAACAACCATCTTAATTTTTTCAGAAAGGAAAAAAATCATTTTTATTTTATTTTTATTTATTTACTTATTTAAAAGAATTAGAGACAGAGACAGCGAGAAAGATCTTCCATCCACTGGTTCACTCCCCACATGGCCACACTGGCCAAAGCCAGGAGCTTCATCCAGGTCTTCCAGGTGGATGCAGGGGCCCAAGCACCTGCGGTGTTATGCACTGCTTTTCCCTGGTACATTAGCAGGGAGCTGGATCAGAAGTAGAGCAGCCAGGACTCGAACTGGCTCCCATATGGTAGACCAGAGCTGCAGATGGCAGCTTAACCTGCTGAGCCACGGCGCTGGCTGCAAAATCATTCTTGTATCTTTAGGTAGTGCTGTAAAATACACTGATTTTTTAATCTAGAAAAATGAATGTAACTTGCTGCAGCACAAAAGTGGACTTCCTGAAACACTCCTAAAGTACAGACTTTCTTTTATTGTACTTGACTGCCACCCATGAGAAGAGGACATTCCTCACTCATATTTTCAAATAAAATATAGCTGTGTATTTGCTGGGGAAAAATAACTCCTAGACATGTGGAACATTTTTAGGGACACATTTTTTTTTCATAAACAGAAAACACACTGCCCACATTGCAATTCACCTGAGGAAAATATGTTTGCCTATGCTTTTCTATATAGAAAAACACCTCATATATCTGTAATACCTGCACTGTTATGCCACCACCTACACAGAGTATTCAGAACACACATCAATGTGGCAAGGTGAAACATTTTAAAGTCAGTCAAATAACATTTTCATTTAAAAATATTTATTTATTTTCATATATTTGAAAGGCAAAGAGAGACAGAGACAGAGATCTTTTATCTGCTGGTTCACTCTCCAAACACCCACAATAGCCAGACCTGGGCCAAGTAAGGCCAGGAGCCAGGAACTCCACCTGGGTCTCTCCATTTGAGTGTCAAGGACTCAAGTACTTGACCATCACCTGCTGCCTCTCAGGTGTGCATCTGCAGGATGCGGGAACGGGAAGCAGAATCAGTACTTGAACCCAGGAATTGTGACATGAGATAAAGGGATCTCAAGCACATTTTAACCACTGTGCCGATCATCCATCTCATACAGCTTCTTCTGTGGACCCCTAACAACAATCTCTGACAAACTATGTACTCAATAAAAATTTGTTCAGTTAAAGGGACATCAGTGTACATTAGTTTGGTGAATCAGGTTAATCAAATCTTTGCCATCCATATCAACCACAAAATGACCTCAAGTTATATCTTTCCTATGCCATTTATTTCCTTTTTTGGAAATGTCTAAGAGATCCCCATAAACGGAAAAGGATGGAGACTTAGCATCCAACTTTGTATAAATTGGTTAATGGTAGTTGTTAAACAGTTGTTGAATATATGATACATAAATGCTATCTAGCAGTAAAATAACCATAAGTGAAGGAAGATAAGTGAAGATAGGGAAAGAGGAAAATCTAAGAACTGTATGGTAACAGTTAGCTGTTGCTGGGGCCAGTGCCGTGGCTCTGCAGGTTAAAGTAGCGGCCTGCTGCAACAGCATCCCACATAGGCACCAGTTCGAGGATTAGTGGCTCCACTTCTGATCCATCTCCCTGCTAATGTGCCTGGGAAAGCAACAGAAGATGACTCAAGTCCTTGGGCCCCTGCCACCTACATGGGAGACCTGGAAAAAGCCCCTGGCTCCTGGCTTCAGACTGTCACAGCCCAGCCTGTCACAGCCATTGGGGAGTGAACTAGGGGATGGGAGATTCTCTCTCTCTCTCTCTCTCCCTCTCTCTCTCCCCCTCTCCCTCTCTCTCTCCTCTCTCTCTGTAACTCTGCCTTTCAAATAAATAAATCTTTTAAAAAAAGTCAATTTTCAAAAAAAGTAAACATAAAAACTATTTTAATAAGAAAAGCCTTTCAATGAAGTAGCTATGTTGTGCAGAGTCTCTAAAAAAATGCCATTTAAAAATAACCATGTGTTAAGTTAAAAAGTTACCCAGTTTGGCCAGCGCTGCGGCTCAATAGGCTAATCCTCCACCTGCGGCGCTGGCACCCCGGGTTCTAGTCCCGGTCAGGGCGCCGGAGTCTGTCCCGGTTGCCCCTCTTCCAGGCCAGCTCTCTGCTGTGGCCCAGGAGTGCAGTGGAGGATGACCCAAGTCCTTGGGCCCTGCACCCACATGGGAGACCAGGAGAAACACCTGGCTCCTGCCTTCAGATCAGTGCGGTGCGCCGGCCGCAGCGGCCATTTGGGGGTGAACCAACGGCAAAGGAAGACCTTTCTCTCTCTCTCTCTCTATCTCTCTCTCTCACTGTCCACTCTGCCTGTCAAAAAAAAATAATAAAATAAAAAAATTTATCCAGTTTAATCATAGTGACCTCCAGTACCTCTATTCCAAACTCATAGAACAATTCCTTATTATTTCTACAATGAGTGAATGTTCATCTGCAGAAACTTAATACTGAAATTCTTCAATAATACATTTACTGATTTTTTGGAGATTTTCTGCCTTTATGTGATTGCTTTCAGTAGCAACAAATCAGAAAGCCATCCTAAATTTCAGATGCAGCAGCACTCATTTGGACTGAGCTGTTATTTGAAGATATGTAAAATGAAAGTCTGCTACTAAAATATACCTTCTGATCAGCTTGACTCAGAAGTATACCTTTTTTTTTCCTAATTACTTTAACATCTTTTCCATGTGGGGCAAACATATTCAATTTCTCCTTTTTAGTGATCTACGTGATTATAAGATATACAATAAATATGAAGCATTTATTGTTTCTCTACAAATATTCACACCTGTTTTATTTACATGGTATTGTTATCTTATATGGCAATGGGTTCCATGTAAGTAACTAAATACTAATTTTCAAAACAGGAAGTCTTGGTCAACTCTTCATGTAAATACAAGTTATCTCATTAAAGTCTGCATTAAAGTCTGTTAGGCATTAACTTCACTTTTTTCTGTGAAATCACTCAATTAACATTGTACTTCTCAGTGAGTTTTATATGTAAAATTTGAAAACAATAAGACTAGGAGATAAAAATCTCTTATCAGGGTGGTACATGAATGTATACTATAAGGAATTCCTTTATTTAGAAAAATATGAGTACTGTGAAAATCACCTGTCGCTCCCCCTCTTCGTGGAGGAACGACACTAAACCCTGCCTAGGCTTCATATCCGAGTCACGGCACCATTATGTCGCTCCCCCTCTTCGTGGAGGAACGACACTAAGCCCTGCCTAGGCTTCATATCCGAGTCACGGCACCATTATGTCGCTCCCCCTCTTTGTGGAGGAACGACACAGGACCCTGCGCTGTTCTTTTGTCTGCTCGGCCCTCCCCGGGTTTGCTGCTGGTTCTTCCCGGGTTGGCTACTGTCCCTTCCACCTCCGTGGAAGGGCGGTTCCCCCTGGCCACATTCCCCACTTCCGCGGGGGAGCGGCACACCGCCGGCCGGCTCTCTCGGGGGCTGCACAGGCGTTCCCCTTAGATGTTCCCCTTAGATGTTCCTGGTGAATGCCGTCTCTCTCCTCCTTTATAGTCCTCCTCCGCCAATCCTAACTTGGCTGCCCACACGCCGAGTACGCTGCTCTCCTCCAATCAGGAGTAGGTCCTACAGTTTATTGGTTGAACTGGAGGCAGCTGCGTAGAAGCTGTTTTCTCCTCTCCCAGCGCCATATTGTGGGAGAGCAGATGCATAGAATAAGTCTTAATTCCAGTAACTCAGTCTAGTCCGGGTTGCTCCCCACATCACCATTGGATATTTTGGAGCCACATTAAGCTACTCAAGGAATAAAGAAATTGGGGTGAGGGGATGGCATTGTGGCACAGTTGGTTAAGCCAGCACCTGCCATGCCAGCACCCTATATGAGTGCCAGTTCGAATCCCAGCTGCTCCACTTTCGATCCAGCTCCCTGATAATGTGCCTAAGAAAACAGCAAAAATGGCCCAAGTTCTTGGGCGCCTGATACCCACGTGGGAGACCCAGATGCAATTCCTGCCTGTTGGCTTTGGCCTGGCACAGCCCCAGTGGTTGTGGCCATTTGGGAAGTGAACCGACAGATGGAAGATGTGAGTGTGTGTGTGTGTGTGTGTGTGTGTCTCCCCCTCTCTGTAACTCTGCCTTTCAAATAAAATAAATAAATTTAAATTTAAAAAAAGAAGAGAGGCCAGCGCTGTGGCATAGAGGGTAAAGCCACCACCTGCAGTGCTGGCATCCCATACGGGCACTGATTCAAGTCCTGGCTGCTCCACTTTTCATCTAACTCCCTGCTAATGTGCCTGGAAAAAGTAGTGGAGGATGGCCCAAGTGCTTGGCCCCTGCACCCACGTGAGAGACCTGGATGAAGCTCCTGGTTTCAGTCTGGCCAAGGTCTGGCCATCCATTTGGGAGTGAACCATCGGATAGAAGATCTCTCTCTCTGCCTCTGCCTCTCCTCCCTCTCTGTAACTCTGCCTTTAAAATAAATAAATAAATATTTTTTAAAAAGTTACTTGCTTGGGCAAGAGTCTCTTGGAATAGAAAACTATAAAAAAAGAAATCTGAGATGGCATATTTTTATATTTGTATAAATAAAGGCAAATGCCCTGTTATGACATCACACAACATGACTGTTCACACATTCTTCAGGATTAAACAAGGCTAATTTGTGTCTATTATGACATACTTATCTTACTTCATTACAGAATAGTAGAAACTGGTAATACAGCAAGTGTAAGAACCCAGGCCTCATTTTGCATTTTAACTGTACTATAGAAAATGTTTTCCACGGCTAGTGCCGCGGCTCACTTGGCTAATCCTCCACCTGCGGCATAGGCACCCCGGGTTCTAGTCCCAGTTGGGGCGCCGGATTCTGTCCCGGTTGCTCCTATTCCAGGCCAGCTCTCTGCTGTGGCCCAGGAGTGCAGTGGAGGATGGCCCAAGTCCTTGGGCCCTGCACCGGCACGGGAGACCAGGAGGAAGCACCTGGCTCCTGGCTTCAGACTGGCGCAGCGCGCCGGCTGTAGCAGCCATTTGGGGGTGAACCAACGGAAAAAAGGAAGACCTTTCTCTCTCTCTCTCTCTCTCTCTCTCTCTCTCACTGTCTAACTCTGCCTGTCAAAAAAGAAAAAAAAATGTTTTTCACTATAATGTCTATTTTTTAAAAAGACTTATTTTATTTATTCAAAAGACAGTTACAGAGAGAGGTAGAGACAGAGAAAGAGTCTTCCATCTGCTGGTTCACTCCCCAAGAGGCCATAACAGCCAGAGCTGAGCTGATCTGAAGCCAGGAGCCAGGAGATTCTTCTGGGTCTCCCGCACAGGTGCAGGGGCCCAAGGACTTGGGCCATCTTCCACTGTTTCTCCATACCATTAGCAGAGAGCTGGATCAGAAGAGCAGTTGGGACACAAACCAGTGCACATATAGGATGCCAGCACTGCAGGCATCGGCTTTATCTGCTACACCACAGTGCGGGCGCCTACAATGCCCATTTGTGTTTTGTGCTTTATATCTGTGTTGTCCACACACACACAAAAAGCAGTTTGTATATTCTTAATAGATTTTCAACAGGTGGTGGTTTTTCTCTTTAACAGACTCAGGGAAACTTAAAGCTGGTGCATTCGTTAGTGTTAGTGTTGACTGCCGATGACAAAAGCCCCAAGCACAGAGGTTTACGCAAGATAGATGGTTCTTTCTCTTTTGTTTTAATATCCCAAATAGGCAGTGCTGGACTAGTTATGCTGCTCCATCGGCAGAGACTTTGGCTCTCTCTCTGGTTGCTTCATACTGTGATCTTGTCCACCAGGAACAGCAGCCTTTGTGTGGCAGGAGGAAGACAGGAGTTCACAGGAGGAGCACAGGGCTCACAGGCCAGGAGTCCTGGCCTCCTCTGGAGGGGGCAGTTCCCAGGTGCCCAGGACAGTCCCACTTACACCTCATGGCCACACTAACTCAAAGGGGTCTGGGAAGTATTTACTCGGGGTGGTCCCATGCCCAGTTAAAAAAAATCTAGAAGAGGAACAGTTATTAGGGAATGACTAACATTCTGCCACAGATGTTGAGTATGTTTCTTCTTGCTCAATAACAGCAGATCATAAACACAGCGGATGCCAGCATTAAACTCTGAAATCCTAGTTTGTATAAAAGACAACTTTTAGGAATTGCTTTCCTTCTGTTTGCCGCCTGCTACTAGCACCTGAGCTCTCCTCTGCTGGTTGAGTGTTTTTGTGTGTTACAAAGTCTGTTCCAGGGCCGGTGCTATGGCGGAGCAGGTAAAGCCACTGCCTGCAGTGCTGGCATCCCATATTGGTCCCAGTTCAAGTCCCTGCTGCTCCATTTCCAATCCAGCTCTCTGCTATGGCCAGGGAAAGCAGTAGAAGATGGCGCAAGTCCTTTGGCCCCTGCATCCATGTGGGAGACCTGGAAGAAGCTCCTGGCTCCTGGCCTCCTGGCTCCTGGCTTCGGATTGGCCCAGCTCTAGCTGTTGCAGCCATCTGGGGAGCGATCCAGCGGTTAGAAGACCTCTCTCTCTCTCTCTGACTTTTGTAACTCTGCCTTTCAAATAAGTAAATAAATCTTTTAAAAATAAGTAAATAAAAATAAACAGTCCATGGTCTGCCAAACATCGAGAATAAACTTCCAAACCAATCCACCTCACTTTAAAAAAAAAAAAGTCTATTCCTTTGATTCTCTGATCTGGTTTAATACAAACTATCTTCACAAATTTAACTGTGGCATTTTCTGAACTTGGAAGACTAGCAATTTGTTTCAAGATCTAGAAAATGGGAAAATTAATTTGTATCTGTTTTTTTATGTATGACAACAGGCTCAAAAATAGAATTGTAATACTTTTTAAAAATTTATTTATTTATTTATTTATTTATTTGAAAGTCAGCCCAATTGGCCACAACAGCCAGAGCTGCGCTGATCTGAAGCCAGGAGCCAGGAGCCTCTTCTGGGTGTCTCACACAGATGCAGGGGCCCAAGCACTTGGGCCATCTTCTACTACTTTCCCAGGCTATAGCAGAGAGCTGAATCGGAAGTAGAGCAGCTGGGACCCAAAGTGGAGCAACTGGGACTCGAACTAGTACCCATATGGGATGCTGGCACTGCAGGCGGCGGCTTTACCTGCTATGCGACAGCGCTGGCCCCTCTAAAATGTTTATACTTGTTTTCAACCTAGTGTTCTTAAATATAGCTATAAACAAATGTATCAAATAACTTGTTATTCATTTGCTCAGAATTTCTGTATTTATTAACTATTAATCTAATTTATTTTCATAGCTTTCCTATGAATTCAATACTATTAAGCTCTCAATTCTATAAACCTAAAAACAAAAATAAAGAGATTTTAAGGTGCTCAACAGTAACTGGATGATGTGTTGGGAATTGAACTTAACTTCCCATCTCATGGTAACATTATCTAGTCACTGACCTACACTTTCAGGCTAATCAGTTCCAACTTTTAGTATATGTGCCCCTGAAGTGAACACTCAGCCTAATTAGTTAAAAAAAATGATAAAGGGGTGGCGGTTGTGGCACAGCAGGTTAAGTCACCAGTTGGGACAACTGCATCCCATATCTGAGTGCCTCCACTTCTGATCCAGCTTCCTGCTAATGAACTCCCTGGGAGGCAGCAAATCATGGCTCAAATACTTGAGCCCCCCAACCCTTGTGTGAGACCCAGATAGGGCTCCTGGCTCCTGGTTTTGCTTTGATCCAGCCCTGGCTATAGGGGGCATTTGGGGAATGAGTCAGCAAAAGGAAAGTGCACTCTTGCACTCTCTCTTTCTCTGTCTCTCTCTTGTCACTGTGTCTTTCAAACAAATAAAAAATTTAAAAAATTAAAGCATACAGAAAATTAATAGGAATGATTTGAATATTGAAGAAATGTGAGTATCAAATATCAGTCACCATCCCAGTCACATAATGCATTCTCTGACTTATAGTGAAAGTCATATTTATGACCAATTTGGCATGGTGTGTGTGTGTGTGTGTGTGTATGTGAATCAACTGGGACTCATTAGCCAACTGCTATGGAGACTAATAAAAGACACCACTACTAAAAGGCATAGCACACTGGAAGCAATGCAATTCCTGTATTTTAGAGATTCTGAGAAATGCTTTATCTTTAGTTTCACAACTCATCACAAAATCTCTGTGGTCCCTGGATAGCCAATGTGTCTAGTTCTGCATTATTACTTGGGAGACAAAAAAGCACCTCTGGTATAGACAGCTCTGACTCTGGAAGATGCAGTCCTGACCTCAACTCTGAAAGTCACCCCATGGAGTAGCCAGAAACTACAAGAAGCTTATATGAGGTTTCAAGTTACAGTTCTGCTCTGCCACAGAAGTCTGATGGCCAGAACTGTCCCTCCTAATGTCCCTTAGGATGCCAAATCTTTCCCATAGTTCTTACTTAAATGTTTTAAGAGAGGTTCATTCCCTGCTGCTATTACCTCTTATGTTCATGGTTGGCCTTTACCTACTGACTTAGGGTAGGGATTTATAGTACAGGGACATCTTTGAGTAAGAAAAATGGATGCTCTTTTCTCTGTTGAACTAAATAATAACCCTGTTCTAGTAAGAGCTATAGAACCAGGTTGTCAAATTCCCATTACATTCAATTCTCTGGGTGTAACCCTACAGGGCAGGACCAGAATTGTATCTACTCAACTGATGCTCACTGCTTTCTGCAAGGTTGTCAATGGATGAAAGTGAAACTGTTAGGTAAATGTCTAGATGGCTAAAAACAAATCTGGTCAATTGGAGAATCTCCAGATAATAGGCTGAAAATTTCCCTTTGAAACTGAAAGCTGAGGTCACAGAGGTACAACCTCTATGTCCTATGAATATGTAAAAGGCAAGAAAGAGGCTAAATACATAGGCTGGGCATTCATACCAATTTTGTTTATAAAATTTCATCTTCTTTTGCAGCTTTGTATTCTCTCTTTGTGATGCCATTCAATCCCTATTATTAAATCCTAATGGGTTTTGACAGTTTCTATTGGATTGGATTGTGTTGGATTCAAGGTATCTTACGGATTTGATTTCCTTTGTTTGTGATCTTGGATAAGACACGACTTTGTGCAGAATAAACTGAAGTGTGAATGAACAGATGGGAACATGACCTTGTGTGGGTGAATGAGGAAAAAAAATCAGTAACCTGTACCTTGCCTCCATCACTATTTGCAGTTTTAACCCTGTGCTGTATTGCTTTGGAGTGAGACAGGGTAGGTCTGAAATTTCAGACCTGTCAATTTATGAAGGTACTTGGACAAGTTATTTACCCTGCTTTCCGAGGCCATTAGCAGGGAGCTGGAATGGAAGTGGAGTAGCCGAGACTTGAGCTGGTGCCCATATGGGATGCCAGCATTGCAAGCAGCAGCTTTACCTGCTATGCCACAGTGCCAGCCCCTTGGGGGCATTGTTAAAATTGCAATATCTGAACAAATAAATAAGAATCTACAGAAACTGGACTTCAGCATCAGTATTTTAATTTTAATCTCAGTGATTCCAATGTGCAGCTTCACTTGAGAATTACTGACCTTGAACAAAATCTACTTGAGTCTCTTAATAAGCATTTGCACCTGCTCCCATGGAACTCCACATATTTATTGTAAAGCTCACCGAGCAGGCTCACAGCAGATGACCCTGCATCTGCGCTAAGGACCAGGCCGCTAGCACTCCTTGATACTGAGCATTCCTTGCTGGTCCTTCCCTATTCCAGACCACTCCATCTAGGAAAAGTGTGTAATCCCAGTTCCTACTGGAAGTCTTCTACAAACACAAGAAAAAAAGACCTGAAGAGAAGTAGACACCACTGATGGGAATGAACAAAGACAGAAGGGACATGGATCCTTGGTGGAAGGAGCTGTTAAGTCAATCCACCCAGAAGGCTTGGCTAGCTCTGTAAGGCTACTATGGGCCAAGAAACTTCCTTACTGTTCAAGTTACTTCAAGTTGGGGTTTCTGTTTCAGCCAAAAGCATTATTGCATTGTATCATCAGTCTGCAGTGCTCTTGAAATCAATGGCTCTAGATCTTATCTGTCGTTATCAGATGTCAGAAATGACATAGTACAAACCCGAAATATGACATATTTTTAGAATATCCAGTCACAATGTTCTTGTCTCAGTAACACAGACAATGGAATTTAAATGTTGCACAGCTGCAAAAACCTAGACTTTGAAATATGACACATTTTCAAACTGTATTCTGATCATTTGACTCTTTTCTTCTGGTGTGGCTTCTAGCAGTGCAAACTATATTACATGAAATTTCCTTATGGTGTTATTTCAATGAATTTTCACAGTACAAATGAGTCCAAGTCCTAGGTCCTGAATATGCCCTTTAAATTTAATGACAACTGTGATATTACCATAAACTACTAATACCTATCAAATTTTATCTATTGAAAATATATGAAACTCCATTTCTTCAAAATATGCTTCCCAAAGTACAGAAGAGTATAAAAAAAAAGGGGGGGGGGAAGAATCTGCCTTTTATGGGGGGCGGCGCTGTGGCTCAGGTTAAAGCCCTGGTCAGCAATGCTGGCATCCAATATGGAAGCCAATTCAAGTCCCAACTGCTCCACTTCTGATTCAGCTCTCTGCTATAGCCTGGAAAACAGTAGAAGACGGCCCAAGTCCTTGGGCTCCTGTACCTGCTTGAGAGACCTGGATGAAGTTCCTGGATCCTGGCTTTGGATCTGTGTAGCTCCAGCCATTGAGGCCAATTGGGGAGAACCAATGGATGGAAGATCTCTCTCTCTCTCTCTCTCTGCCTCTCTCTCTCTCTCTCTCTCTGCCTCTGCCTCTCTGTAACACTGCCTCTTGAAAAAAAATCTGCATTTTTATTTGGACATATACACATTAGGAAACTGTAGAAATTATGAACAAAGGTTAGTTTGGTTAGCAGGGGTAAGGGGACTGGGTAGATTGGGATTTGGGGAAGAAAAATTCCTATGTACTCTGAAATATACTTTCTAGTCTTTGGATGTGTGATTATATTACATATGTATCCTTTAAATCAAAATATCACTTTAAGAAAAATAAATTGAAAAATTCTAAAATATACTTTTTTTCCATTTTATTTAAGAGGCAAAGAGACAGAGAGAAATCTTCGATTCACTGGTTTACACCCTTAATGCTTGCAACAGCCAGGGCTGGTCCACATGGACAGCAGGGACCCAAGTACTTGAGCTGGTGTCTGCTGCCTCCCAGGGTGTGCGCCAGCAGGCAGCCAGATCAGAAGCAGAGGAGCTCGGAATCAAGCCAGGCACTGATATGGAAGGTGGGCCTCCCCAGTGGCATCTTAACTACTGCAGCAAATGCCTGCCCCTAACGTATACTTCTTACCAGAAGCACACCCACATATATTAATTGTTCTGCTATGGAGAATCCACCAACAAAAGAAAACCTACCTTCTCCACTCACTACTACACTAGACGTTCAGCTGAAACAACACGAAATGAAGCATTTAGAAGCCCGGATGCGGATTGCTCCTGACACAGTGATCCCATCCCATCACGACATCCAGTACATTGAGCTCACAAACGACCCTGAAGCACCAAGTATCTAAGAGTAAAACAGTCAGAGAGAAGGGGAAGGGGCCGGCGTGTGGCCTGTGGCACCAGCATCCCATATGAACGCCGGTTCAAGTTCTGGCGCTCCAGTTTTGATCTAGTTCCCTGCTCATGCACCTGGGGAAAGCAGTAGAGGCTGGCCCAAGTGCTTGGGCCCCTGCACCCATGTGGGAGACCTGGAAGAAGCTCCTGGCTCCCGGCTTCAGCCTGACCCAGCTCTGGCTGTTGCGGCCATTTGTGGAATGAACCAGCAAATGGAAACTCTCTGTCTCTCTCTCTGTCTCTGTCTCTCTCTCTCTCTCTCTCTCTCTATATATATATATATATATGTATATATATATATATATATAAACTTCTGTTTTTCAAATGATAAGCAAATCTTTAAAAAGAGACATGGCTAAAGGTAGGAATAGAAAGAGGCTGAGTTAACACTTCAGCCTACTTCTGAAGAATAGGCACTACTAACAAATCTTACAACCAACAACTAGATGTCATACAAATGACACATCAGTAGTGACTGATTAGAGCTCAGCAAAGGTTGTTTACATCGCTGTCTTCCAATTTGCTCCAGCTGTCATTCCAAACCAGTTCTTGTCCTTGACTTTCCTCTCTAGACAGTGGAATCCAATCCTAATAACAGCAATAACAGTGCCAGCTAGCACTTCTTATTTATTTATTATATGCATCTCCTACCAAGTATATATTTTAGGCTGAAGCATTTAAAAGGCACTCACAGATCCAATCAGGTTCATTACATATAATATAATATATATTATATGTCTTATTATATATATCTTATATATATTATATATAAAAATATATCCCTTGAGGGCTGGTGCTGTGGCACTGGCACCCACATGGGTGCCAGTTCAATTCCCAGCTGCTCCGCTTCTTCTTCTTTTTTTTTTTTAAGATTTATTTATTTATTCAAAAGTCAGAGTTATACACAGACAGAAGGAGAGGCAGAAAGAGAGACAGGTCTTCCATCCACTGGTTCACTCCCCAACTGGCTGCAATGGCCAGAGCTGTGCCAATATGAAGCCAGGAGCCAGAAGCTTCTTCCAGACCTCCCACATGCATGCAGGGGCCCAAGGACTTGGGCCATCTTCTGCATTCCCAGGCCATATCAGAGAGCTGGATAGGAAGTAGAGCAGCTGGGACTAGAACCGGTGCCCATATAGGATGCCAGCACTGCAGGCGGGAGCTTTACCCACTACGCCACAGCACCAGCCCCAACATTTAAGAATATATAGATATATGTGTATATTCTTAAGGAATATATATATCCAGGAAAAAGCGCCTGGCTCCTGGCTTCAGATCAGCGCAGCACTGGCAGTGGCAGTATATAAGGTTAAGTCTAAAAAGCATACTGTCAAATGGTACATAAACTCGTCAGAGTCATGTAAAAATATCTGCACGGGGGCCGGCGCTGTGGCACCAGCATCCCATATGCACATTGGTTCTAGTCCTGGCTGCTCCTCTTGTGATCCAGCTCTCTGCTAATGGCCTGGGAAAGCAGTAGAGGCTGGCCGAAGTGCCTGGGCCCCTGCACCCGCATGAGAGATCCAGAGGAGGCTCCTGGCTCCTGGCTTCAGATCGGCCCAGTTCCGGCCATTGCAGCCATTTGGGGAGGGAACCAGCTAATGGAAGACCTCTCCCTGTCTCTGCCTCTCACTGTCTGTAACTCTACCTGTCAAATAAATAAATAAAACCTTTTTTAAAAATCTGCACATGCACGAAGCTCAGAAGATGAGACGTGGTTGGGAGGTGGTGCAGCAGTTAAGATGCCACTTGGGACACCCTCATCCCGTATTAGAGTGCCTGGGTTTGAGTCCTGTATCCACTCCTGGTTCCATCTTCCTGCTAATGTGCACCGTGGGAAGCAGCAGTGACACTTAATACTCGGTTTCTTACCACCCATGTGGGAGACCCAGACCGAGTTCCAGGCTCCTGGCTTTGGCCTGGCCCAGCCCTGCTTGTGGAGGGTATTTGGGGAGTGAACCAGCAAATGGAAGATCTCTGTCTGTCTGTCTGTCTCTGTCCTTCTGTCTCTTTCTCTCTGGCTTTACAACAAATAAAAAAATTTTAAGTAAAAAGATAATATGCAAATTTTAAGGTTGTTGTATTAGTAGTATGGAATAACAGGTGGCTTTTTTTTTTCATTTTCTCAAAATTACCTCCAGTCCTCTTGCTAACGCACGTATTATTTTAACTTACATTGGTCAGCATTTACGTTCAGCTGCACAACAAATTCCAACACAGTGGTGAATTCAGTTTGCACTTTGTTCCTCTCTCATAATACAGGCCTCTAATGTTTTGGCATTGACCTTGGAAATAGGGGAGTTGGGGCGGGGGAGGGGAAAACCTTCTAAGTTACTGAGGAAATATCTTCCTCATCACTAATGTGTCCATTTAAACTCCTGTCCGGCTCTTCTTCCCAGAACTTTCAGAGTTCAATATCATAGCTGATAGCGTTAACAGAAACCATCCTACCTGGAGCCGTAATAATGAATGGTGAATTGTTACTTCGCCTGCTTCTAGTCTGAGGCATTTACAGGATCCCCTAATTTCAGGCTTTACCCCAGGGTAAATCTTTGAGAATGGAAGTTCAGCCACCCACGAGAGAGATCTTGTTTTAAATTGTTTGGTGTCTTTTCAACCAAACTTAGTGTTACATGAATATTCAATAAGAGCTCTTGATACATGCCTTATAAATAAACCAGTACAAATATTTTAAATACACACTGGAGGTCAGTCAAGCAGGTGTAAATATAAATGAAGACAAATGTGAGGAGACTATTCTTCCGGCTACATCATTAGAATCATTGCCTCAGAACTACAGTTCCAGCTGAGGTGTGAGGGGACGTGGATGGGTTGTACAGAGTGTCTGGCATGCTAACGCTCATAACATATCCTCACCAAGGGCACAGAACATAATGCACTATGTATCACATTACTGCCAAGCGAGGCACACGGACGCCAGTCGAAAGTCAATATCATTCATATGTTGCCTGTGATAGTGGCACAAAATCTGAACTTTCACACCAATTAAAGAAATCTTTTCTTTACAGAAAAAAGAAATGGTAATAATCTTAAAGGCTAAAACAATCACCAATTTCCAAAACAAAATCATATTTTCCCCGTAAACGAGACCTTCCTTTTGGGTGCTACATTAGTAGATGGCAGCACAGTCCCTCCAGCCGCCTGGTAGTGTCACCTGTTTTCTTTTTTTGTGACAGGCAGAGTGGACAGTGAGAGAGAGAGAGACAGAGAGAAAGGTCTTCCTTTGCCGTTGGTTCACCCTCCAATGGCCGCCGCGGCCGGCGCACCGCGCTGATCCGATGGCAGGAGCCAGGTACTTATGCTGGTCTCCCATGGGGTGTAGGGCCCAAGCACTTGGGCCATCCTCCACTGCACTCCCTGGCCACAGCAGAGAGCTGGCCTGGAAGAGGGGCAACCGGGACAGAATCCGGCGCCCCGACCAGGACTAGAACCTGGTGTGCCAGCACCGCAAGGCGGAGGATTAGCCTAGGGAGCCACGGCACAGGCCCACCTGTTTTCCATCACATTGCCAATGTGCAGTGAGGCGCTCACGAGTGCCCCCATCATCTCCTCTCCACCAGGTGACAGCCAGTAACTGCCTAACTCTTCTCTCCATCAAGAGCATACGATCTGAATTCCCTCCCTGCAGAATTCAAGGCATAGACCAATTTGGATTCATTCACTTTTTTTAAAAATTTACTTTTACTTTATTTATTTGAAAGTGGGGGGGGGGGGGGAGAGAGACAGAGTGAGAGAGAGAGAGCTCTCCCATTTGGTGGTTTACTCCCTCGATGCCTATAGTGACAGAGGCTGGGCCAGGTTGAAGCTGGGAACTAGGAACTCAATCCAGGTCTCCCACATGGATGGCAGGGACCCAACCAGTTGAGCCATCACCATTGCCTCCTAGGTGTACACCATCAGGAAGCTGGAATTGGGAGCAGAGCCAGGATGCAAACCCAGGCACTTCAATGTGGGATGTGGGTGTTGTCCCGAATGGTGTCTGAACTACTGATCCAAATGCCTGCCTCTTATCTCACTTTCTAACATTATCACTCATAAAAAACCCCAAGCATACCTGATCCCTAAACAACTAAAAAAACCTACATACCTTATTGCTGTTCCTACCATTCCAAGTATAAAATGCTAAAATATTCCTTCCTTCTTTAACAAAATAAAAATTCAGATACCTTCTAGTACTTGGTTCAGTTGCCACTTCCTTAGTTAACCTTACCTTGAGACTGTTAGCAGGCACTCCTTCCACCTTGCTCTCATGACATTTGGCTTATTTTGTGTGGTATTGACAGTAAGATATTATAAGGATATAATAAAATAAAAATATGAGCAGCATTATTTTAAAGGCCTTATTATGTTCCAGGCACTTTGTTGAGCAAGCATTAATTCATACAGCTATAACCATTACTATTCAGTGTTATCGTAGCATCTACAAGATTAAGTGACTCATTTGAAGTAGAGCAGCTGGAATTGGGAAACTCAAATCTATAGTACTCTGTTTGAGACTAGTAGTATTTATAATTCTGTCTCTCCAGCTAAACATGAAGCTCTTTTTCAGAAAGGCAGGCAGACAGGCAGAAACACAGAGAAGTCTTCCATCCACTGGTTCACTTGCCAAATGCCTGCAACAGCCAGGTGGGCCAGACAGAAGCTAGGAGCCAGGAACTCAATCCAGGCCTCTGACATGTGTAGCAGAGAGCCAATTACTTGAGCCATCACTGCTGCTTCTCAGGATACAGGTTAGCAGGAAGTTGGAATGTAGAGTGGAGCATGGGACTTAAACCTGGGCACTCCAATACAGAAAACAGATATCCCACTGCACCAAATGCCCAGCCCCTGGGAGCTCCTTGAGATGTAGGTGTAGCTTTGTAGTTGTGTGTGCCCACAGTGCCTAATGCCATGTTTTGTGCATAATAACTGCTCAGATTCTTTAATAAATAAAATGGAAAAGAGTATGTGGAAGTTTGACACCACCACTACAGTTTTCTTACACTACTTCTTCCATGGCTATCCTCCTCCTCCCCAACTCATCATTACAGTTCACAGAACCTGCATACAATCCCTACAGCAGCGGTGGCCATCACAGAGCACCATGATTCACACTGGCTGCACTGCGCTGAGAGCTATGCTGTGCAAGGGCTGCGTGAGGAGCAGGCTAACACAGACGCGGCACTAGAGACTCGGCTAGAAATATGCCAGCAGTTTGAGCTCCTTTCCACATGACTAGTGACAGTTTTATCTAAGCTGCAAGCACTCCAGCCCTCCAAGCATTAGTACCATAATATTTATTGAGCAATAACAATCGCTCCATGCAATTCAGAATGTTGAATTGGGCATCATCTTTACCCAAGAGGCTTGTAATTTAAATTCTACAGGCCTAGGGAAGCAGAAGAGATAAGAAGGCAGTGGCCTTCTCCCCTCTATCTCCCACCCCCTCGGTGTTCAATAAACAACGCGACATTCCTTCAACAAGTCAAAGTACTCCTGGATAAGGAGTTAGGCACTTGGTGCAGACGCATTAGCTCGCTAAGGCTAAGATGATGGCATACAGTGCGCTGGAGGAGTGATTTGCTAGGCAGACACTAGAGTCCCAAACAAGTTAGTACAGCTTTCAAATGTGCTTTATAGGGGCTAGCGCTATGGTGCAGTGGGTTAACGCCCTGGCCTGAAGCGCTGGCATCCCATATGGGCGCCGGTTCTAGTCCCGGCTGCTCCTCTTCCGATCCAGCTCTCTGCTATGGCCTGGGAAAACAGTAGAAGATGGCCCAAGTCCTTGGGCCCCTGCACCTGTGTGGGAGACCTGGAAGAAACTCCTGGCTCCTGGCTTTGGATCAGCGCAGCTCCAGCCATTGCAGCTATCTGGGGAGTGAACCAGTGGATGGAAGACCTCTCTCTCTCTCTGCTTCTCCTCTCTGTATAACTCTGACTTTCAAATAAATAAATCAATCTTTTTTTAAAAAAAGTGCTTAATATTCTAACTAACGAAATCTATGATAAGAGATCAAAGATGCAGCCAATGTTGGCCCTAGGAAAAAAATCCTAGAAAAGCTGGAAATATAAATTGTACCTCTTCTGAGAGCACCATCTTCTGCTTTCTTGTATGTGCTCCTTTTAGTCCACCAGACTCCACCCTATTTCTGAGTTCAACCAGTCTCTAGTGAAATTTTAAATGGCAATGAGCCTATTAAACACTACATCTTAAAGTTAATTTAAAAAATATTTATTTGAAAGGCAGAGAGAGATCTATCCATTGGTTTACTTACCCACTATCTACACAGCTGGAGCTAGGCCAGGCCAAAGCCAGGTTTCTATCCAAGCCTACCATGTGGGTAACAGGAACCAATATTATTACAGGGAGCTGCTTCCCCCCACGGTACGCATTAGCAGGAAGCTGGAATGGAGAGAGGGTTGGGATTCAAACCCAGGCACTCTGATATCAAATGCAGGCATCTCAAGTGAATTATTTTTTTTTTCTTTGACAGGTAGAGATATAGACAATGAGAGAGAGAGACAGAAAGAAAGGTCTTCCTTTTGCTAGTTCACTCCCCAAATGGCTGCCACGGCTGGCGCTGTGCCGATCAGAAGCCAGGAGCCAGGTGTTTCCTCCTGGTCTCCCATGTGGGTGCAGGGTCCAAGCACTTGGGCCATCCTCCACTGCCTTCCCGGGCCACAGCAGAGAGCTGGACTGGAAGAGGAGCAACCGGGACTAAAACCCGGCACCCATATGGGATGCTGGCGTGGCAGGCAGAGGATTAACCAAGTGAGCCAAGAGGCACCAGCCTCTCAAGCGAATTCTTAAATGCTGTGCCAAATGCCTGCCCCAATTTCTATTTCTATCAAAGTAATACATGTATGTAATTTAAGAACTAGCACATAACATAAAGCAGTTTCTTAGGCCATAGCACCCTCAATCTCTATTTCTGATTCCTTATAGTAACCACTTTTAATTCTGTTAGCTATTTCTTTTGGGGTTTGCATTCATCTTCTAAATAATATATTGTTACTTCTTGACTTTTGAATTTTTAAACATTATTTCATTCTATAGAAGATGAGCTACCTCACTTAACACATCTATCACCCCCCTACACACACACACCTAGAAGCACACACATATTTCTCCTTCTCAACTTTCCAACATAATTGCAGCCTATGCTCAGGTTAAATTCATAATTAAGGTTTACATAATTTGAGTCTATAAAAATTATTGACAGATCTCTCATAGAGTATATTATATTTCTTGTGCAACTTTATTTCTCATGAGTTTGTATTTGCTTCCGATTTTTTGATTGCTTAAGTTTCTTTATACTGATCACAATCCCATTCTCAAACCCTGAGATCTCAATGTAATCAAACAGCTCATGTCACCCATCAGCTGAGCTTGTTTCTTGGAGACTTCCTTGGGGACTTCTCTGTCTTTCTTTTTCTTGCAGTCAGGAGTGACGGTCTTCTAGGTTGCTGGATACCTCCCACCGCAAGGCTTCCTTTCGCCAACGTCCTGGCAACTCCCTTTGCCTCTCTCCTGTGTTGGAGTCCTTGCCTTTTGCATTCTGTACTTCTCTCTCTCTTACTTTATGCTTCATTTTCAACAGAGCGTACCCTCTTATGCTTTCTTGGAGAAAGATACAGGGGCAGCAACTCTGTTGACCTTACCTATCTGAAACACATTTACTCTCATGTTTAAACAAAGAGTATAGACTTTTATTTTAGTAAGCATTTTCTCTTAGAATTTTTATGGCCTTTCTCTACTGTTTTCTAGTTTTAGCATTTACTAAGCAGAAAAACTGAAGGCCAAGTAGTTAGTGACAGAACTAGGCCTCCCTCCCACAACTAAATCCAATCTCAGGAATATTCTTTTCCTATACTACCCAGCCCCCGTGTATTAAAGTATGGAGGAATAAAATGAAATGAATTCCAGCAGTATTTGTCATTTCCTGAGGGGCTCATTTATAGACTTAAAGCTTAAGCAAATAAGTAAAATTATAATGGTAAAATAATCAAGAAATGTGGTTAATTTCAGAAGCAGAGTCCCTCAAATCACATAGCATAACTGCTCATCTATTTCTACTCAATGTGTCAAACTGGTAGCACACCCTGAAATTCCTTGGGATTGCAGAAAGCAGGTGATGGGAGATAATTACCCACGGGTGTCTCATGTTTCTGCATATCTTACCAGCAGAAACACTGACAGTCTTTGTTCCAGACTATCTTCAAGGACATATGTGTAGCAAACAGCCATGAGACATACAGATAATGCCTAGTTCTGGAGCAAAGGGCAAATTTGCTTTCAGCCCTGGACTGTAGAGATATTGTCTCCGGGAGTAAAAGACAGACACATATACTGGCTGTTATAAATGATTTTGGTTCTCTAAATTTAGGGTTCCAGGTGAGGTGTTGTGGCACCCTGGGTTAAGCAACTGCTTGGAACACCCACCTGCAGTATCAGAAGGCCTGTTTGCCCCTGCTCCTCCACTTTCAATCCAGCTTCCTGCTCATGCACCTGGGAAGGCAGCAGATAGTGGCTCAAGTACCTGGATTCTACCACCCTCATGGAAGCTCTAGATAGAGTTCCTGGTTCCTGGCTTCATCCTGGCCCAACCACAGCTGTTGTGGGCATTTGGGGAGTGAACTAGAGGATGGAAGATCTCTACATCTCCCCCCCGCCCTCTGTGTGTGTGTGTGTGTGTCTTACTCTTTCAAATAAATAAATAAAAACCTTTAAAAATAACAAATTCAGAGTTGCACACCTGTTGTACTTCCCTTTGCAGGTGCAAATATTACCTGATGCGTTGGCTGGAGAGGGCTAAGGCTCAGAGAACTGGCACAAATGCTGATCCTCTAGCTATTGCCAGTGCTGTGTGTAACAAACTCCTTGGTCTCTGACCCAAGGGACTCCTGTCTTCTGCCAGCACCCATGAAACTGTGGCAGGCTAGCTTGTTAGCTTGCAAATAGGATAAGATTCCAGACCCTTTTCCATTCATGAGAGGAGTGTATCCAAAAACATGAAGAAACGTTTCACAAGGATGTATAGATCTAAAGTGTTTCGTGTTTTACTTTTACATTTTAAAATAAGTTATTTGAGAGGCCAAGAGACACAGAGAGAGACACTCACAGACAGAGCCAGACAGACAAAGAGCTGCCATCTGCTGGTTCACTCCCATGCCTGCCTAGCAGGAGCTGGGATCACAATGTAAGTCTGTCACACGTGTGGCAGGGACCCAATTATTATAGCCTTCACCTGCTGCCTCCCGAAGTCTGCATTGCTGGGAAGCTGGAATCAGGAGCTAGAGATGGGAATCAAAGCCAGGCACTCTGATGTGGGACATAGTTCTCCTCACTGCTGGGCTGAATGCCTGCTCCCAAGAGTTTCCCATTTTAAAGAAAACAATTGTTTTGGATTGGGAATACAGAATTCAAACCTAACCATAGCCTGGGAGTCTGGAATTTAAATACATTTGAGATTTGACTTCAACAAGTTAAATATTTTTGCAATAAGCCTAAAGAGCTTATATGTTTCTTATTAGCATTCATTATTTTTATGATCAAGTATCCTATATTTTTGCAGAGCTCTTCATAGAACTTTTATCTTCCAATATATGACCATTTGGGAGGTAGCAAGAAGGCTCCCTTACAATTAACTAAAGCCTTCAGGGGCTATTTCAATTATTCTTGTAGACTCACAACACAATAGAATCTCTGAAATGTCTTAGAAATTCTTAATTTGAACCACAATACCAGGAAATGTCTTTTGAATATATGGCCTTTTATTCACTCCTGCTTTCAGTGTCATTGGCAATACCATTAAATTATTTGAAGACTGAGAACTCTGACCTTGTAACATGATTGATACTCAGTATTACTGCAAATTAACCTTCCTCATCACTGTCATGCTTCAAATACTCAGATGAAACTTAGTGTCAAGAAGAAAACACCTGCTTGCCACCGCGCAGCTTGTAGTTTCGACCCAATGAGAGAACAGTTCGGAGCCTAGCACATATGAGAGTTGGTCTCTGGTGCAGAGATCAACTAGAAAACTACAGGAAAGTCCCAGGAGGGATCAAAACATCACTATGATGAATTTATTCTACAGTTGTGGTAAAGGATTTAGGGAAATGCTATTCAAATTCCAGCTCTGCTCAGACCAATCATGAAGCTTTGGGCCTATTTTTTTTTTTTAACCTTCTCTGAACTCAACTTCTTTGTCTGAAAACTAGTTGTGATAATACCCATCAATACTGTTTTGAGAATCACAAAATATTGTTATGTGCAAAATTTCTGACACACGAAGAACTCCTAACTAAATGAATATACATTGAATTCAAATTACAGAGAAGTCCTGGAACAGTATTAGATCTTCCAGATAAAAATAATATGGACTCCTTAGACCTTCAAAACCTTGATGTCTCTGCCAACTTAAAACAAGAAACCAGTTTTCTCCTTTTGTTAAGTAAAGTGCTTAACACCTTCAATAAACAAGCCCCAGCTGGCTGTGGACAAAATTAGAAATTCTGCAGTGAGCTACAAGTTAGCTTCCTGACTGTGATTGTTACAGTAGGATGAAAACAGAAATAGAGAAACGTGTTAATAGAGAGTCTTGGATATCAAGTAAGGACTTTGGACTTCCTTCTGTAGGCAAGGAGGAAATGGTTAATATTTTTAAGTTAAGGGATGACAACTTAGGGAAAATTATTCTGGTAGTGATGCAAAAAATGATATGGTGGTAGTCTGGTGGTCAAAGAGTAAAGTAAGGAAGTTCAGTGGGAAGGCAATTTAAATATTCCAAACCAAAGACATCAGGCATTCAAGTCATGATGTTGTATTGATGTATCTGATGCGAAGTCAAAACACCTCTTACTGGTTATAAACTGCTCATGGAAAATGAGTAAACATTTACCCTTCAGATGATATAATGTGTTTATTATATCTTGGTCCCAGTAACCACTCTGCAAAATAATTCCTTCAAGTAGCTGATAGTTTTACAAATTGTGCTTAATAATATGGATCTCGAGATTCATCTAGGTTTAAAACAGACATTTTTTAAAGATTTATTTTTCAATTATTTGAAAGAGTTACAGAGAAAGGTAGAGAGAGACAGAGAGACAGAGACAGAGAGACAGAGAGGCAGAGAGGGAGGTCCTTCCATCTGCTCGTTCACTCCCCAAATGGCCCCAATAGCCAGAGCTGAGCCGATCCAAAGCCAGAAGCCAGGAGCTTCTTCCAAGTCTTCCACACAGGTGCAGGGAGGGACCCAGCACTTGGGCCATCCTCCACTACTTTCCCAAGCGCATTAGCAGGGAGCTAGAACGGAAATGGAGCAGCTGGGACTGCTCCACTTCCGTATGGGATGCTGGCGCTGCAGGCCTGGGCTTTAGCCCACTGTACCACAGCACTGGCCCCTAAAATATATTTTTAAATAAAGTTTATTTTAACACAAACTCTTCAGTTTTGAGAGAACAGAAAATTTATATTGAAATGACGAGATAGAGTTTGAGAGTTCAGTGAAACAAATGAAAGTTTTGGCATGAAGATGTTGGTTTACAAACATGTTAGTAACTTTTTCGTGTGACTGGGGTAGGAAATAGGCACTGACTGTGAGTCCCACGACTGCAGACCCACACGAACGCAGAAGGCTCACAGGTTGCAGGGAATTGGGACTTACACATGAGTTATGCGGGGCAGAAGAAATCATCTCAATATTTGTGTTCCATTTATGAGTAGAAACTCATCCTCTCAAATATTGCCACAGTTTTCAGCAAGCAAGATCATTTAGGTTTGCTGTCTCAGGGGCTTTTAAGAAATATTGGGTGGACATTACTGGGCTCATGTGCCTGTTTCCTTCTGTCATTTTTCTCTTTGCTGACCAAAGGAAATTACAAACCATTATGTGCCACTGTGCCATCATTACAGATTTATGAGAGAAGTAAATGACTCCTCTTATGGATTTAAGCATGCAGAAGCCTTAGGAGATGCTTTGCTCCAAATATAATTCCACTGCCCACTCCCAAAACTGATCTCTTTCTAACTTCCTCCTCCTCCTCCGGAATCAACGCAGAGGAAACAGAGTATTACCCACCCTCCCCCACCCCCCGGAAAACTTCAGATGAGCTACCAATGCTGCGTTCAGTTCTTCAGACAAATTCATAGTTGTATTTGATATTCATCTTCAGGTAAGTCTTTAAAAAATATGTCAGTTCCTTAAAAGTAAAATCAGAGGTATAAAAGCGCACGTGCAGTAAATCATTCCCCTCCAGGTATGACATTTTCAATTGAACCAGATCTCAAAGACTGAGGACTAAGAACCGAGTGTTTTCCAAATTGGAAATTTTCCAAATTGGAATTCTCAAATAAAATCTGGGACAAGTTAAACTCACCCTGAAGGCCTAGAGAAACATAGTTCCATGAAGACTGAAGAACTAGTAAGCCAAATGCACAGTGTTACTATCACAGTCTTGATAAGGTAACACCATAAGCAACAGGGAATCAAAGCCAGGTACTGTGATGTGGGATGCTTAACTGCTGGCTAACTGCTCCTAGATTTTGTTTCTAATTGTATAAGGTTAAAAAAAAGAGAAAGAGAGAAATGATTGAAAGAGACATCTGAGCAGTTATCCTGTTGAATTCGTAAGCAAAATAAAGCAACTACGACTTGACAGCTGGGAAAACAGTTTCCTATTTCTGAATCTCTGGCCACTAAAAGTTTCTCAGAGTAAGAACTGAGTTCAAGGTAAAGACTCAAATCAGGGGTGTGGCTGAAAGACCATTTGTTAAACCATTTAGCAGTGAAAGACGGAGCCCAGAGTATTCGGGATGTTGCATTACAGCCTAACTGCGGTCTAACGGCAAAAGTGGCCTCGTTAGAGTCAGGGTTGTGCTCTGTGTAGAAGAGTTTTACTAATAAAATCCCTGCCAGCCTAGACTAAAACAGAATGAGTGCAAAATGGAAAGATTCCTTCAGGTCCCCAATTTGCTGTATTACAGTAAGTAGGCTAAGAAAGTTGTTACCCAGCTACAAACATTAAAGTTTATTGTTGTTATTATTATTGTAAAGAAAGAGTATCTCAAAGGGTGGAAGAAAGAACCCTCTTCCTCTGAGAAGAACCTCAGGATGACAAGCTATAGGGTCACCCTTGAGAGAACTGGGCCCTCATTGGGGGACACTCCAGTCTTTCTTAAAGGGAACCAAGCAACATCTGTGAGGCTAGGCTTCAGAATGACCAGGGACCTCTGACAGCCAGTCTTCCTCTGTTTGAGTGAGAGTGCTTATTGCAATTACCGTGTTCCTATCTCACTGTTTCACAGCGGGTATGGGGACAGCTGAGTTCCCGAGGAGCTGCACTGAGAAGCTGCACTAGGAGAGCTCATCCACGCGTGGACGAGTGGCACATCACGATGCCGGACTTCGAGCCTGATACCCGAAGATCAAATAAGGCATGGGTGGCAGGTGTCTCATGAAAGCAGGGATTTTTCTTAGTTTTTCTCTTTGTTGTGTCCCAAACACTTAGAACAGGTCCTCAATAAATATTCATTGAAATAAAGAATAAAGCCTTCTTCACGTCATTGTACTTTGTATTGTTTTAGCAGACACTTGTGGTCTTCAAAGCCAAAAACACAAGACAATTGCGATCTAAATGTGGTGTCCTGGTCGCAGAAGCAGTGAATACTTTTGAAAAGAAGTAAAAGCCCCATGTGGATCCAGGGTGTCACAGTCAGAACCGGCCTTCAAAGCTCTTCAGATGATCAGCTTGTGCCCTGATGCATAAGATTCTGTTAACTTCACCTCCCTATTCATAACTATAGCATCATATCTGCCCATGAAGTTATTTAGCCCTTTCTAAGTCATCTGTTGACTGAATCTATCACCCCCCCCCCCCAGGGCAGTCAGCTCCACAAGTTGGCCATACACTGGGTGAAAAACTGTGTTTTATTCTAAATTTATGGCAGTCATTAATTTTGCAGAAGGAGTGACCCTTGTCTTAATCGTTGGAAGACACAAAATTAAGTAAATTGAGTTGGCAATAAGGATGTCATTTTAGCAGTTTTGTATGGTAATGTTCCATTTATCATATGAACATGTGGCTGTGTTAGAAAGATATGAATACCTAATTATTTCCCTTTTCAATTTTTGCCTTCACAGGAGGACGGAAAGGAAATTTCAGGATAGAAATGAAGGGAAAAGGAAGAAAAAAACAAATAAAGGATGTGAGTAAATGAGATTGTCTAGATTGTGCACTGCTACTATTCTGCTTGGGTTCCTTTTAAATTGCTATGGTCTAAGATAATAAGATAAAGGAAATTGATTCAATCAGTTTCAAAGCTGAAGTTTTCCTGGGTGGCCATAACAAGTATTTGACTACTTCTATCCCTTAGGTTGGAAATGGAAGAAGAAGGATTTGCTCTTGACAGAATCTTATTCTTGAGGCTAAGGTTGTCTTTAAAACCATTAACAAAGTATTTTCTAATATAATTACCACATGGTATTTAGGCATGTGTGTCATTTTTCTCCGGGTCTAGCCCATGCTATTGAAGTGTGTAAGGTCAGCTAGTAAGGGGCACTTTGCTGCCTGCTGCATGATCAATCAGGTTGGGGGCCTCGGTGGGATTAAGCCTTGGAATAAACAGGATTTATTTGTTTAGCTTTGGCGATTCAGAAGGGCTTTACTCATTGTACTAATCACACATTTTCTGAAACACAAGATTCTGTATTATTTAAGGTTAAACTCTAAGGGAGCTCTTTCAGCAACTATAGCCAAGGGTACTTCAAAAAGCTTGTGGAAAATGGAATTAAGAGTTAAATTTATTTTGTTGCAAAATATTTTGAAATTCATGCATATGCGCGCTCCTCAAAAGGTCCATAAAATGCATATTACAAAAAATTATGCATGGATTTCAATTTTTTTACACCAAAATACTCTGCTTTTTGTTTTCTTGGTTTTTGTTTTTTGAGAGGCAGAGAAATACATACAGAGCTCCCATTCACTAATCGACTCTCCAAATGCCTGCAACAGCCAAGATTTGAGCCATGCTGAACTCAATCCAGATCTCCCAAGTGGGACCCAACCACTTAAGCCATCACCTGCTACCACCTAGGTTGTACGTTACCAGGGAGCTGGAAGGGGCAGCAGAGCTAGAACTCAAACACAAAAACTCCAATATGGGATGTGGGTGTCTCACCCAGCAGTTTAATTGCTCTGACAAATACTTGCCCTAGAATAAACCTATCTTGTAATTTAATTTTGTATGAACTTTTTGAAGTATCTTTATACAATCATAACATAAAGCAAGAAATGATGGACATGAGAGAGTTGCCCTCTTAGATATTTTAGGGAATGAAAGGTTGGGCAGCCTTGCTGCCTCAGCTCTGCCTCAGTTGTAACATTTGGAAAGAGAATAACCCTTTAGTATGGGTCCAAATTATGGCCACTTTAAAATTTCATCCAAGGGGGTGGGCTTTTGGTGTAGCCAATAAGCTGCTGCTTCTGACACCCTCATCCTATATCGGGGTACTTGGGTTCCAGTCCCCATTCTGTTGCAGATTCCAGCTTCCTATTAATGCATACCCTGGGAGGCAGTAGGCAAGTGCTTACGTCCCAGCTATCCACATGAAAGATGTAGTTTGAATTCCCAGCTGCCATCTTCAGCCTGGTCCAGCCCCAGCTGTTGCAGGCATTTAAGAAGCGAACAATGGATGGATGGGAAATCTCTCCCTATCAGTCTCTGCCTTTCAAATAAATAAATAAACAATAAATAGTTTAGAAAAAGATTTCATCCAAGGCTTTGTTTGCCCAAACCCAGAGAAATCTGCTCCTCTTCCAACGTCAGGAGCACTAGAAAGATTATTTTACCCTGGGCAGCACTGGTGAGAAAAGCAACTTAGAAGTGTACAAGAACTTCTTCCTCCATGATCTGCTGAAAGATAAGTAACTAAAGTCTTGCCAGTGGTGCAGCCTTCAATGCATAGGACAACACTCATGAGTATGTTGATCCAATATACTTTAAAAATGTTATTTTCCAAAACATATGAGTTCAGTTTTCTTTCTTTTTTAAAAATATTTTATTTATTTATTTGACAGGTAGAGTTACAGACGTGAGAGAGACAGAGAGAAAGGTCTTCGCTCTGTTGGTTCACTCCACAAATGGCTGTGACGGCCGGAGCTGCGCCAATCCAAAGCCAGGAGCCAGGTGCTTCTTCCAGGTCTCCCAAGCGGGTGCAGGGGCCCAAGGACTTGGGCCATTATCCACTGCTATCACAGGCCATGGCAGAGAGCTGGACCAGAAGAGGAGCAACCAGGACTAGAACCGGCGTCCACATGGGAGGCTGGTGCCGCAGGCGGAGGATTAACCCAGTGCACCACGGCACACTGTTTTCTTTCTTTTCTTCCTTCCTTCCTTCCTTCCTTCCTTCCTTCCTTCCTTCCTTCCTTTCTTTCTTTCCTTCCTTCTTTCTTTCCTTCTTTCTTTCTTTCTTTCTTTCTTTCTTTCTTTCTTTCTTTCTTTCTTTCTTTCTTTCTTTCTTTCTTTCTTTCTTTCTTTTCTTTCTTTCTTTCTTTCTTTCTTTCTTTTCAGGCAGAGTGGACAGTGAGAGAGAGAGAGAGAGACAAAGAGAAAGGTCTTCCTTTGCCATTGGTTCACCCTCCAATGGCCGCCGCGGCCGGCGCGCTGCAGCCGGCGCACAGCACTGATCCAAAGGCAGGAGCCAGGTGCTTCTCCTGGTCTCCCATGGGGTGCAGGGCCCAAGCACTTGGGCCATCCTCCACTGCACTCCCTGGCCACAGCAGAGAGCTGGCCTGGAAGAGGGGCAGCCGGGACAGAATCCGGCGCCCCGAACTGGGGCTAGGACCTGGGGTGCCGGTACTGCTAGGCGGAGGATTAGCATATTGAGCCACGGCGCCGGCCGGGCACACTGTTTTCTTAGTTTTCTTTCTATTATGACACATAATTATAATTTTAGGTCACATAATATGAGTTTGGCCAGAGGCATGGAATAATGCCACTATTGCTTCTATCCTACTAATTTTCTATTCTTTGGAGATATTTTTATACTTTGTGTGTCATTCTGTCACGCAGAATATGTTATAATGAGTATATTTATGAGTCTAGCCATTGGGAGTGGGAAACTGATGTATTGTGTAGCCTTGCACCTCACGTGTAGCTGAATTATAACCCAGATCTTAACAGCCAAGAAGTCTGTGATCAGAGAAAGAAAGGATTTCAAAACATAAACCATGTTCTTGGCATTAGCCTCGAATACTGGACATTCATAACCCACAAATGCCCAGACTATAAATTTGCAAGTTGAATTAATACGGCAGTAAAAGTCACTCTTCTGAAAGCTGCACTTGTAAAATATTTATAAATTCACATGGTTGTTTCTGGCAAATAACTACATCTGTCAGCTCTGTCTCTTGGCTCCCAAAGCAGCAGGGTTGGTGTCTTGTGTAATTCACAATATGCTCATAAAAATTATTTTGGAAAAATCAAGATGGAAGATATTTTGTTCTATAGGGAAATATATCTGCTCCTCCAATGGTTTGGTGTTACTGTTTGATCTCCTGAGATCTTTTCTCATCACAGCTTTTTTTCTGAACAAGTTTTCATTTTATTGGACTTATCTAGTTTCCAAATTAGCAGGCAAGTCCTGTGGGATTGTCTTAAAAATCCCACATTAATATGTACAACACAGTGGAATGTTGCAGTCCCTGGGTCAATATGTACAGCAATGTCACATAGTGAAGGAATTTTCCATGTATTATCTCCCTATGGTTTTTAGGAGACCTTTCACACAGGGGACTCTCAAGATAGACCTGTCTAGACAGTCTGATTTTTCTTAAGATAGGAGAAAAATAAAAAGAGAAAAGACGCAAGATTACATGTTCCTACAGATGGAGGTCACCTATGGTCATACATTTTAGTGCATTATTTCTGAGGGGAAAGCCCTCCAAATCATGCCAACTAACAGACTGAGTACCTGACTACAAAATGTGCCATAATATTTATGTTTATTTATGTTTATACAATTTTTACTGCCCGCTTTCTTCTCCTTCCCTTTCACTCACCAAAAGATGAATTAGATTTACAATCTAAACATAATTGTTTTACAGACAGAATGGTTAAAGGTGAGATTGGAGATATAAAATACTACAATACACTATAGTCCCTAGCTTTTTCTGAGTAAAGCATCCCTTTAAGAACCCAATGAAAACTTTGGGGTCTTTCCCCCAAAAATGCAAGTGATTACACTCACACAACACAAACTTTTGCATATCCTGATAATATTCCACAAACTGCCATAGAGCAAAGGGAAAGAAGATGTGTATTAGGAAACCAGAATAAAAGTACTAAGCATAAAATTTAGCTCTAATCTTTGTAGGTAAGCCAGGAGAAGAATTAACTGGATTGTATAGACCCAGTGTTCCATACAGAAAAACATTTCAAGTTTTCAAGGGATATATTTTAAGAGTAATTTACCAGGTAGATGGAGTGCTGATTAGTTTTTAAATATCCAACGAAGAATTTTTCAAAGATTTATTTTATTTTTATTTGAAAGTCAGAGTTACAGAGAGAGAGAGACACTCACACAGAGAAAGAGAGAGAGAGAGAAAGAGAGAGAGAAAGAATCTTCCGTCTACTGGTTTACTCTCCAAATGGCCACAACAGGCAGAGCTGAGCCAGGCTAAAGCCAGGAGCCAGGAGCTTCTTCCAAGTCTCCTATCTGGATGGCAGGGGCCCAAACACTTGGGCCATCTTCCATTGCTTTTCCCAGGACATTAGCAGGCAGCTGGATAGGAAGTGGAGCAGGCTGGACTCTAACCACACCCATATGGGATGCCAGCTTTGCAAGACAGCGGCTTTATCTGTTAAACCACAACCCCAAGCCCCAACAAACAATATTTTTAACAGAAGTTTTTTAAAGGTACAAAACTATTTTTCACATCAACATTTTTGCATTTTCCCTTAATAAATCCTGATTATATGTTTATTAAATAATAATTTTTATGAGTAGTTACACCAACTGAACTTAGGTAACCTGGCTTCTGGATTTGATCTGCCATAGCAGCAAATGGTTTCCCTTTGGAGAAAGCTCCAGCATTCACAGAGCACAATACACCTGCAGAGGTCTTTGTTGAACTACAACCAAGAAGCTCTAGTAATAGCAAGGCCTCCTGGGAAATTGTGCAGACTCACCAACCATGCACCTTGTAGGTTTCCATGCCAAAGAGGTGACTCTAAGCAAGGCATCAAGATACACAAGTTCAAGGCCAGCCCTGTGGCATAGCAGGTAAGGCTGCTTCCTGCAGTGCGGCATCCCATATGGGTGCCAGTTCGAGTCCCAGCTGCTCCACTTCCAATCCAGATCCCTGCTATGGCCTGGGAAAGTAGTACCAAAGATGGTCCTAGTCCTTGGGCACTTGCACCCACATGGGAAACCCAGAGGAAGCTCCTGGCTCCTGGCTTCAGATCAGCACAGCTCTGGCCATTGCAGCCAACTGGGGAGTGAACCAGTGGATAGAAGACGTTTCTCTCTCTCTGCCTCTCCTTCTCTCTCTGTGTAACTCTGACTTTCAAATAAATAAATAAATCTTTAAAAAAGATACATGAGTTCAGGTATCAACCAGATGACAGCGGACTGAAGTCCTGCCCCACTTAATTTCCGCACACTGTTGAGAATCCTCTGGCTTATTCATTGATCTTTATTCATGCTTAAAACCCTTCCAAGCAGGTGCATCCACTGGGAATAGGAATATGATTCCACAGCACGTGCTCCATCATTGAGGAGCAGAAGAGCTGGTTAGGGAAACACAAAGCTAAGGAAGGGAAGGAAGAGTACTCTTGCAACTTGCAAGTAGTGTTACATAGAAATGGATTGTTGGATTATGCTGATCCAGATCCACCAAATCCTATTATGATGACCAGCAACCCAAACCACATACATTTTTTTTTTTGACAGGCAGAGTGGACAGTGAGAGAGAGAGAGACGGAGAGAAAGGTCTTCCTTTTTGCCGTTGGTTCACCCTCCAATGGCCGCCGCGGCCGGCGCGCTGCAGCCGGCGCATCGCGCTGATCCGAAGCCAGAAGCCAGGTGCTTCTCCTGGTCTCCCATGGGGTGCAGGGCCCAAGTACTTGGGCCATCCTCCACTGCACTCCCGGGCCACAGCAGAGAGCTGGCCTGGAAGAGGGGCAACCGGGACAGAATCCAGCACCCCAACCAGGACTAGAACCCGGTTTTTCGGCACCGCAGGCAGATTAGCCTAGTGAGCCGCGGCGCCAGCCACCATATACATTTTTAAAAAAGAAATTTCATGTAAGTTTTTTTACACCATTATAGAATGACATTTTACCATACTAAAAGAAAAAAATCTTGTTAAGATGCTTAATACAGAAAGATCTGGTATCATCTGTCGAAAGAATGTCAAATAGCCATTGTTCCCTTCCACAAACGGAGGAGTGTGGTTGGAGACTGACTCTATGGGATTAGTTACTTCTGCACTTGCTGTAATACACGAACAAGTTGACAACATTTCATACCATTGCTTGGGACATAAGCAGTGGCTAGAAAATTCTAAGAACAGCAGCCTTTCTCCAGAACTTTCTTTTGGGTGACATCTGGGGTGAATTAAGTCGCTGTTCAGTCCCAGTGTTAGCTACAGAAGTAGAGGTGTAAATGTGCTTTCCAGGAACTGTAGATTATATGGTTATGATGTAGACCACTTTTATTAGTAGCTCAAGTACCGCATTTCCAGAAATATGAAGAATGACAGCAAGGAAAAAAGCCTTTAGAGCTTAAATTACAACCACATCTAATGAACTCAGAGGTGTTTTTCACTTACTAGGGTATTGCTTTTCAACTCCTGTAGCTTAAATGAATCTAGTGATCATAGCAGTAAATATGGGTTCCAGAGGTGTCCCAGGAGGTGTCATTAGTCACATATTACATCCTTTTCTAATCTGTACACTTTCCATGTTTCCGAGTTTCACAGGACTGCTGAAACCTCCAGAATTTCATGTTTCCCTCAGCAGTCTGCAATAACCCTTAGTCTGAATGACATGTATTATTTCCTCAGCAAACATGTGATGTGGGAAGCTTAGTAAAAGATTTATTGTAAGAAACAGCTCGATGTTTTATTTCCTCCCTTAATTGAATACATTATTGCTCTGTGTTTAGAAATGCTGTGTTGATGTATTACACCTCAGAAGTACTATGCACATGCCATCTGCAGTGGGGAGGTTTATTAGACTACAAATCAGGATACAGATGTTGCAGGGAAAGCTACGTATGCTAAGTCATAATACATTACAGCACATTTTAAATCTATAAATCAGGGTGGTCCGGCAGGTTTTCTTTTTAAAAAATTAGACATAGGTATTTATGAGAATTCAGGAACTAGGAAGCCCTGTCTGTCATTAGACATCTGATAGGTAAAGTGATAAGCTGCTGAGGTGGGGGGTATGACCCTGTAGAAGGGAAAAGGGACTAAGTAACTTCGAAAGAAAAATCTCCCATTCTCACGCCTTAATATTAGTGTAAAAGGTCCATATTTAAAGTCAGCACTCTGAAGCAAAGAAGCAGATAGATCTTTCGGGACTATAAATGATCACATCTTTATTGATCTATTTCACAAATTTAGATTTTCATCCATTTATTTAAAGAGCATTTATTGAACACCTGTTACTGACTAGGTGGCATTGTGGCTCTGGGATTTCATTAAAATGAAGCTCACATGCATTATTTTGATGCAGAAGGAGTTATTGAATTTCCCTTTTCTTTCTCCAACAGTTGAAAGTTAGGGCCTAAAACTGGACAAACTGCCTTCAGAATATTTATGAGAATCTACCAGCTCCTTCGTAGGGAGAAAGAATGAACCGCCAAAGCTGGGCCGCTGCTGCCACGGGACTGCTGTCCCGAGAGATGTTGTGATTCTCCTCCATTAGATTCTCAAGCATACAACTCAATTGCATCAATCTTAAATAAATAAAATCCAGGATGCTCACGCTTTCAAGAAGGATTAATGTTCTGTAGATCTATTGATCTTCTGCACTCTTCTTAAAGTATCCGGGGGAATCATTAGCAACACTTTGTCCTGATCTACTTGCCTGTCCTCCGAGCCTCTTCCAGCTCTCCACAGATACATCTGCACTTTGTTCATCATGTTTATTCTGTAGATAAAATCCAAATGTTCCTGGCATTTATAACTGCGGGGCTTAAGACTTTTAAAAATTAGATTAGACACGCCCTTTAAATAGAGTGTAGGGCTGCTAGAGAAGTGGTCTCCTCTTCGCTGGGCAACATTTGGAAAGGAGTCTACGAGCACAGGCAGGCAAGAGCAGTGAGTCCAGAGACCACTGTAGGGACTGTCGTTGGGCCGCAGGCTAAGCTTCCGGGGCAATGCCAGATTCCCATGTGAGCGCTCCAGTCTGGTTCTCTGCTAATGTGCCTGAAAAAAAAGCAGAAGATGGCCCAAGTGCTCGGGTCCCTGCCTCCTATGTTAGAGACCTGCATGGAGTTCCAGGCTCCAGGCTTCCGCTCAGTGCAGCCCTACCTGTTGCAGCCACTTGGGGAGTGAACCAGTAGATGGAAGATTCTCTCTCTCACTCTCTCACTCTCTCTCACTCTTTCTCAACTTTGCCTTCAAATAAATAAATAAATCGTAAAGAAAAAAGAGAGGACACTGTAAAAATGAACATCTCATCCAGAAAAAGAACATCTTACTTCCTAATAAGTAAAGTGGTGATGTTTTTAAAAGATTTATTTATTTATTTAAGGGCATAGCAACAGAGAGAGAGAAAGAGAGATCCATCTGCTGACTCACTCACTAGATGGCCACAGCCAGGCCAGATCGAGGTCAAGAGCCAGGAACTCCAGATTATCTCACATGGGTGGCAGGGTCCCAAGTGCTTGGGCCCACTTCCACTGCCTCCCCAGCCACATCAGCAGGAAGCTGGATCAGAAGTGAAACAGCCAAGACTCAAGCCAGCACTCTGCTATGGGATCCCAGTGTCACAAGCAGAGGCTTAAACTGCTCCACGACACCAGACCCTGGTGATTATTATTAACCATATATGTTTGTATAACAAGTTTGCATGGCTCTGTCATGTATACTACCATGTGCTGTACTAATGAGGATTCATGGATTCATGCATTTTTTCTATTTTTATTTTTTGACAGGCAGAGTTAGAGAGAGAGAGAGAGAGAGAGAGAGAGAGAGAGAGAAAGGTCTTCCTTTTCTGTTGGTTCACCCCTCAAATGGCTGCTACAGCCAGTGCGATGTGCCGATCTGAAGCCTAGAGCCAGGTGCTTCCTCCTGGTCTCCCATGCGGGTGCAGGGCCCAAGCAGTTGGGCCATCCTCCACTGCCTTCCTGGGCCACAGCAGAGAGCTGGACTGGAAGAGGAGCTACTGGGACAGGACCGGTGCCCCAACCGGGACTAGAACCCGGGGTGCCGGTGCCGCAGGCAGAGGATTAGCCAAGTGAGCCGCGGCGCCGGCCGGATTCATGCATTCTACAAATATTTAATAACTGCCTATCAGGTGCCAGATGCTTCACTTTGTACTGAGGACAGAAGAGTGAATAAGACCAGTTCTCAGAGCACTCATTTTCTAGTTGAGGAGTAAGATGTGAGCCATTAGATCATTATAAGGGTTATGACGCAGACATGATGAAACACTAAGGCAGCATGCGGTTACTGCTATCACACATCGTTTTACAGTGAAAGAAACTGATCAAAAGTGTGGATACTAATATTCTAGGACTGGTTTAACAAGTGAGAAACTTTGGGGCTGGCATGGTGGCACAGTGGATTAAGCCACCACTTGCAATGCCAGAATCCCATATGGTGCCCATTTGGGGAGTGAACCAGTGGATCTCTCGCTTGCTCGCTTGCTCACTCTCCAAGTCTCTCTCTGTCTTTCCTCTCTCTCTCTCTCTCTGGCACTGTGTTTTTCAAATAAATAAATTTTTATAAAATAAATAAATGAATGAATGAGAAACTTTATTAAATTACTTATCATAATGCCAGCCCATAAACGTTATTACTACAGAGGCAACATAGAGTAATATTTCAGAGCATTGGCTTTGTATGGAACTAGTGAGCTTGGATAATAGCTACTTCTGAATGTGTGTATCCTCAGGAAAGTGATATGACCCATCTAGATCTCAGCTTCCCCAGAGCTAAATGGGAATAACAGTCAAAACCACTTCCCAGAGTTGTTGCTTTAAGGATTAATTTGTTATACAAGCTCAAAAAATGTTATCCAAGGCAAGGATCAAAGCCAGCAAGAGGTCTGAAAACCTTACATCATAGCAAACTTTCTGCTGAACTCTCAGAAAAGAGAAGTCATTCAATTTTACTGTGGGGAGGAGAGCCCTCCAGCAGAGCTCAAGGTAGCAGAAGACAGCAGTATTCAGCATCTTGAGCATCTGGGGGCAAACTGACCTGAAGGCAGGGGGACCATGAGAGACGGAGAGCATGGAACCCGTGGGGCAGGCTGATGGGATGTGGACAGGGTCGGATTCGACAAACAAATGAACAGCTTATGGAAGACAGGAAAGCTATGCCATCCACACATCTTGTTCCTTTTCTAGCACTAGATGTGGGATAAACTTTCCAGCATATCCAACCCATATTTTGCTAAATTGGGGCATTATTTTTTATTTAAAAATTTTTGTTTTAAAAAATTCCTGGGCCGGTGCTGTGGCTTGCTTGGGATTTAATCCTCCGCCTGTAGCACCAGCATCCCATATGGGCGCCAGGTTCTAGTCCCGGTTGCTCCACTTTCAGTCCAGCTCTCTGCTGTGGCCTGGGAGGGCAGTGGAGGATGGTCCAAGTGCTTGGGCCCCTGCACCTGCATCGGAGACCAGGAGGAAGCACCTGGCTCCTGGCTTTGGTTCAGCGCAGCGCAGGCCGTAGCAGTCATTTGGGGAGTGAACCAATGGAAGGAAGACCTTTCTCTCTGTCTCTCTCTTTCACTGTCTATAACTCTACCTGTCAAATAAAAAAAAAAAAAAAAAAAAAAAAAAAGAATTCCTGGGGCTAGTGTTATGGTATAGCAGGTTAAGCTGGTACCTGTGATGCCTGAACCCTTTAAGATCGCCTGTTTGAGTCCCGGCTGTTCCACTTCTGATCTGCCTGGGAAAGCCGCAGAAGATGACCCAAGTGCTTGGGTCCTTGCACCCACCTGGGAGACTGGAAGAAGCTCCTGGCTCCTGGCTTCAGCCCAGCATAGCCCTGGCTGTTGTGGCCATTTGGGGAGTGAATCAGCAGATGGAAGATCTCTGTCTCTGTCTCTCCATGCCTCTCTCTGTAACTCTTTTTTTTTTTTTTTTTTTTTTGACAGGCAGAGTGGACAGTGAGAGAGAGAGAGACAGAGAGAAAGGGCTTCCTTTGCCGTTAGTTCACCCTCCAATGGCCGCCGCGGCTGGCGCGCTGCGGCCTGTGCACTGCGCTGATCCGATGGCAGGAGCCAGGTACTTATGCTGGTCTCCCATGGGGTGCAGGGCCCAAGCACTTGGGCCATCCTCCACTGCACTCCCTGGCCACAGCAGAGAGCTGGCCTGGAAGAGGAGCAACCGGGACAGAATCCGGCGCCCCAACCAGGACTAGAACCCAGTGTGCCGGCACCGCAAGGCGGAGGATTAGCCTAGTGAGCTGCAGTGCTGGACTCTCTAACTCTTTTAAACAAATAAATAAATCTTTTAAAAATTCCTAAAATTTTATGCATAGAGTTTAACTAAATAAGAGCACCCAAAATAGTTTAATAATTACCTTTGAAGGTGTTTAAGAGAAATACCTTATTTTTTTCTTATTCATATTCCCACAAAAGAAACTCTTGGACATGGAAAGGCAGATATTGGTCCATAACATGTCTCAAAATTCTAGGTTTTCAGATTTGCTACTTTTCATTCTTTTTTTTAGAAGTTGGTGATTTTGATACTCCTTTCACACATAATGGGATAGAGTTGTACAATAATCATCACAATTCAATTTTAGAACATTTTCAAAGATGAAGAAATTTTAACATGTTTTTAAAAAAAGATTTATTTTTATTTATTTGAAAGGCAGAGTTAGAGAGACAGATCTTCTATTTCCACTAGTTCACTCCTTAAATGGCCACAATGGCCAGGGCTGAGCCAGGCCAAAGCCAATAGCCTGGAACTCTATCCAGGTCTTCCATGTGGGTGGCAGGGGCCCAAGTACTTGGATCATCTTCCACTGCTTTACCAGATATATTAGCAGGGAGCTATAATCTGTTCTTTGAATGTTGCCACTTAAGTGGACTTCTGTTCTTATACCAAAGATTATCTGAAGCTTCTCTCTATAAGTAAGCATCTTAATCACCAATCACCAAGTGGCTTCTTCAAACCTGAATATAGTTTACTGTTTGAGTGGGTAGCTTCCTGTGAAAGAATATACGTGTTGTCACTCTGATAATATTAGTTATGCTATAGGTTAATTCACTATATTAGAGAACATTTGGGAGACAAAGTACTTTAAATTAAGACTTGTTAGGTGGCCGGCACCATGGCTCACTAGGCTAATCCTCCACCTTGCGGCGCCGGCACACCGGGTTCTAGTCCCGGTCAGGGCGCCGGATTCTGTCCCAGTTGCCCCTCTTCCAGGCCAGCTCTCTGCTGTGGCCAGGGAGTGCAGTGGAAGATGGCCCAAGTGCTTGGGCCCTGCACCCCATGGGAGACCAGCATAAGTACCTGGCTCCTGCCATCGGATCAGCGCAGTGCACAGGCCGCAGTGCACAGGCCGCAGCGCGCCAGCCGCGGCGGCCATTGGAGGGTGAACCAACGGCAAAGGAAGCCCTTTCCCTCTGTCTCTCTCTCTCACTGTCCACTCTGCCTGTCAAAAAAAAAAAAAAAAAAAAACTTGTTAGGTATAATTACAAATTTCTGCTATACATCAACATCACAAAGGTAATTCACAGCTAGTTTTGGCACTGTGGGTAACCTTTTGAAAAAAAAAAAAAACATTGTTTGTTCCATTAGCTATTGAATCAGTCTTTGCACACTTGGATGTATAAGCATGCAAAATGGAAATTTTTATTCTACATATGAGCTGAACTTTCCATATGGAACAAAAGTTCTTTAAATACATATGGTAAATTCAAATGTACTCCTCTATAAGGAAAATTAGTGTGAGAACAAGGGCAAACACATACCCTGTAACAACATGGCTAAATTCTTCCCTCACTATCCTTCCCAATTCCACAGTACTTGAACATGATGCAAAAAGAACTTTATTTCAACAAAAGATCAAATACATAGAAAATCCTCCAAAAATAGGTTATTCTTTCATTCCTAAGTTAATAAGCCAGCAAATACAAGACTGTATTTGACTGTATTTGGCAAAATCTCATGTGCTTTTAGATCCTATGGAAAAAAATAAAAGGAAAAAAGAATTCTTCCAGCTTCTTTATGCAGTTTTCCATCAGAGCACTGATTAACTGGTGTTTGTACATAATGATGACAGAGTGTTTAGATTGGTTCATTGCTTGGCACTGGAGGGCACTGCCCTGGAGTCTTCCTCCAGTTCAATCTTGAATAAACAAAAGTCCTTTTAGTTTTCAGTGCGCTAACTTGGCTCAAACCATACCATGAATTACTTTTGTATGAAGACTGCCATAAAAAAAATTACTACATAATGCTCCACTGGCAGTTAGAGTCAGCACACGCTAATGCAAGCATGTTACGCAAGTTAAAATAAACAGCAGAGAATTAGGTGTGAAAAAAATATTAATCAGGTGTGTCCATCTGACCGCTATAACTTTAAAACATTTGTAGAGCAAAGCCAATTTTTGTCAAGGTCACTTACAGCTCAGAGAAAGTTTTTCAGCTTCAACAAAAATACCCAAGAAACAAAATCAGGACAAAAAAAAAAGACATTCAAATAGATGTGTTTCATCTTATAACTCCTTCATGATGCATGATAAACATGAGATTTCCACGTCATTATTCTCTATGAAGGTGTTAGTCAGATGAACCCCAGGACCCCAGACCAAAGCAATACTTGGTAAATAAAGATTTCCCCACATCATTAAAATTTATCTGAGAGCCAGTGTGGCTTTTATTGGGAGAAGTCACAAGAACCTGCTTGGGCCTCTAAACACAAGCAGTCCTGCGAACATGAAAACACTCCTGCTGGTGTTACATCAGGGTATTGTGATACAGGCTGCAGCAAGGTTACCAGGAGGATTCAGATCCCGTCCTGATATGCACATCAGCCCTCTCCATCCCCACTTTCCTCCTCTGTTCAGAGAGATTAAACAGCTAAACTCAAGTCAAGACCTGGTCTTGCCACTTACCAGGTCTGTGACTCGAGTCGGCTTATACTATATCTAGCAGCCTTTTCCAGAACACTCCAAAAAAACATCATAAAAGCGACAGGGATGTTGAAACCGAGCTTACCGAGAATGGAAGAACAAAATGGTGGGCTGGTAGCTCATAATTGGGGAATTTGGAGCAGTCCACAGCTTCTGAGTGATATACCAACAGGCTAGGAAGGTCAATTGTAGTTTTCCAATTATAAGGGTGATATGGATAGTATCCAAAGGCCAATAATGTTAGCTAGTTTTTTTCCATAGATTCTTACAAGACTCTGGCATCTGAGAGAAAAGGAAAAAGTGGATGGGAGACAACCAAAAGCAATGGACTGCATATTGACTGAAGGACCCTTTATCTTCAGTTTACAGTGAGAAGGAAAAGAACCATGTAAGACTGCAGTGGTGGCACAAGAAGGTTCTCTTCCTAAATAGAAAGAATACTGCATAGGAAGAAAGTCTCCACAGGTCTTCCTTCCTGTTCTCAACCGGGATGTGGAGGCTGAAGCCATAACTATATTCTGTTCAGGAAAATGAAGAGCAGTTGGCTCTGTAAGCATTAGCTCACTAAACCAGCACAGGGAGATACCTCCTCCAGACTTCTTGTTTTATAAGAAATAAGAAGGAGGCCAGTGCTGTGGCGTGGTAGGCTAAGCCTCCACCTGCGGCACCAGCATCCCATATTGGCACCTGTTTGAGTCCAGGCTGTTCCCTTTCCGATCCATCTCTCTGCAATGGTCTGGTAAAGCAGTGGAGATTGCCCAAGTGCTTGGGCCCCTGCACCCGCATGGGAGACTGGGAAGAAACGTCTGGCCCCTGGTTTCGGCCTTTGCAGCCATTTGGTGAGTGACCCAGCAGATGGAAGACCTTTCTCTCTGTCTCTCCCTCTCTCTTTCTGTAGTTCTACCTCTGAAATAAGTAAATAAATCTTTAAAAAAAAGAAAAAAGAAATACAAAGCCCCAATTTTTCAGATCTCTAAAGATGAATTTTCTGTTTCTCACAGTCAAATACATTGTATATGGTACTTTCCTTATTTCTTACCTCTACTTGAATGACCTGAGATGGGATTCATGCCATTTTTTAAAAGATTTATTTATTTTGTTTGAAAGGCAGAGTCACAAAGAGGCAGAGGCAGAGAAAGAGAGAGACAGAGAGAGACAGCGAAAGTCTTCCATTTGCTGGTTCAATCCCCAAATGGCTGCAATGGCCAGAGCTGAGCCAATCCAAAGCCAGGAGTCAGGAGCCAGGAGCTTCTTCCAGGTCTCCCCCTGCATGAGTGCAGGGGCCCAAGGACTTGGGCCATCTTCTACTGCTTTCCCAAGGCCATAGCAGAGAGCTGGATTGGAAGTAGAGCACCCGGGACTTGAACCAGTGCCCATGTTGGATGCCGGCTCTGCAGGTGGTGGCTTTACCCACTACGCCACAACGTGGGCCCCCATGCCATTTTATTTTAAAATTGGCTTTATTTGAACAAAGTTTCTAATTATCAACCACGACAAGGCAGCGTGTTGCTCAGCTGCTCTAACATAAAAGGTGGGAGTCATGTACTGCAGTAAGTATTTTGCATCCAAATGGTTTATAAATTGAAAACATAGGTGAAGCAGAATGGTAAAAATCAAATACAGTCTCTCACCTACTTGTTCTTCTTTCTTTCTCTCTCTGCTACATGTCATTCAAAGAGACATAAACAGACACCACTCTATCATTTTTGACACAGTCATATTTATGATGCAAAATGTATGCTGAAGTTGTGTAACCATTTGGGTTCCTTAGTCAGGAGGATTAAACCAACTGTGTACACAAGCCATCTTTTCCTGTCGCATCTCCTGCTACACAGAAGCCTGTTCTAGCCTCAGACTCCCTCCGACATCAGCTGCCATAAGCAGTAACTGTCACTGGTATTCTAGTGCTTTACATATGGACACTGTTTGACAACATTTCAGAATACCTTTACATCAGTTCTCCCCCTGAAGGCTCAAAGCTCTGCCACGTACCAGCTATGAAGACTTGGATGAAGGGGCCGGGGCTGTGATTCCTTCAATATGTAGCTATTTACTCCCTTTACAAATATTTTGGAGTTTCTGTCCTGTATCAGGAGTTGTGCTAAGTTCTGTGGAAATTTAAAGAAGAAGGGCAGGCGCTGTGGCATAGCGGGTAAAGCCTGCAGTGCCAGCATCCCATATGGGTGCTGGTTCAAGTTCTGGCTGCTCCACCTCTGATCCAGCTCTCTGCTATGGCCTGGGAAAGCAGTAGAGGATGGCCCAAGTCCTTGGGCCCCTACACCCATGTGGGAGACCCAGAAGAAACTCCTGACTCCCAGCTTCGGATTGGCGTAGCTCCAGCCGTTATGGCCATCTGGAGAGTGAAACAGCTGATGGAAGACTCTCTCTCTCTCTCTCTCTCTCTCTCTCTCTCTCTGCCTCTGCCTCTCTGTTACTCTGCCTTTCTTTAAAAAAAAAAAAAAAGATTTGTTTATTTACTTGAATGAGTTATACAGAGAGAGAGAAAGGTCTTCCACCCACTGGTTCATTCCCCAGTTGGCCGCAACGGCCGGAGCTGCGCCAATCTGAAGCCAGGAGCCAGGAGCTTCCTCCAGGTCTCCCATTCAGGTACAGGAGCCCAAGCACCAGGTATAGAGGTGGCTAAATACCACTTTACGAAGCTCCTGCTGTTGTCCAAAAAAGTCTGAGACAAGCTCTGCCCTTAGGAAAGCATTCTCCTCATATGTTGCAGTAATGCAAAGAGGAAATACAAAATTGTTTTCATCCTGTTTATGAGTGAAACAAAAAAATTTTGCTTGCCCTTTAAACACATTCTTCGGTAAAGATAATGGCAATCTGAATTATGGATTTTTTACTTTTTCATTGTTTAAACCACTTGATTCCATTTTCTTTTCCTCTTATTGCTGAGCACTGAGAATTGTTTTGTTACAAAATGTATAAAAATGTCACTGTAATGTTCTTGAGATACTCTGGCTTTCAGAGCCACTATATACACCGTCTTTACTTTCAACAATTAATCCTTTGCCTAAAGGGGAAAAGAAGACAATCCCTCATTTAAATGATCAGTGGGAGAGAACTCACACAGAATAACCAACAACTCTCACAAGTCTATCATCTGGAACTTGCAGAATGTGAAAATGACACCTCAGAGACAGAAATGTCAATGTGTTGAGATCCAATTCCCTGTCTTTCCCGGGCTTCGAGCACCATCGCACACTTCCCGTCAGCCTTTGAGCACAAAACACACTGCCCTGGTTTTTCACATCCACCACCTTGTTTTATTCCCATCACAGTTCTTTCTGTCACCTCAGGACACTTCCAACAGCGACAAGGGGCAAGAATAGGGGAAAAAGGGTGGTGCTCCACCAGAACACTGAGTTAGGAGTTTCCGCTCCAAAGTACTTCCTGTCTGCTGCTGTGCCTGAAATCCCACCATTAAATCCCACCATTAGGTTTGGAGTTTCTTCAGTCTGGTTTTCAGAAATCAGATCCTCCCTAAGCTGTAATCAAACATGACCTCAGTCTTGCAGATGATGGGAGCGGAGAACTCCAAGAGGGCAGGAGGAAGGACAAGGGAGGCCAGAGCACGCAGTGCCTCATCCAGCAGGCCTTGCCTCTGCGGAGGTCACTGCTTCCAGCTCCCAGGGCTTAGCAGGCACGGCAGGTCTGCACTACGTGACACCGGGATTTCACTCTTTGTTTCCTCAGTTAGTCATCTCCTACCTACCATTTTGCTGGCTTCTGATAAAAGACTGTTTTTTTAACATTCTGTCCACCCCCTACCAAGACTAAAACAGTAAGTCAGTTTTCTAGTTATCACACAGTAAGTGGAGGAATCAAGATTTGAACTTTCGCAAAGTTACTCTCAATTACTACTCAGTATTTTTACACAACTATTCTAATTCCATGCACAGTCAGGAAGTAACGCAGGAACATTTGTTTTGGAGGGCAGGTGTTTGGAGCAAGGGTTAAGACATCACTTGGAAAATACATGTATCCCACATCAGAGTGCCTAGGTTTAGTCCTAGCTCCACTCTGAATCCCAGCTTTGTGCTAGAGCATGCTGTGGGAGGCAGAGGGTGGTAGCTCAAGTTGTTGGCTTCCTGCCACCCATGTGGGAGACCTACTTTGAGTTCTTGGCTCCCAGATGTTCAGACACTGACTCTCTGCCTTTCAAATAAGTTTAAAACAAAGAAGCACATTTACTTTGGGTACCCCCAACCAACCACTCACCTTCCAAATACCATTTCCCTAATGTCTTCTCAAACCTGATATCAGGTGCTAAATTTTTTTTAGATTTATTTATTTATTTGAAAATATTTTTTATTTATTTATTTGAAAGGTAGAGTGACAGAGAGAGGTGGTTGATTCCCCAAATGATTACAATGACCAGGGATGGGCTAGGCCAAAGCCAGGAGCCTGGAACTCCATCTAGGTCTCCCATGTGGGTGCAAGGGCTCAAATACTTGAGCCATCTTCTGCTGCTTTCCCAGGCACATTAGCAGGAATCTGGATCAGAAGTAGAGCAGCTGGCACTCAAACTGGTGCTCATACAGGATGCCAGTGTTGTGGGCAGCAGCTTAATCCACTGCATCACAATGCTGGCCCCATAGGCGCTTCATTTATACCTGGACGAGAAAGAGCTGCACCAGTGGCTTTCCCATATAATCTTCAGTTAAATAAAAACCAGTAATTTAAATTAAAACCATGTTATAGAAAACCAAAGTAAAACTACAGGCTCTGGCCTTCATGTCGCAACTACAATCCCTAAGTACACAGAGTCACTAAACGGTTTTTACTCCATTAAATTAACAGGTTTAAAGGAAAGGTGGCAGTTGACTTGTTACAGAAACCTGTTTTCTGTTTGATGCTGCACTTCTGTGCATTTGTGTCATGGCTGATGCCGAAGACCCAGCTTAGCACCCAGAGTTCTCTTCCTTTGGTTGGGGTCCCCCTGAACCCAGTCTTGTTCTGCCCCAAAGGGCTCAGCCCCGTGACACCCAAGTTTTACCTGCCTGGTATTCCTGATTGGGATTTTGCTCAGCTGGCTTTTTGAGTGGTTTTGTGATGAGAGAACCCAGTGCTGGCTGTGGTCTCATCTGTTCTTAGGCCTTGTCTTTTGCTGCTCGCTGTGATAAATCATCTCCACGTGTGGCCCACAACCCCTGCTGGAGTGCCTGAGATTGGCTCCAGGCTCCAGCTTCCTGCTAATGCAGATCCTTTGAAAAGACAAGAGTGATGGCTTAGGTAATGCGAGACCTGGACTGAGCACCTTGCTTCTGGCTTTGACTGGAGCCCAGCCTTAGCAGGGCTTTTGAGGAGTAAGCTAGTGGTTTGGAGTTCTGTTTCTGTCTCAACATCTGAAATCTGTGGTGTAGGCTGTTCAGAGGCACCTGTGGTGCAGCCATACCCTGTCTGTTCTCAGGGCACTGTGGCCACACCCCTCACCTTTCTCGCCTTTTCCTCCTCTCTCAACTGTAGGACACACCAAGGGTTGCTCCCCGCCCCCAATTTCTACTAAGGACAAATTGGACCCAGAAAGTGACAGATGCAGGGAGATAGGTGTGGAGGGAGTGGATGCTGGTTTAGTGTTTTTATTTATGGAGACGGAGAGGGTACTTCAAGGCTTTACGATTCGGCTTTGAAAGTGACGGCCTGACTCTCCCCAGCTTTGCCCCTTCCTGCTGCATCACTGTGAGAGTCCGCAGCTGGATGTTGAGTCTGTGCGAGACATTTTTACAGAAAATGTGTTCCGTGACTTCTGAGTGCATCCATGGGGTTAACTCTGCAGGAGACAGCTCTAGGGGGAAAAAGGATTTGCAGGTATTGAGTGTCGAACCCTGTGTGTGTCCCTGAGTGTCACGTGAGTGCTTGCGGGACAGGCGGCCACAGGACGCAGGTGGGAGGGCTGCTCTGACCAGTGACCATGTCCCTGTGCTCCCCAGACCTAAACATACACCTTTGCTACCAGATAATTGTTCTTTTACTACGAGAATTTCTACTTACAGAAATGTATTTTGAAAACACATACTTTACACGGCAATTTTGTATCCATTTAAACTAACCTTTGTATCAATAAAGCACTGTTGTTCAGAAAAAAAAAAAATTAAAACCATGAAGACTTAACCTTAGAATCTCAAGCATGAGGGCCAGCGCTGTGGCGTAGCCAGTAAAGCCATCGCCTGCAGTGCCAGCATCCCATATGGGTGCCAGTTTGAGTCCTGGCTGCTCCACTTCCCATCCAGCTCCTTGCCAATGTTCCTGAGGAAGCAGCAGAAGATGGCCTAAGTGGTTGGGCCCCTGTACCCGCATGGGAGACCCGGAAGAAGCTCCTGGCTCTTGGCTTCAGATCAGCCCAGCTCCAGCCATTGCAGCCATCTGGGGAGTGAACCAGTGAATGGAAGACCTCTCTCTCTGCTTCTCTTCTCTCTGTATATAACTCTGATTTTCAAATAAGTAAATAAATCTTTAAAAAAAGCTCAAGCATGATTGAAGATAAAGTTGGCCCCAAATATGACTAAGTGGATATAGAAGAAATACCAAACTGAAACATGTTTCCAGCAATATATTACTATAAATAAAACCGTGGCCTAGAATTGATTTTATTCCAAGCTCCTAATTTTAATCAGCAAATTAATGGTCTTAAGTCTCCATATTATGGGCCATTTGATGGGATATTTTATCCAAAAATATAAATTATTGTAGTGCTTCAAAGGGAGGCACTAAAAGAATGGTTGCTAGCCATAAGTCCCCTGGTCTTGATTTAAAGAAAATGTAGGGGGAAAGCCCTGCTTTTTAAATTCTTCTCTGTCTAGTTTTCCTGACAAACCTGTTTGATGGGCGTCAGGGACCTGAAGCAGAGCTTCCAGGGAAAAAGTAGCCATCACTCATGCTCCATTGGATTTCTATGACAGAATGATCACATTCTGCAGAACCTGGCATAAGCACATCATTATTAAGCCTTGCCTTAGCATTTCTTAACTGATCACGGATGCTGCGGTCCTTGGTGGCTTCTCTCTTCTGGCACTGCTTGTAGTTATTTGACCTTTTCTCAGTGGATAATCCACACAAAAAGCCCTAATTACTTCCCCAGCTTTGACCAGCCAGCAATGTGAATAATCAATGACACTCATTTAGGTATTGCACAATCAGATGCTTATGGTGTTTAAAGAACATTTTTCCATTGACCTGCCACAGCTGTAGGACAATTACAAGCAGCAAAGCTGCTGTTGTAATCACAAGATGACCAGGTGACCTTGCGGGTTTAAAGTTGATGACTGGGGCCTTGACTGGGGCATAGTCATGATGCAGAACAGATTTTGGGTGAGAAAGGAGGCTTCATTGTATACTAATGTGACATGCTCAGCCCCAAGAGCAATGTTCTGAAATATTGACAAGTCACAAGACTCATATTGGCAAGTAATATTCAATGCTTGTATCCATGATTTCAGATACTTCTTCCTATGAGACATAAAACAGTAAATAAATAAGATTAGAAAAAAAGCTAAACTCTTGCCACACCTTTTTCTACACTTGTGATTGTAAATATGAAGATAAAATTGGAATAAGGTTTCCTATCTACATAGATATTTAAAGATTTATAGGATGTTAATTGTTTAAGTATATTCAAATTGTCAACTTTATCCATAAAAATCAATGTTTTTATTAATTATTAATTAATAATCATTAATTTTTTATTTATTTGCAAGGCAGAAGAGATAGAAAGACAAGAGATAGACAAAAAAAGGCCAAGCTCTTGTTCCCTTGTTCACTCCCTAAATGCCTACAATGGATGAGGCTTGGCTAGGCCAAAGCTGGGAGCCAGTAATTCAGTGCAGGTCTCCCATGTGGGTGCCAGACTCTACTACGTGAGCCATCACCTGCTACCTCCCAGTGTGCACATTAGCGGGAAGCTAGAATTGGGAGCAGAGCCAAGACTTGAACCAAAGTACCCTAATATAGGATATGGGATCCCAACAAGCACCTAAATTACTAGGCTAAACACCCACCTCACAAAGATCAATATGAAAAAGATGTGAAGTATGTGGTTCTTTGAAATTATGACTAGTTATCAAATTATATATAAAGCTGAACTATCAGCTCTAGGAAAATGGAACATGACATTTCCAAGCACGTGTTCCTGGAAGACAGTCCTCTGTTGAAAATCCTCTGGAGACAAGGAAGCACATGCTATCCTCCTCTACAGTGCACACAGCACAGTGGAAGTTTTAGAGGGGCCAGCGCTGTGGCGTAGCTGGTGAAGCTGCTGCCTGCTGTGCCGGCATCCCATGTGGACACTGGGTTAAGTCCTAGCAGCTCCACTTCCGATCCAGCTCTCTGCTACGGCCTGGGAAAGAAGTACAAGATGGCCCAGCTTTGGCTGTTGCAGCCATCTGGAGAGTGAACCAGCGATGGTAGACCTCTCTCTCTCTCTCTCTTTCTCTCTCTCTCTGCCTCTGCCTCTCTCTAACTCTGCCTTTCAAATAAATAAATAAATCTTTAAAAAAAAGTTTTAGAATATGCTTCTCAAAACAACTTTGGGAAATGCTACCACATAAGTCTTCTTTTTCTTGTGTTTTACGATCTTAGATGAAAATTGAATTGGTAAATATCGGTTCTTGCTTCAGAACATGAACGAATAGACTTTCTACCTTACATTGGAACTCCCTTAACATTTTCATAAGGTTGTGACTTACAGTGTTTTTTTTTTTTTTTTTTAAAGAACACAAAGCAAGATCAGTAAAAAGCAAGAAAATAAGTTGACAGGACAATGGGACAGGTATGTTCCTGGCAGAAAAGAAGAAAAGAAAGTGTCCTAAACTAGGGACACAAAGAGGAGACTGGAATGGAAAAAGTTGCAGATGAATGAAAAGGAACGGAAGGTGGGAGGTCACCGCACAGACCACCCTCTCCTTTTCTCAACCTCAAAGCTGTCCTGATTTCATCTGGCAGAAGAAGACAGACCAGCTCATCAGCATGCAGTTGATGATTTACCCAGCCTGCTGCCAGAGACAGCACTGTCTAAAGACACAGTGGAGAATGAGGAAAAACAGGCAGACCCCAGAGAGTGAGCCAAGAAAGCAAAGCATTGAACAAACTCACACAGCAAAAAGAGGGCGAATCTGATGGTGTAATCTTGATCAATCCCCAAATAGTGGAAGTTTTTACATCCGGGGCTCCTGGGATTTGTAATGAAGTTCTTACTGATACTAGCAGAATCCAATTCAAAATCTTTGTAGTGAATGAGCTGCATTCTTTTTAAAAAAAAAAAAAAATTTTTTTAAAGATTTACTTATGTATTTGAAAGAGTCACAGAAAGAGAAGGAGAGACAGATCTTCCATCCACTGATTCTCTCCCCAAATGGCTGCAAAGCCAGGACTGGGCCAGGCCAAAGCCAGAAGCCAGGAGCTTCATCCAGGTCTCCCACGTGGGTGGCGGGGGCCCAAGCATTTGGCCCATCTTCCAATGCTTTCCCAGGCCATTAATAGGGAGCTGGATCAGAAATGGAGCCACCAAGACAGGAAATGGCACCCATACGGAATTCTGGCATTGCCGGTTGCCAGCATAACCTGCTACACCACAATGCTAGCCCCAAATTAGCTGCTTTTTAAACACCATTTTAGCCTTAGTACACTTCACTAAGCTTTCCTTTAGGGAAAGCCTCCTTGGGTGATATTTATAATAATTTCTTCATGCATGCTATTGCTTTGTTGAAAATAAGGCCTACATTTTTGGGGGTTCTGCAGCACCCCAGGATTAAGGTAATCATTACTCCACCACTCTCTTTCCAGGACCCAATAACCTCAGACAACGGTTTCTAGTTTATGATGTGTTTGGGGAATTTTTGGCTTTTGGCATCCACAGATGTCCAACAGAAACATTAATTGTTAACGTTATTAAAGTCAGTAGAGGCAGGCAGTTAGAGACACAAGGGGCAAGCAGGTGGAGGCAGAGACAGCAACACCAGAAACGTTTACTCATGCAAATTGCTGACTACACCATTTCTTCTGCAATGTTGAAAAACTCAGACTTGTAAATAACGGCATCCAAGTGAATGTGGCAAGACAGTATGCAGCGCATACTCAGGATTGTTCTCCTGGTCACACACTTTACCTCCTCTAATCCTATCACAGCACACAAAGCCTTTATATTCCCAGTAGCAATTTAGATCTCGCTCTAAATCTAAGCAAGACATTTCCAGGAGGAAAATACTTGAAAGAAAAGGGTTCAGGAAGCCTGCATCCAGGGAGTAAAATATATTGTCATCTGGCTTCATATTGAACCCTCGAGTCCTAAGAATGTGAAATTTTGAGACATGGTGTATGGGAGATGTACTATTTTCAGCCAATGTCATTTTTAGCACTTTGCAGAAGACAAAACTAGGCACAGCAAAGTAAATGACAGAGATTGCAGTATGTAAAGAGAACAGCACAAAGGGTACATATAAACATTTTAAATGTATAACAAGATACCTGCAGATCTAATTATTAAACTTTCATATCATTCTCCTTAGTGTAAGAAAATACTAGCTTTAATGTAAATATCAAAAGAAATACAATCACCTAGGAAAACAATTGTAAATAAAAATCCTAGGGGTCATAATCTAAATGCCACTTGTGTATATTTAAAATAGATGCTTATAACACTCAAAATTCAAACCCAGAATCAGAAACAGCAGGATGGTTACATCAAAAGTATTTGCCTTGAGGCCAGCATTGTGATGTAGCAGGTTAACCCATTGCCTGAGATGCCAGGATCCCATATGGGTGCTGATTCATGTCCCAGCTGTTCCACTTCTAACCCAGCTCCCCACTAATGGCCTGGGAAAGCAGCAAAAGATGGCCCAAGTTTGGGGCCCTGCACCCACACGAGAGACCCAGAAAAAGCTCCTGGATCTTGGCTTCCGCCCGGCCCAGACCTAAAGGTTGTGACCATTTGGGGAGTAAACCAGCAGACGGAAGAGCTCTCTCTGTAACCTGGCCTTTCAAATAAATAAATAAAAATCTAATTAAAAAAAAACTAAGTTCTCCCTATTAAAAAAAAACTTCTTTATAAAGTATTTGTTGTGCATTTGTGTCTACTTAGGATTGCTGAATCTCCTGGGCATTATATGAATGATCTGGAGAAAAGACACCTACTTTTCTTATTTCTTCTCCAATTAAACTGCTGTATACAAGAAGGCAGTCTCTATACTCAGGATGGGTTCCTGCATGATTGAGAAACCAGTTCAAAGGAATGCTTCTTGAACTTGCAGCAACTTAGCAACTCATTATTATTTTCATCAAACCAACCAAAACTTTCTTGATATAAATACAGTTTCTTTTTCTAATCAGTCAGCATATCTGAACATTAAAGCGTGTTTGATTTTCCCAGAGTTTTGGTTGATTGCTTGCTCTGAGGAACTTGCCTTCTTTCATACAGTTAATAGAATTTGGGAAAGGTGCTATAAGAAAGCTCTGACAATGCAATGAGTTTGTTTACCACGCATTTCCAAGAAAAAACATGGGTCAGTCACTTGGGTATTTTTCCCACAGGAAGCCAAAAAATCTGAATGTCACAAACACTCATATATCCTTGCATATTTGACAGATGCTAAAAATTGGACCAGTTAAACTATATAAAATATTCATAATATCATATGAAAATGTATTCCAACTTTCACTTGAGCTTGCCAGGAACAAATCTCTGCTCAGTCCCTTGGCTGAGAATCTATCTCCTGACCCAGTAAGGCAGTAACTTTAGCAAGAGATGGATATCATTGACAGCTAGTAACTTGACTCTACGTTTGAAAATCTTTGGGGCCTGGACTCCCCTAAGGTGATCCAACTTGGGGTCAAAGAGGGACAGGCTTCTAATACACTGTTGTGTAAAAGTTGTTAGAAACTGGCTTCCTTCTTCTTGGAAGTTCACAGCAGCCCTGGCTACTCCTCTGTCGTGCCCTAGCTTTTGCTTTCCTGCAACATTCAGGTCCCAAGGTATCAGCCTATCAACCATATTCTAGGAATGGCTCTGGGAATGGAAGCTGTTGTACAATCAGGCAATTTAGGAATATCTTAAAGATTATCTAATCCAGAAATGCTTAAACCTTCCCAGGTCATTTTTCACAGTAACCTGTAGTCCAAAAGTAATGACTAACAATCCCAGTCATTAAGTGTTTAGGTACAAACATTCTTTTTTTTTTTTTTAAAGATTTATTTATTTATTTATTTGAAAGAGTTACACAGAGAGAGGAGAGGCAGAGAGAGAGGTCTTCCATCCGATGGTTCACTCCCCAGATGGCCGCAACGGCAATCCAAAGCCAGGAGCCAGGAGCTTCTTCCTGGTCCCTCATGTGGGTACAGGGGCCCAAGGACTTGAGCCATCTTCTACTGCTTTCCCAGGCCATAGCAGAGAGCTGGACAGGAAGCGGAGCAGCCGGGTCTCGAACTGGCGCCCATATGGGATGCTGACGCTTCAGGCCAGGGCATTAATCCACTGCGCCACAGCGCCGGCCCCAGGTACAAACATTCTTGTATTCATGAACTAACAACTTAGGAGGTGTTTTTAAAAGCACATAAATTAAATTAAAAGAAAAACATAATTTATTTAATTCTTAACCACAATTATATGCAAGATACATAAACTTGTTCAAAAATGCACATCTAAAACCTTGGACCCAAACTGGATACAACCATCCTCCTTTCTTGTTCTTTACTGATTTTCATAATACTTGCTTTTCACCACAGCAGTAGCCCAAAATCCAGCTTTGCAAAGAAAAGACATAACGCGTTAACTCTCTAAAGCTATTGTTTTCCTGGTGTCTAAAAGATGTTAAGTATCATTGTTCTTTGCAAAATTTTAAATTTTAATTAAATTTTAAATTTTAAGTAGCCCACAACATCCTTGTTAGCTTATTGCAGCACCCCCAAGACATCCAGACACACACTTTGGGGATTGCAAGTCCAGAAAAATGTTCCATTTCATGGGTAATCAAACTAAGACTAAGGACAGTTAAGGAATTTTTCTAAGATTCTCTAGCTAGTTATAAGCGAAATCAAAATAAGAAGCTATGTTTAAAATACTGAGAATTTAATTAGATCCCACAAAAATTTAATTAGATCCCACAGATCTTGAACCTGCAGAGTAAATCTATGTACTGGAAACTCACCGCAGGTCTTTGCATTAGCTGCCAGACGGCCCTCCACCTGCTGATAAGAAGGCAGGATTAATCGTAGAGCTAAGAGTGGCGCTGTCTTCAGACTCTGCATCCAGGAGCCCTCACCACAGCAGTTCCCCGCTTCCCTTGCTCACAGACCCTCTTTCTCTTTCTCCTTGTGTCTCCTCTTCTTGTTCTTTGGTGTAGTTTACCTTCAGAGAGCACATGCCTTTAGAAGACCCAGTTCCTGCAGACAAGAGCTTATTAGATGGCTGCTATTTTACTTCAGCATTCCTTCTTCCCTTCTTCCTTGTAAAAGGATACACAATTTTTTGTTGAGCTATTTACAATAAAGATTACATCCTCCAGACTCTGGAGCAACTAGATACAGCTATATGACTAATTTCTGGCTGATGGTATATAAGTAGATGTAATGAGTACAATTTCTGTAAAGTGTTGTTGAGAGAAGGGAAGTGCCTATTTCTCCCTTTCTACCTGGTGGCTGAAATGAGAATTTGATAGCTGGAGTTCAAGCAGCCATCCTGGACCTCAAAGGGGAAGCTGGATATTGAGGATGATGAACCAACAAAACAGAAGGAGGCTGGTCCCTGTTGATGTTGGGCCCTGGCCTGTTGCCCACAATACTAAACATAAATAAGAAAGAAAATACATTAATGTAGTATTTACACCATTGTTATTTCAGGGTTTTTGTCAATACCAGCTAAAGCTTGTACTAGTAATACTTTTTTTTTTTAAGATTTATTTATTTATTTGAAAGGCAGGGTTATAGAGAGGTAGAGGCAGAGAGAAAGAGAAAGAGGACTTCCATCTGCTGGTTACTCCTCAAATGGCCATAATAGCCAGAGCTGCGCCGATCCAAAGCCGGGAGCCAGAAGCTTCTTTCTGGGTCTCCCATGTGGGTACAGGGGCCCAACGGCTTGGGCCATCTTCTACTGCCTTCCCAGGACACAGCAGAGAGCTGAATCAGAAGTGGAGCTGCAGGGACTCAAACCAGTTTCCATATGGGATGCTGGCACTGCAGGCGGTGGCCTTATCCGTTATGCCACAGTACTGGCCCCTAGTAATACATTCTTAACAATATAATGTATTTTACCATAACTCCTATAGATTTTTATTGTCTTACATTTAAAATGTGTAAAGTTTTAGGAAACATAGCTCCAGACACTGGTCACCAGTATATGAAACCAAACTTACTCTTACTTCCTTAAAGATTTTTTTTTAATTTTAAGATTTTTATTTTTAAAATTTTAATTGGCTTTTAACATCCAATATAGTTCAAAGATGCAATTCTAAGAATATAATGATTGGGGTTGGCACCACCTGCAGTGCTGGCATCCCATATCAAGTCCTGGTTGCTCCACTTCTGACCCAGCTTCCTGATAATGCTCCTGGGAAAGTAGCAGAACATGATCAAAGTGCTTGGGCCCCTGCATCCACCTAAGAGACTGGAAGAAGCTCCTGGCTCCTGACTTCGGCCTGGCTCAGCTCTGGCCATTGTAGCCATTTGGGGAGTGAACTAGCAGATGGAAGATTCTCTCTCTCACTCACTTTCTCTCTGCCTCTGCAGAGAACTTCCACCTGCTGGTTTACTCCCCAAATGGCCACAACAACTGGGGCTGGACCAGGCCAAAGCCAGGAGCCAAGAGCTTCTTTCAGGTCTCTCATGTGGGTGCAGGTGCCCAAGCACTTGGGCCATCCTCTGCTGTTTTCCCAGGCACATTAGCAGGAAGCTAATGGAAGTGGAGCAGCTGGGATTTGAACAGGCACCCATATTGGATCCTGACGCTGCAGGCTGGGGCTTTAAAATACTGCACCACAGGGCCAGCCCCAAATTCTTTTTTTAAAAAGATCTATTTTATTTATTTGAAAGGCAGACTTTTCTCTGTCTCTCCCTCTGTCTATAACCCTGCCTCTCAAATAAATAAAATATTTTAAAAATTAATAAATAAAAGTTGTTGCTGTAACATAGTGAGCTAAGCCACTGCCTGCAGTGGTGGCATCCCATTACAGGCACCAGTTCAAGAACTGGCTGCACCTCTTCCTATCCAGCTCTCTACTATGGCCTGGGAAAGCAGTAAAAGATGGCCCAAGTGCTTGGGAGTGCTCCCCATGTGGGAGGTCCAGAAAAAGCTCCTGGCTCTTGGCTTCCCATAGGCCCAGCTCCAGCTGTTGCTGCCATTTGGGGAGTGAACCAGGGAATGGAAGACCTTTCTGTCTGTCTCTCCCTCTGTCTGTAACTCTGCCTCTCAAAGAAAGAAAGAAAGAAAGAGTTACAGAGAGAGGGGGAGATAGACAGAAATGTCTTCCATCCACAAGTTCAAACCACTCCCCAAATGGCCACAACGTCTAGGGCTGGGCCAGACCAAAGCCAGGAGCCAGGGGCTTCATCTGGGTCTCCCACATGGGTGCAGGGGCCCAAGGACTTGGGACATCCTCTGCTGCCTTCCCAGGCACATCAGCAGGGAGCTGGATCAGAAGTAAAGCAGTCAGGACTTGAACCAGTGCCCGTTTGAGAAGCTGGCATTGCAGGCAGCGGCTTTACTGCTCCACCAGTTTGCCATCCCCAAGCAAAATATACAAGACGTTAGAGTATACAACATGGTTCAGCTCTGCATAACATTTTCATAGTCATAATAAAGTAAGCACCAGATATTAAACAAAGAGAAATTACAACATAATTGGTGGGGAAACTAGAAATGTACCACCAGGCAGTAATGAAAAAACTGATGGCTACAAAAGTAAAAGAAAGATAAGTTCTGGCCAGCACCGCGGCTCACTTGGCTAATCCTCTGCCTGTGGCACCGGCACCCCGGGTTCTAGTCCCAGTCAGGGCACCGGCTTCTGTCCCGGTTGCTCCTCTTCCAGTCCAGCTCTCTGTTGTGGCCGGGAAGGCAGTGGAGGATGCCCTAAGTGCTTGGGCCCTGCACCCACATGGGAGACTAGGAGGAAGCACCTGGCTCCTGGCTTTGGATCGGCGCAGCACACCGGCCACAGCATGCCAGCCATAGCAGCCATTTGGGGGGTAAACCAATGGAAAAAGGAAGACCTTTCTCTCTGTCTCTGTGTCTCTCTCACTGTCTAACTCTGACTGTAAAGAAAGAAAGAGCCGGCGCCGCGGCTCACTAGGCTAATCCTCTGCCTAGCGGCGCCGGCACACCGGGTTCTAGTCCCGGTCGGGGCGCCGGATTCTGTCCCGGTTGCCCCTCTTCCAGGCCAGCTCTCTGCTGTGGCCAGGGAGTGCAGTGGAGGATGGCCCAGGTGCTTGGGCCCTGCACCCCATGGGAGACCAGGAAAAGCACCTGGCTCCTGGCTCCTGCCATTGGATCAGCTTGGTGCGCCGGCCACAGCGCACCAGCCACGGCGGCCATTGGAGGGTGAACCAACGGCAAAGGAACAAAGGAAGACCTTTCTCTCTTTCTCTCTCTCTCACTGTCCACTCTGCCCGTCAAAAAAAAAAAAAAAAAAAAAAAAAAAAAAAAAAAAAAAGATTTAGTGACACAGAGCCAAATATCACCAGAAAAAACTGAAAAAGTTAGAAGTGGTTTCTCCCAGGGACTGGGAGGTGGGGTTAGGGTGGAGGAGAGGAAGGAACAGGAGGAGTGTCCACTTAGCAGAGTACAGTCTGTGGACAATTTAACTGTTTAAAATATGTGGAGGGGTGACCTTGACACAAATTAAAACTACACTTGATATAACCCCCAAAAGAAATACACTCTCACATGGATTCTGATTGTTTGGCATGCTTTATCAGGTAAATTTTTCAAATAATGATTATAAACAACACACGATTTGAGAATTTTAAACTGTTTAAGAAATAAAGACATTATTTAACCTACCAAATTCAGTTGGTAAGTAAAAGTGAACAGATTTTTAAAAACTGATTATTTTTAAAGTACTCAAAATTCCTCTACTTTGTTCTACTCTGTTTAGATCATTACTACTAAGAAGAACTTATCTAAATACTAACCACTTCACTTGATCACCTAAAACTACTTAAAAGATCTAATGGAAGAGTGTTTATATTATGGAAGACAATATGGTAAGATAGTTAATGTAAGAATAAGCTCTCTCATTAAGTAGGTCATCCAAAGAACAACATGTACTAAGTACTCCTAGAGTCCAGCTAAAAAATATAAACAAATGAAAGATGAACACGTGCATGTTACAGTTATAAATAAATATGACAATGAAAATATTGTTTTAATTGGACATCCCGTACTTGCTCAAATTTATTTTTTCTGTACAAAGTGTCTTTTGAAGTCTGTCAAACCAGACACATGTTTTTTTAAATGTCCTGGAGTTTATATGAATTGTATACAGGCTTTCATTTGAGGATTTATGCTGATAGTTGACAACTAACTTAAAGCTGGATTAATTAGCATTTTTACTCCCAACACACCTACCTTGGCATTCTGTTTTTTAGTTTTGACACTCCTCATCCAAATGACAATCAGTTTGTGGCACCAGCATGTCAGCCAGGGAGAGGTTCATAAGCTATTCTGTTACCCATTTTGCTAAAGAGAAAAAAAATGTGCTATTGGTTAATATAATACTAACTATATTTTGAAACTGTGTCTTAAATTAAATTAGAAAATAAATTTGAAAAATCAGAAGAGCTAGGTGTGTTGAGCTGCTTCCCTAACTAGTCTATCACGCAGCTTCCTCTAAGACCACAGGTCTCTCCCTGCTCGTAAGCCACATTATTTGCTTCTCAAATCACCAACCTGAGAGCACTGTACAATTTTATCTGTCTATATTCTATTTCTGCTTTATGCTGCAGTTATATCAGAGCTATATAAGAGTGTGTTTTCTATCACTACAAAGGCCAGATAAAATAGTTTAACTACTACATCAAACTGGGGAATTATACATATAAATTATCTGCTGTCTATAGATTGTGTCTATAAAAGATAAAAGCATTTTTCCCCTTCCAGAGAGAATATTCCCAATGACTTTGCCTCACACATAAATTGTCTTTTAAGGGACCAGGTGCAATGGGCAAAGACTTGGCTGTCTTCCCAACCCAGCTTTGAGTTTTGATTTCCAATGTACATGTCGAGTTAGGAATCACAGAAATGCAGAATTTGGAGTTTAAAGACACCGAGTCAAGAATTGTTTTCTTTCACCTTTTGCCTTAGGGAAGAGAAAGTGGTGGAGGAATGGCACTTGGGGGAAGTCATCTGAATTGAAATGAATTTAATTGCTTTTCCTGTGGGTTTTCCTGCCTCCACAAGTGGCTGTAAGAGTATTCTCTGTCTCCACAGATCTATATCAGTGGGAACAGAAGAGGAACCTAGAATTTGGACATTTCGTTAAAAATCCAGGCATTTCTCCAGCTTTGTTCCAAATTCTCCAGCTTTGTTTCAAATGCTCACGATTCCACTGGACACATTTATGTGACATGATCAGATGATTGGTAACTGGCAAAACATCATGATGACAGTAGCTCACTTCTCCCAAACCAGTTTGGAAGTGTAGATCCACACCTGCATGGGACTTTGGGGTAGAGATGAGATTCTACTCCATTTCTTCATTGATAAGATATTGAACTCAGTGAGGTCTACTCTAGAGAAATGTTGAGAAGACAAGAAATTTCTAACTAACTAGGAAAGGAAATAGCTAGAAACAGAGGCTGCCTTGGGTATGGCTCAGACCGAGAAAGTAAAACCTCCTTACACTTGAGTTTGTACATCTGTCACTGTGCCCAACAGGTGGTAATCAAATGAGAAGATCCTTTCCATGTTCTGCTCTATGTAAGGAAGGCAGTGCAACCCCAAGCATTTAGTAATAACCTGCAGCAGAATCTCTCAGCACACTATTATCCTTGGATGGCTGCTAAATTAGAAATTGAAGAGACACCGAGCATTTGCATATGCTGTTCCCTCATCTAGAATGTTCTTTTCATGGCCAGCTTTTCATTCATGAGGTCTTTGTATAAATGTTACCTTTAAAAGGAGATCTTTCTTTACCACCCTTTGTAAAGTGGATTCCCGCAACCTCTACCCCCAGTTATCATCCATCATAACACTTTGTTTATCCCTTTTATGGAATTATTACACAATTATTTTAATTATAATTTTTTCTTATCTCTCTCCCCATTAGAATGGAAACTTCCAATTGTATTTCCAGGAATTAACAAGGACTTGAAACACAGTATACCTACTAAGAATACCTCGTATATACCAAATAAAGATTTATGAGCAAATGAGTACAGCAGATTACTGAGAAGTTTTACTTACACATTTAAAACATTTTATTTTGGGGACCGGCATCATAGCATATCCTATATGGGCACCGATTCATGTCCCGGCTGTTCTACCTCCAAGATGGCACAAGTATTTGGGCCTCTGCCCACCCACATGGGAGACCCAGGTGAAATTCCTGGCTCCTGGCTTCATCCTGGCCCAGCACCATTTGGGGAGTGAGCCATCAGATGGAAAATACCTCTCTCTGTCTCTCCCTCTCTCTCTGTAACTCTTTCAAAATAAATAAATATATCTTTTAAAGTTTTTTTATTTTTGTTAAGTGTATCAGTTTTTACTATGAATAAAATCAGTCAGCTTTTACTGTTATTTATCAATAATAACTCCAAGGTCTGATGCTGTGGCATAGTATGTTAAGTATCTGCCTGCAATGATGGTAACTTACATAGACACCAGTTCAAGTCCCAGCTGCTCCACTTCCATTCCAGCTCCCTGCTGATGGCCTGGGAATGCAGTGGAAGATGGCCCAAGTCTCTGGGCCCCTGCACCCACATGTGAGATCCAGAAGAAGCTCCTGGCTCTTGTCTTCGGATCAGCACAGCTCCAGTCATTGAGGCCATTTGGGGAGTAAACCAGCAGAGGGAAGACCTCTCTCTATGTCTCTCCCTCTCTCTGTCTGTAACTCTGCCTCTCAAGTAAGTAGATACATCTTTAAAAAAAAAAAAAAAAGGAAGAAAGAAAGAATGTGCCATTTAAAAAATAATAATAGGGGCTGGCGCTGTGGCGCAGTGGGTTAAAGCCCTAGTCTGAGGCACCAGCATCCCATACGGGCGCCAGTTGTAGTCTCGGCTGCTCCTCTTCCGACCCAGCTCTCTGCTATGACCTGGGAAAGCAGTAGAAGATGGCCCAAGTCCTTGGGCCCCTGTGCCCATGTGGGAGACCCTGAGGAAGTTCCTGGCTCCTGGCTTCATATCGGCGCAGCTCCAGCCATTGCGTCCATCTGGGGAGTGAAGCAGCAGATGGAAGATATCTCTCTCTGTCTCTACCTCTCTCTGTAACTCTGTCTTTCAAATAAATAAAGTAAATATTATTAATAATAATACTAATAACCCCAAAAATCTCAAACAAAGAGAGATTGGCATTATGCCACAGCAGGTTAAGTCACTGCTGGGGATACCCACATCCCATGTCAGAATGCTGGCTCAAGTCCTTACATCTTCGTTTCTAATCCAGCTTCCTGCTAATACACAGGAGGCACCAGATAATGGCTCAAGTGCTTGGGATCCACAAGGGAGACTCAGATGGAATTCCAGATTCCTGGCTTCAAGCTGGGGATCCCTGGCTATTGCGGGGATTTGGGTAGTAAACCAGTGAATGGAAGGTCTGTCTCTCTCTCTCTTACTCTGACTTTCAAGAAATAAGTAAATAAACATTAAAACATGCACACAAAGATTGTTCCTTGCTCTCTTTTCAAGTAAACTGCAGTTTGGGTTGTAGCTTTGCCCTAGTGGCCTCCATTCCTTGGCCCAGGCTAGGGTGGTGACCCTACCTGGGACAGCCTCTATATCATCTCATTCTCATGGCAGAGGGAAAAGTAGAACTTCTAGAAACACATGATGTGGTCTTCAATTAGGGCCTGGCATACAGCACTTCAGCTCATAGGAAGATGTTCCCAAACAATAAAACTTACTGAGAAATAATACTGTTGATCACAATAGGATATTGCTCAGAAACTGCTGTTAATAATCCAGAGCCTTTCTTTAGATTTTGTATCCATTCATTCTTTTTACTTTAAAGATGTATTTATTTGAAAGTCAGAGTTACACAGACAGAGAAGGAGAGGCAGAGAGAAAAAGAGAAGTCTTCCAACCACTGGTTCACTCCCCAAATGGCCACAACAGCTGGAGCTGTGCCGATCCAAAGCCAGGAGCCAGGAGCTTCTTCTAGGTCTCCCACGTGGGACTTGGGCCATCTTCTACTGCTTTCCCAGGCCATAGCGGAGAGCTAGATTGGAAGTGGAGCCGTTAGGTCTCGAACCGGCATCTATATAGGATGCTGGTACTGCAAGCGGCAGCTTTACCCACTATGTCACAGTGCTGGCCCCATTCATTCTTTTTTTTTTTTTTTTTTTTTTTTTTTTTTTTTTTGTGACAGGCAGAGTTAGACAGTAAGAGAGAGAGACAGAGAGAAAGGTCTTCCTTTTGCCGTTGGTTCACCCCCCAAGTGGCCGCCACGGCCAGCGCGTTGCAGCCGGTGCGCTGCACCGATTGAAAGCCAGGAGCCAGGTACTTCCTCCTGGTCTCCCATGCCTTCCAGGCCACAGCGGAGAGCTGGACTGGAAGAGGGTCAACCAGGACAGAATCCGGCGCCCCGACTGGGACTAGAACCCCATGTGCCGGCGTCGCAAGCCTAGTGAGCCGGGCGCCGGCCTTTTTTTTACCTTTTTTTTTTTCCCATTCATTCTTAATTCACCGTGTTTCTTACATTGCAAAGAGCCCTGTCAGAGATCCTCTATGTCTGAAAAGTTAAGACCTGCAAGTGAGAGGTCCTTTTATTCTGTGTCTGTTTGGTTGTGCCTCTGCAATTCCTAGGCAGTGGCCTGAGTATGTGACAGACACAAACCTGTCTTCATTTGTACAAAGGAAGCCAGGGCCTCAGACTTCAGAGGACGGTTGGTTCTGCCAGTATCAAAGGAAACTGGCATGAGAAGTTCCTTCCACAAAAAAAGTTCTCCCACAGAGTGAATGACTGGATTGCAGAAAGAGAGGCCATCTCTGGTCTAAATCTTCGAGGTGAGACTTAAGTAACAAATCTCATCCTATAAACCATATTTAAATTAGGTTAATCTGTCACAAACTATGCAGGTATTCAATTTTGATTACTAGTTTAGATATCTATCTTTATTCTGCATTTCTCTCAAAGATTCCTCTACAGGTTTTTGGCTTTAGGTTACTGGAGTTGTTGAAATGGCTAATTGAGATGAAGTTTTTGAACTATGGTGTTAGCCAACGTAAAAAGGAAAATTAAACCAACAACAACTCTCAACTGAGAACTTCTATGTTGCAAGTTTCTCTGTCTTGTAACCTTTCTCAATCTGTTATCATGTAGAATTATATCCTGTACATTAGTGTGGATTTTTGTTTTGTGTCATTTTCTTGAGAGGCAGACAGACACAAAGAACTCCCACCCCCTGGTTCATTCCCCAGTATTCACAATGGCTGGGACTGGGCTGGGGGGAAAAAAACAGGAGCCAGGAATGCAATCCAGATCTTGCACAAGGGTAGAATGAACCCATTCACTTGAGCCATCACTGCTGCCTCCCGGGATCTACATTAGCAGGAAGGTGGTCAGGAGCTGGAGCTGGGAACTGAACACAGGTAGTACGATGTGGGCCACGGGCATCACAACCACTAGGCTAAAGGCCTACTCCTGCATGGTATTTTTTGCAAGAAATTTTCTTCCAAAAATCATTTACAATATGCTATGGATTGAATAGGATATGACTCCTAAAACCATGCAAACATTTAAAGTTTAAACCCGAAAGTCTTATTTTAATGGGTGGAAATTTACTCCAATAATGGTATTTAGAAGCTGGACATAGTGGGTGTCCTTGGGTCATTGGGAGTGGGTCCTCAGAAGGTAGTTCTCACCAAAGGGTTGGTTACAAAAGCTGGAGACAGGCTTCCCGGCTCACTGTGTGATTGCGCCTCCACACGCTCTACCCTGGTCGTCCTCTGGCCTCATCAGATGGCCGAATCAATGGGACCCAGCCCATCTTGGACTGTGAGCCTCTAAAATTGTAAGCCAAAATGAACTTCTCTCCTGCATTCATAGCTTCTTTCAGGTAATTATTGCAGAAATGAAAAGCTGACCAATACAAAATGTAAATCAAAATCACAAAACAATACATACATTTTGGAAAACGTTGAATACGTATGGCCGAGAAAATTAAAAAAAAAAAAAAAAAAAGTGAGCTCTACCAGTTTTGCTCTGGGAGTGCCACCAATCATATTACTCATCAGCATGGGTACAGAACCTGAGATCAAAGTCTCTCTGGTGCCATAGATGGTTCCTAGGGGCCCGGGACAAAGAGTACGATTATCATCACATTGAGATTTCTGTTTATTGTTCTGACCTCTTCCCAGGTCTCAGTTGTCTTATCTTCCCTTGTAAATCTTTTTTTCTAGATTTTTAGCCATTTTTTATTATCTACCACTTATGCCTAGGCAAGTCTTCACATCAGTTTAGGAATCAAGACTTATGGAAAGTAACAAAAGTATGCATATAGTATATAAACAAAAATATGCTCCTCATCACAAGGTTTTTATATTAATATCAAAGAAATCTCTGAAGTGTCCTATATGCAGATTTGTTTAAATGGGCACTCCAAGAAGGAACAATCACCTCATTATTTGTCATTTTTTTCAGTACTTAAAATAGGCAACGGAAGAAAACAACAAATTAGGCCCTGCTACAAGAGAAACAGGACCAGATTCTTTTTCTGTTTCTCTTCCTTAGAGACAACTGCATCCATTTCAGATTATTTTAGTCCCTGCTATGGTTCAATCAACTCTAATAGTTACGGAATGTGAAATGTCTACATAAGATTGTGAGAGACATTTTTTTTCTTACTAGAGTCACTACCAGATGCAAACAAGGTGATATGTCCCTGCAAGCTACTGTTGCTAAATTGTGAATAAAGGAAAAAGAAAGACTGATCTAGATAATACATCTAAGATGCTTGCTGAGTGAAATGTCAAGTAGATTCATGTCTTGCCTTGTCCATCATCAGCCAATCAATGACACTTGAACCTGGGATGACCAGGTCAACTTGCCAACACTGCTACCAAGTGGGAGAGGGAATGCATAGATCACCTCTCAGAATAACAATTACTATGTGGAGCTATGGTAATTCCACAAGCCCTGGCCATTGTCTTGCTTAGCAAGAGGCTTCCTATGCTCCCACAGCTAAACAGCAGCTCACTCAGATCTTGACATAAGGAAACAAAAGGGCCTTTGGGCTATCAACTCCCTGGTGACCCCGGTCTGATCAGAATTGAATTTCACTCTGCTTGGAACAGGTTGAAAAGAAAATAAAAAGGATTACAGTAAATGAGTCTTACAGAGCTGGTGTTTTTCTTTTGCATATAAATGGATATGAATATGAATACAGTCAATAGATAGACTTCCGGCATCTTCCTCCCACTCCACCTATCCCAGTGACATTTTTTGTGAAGTGACTCGGACTAGAAGGTCGTCATAAAATATAAATCCATCATATTCCTGTTTGGGATCAATACTACGTATTTACTGTTAATTTGTCATGCTTTCAAATGTATACTTGTTGTAGCCTCTAATCCTTAAATTTGCTGTGGAGATCTGAAGTTTTCATCAAATCCCCAAGATCAAAAGCCTTAAAATTTTTGTTCGCATTTACATTGAAAGCTTACAAAGTTCTCCAGGGGGAAATGGCGCTAAGAGCTTCTTCAAACTCTTGTTAATTGTTAACTGGCAAAGCCTGAGGGTGAAATCTCAGAAGTTTGTTTTTACAGGGGAAAAAAATGACATTAATTTTAAGTTTTCCTAAAGCTCAAATGGTGAATATGAACAGTATGTTTTCTCATCAGCTCACTTAAAATGTAATTGTAATTGTTAGTCACAGATAAAATAGCATATAAAAACATCACCTTGTTTTCTCTCTCTAGAAGATGGATGGAGAGCATGTCTGAAGGATCATAACTAAGGCAAACTAAATGGGAAAACTGGTATTTTAGGCACAGTATTTTAAATCACTCAAGTCTCCAAAGAAATTTTCAGTAACAGCTGTTGCTTTGATCATCCTAATACTGTTGAAAAATAATATGTAAAATTACACTACTGTATATCTCCAAAATTAGCAACGAGCTGAAAGACAAATATAATTCTCATTTTTTATCTTCCTGTCTTAATACAGGATGACTCAATTAACAATGAAACCATGTGAAAAGACAACTTGAGTCAACTCAATACAGAGAACTGGTATTTAATCATTTGAAATTATAAATCCAAGTATATAAAAAGTATATGTGTTTATTAGTAAACTAGATCATTATTGTATTCCAATGAAATAAAATTGAATTAATCACTTATAAAAAGAATGGCTATTTCTGGGGCTGGTGTTGTGGCATAGCCAGTAAGGCCGCCACCTATGATGCCAGCATCCCATATGGGTGCCAATTTGTATTCTGGCTGCTCCACCTCTGATCCAGTTCCCTGTTAATGGCCTGGTAAAAGCATCAGAGGATGGCCCAAGTGTTTGGGCCCCTGCTACCCATGTGGGAGACCAGGAAGAAGTTCCTGACTCCTGGCTTGGGTCTGACTCAGGCTGTTGCAGTCATCTGGGGAATGAACCAGGAGATGGTAGACCTTTCTCTCTGTAACTCTGACATTCAAATTAATTAATTAATTAATTGTTTTTTTAAAAAAAGAACAGCTATTTCTAAAAACATTATTTGTATGATAAAAGTTGAGAATTATTACATGAACACCTCTCAAAAAACTCAGACTTTGCAATAAGTTTACAGCTAGAGTTTTCTGCATCCCCACTCATGATCCCAGATACAGATGACATTCTGCATGTAAGATACACCAATGGAAGGATTTTCACAGTAAAAGACCACCTCCACTTTAAAATAGTCAATGATATCATGGCGCTCTCATTTTTTTAATCTATGAAGCAAGCTACTTAAGAAATTCATACTATAAAAAAAACAGCATAAAGATCATCTCTAAAAGAAAAAATTGCAAATCTTTTGTGTTTGCTTAGTACTGAATATCCAAAATATTTACTTTGATTCAGGAGGTAATGAAAAGTGACAGAGAATTTTGCCCCATTTCCTGGCTAGATTTCCAGTATGTAACATGGACTGTAGATTCTAACATTTCCCATTTCCTATTTCCTGTAGAGACTGAGTCAATGCATTTCCATGCCTGTAGATTTCAGTTTCTAACAGTCAATGATCGGTAACTGAATGTTTCTAAATTAAGCTTTTAGGAGGAATAATTGTCCAAAAGGAACTCATTTAGCAACTCACTTTCTACATGAATATTTGTCATTTACTTTCCTTGTGCTTTCTTTAAGTGTTTATTGTAGTTAGGAGAAATTTTTTTCATTTCGGTTTGTTTTTCTCTGATTGGCCTAAGCTGTAACATTCTTGGAAATGCCAGTCAGGGGAAGAAGTGCGCTTCCAGGAACATGACCACAGGGAAGTGATTTGGCTTACACACAGGCGTTTTAATAAAGTGCATGCAGGAACAGACTATTTCTTAAGACCAAGGTGGATGTTAGTCTGCCCAAATTGCAATTTCAAATCAAGATGCTACTGCAAACGTGTAAGTCTATTTCCTTAGCTCAACTTCACTATTTTAATTCTCTATGTGATGCAGGGTTAAGGATAAGTTATGGACAGACCCCAAAAAAGCTAATAATTTTACTCCAATTTCTCTTTTCTTTTAAAATTTGCTATAATCTACATACATTCTTCTCTGAGAAAAGGTAACCACATTGACTTAAATTATACCAGTGATCATAGGACATATTTTCAAGCCTTTTGGTCTCCTTAGGGCCCACCAGAGACTAAATTTGCTCCTGGTGGTGCTAAGGGGCAGAAACGTAAAGGAAGCCCCTCTTCTTTGTTCTGCTAGAGGTTAGTGACATTTTCAGGTACGTCGCACAATTCTGCATAAGATCTCACTTGCTGGAATTCGAGCAAATTATGTGCAACTTAGCTTCAGCATTACTGAATTTTAAAATATCATACTTCTTTGGAAAACAATTGCTGATAAGGAGCTACTCTCAATCATCTAAATACTTTAATCACCAGAACACTATTGTCTAACTGCCCGTGAAGGGCTAATGCTGGTAATAAAATGCTGCTTAGATGTTTGATGGCTGATACTCCACTAACACTCCTTGTTTCCCACTTTCATATTCATGGATTTCTTGGGATGCTGTTCTGAGATCATTACTCTCCTGGATTCTTCTCTGATTACCCTTAGAATTTACCAGAGCTCCTACATAAGATTCCAAATAGCATTAAATATCAAGCATACTGAAGTTTGAGTCACAGAAATGCACCAAAGGATAAGCAAACTAATTACTTCTCCTATCTCAAGATAATAAAAGACAAACTGAATAGATCTTGCTTTCTGTTTGCCCTTGGTGTCCCAGTTTTCTATTTTTTCCTTTTTAAGATTTGTTTGTTTGAAAGTCAGGGTCATGGTGAGAAAGAGAGACAGAGGTCTTCCATTCACTGGTTCACTCCCCAGATGGCCGCAACAGCTAGCACTGGGCCAGGTCGAAGCTAGGAACCAGAAGTTTCTTCCAGGTCTCTCATGTGGGTGGCAGAGGTTTAAGGACTTGCACCGTCCTCTACTGCTTTTCCCAGGCCATTAGCAGGGAGTTGGAGCAGAAGTGGAGCAGCCAGGTCTCAAACCAGCGCCCCAGATGGGATGCCTGTGTCACAGGCGGTGGCTTTTAGGTGGTAGTTTTACCTGCTACACCTCAGTGCTGGCCCTCAGCTTTCTATTTTTAATGAATCTTCACTAGATCATAAGTGAAGACAAAGTTGGGAACAAAGAGCCACTGAAATTAAACCAAAGATGTTTAACTCCCTAAGATCTCCCTTTAAAACAATGCAAAACATTGTTTGTTCTGAGAATAAAGGCAAGAGAAAAGCTGTTTTACTCGCATGTGTGCCAGGCACAGGTCGTATGGTGGGAGCTACCCACAGCACATAATCTGGAGAACTCAGGATTATAACGTTCGGTGTTTCTGTATACTGTGCTGACATCAGTTTTGACAGCTAGTCTGGATAACTGTCTCAGAGGACTTAATTTGACACTAACTATAGGTGTGTTAGTTTCCTACTGCCACTGTAACAAATTACCACAAACCTTCAAACAACTGAATGGGTTTGTGGACTCCCAAAGTTCCTATGTAGAAACCCTAATGCTCAGCAGAGATGGGGTGCTTGGGTGGTAATGAGGCCAGGAGGGTGGTGCCCTCTTAGTGGAATTAGTACGCTGCAGAGAATCATGATAAGCTGCTTCTCCTCTTTGTGCACCACCGTATAAAAATCAAGGAGAAAACAGCCATGTGCAAACCAGCAAGTGGCTCCTCGCCAGACACCAGACACCCTGATCTGGAGCTTCCCAGGCTCCGGGACTGAGAGCATAAACATAGGGCATTCTTGTTGCAGCAACCCAAAGATGACACAGACTTCCTCTGTGACAGTTCTGGAAGGCAGAAGTCTTAAATCCGTTTCTTTGGTAAGGATTCTTTTCTCTGCCATGGGCCATTTGGAAATTCACAACTTCCTTCACGGGTCATTCAAATTTATTAACTTAAAAATTATCCTACTATAAATTTATTGAATTTTAAGTCCTGCCTGCAGTTGCCCTGGTAGAGCCAGACCAAATAAGGCTGGACGTTCCCTACTCCTGGAAGGTCAGGGTGTCATTAAGACTGACTCCTTCCAGAGGTTCTGAGGGAGAGCCCCGTTTTGCAGCCGTTTTTCAGCTGCTAGCTGCTGCCTACATTCCACAGCTTGTGGCCCCTACCTGCATCCTCAAAGCATATCACTCTAGCTCTCTAGACATCACCATATAGCCTTCTCCTCTCTCTTTTCCTACCCCTTGCATTCTTTTAAGGACTTTTGTGATTACACAGGGCCCACACTAATGAACCAGGACAATCTCTCCATCTCAAGATCCTGAACTGGCCAGCACCATGGTTCACTTGGCTAATCCTCCGCCTGCGGCGCCGGCACACCAGGTTCTAGTCCCGGTTGGGGCGCCGGATTCTGTCCCGGTTGCTCCTCTTCCAGTCCAGCTCTCTGCTGTGGCCTGGGAGTGCAGTGGAGGATGGCCCAAGTGCTTGGGCCCTGCACCCCATGGGAGACCAGGAGGAAGCGCCTGGCTCCTGGCTTCGGATCGTTGCAGTGCACCAGCCGCAGTGGCCATTTTGGGGGTGAACCAATGGAAAAGGAAGACCTTTCTCTCTGTCTCTCTCTCTCTCTCACTGTCTAACTCTGCCTGTCAAAAAAAAAAAAAAAAAAAAAATCCTGAACTGAATCATACTTTCAAAGTCCCTTATGTCACACAGGTAACAGTTACAGGTTCTGGGTGTGGATACTTTTGGGGACCATTATTCAGCCAACCACACTAGGCTAGGAGGATCTGGCCTAATGAGGAGGCTACAGAAGGGAGCAGGGCTCTCCCAAATGCTTAGCTCCAAGGCCATATCAACTACGCATGCACAGCCCTGAGTGTGCAAGGGGCAGAGCCGGGAACATTTTCTAACTTCATAATTCATAATAATAAATGATAGCATAAAAGGAGCTGTGTAGCAAAACAAGACATATTTAAGCCAAAGTGAAGCACAGGTCAGACTGCATATTTTACAATGCAGAATAATTATTATAAAGCATAGGTCAGAGACAGGATGTAATTTTAAATAAGTGGTATTTTAATCACAATGTCTACTAAAGGAAGAAGCTAATCTTAAAAAGAAAAATGAGGTGTAGCTCCGATTATTTTAAGGATTAAATGAGACAATTTATGTAAGACACTAAGCATAGTCCTAACACTTAGTAAATGCTCAAAAATGTTAATTATTTCTTCCTATGCTCTGAGATAAAAGCCATTTTCTTTTTCTTAGCTTGCAATGATGAATCTACATATAGTTCATTCCTTGTCAGAAAAGTTCTTGCATTTCTACACCTAAAGAGGGTGCTGACACTGAGCTAAGGGAAATCTCACAAGACAACCTTCCCCAGCAAGCCACTAGAACAATCCTTGACAGGCTTTGCTTTCCTGAGATGACCTCCTGTTCCCAGGTTAAAGTTGAGGAGCCGGGCATCAGCTGCTACTTGGAAAAGTGCTGAGTGGCTGATGTGTGCTGTCAGCATTGTCCAAGAGCAGCCGGAGAATATCTGCGCGGCCCCTCCTTCCCCCTGGTGTTTGGCAGACTTACATGGTGACGCTCAGGAAGGTGGGAAGTGATGAAAGTGCACAGTTCACTCCAGCTGTATCACAGCCCAGCTTCAAATGCCATCTTCCCCACAGTTTAATGAACTAGTAGAAACAATAATGAAAATGACAAGAAGAAACCACCATCTGAAGGGAAGCCTAGTTATTGCTGCTCTGTTCCCAGTTCTCCCACTAGCTGACCTGTAGAAGGCTAAGTGGCACCTTTCCCCATCTGGAAAATATGAGGAGTTATAATTATTAAATAAAAGCTGCATAAAATACGCATCTGTATCAAGAAACAGGTAAATAGTGGGTGATTTACCTGTGGGAGTCTTGCCCTCGCCCTGACCTGACACAATGTAAGTTCACCATTGGCTGGATGACTTTCACTTTATCTTCTCCCTTCAGCACTCTGAACCCAAGAAAGACTTTTTCCTTAACTACTCCCACTTATCTGTTAAAATCCTCTGACGCAATCCAGCAAAGGCAGGAAGAGGCACACATCCCGCAAGTCAGAATTGTCTACTGTGTTCATTCTTCTAAAATCTTTAGAAGTCACTTCTTTCCTATCACTCCAGCAGCCAAGTCCATTTGTACTCTGCTTTGCTGCCAGGCCATCATGCTCCTCCCTTGTTTTCAATCCAATGTGTGCTTAATGTGAGATATAACAGGCAGAATGAAGTATTTTGGATTTAAAAAAAAAAAAATCCACTGTGGGGTAGGCGTTTGGCCTAGCGAGGAAGCCATTGCTTGAGATGCCTGCGTCCTTTATTGGAGTCTGGGGTTAAGTCATGGCTTTGCCCCTAATTGCAGCTTCCTGCTAATGTGCACTCTGGGTGTGTCAGATGGTAGCTCAGGTAGATGGGTCTCTGACACCTGTATGGGACACCCCAACTGAGTTTCAAGCTCTTGGCTTGATTACACACATTGGGAGAGCGAACCTGCAGATGAGATGTCTGGCTGGCTAGCTCTCTCTTTCTCTCTATCTGCCTCCCAGATGAAATAAAATGAAAAACAAAAAAGTTTAACCCCACTGTGAAATGCTCTTAAAATATGTGACAAATAATACTCCACTTGCATCCTCCAAACAATACTGAGGAAAATGTATAAGTATCCACATGTTAGCAAGCAAAAGTTAGAGTAGACCAAAAATCCAAGACTTGGTCTTCTAATTGAAAACAATGACTCCTTATTATCTGAACAATCATCACTTGCAGATGATCAACAGAAACATCCTGATTAAGGATTAGATGAAGATATCTAGCTTTAGAGCTAAAAAAAGGTTGGAGATATCAGGTGGTAAAAATAGTAGTTTTAAAGATCTTAAAGGTGAGGATTAGAGTTCCCTTTTCAAGGTTATCGATTCAACTGATTCAACGGAAGTTTGGGGCAAGGTAAACTGCCTCTGCATAAATTATTATCTTTTCAGAGAGTGATTACCTTATCAAACAGTTCAATAGGTTAACCATCTCACCCAAACTCGAGACACAGAAACATGAAGGGCTCCAGGACGCAGGAAGGGGAATGTCATAAAAATGGGAAAGTTCAGGAAAAAGGGGACATTTAATCAACAACACCAACTTAGAAGGAAAAGGTAAGCTGGACCCCATTTATTATGCCAAGTTAAAGACTAAAGTCTATTAATATTTCCTGCCCAGGGCTTCAAAATTTTTCTCACTCTTCTACCATCTTCCAGTCTCAGACAATGACATTAAACACACAACAATCACCTAGTGAGACAGCTGGAATATGTATACCATTTTTCTATTTCCTCTAGGTCTTCCTGGCCCTCCCTGAAATCTAATAGGAACACAGTGTCATACAGGAAAATGAGTCCATCGCATCTACTTCAGACTTACTTTCATATAACGTATTTAAAATACTCCTGTAATTTACTTGAATACCTATGTCCAACAGGTAATAAAGAGAATGAGTAGTGTGTATCAATGAAGCAACAGAAAGGAACTGGCACCTCCCGCTCCGAATCCTTGTATTAATCAGCTTTGCATTACTACAAAAAAAGGGGGGGAGGACTGAGGCAACTCATTTTATAAAGAGAGAAGGTTTATTTAGCTCACAGTTTTGGAGTTCACATCTAAGATGGGTGGTAGGGACCCAAGTACTTGAGCCAGCACTGCTGCTTCCCAGGGTGTGGGAAGCTGGAATAGGAAAGTGAAGCCAGAATTCAAACCTATGCACTCCACTATGGAATGTAGGCACCCCAAGCAACTTCTTAACCACTGAGCCAAATGCCAGCCCTGATAAAGTCTTTTAATTTGCATTTTCAAAGCCTTTTTAATAATCACTTTCTGTGATAAATGTGACTGTGCATTCTTATAAATGGAAGGCTGAAATAGGAGAGCAGTTTGTATGAAATCTCAAAGGTCAGAGCTTGGGAAAGGACTGAGTATCTGTTTTATTTGCAGCACTATTTCCAGTTGTTTCACCTTTTTTCCATTTCAGTTACCCCAGGGTCACTGACAGAATTGAAATTAAAACTGGGAGCACAGTACTCTGTGCGATAAAACTATTCTTCTGGCAAACTTAGCTAAGGAAGAGAGTGGTTTGATTGCTTCCTAAACAGGATTTGCTTTGAACAAAGCTATACATTCACACATTCTAACAAAACAAAAAGTACAAACAGAAGAACCAATATTTTATAGTTTCTGCTAACACTTGTTTGCTTTAGAGTCAGGAAGACAAGCCTCAGATGGAAACATGCCACAAATAAACAGGCAGAAAAAAAGAAACAAACAGGGAGCAACTTTGGAGAACCCGTCCTGGCTTTTGGGGAGTCTTATAGATTATGTTGAAATATCCTTATCTTAAAGGGTATTGCTATGACCAAAAGGCCCTGAGTCTGAGTAGGACAACACAGCCTCTCACTCTGTCTTCTGTTGTTGGGTCAGCTGGATTCCAGCAGTCTCAGTGATATCCTGAGAATCCAGGAAAAGTTGAGAAGCCCTGTACCTTGGGTTGAGACAGCTGGTCTCTGATGACTGCTTCTGTCTGTAGCCACACTGAAGGTTTCGTACAGGATTGCTCTCTGCTCTCCCTGGTATCCAGAAGAGCAGGACAAAGGGAAATTGATCGTTCCAAGGTCACTGGAGCACTTTAAATTCATGGTCGATCCATAGAGCACTAAACCCAGGGTAAGTAGTAGAGGTGGTGGTGTTAAGAACATAAACTCTAGAAAGACAGGGAATATGTTTTGGATGCGGCCCAAATCTCTCCTTGGGATAACACGTATCTGGTAGCTTTGGGATCCGCAAGGAGGGAAGGCCTATACTTCCGGGAATGGAGAATCTCCACCTGTACTTCTGGGGAAGAAAAGTCCTTGTCAAGGTCCCTGCGGGTGCCTAAAGGTCAACCAATGAGGATCAGACCCGCCTCAACCTTTAACTCCCACACCCTGAATCTATAAAAGGAGCTCTCCCAATCTCCGACGCGCGACTTCCCCGGCCCCCGCTCTGTTGGGACCATGGAACCTCGCCCAGGAGCAGAACCCCAATAAAAGCCTGTGAACTAATTGATTCGTCTGCCTGGGAAGATCTGTTAGGTGCTGGACACCTTGCAGTATCTATGTCTGAAAGAATTGAAAGCAACTAACAAAGGTTATAGCAAAGTTGTAGGATACAAGGTTAATATGCAAAAGTCAACTGCATTCCTTTATACCAGCAATGAACAAGTGGAACTTGAAATTAAACAGTCCAGGGGCTGGCACTGTGGTGTAGCAGGCAAAGCCTCCACCTGCAGTGCCCCATCCCATATGGACACCAGTTCGAGTCCCAGCTGCTCCACTTCTAATATAGCTCCCTGCTATGCGTGGGAAAGCAGTGGAAGAAGCTCCTGGCTCCTGGCTTTGGATTGGTGCAGCTCTGGCCGTTGCGGCCAACTAGGGAGTGAACCAGTGGAAGGAAGACCTCTCTCTCTCTCTCTGCCTCTCCTCTCTCTGTGTAACTCTGACTTCCAAATAAATAAATAAATCTTTTTAAAAAACCAATCCAATTTATATTAGCATCAAAAATTGAAATATTTAAGTATAAATCTAAAAAGTAACAAGATCTAGGTGAGAACTACGACATTCTGATGCAAGAAATCAGAGAACTAAATAAATAGAGAAATAATATATGTTAATGAATTCATGGATAGAAAGACCCAAGGGGCCAGCACTGTGGCATAGCGGGTAAAGCCTCCACCTGCAGTGCCGGCATTCCATCTGGGCACTGGTTTGAGTCCAGGCTGTTCCACTCCTGATCCAGCTCTCTGCTATAGGCTGGAAAAGCAGTAAAAGATACCCCAAGTCCTTGAGCTCCTGTACCCACATGGGAGACCGAGAAGAAGCTCCTGGCTCTGGCTGTTGCAAACATTTTGGGAGTGAACCAGCTGATGGAAGACCTCTCTTTCCCTCTTTCTCTACTGCTCTGTAACTCTGCCTTTCAAATAAACAAGTATATCTTTAAAAAAAAGAAAAGAAAGACTCAATATTGTCAATATTTCATTTTTTCTAAACTTAATCCAGTTTTAGTGTAACCGCAATTAAAATTCCAATAAGGCTTCTTTGTGGATACTTGAAAACTGATTCTAAAATTTTTATGGAGAGGCAAAAGACCCAAAACAGCTAACATGCTATTGAAGAACAAACTTGGATGACTAACACTATCCAACTTCAAGACTTACTGTGCAGCTATAGTAATCAAGACAGTGTGGTATTGGTGAAAGAATTAACAAATAGATCAATGGAACAGAATAGAAAGAACGGAAATAGGCGAGGCATAAAGGATTTTTAGAACAGTGAAAAAACTCTGTGTGTTACTATTGCGGCAGCTACACACCATTACATATTTGTTGAAACCCACAGCAGCATCAAGAGTGAACCATGCAGTAAACTATGGACTTCAGGTGATAATGATGTCTCGGTGTAGTTTTTTGTTTTTGTTTTTGACAGGCAGAGTGGACAGTGAGAGAGAGAGAGAGAGAGAAAGGTCTTCCTTTACCGTTGGTTCACCCTCCAATGGCTGCTGCGGCCGCTGGCACACCGCACTGATCCGCAGCAGGGAGCCAGGTGCTTCTCCTGGTCTCCCATGCGGGTGCAGGGCCCAAGCACTTGGGCCATCCTCCACTGCACTCCCGGCCACAGCAGAGAGCTGACCTGGAAGAGGGGCAACCGGGACAGAATCCGGTGCCCCAACCGGGACTAGAACCTGGTGTGCTGGCGCCGCAAGGTGGAGGATTAGCCTATTGAGCCGTGGCGCCGGCCTCGGTGTAGTTTCATCAGGCACAGGAAATGTACCACTCTGGCAGGGATGTTAGTGGGGCAAGCTGTGCTTGTGTGGAGGCAGAAGCTTCGTGGGAAACCTGCATTGGCATCTCAATTTTGTTATGAACCTAAAAGTCTTTAGCTTCTTTTTTTTTTTTTAACGAAATCAACAGTTGTGTTGGCAAACCTAATGTTGATCTAATATAATTATAGCCCTGTCATTTCAAATTTAGTTTTCTCAAAAGATTGTACTCCTAACATCAAGGTCAGGAAGAACATGATGGGGCAAACTTTAAAAGGAGGTATGAATAAGCTTTAAGTCTTTTATGATGTTTTTCAGTTTAACTTCAGAACTACTAAACACTAACACAAGTGCTACAGGCCTTGAGCTCCACAAACAGAAGTTAGTAATCCTACTGAGTGTCACTACTCATTCAAATTAGAGGGAAACACACAGACTTTCCATCATATTACGTACATATGTAGATTCATTCCATTTCCTCTAACCAAGAATAATTTATTATGTTTGTCAATGTCATTATTTCTATTTCCATAAAGTTCACCCAGCTATAAATGGTCACTTTAACAAGTTGTTTATTTTCTGAATAAAACTTAATCCCCCAAAATAAAATTGCCTTTGAACTTAAAATAAAAGCTTTATTAAGAAAAGTCCTTTTATTGCTTCTCAGCCTTTTGGCTAAGACCAAGTGTAAGAAAAGTCCTTTGAAATGATATAAAAATCACCACTCTTCATTATCTTTTTTCCCCCTTGGAGAACTCTCTAAATGCATAACAGCCTCATCTGCATTTGCAAATAGGAATCCCACAACGGAAATGGGGAGCAAAGCTTAGTTATTAGGTCAGTTACTTAAAAATATTTGAGAGCTTGCATTACTTCAGCCATTACAATATTGGCTAAGAGAGCTTTAATATGCAAGACAGGATGTGAGATGCTTAGCTGATCCAAATGCCAGTCTATGGATTTGAAAGACTAAAGATCACATCACTAGAAGGTTGACAGAAGTGACACTTTGCAAAGTGCCAATGATTTATGCCAATGTCTTCCTTGATGATACTGTTATAGACAGCACTGTCATTAAAAAGTCCCTGCTGACTTCCTTCTACATTTATGGTGCACAAATTATAGGTGAGCACAAAGATCGAACCCTCCCTGCCTTTTAGATTCCAACGACCACGTTATTCCTCATTTAGGTTGGTTATCACACAAACCCTCCTCCTTTCTATTTGCTTCTTATTTTGGCTGTAAACACAGCAATGAGAAGGCAAGGATTGAAATTTATCTGGCTAAAAAAAATATGAAACAAACATTCCCCGAAAGTTCCCACAACCACAACTAGAGAAGATATTTTTCAAGTCTCAAAAGTCTTTTACAATCTGCTCTTAATATGGGGGGGGGGGGGGGGGACTTACTGAATACAGTTTTTAAAGAGCATATCTGAAAGTAGGGCTCTGAAGTCAACAGCTGGGAACACTGCAGACTGCCCACCCCCACAGTGGGATGTGACCTGAGCTTTTCCTTAACAACTCTAACCTCAGCAAAAAGATGTGATTTTTTTCTCTACTTAATTTAAAAATGTTCTGCTACACTTCTGCCTCATATATACAAATATTTATCATGTTAAAGTTTTTAAAAATACTCTGAAGGGGATTTTTAAGTGGTCTTATCCTAAAATTCTGTTTATAGAGACTATTCATTTTGTCTGATACACATAGAAAAAAGTACTCCAATTTTTGTGAACTATCCTTAATTTACTGAAGTGATGGGTGGTTTAAGGAACTAGATGCTGTTTTTATTTTTTTTAAGACCTGTTTTCAAAAAAGATTTATTTATTTATTTATTTATTTGAAAGGTGGAGCGAGAAAGAGAGATATTTCATCCACTATTTCACTCCCTAAATGGTCACAATAGCTAGGACTAGGACAGGTTGAAGCCAGGAGCCCTGAGCTCCATCTGAGTTTCTCATGTGGGGGCCAGGTACCATCTTCCAGAGCCTTCCCAGGTGCATGAGCAGGGAATGTGATCAGAAGCAGCAGGTGTGGCAAGCAGTATCTTAACCCTCTGCACCACAACGCCAGCCTCCTTGCTGTTTCTTTTCAATAAGGATTACAATAGATTTATAGCTTTTTTCCTAAAAAAATCTCAGATAAACCCAGAAACATTTATATGTTTAATTTATTTGAAATGTATACTTTTAGTTTCTTTATGTCTTGACCCAACAGGAAAATAGATGACTTAGAAAATACAGTGTGAAAAGAGAATGCACAAATGATTTAATTGCAGCTCTATAACAGCCAGCTGTGCTTCCACAGGCTCTGCATCCACAGATGCAACCACCCACAGATCGAAAACATCCAGGAAGAAGTATTCACTGAACATGTACAGACTTTAATTTCTTGTCGTTAATTCCTACATAATATAACGATTCACATTACGTTAGATTATAAGTAATTATAGATTAGATTATAAGTAATCTAAAGATAATATAAATAGGAGGATGTGTGCAGATTATATCTAAATACTATGCTGTTTTATAAAAGGGACTTGAGTATCTGTGGATTTTGTTATCTGCAGGGGTCCTGGATACCAAGGGACGACTGCACTTGGAGTCTATATTGTTGGCAGAACTCTTTCCTCATTAGGCTGTTAAATATACACGTGCACCAATGAGTTCACACTGTGCTTTAAAAGCGTAATTTTTCTAGGTGAAAACCATCATAGATTAACTTTATTTAAATAATAGCTACTTTAATTTTTTAAAAAAGATGAAATAGAAAGCTCTAAGATGCATGACAGCATCAAATCAAGATTTACCATTTAGAAAACCGATCACATTGAGAGTTAAAAATACATATTACTTTCTACAACATAGGCTAATAGCAAGGAGGCAAAGGAAAAAAGCTTCACACAGACAAACCGGGACTTAACGACTCCTTCAGTCCCAGGAGATACACAGTGGAAAGCTGAGACACCTGTCCCAGCAGGCTGATGTGTACAGTACAGCAGATAGACCAGCACGCCATACGAGTGATGGGAATGGAGGCAAATGTTAAATCACTGCCCCCAAACAATTGTCATTAAAATGATATGTTTTAATCATACAAATAGTGCATTCATATGTCTTTCTTATTAATAAAAATATTAAAAATAATAGATAAAGTTCAACCCTTATGGAGATTCCAGACCTTATAAAATCCATTTAGGGGCTGGTGATATGGCGTAGTGGGCTAAGCCTCTGCCTGTGGCCCTGGCACCCCAAATGGGCACCAGTTTGTATCCTAGCTGCTCTTCTTCCGATCCAGCTCTCTGCTATGGCCTGGGAAAGCAGTAGAAGATGGTCCAAGTGCTTGGGCCCCTGCATCCATGTGAGAGACCTGGAAGAAGCTCTTGGTTCCTGGCTTCAGATAAGCCCAGCTCCAGCCATTGCAGCTATTTGGGGAGTGAACCAGTGGATGGAAGACCTTTCCCTCTGTTTCTCCCTCCCTCTGACTATAACTACATCTCAAAAAATTAAATAAATAATTTAAAATATTAATAAATAAATCCATTTACATATTAGAAATGACCTAAACATCAATCAACATAGAAAAATAGATAAATTGTGTTATATACACACTAGGAAATAATATGCAACTTTTGAAAAATTATTTATTTATTTGAAAGTCAGAGTTACACAGAAAGAGAACAGTTTGAGAGAGAGAGAGAGAGAGAGAGAGAGAGGTCTTTCATCTGCTGGTTCAGTCCCCAAACGGCCGCCATGGTGGAGTTGTGCCAATCTGAAGCCAAGAGCCAGGAGCTTCTTCCGGGTCTCCCACGTGGGTACAGGGACCCAAGGACTTGGGCCATCTTCTACTGCTTTCCCAGGCCATAGCAGAGAGCTGGATCGGAAGTGAAGCAGCCAGCACTTGAACTGGCGCCCATATGGTATGCCGGCATTGCAAGCGGTGGATTTACTGCCACAGCACTGCCCCCCTACTTTTTTTTAAAAATATGCAACTTTTTAAAATGCACTAATATGGACAAGTTTGTTTCTAAGACAAACTACTGAGTCAAAACAAATTACAAAGGCAGGTGTTATAACACAGTGGGTTAAGCTACCAAATGGGATGCTCATAACCCAGATCAGAATGCCTAGATTCAAGTCCTGCCTCTGCTTCTGATCAAGCTTTCTGCAAACGTCCACCCCGGGAAGCAGCAGAGGATGGCTCAAGCACATAGGTACCTGCCTCCTGTGTGGAAGACTCAGGTGGAGTTCCTGGCTCCTGGTTTTTGTCTGGTCCACCCTCGGCTGTTGTGGGCATCTGTGGAGTGAACCAGTAGATGGAATTGCCCACTCACTTTCTCCTTCTCTGGCACTCTACTTCCAAGTAAAAAAAGATAAATCAATATTAAAAAAAAAAAAAAAAGAGAATGAAACACCCTCACTCATGTTTAAATTCTAGAACTACACATACCCTGTGATATTATTTATGTAAACTTGGTCATGATTATAAAACAATATTAATGCTCATCCTTGGGAATCTTCTTGTGGATATCAGTACCTATGGGTGAACTTTTGAAGGTTTTCCAGTGTCATATACTATTAACTTACTTTTCATTTGATTGTGCTTTGCAGAACCATCTGCGACATCATGTATGCACAGAATAAGCACTCAGTGAATACTACTCAGATAAATACCTTTCACCAAATAAGACTAGTGGTGAAGGGTGACAGCTATAATTCTTGAAAATACATTTCAAAATGCTGAGTAATATGAGATTAACTATAAATGCTTATTACCTGCCTTCAATAAGAGAAGAGCAGTGGCATTCTTGGTTTACAACCTCAGAGTCTTCATGAATACACAAAGGCTACTGGTCCATCTCTCACTTATTGATAATCAGAAATCTCTTACAGGACTTAGCAACAACTTTTTGGTGCCTTTTAATTATTTTATTCTCTACGTTTCATGTTCACTATGTTGCCTGGGAGAAAAGAGGAGTTATTTAAAAAAACAGTCTTAGGCTAGAGAGCAGGTGTTTGGCCTAGTGGTTAAGAGGCCACACGGAAGCCTGCATCTCATATCGGCCAGAGCGCCTGAGTTCGAATTCTGGCTTTGCTTCCAATTCCAGCTTCCTAATAATGAAAACCTTGGGGAGCAGCAGTGATGGCTCAATTACTTGGGCCCCTGCCACCCATGTAGGAGACCTGACTCCTGGCTTTACCCTGGCTCAACCTGAGGAGTTGCAGGCACTTGGGGAGTGAACCAGCAGAGGGAAGATCTCTCTCAGTCTATTTCTCTTGTCTTTCTGCCTTTCTAATAAAAACAAATGAATAAGTAAAAATTTATTTTAACAAATTTCTCCTGTTGGTCATTTGTACCTCCTTATAAGTAACTATCCATAGTTTAAAAGAAAACATGCTCTTGGCCGGCACCGCAGCTCAATAGGCTAATCCTCCACCTGCGGCACTGGCACATTGGGTTCTAGTCCTGGTAGGGGCACCGGATTCTGTCCCGGTTGCTCCTCTTCCAGTCCAGCTCTCTGCTGTGGCCCGGGAAGGCAGTGGAGGATGGCCCAAGTGCTTGAGCCCTGCACCCGCATGGGGGACCAAGAAGAAGCGCCTGGCTCCTGGCTTCAGATTGGTGCAGCGCACCGGCCATAGCAGCCATTTGGGGAGTGAACCAACGGTAAAGGGAAGACCTTTCTCTCCGTCTCTCTCTAACTCTGCCTGTCAAAAAAAAAAAAAAGAAAAGAAAAAGAAAAAGAAACATACCCTTGCTTTGTCTAAAGATATCACTTCACTGTATCCATCAATAAATGGTAATCTAATACAGAACCTGAATTAAGTTATGGGGTAAAGTTTGACCGCTCTTTCAAATCACCCCAGCTTGCTCCTTCTTATGACCCACATTTATAATTTTTCTAACCTAACAGAAGACAAGAGGATGTTGTGTCTTGTATCTAAGGCCTATAAAGCCTACAATGAATAATTTTCACACTATAATGATTATAGATAATCTGAAAATAAGTAATAAAGTGATTTCTTTGTAATCTTAGAAGGATAACACAGGTTACATCATTTGAGTGACCAAATTTTAGTCCTGTTATAAACGAATCATCTGCAAAAGAATTTTTAAAAATAATCCTCACAGAGCTGGTATTGTGACATAGTGGGTTAAGCTGCCACCTGTGATGCTGGAATCCCATATGGAAGCCGATTTGAGTCCCAGCTGCTCCACTTCCTACCCAGCTCCCTGTTAATTTGCATGGGAAAGCAGGCAAAGATGGCCCAAATCCTGGGGCTCCTGCACCCACGTGGGAGACCCAGATGAAGCTTCTGGATTTTGGCTTTGGCCTGGCCCAGCCCTGGCTGGCCATTGTGGCCATTTGGGGAGTAAATCAGCAGATGGAAGATCTTTCTCTTTGTCTCTCGCTCTATATATATAACTCTGCCTTTCAAATAAATAATTGAATCTTTTAAAAAATAATCCTCACATTTATGTTTCTCTGCCTTTCCACTGTATTTTTCATAGAGAATAAGGTCAAACCTTCTCAGCTGCTCTCTGGCCTCAATCTAACCTCCAAATTGTATTTCTGATCATTGTGGCAAAGATAACACATGTTCCTACCATTCCATAATTTTATGTTCTGAGCATTTTCCCCAAAAAAAGCTCTTTTAGAATATAGTATTCCTGGGGTCTGTGCTGTGGCATAGCAGGTTAAGCCACCACCTGCAGTGCTGGCATCCCATATGGGTGATAGTTTGAGTCCCAGCTGCTGCACTTCAGATCCAGCTCCCTGTCAATGTGCCTGTGAATGCAGAAGAGGATGGTCCAAGTGCTTGGACCCCTGCACCCATATGGGAGATCTGGAAGATCTCTTGGTTCCTGGCTTTGGACCAATATGGCTCTGGCTGTTTGGAGTGTGAACCAGTGTATGGAAGACCTCTCTCTCTCTCTCTTTCTCTCTCTGTAACTCTTTCAAATAAATAAATAAATCTTTAAAAACAATAGAGCATTTCTTATGCCTAGAATGCCTGTTTCTCATTTTTTTCTCACTTAAAAATTATTTATTTCATTCACTTGAAAGGTAAAGAGACAGAAAGAGAGAGGTCTTTCATCTGCTGGTTCACTCTCCAATGCCCACAAAAGACAAGGCTGAACCAGGCCAAAGTCAGCAGCCTGGAGCTCAGTCTGAATCTCCCAAATGAGTGGCCGGGACTCAAAAATGTGAGCCATCAACTGCTGGCTCCCTACACATTAACAGGACGCTGAAATTAGAAGCAGAGTCAGGACTATAAGCCAGGCATGCCAAAAGGGGATGCAAAAGTCCTAAGCCTGGTCTTAACCACTGTGCCAAATGCCTGCTCACTTCCTTCTTATTTTTATTGCAAAGCTCTATAGCTTCTTTAAGACCCACCTTTCATGCTACCACCACAGTAAAGCCTTCCCTATTTCCACTAAAGTAAGTGACCACATACCTTGCACTTTTCTCCCCAGTGGGATTTGTTTTTCATTCTGTGCTTATCCCCTTACTAAATTCTGAGTTTCTTGATGGCATTGTCTATATTTTCTTCATATTTGCATTTCCAGAAATTAATTATAGCACCTTCCTTAAATAGATGCTCACTAAATATTAATTGAATTAAGGAATATCTGTTCATGATTCTCTCTTGCCTCCCCAAACAGGACCACATCCAATTGTTCCAGCTCAATCCTGGCTGCACAGGAATGATAAGCCACTTGATGACAACACAGAGAAGATGCAGAACAACCACAGGGACCACAATGGATATTACTGGGATGTCTATCTTGGCCAATGAATAGGAAATTCACAAAAATTTTCTTGTTTCAGAATACAACATTTCTCTGTAACACAAAATGTCTTCATTGCTCGACAACCCGACTTTAAAGTCAGAAGTTCTTTATTCCAGTTTACATCATTGGCATAGTAAGAAGAATGATCTTAGAATATTAATATTTTTAAAAATCAAGTTTTCTTTTATTTAAAAAGAAAATAACTGAGAACACTAACCTAAGGAAAGGAGCCAAGAAAAATAATCTCAAGCTATCAGAGAATTAGGTTATTTTAACTTTTCAAACTGTCTAAGAACAAAACACAATAGAAAAGCCATTTATTCTCCTTATTCAGATCATTATTAATAAAAATATAAATAAGCAGTTTCTACATTGGTTCATTCTTTTTAAAAAAAAAATCATTTACAGGGGCTGGAGCTGAGGTGTAGTGGGTTAGGCCACTACCTGCTGTGCAGGTATCCCATATGGGTGCCAGTTTGAGTCCTGGTTGCTCCACTTGTGATCCAGCTCCCTGTTGATGCACCTGGGAAAACAACAGAAGATGGCCCAACTCCTTGGGCCCCTGCACCCATGTGGGAGACCCAGAAGAAGCTCCTGGCTCCTGGCTTTGGATCATCCCAACTCCAGCTGTTGCAGCCATTTGGGAAGTGAACCAGTGAATGGAGGACCTTTTTCTCTGTCTCTCCCTCTCTCTGTCTGTAACTCTACCTCTCAAATGAATGAATAAATCTTTTAAAAAAATAATTTACATATTTATTTCTGAAACAGATAGATATAAAACGGGAGAAACAGAAAGTTCCTATCCACTGGATCATTCCCCAAATGCCTGTAATCAGGACCTCAATCCAGGTCTCCCTTGTGGGTGGCAAGGAGTCCATTTACTTGAGCCATCACTACCGCCTCCCAGGGTCAGTTTTAGCAGAAAACTGGAGTTGGGAATCAAACCAAGTCACTCCAATTTGAGACATGGGCATTTTAGCCACTTGGCCAAACATCCACTCCTCTATACTGGTTCAATTTGAACTTTCAGGTAGCTTCAGTGCAAACAAGGAGTGAACAATTCACCGCCTGCTTTATTTTGCTGGTCACCTGTAGACTCAGATACTTTTGTTTACTGTAAGTGTGCTCTGAGATCATCAGAAACACTTGAGAACTCTGCTCCAAACTCCTCAGGGGTGCTGAAGGAGCACCTCTGGAAAAAGCACTTCACCGATTTATAGAAAGGTTAGCAGCAGAGCCGTGCAACTGATTAGCCATAAAACTAATGAAGCTCAAGCTTCTAGCAATGTGCTTCCACGCTGACATGTTGCTATGAAATCTGAGAAGTAAACGCTTCATCTCAGTCAGGTAAGACCATATCCCTGCCCATTCTGCCTTTCCTTCCCTCAGGTCCTCTCACGCGGGTGCTGCCGGAGTGCCTACCAGATGCAGAGAGCCAAGGGGAGGCTAAGCTTGTGATCCATCTTGTTTGGGCTTACTCAGCTATTCGTGTGGCTTGCAGTTGTTGTAAGTAAGTTATTACCAGCTGTTCTGAACGTAAGAATGACTTTAAGGGATATATCTACTGTCCATTATGCTAACTACCTCATATTATAACATGAAGGTACAGGGCTAGCGGTAGTTTTGCCCTGTGATTGGAGAGAAGCTGTGTGACGGAAGATACCATTCTCTGTTTTTTAATCATGCTTGCACTGTGCCCTCCGTTTTTGTTATTTTACCTCGCCTTCCTCCAGGAAAACCAAATGCCTTCTTCTCAGAGGAGCTTCCCCAAACATGGACTAAATCTCCCTTTTTTCCACTTTACTGCTTTTTGTTTACCTCTACTTAAACAAACACTGTGTTGTATTTTAGTTACTTGTGAATACAACTATCTCTTCCACTAGATTGCAAACTCTTAAAAGGCCAGAAAATGGTTACTTAATTTTGTATTTCCCACAACACCAAACATGGTGTCAAATCACAGTGCCTAGAAAAAAAATTTTGAAGATTTATTTATTTATTCAAAAGGCAGAATTACAGAGACGTCTAGAGACAGAGACAGAGAGGCAGAGCCAGAGAGAGAAGTCTTCCATTTGCTGGCTCATTCCCCAAATGGCTGCAATGGCTGGAGCTGGACTGGTCTGAAGCCAGGAGCTGGGAGCTTCTTCCAGGTCTCCCACATGGGTACAGGGGCCCTAGCACTTGGGCCATCCTTTGCTGCTTTCCCAGGCACATTAGCAGGGAGCTGGATCAGAAGTGTAGTGGCTGGGACTCCAATCAGCACCCATATGGGATGCCAGTGCCACAGGCAGCAGGTTTACCCACTATGCCACAGCACTGGCCCCAAAAATCTTGATGTGAACTTAATTTTCTAAATTGGTCTGCTCTTTTGTTGATGTAAAACTGGATATATTTATTTGTCTTATCCACTATTTCTGATGTTAGAACAGGGCTTCTCCACAAAGATATACAGATTACAAAATAAATGTACTTATATAAACACACATATATCATTGATATGTAAAACAATTAAAAATCTAGTAATCTAAGTCCTAGTGGCTTTATAAATGAAGTTCTAGCTAGTAAGTTAATCTTTGCAAGACTAAGGGCTTAAAAGAAGACAGAAAAGACCACTGAAGGTCACAATTTACATATTGATCTAACTGTATGCTTATTCTGTTACAAACATGTAATTAACTTTGCTTTTATTGAATTTTGGTTCTAAACCAATTTTATGAGTCACAGTTTCACTGGTAATTTCAGTGAAATATGAGAGACAGATGTTAGTTAAGAAGATACCATGTATATTAATCTATATAGATAACAGATTTAACAAATGTTTTGCTTTGTAGGCACTGAATTTGATCGAAAACTGTGTTCCATTATTATAATATTTTGGGGGCAGGAAGTATTTCACAGTTGAGATTAAATTTAGCCTAAAGAGTGTCATACAGAGTATACACATAACTAAGCCATAATTAGACAGCATTAAGTCTTTATCTGGTGTGAAGGATGGAGAATAAATTGTAATAATTCAACTTCTTTCACTAAATACTGGAGTTTTTAAAGATGTCTTTCTGGGGGCCAGTCCATGGTGTACTGGGTTAAGCCTCTGCCTGCAGCACTGGCATCCCATATGGGTGCCAGTTCAAGTTCCAACTGCTCCACTTCCAAACTAGCTCTCTGCTATGGCCTGAGAAAGCAATGTAAGATGGCTCAAATCCTTGGGCCCCTGCACCCACAAGGGAGACCTGGAAAAAGCTCCTGCCTCCTGGCTTTGGATTGGCCCAGCTCCAGCCATTTTAGCCATCTGGGGAGTGAACCAGTGATGAAGATCTCTCTCTCTCTCTCTGCCTCTTCATCTCCCTCTTTGTAACTTTGCCTTTCAGGTAAAACAAATAAATCTTTTTTAAAAACCATACATATATATACACATACATATATATGTATATATCTGTATATGATGTCTTTCTGGTAATCAGTGATAACAGTAGAAAGCAAGCTGATTTGGGAATCAATGGCCTTAAGGTGAATCCTGGCTGTGCTGTTTATTAGTTGCCCAAGTTTGAGCTAGATGGTTTAACCCAGTTTCTCTGGGTTGTTTGCACATGTAAAATAACATTCAATATTAATATATTATCTATATTATTGGTCTATGCTGAAGTGTCAATGAATTCATTCATTGATTCAATATATATTTAGTGACATTAGGTATTATGCCAGATAAAGGATATTAAAAATGATTTATAAATTTCAAAGCCCAATAGAAACATAAAGGGGATTATTTAATCTGAGAAAATGTTTGATTTGAAAAAACATACTTGATTTGTCATTTAAATTTGAAGTAAGAAAAATAAATGTATTGGGGCTGGTATTTGGCCTGGTGGTTAAGACACAGGTTGAGAAGCCCATGTCCCTTAGCTAAGTGGCTGGGTTAGTACATGGCTCTGTTCCTGACTCTAACTTTCTGCTAGTGCAGACCCTGGGACACAGCAGTGGTGGCTCAAGTGATTGGATTGAGTTCCTGGTTCCCAGCTTCATTTGGGAGTGACCCAGCAGATGGGTGCTCTCTATTCCTATCTGTCTCTTTCTCTCTGTCTTACCTCCAGCTCCCAGTCTAGGCCTCTATGGGCATTTGGGGAGTGAACCAGCAGAACCAGCAGCTTTCTCTCTCCCTAGCTGTCTCTTTGACTCTGTCACTCAAATAAATAGATTTTTTTAAAAAAAGGAAAGAAACATATATGTGAAACTTTTGTTACATCTATTTAAACATAAAAAAAGACTGTCATTTTGACTGATACAATGCTCAGTTTCCATGGCCTAGGTAAAAATCCAACATTCCAGCATTTTTCTTTTAACCTAACTTAGCCAACATACACAGGAAATTCTAAGCATGTGTGTGTATACATAATATGTGTTTTATGTATGTATGTGTATATATATGCGTACATGTACACACACACACACATATTTGACAATCCTACTCCAGGCCTTAGATTTGCACATAGTTGAGTTAGCACTGTTACAGACTGAATGCAAAGGGACTAGACAGAAGACATATTTGAATAGGCTCTAACCAACACCAATGGAAGTGCTAACAAGAGGCAAAGTTAGTAAAAATCACTAAGGTTCCTGTTTGCTCCTTAAGAGAACTGAGTGTGGAGGGAAGAATGCTAAGCAAGGTTCTCAGAGTCAAAGGTTTCCCTCTTTTCCCAGGTGGATGTCATGGTGCAGCAGGTTAAGCTGCCCCTTCAGACATGCACATCCATATCAGAGCGCCAGGTTCAAGTCCTGGTTACTCCACTTCAGACCCAGCATTCCTGTAATGCACCTGGGAGGCAGAAGGTGATGCCTGAAGTGCAGAAGTCTCTGCTGCCCATCTGGGAGACCTAGATGGAGTTCCTGGCCCCTGCCTGTGGCCTGGCCTAGCCCTAGCAGGCATGTGAGGAATGAACCAATAGATGGAAGATCTCTCCCTCTTTCTCTCTCTCTCTCTCTCTCTCTGTCACTCTGCCTCTCAAATAAATAAATCTTTAAAAAAAGAAGGGAGGGGCTGGCGCCGTGGCTCACTAGGCTAATCCTCCGCCTTGCGGCGCCGGCACACCGGGTTCTAGTCCCGGTCGGGGCACCGGATTCTGTCCCGGTTGCCTCTCTTCCAGGCCAGCTCTCTGCTGTGGCCAGGGAGTGCAGTGGAGGATGGCCCAAGTGCTTGGGCCCTGCACCCCATGGGAGACCAGGAGAAGTACCTGGCTCCTGGCTTTGGATCAGCGCGGTGCGCCAGCCGCAGTGCGCCGGCCGTGGTGGCCATTGGAGGGTGAACCAACGGCAAAGGAAGACCTTTCTCTCTGTCTCTCTCTCTCTCACTGTCCACTCTGCCTGTCAAAAAAAAAAAAAAAAAAAAAAAAAAAAAAAAAAAAAGAAGGGAGGGATGGAGGGAGAAAGAGAAAATTCCTAGGGCCAGCCTTGTAGCCCAGCAGGTTAAGTCACAACTTAAAAACAATGACATCCCCTATTGGACTGCCCTTTCAAGTCCCCGCTGTTCTGGTTCCAATTCAGCTGCCTGCTAATGCACCTGGGAAGGCAGCAGATGATGGCCCAAGTGCTCGGGGCCCTGCCATCCATGCAGGAGACCCAGATGGAGTGCCTGGATCCTGGCTTCAGCCTGGCCCAGTCCTGGCTGTTGCAGTCTTTTGGGGAGTAAACCAGCAGATGGACGATCTCCCTTTCTGTCTCTCTCTGTGCTGCTCTGCCTTTCAAATAAATAAATCAATCTTTAAAGAGAAAGAAAGATATCCCTCATTTCTGAAAAAAATATTTCTCTATACTTCTGCATATGCAGTTTCTCTCCCAAAAACTCTTCCCCATATATTCCTAGAAAAATATTTATTTCAAAACTCAGCTCAAATGATACTGCTTTCTCTGGTTCTCTCAAAAAAAACAGAATTACTGGTAGTTAACTTCTCCATTATAGAGCATGGAGTGCATGTGCCACCATACTGATTAGCTGAATTTACTTACAACTTGCTTGTCCAGTCAACAGTCAGTGTTGTACAAGAGTGCAGGTTGTTCAAACCATTCACAGAAGTAAAATCAGGCTGTTTCTCTAAAGAGTTGAATTACAGGTACATCTGTAAAGACATCACTACTGCTAATGAACTACATTTTTACTAGAAATGACAGTATTAGGACAGGTGCTGTGGTGCAGCATGTTAAGTAAGGTGCTACTAGGGACATCTGCTTCCCATAATGGAGTGCTGGTTCGAGCCTTAGCTACTCCACTTTTCATCCAGCTCCCCGTTAATGCACCTGGGAAGGCAATGGGTGATGGCCCAACTACTTGGGCCCCTGTGCCTATGTGGGAGACCAGGATGGAGTTACAAGCTCCTGGCTTCAGTCTGGCCTAGTCCCAGCTGTTGCAGCCATTTGGGGAGTGAACCAGCAGTTGGAAGATTCTCTCTCTCTCTCTCTCCCTCTCTCTTCCCCTCCCTCCCTCCCTCTCTCTTCCCCTCCCTCCCTCCCTCCCTCTCTCTTTTTTCTGTTTCCCTCTCTCTCTCTCTCACATACACATTAACTACCATTCAAATACATAAATCTTTAAAAATTAAATAAAAAGAAATGATAGTATTACACTCAAATTAGGCCAGAGGAACATTCGTTCTACTCACTTTGAAGTGATGTTCTAAAGCATTTACACATTTGAAGCCCCAGAAGTTTACTTCATTGACCTAAAATCTGAACTGCCTCTGAATGTGGGACAATTTGGAGAGACTATGTGGTGAAGTAGTTAGCAATCAGAAAACCTGGATTACAGTCCTAACTCCATAGTCTTGCAAGTCACTGAAACTTGGGCTTCAGCATACCTTATCTTAAATAAGAGACTTGGGAGACCGGCATTGTGGCATAGCAAATCAATCTGCTGGGTGCAAAACCAGCATCCCAAATGGGCACTAGTTCATGTCCTAGCTGCTCGGCTTTCAGTCCAGCTCCCTGCTAACGTGCCTGGAAAAGCAGTGGAGGATGGCCCAAGAACTTGGGCCCTGCACCCACATGGGGAGACCCAGATGATACTCCTGTTTCCTTCTGCTTGGTCCAGCCCCAGGCATTGTGGCCATTTGGGGAGTGAATGAGCAAACGGAAGATCTCTCTCTCTCTCTCTCTCTCTCTCTCTGTGTGTGTGTGTGTGTCTGTGTCTCCCTAACAATGTAAACTCAGGAACAGGATTTACATGCAAATATGACAGCACAGGAACCAAAGAAAAGTCCCTGAGCCAGTGAGCAAATAGGACTCTCTTGAAACCTCTGTTTCTCTTCTACCTTCACCCTTAAAAGTCACCCAATCGAGTTTGGTCTTTCTTACACCTCTGCCTCCTTGTCTTTTCCTGACTGCTTCAAACTAAACCATTCTTGATTTCTCTTCTGGATCAAAAATCCATAGTAATTATAAAAATAAATATCTTGGGCATTATGCATTATTGTCACTCATAGACATTGCCGAGGACAGTGTGCGATTGAAAAGACGTATAGACTATGTTTCTTCATTGCATGTATGTGTGTATTTATATATTTTTTAAATTTAATTTGTTTTCTTCACATGCACATACACACACTCATAAAATACATTATTTGAATCAACATAGTATTTCATTATTACTATTTCATCATTTTATATCTTGGTTAAATATATAATGGTTTTCCAAACTACTTAACTTTATTGTGAAAATATGTCTTTACTAAGTTAACACAAGGTACTAACTATAGGATTTGATTCTTTTAAAATTACTAATAATCTCTTGACAAAAAATGTTTTAGAGGGGCCAACCTTGTAGCAAGTTAAGCCTCTGCCTGGGACACGGACATCTCATATGGGCCCCAGCATGCTCAAGCCCCAGCTATGGGGCCAATGCTGTGGCACAGCGGGTTAAAGCCCTGGCCTGCAGCACCAGCATCCCATACGGGTGCCTGTTTGAGTCCTGGCTGCTCCTCTTCCAATGCAGCTCCCTGAAAATGCTCCTGGGAAAGCAGCAGAAGATGGTCCAAGTCCCTGGGCCCATGCCCCATGTGGGAGATCTGGAAGAAGCTCCTGACTCCAGGCTTCAGATCGGCTCAGCTACAACCATGGCAGCCATTTGGGGAGTGAACCAGCAGATGGAAGACCTCTCTTTCTCTGTCTCTACCTCTCTCTGTAACTCTTTCAAACAAATAAAATAATATAATAATTTAAAAAAAGAAAGGTAGGCAGAAGCACCTCAATTGTGAAGTGGATTTTGAAATATGGAAATTTCTTAACAAACAACAAAAAAAGACCCAGGTGCTCCACTTGTGATCCAGCTCCTTGCTAATGCACCTGGGAAGGCAGCAGAGGATGGCCCAAAGCACTTGGCTCCCTGCACCCACATGGGAGACCCAGAGCAAGCTCCTGGATTCTGGCTTTGCCCTGGCCGAGGCCTGTCCATTGTGACCTTTCAGGGAGTGAACCAGCGGGTGGAAGATCTTTCTCTCTCTCCCCCTCTCCCTGTAATTCTGTCTTTCAAACAAATAAAAATAAATCTTTAAAAAAGGTTTTAGAGGCCGGCGCCGTGGCTCACTAGGCTAATCCTCCGCCTAGCGGTGCCGGCACACCAGGTTCTAGTCCCGGTCGGGGCGCCGGATTCTGTCCCGGTTGCCCCTCTTCCAGGCCAGCTCTCTGCTGTGGCCAGGGAGTGAAGTGGAGGATGGCCCAGGTACTTGGGCCCTGCACCCCATGGGAGACCAGGATAAGTACCTAGCTCCTGCCATCGGATCAGCGCAGCGCGCCAGCCACGGCGGCCATTGGAGGGTGAACCAACGGCAAAAGAAGACCTTTCTCTCTCTCTGTCTCTCTCTCTCTCACTGTCCACTCTGCCTGTCAAAAAAAAAAAAAAAAAAAAAAAAGGTTTTAGAGATCCAAACGTCATAGTTTGAAAAAACACCTCTAGGGGGCCGGCCCTGTGGCGCAGGAGGTTAACGCCTGGCCTGAGCACCGGCATCCCATATGGGCGCCGGTTCAAGACCCGACTGCTCCACTTCCATTCCAGCTCTCTGCTATGGCCTGAGAAAGCAGTGGAAGATGGCCCAAGTCCTTGGGCCCCTGCACCTGCGTGGGAGATCCAGAGGATGTTCCTGGCTCCTGGCTTCGGATGGGCGCAGCTCCAGTCAATGGGGCCAGCTGGGGAGTGAACCATCGGATGGAAGACCTCTCTCTCTGTTAGGAAACTGGCGCTGTTTTAGCCAGGTGGCCGCATGGCCCAGCTTCCTGAGCCAGGCTCCACCCCCATCCTAATGGGATTCGATGCTCCTGCTTCCCTGCCCGCCCTCAGGCAATGTTTTAAAAGGACCTGTTCCTGCTCCTCTGGGCTCTCGGTCCTTCTCTCCTGCTCTCTCTTGGCCTCTCTTGGCTCCTCTCCTCCTCTCATCTCTCTTCTCCCTCCTCTCTCTCTCTCTCTCTCTCTCTCTCTCTCTCTTACAGTCTCCTTCTCTTTTTCCTTCACCGCCCCTTCACTCCGGTCTGTAGGGTGTTCCCCAATAAACCCTTTCTGTTACTCCAGTGTCCGGTGTGTTTTGCAACAGCTAACATTAATATATAACACTTTCTCTCTGCCCCTCCTCTCTCTGTGTAACTCTGACTTTCAAATAAATATAAATCTTTAAAAAAAGAAAAAAAACGCCTCTAATACATGATACAGTATTCATAGGTGAAAATTATGAGATCTGGGACTTGGTTTAAAATACTTCTCTACCACTCTTCACAAACAGTGGGAAGATCCATGAAATAAGACTGTCAAAATTTATGATTTGGTAAAGCTGAATTTTATTCAATTTTTGTATATGTTTGAGCTTTTCCATAACAGAAAGTTTTTAAAAATATATATTTTAAAAATATAATTCCTAGGGGTGGGTTTTTTTTTAAGATTTATTTTATTTATTTGAAAGACAGAGTTACAGAGAAAGGTAGAGACAGAGAGAGGTCCTTCATCCACTGGTTCACTCCCCAGATGGCTGCAATGGCCAGAGCTGCACCAATCAGAAGCCAGGAGCCAGGAACCTCCTCTGGGTCTCCCACATGGGTATAGGGGCCAAGGACCTGGGCCATCCTCCACTGCTATCCCAGACCACAGCAGAGAGCTGCATCGGAAGAGGAGCAGCCAGGACTAGAACTGGCACCCATATAGGATGCCGGCATTTCAGGAAAGGGCTCTAACCTGATGTGCCACAGCGTTTGCCCCGGGATGGGTTATTAAGACACCACTTAGGACATCTGTATCCATATCAGAGTGCCTAGTTTAGAGTCCCAACTCCACTCTGGATTCCAACTTGCTGCTTGTGCACATTCTGGGAGGCAGTGGTGAAGGCTCAAGCACTTGGGTCCTAGCTACCCATTTAGGAGATCCATGTGCATTCTGGTCTCCTGACTTTGGCCTGACCCAGCCTCAGTCATCTGGGCCTAGGCAGGGGGAGGGTTGAACCAGCAAATAAAGGAGTTTCTCTCTCTCTCTTTCTCTCTCGCTCTCTCTCTCTTTCTGTCCTCTTGAAATAAATCAATTTATTTTAAAAATATAGACTTCTATGCAGTGCTGGGCACACAGAAAATTTTCAGCACATGTATGCTGAATAATATAGATTACTATAACTTTTGTTAAGATTTTTTCTTCCTACATCCCTTTGGTGCTTGTTCTACATTATATAATTTTTTCAAACTTATTTCCTTATTTGTGATCTGGAGATCATGTCAGAAGGTGAAAGGTGGATAGTACATCACTAACAAGTACATTTGCAGAGTGTTCACTATACAAACACACAGGCCTCTCTCTCTCTCTCTCTCTCTTTTTTTTTTTTTTTGGACAGGCAGAGTTAGACAGTGAGAGAGAGAGAGAGAGAGAGAGACAGAGAGAAAGGTCTTCCTTTTTTCCGTTGGTTCACCCCCAAATGGCCGCCACAGCTGGCGCACTGCACCCAAAGCCAGGAGCCAGGTGCTTCCTCCTGGTCTCCCATGGGGGTGCAGGGCCCAAGGACTTGGACCATCCTCCACTGCACTCCCTGGCCACAGCAGAGAGCTGGACTGGAAGAGGAGCAACCGGGACAGAATCCGGTACTCCAACCGGGACTAGAACCTGGGGTGCTGGCGCCGCAGGCAGAGGATTAGCTTAGTGAGCCTGGCACTGACACAGGCCTCTCTTTAACATAAGACAATAGCACCTACTGAGAAACATCCCTTGTTTTTCACAGGGAGATGTGAAAAACAAAGCCCATTCCCATATATAGAAAATCCCCTTTATCACATTTGTACTTATTACCCCAAGTTTTAATTTTACTGTATTTGATATCACTTGCTTACTGTATGAATCCAAATGAGCCTACTGCCATTTCAGGCAACACCAAACCACACTGATTAAACCACTATGTATTAATATAGGGAACTGGATACTGCTTTTGAAATGATCTGTCATTCACAACTACGACTTTTTATAACATTCAAACTGTGTTCATTGTTCCAATGTGATCACTCAATTTCCCCTAAATATTTATGTAAATGCTTATCTATGGTAGTCTTTTAAGAGCTTAATTTCTTGTCACTATGTAGAAATTGAAAAAGAGGCTTATTCTGGAAATAAAAGTCATTCCCTCCTAAAAGAATGATTTCAAAGGCTTTATTAGTGAAAATTTCACCAGGAAGAATCTAAAAAATCATTTAGTCCAGCCCTGCCAAGACAACCACAGGCAGGACTCAAAATTCAATAAATCTATAATGGGCTAATTTTTGAGTTGATAATTTGTATGGCCTGCAAATGATGTTATAAATACTCAAATGGCCCTTGGCAGAACAAAGCTTCCCCAGTCCTGCTTTAGGGAGTAGAGTATGTATGTTAACAAAAACATTTCAATTAAATATTTCTACCTATAAAAGAACCTGAGATCAATATTTCTTGCTTCACCTTTTTTTTTTTTTTTTTTTTTTTTTTTTTACAGGCAGAGTGAATAGTGAGAGAGTGAGACAGAGAGAAAGGTCTTCCTTTTGCCGTTGGTTCACTCTCCAATGGCCTCCACGGCCGGCGCACCGCGCTGATCCGAAGCCAGGAGCCAGGTGCTTCTCCTGGTCTCCCATGGGATGCAGGGCCCAAGCACTTGGGCCATCCTCCACTGCACTCCCTGGCCACAGCAGGGACAACCGGGACAGAATCCGGCGCCCTGACTGGGACTAGAACCCGGTGTGCCGGTGCCGCCAGGTGGAGGATTAGCCTAGTGAGCCGTGGCACCGGCCTCTTGCTTCACTTTTATAAAGTTTTTGAGCTCTTTTGACTTAAGAAACCAAACAATTTGATTTAAAATATTAACCATGAATAAATCCTTGTTTGTGAGAAAACACTAATAATTTGGGAGCTATTTTAATATGGATATGTTATTATTTAAGCTGATATTTCTTTTTTTAAAAGATTTATTTATTTATTTTCTTGAAAGTCGGAGTTACACAGAGAGAGAAGGAGATGCAGAGAGAGAGGGATCTTCCATCCTCTGGTTCACTCCCCAGATGGCCCCAACAGCTGGAGCTGGGCCAATCTGAAGCCAGGAGCCTCCTCGAAGTCTCCCATGCAGGTCCAGGGGCCCAAGGACTTGGGCCATCCTCCACTGCCCTCCCAGGCTATAGCAGAGAGCTGGATTGGAGGTGGAACAGCCAGGACTTGAACCGGCACCCACATGGGATGCCAGTACTGCAGCTGATATTTCATATCACAGGTATAGTTAAGATTCTTTCCCTCAGTATTATTTTAAAGTTTAAATTTATTTATTTAGTTTTTTTTTTAATATTTTATTTATTTTCTTGAAAGAGTTACAGAGAGGCAGAGGCTCAGAGAGAGAGAGAGAAAGTCTTCCATACGCTGGTTCACTCCCCAAATGGCTACAATGGCCAGAGCTGAGCCAATCCGAAGCCAGAAGCCAGGAGCTTCTTCTGTGTCTCCCACATGGGTGCAGAGCCCAAGCACTTGAGCCACCTTCCACTACTTTCCTATGCCATAACAGAGAGCTGAATCAGAAGTAGAACAGCCAGGACTCTAACTGGAGCCCATGTGGAATGCCAGCACTGCAGGTGGCAGCTTTACCCTCTAGCTTTACCCTAGGCAGCCAGCCCCTAATTAGTTATTAGAAGGCAGAGTAACAGAGAGAGTGGGAGTGAGAAAAACAGGTTTTCTATTCACAGGTTCACTACCCAAATGCTCACAAAGCTTAAGTTAGGCCAGGTTGAAGCCAGGAGCCAGGAACTCCATCTGGGTTTCCCACAAGGGTGGCAGGAACCCAAGTACTTGGGCCATTATTGGCTGCATCCCTGGTGCATTAGCAGGAAGATGGACCAGAAGTGGAGGTGGAGGCGGGCGTTGTGGCATAGCAGGTAAAGTCACGGCCTGCAGTGCCAGCATCCCATATGAGCGCAGGTTTGAGTCCTGCTGCTCTGCTTTTGATCCAGCTCTCTGCTATGGCCTGGGAAAAAAAGCACAAGATGGCCCAGGACCTTGGGCCCCTGCACCCATGTGGGAAGACCCAGAGGAAGCTCCTGGCCCCTGGCTTTGGATCAACACAGCTCCCACCATTGTGGCCAATTGGGGAGTGAATCAACAGATGGAAGATCTCTCTCTCTGTCTCTCCTTCTCTCTCTGTATAACTCTGACTTTAAAATAAATAAATAAATCTTTTTAAAAGAAAGAAGGGGCCGGCGCCGTGGCTCAATAGGCTAATCCTCCGCCTTGCGGCGCCGGCACACCGGGTTCTAGTCCCGGTCGGGGCGCTGGATTCTGTCCCGGTTGCCTCTCTTCCAGGCCAGCTCTCTGCTATGGCCAGGGAGTGCAGTGGAGGATGGCCCAGGTGCTTGGGCCCTGCACCCCATGGGAGACCAGGAGAAGCACCTGGCTCCTGGCTCCTGCCATCGGATCAGCGCGGTGCGCCGGCTGCAGCGGCGGCCATTGGAGGGTGAACCAACGGCAAAAAGGAAGACCTTTCTCTCTCTGTCTCTCTCTCACTGTCCACTCTGCCTGTCAAAAAATAAAAAAATAAAAGAAAGAAGGAAAATGTCCTTATTTATAGAAAGTGTTTGCTGAAGTATTTAGGGGTGAACTGTCATATTGTCAAAAAGACAATAAGCAAAATATTAACAACTGGTTAATTTATCTGGTGAGTATAACTTCCTGTATGCTCAGAATTAAGCAAAATAAAAACTTTTAAAAATGGTCTTTCTTAGTCTTAGGTACTTTACTTAGACATGCTAAGGGGTGATCCAACAGAACAATATCTGAGGACTGAGGTACCCTTTTGACCTAGAAGTGTACTTTTTAAACCAGGTTACTTACTGCCTAAGGGCTCTGGGCAGAGGTTGGGGGGTGGGGAGTGGGAGGGAGACACAATGAGAACCCAAGCCCATTGCAAAGATATCAGTGATGGTTATCATCACTTCTGCGAACTGCCGCACCCTCAGCACACAGTGTCCTCGGCCACCTCCCCCAGATCAATATGGCTGTCAATGACAGATGGTCAAAGCATCCCCATCCATGCAGGTCATTCTTAGTTCACACGGTCCGCAGGATTTAGAAGTCTTGTGTCATTACACTGTCTTTAGAAAACAACCTAGCCATTAAAGGCGGAAGCAGGGTAATGTTGTATGTCAGGCAGTGCACTGTTGACAGTTTAAATACACTCAGAAAGCTGAAAATGTGTTGATTTTCTGTGTGCTACAATTACATTTTTACTAGCATTTACTATCATTAAAACATAAATGCACGTTGAAAGCAAAGCTATAAAAAGACTTTCTGTCACAAAGCATTTCTAGACACACCACAGCTAGGAAGAAAAGGTAATACTGTTCAGTACCGATTTGATCAAAATTGTAAGTCCTGTGGAAAGAAGAAGGGACTTTTGGTTCAACTATAATTTTTAATGTGGTTTATACGTCACAGAATCTGATTTGGGATGCATTTAGTTTGGAGAGAGCACATGAATGGGGCACCTACCATGAAATAATCTTTTCAGTAACCTTTAATGAGGATACCAACAACTTTCTAATCATTGCTAGATGAACATCCTTTTAGTAAATGGCTGAATATTTTCACTGTTAATCATTCACCCTGTCCCTTGAGCTACCTAAGGTAAAGTATCAACATTTTTGCCCCAAAAGGCTTAAATGCTCAAGCAACATAAGGGAATATTGATGAGGCCCTAAATTTACTACAAATAAATCTCTCCTCCCTATTTCAGTCTTTAAATAAAGACTGCTCACTAGAAATTAGGATCTAAGTTAAAATATTTCTACCCATAGTCACTAAATTGGTTGCAGATGCATAGAGAAATTGATTTAACTAATTTCAAGCAATGCTTTGGAATATATTCAGCAATGTATATTTTACAGACAGATAACAGATTTATTACTATCATGGGACAAATTCCCTCCTAGCCAAGTACTGCTGACTTCATTTTCTGAGGGCTGGACTTGGCCCAAAGTGTATTGACACAACATTTCCCTTCACGGATGCATTTCCGTGAAGAGTTGTTGGAGTGGAAACCCGGACACAGCGCTGCCGTGGGAGGCAGGAGGAGTGCGTGGCTCAGCACTGGTGAGTGATGTGGTCACTGAACGCAGAGGTCCAGTTCTGGAGGAGAATGTAAACATGTTTTTAGAAAGAGAGAAAAATAATTTCTTTAAGTAGAAACTTGCCTCAGGCAAGTCTCAAAAATAAATGGTAACATTTACATAGTAGTTGCTATAATGCTTCCTCAGTGACAAGAAAAGGAATTCAAAAATCAAAGAATCTTAGCCTCTAGAGCAAGCAGGGGAAAGCCCTGGCCTTGAGTGTAACCTCTCCTGGCTAGACCATGAAGAGTTTTCTATACCAAATGTCTTTTGAGCCTCCCTTCTTCACCATCGAGAGTGACAAACGCAGCTGTGCAAACAGCAGGAATGTGTCCCTGTGGGGAGATGCATGCTCTGCTCCTCCTGTAGGAACTCCTTTAGGACACGGCCCCTCCTCTGAGGCTGATCACGAGATTCTGGACAAAGGTGGATTCCAGCAGAGCGGTGGGGACTCTCCGACAGCGACAAGGGGAGGCCTGCACAGCCTCAAGAAGGAAGGAGGGACTGAAAGCCCAGTAACTGAGGCTTCAGGAGACACAAGCTGAGAAAGAAAAAACTGCTGCTCTTTCCTTCTATCCACTTTTTTAAAGATGTATTTATTTATCTGAAAGGCAGAGTTATACATAGTGACAGATCTTCACCAAACGGCCAAGGCTAGGCCAGCCTAAAGCCAGGACCTGAACTGGCACCCTATGGGATACTGGCCTTGTAGGCGGTTACTTTAACCCACTCTACCACAACGCCAGCCCCACCTTCTGTCCATTTTTATATATTTCTCTCTTTTTCCTCTCTCTTTCCCCACCCCTACCCCTGGCCACCACCCTGTGAGGAACACAGACATTGATGTCACTGCTAGGATTTGACTCACAAGCCATTGTGTATGTATGGTATGATTTTGGTAATCTATCCAAACTTCAGCTTCTTCATCTGTAAAATGGGTAGAACAGTAACTGATAGAGTTGCTTAAGGAGTAAGATAATATAAAACACACAGCAAGTGTCTGGCTCAAAACAGGCACTTGAAAAAGGTGTTTGCACTTCCCCTCCTTTTTCTTTTATTCTTTTAGTCTATCTTCCTTCTAAACTTTCTTTCATGTCTGATAAAACTTTGGGCCCTTTTTTCAGTACTCATTTACTATGGGTCAGTAACCTTGGATAGGAAAATTTCCACTCCTCCCTCCCTGTCTGTCTGTCTGTCTCTCTGCTTCTCAAAAAAAATTTTTTTTTTAATTACTGATAGGTATTTAACCTAGAGGTTAAGATAGTTAAGACATACATGGATCTCCCATATCGAAGTACCTGCATTTGATGCTCAGCTCTGGCCCCTGATTCCAGATTCCAGCTAATGCAGACTCTGGGAGGCAGTGGTGATGGCTCAAATAAGTGGGATCCTATCACCCATGTGGGAACCTGAATTCCCCACTCCCAGCTTTGGCCCACCCAGTTCTGGCTGTTGCAGGCATTTGGGGAATGAATCAGCAGATGGGAGCCTGCTCTCTCCACCTCCCATCCCAGATCTCTGCCACCTCTTTCTGTCCCTCTGCCTCTCAAATAAGTAAATTTTAATTTTTTCTTTAAAAAAAGGTTTTCTGCTACCTGGAGTAAGTGAGATATGCAGTTACAGGGCTGCTTTCATGGTAGTTTTGAATCGTCAATGACTGAGTTTCCCGTTGACCTAATAAGGAACTATTTTCATAACAGAAAGTTTTGTAGAATCTGAGAATTAAAAGTATGCCTGGCTCCTGTTAATCACAGATTGTTACACTTAGATTTCCTCTAAAACAATGATAAAGAAGTCAGGCGGAGACTCCAAAGTGCGGAACAGACTTCTACCCAACCTGAGCCCTGGTATAGGCCTTGTATCCTCTCCTACACAACAATAAGACCTGGGCTCAAAGGAACTGGCTTATTAAGAGCAAGTGTTGAGAGCAGAGAAACAAGTCTGAACTGTAGCCATAGAGAAAAATAAATTCTGTTTTCAAAGTGAAATGAATCACAGATTGAATTTCAGCATTTGCTAGTCTTGAATTACCAATGCTTCAAGTCCTGTGAGGTGGACTTTTTGAAGATATGGAAGGAATCCCAAATTCACTGTAGTAAGGATACATAATATTAAGGGGTGGGGCACTTGGCACAGTGATTAAGACACTACTTGGGATGCATACAACACCTATCAGAGTGCCTGGGGGTTTGAGTCTCAGATCCACTTCCTAGTCCAGCTTCCTGCTAATGGTCATCCTGCAGGTGATCACTGCAGTACCCATGGTAGGAGGCCCAGATGGAGTTCTGAGCTCCTGGCTTCTCCTGCCCAGCCCTGGCTGCTGTGGGCATTTGGGGAATGAATCAGCAGGTGAAGATCTTTCTCTGTCTCTGTGGTTGTCTCTGCCTTTCAAATAAAATGAAAAAAAAAATTAGGTATTTTTACACAAGAATTCAGGGGTAGGAGAAAGAAAGTAAGAGGAAGGGAAAGAGAGGAGGAAGTATCCACTCAAGGGGAAGTAGTGTTTCTCTTTCAGTAGCCTCCAAGAGAGCACCCTTCCACGGGCAGTCTGGACAAACAAACTGAGATTGTGAGTTCCTGAAAGACAGGCATCAGTTGCTGTCACTGCCTCCTCTCCAAACAATAACCGCTAATGGAGATCTAGAGAGTGAGCTTTCCTCACAAAAAGCCTCAGGAGCTCCAGAAAGTGCTATCCTTTCCCAGAGAGAGAGCTTCAGCCCAATGGCCTTGCTGCTTTGACCCAGCACATGGCTGGGAGAAGAGCAGGATTCAGAGAGATTAAAAGGCAGAAATCTGGCCTAGTGACAAAGACAGTAGTTAACGCGCCTGTGTCCCATATCAGAGTACCTGGGTCCAATTCCTGGCTTTGGCTCCTGAATGCAGTCTTGCCAGTGCGGATCCTGAGAGGCAGCAGGTACTGATTCAAGTAGTTGGGTCCCTACCCATATGGGAGACCTGAACTGAGTTCCTGGCTCCTGGCTCTTGACCATTTGGGGAGTGACCCAGAAGATGAAATTTCTTTCTCGCCCCCTTTCAAATAAATAAATAAATAAAATTTTAAAGAGAGACAGAGAGAGAGAGAGCAGAGAGAGAGAGATGGGGAGAAAGGAAATCAGGAGGTAAGAATAGACAAGCACTCTTTTCGATTATTTCAGCGTGCTTTTCATCCAAAGAAAATGGGACTTTTGGCACAGACATTTGGTGTAACAGTTAAGATACCACTTGGAACACCTGCATTCCATATCACAGTGCCTGGGTTTCTGTGCTAGCTCTTCTGATTCCAACTTCCAGTTAATGTACACCCTGGGAAGCATTATAAAATGGCTCAAGTACTTTGTCCCTGACACCCTTGTGGGACAGCTGAATAGAGTTCCAGCCTCCTGGCTTCAGCCTGGCCCAGCCCCAGCTGTTGTAGGCATTCAGGATGTAAACCAGAGGATGGAAGATCTCTCTCTCTCTCTCTCTCTCTCTCTCTCTCTCTCCCTTTCTCTCTCCCTCTGTGTTTCTGCCTTTCAAATAAAAATTTAAATAAATAAATTGAAAACAAGAAATTTTAAAAAAGGAAAAGGAATACTGTTGGGAAAAGGTATTGTGGCACCCACAACCCATATTAGAGGGCCTGTTTATACTTCCAAGTCCTGCTTCTATTTCCAATCCAGCTTCCTGCTAATGTACCTGAGACAGTAAGTGATGGCCCAAGCACTTGGGACCCTACCACCCATGTGAGACTCAGATGCTGTTACCGGCTCCTAGCTTTGGCCTGGCCCAGCCCTAACTGCTGCAGGTAAATAGGGAGTGAACCAGTGGATAGAAGATCTCTCTCTCTCTCTGTCTTTTCCTCTGTCACTTTTTTTTTTTCAAGTAAATAATTTTTTAAAAGATTTATTTATTTATTTGAAAGTCAGAATTACACACAGAGAGAGGAGAGGCAGAGAAAGAGGTCTTCCATCCGATGCTTCACTCCCCAATTGGTCGCAACGGCTGGAGCTGCGCCAATCCGAGGCCGGGAGCCAGGAGCTTCCTCCGGGTCTCCCATGTGGGTGCAGGGGCCCAAGGACTTGGGCCATCTTCTTCTGCTTTCCCAGGCCATAGCAGAGAGCTGGATCGAAAGAAGAGCAGCCGGGACTAGAACCGGGGCCCATATGGGATGCCAGCACTTCAGGCCAGGGCGTTAACCTGCTGCACCACAGCGCAGACCCCCAAGTAAATAAATCTTTTTCAGAATAAATAAATAGAATATAAAAAGTTTAAGGAAAAAGAGACTTTTTCACCTCTTCATAAAGTGAGACAATGAACACAACCTTTCCACAGCACTCTGTTTTTAGTAGATACTTAAATGGCACATGAATAAATTAATCTACAGGTAAATGCTATTTAGGTTGTGGGAAATTTGGATTAGAGATAAAAATCTCCGTATCACACTCACTTTAGCTTTTCTATTTTTTTTAAGATTTATTTTCCTATTTTTTAAATTTTATTTATTTAATTTTTTTTTGACAGGCAGAGTGGACAGTGAGAGAGAGAGACAGAGAGAAAGGTCTTCCTTTGCTGTTGGTTCACCCTCCAATGGCCGCCGCGGCCGGCGCACTGCGCTGATCCAAAGCCAGGAGCCAGGTACTTCTCCTGGTCTCCCATGGGGTGCAGGGCCCAAGCACTTGGGCCATCCTCCACTGCACTCCCTGGCCACAGCAGAGAGCTGGTCTGGAAGAGAGGCAACTGGGACAGAATCCGGCGCCCCGACCGGGACTAGAACCCAGTGTGCGGGTGCCGCAAGATGGAGGATTAGCCTAGTGAGCCACGGCGCCGGCCTGGCCCCTAGTTTTTCTTTCATCAGTCCTTTCTTTTGAAGAACCTCTGTCTCCCTCCCCCTTTTTCCTTATTACCTGAGTTCATTTCCAGTAGAGAAAAGTTAATGTGGCCAGCAGGAAAATTTTCTAGCTTCTATACCAAAATACTCCCAGGAAAAATACACCTGATTTACAACCACAACATATTCAACCGGTTATCTTAACTATAAAGCTAATGGAATGATTGTTCCTTTAGATATTTCCCTAATTTTATGTGAGTAATAAATACTCCCTTTAATGACTGTAGGATCTAATCATTTCCAAATGACTGATTTTCATTGAAAGCTACCATACATTTCCTTTATGTAAATAACTAAATATTTCTAAATTGTTCCATTACCATGTAGAAAAACATTTTTATTTATTTTTAAATTGCTGGGGAGTGTTTTATAAGCATATTGCCAAAAAAAACAAACTTTTTAACAATTGTCTAGGCATTTTATGTTCAAAGATGCAATATTTATACAGTAAAAACCATATTAAAAGCCAACACAAGCTTCTATAAGTTTTTCTTTTTAAAGTTAAGCTAAGAAAATATTTTTCAAATATGTTGAGAAATCTTTGCATGCCAATTCCATATCAAAGTTCTAGGCGTTTGCATTTCTATGGAGCAGAGTTCATGAACTCCTGCTAACCGTGTTAACAATCTACCAGGTTTGTAAAGACCCAGCAGGGGTTAGAATTAGAGGGCCCTGCCATCAACATCAATAACAGGAGCAGTGACACTCGGGCCTTTTCCACTGTTCTCTCAGCAATTCGGGGACTGACTGAAGTAATTTCAAATAAAATCCAGAAAAAAACATTATTTCAGAGTTTGTTTTTAAACAGTGAGCCTATTTTAAAAATTACATATATGTGTATATGTATATATTATGTATGTTAGTACACATACAATGTTGTAATAGCCATACTTCTTATTTCAAAAAGTCTTACCACTCAAAAGAAATCTTGAGTTCAAATTTTCATTTAATACACAGGGAAGAAGGTATGAATGAAATCACAAGTATTTCCCTGGGAGGCGGGAAATGCCTTGAATCCCTCATTCAAGATGGAGCCTGCTGAATAACTGATGACTCAAGTATTTTGTTGTGTTCTGGGCCCAAGGCAGGGGGTAAATCAATTCAAAGCTACATAAAAAACAAAGGGAATATGCCTGAGTTTACAGATATATATTAGAAGCTAATTTAAATTCTTAAATAAAAAATAAAACTTTGTACAATAGGTTTTTTTATCTATGGACTTCAACAGGCAGGAAAACATATTCCCTTCCCACTCACTTTTTAAAAAAAAAAATTTTAAGATTTATTTAGGCCAGCGCCGCGGCTCAACAGGCTAATCCTCCACCTTGCGGCGCCGGCACACCGGGTTCTAGTCCCGGTCGGTGCGCCGGATTCTGTCCCGATTGCCCTTCTTCCAGGCCAGCTCCCTGCTGTGGCCAGGGAGTGCAGTGGAGGATGGCCCAAGTGCTTGGGCCCTGCACCCCATGGGAGACCAGGGCCTGGCTCCTGCCTTCGGATCAGCGCGGTGCACCGGCTGCAGCGCGCCGGCCGCGGCGGCCATTGGAGGGTGAACCAACAGAAAAGGAAGACCTTTCTCTCTGTCTCTCTCTCTCTCACTGTCCACTCTGCCTGTCAAAAAAAAAAAAAAAAAGAGAGAGAGAGAGAGGTCCTCCACCTCTGGTTTACTCCACAATTGGCCCCAATGGCCAGAGCTGTGCTTATTCGAAACCAGGAGCCAGAAACTTTTTCTGGGTCTCCCATGCCGGTGCAGGGGTCCAAGGACTTGAGCCATCCTCCACTGCTTTCCCAGGCCACAGCAAAGAGCTGGATTGGAAGTGGAGCAGCCCAGACTCAAACCAACACCCAAATGTGATGCTGACACTGCAGGCGGTGGTTTTACCAACTATGTCACAGCCCTGGCTCCTCTCCACTCACTTTTTAAACAATTCTTATATATAATTTCCTTTCTTCACTCCCTTCTCCATAAAAGCTGATTTTTTTTTTTTTTTTTTTGTGAACTGGGTTATTGAGATTTCCCAGAAAAGGGAAATATTGAAATACAAAGGCTGATTTAACTTTTAATACTCTGGTATTTTTCTCCTCTTTCTTTTCAGAGGCCCAAGTTGTATAAAACATCTGTATTTCCCCTTGCTGCTTGTGGTGGGAAGACATTAGAACACATGACATCAGTTTGTTCTGAAGATGAAGGCAATATGATAGTGGAATCCAAAGCAATGCTTATTCCATGGTGAAGTCATCATTAAGACCGTCTATAGGTTAAGCATCTGCCTGTGGCACCAGCATCCCATATGGGTACCAGATCGAGTCCCTTCCTGCTCCACTTCCAATCCAGCTCCCTGCTTGTGGCCTGGGAAAGCAGTAGAAGATGGCCCAAGTCCTTGGACCCCTGCACCCACATGGGAGACACAGAAGAAGCTCCTGGCTCTTGGCTTTGGATCCACCCAGCTCCAGCATTTGTGGCCATTTGAGGAGTGAACCAGTGGATGCAAGACCTCTCTTTCTGTCTCTCCTTCTCTGTGTCTCTCTGTAATTCTGCCTCTCCAGTAAATAAATAAATCTTTAAATAAAAAAAGACTATCTATATAAGATTTTCATCCAAGTCTTCCGGATCTTTACAATTTAGAAAGCTCAAACACATTATCTAAATATTTATAATGCCCAAATTTGTTTTCCTTTCACTTCATCATCACTGTAGCAGTTATTGCAAACTAAGCGATGACTTTTGTGAATTTTACAGGGTTCTTGCTAACTATCATAAATTAGGCTAACTAATAAACTCAATTTGGGATCCTTTCAGAAAAAGCTAATTCAATATGGTCAAATGAGTGAATTCAAAGCTTTTAAAAAAAGTGAATTCATAATAATCTCAATCTTATGCATCCCCAACTTCAGGAAGCAAAACTATGGTAGTCACAGTGATTTACAATAGGGAGCTAAATTGACTCCTTTCTAAATTACCATATGTACAAACCCTGCCTTAGGGGAAAGCACTATGTTACTTGGATTCCATGGACAAGCTATTTATATCTGAAGACATTCCAACTGACAAATAAGAAAGTACAAAAGAGCGAGTAAGTTAATGAGAATATATAGGAAGGATTTACCAGAGTCAGCAACTTTTCCCCATTACTTTCTTTCTACATTTACTTCACCACAGCAAACAGTCACAGCCGAAACCAAACTGTTGTTTGACCTGGTGCTTGACAATTCCATTTCTGGTGCAATGTCTTCCTAAACAAGAACGATGTATTTTTCACTTTTAATTTGCTTTAAAACTTGAGTTTTTTCCACTTCCTTTAATTTTTTTTTAAGATTAAAAAAAATTTATTTGAAAGGCAGAAAGACAGGCAGGGCTCTTATTCACTGGTTCACACCCCAAATGCCTGCAACAGCCAGAGCTAGGCCAGCCTGGAACTCCATCTATGTCTTCCATGTGGGTGGCAGGGACCCAAGTGAGCCACACCTGCTGTCTCCCAGGGTGCCCATTAGCAGGAAGTTGGAATTGGAAGAATTTCCAGGTCTCCGACCTAGGCATTCCAATATCTGATGAAAGCATCACAAGCAACATCTTAACTACTATGCCAAATGCCTTTCTTAATATCAATATTTTAACAAAAGAATTTGCTTTACTAAATTGTGAATATTTTTTCAACATTCTTAAAACTGCATTTTTACTGGTTAAACATACATTTAAAATTTACCTATAACCATTTTTTTAAAGATTTTATTTATTTATTTATAGTTGAAAGGCAGAGTTACACAGAGAGAGAAAGAGGCAGAGAAAGAGGTCTTCCATCCATTGGCTTACTCCTCAATTGGCCAAAACAGCAGCTGTGCCTATCAGAAGCCAAGAGCCAGGAGCTTCCTCCAGGTCTTCCCACATGGATGCAGGGGCCCAAGAACTTGGACCATTTTTACTGCTTTCCCAGGCCATAGCAGAGAGCTGAATCAGAAGTGGATCAGCCGGGAGCCGGCGCCGTGGCTCAATAGGCTAATCCTCCACCTTGCGGCGCCGGCACACCGGGTTCTAGTCCCGGTTGGGGCGCCGGATTCTGTCCCGGTTGCCCCTCTTCCAGGCCAGCTCTCTGCTATGGCCAGGGAGTGCAGTGGAGGATGGCCCAGGTGCTTGGGCCCTGCACCCCATGGGAGACCAGGAAAAGCACCTGGCTCCTGGCTCCTGCCAGGATCAGCGCGGTGCGCCGGCTGCAGCGGCGGCCATTGGAGGGTGAACCAACGGCAAAGGAAGACCTTTCTCTCTGTCTCTCTCTCTCACTGTCCACTCTGCCTGTCAAAAAAAAAAAAAAAAAAAAAAAAAAAAAAAGCCAAAAAAAAAAAAAAAAAAAAAAAAAAAAGAAGTGGATCAGCCGGGACTCAAACCGGCACCCATATGGGATGCCAGTATTGCAGGCAGTGGCTTTATCCGCTATGCCACAGCATCAGCCCCTACCTATAACCATTTTTAAGTGTACAGTTCAGTGGCTTTAAATATATTCACATTACCACATAACCATCACTGCCATCCATCTGCAGATTACATATTCCCAAACTGAATTTCTGCACCCCTTAACAAACAACTTCCCAGGCTCCCTTCCTCAGTTCCTTGTAACCATTCCACTTTCTGTCTCTATGAATCTAACTACTCTAGGTACCTCATATAAATGAAACCATACAGCATTTGTCCTTTTGCAACTTATTTCATTTAACATGTTTTCAAGATTCATCCATATTGTACCATGTGTCAGGATTTCCTTTTTAAGGCTGAATAATACTCTGTTGTCCTCATATATACATACCACATTTTGTTTATCCTTTCATCTATCTATGAAAATTTCAGCTGCTCTCACCTTTTAGTTATCATGAATAATACTGCTACGAACATGGATATAAGTATATTTGGAGTCTCTGCCGTCAGTTCTATAGCATACAGACCTAGAAATAGAACTGCTGGATCATACAGTAATTTGTAGTTCAATTATTTGAGGAATCCCCATACTGTTTTCCATAGCAGGTGTACCATTTTACATTCCCACCAGCAATTCACAAGAGTTCCAATTTCTCCATTACCTCACTAACACTTATTTTCTGTAGAATAGAAATTATCCAGGTAAAGAGATGGGTTATGGGGGCTGGCACTGTGGCATAGTGGGTAAAGTTGTCACCTGCATCCCATATGAGTGATGGTTCGAGTCCTGGCTGCTCCACTTGTGATCCAGCTCTCTGCTATGACCTGGGAAAGCCGTAGAAGATGGCCCGAGTCCTTGGGCCCCTGCACCCAAGTGGGAGACCTGGAAGAAACTCCTGGCTTCAGATTGGCACAGTTCTAGCTGTTTCAGCCAGTTGAGGAGTGAACCAGTGGATGGAAGACCACTTTCTCTCTCTGGAACTCTGCCTTTCAAATACATAAATAAATCTTAAAAAAAAAAAAAAGCCTATACAAAATTTGGGAGAATACAATAAGATTATCCACATATCAATCACCAGCTTAAAATAAACAAACACACATATAGCCAGTCTTGTTTTATCTAAAATTGCCACCCATTTACTCTTTTATTTATCTTGAACATAATTCCAAATATCTTAACATTTTATACATTAATACTTCCATTTGTATCTCTAAAACAACAATTTAATTTTCTTATTTGAGACAGAGAGCACTCCTATCCACTGGTTCATTTCCCAAATGCACCCAGTATCTCAAGCTGGGCCAGAGTCAAAGCCAGTAGCCTGGGAACACAATCCAGGTGGTTGGCAGGAAATCAATTACTTGAACCATCACAGCTACTGTGAGGAATTAGATGGGTTAACAGGCAGTTAGGTAAGGTCCCTGTTGGAATGGAAAAAGGAGACAAGATATCTTCAAAAGAAGAAAAGAAAGCGCTTGTTCTCTCCTGGAGATAGCTTCTAGCTGCACATGGCTTCATCATGAAACCTGGGTGCTTGCTGGAGACAGCCCCGTGATACTCCCTGATCCCAGCTCTACCTGCTATACCACACTGCTCACCCCTGAATCTGGATTCTTAAGAGACAAAAAAGCTGCTTTGGTTAAGTAATAGTTTTACTTAAGGGTTTTACTGTTTTAGTCTTCATAGAAGGGAAAACAAGTTACTCAATTTGCTTTTTCTCCAGTTACTTTAATGTCACAAAGTTTAAAAATATTTTTCTCAATGAATCTCAGAAAAATTTCCCAAAGTAACAAAGAACCCAGAACATGTCCCAATGAGCTCCTTACATACAACTTAATACACTCCAAAAAAATTTTGCTCTAGTATTTTTATCCATAGAATATGCCCATTGAAAAGTCTTCCTTTAGAAAAAGAGGGAGAGAGAGAGAGAGAGAGAGAGAGACGAGACAGACGGAAGAGGGATGGAGGAAAGGAGGGAGGGAGGAAGTAAAATTATACTATTAGAATTGTATCTATGGAGGCGGGCGCTGTGGTGTAGCAGATAAACCTGCAGCCTGCATTGCCAGAATCCCATGTGGGTGCCAGTTTGAATACCAGCTGCTCCACTTCCGATCCAGCTCTCTGCTTGTGGCCTGGGAAAGCAGTAGAAGATGGCCCAAGTCCTTGGGTCCCTGCACCCAAGTGGGAGACCCGGAAGAAGTTCTTGGCTCCTGGCTTCGGATCAGCCCAGCTCTGGCCATTGCAGCCATTTGTGGAGTGAACCAGTGGATGGAAGACCTCTCTCTCTCTGCCTCTGCCTCTCTGCAGCTCTGCCTTTCAAATAAATAAATCCTTAAAAAATACATCGTTAAAAAATTTAAAAGACAGAAAAATACATCCTTAAAAAAGCTTTTTTAAAAATTGTATCTATGAACTACATTGTTCTCTTTGTATTCATATCATATTAACACAAGAATTGATGAGAATTGTGTTATAGTAACTTTCTTGAATTTGCTGTGACCCTGAGAATCTAACTTAATGAACTCCTTAAATTAAAAAATTAAAAATAAAAGTTTAAAAAGTTTCCATTGAAAATCAACGTTAGAGACATCTAAGAGCAAGCCTGTCATTCTTTAGCTCCTTTTTTTTTTTAAGATTTATTTTATTTATTTGAAAGACAGAGTTACAGAGAGAGGGAGTGTAAGGCCGCCACAAAACACACCAAACATCGGAGTAAGGGAAAGAGTTTATTGGGGGAAACTCAACAGACTGGAGGGAAGGGGCAAAAAAGGAAAAGAGGGAGAAGGAGAGTATAAGAGAGAGAGAGACAGAGACAGAGGTCAGGAGACAGGAAGAGAGAGAGACAGAGATAGAGAGAGAGACAGAGACAGAAGTCAGGAGATGGAGAGGAAGAGAGAGACATGAGTGTTCAGGAACAGGTCCTTTTAAAACTTTGTCAGGCTCGGAATTGGCCCTTGAGGCATTCGGATCTGGCTGAAGAGCCTGTGAGAGTAGTTTAGGCATGGAAAGCCAAGACACTCTGGGGAAAAAAAAAAAAGGACCTAAATGAAAGATCTCTGCAAGTGAGATCCCAGTGGAAAGAACGGGCCATCAAAGAAGGAGGTACCTTTCTCTGAAGGGATGAGAGAACTTCCACTTTGACTATGGACTTGTCGAAATAAGATCAAAGTCGGCGAGCTCAGAGGGCTTCCATGGCCTTGGCAACTCATGACTAGAGCCTGGGGAGATTGCTGACGCCTTAAACAAGAGTGTCAATTTGTTAAGTCAACAACAGGAGTCACTGTGCACTTGCTCCCCATATAGGATCTCTGTTCTTAATGTGTAGTTCAACGTGAATTAATGATATGACCGGTGCTCAAACAGTATTTGGTAATTTGTGTTCCATGTGGGGGCAAACTGATGAAATCTTTATTTAATATATACTAAATTGATCTTCTGTATATAAAGATAATTGAAAATGAATCTTGATATGAATGGAATGGGAGAGGGAGCAGGAGATGGGAGGGTTGTGGGTGGGTGGGAAGTTATGGGGGGGGAAGCCATTGCAATTCATAAACTGTACTTTGGAAATTTATATCTACTAAATAAAAGTTAAAAAAAAAAAAACTTTGCCAGGGGGCAGGCAGAGAAGTAGGTGCAGCAAATCCCATTAGGATGGGAGTGAGGCTTGACACAGGTGGTTGGGCCTCGTGGCTTTCAGCAATGGCACGGGGGCTAGAGCCAAGGATGGTGTCAGGGTGTAGATTCCACCATAGATAAGACTGTGCCATTTTACTGACATTCCCCCTCTTTGTTTTTTATAAAGCATAAGTTATATGGGATTACATTAGTCCCAAAAGTCCAGGAGGGGTAGAGGGATGCTGATCTGTCTTTAGTAGCTCCTATCTTCATCCCCAATCAGAACCAATATTTATAAACCTCAAGCCAGTGTTTCCTTGACATTTTTCTCTCCTTTCATCTGGTTTTTTAAAAACAAAAGAGAACTAAAAAAAAAAAAAAAAAAAAAAAAAAAAGAAAGAAAAGGAAAAGAAAAAAAGGCTTCAGTGCTACATGTGAATATCAAAAGTAATATTGTTAGCTTCCTTAACCATGTGTATCTTGAAATTCTTAACAAACTTAATAAATTAAAAATATATTTCACTATCAACCCATAAAATAGCATTTGTGTAACACTGATATAAATCATACATTTCACTTTTCAGGCATATTCCACTGTAAAATATATTGACAGGATCCAGTGCTGTGGCCTGGCTGGTGAAGCCACCACCTGCATTGCCAGCACCCCATATGGGTGCCAGTTTGAGTCCCAGCTGCTCCACTTCCAATCCAGCTCTCTGCTGTGACCTGGGAAAGCAGTGGAAGATGGCCCAACCCCTTGGGCCCCTGCACCCAAGTGGGACACCCAGAAGAGGCTCCTGGCTCCTGACTTCGGATCGGCCCAGCTCCAGCTGTTGCAGCCATCTGGACAGTGAACCAGCGGATGGAAGACTTCTCTCTCTCTCTGCCTCTGCCTTTCTGTAACTCTGCCTTTCAAATAAATAAATACATTTTCTTTTAAAATTTCATGGAAAATTGAATTAAAAGAAGTTTATTTTGGTGCAAAAATTTTTAAAAATCCATGCATAGGCCGGTGCCACGGCTCAATAGGCTAATTCTCCACCTTCGGCGCCAGCACACCAGGTTCTAGTCCCGGTCAGGGCGCCGGATTCTGTCCCAGTTGCCCCTCTTCCAGGCCAGCTCTCTGCTGTGGCCAGGGAGTGCAGTGGAGGATGGCCCAAGTGCTTGGGCCCTGCACCCCATGGGAGACCAGGATAAGTACCTGGCTCCTGGCTTCGGATCAGTGCAGTGCGCCGGCCGCGGCGGCCATTGGAGGGTGAACCAACAGCAAAGGAAGACCTTTCTCTCTGTCTCTCTCTCTCTCTCTCTCTCACTGTCCACTCTGCCTGTCCAAAAAAAAAAAAAAAAAATGCATAGTTTTTTTCATAGTGTGCATTTTCCATGAACTTTTTGAAGACCCTTACATATGACTACTAACCTTAAAAAGTCTAAGATTAAACTACCTCTTGATCTTGTCACAAAATAAGCACTTAGTAAATTACTATATATCACGTGTTTAATAAATGTCATTTCTATTTTAAATAGTTTACCCTTTACTGAGGCTTTCTATTTGACATGTGCCCAAGGTACAAAGACAGATCTTCTCTCTTGCTCTTTGATAAGGTGTCAGAGCTTTCTTAAAGGTTTGGGAGTGAAGCTGTTGAACTATTTTTTTTTCTATTGCAAGTTATATATGAGAATTGGTAGCAGCCTGTTGAAAGAACTTTACCTATGGATAATAGCCCTTATCTCACCCCTATCTATCATGCTATCAATTTCTTCATTACAGGAGTTTACCTTTGGGCAGCTCATACACCAGCTGTCAATCTGTCTTCACCCTGAGACTGCAGCAAACCAAGCTCAGGTGTGTTGAGGTTTCACCAGACTAGACTGTCTTCCTTCGTTTTCCAGCTAGAACAGGTGTAGTCAAAATGCAAGCCTCTGGCACTCCAGATGTGCTCCATCACAGGGCAAAGCCAAAACTTTTTTATCCCTACCTCCAATGTCAGAACTTCACAGGTGGAGATTTTCTAGATTTCACCTCTTGCCCTAGTTTTACCTTTGCCCTCCCCCCACCACTCAACTCTTCACTAAAGCATTTAAAATGGCAACTTTGAAAAGACTAAAAAACTCAGTGTCAACCAACAGAGGAATGGTCTAAGAAATTATGTCACATAAAGTGAAAATGCATTATAACAGGTAAGAAAGAAAATAAGGGGGCTCGCTAAATAATAATATGGAAAGATTTCCAAGATATGTTAGGTGAAAAAGGAAGATGCAGAATAGTACTGCATCTTGTGTTTAAAAAAAAAAAAAAAAAGGAAATAGGGGCCTGCGCTTGGCGCAGTGGGTTAATGTCCTGGCCTAAAGCGCCGGCATCCCATATGGGTGCCGGTTCTAGTCCCGGCTGCTCCTCTTCCAATGCAGCTCTCTGCTATGGCCTGGGAAAGCAGATGGAATACTTCTCTCTCTGTAACTCTGTCTTTCAAATAAATAAAATAAATCTTTAAAAAAAAAAGACACATAATGGAATACCTGCATCTCATATTGGAGTGCCCTGCTCAAATCCAGCTTCCTACAAATACACACTCTGAGAGGCACCAGGTGATAGTTCAAGCACTTGGATCCCTGCTACCCATGAGAAGAACTGGATTGAGTTCTGGGCTCCTGACTCAGGTGTGGCCCAGCCCTGGCTTCTGTGGGGGATTTGGGAATGAATTGGTGAATGGAAGATATTTCTATCTCTCTGCCTTTCAAATAAAATGAAAATAATTTTAAAAGAAAGTAGAAAAGGAGAAAAACATTAGTATTTTCTTCTCTGTTCATAAAGTAACTGGAATGAAATATTAAAAATCAACAATACTGATTACTGGAGTTTGGTGTATGAGAACTGGGCATGATAAAAGACAGAAGTGGAAAGGAGAATTTCATGGTATGCAAGAATACTCCAAAATGTTTGTGGAAAATGCTTATTTTAGTGTAAAAAGAGTTTAAATTCATGAGCAGTTTTTTCATAATACCAATTTTCCATGAATTGTTTGATGATCACTTATGCCTGCTTACTTTAAAAAAAATTTTTTTTTGACAGGCAGAGTTAGACAATGAGAGAGAGAGAGACAGACAGAGAGAAAGGTCTTGCTTCTGTTGGTTCACCCTCCAAATGGCTGCTACGGCCGGCACACCACGCTGATCCGAAGCCAGGGGCCAGGTGCTTCCTCCTGGTCTCCCATGGGGTGCAGGGCCCAAGCACTTGGGCCATCCTCCACTGCACTCCTGGGCCACAGCAGAGAGCTGTACTGGAAGAGGGGCAACCGGGACAGAATCCAGCCCCCCTACCGGGACTAGAACCTGGTGTGCCGGCGCCACAGGCGGAAGATTAGCCAAGTGAGCCACGGCACCAGCCCATTTTTAAAAATTTTTAACTACATTAATATATTGCCTGTTAAAATTTAAATTAAAAAATAGTAGATTTATTCATGGTAAGGAGGGTAAAAGAGGGAAAATACTAAATCTCATTCTTAGGCTACTGGCATTATAGTTTGGTGGAAAGAATAAATTAGCTAGGAGGTGGGGCAGTTTGGGGGTGGGAGGACAGGTACAGGAGGAAGAACTGCTATAATCCAAGAATTGTACTTATGAAATTTATATTTATTAAATAAAAGCTTTCTATTACAAAATAATAAATTTGCAGGAAAGGAAACAACAAAATTCAAAAAAGCACTAATGAGGGGCCGGTGTTGTGGTACAGCAAGTTAAGCTTCTGTCTGTAACACCAGCATCTCCTACGGGCACCAGTTTGAGTCCTGGATGCTCCGCTTCTGATCCAGTTCCCTACTAATATGCCTGGGAAAGCAGTGGAAGATGGCCTGAGTACCTGGGCCCCTACTGCCCATGTAGAAGACCCAGATGGAGTTCTAGGCTCCTGGCTTTGTCCTGGCCCAGCCCTGGCTATTGCAGCCATTTGAGGACTAAACCAACAGATGGAAGATCTCTGTTTCTCGGTTTCTCCCATTCTCTCTCTCTCTCTTTAACTCTGCCTTTCAAATAAATAAATAAATCTTTTTTAAAAAGCACCAATGAAAGAAATTAAGATTAGTTCTGGTTAAAGGCCAGGCTAAAACAGCTCCAAAATTATCTACCAATCCCATAGCTTTGTTGAATTGTATCTATGTTTTAAAATTATGCCCAAAAAATCAAAATTAAAAAAAAAAGTATGCCAAAGTATTTTGAAGACAAACTGCACTGTGGCAGGATTTAGTGTTCTTTCCTTAAGCATTTTCTTCACATTTACAGAAGATACCCCATGTGTTTCCTTCTTCTCTTATACCTCTGATTCTAATGGCAGTATGGTGAAGTATGATGCACCTGCGCCCAGGAGCAAAATTGACTGCCCCAAATCCTGCTTTACCTCTTAGTGGTCATGGTCTGTGCATATTATTTAACCCTATGGTGCCTGCTTTCTTCCTCTGTACAGTGAGGATAAGAACAATATCTACCTCATAAGTCACCGTGAGAGTTAACTGAGTAGTTAAGAAACAAAAGTATGGGGAACAGCGCATGGGCCACAGTACAAACCCTGCAAATGTCTGCTGTCTTACTTGTTCTTCAACTGTTTTGCTGCTTGTCTTTTCTTTAAAAGTGCTTTTGCCTGGGCCTCATACTTAGCCTTCTGATTAAACCTTGCTCTCATTTGTCCTCTCCTTTCCTGCCACCTTTCTTTTTAAAAAGAGATGGAATCACTAAAATACCCCTGCAGAGTTTTTGAGACCAGATCATCTCAAAGAAAGATATTCATAAACAAAGAATATGGTGCTTGCCAGGAAAATTCAGAATTTAAAATGTTGACATAAAGATAATGCCGCATATATAACTTTTTTGTTTTGTTTTGTTTTAAAATATTTATTTTACTTATTTCAAAGACAGAGTTACAGAGAGAGAGAGAGAGAGAGAGATCATCCATCTGCTGGTTCACTCCCCAGATGGCCATGATGGCAAGGGCTAAGTCAGGTCAAAGCCAGAAGCCAGGAAATTCATCTGGGTTTCCCACCTGGGTTCAGGGTCCCAAGAACTTGGGCCATCTTCCGTATCTTCTGTTGCTTTCCCCAGCACATTAGCACAGAGTTGGATTGGAAGTGGAGTAACCAGAACTCGAACCAGCACCCATATGGGATGCTAGCATTGCAGGAAGCTATTTAACCCATTATGCCACAGCACCAGCCCCAAAGCCTCGTATTTCTATAGCACTGTGTGAACCCACAGGTTATTTCATTAATCCCCTACAATAGTCCTTTGGAACAATCAAGGCACATATGCAGCAAATGAGGTTAAAAGGGTTACTTGAAGCTAAATTGGATATTGCAAGTTAGCGCCAATATCCGAGCGGCTTGGTCAACAATAATTCATTAAACACCTGCAATTGTGGCCCCTGTATTGACTTCCAAATTCCAAAATGATCTCTGAGTTTACATGGGATGAAACACCTCTTAGTTTCACGAAACTTGGTGACTGTGCTGCTGAAAAGCCATTGTAGCAATACATGGTAGAAAAGACTAGGCATTCCCTAGCAAGAAGATCTTGGGCAAACAAGTTAACCACTCTGAGCCAATTTTTTCTTCCCTAAATGTGTGATTAATACTTACCATTAAGTGTTTGTAAGGGTTAAATGAGAGAATGAATATAAAAAATAGTTTGCAAACTGTAAAGTTCCCTTACAGGTATTAGTTTTTGTGGTTATCTGATTTAGCAGCGTAATGCAGGATCAGCTCCCGTGGAAGAAAAAAAAAAGCTTGATAGAAAAACATCCCATGATACCCAGCCCTTAAAAGACCTCCCAGGGAGAGTAGCAAGATTACAAAAACTCCCACTGCTTCCCCTGTGGAGGGTACCCACTGAGCCAACAGAGGTAGGCTGCTTGGGTCAGTCCCATTCCAGCAAATGTGTTACTTTCCATTTGCTCCAGCTGGTGGTAAGAGGTGAGGGGGAGGAGGAGGGGGAGGGACAAACCAGACAGCTGGCTCGACATGACACAGAAAGATCTATGTCTCATGTTAAAAAAGAAAAAAGAAAAAAACCTGTGGGAAACACTGGGAGAAAGAAAAGAAGCAGGCAAGTGCTTGGGGCATTTCAGCTGGTAAGTGAGAGAGAGAGCAGCCCCAAGCCAGATGCAATCCACACCCTCCATCTGCAATCAGAGAGTGACTCACACGTCAGGGAAAAGTTGTCTTCCCTTGGGGGAATCTTGAAGGCTGTCAATGTTCTAGCCATGAGAAAACAAAAAAATCCATATAGAACACTGCAACATGTGGAGGCCTGATAGGGCGCAGGGAGATGTTGTGTGAGAGCCTGACTCTTGCAGGCAGCAGGGTGAAGTGGTGTCGTCTGAGCCTGCTTGGAGACAATCTGCAGTCAACTAAGCCAGCCGTCAGTCAGTGCACATCCCAGCTCCACTTGCTTACTTAACGCATGTGATCCGAGGCTGCTTAATGTTGGTGAACTGCTTCATGTCCCCAGCAAAGTTGCCAAACTTTGCTAAGATTCAGTTTCCTGATCTGCAAAATAACAGCTAGTAATAGAACCCTCCTCAAGGATGTTTTAACAATTCATTAAAACGAAGTCTATTAAATAGGAAGTGCCTGGCATTAAGTAAGCAGTTGATAAATGTTGGTTATTAAAGAATTATTTGAAAAGGCAAGTTTACCAGCATACCTAGTTCCTAGGACCTAGAGATAGGAAGTGCAAGCGGGACAAAGTGAAAACTTCCTTTAGCATCAAACATGAAAACAGAGTTGGGCACTGTGGCACAGCAGGTTAAGCTGCCACTTGGGACCTGCGTCCTACATCCCAGTGCCTGGTTTGCCATTCAGCTATTCTCCTTGCAATCCAGCTTCCTGCTAATGTGCATCCTGGGAGGCAGCAGATAAAGGTTTACGTCCCTGCTGTGGGAGTTCCAAATGGAGCTCCAGGCTCCTGGCTTCAGCCTGGCACCTGTCCTAGCTCTGGCTGTTGTGATCATTTGGTGAGTGAACCAGCAAATAGAATATCTCTCTATTTCAAAAAAATAAACATTTTTTAAAAACATAAGAACAAGCTTTGCACACTTACTGATAATCAAAATAAATTTCAATGTTTCTGTTTCATAAACTATTTTAAACATACTGAACATTCATCTAGAAAAGCAACAATCCCAGGGATTAAGTACTGAGAATCTGAGCTGTTAGATTCCAGTTCCGGGGCCGGCACTGTGGCACAGTGGGTAAAGCCGCCACCTGCAGTGCCGGCAACCCATATGGACACTGGTTCAACTCCTGGCTGTTCCACTTCCAATCCACCTCTCTGCTATGGCCTGGGAAAGCAGTAGAAGACGGCCCAAGTCCTTAGGCCCCTGCATCCACGTGGGAGACCGGGAAGAAGCTCCTGGCTCCTGGCTTCGGATCAGCGCAGCTCCGGCCACTGTGGCCATCTGGGTAGTGAACCAGCGGACAGAAGACCTCTCTCTCTCTGCCTCTCCTTCTCTCTGTGTGTAACTCTTTCAAGTAAATAAGTAAATCTTTAAAAAAAAAAAAAAGATTCCAGTTCCACCCCTCACTAGCTCTGGGACCCTGAACATGTCTAAGCTCTGTGCCTCTATTCCGCATTTTTAAAATGAGGAAGACAATAACATCCACCCACTAAATTGGAGTGAGGATGAATTGAGACCATGCATGTCTTAGTACAGGTCCTAGTCCAGTGCCTGGCAGATGTTTCTTTCATGGTATAAAAAGAAATCAAGGGGCTATTTGTTAGCAAAGTTTAAAGCCTATTTCTAAGTACGGAAAGTCTTTCTATTGCAGTAAGCTCTTGCTCTTATGATAAGTAACTTTATCTTTAAAGAAATTTATCAGCCTTTTCTAGAAAGAAACAGTTTACTCCAGGTATCACAATACTTTTAGATTGACATATCCTACAATCCAGCTGTCATTATTGTGCTTTAACTAAACTAAGAAATTCGGAGCTGGTGCTGTGACGTAGAAGGTTAAGCCTCTGCCTGCACCACCAGCATCCCATATGAGCACCGGTTCATGTTCCAGCTGCTACTCTTCCAATCCAGGTCTCCTCTATGGCCTAGGAAAGCAGTGGAAGATAGCCCAAGTGTTTGGGCCCCTGTACTCGCGTGGGAGACCCGGAAGCAGCTCCTGGCTCCTGGCTTCGGATCGGCTCAGCTCCGGCCATTGCAGCCAGTTGGGGAATAAACCAGTGGATGAAAGACCTGTCTCTGTCTCTCCCTCTCTCTGTCTATAACTCTGCATGTCAAATAAATAAATAAATCTTTAAAATAAAAAAAATCAGGAAATTAATATGAGGTAATTGAAAAATGCAGGTTGTCTTTGAGAGATTCAATATTCTGATATTTATATATTATTTTTATCAGGTCATTGCCACAAAAACAATTAGGTAAATGTTGCAAAAAATCAAACAAAACACACTTGCTCAAACGTTTATCAGTCTTATAAGAATTCATCAACATATCTTAAAAGTTACCCAGTTGAGGGCCGGCACCGTGGCTCACTTGGCTAATCCTCTGCCGGCACCGCGCCGGCACCGTGGGTTCTAGTCCGGGTTGGGGCACCAGGTACTAGTCCCGGTTGCTCCTCTTCCAGTCCAGCTCTCTGCTGTGGCCCAGGAGGGCAGTGGAGGATGGCCCAAGTGCTTGCACCCACATGGGAGACTTGGAGGAAGTACCCAGCTCCTGGCTTTGGATCGGCACAGCACCAGCTATAGAGGCCATTAGGGGAGTGAACCAACGGAAGGAAGACCTTTCTCTCTGTCTCTCTCTCACTGTCTATAACTCTGTCTAATAAAAAAAAAGTTTCCCAGTTGAGTAAAATTTAGTAACAAAATAAAAATGTACACCAAGCACATCAGAAAATATAAACACACCTATTTCTTCTTCATTCAATACACATTTCTGAATGTCCGAGTCAGCCACTGCCCTCTGTTTTAAATCAAGCATTCTGCATGTGTTCACTTCTATCAAGTTCTCTCACTTATCAATATCTACATCTCATTCAAATTTTCACATGATCTGATAATACTGCCATCTGGTTAAATCAGTTCAACATTAAAAACCCTGTCACTTTAAGGATTCATCATGTTTTCCATTAACATTCCTCTCTGGGTTTATATACCTGCTCTGTGCTGTAGGATGGAGCATAAATTATCTGCCTTCAGCAAAACGAGCAGCTGAGATGCCCGGCTGCCTGACAGTGCTCGTTAGGCCATTCGCTACTGCAGGCACACGCTACAGAGACTATCTGCCTTTCAGCTGTCTTAAGGAAAGTCAGTGGTTCCAGATATTGCAGTTTGGTCATCTAGTACGAAAAAAGAGCCTCATACTTAGTACACAGGGGTTAGTTCACAAGCATGCTGAAAACAATTCTGGGATTTTTTTCTAAACTTTTATTTAGTAAATATAATTTCCAAGGGATATTTATTTTTAAAGAACAGTATCCCTATACTAAAAGACAACCACAGGATACTATAAAACCATATTTTTAGCAAAATCCTTCTAACAACAGCCTAAAAAATGATAAGTATATCTATACTATCCTCTTTTATGTTTCCTTTTAAAATTTTTATTTATGTATATTCATTTTGTTTGAAAGGTAGAGATACACAGAGAGACAAAGCTCTTCTACCCGCTAGTTCACTTCCCAATTGCCCACAATAGCCAGGGCTAGGCCAGGTCGAAGCCAGGAGCCCAGAACTCTATCTGGGTCTGCCATATGGGTGGCAGGGATGCAAATACTTGAGCCACAATCTGCTGCTTCCCAAAACTCAATAGCAGGAAGCTTATTTGAAAGTGAAGCAGCCAGGATTCAAATCAGGCATTCCGATACGGGACACAGGCATCCCAAGCAGCATCTTAAACTGCAGTGCCAAACTCGTACCCCAATAAGCATATTTTAAAACACAAAAATGTTGTTTATTTAGCTCAAAATTATTATTCAAATATCATCTCTTCAGTCTCCTCACATTCATTTGCTTGTTTTCTCTGTGATACTTGCAACCCCACCCCTCTGCCTCTCAGTTCCCTCCTTACCAATCCTCGGGAAGTCCTGTTCCACCTCACACAGCCTAGCTCCCCATTACTGCCTCTCCCCCTCACCGCAGCCCCCCACACACAAAATGTTTCCACACAGCTCTGGCTGGAAGAAACACCCAGAGAAGTCTGAGCACCAACTCACTGTCCTTCTGACCTCTTGTGCCCTTTTTCCTAGACTATCTTGTTTTGTAGTTATCAATGTCTCTACGTCTTCTTTCAACTTTGAGTTTATTCATCTGGCTTTTCATATGGGACCATCCAAATTCTGTTATGGATCATGAAAGTGAGCTCATTTAACACATTCATGGCTTATGTAACTCAAGCTAGCAACCGTGAGTAGAAGTATCTGCCCTGCTGCACTGCAGTTTACCACGCTATCAGATCAGATCAAACATGTGAAAACCACTGCACACGTGTCTCTGTGCACTCAGGTTGTTATAAAAGTACTTTGGATTAGGTGATTCACAGGAAGCGGAAGCTTATTGCACTTGCTCAGTTCTAAAGGCTGGGAAGCCCAAATGAGGCCATCAGCAATGTGTGTCTGGTGAGGGCTCTTGGCTCCTGCTGCAACTTCACACAGCAGAAGGGAAAAAAGGCTCCCTGAAGCCTCTTTCTTAAGAACACAAATCTCATTTACCTCCCAAAGGCCCCACCTCTTTTTTTTTTTTAATTTATTTAATAAGCATAAATTTCCAAAGTACAGCTTATGGACCACAATAGCCTCCCCCCCCCCCCCCGTGTCTTCCCTCCCATCCACATCGCTCCCCTCTCCCACACCCTCTCCCCTTCCCCTTCACATCACGATTAATTTTCAATTATCTTTATATACAGAAGATCAATTTAGCGTATGTTAAGTAAAGATTACCACATTTTGCTCCCACACAGAAACACAAAGTGTAAAATACTATTTGAGTACTAGTTATAGCATTGATTAAACACCTAAGAGTAATTGTGTATTAATTACAGAGCTCAACCAATAGTTTTAAGTAGAATATAAAATGCATCTTTTGTATTGTTGTGGCTTGCCCCCGAACTCCCTCCCTCCATGGCCCTCCCCTCACCCACTTCCTCTCCCATCCCGCCCTTCATCACGTTTCATTTTCAGTTACCTTCATAAACCGAAGATCAATTTAGTATGTACTAAGCAGGGATTTCAACAGGTTGCACTCACACAACCGAACCAGGTATAGGGTATTGTTCGACTAGTAGTGTTGTTTTTGAGTTTCATAGATAAACATATTAAGGACAGAGATCCTGCGTGGGGAGCATGAACCCAGTGACTCCCGTTGTTGATTTAACAATTGGCACTCTTATTTATGACGTCAGCAATCACCCGAGACTCTTGCTATGAGCTGTCTAGGCTATGGAAGCCCCTTGAGTTCACCAACTCTGAATTTGTTTAGTCAAGGCCATATCACAGTGGAGGTTCCTTCCTCCCTTCAGAGAAAGGCGCCTCTCTCCTTGATGGCCTGATCCTTCTGCTGGGGTGTTGTTCACCAGGATCCTTCATTTAGATTGTTTTTTGCCACCGTGTCATGGCTTTCCATGCCTGCGAGACTCTCATGGACCTTTTAGTCAGATCCGAATGTCCCAAGGGTTGATTCTGAGGCAGGAGTGCTGTTTTGGGCATTTGCCATTCTATGAGTCTGCTGTGTGACCTGCTTCCCCCGCAGGATCATTCTCAACCCTTTTGATTCTATCTTTCATTATTTGCTTACACTGGTCTTATTTGTGTAATCTCTTTGACACTTACCCTATCTTTTGGATCAGTTGTGTATTTATATTTGTCTCTTTACCAAGTGTGCTGGCATTGGTACCTGCCTCCTTGGTAAGATTGAGTTGAAATCCCCTGGCACATTTCCAGTTCCACCATTGGAGGTAGGTCTGAGTGAGTATGTGCCGTCCTATATATCTCCTCCCTCTCTTATTCCCATTCCCATGTTCCACAGAGATCAATTTCCTATTAATTTTTAAACGCCTAAGAATGGTTGTGCATTGATTGCAGAGTTCAACCAGTGGTCTTGTGTAGAGCATACCGAGCAACAACAACAACAACAAAAATACTAAAGGAACAAAATAGTAAGTTTTTCCTCAACAGTCTAGACAAGGGCTGCTCATGTCATTGTCTCTCATAGTGTCCATTTCACTTCAATGGGTATCATTTTAGGTGCTTGTTTAGTTGCCATTGATCAGGGAGAACATGTGATATTTATCCCTTTTGGACTGGCTTATTTCACTCAGCATGATGTTTTCCAGCTTCCTCCATTTTGTTGTGAATGCCCGGATTTCGTTGTTTTTTACTGCTGTATAGTGTTCCATAGAGTACATATCCCATAGTTTCTTTATCCAGTCATCCGTTGATGGACATTTAGGTTGATTCCATGTCTTAGCTATTGTGAATTGAGCTGCAACAAATATTGAGGTGCAAATGGCTTTTTTCACCCCTTTAATTCCATTTGGGTATATTCCAAGGAGTGGGATGGCTGGGTCCTGTGGTAGTGCTATATTCAGGTTTCTGAGGACTCTCCAGACTGTCTTCCATAGTGGCTTTACCAGCTTGCATTCCCACCAACAGTGGATTAGTGTCCCCTTTTCTCCACATCCTTGCCAGCATCTGTTGTTGGTTGATTTCTATATGTAAGCCAATCTAACCGGAGTGAGGTGGTATCTCATTGTGGTTTTGATCTGCATTTCCCTGATGAAGGCCCCACCTCTTAATATGGTTGCACTGGAGATTAGGGTTCAACAGATGAATTTTGAAGGGAGGAGACACAAACATCCAGACTAAAACACAGTCTTAAACAAGTAATTTGACAACACTCATCAAAAGCCTTACATTTTTTCACTTTTTTATTCACTAATTATACTTCCAATTATTAATCCTACAGAATCATTGTAAACATAGAGTAATTTTTTTATTAATTTATTTGAAATTCAGAGTTACATAGGGAGAGAGAAGGAGAGGCAGAGAGAGAGAGAGAGGTCTTTCATCCAGTGGTTTGCTCCCCAATGGCCGCAACAGCTGGAGTTGTGCCAATCCAAAGCCAGGAGCCAGGAGCCAGGAGCTTCTTCCAGGTCTCCCACGCGGGTGCAGGGGCCCAAGGACTTCGGCCATCTTCTACTGCTTTCCCAGGCCATAGCAGAGAGCTGGACTGGAAGTGGAGCAGCTGAAACTCGAACTGGCACCCATATGGGATGCTGGCACTGCAGGCGGCAGCTTTACCCTCTATGCCACAGCACTGGCCCCGACATAAAATAATTTTAAGAACATCGATGCTTGAGTATTATTTATGGTAACAAAAACTGTGAAATAATTTAAACATTTGACAAAGGGGAACAGCTAAGTAAACTACTGTACACTGAATCCCCACAACATTTTACAACCATTTTAAAATCATAGAAATTAAAAGATGATGTAATAAACATGAGGAATATTTAAGATGTAAGGTTAAAATTAAGAAATGTAATATCATAATCATACATATAGTTTAACAATATGTAAAAAGAAAATATCTACTCACAGAAAGAGTCAATTAGAAGGAAGTAAAACAGCCGGCGTCGAGGCTCAACAGGCTAATCCTCCGCCTTGCGGCGCCGGCACACCAGGTTCTAGTCCCGGTAGGGGCACTGGATTCTGTCCCAGTTGCCCCTCTTCTAGTCCAGCTCTCTGCTATGGCCCAGGAGTGCAGTGGAGGATGGCCCAAGTGCTTGGGCCCTGCACCCCATGGGAGACCAGGAGAAGCACCTAGCTCCTGCCTTCGGATCAGTGCAGCGCGCCGGCCGTGGCGGCCATTGGAAGGTGAACCAACAGCAAAGGAAGACCTTTCTCTCTGTCTCTCTCTCTCTCACTGTCCACTCTGCCTGTCAAAAAAAAAAAAAAAAAAAAAGGAAGTAAAACAAAGCACTAATAAAAGCTATCTAGAGGTAGAGGAAAACAGGTACATTTTATTCTTTGTATTAGTTTGTCTTTTCTAAATCTATTGTATAAATACATAATGCTTCAAAAATAAAAAGATAAATGTCCAACAGTAGTTTAAGAGCTACATGGCAAACTATTAATATTTTTTCTTTGATTCTGTCACTTTGTTACTGTATATAAGCCCTAGAGTAGCTAATTTTCCTAAATAAAAATAAATTACATTATATTGTATTATTATAAGTTATATTTGTTACACAATCAAGAAAAAATTTCAATCAGATTTCTCTAGCCTATACTAAAAAACAACCTCTGAAGGGAGGAGAGAATGCCCACTTTGATTATGGCCTTGTCTAAATAATGTCACAGTTTGTGGATTCAGAGGGCTTCCATAGCCTTGGTGGCTCATGACAAGAGCCTCGGGTGATCACTAACATCATAAATAAGAGTGTCAATTGTTAAATCAACAACAGGAGTCATTGTGCACTTACTCCCCATGGAGGACCTCTGTCCTTAATGTATTGAACTATGAGAATTAACAGTAAAACTTGTCTTCAAACTATATACTTTGTGTGTCTGTGTGGGTGCAAACTGTTGAAATCTTTACTTAGTATACAGTTGATCTTCTATATATAAAGATAATTAAAAATGAATCTTAATGAAGAATGGGATGGGAGAGGGAGTAGGAGGTGGGATGGGAGTGGGGGTGGGAGGGCGGGTATAGGGGGAAGAACTGCTATATTCCAAAAGCTGTACCTATAAAATTTGTATTTATCAAATAAAAGTTTTTTAAAAAAAGAGGTCTTCCATCCACTGGTTCACTCCACAAATGGCCGAAACCACTGGAGCTGTGCTGATCTGAAGCCAGAAGCCTGGAGTTTCTTCCGGGTCTCCCACGTGGGTGCAGGGACCCAAGGACTTGGGCCATCTTCTACTGCTTTCCCAGGGCATAGCAAAAAGCTAGATTGGAAGTGCAGCAGATGGGACTTGAACCGGTGCCCAAATGGGATGCCGGCACTGCAGGCAGAGGCCTTACCTGCTATACCACAGCACCAGACCTTAACCTCAATAATTTTAGGCAATGAATTAGAAAGCTACTTCTCCCCTTTTTATTATCCAAGGTGTTACCACCTGTTGTGACAGCCTGTCTTCTGGCTCTACATGTGAATCATAAATGCTAACATTATCTTTAAGACTGTTTCAGAATAGGCAGCAAACTGACTTTGATGTCTGTCGCTCCCCCTCTTCGTGGAGGAACGACACAGGACCCTGCACTGTTCTTTTCGTCTGCTCGGCCCTCCCCGGGTTTGCTGCTGGTTCTTCCCGGGTTGGCTACTATCCCTTCCACCTCCGTGGAAGGGCAGTTCCCCCTGGCCACATTCCCCACTTCCGCAGGGGAGCGGCACACCGCCGGCCGGCTTTCTCGGGGGCTGCACGGGTTCCCTTAGATGTTCCCCATAGATGTTCCTGGTGCATGCCGTCTCTCTCCTCCTTTATAGTCCTCCTCCGCCAATCCCAACTCGGCTGCCCACACTCCGAGTACGCTGCTCTCCTCCAATCAGGAGCAAGTCCTACAGTTTATTAGTTGAACTGGAGGCAGCTGTGCGGAAGCTGTTTACTTCTCTCCCAGCGCCATATTGTGGGAGAGCAGATGCATAGAATAAGTCTTAATTCCAGTAACTCAGTCTAGTCCGGTTTGCTCCCCACAGATGTCTGAAACTTATGCTTCTTAAGTAACACTGTTCTGTTTTAAAGAATCACATTTCCCCAGGTGGTTGGCAAACTTAAGTACTTTTCTAGGTCATCACTAAATGTAAAGGTTAACAAATTTTTCAAATGCAGATGATATTAAATGTTTTCATGCTAGGGCAAATGTTTGAGAGAAGAAAACAAGGAAGGAAAGAAACTATTATCTATCAGAAATCTCATTCTAAAAAGTCACATTTTTAATATAAGGGATTTTGCATTACCTTAAATATAAAATTCAAAATATTTGCTTCTCGTTTTCAGGCACTTTTCATGTACTGTTTAAAAACACATCTCTTACTGGAGATGGAATTCACATTCTTTCTAGTAATATATATGATGATTTAACTTACGTAGAGAATAATCTCTATTCTAACCCTAGAATTTATCCCAAACCTACATCTTCCTTTTAGAGCACTTGAACAAGGGGACTGCTCTATTTGACCATGGCTATTGCTCTCTCCCAAGTTAATTTTACTACTATGCTTTTTCATTCAATGTATTCACTCACATCTAACTGACCCACATGCCTTATCAGGTGCTCAAATCAGGTCAAGGAGAAGAGCTTCAAGTGATGCTATTTTAAGAGGAAACAAAATGCACTGAAGCTAGAGCAGCTCCTATTCTGTCAAAATGCACTGTGACTTTGGCACACATCACCTTTTACCAAAAGGAGAAACAGCGATAAACGGTTTAGGTAGTCCATTCCTGCAGAACAGTTTGGCTGTTTTGCTTTGGATATGCATTGAAACATTTTTAAACAAAAATATGGTTAATACAGAGAACCATATATTCTGTTCACTGTTGAATTTAGAAATTACTTGCTTGTTACAAATAGTCATCCAGTTCTTTAAAGGACAAGAAATGGTCTATTTTACCTTCGTAAGCCCAGTATTTTTCACATTGCCTGCACATTGTAGATACTCAATAAATGTTTGTTAAACCAGTGCTACAATAACATAATTGACTTATTGAAAAGCAATTACCAAGCTATACCACATTACAATAGACACACTGTTGGTAATTAGCTAAGTTTTTTAGTGCAAGCAGCTGAGATCTAGGATTCAATTTTCAAAAGGATCTTTTGGCATTGTTCTGATCAGAATTTCATATTTTGTTGTAATAAACCATCTCTTCCATGAATGCAATGAGAACTAGACAAGCAGAGAAATAGTTTAACATAATTTATTACTACTTGATGACATATAATTTAAAAATTAAACTGATAATAAATGAACTATGTAACTTTATGATATGAAAATTCCAGTATTTCAGGATGGACATTTGGCTTAGCAGTAAAGACACTGGTTGGGATGCTCTCGTTCCATACTGGGGTGCCTGGATTCCAGTCCCAGCTCTGCTCACAATTCCAGTTTCCTGCTAATGAGCACCTGAGAGGCAGCATGTAATGGCTCAAAGTAATGGCCCACGTGGAAGAGCTGGATTGAGGTCCCAGTTCCTGATTTCAGCCTTGTCCAGCCCCAGCCACCGCAGGCATTTAAGGAATGAATCAGCTGATGAGAGCTCTGTCTCTGCCTCTCAAACAATAAAAAGAGAGAAGAGAGGGGAGGGGAGCGTAGGGGAGGGGAGGAGAAGGGGGGGGATTTGAAAAGTGCATTATCAATTAAAGAAAAAATATGAATGGATGCAAGACATATAACCTAAAAAATACCATCTCCAAGGACTCCCAAGTAAACTGTCATGAGAGGAGCTGATTTCAGGAATTTGAAAGCAGGAGAATTGTAATTGTATTCAAGATTTCACTAGCTCTAGTTTCTCAGGAAAGTTAACCAGCTTCTGTCTGCACATTTTCTCCCTGTGAAAGTGAAGATAATGATACTTACTGCTTCACAGGGGGTGCCATGTAAATTAATTGGTTAATGTTCTTAAAGCACTGCCTAAGTGCTAAATGTTATCATTAGTGTGCATTGTATATATCTTTACAATTATCTGCCACCTTAAAATGCTATGGCTTGTAAGGGTGCCTCTCTCCTGGAATATTTACAAAAGGTTAAAGAAAGTTCAATAAGTGAAAAAAGGCATCTGGGCAAGTTAGAGTAGAAGAAAAGGAAATTTGGAATTTGGCACTCTTTATTACATGCTGCTTGTTACACAAGTTACTGATCTCTTAAAATTGTACATCATTATGCTAGAAGAAAAAAATTTTAGCCACACACTTTTGAGTTACAAAATGTATTACACAGTTTTAAGAAATCAGTTTATAATAAAATTAAGCAGTTAAATTATTAATTGAGGTAGTTATAACTTATTTTTATAATTATTAATTATAATAGTTAAATAATTAATCTGATTAACTGATACTCTCTGATATCAATGAGACCAGATCCAATAATGCTAATCTTTGCTTTTATTGCCATTAATGTCTTAGAATATTCTTTCGAAGAAAAATGTTTAAATGCACAGAATGAAATTTCAACTGAATTAATAAGAACAATAATAATAATAATAGTGATAGTAAAACTTTATGTTTTTACTGTGATTTACACTGTACCAGGTGGCAAGAACTGTGAAGGGTTTGTGGCTTCACCCTATTGGAAATTAACAATTCAGCCTTCCAGTTTCATGGATGCTGGCAGAAGCCATAAGCCCCCAAGATCATAGACAAAAGATAATAAATTACTCAAAGCAATAGCAGTAGCCAAAGCATCTTCTTTTATATTGTCCCAGATCTACAAGCCCCAATTTCTACAAGGTGGCCCAGCATGGTTCAGAAGACACCTGCATATTCTATGTGTTGTATTACAGGAGAGGAGGAACCCTGAGTTTAGAAAATCCTAATCTTCTCCCTCTGCCCCAGAGATACTCTCCCTCCCAAAGCTATCCACTATGCCGACATCACGAAAAAAATGTCCAGAATAAAAGGCTAGCAATGCCTCTGCTCATAAGACATGCATAAATGTTAGAGAACTAAGAAAATTATGTCCAACTACTAGTGATCATATACTCTGGTTTGCTTATGATAGTCCTAGCTAATAACTATTGTCTCAGCTTAATTACTAAAAACACCTCCTTTAAAAAAAAAAGATTTATTTATTTATTTGAAAGAGAGGGAAGGAGAGGCACAGAGAGAGAGAGAAAGAGAAGTCTTCCATCCGCTGGTTCATTCCCTGATTGGCCACAATGGCTGGAGCTGCACCAATCCAAAGCCAAGAGCCAGGAGCTTCTTCCAGGTCTCCCACGCAGGTGCAGGGGCCCAAGGACTTGGGCCTTTTTCTACTGCTTCCCTAGGCCATAGCAGAGAGAGCAGAAAGCTGGATCAGAAGTGAAGCAGCCAGGACTTGAACTGGCACCCGTATGGGATGCCGGCAGTGCAGGCGGCGGCTTTACCCACCATGCCACAGTGCCAGCCCCAGCACCTCCTTTTTTTAAGATTTATTTTTTTTTGAAAGGCAGAGTGACAGAGACAGAGAAAAATTAGGGGTGGGGGAGATCCTCCCAACCAGTGATTCACTCCCCAAATGCCTGCAAGAGCTAAAGCTAGGCAGGTGCTAAAGCCAGGAGCCAGGAATAGATTCCAGGTCTCCCCATGGGTGGTGAGTGCCCAATTACTTGATCACTCACTGTTGCTTCCCAGGGTTTGCATTAGCAAGAAACTAGGGTCAGTTGCCCAGCTGGTTACTGAACCCAGGTACATGGATATGGAACACAAGCATCTTAACTACCAGGGTAAATGCCCACTCCCACACTTGTTATTCTTTTAAAAAATGTCTCTGCCTGGTCAGAGTACTTCTAATCTCAATAGTTAGAGTTCAAACAGCACAGGAGAATGGAGGTCAAAGGGGATAAGTCAAATCATGCACATCATTTTAGCAATCAGGAAATGAAGAGGAATTCAAGCACTTCTTTAGAAAGAGTTTAATTCCAGAGAAATTAAAAATTAATTTAGCTAAAAGTGGCAACTGAAATTTTCATGTAACTGGTGTAGCTTATTATTTTACTCAAATACTTGTCCATCTTCACTGAAAAATCTCAGGTAATTTTTACCCTGTGTGTTCCTGAAACAAAAACATTTTCTGACTTTTCATTCTGAGTTATAAAGAATAATAAAAATGTACAAAGTGTTCAGCTGCACCCAGACAATCCCCTCCTGCCAGGGTCCCCACCTCTCTTACTCCTCACATAGTTTAAGCAATTGACTTAACAGCACTCCACTCCCATCGCCATCTATTTCCTCTGCTCCCCACCCTTGGGCTCAACTATGAGCCACATCTCTACAATCAATTCTGACCTCAGAAAATAATGATTCAGTGAATTTAAACTCAATACTACACAACCAAGCTCAATTTATCCCTCCTGACCAGTCCAACTAGCCCCATCTGTCAAGAGTAAAGTGTCTTATTCCATAGGCTGTTGTGGTCCACCCACATCTCCATTTACGTTAAGTGAGTCTTTGATAGTGTTCCCTGAACTTGAGTTGGTTCTTCAGTCTCTAGGTGTTTGGGGGTGAGGACCCTGCCAGGATCTGGTCAGGCTCCTCCCAAAGGAAGAAGAAACACCTGCACCAGAACCCTTCCCTGCAGCAAGGGTTTTATAATGCCAATCACAGTGTGCTGATTTCAAATACCACATTTCCTTTTTCTCCTTTCATTTTATTTGAAAGGCAGAGACAGAGACAGACAAAGAGACAGAGGTAACTTCTGTCACTGGTTCACTCCCCTAAATGCTTACAGCAGATGGGGCTGGGCCAGGCTGAAGCCCGGAGCCTGGAACTCCATCTTGGTCTCCCCCTTGAGTGACAGGGTCCCAAGTACTTAAGCCATCATCTATAGCTTCCTAGGGTGCACATTAGCAGAAAGCTGAAGCAGCCTAGAAGCTGAGACTCTTACCCCAGGCAACAAGCAGTGACTAAATGAACTAGCCAAATGCATCCCCAAAACCGTGTTTTTAAATTCTCTGTACCTGTGTTTTGCACACCTGTTGAGAAACACCATAATCCCCACATGGGACTTTCAATATACAAATAATTTTACTGCCACCTCATATACTATGGAGTATCCACCAGCCCAAACTTCCCCTCTAAACCCACCCAGAGTTTCTCCTGATAATAACCATTTCAAAAACCTACGTTTAATCGGAGTCCTGCGCCTTCCAACACTGTAGTTCTGCCTCAAGTGCCCTGTTCGTATTTTATTCTAACACATCAATGGTAATTTCTGTGATTCTGTTCTCCTTTAACAACTATATCTGATGAATCAATCACATGATCACAGCAGGTTCTCAGTATGAAAGCAAAAAAGTTTAACGAACAGTCTGTGTCACAAAATAGACTCAGAATGTGACAGATTACTAGAATGCCTGGACCTTGAGTCCTTGGGAAATTACTTTAATCTCAATGTAAAATAAAATTATAAAATTCCATAGTAAAACTTGCATTCACATTATAATTGCAATTATGTAAAAAAATCATGGATATGAGCAGAACCTAAAAATATACAAACAGTATTGCACTTCACACACAAGCGAAGATTTAAGTTAGAGTAATGTAATTATGGGATTCTTTTCTCTTTTAAAAAATATTAATTTAATGGAGCTGGCATCAAGGTACAATGGGTTAAGCCCCTGCCTGCGATGCTGGTGTCGTACCTGAGCACCAGTTCAAGTCCCAGCTGCTTCACTTCGGATCCAGCTCCCTGCTAACACACCACAGAAAACAGCTGAAGATGGCCTTAGTGCTTGGACCCCTGCCACCCATGTGTGGCCATTTAGGAAGTGATCCAGCAAATGGAAGATACCTCTCCTCTCTCTCTTTCTCTGTAACTCTGCCTTTCAAATAAATATATTTATTTATCTATTTATTTATTAATATATTTTTTAAAAAATCCGTTTTGGCCAGCACCACAGCTCGCTTGGCTAATCCTCCGCCTGCGGCGCCGGCACCCCAGGTTCTAGTCCCAGTCGGGGCGCCGGATTCTGTCCCGGTTGCTCCTCTTCCAGTCCAGCTCTCTGCTGTGGCCTGGGAAGGCAGTGGAGAATGGCCCAAGTGCTTCGGCCCTGCACCCGCAGGGGAGACCAGGAGGAAGCACCTGGCTTCTGGCTTCGGATCTGCGCAGCGCGCCGGCCGTAGTGGCCATTTGGAGGGGGAAACCAACGGAAGGAAGACCGTTCTCCCTTTCTCTCTGTCTCTCTCTCACTGTCTAACTCTGCCTGTCAAAAAAAAAAAATCCATTTTGTATTTTGAAAAGGAAAAGGAAATTATAATGTTTGTCATAATACTTTGTAAGCATGCTGAGATAATTCAGTGGAAAATACTGTAGTTATCATTGCCTTCCTTGTTGATGAGCTCTCCCTTAATCAAATTTGGCTTAGCTTTGTACTGATTGTAGAACATTCCCCCTTTCATATGCACATGTGTGTTTCCCAGAGACCCCAAAAGGTTAGCAACTGTTATATATCATTATATACTAACAGTTTGGTCTAGTGGATAAGGACTGAATCAGCATTCTTAATATCTTCCCCTTTAGCTCTACAGCCCTGGAAAGCCACTTAACATCTTTCACCCCTTTCACCCCTCTTTCTTTCTTTCTTTCTTTTTTTTTTTTTTTTTTTTTTTGACAGGCAGAGTGGATAGTGAGAGAGAGAGAGACAGAGAGAAAGGTCTTCCTTTGCCGTTGGTTCACCCTCCAATGGCTGCCGCGGCTGGCGCGCTGCGCAGATCCGTGTGCCAGCGCCGCAAGGTGGAGAATTAGCCTAGTGAGCTGCAGCGCCGGCCCTCTCTTTCTCTTTTAAAATGAATAATAATTATTGAATTAGGAAAATATCTATAAGGGATATTTATATTATGAGGCTTCAGTGAAAAATGAATATTGAATGTAAACTAATGTACTATAAATACCCAGTTCAGCTAACATTCTTCTCTGGTAACTCATATAATATGTGAAATTTTTATGTGATAGAAATGGATTATAACTGAGATTATTGAATATGGAATTTAATTTAAACTATTAGTATATAAAAACACCCTTGCTGAATATGAGAACAACATTTTGACACATGTTCAAGTACTGACATGTAAAAATAGTAAGTCTTTCCATGTGCCACAGTCAGGATTTACAATGGTAAAGAAAAGATTTTCTTTCAAGAAAATGTAACATTCTTCTAATACATATGGTAGCAATTCCATGGATTCACCAACTGTAACAATAAACGTAAAAAATCCTGCTTTCTCACAAGTCATTGAATAAATGTTGCAGCAAAGATTAATTACCAGTCCTACTGTCTAAAAAGTGTAACTTCAAGCTGTTAAATGAGTGAATAGAGATCTATTATAACTTTAACAAGAATGTTACTCACCATGGGGATTGCTGCTATTAACAGTAGGAAATGAATCATTTAAAGACATTGAAATTGAATGGAAATGTTTTTCAACCATTTAAATAAAAGTTCTTGTTCTTCACAATAAAACTTGCTTTTGCTAGCTTCTATATTACAGGCCCTTATGCAAGATTCTCCTGATAGTGCCATTTAAGATGACTTCTTAAAAAGTTTTAATGTAGAGCCGGCGCCGTGGCTCAATAGGCTAATCCTCCACCTTGCGGCGCCGGCACACCGGGTTCTAGTCCCGGTCGGGGCGCCGGATTCTGTCCCGGTTGCCCCTCTTCCAGGCCAGCTCTCTGCTATGGCCAGGGAGTGCAGTGGAGGATGGCCCAGGTGCTTGGGCCCTGCACCCCATGGGAGACCAGGAAAAGCACCTGGCTCCTGGCTCCTGCCATCGGATCAGCGCGGTGCGCCGGCTGCAGCGGCGGCCATTGGAGGGTGAACCAACGGCAAAAGGAAGACCTTTCTCTCTGTCTCTCTCTCTCACTGTCCACTCTGCCTGTCAAAAAAAAAAAAAAAAAGTTTTAATGTATATGAAAGGCAGTGTGACAGAGACAAAGAGAGACAAGTAGAGAGGAGAGAGAGAGAATATTTCATCTACTGGTTCACTTCCTAAATGTTATGGCCCAGGCTGGGCCAGGCCACAGCTTGGAGCCAGGAACTCCATCCTGGATTTCCCATATGGGTGGCAGGAGCCCAAGCACTTGGGCCATCTTCTGCTGATTTCCCAGCATTAGCAGGAAGCTGGATCAGAAGTAAAGCAACCAAAACAAGAATCTGCACTCCAGACTGCATTATGGTGCAACAGGTTAAGCCAGTGCTTATAGTCCATATTGGAGTGCCAGTTCTAGTCCTGGCTGCTAATACGCCTGGGAAAGCAGCAAATGACCTGAGTACTTGGGCCTCTGCTACCCACATGGGAGACCCTGATGGAGTTCCTGGTTCCTGAGTCCTGGCTTCAGCCTGGCCGCAACTGTCATGGCCATTTGGGAAATGAACCTGTGGATAGAAGATCTCTCTCTCTCTCTGTCTCTCCCTCTATCTGTCTGTAACTCTGTAACTCTGCCTTTCAAATAAATGAACTCTAACAACAACAACAACAAAAAAACAGAGTCAATGTGTTATCACACAATATCTATTACTGCCAACTACCCACAACAACATTCAACTGATTTCTTTTCATTGGCTTATATTATATTAGACATATTGATAACACACATCAACTTTCATAAAAGATCATGAAGAGAGCCAGCACTGTGTTAAAGTGGGTAAAGCTGCTGCCTGAGTGCCAGCACTCCATATGGGTGCCAGCTCCACTTCCCATCTAATTCCCTGCCAATGGCCTGGAAAAGCAGTGGAAGATGGCCCAAGTGCTTGGGCCCCTGCACCTGTGTGGAAGACCCAGAGGAACCGCCTGCCTGGATTTAGATCGGTTCAACTTTTAGATCAGTTCACTGCTTTCCCAGGCCATAGCAGAGAGCTGGATTAGAAGAGAGGCACCTGGGACTTGAACTGGCATCCATATGGGATTCCTGCATGGCAGGCAGAGACTTAACCCATTATACCACAGTGCTGGCTCAATAAATAAATCTTTAAAAAAGTAAAAGGATCATGAGGTCTTTGCAAATCATATAATGGAATTCAAATTTTTATCTGAAGAGTAATTGAAGCATTCTAAAGCAGGGAGCAACATCATCAGGTTGGATGTGTTTGAAATGTTACCCTGCAAGATGCAGAACAGCACAAGGGAACAGGACTAAGGGCAGGGAGTCCTAAATGAGAACCACCCACCTGAATTTCAAGAATGGCCATGAACACGAGGTAAAACAAGCAGAACTTAATTAGAGCTGCTTATTAGATCTTGTCCCCTTTTATTTATATGCATTTTCCATATGGGGAAGTGGTTCAAGCTATTTCACATTAATTATTGATGGAAGCACTACCTTGCTCCTATATATCCCCACATGTAGGAAGATTTAAAGAGTTAAAGCTTCAACAAAGTCACAGCATACAGATAAAGTAAAGCATCAGAATATGTGGCACGTAATTTCTTTTGTTCCTTTTACAGTTAGTAATATATAACATACATAATATGTAAGGAATAAAACAGCTGACAAACAAATACTTGTTTGTCCACATACCTGAAGGAATATGGCACCAGCCTCCCTGTGGTCATTCTCTAAAAGATATAATGGTTTATAATAGTTATTAAGGCCTTTATTTTTTTCTGACAATTTCTACATGTCAAAGCCCATTATACTCATGTACTCCTTAGCTTATTTCAACTGCCATCTCCACATGTAGTCATCTCAGATTCCAGATCCCAGAGGGAACAAATCCTTTCCCCTCCTGAATTCTCATGTTCCTTTTAGGACATTGCTACTTTGTATAAAAAGCTTATCTCCTGTAGATGATAAGCTCCTTGTATACAGGGTCCCTGTTCGTTCTTCTTTAATATTTTTAAGATTTATTTGTTTATTTGAAAGGTGGAGAGAGAGAGAAAGAGAGAGAGAGAGAGAGAGGGAGAGAGAGAGAGGGAGAGAGAGATTGGTCTTCCATCCACTGGTTCACTTCCCAAATGGCCACAATGGCCAGAGCTGCGCTGATCCGAAGCCAGAAGCCAAGAGCTTCTTCCAGGTCTCCCACTTGGGTGCAGGGGCCCAAGGACTTGAGCCACCTTCTACTGCTTTCCCAGGCCATAGCAGAGAACTGGATCGGAAGTGGAACAGCCAGGTCTCGAACCGGCACCCACATGAGATGCGGGCACTAAAAGCAGCAGCTTTACCCACTACACCACAGTGCTGGCCCCTCTTCTTTAAATTTCCACAGAAACTTAGCACAACTCCTGACACAGGACAGAAACTCCAAAAATATGTGTTAAATTAATAAATCAACAGCTACATATTCCCAATTGTTCCTGCCACTTTGATTGGTTTCACCTACTCAATGTCAATGGGAACGCTCCTGGGAACCTTCTGAATTATAGATTTGGGGAACAACTTTGTCAAAACTATATCAGATATTTTACTCAGACAGTTACTGCCAAACCACATGTCCAAACTTTGATTTACAATCTCTCTGATAATAGTCCTAATGAATATTTGGCACAAAAATTCCCATCACCAGTTACTTTTGGAAGCTGGTTATCCCTGCATATCAAATTACACATAAGAAATTGGCTCAACCTACCCAGACTATGAGGCAGGTGTTGAAACCCAAAATAGTAGTGAAAAACATTAATTTGGAAGTACAATTTTAGATCAAAACTAACTCAGAGCATTCCTTACTTTCCAAGCCATTGATTGGTTCACAGACACAAGATCTCTATCAGGCCAATCATCAGGAATAAGGAGGTTCAGATATTGGACTTATGCTTATGTTAAGGGGAAAGAAACAAAGTGAACTTTTTTCTAATGACTTTGGCATTAGCTTGATGTGTTCTTCTAGTTGATGTGCAGCCCAACAATAAATCAAATCTAGTAGAAGGTAGCTAGATCACCACTGGAGGCAAAAAAAAAAAAAAAAAAAAAAAAACAGACTGGTTCTAACGACATCACATGAGCCCTGACTAGCTGCCCTTGAAGACTGTCCCTGGCCTTTCAGTTATGTGAACCAATAAATTACCAAAGAGCTCTGACTGATCTATAGCTTAATCATTCTCTTCTGTAATTGAACCAAACTGTATAGTCAGAAAACTTGAAAATAGTGCTTTCTAAGGTTGCACTCCAAAGGATGATGAATGAATTTAAAGTATAACTCTTATTTACAAAAAGAAATTAGTAAGTCTGGAAATGTGGCTTCATGATCATTAATCTGTGATTAATTCAACCAATATTGCATGCCTACTTCGTGACCATGCTAAGTGCTGATTCTAGCAAGATCAGGGCAGCTTAGCAATGGGAAATGTAGTCCTTAAATGTTTCAGTTTGTTCAACTGACATAGTTAGCTCTATTTGAAATTTTTATAACAAAACATTTCAACCAGTTACTGGCCCAACTCCCTCCTAGATGACTGGGTTCAGGTGACATACTCAGGTTGTGATTACAAATATAGGAGCAGGCGTTTGAGTAAGTGTTCCTCTGGTTGCTAAGCCTAGAAACAAAGTCCCCAAGATGGCTTCCAGAAAGAAAACAGAAACCACACAACACAATCCCGCCAAAGCAACAAAGTGAGAGCATGAAATGGAAATAAGTAGGAGCCACTGGAGAAATCAGTAGCAACTCTTGGTAGAGAAGATAAAAGGAGACGGAGAATCTCTAAGACCTTGATTATTGCATCTTCAGTCAACACCTGGTGAAAGGCTGTGACAATGCCAAACAATTTCAGAAAAACAGTAGAAAAAATACTGGAGAATCATTGGTTATTTTTTCTTTTTCTTTTATTTTTTTACAGGCAGAGTGGACAGTGAGAGAGAAAGAGACAGAGAGAAAGGTCTTCCTTTTCCGTTGGTTCACACCCCAATGGCCGGCACACTGCGGCCAGCGCACCATGCTGATCCGAAGCCAGGAGCCAGGTGCTTCCTCCTGGTCTCCCATGTGGGTGCAGGGTCCAAGGACCTGGGCCATCCTCCACTGCCTTCCCGGGCCACAGCAGAGAGCTGGACTGGAAGAGGAGCAACCAGGACAGAATCCGGTGCTCTGACCAGGACTAGAACCCGGTGTGCTGGCACTGCAGGTGGAGGATTAGCCTATTGAGCCAAGACGCCAGCCTATTTTTTCTTCAGTAAGAAAAACTCATCTAAATGGAAGTCAAAGGTCATTAGGAAGAGAAGGAGAACTCACAAATTTCTTATCCTGCTACACGGTTTTGCTTCTTTAGGTTATGAGATAGAAAGGGTGATTTAGCACCCAGCACCATGGCTCACTTGACTAATCTGCCCTGCGGTGCCGGCACTCCAGGTTCTAGTCCCAGTTGGAGCGCCGGGTACTAGTTCTGGTTACTCCTCTTCCAGTCCAGCTTTCTGCTGTGGCCCAGGAGGGCAGCGGAGGATGGCCCAAGTGCTTGGGCCCTGCACCCACATGGGAGACCAGGAGGAAGCACCCAGCTCCTGGCTTTGGATCGGCACAGCACCAGCCATAGCGGCCATTAGGGGAGTGAACCAATGGAAGGAAGATCTTTCTCTCTGTCTCTCTCTCACTTCTATAACTCTCTCTCTCTCTGTTTCTTTCTCTCTCACTGTCTAACCCTGCCTGTCAAAAAATAAAAATAAAAGAAATGGTGATTTAGCAATCAACACCCATCACAACTTCCTTCTAGTATGCCTTCTAGCACCGCAGAAGCTAGAAAGCAAAAAACTTTATTCCCAGCAAACTCCTTTGCAACAAAGTCTGGAATCAGGAACCACCAATTAGATGCAATCATGGGAGAGCTGGAAGGTGAAAAGCAGGAGAGGCAATCACCTTGCTTCCTCAGAAGGGGAGATAGTGGGTTTTTCTGCAGCAGATTTCCAGTGAGCAGTTGGGGAGGCTACTGTGGTAAGCTGTTGAATTCTACAATTCCACAGCAGTCTCCTAATTCCCCACCTTCCTGATAAAGTGTACCCTAAAATTTCAGGCTCCTGTAAGCCCAACCTTGAGCTCATTATCCTAATTTTATAAGGACCTAACTCCCTATAATTGTCTTTCTTTTTTTTAATAATTAGTAAGGTTTCTGCTTCCTGAAACTAAACCCTGAAATAGTCTACTTCTTGGGGACAGTGCCATGGCATAGTTTAAGCCTCCGACTGCAGTGCCAGCATCCTTATGGGCACTGGTTTGAGTCCTGGCTGCTCCACTTTTGATCCTGTCCCCTGCTAATGCACCTGAGAAAGCAGCAGAAGATGGCTCAAGTGCTTGGGCCCCTGCATCCACGAGTGGAAGACCTGAAAGAACCTCCTGGCTCCTGGCTTAAGATCAGCCTGCTCCAGCCATTGCAGCCATTTGGGAAGTGAACCAGCGGATGGAAGACCTCTCTCTCTCTCTCTCTCTCTGCCTCTCTGTAACCCTGCCCTTCAAATAAACAAATCTTTTTTAAAAAATTCTACTTCTTACATTACAGATATGTGATGATAAATAAGTCAGGTCAAAGATGAATCCCATATACAAGTAAATGTTATTTTGGCATAAAAAAATAGTACTTGTGGCACAGGAGGTTAAGCTGCCACTTGTATGGGAGTGCCAGTTCAAGTTCTGGGTGCTGTACTTCCAATCCTGCTTCCTGCTAATGTGCCTAGGAAGGCAGCACATGACAGCCAAGTATTTGGAATCTTATCACCCAAATGGGAGACCCAGATGGAGTTCCTGGCTCCTGGCTTCAGCCAGGCCCAACCTTGGCCTTTCCAGGCATTTGGAACATAAAACAGTAGATGGAAGATCTCTCTCTCTCTCTCTCTCTCTCCCCATCCCCCCTTTTTCTGTCATTCTGCCTTTCGAATAAATAAATAAATAAATCTCTTAAAAATAGTACTTAGAAAAGCATTGGGGTGCTTTGCAAGTGCACAAAGTGGTAGAGTACATAAAGCTCCATGGCAGCCAGTGGTAAGATTATGTTACTGCCCTCAGGTAGACAGGTTTCCATGGGGCAAATGTCCATAATGCCAAGCCATTTGTTAGCAGTGCTAGCCAAGTTAATGCGGTCACTCCTACTTACTTGTTGTCATTTCCCCATTGCAGGCACTTAGGCCTGATGTGAAACATTAATGAATTGAACAGGTCAACAAATACAGTGGTCTGGTCAGGATGGAGCTGTTTGTAAAAGGTTATGAATCAGATTAAAAACCCTCACTGTCACAGAGCCAGAAAGGCAATACACTTCCCTTTGCCACAGATTCCACAACACTTTTCAAAGAAAAACCGTTATGGAAACCCAGATAACAATATTATTAGAAAGCATCACCAATTAGGATATGCAGATCACTGTGTTTACCACATCAAAAGCACAGCAAGGAATAAAAACCATGAAATGCTATCCTGAGAAAAGCATGGGCTTCAAAGCAGACCCAGTAGTTGCATTTGACACCCTCAACAGCCCTGGTAGGAAGATGATTCAGCTAAAAGCTGGCATTTGTGACAATTTGATTCAAAACCTTTATCAATTTTTAGCACTGTAATTATGAGGCAGAAGGCTCCCCACCTTCACCTGCCCCCATGGACTCAGAGTTACAGCCTCAACTCTATCCTGTACTTAGTGCTACACAAGGTCACAGATCCCCCAAAAGTCTTGGGAGTGCAATTTCCATGCTGCTGCCGTTGAAACTTGCAAAATTACTCTGGCAAATTCCAAGCATAGGCTCCACCTGCGAGCTTCAGTAGCCTTGGAAAAACTCAAAGAAAGACCTGAACAAAAAGTTATTACAATTGTTATTGTTTATGAATAACTACTAAATAAGTTTTAACTTGGAAAACTTGCATTTTCACTCATTGATATGTAAACATTTTAATCATTATGTATATAGCAAAGTACAAATAATTTTTTTAACATTAATATATCTACTATTTGTTCAAGAGAATCCTAGGAAAAGAAGTGTTACAAAAGACGAAACAACTGGGGAGGAGGGGCAGCGCTGTGGCATAGCGGGTAAAGCCGCTGCCTGCAGTGCCAGCATCCCATATGGGTGCCAGTTTGAGTCCCAGCTGCTTCACTTCCAATCCCGCTCTCTGCTATGGCCTGGGAAAGCAGTAGAAGATGGCCCAAGTACTTGGGCCCCTGCACCAGCATGGGAGACCTAGAAAAAGTTCCTGGCTCCTGGCTTCAGATGGGCACGGCTCCAGCCATTATGGCCATCTGGGAAGTGAACCAGTGGATGGGAGACCTCTCTCTGTCTCTCCTCTCTTTCTCTGTCTGTCTGTCTGTCTCTCTCTCTCTCTCTGCCTCTGTAACTCTGACTTTCAAGTAAATAAATAAATCTTAAAAAAAAAAAGATTAAAAACCCCAAAACTCTCCAGTTTAGGCACTGAAAGATAATGAGGTAGTCTATATTCCTATTGCTTAGTTCCTCTAAATATCTATCTCCTTATTAACTCTGCTTTTTTAAAATAACTAGCACAGCATTAAAATCACATAGCATTTCTGCAGCAAAGAAGCATGGCAATCAAGGCCAAATCCATATTCAGCTCTGTGTCTCCCCCAAATTATCATTATTGACCCAGCAAAAGATTTAAGCATGGAATTGTAAACGTAAGCATACCTTAGAGGTAAAAACTACCAAAAATGAGACAAAGAGAACATTTTTATCATAAAATGCCACATGTGATTTTAAGCACTTTAGAATATATTGCTCCATTACCACAAAATTAATTCTTAATGTATGTGTGTGTGCAAAATGCATTTATACATCTTTACAAAGCAGGAAGCAGCTAAAATAAACATTATGCATTCACAACTCTGTTTACTTCAAAATGCGTAATAAAAAAGCATGGTGTTTGCATCACTGTTTGTCACCTATGTATATATCAGACCTTGCAAGTGATTCTGCAGTTGCTGCACAGTGGGAGCCTCCAGGCCTGTAAGATATCTGATTCCTGGCTCTGTAACAGATCTTACTCCTGCACCCAGCAGTGCTCAGGGTCATTCTTAGGTCATGGTGGTTAAAGATGGCTGTCAATTCACTGCTTGGGCTAGGTTTCAAGTCTCCTTTATCTCTTACATTGAGGATTCCTAGTGATCGCTTAGGATATTAGCCATACCATCCATGTGCTTCTTAATGGTGTGTTTTGTAGCACCAAAGTAATTATATTAAAAGCTCAGTGTGCTGTATTTGAAAGTCTGTTACTCTTTGAAAGCTAAGAACTGGAACAAATATACTTTTATCTGAATAAATAGTCATGGTTCTATGCTGCCTTGCAAATTTTAAAAGGGGAGAGGGGTTATAGTAAAACAGGTTGAAACTAGCTGATCCCTCCCTTTCTCAGCACAAAGGTAATTACTATTCAGCCAAAAAATACTCAGTAAAAAAAGAATAATTACATAAGAAGACATTATAATCCTGAGAGTATCTACCTAGTGCTTTTATTTTGATGAATACCCTTTTGGACCTCCATGCCTGTGCAACTTAATTTTTGTCACAATTCTCAATAGCTAAAGGGAAGATAAGCCTTAACTGTAAATTTGTGCATGCTTTATTGCCAATGCAATGCCATGAACACATTTAACAGGATTGTCATTCCATCTAATTACTCTGTTTTTGACATGGATCTATCACAGATAGAACCGATGGCACAAGTTATATGAGGCCCATAAAAAAAAAAAATCACTGCTTTCTCTTTAAGGGATAAGTGTTTCAGTGTTTTTCCATATTCTCTTGGGCTATGTGCATTAGGTGAAGAAAAAAAATAAAGCCTGGTAATAGAATAACCATCCTCAAATTACTTCCTTCCCATCTGAGTTATGTTTGTGATATTAAAATGATCCATACAGTTTTAATGGGAGGCCAGTGCTGTGGCATAGTAGTTTAAACCTCCGACTGCAGCGGCGTCCCATATGGGCACCACTTAGAGTCCCAACTGCTCCACTTCCAATCCAGCTCCTTGTTAATAGCCTGGTAAAACAGCAGAAGATGGCCCAAGTGCTTGTACCCCTTGCACCCATATGGGAAACCTAGAAGAAGCTCCTGGCTTCAGATTGGCTCGCTCTGGCTATTGGGGCCATTTGGGGAGTGAACCAGCAGATGGAAGACCTCTCTCTCTCTGTGTCTCTCCCTCTTTCCGTAACTCTACCTTTCAAATAATAAATCTTTAAAATATGCTTACGTGGGGGCTGGTGCTGTGGTATAGCAAGTGGGTACCCATATGGGCATTGTTATCCCATACGGGCACCGGTTTAAGACCTGGCTGCTCCACTTCTGATCTGGCTCTCTGCTATGGCCTGGGAAAGCAGTAGAAGATGGCCCAAGTGCTTGGGCCCCTGCACCCATGTGGGAGATCTAGAAGAAGCTCCTGGCTTCTGGCTTTGGATCCAGCTATCACAGCCAGCTGGGGAGTAAACTAGCAGATGGAAGACCTCTCTCTCTCTCTCTCTCTCTCTCTCTGCCTCTGTAACTCCTCCTTTCAAATAAATAAATAAATCTTTTTAAAAAATGCTTATGTGGGTTAGATCTGTGACATATAAAGAAAAACAACAAAGAAGTAGACAAAAACAGAAGAAAGCACTTTCCCAAATTAAACCTATATTTAATTCTATTATATTTGTTATTTCTCTGGTTTTTCTCTGCACTGTTTAAAAGTACTCATTACACTTTCCTCTGACACGGGTAAAGAAAAGCTCAGGAGTTGGACACTAGGTTCAGGATTTGTGCAGATGGACTGGACTATGAAGGAGGTATGGTAATAGCTGGTCATTGCCAGAGATCTGCAAATGGCAGTGAGAGGCAGCCGGCAGCTCTATTCAAGTGAGAGAGTAGTGGTGTGGCGCCTGGCATCCCAGCATGTGTAGCCAAATGGAAAGGTGCCAGATATTGGTTGGAAGGGCACAAAACACCGGCTTTCTGTTCCACAAGTTGAGGGGAGGAAGAGCTCCAGCAGCACAGCATCAGTGTTTTATGTGGTCACATTAAACTGTCTGCTGCCTGAGTTCATTTTCCACATCTAGTTTATGACTCACTAAATAAAGAAGTTAGTGTCTTCTTAAAACGTCTCCATAGCCTCACTCCCCTGCGAAAAGGGGGAAAAAATCTGAATTTCTAAATGTAATTGCAAATCAATTAACCAAATAGATGATTAATAAGGGCATCTCCTTTGTTAGTCTTTGTAACTTGAAACTGCCATTGAAAATATGTTCATATTTATTTGGTAATTGATCAAGTGAAAATATTTAATAAAAATATTCTGCCAGGTGGTTCCATCCTAAGCTTCTTTTGTCTTTCAATAAAGAAATGGTTTTATGCTATACCAATAGGGTGAGATATTCAAAGAATTAAATCAATAGGCTATAAATTATATGTAAAAGAAAACATCAGGCCACTGCCCTGACACAACAGATTTATTATTGAAGTAGGTAACTCTGTAGCAATTTGCTACATTAGTTTTTATAAAGTAAGAGACAGGGAGAGATCAATGATAACTTTGGCTTACAGTTGCTTTTAATGGTTCATTTATAACAGCTACTTATCTCCTATTATTTTAGCTTGCTATAATAATGTCAAGCCAAGAAAAAAGAAGATAATCACCATTATGGGAATATATATTTAATTCAAGTCTGACCGACTATTCTTTAATCTGATTCATGTATTTGTAGAGTGGCCAGAAATAATCTAAATGCACAGCAATTCTTAGGTCCACATAAAAACCCCATTACACTTTCTACTTTAGGTTCAGAGTACAAAAAATCTGGCAGTTTCGGCTGTACTTTCCTATGCATGTTACTAGATGAACAGCCAAATTGCAGGGCTCACCCAAAGTCCCCCAACTGAAACCTGTCTGGGGCTGTCACTATCTAGGGTAACAGCTAAATCCTAACTGTACCCTTTGTTTCCTGGAGACCACTGTCTTTGCAAATAAAAAGCATATTTTTGTTCCACACAAGCACATGGACCCACACTCCATTTGAGGATTTCCTGCAATCACCTTTGTCATTCCTGAATAATTGTTTCCCTCAGTGGAGGTTTGATTCAGGTTTCCAAAGGCCATGGCAAATGTCTCCATAAGCCTCACTTCCCTGTACACAAAGGAGGAATAAACTTGTGCACTGTTTTCAACAAAAGTGAATGAAGAAGGTGCTACCAATCTCCTAGATATTCTCATTCAGGGAAGCTGAGACATAATAAATATTAAAGGGAAGGAAGAAATCACTGAATCAGGAGGGATAGCTCCCTACCACCACCACTATGGTGAAACAGTAAGCAAAAAGGAACTCAGGTCCTTCAAGCAACACAAAATGGCTTCACCATCATTGCCCCTGTTGGTCTCTGCCCAGAGACCTAAGGAATCTGGCTGATCACTCCCTGATTCTCCATACCTCTGAAGGGCATTATTAACTTAAAAGTTAGCTTGCCTTGGCAGGGCCAAACATTCCCTACCTTTGCTCCACACTCTCCAGAAAGGCTAACATTAACAAGATCAACAATGCCAACCACTGGCAAGGTTACAGAGTAACTGGAACTCTCATATATTGATGGTGGGAGTATAAACATAAGCCCAGCCTAGGATTCAACAATGCTACTCCAAGAGATAGGAGTGCACAGTCTTACCAAAAGATACCAAGAAGAATGCTCATAAAAGACATACTCAGAATATTCCCAAATTAAAAACAAACGAAAATGTTATCATAATAGAACAATAAAACATGGCATATTGATATAATGAAATACTATACAGTGATTTTTAAAAAAGGAACACACTATTACTATGATATGAATGAGTCTTACAGAAATTACATCAAGAAAAAAAAAAGCCATAGAGTATCTATTGTATGATTCTATTCACATAAAACACAGAAACCAGAAAATCAGTACAGTAGTAGAAGGCAGAATGATAGGTAAGATTGACTGGAAAAAGCATAAGATAACTTTTGTGAGGCTGGAAAAGTTTTATTTCTTGGTCTAGGTGATAAGTAAGTATGTGATGAATCTTAAAAGTTATTATAGAAAAAATACTGATACAAAAATCAATATGCAAAAAAAAATCAATATGCAGTATGATTTAATTTGTATGCTATTTTAGAAAAGCAAAACTATAGGAACAGAAAATAGCTCAGCAGTAGCCAGTTGCTTTGGGTAGAAAGAGTGGATTAACGGCAAAGGGGCACCAGGAAATTTTTGGGGATGATGGAAATGGCCTATTTGGACTGTAGTGATGGTCACATGACTGTACCAGAGTACTTCAAAAAGTTCGTGGAGGGGCCAATGTTCAGTCTAGCTGTTAAGACACCAGTTAAGACACTTACATCCCACATCAGAGTGCCTGGGTTCAATACTCAGCTCTGGCCAGAATCCAGCTTCCTGCAAAGCAGACCCCGAGAGGAAGTAATGATGGCTCAAGGAATTGGTTTCTTGCCACCCACATGGAGGACCTGGATTGAGTTTCAATGGGCATTTGGGGAGTGAACAAGTAGATGGGAACTCTTTCTCTTTCATTTCTCAAATGAAAAATAAAAAACTTTGGGTAGGTGTTGTGGCACAGTAGGTTACAAAATGGGACACCCATATTCTATGTCAGAATGTCCAGGATCAAGTCCCACCTCCACTTCCAATCCAGCTTCCTGCTAATGCATTTCTGGAGGCAGCAGAAGATGGTTCAAGTGCTTGGGCCCCTGCCACCCATGTGGAAGACTTGGATGGAGTTCTGGGCTTCTGGCTTCACTGGCCCAGCTCTAGCTATTCTGGACATTTGGGGAGTAAACTGGAGAATGGAAGATCTCTATCTCCCTCTGTCATTCTTCTTTTCAAGTAGATGAAAACAAGTAAACATTTTTTAAAGATTTATTTATTTATTTGAAAGATAGAGTGACAGAGTTGAAGAGAGAGAGAGAACACAATAGATTGATCTTCCATCTGCTTGTTCACTCCTTCCCGGAAATGAACATTCCCAGCTGCATTATGTGGAAGTTGGATTGGGAGTGGAATACCTGGGACTTGAACCAATACTGCAATATGGGATGCCAATGTTGCAAGCAGTGGCTTAATCCATTGTTCCACAACACTGGCTTCCATAAAGATTTTTTAAGTCAATAAATAACAATTTAGAAGTCCATTAAGAAATGAAATTAAAAGTATAAGCTTATTTTTATCTACACATAACTTCTGCTGCAGAAAATTTTTGTCATAGTAAGTGGAAAATGCATATTTTAAAAAACTATACATGGATTTCAAAAAAATTTGCACCAAAATAAAATTATATTTTTAATTCTGCTGTTCCACAAACTTTTTGAAGACAGTCATCAAACTATACATTTAAAATGGATGAATCTTATCATAGCTAAATTATAACTCAATATCTGCTTTAAAAATATTCATCAACCTAAGATAAATGCACTTTATTGGCTTTACTGTACTATATGTATGCTATACTTCAATTTAAAAACAGTTTAGGGGCTGGCATTGTGATGTAGCAGGTTAAGTCACCGCCTGTGATGCCAGCATCCCTAATGGGCACCAATTCAAAATCTGGTTGCTCCAATTGCAATCCAGCACTCTGCTAATGCTCTTGGGAAAGCAGTAGAAGATGGTCCAAGTACTTAGGGCCCTGTACTCATGTGGAAGACCTGGAAAAAGCAACAAGTTCTGGCTTCAGCCTGCCATAGCCTTGGCTGTTGTGGCCATTTGGATAGTGAACCAACAGAGGGGAAATTTGTCTCTCTCTCTCTTTCTCTCCCCTTTTTTTCTCTCCCCCTGCCTCTGTAACTCTGTCTTTCAAATAAAATTTAGTAAGTAAAAAATATAGGTTAAATGGGTTGTAAGACATGCGCTCCAGTCCAAACTCTGCTGCTGGTTGGCTACATGAAATACATAAGTTGCAACTACTGAATAGAAATGCAGAAAATGTTAGGTCTGGAATAGGTCTGAGGTACACACAGTCTCACGTGGACCCAGAAAGATGAAGTGATCCATGAAACACCACATAGTGACTCTCTTGTGAAGCCAGAAATGAAAACTTAGGATATCTGACTGTCAGTCTCTAATTCAATTTCAGCTCAACGGTATTTAAAAAAAAAAGGGGGGGGGGTGGTGATGGGGGTATGAAGCTGATCATTTGGTACTACAATAAGCAGTAAATTTTCAGCCAACTGTGTAGACCGGGCATCTGTTTGCTTCCAAAGGTACTGAGAGAACAAATCAGAAGTTTCCAAGTACTTTGAGCTACTTAAGCAGCCCTACTTGAATAATTTGAGGCATCAGAGGCAATGGAATATAATCAGACAATCAGACACCCTTTGATAAAAGAAATTTACCATAAAATGTAGTTTAAAACAGCCCTCACGTGGGGGATCCAACTCACAATCAAATCTTGGTATATCTTCTCCCCTTTCTTGTCTGGGGCCATCTCCAGTATCCTTGTCATGAAAAGTCCTTAAACTGTTCTACTGCTTAGGGGATGAGATATTTTAGGGTACAATCTAGATTATGTGATCCCTTAATTTACTTTGAAAATGTAGTTCCTCGGTGATGAAGTCAACACTTTTCACTCTGATCTTCAAAAATCCTATAAAACAGTGTTTGTGTACTGCAGAGTTCCCAACAATGTTATCACAAAACTGTGGACATGTGCAGTTGTGCCATACTTCTGCCTAAAACTGAGACACTAAGGAAGTGTGGAATCATGGCCCCTAGTTTCCCTTTCTATGCTCTGTAGCTACCTACATGACCTTTTGAACCCTTGTCCTCTCCCGCCCCCACTAAGAGCCAAATACCAGCTTCTCTCTGACCTCCACCCCCTGTCAAAACAGAAAAGACTCCAGTACCAGTTATTTACACTTTTTGATTGACTGCTTGGTTACACTTTAGTTTCAATAAGCTTTAGTCCCTATGCTAATTCAAGCACCAGTTACATTTTAAGCCATTTTACCCTTCATCTTCAATGAAAGGCCAACCCATTGATTCACTAATAAAGAATTTTGAAATTCAATTTAAGTTCATAAGGGAGTGAGAAACTATTTTAGAAGCAAGGAAGAATCTGAAATCCCACTGTTGTATTCCTAGCCTTGGGGAGTCCTGAACTACTCAGAGCAGCTGAGAGGGCTGCAGAAAGAACCCAAAGGATCATTTGCTCATTTACTTGTCATTCATGCTTTTAGCAAGCATTTACCAAATGTCTACCATGCACCACATGCTGTACAAAGCAGAGAGAACCAAGAGTTAATAGGACATGGTGTGCATCCTGGAGTAGCGTACAATGAGTCATGAACAAGTTAAAAGAATTTTAAGTCCAAAAGTGAGAAGTGCTCTGACAAGTAGAAAATGCTCAAGGAAGAGCACAGAGCACGCATTCAGTCTCCCAGGGGAGAGTCAGAGGTTTCATAGAGACAGCCCTGTGAGCCCACCTTGTAAGAGTCTGACAGGCCTAAAGCCAAAGGGAGGGTGAAAATGGGCTCCCTGAGCGTTCTGCCTGCAAATATGAGAGGATGTGAGAGGGGAACGGTTACCCTTGTTTGTGCAGAGGGAATTTAAGGCAGGAGAGGCTAGTGCCAAACCCAGTGTCTCCTGCAGTCACAAACAGCTGCTCACCCGCTTCCTCTCATCTGCAGTCATGTGGAGAGGCTAGTTGATGACAAGTCTTCTCAGGATACCCTTAGCTACTTTCAGGGCAAGACAAATGCAAGCATTTTCATACAACTCCATGCTCAGCTTACACTAGCTAAAAAGTTGTTTTTGCATCAGGACATACCAATGGAATATAAATGTTATCCACATCCTTTAATATGGCTACAATTTGGTTTTGTTCCATTTCTGGCCTTAGAATGGGGCTGGGCCTTTTTATGTTAGGAGGGCTAGGGATGGGGGTGGAGGTAGCTGGTAGCAGGCAGAGGGGAATTCCTGGAACTGGTCTTTCAAGTGTTGGAGCAACTGGTCTTTCAGGTGGCCATGGTGAGTGGGGTATGAAGGCAACAGGGTGTGAGATCCAGTTGAGATTCAAGGGCAAGGAACACATTCCTATGTTTATCTATCTTCTGGGCAATGAGCAAGAATGGCTGAGGCTTATGTCTTTGTTACCCCTATTTTCTTTTTTAAAGACTAGATCTAGAGAAACTGACCCACTTGAAACTGTATCAACTTGAGAGCATCCTCAGGCTTTGTCTAAAGAATTTCCCAAAAGCAGATCCTCTTTCACCTAAGCATAAAATCTCCTCAGGGTCATTTCCATCTATCTCATCCTTTCTGATTCACAAAAACTTAAACAGCTCCAAGTTTCTACAACTTTTTTACTCTCTCTTTCCATTCCTTCAGTTTCCATGCACTGGTGACAGCATTTCTCAGACACCTGTCTTCTTGGGCAAATATCATCATAAAACCTTAGCAGTTGAGTCAAATTACCTGCTGATTGCAATGCTCCAACCAGAACTAAAGGCTTCCTCTCAAGTTGTACATTTTGGAGAGGAAGGAATGCTATCTCCAGTTATATACAGGATTTTCATAATAAAATCCAAAACCAGAAGTTTAAACATCTAAATTATAATAAAAATATTACTAAGTAGTAATTAGGTAATAAGTGACTTCCTTTACAATTATTTAATAGAGAGACTGCACTCCCATCTGCTGGTTCACTCTCCAAAGCCCAGTGAAGCTAGGGACCAGGAGCTCAATCCAGGTCTGTGATGTGGGTGGCAGGAACTCAACTACTTGAACCATCACCACTGCCTCCCAAGGTCTACATTAGCAGGAAGCTGGAGTCAGGGGCTGGAATCAGGTATCTGAACCCAGGCCCTCCAATATGGGACATGGGTTACTTACCTGCTAAGCCAAAAGCCTGCCCCTGCTCTATAGGGATTTGTAAATTCTTTGAAAAGGGACAGCATCTCCTATCTATAAATTTTATATCATCCCTTAATAGATGTTTTAATTAACGAAGGAGAAAAGTAATGAGATAAAATTCAAGTATGAGGCAGAAAGACAGAAACCACATTAAAGAGATAAGAGCAAAAGTTCCAAGTGGGGGTAGGAATAGAATCAGTAAAGGTCAGGAAGAGGTGAAGCCAGGAAGAATTCCTAGACTCAGGAAAGCAAATCTATAGGTGCCTATCAAAGGCACCTGCGGCCAACAGGCACCAAACCACCCAACTCACATAATTGTAAATGCTCAACACAACAAATGCCTTCATGTCATTCTCAAATAAATAAAAAAAAATGAGAGAGTGAAAGAAGGAGGGGAGTGAGGGAAGGGGCAGAGAAAGAGAGAGAGTAAAGGTAAGGAAAACCGAAAAGAAAAACTGTGATCAGTTAAGCCAATTATGGGAAAGAGTATACAGTGTCATTAAGACTGAGTGCTCAGGTGTTCAACTCTTGAGAGTAAAAGGTCACTAGCTGACCTCTCACCCTAAGTTTCCTCTTCTGCAAAATAGGGATTATAATAGTACCTATACCTCACAGGGTATGGGGAGGATTTAAATGGGTGAATCCATGTAAAGTGCTGAGCACAATGCCTAGAACAAGGTAAGCAATCAATTCAGCCCAGAAGTATAAATACTCAAGCTCACAAAATTTACTTAAGGTTGTGAAATAAAATAGGAAATAAATTCTATTTTCCAACACAGATAAATTTGTGTTTTCTTTGTGGGCAAAGAAAAGGGCCACCTTTTGCTTCACTTTTTTTTTTTTTTTAATGTATTTGTTTAGGTTTAACAAGGCAAAAAGTGTATGCATTAAAATAGTCCAAAGTTGGGGAAGGAGAGAATGGAATTTGAAGGAACTGACATCTGACCCATCATCTATGGATACTCTCTAAATCACACAGTCCCACTTCCCTCCCACAATTCCAGGCCACAGCCCACAGGCCCCAGAAACGTTTCTAAGCTCCATTGCTTACATTTGGTAAATCAGTGTGTATGCATCAGGATTCTCAGTTGTTAGCAACAGAAACTGACTACTGGTATTTTAATTGGAACAGGAACATAGGAGTAGCTTGCAAAATTGCTAGGAAGACTGGGAATCATACCTAAAAATGAAAAGTTTAGCTGTCACAGCCAAAGCTAAACATCACCACAGTTTACTGAGGAAACAACAGCCCCTGCCCAGGCCTTTATGCTGACACCTCTACTGCCAACCACCATCAATGCCGGATGCCACCCTAACACCTTCACCACAGCTGTGCTGCACATGGAGAAGCCTACCAAGAAAGCAAGAATATGGCCTTTTTAGACACACACGAGAAATTCCATAAACACAAAAGGATTAGATTGTAGCTAACTCTGCTCAAAGAGAAAGAAAAACAGCTGAAGTAACAAGCAGTAATATACCTACTGTTTAAATCAGTCATTAAATAAAAGTATGCCACATGTGGAGTGGGCATTGTGCACAGTTAGTTGAGCTGCCACTTGGAATTCCTGCATCTCATATTGGAGTGCCAGGTCGAGTCACAGTTGCTCTGTTTCTTATCTGGCTTCCTGCTAATAGACCTCGAAAGGCAATGAATGATGGCTCAAGTACTTGGGTCCCTGCCATCCATGTGGGAGACCCAGATGGAGTTCCAGGCTACTGGTTTTGGCCCAGCCTAGTCCCAACTGTTGCAGGCATTTTGGGAGTGAACAGGATGGAAGATCTCTCTCTCTCTCTCTCTCTCTCTCCCTCTCTCGCTCTCGCTCTCCCTTTCTTTCTCTTTCTTTCCTACAAATAAACAAATCTTTTTAAAAATAAAATTATGACTCATAAACACCAAAAATATTTGTGACATGCCATTAAGTGAAATAAAAAGAGTGGCAGGCATTTGGACTGTAGTTAAGACAACACTTGGGGCATCCACATCCCCTATTGGAGTGCCTGGGTTTGAGTCCCAGCTCTACATCCAATTTCAGCTTCCTGCTAATGTGCACCATGGGAGGCAGCAGGTAGGTGATGGCTCAAGTACTGGGATTCGTATGGAAACACAGGAGACCTCAAATAACTAAAGCAATCTTATACAACAAAAACAAAGCTGGAGGCATCACAATACCAGATTTCAAGACATACTACAAGGCAATTATAATCAAAACAGCTTAGTACTGGTACAAAAACAGATGGATAGACCAATGGAACAGAATAGAAATGTCAGAAATCAATCCAAACATCTACAACCAACTTATATTGACCAAGGAGCTAAAATCAATCCCTTTAGCAAGGACAGTCTCTAAGACAAATGGTGCTGGGGAAACTGGATTTCTGCATGCAGAAGAATAAAGCAGGACCCCCACCTTACACCTTTCACAAAAATCCATTCAGAATGGATTAAAGACCTAAATCTATGATGTGATACCATCAAATTATTAGAGAACATTGGGGAAAGCTTGCAAGACATTGGCACAGGCAAAGAGTTCTTGGAAAAGACCCCAGAGGCACAGGCAATCAAAGCAAAATTCACAAATGGAATTACATCAAATTGAGAAGGTTCTGTGCTGCAAAAGAAAATACTCAGGAAAGTGAAGAGGCAACTGACAGAACAGAAGAAATTATTTGCAAACAATGCAATTGATAAAGCACTATTAACCAGAATATATAAAGAGATCAAGAAATTCCACAACAACAAAACAAACAACCAGTTAAGAAATGGGCAAAGGACTTACACAGACATTTTTCAAAAGAGGAAATCCAAATGGCCAATAGACACATGAAAAAATGTTCAGGAACACTAGCCCTCAGGGAAATGCAAATCAAAACCACAATGAGGTTTCACCTTACCCCAGTTAGAATGGCTTTCATACAGAAATCAACAAACAACAAATGCTGGCCAGGATGTGGGGGAAAAAAGTACCCTAATCCCTGATGATGGGAATGTAAACTGGTAAAACCACTATGGAATACAGTTTGGAGATACCTACCATATGACCCAGCCATCTACTCCTGGGAATTTACCCAAGGGATATGAAATCAGCAAATAAAAGAGTTATCTGTACCCCCATGTTTATTGCAGCTCAATTCACAATAGCTAAGACATGGAATCAACCTAAATGTCCATCAACTGAAGGCTGGATAAAGAAATTATGGGATATACTCTATGGAATACTACACAGAGGTAAAAAAAAAAAAATGAAATCCAGTCATTTGCAATGAAATGGATGAATCTGGAAAACATTATACTTAGTGAAATAAGCCAGTCCCAAAGGTACAAATACTGTATATTCTCCCTGATCTGTGATAACTAATAGAGCACCTAAAAGGAAATCTGTAGAAGTGAAATTGACACTTTGAGAAGCAATGACTTGATCAACCCTTGTCTTGACTATTGAGGAAGTTTTTTTTTTTTCTCTTCCTCATACTATTTGTTGAACTCTTTACTTAACGTACAGTTAATCATATGTGTATAAAGTCAATTGAAAATAGATCTCACTAAAAAATAAGAGTGGGAATAAGAGAGTGAGGAGGAAGTTTATAACTGTAAAGCTGTATAATTCTGCATTCATTCCTACGGACTTACATCTAAGTGTACAGTTCAAAAACTTGCCATGGGACTCCAAATCCCATTAAGCTGGGTGGTAAAAATGCCATCTTAAGTGTTAAAGTGATCATATAGATAGGATTAAGTATTAAAGGGATGATATAAATATGATCAAGGATCTGGTAATGATAATAGAAAGAATTAAAAAGGAGAGAATGTTCCAAAATGGGAAGAAGTCCACACAGCAGACTCATAGAATGACAATCGTTCTAAACAGCAATCTGACCTCAAAATCACCCTTAAGGCATTCTAGTCTGGCTGAAAAGCCCATGAGAGCATTTCAGGGACGGAAAGCTAAGAACTATGGCAAAAAAGAAAAAATGTCCTACCTGAAAAATCTCTGGGAGTGAGACCCCAGTGGAAAGAAGGGACCATCAAAGAAGGATATACTTTTCTCTGAAGAGAGGAGAGGACTTCCACTTGCTTATGGCCTTGTCTAAAAACTGACAGAGACGGTGGATTCAAAAGGTTTCCATAGCCTTGGCAGCTCATGTCAAGAGCCTGGGGTGATCACTGACAGCAAACATAAGAGTGTTAATTGTTAAATTAACGACAGCAGTCACTATGCACTTACTTCCCATGCAGGACCTCTGTCCTTAATGAGTTGTATTATGAGAATTAACTGTAAAGCTTGTTCTCAAACTGTGTGTGTGTCTGTGCAAACTGTTGAAATCTTTACTTAGTGTAGAGTTGGTCTTCTGTGTATAAAGTTAATTTAAAACGAATCTTCATGGAGAATGGGACAGGGAATGGGAGAGAGGAGGAGGTGGGGTAGGAGTAGGGGCGGGTATGAGTGGAAGAATCACTATATTAATAAAAACTATGAGAACTATTTTTTTTTTTGACAGGCAGAGTGGACAGTGAGAGAGAGAGACAGAGAGAAAGGTCTTCCTTTTGCTGTTGGTTCACCCTCCAATGGCCGCCGCGGCTGGCGCACTGCGGCCGCGGCGCCGGCAAAAGTTATGGGCTGCGTTGGTCGGGAATCGAACCCGGGTCAACTGCTTGGAAGGCAGCTATGCTCACCACTATACCACCAACACTAACTGGGAACTATTAAAAAAAAAAAAAAAAAAAAAAAAAAAACCTGGGACGCTTGCAACCCATACAGGAGTGCCTGGGTTCAAGTAACAGCTCTGCTACTGATTCTAGCTCTCTGGTAATACACACCATGAGAGGCAGCAGTTCCTGACAACGATGTGGGAAACCCAGTTTGACTTCTGGGCTCCTGGCTTAGACAGGCCCAGCTTTGGCTGTAGTGGGCACCTGGTGGAGCGGAATAAACTAATAAATGAAAGATTTCCCTTTGAGGGTCATCACTGTGGCATAGCAGGTAAAGTTACTACCTATGAAGCATGCATCCCATATGGGCACCTGTTCATGTCCTGGCTGCTCCATTTTTTTTTTCTTTTTAAGATTTTGCTTATTTATTTGAGAGGTAGAGGTACAGACAGTGAAAAGGAGAGACACAAAGAAAGGTCTTCCATCCACTGGTTCACTACCCAAATGGCCGCAATGGTTAGAGCTGCACCAATCCAAAGCCAGGATCCAGAAGCTTCTTCTGGGTCTCCCATGTGGGTTCAGGGGCCCAAGCACTCGGGCCATCTTCTGCTGCTTTTCCAGGCCACAGCAGAGAGCTGGATCAAAAGAGGAGCTTCCAGAACTAGAACTGGTACCTATATGGGATGCTGGTGTCACAGGCGGAGGATTAACCTACCGGCACTGGCCCCTGCTCCACTTCTGATCCACTCCCTGCTAATAGCCTGGTAAAAGCAGAAGAAGATGGCCCAGTGCTTTGGCCCCTGCTACCCCTGTGGAAGACCCAGATGAAGTTCCTGGCTTTGGTCTGGCTTAGCCCTAGGCGTTTTGATCAATTAGGGAATGAACCCGTGGATGGAAGATCTCTCTTTGTTGTCTCTCTCTGTAACCCTAACTTTCAAATAAATAAATTTTTTTTAAAAAGTTATGTGTTTGTATGTATCTTTTCTGTGTCTCACTGCCTACCAAATTATTTTTTTAAAATAATTCAGAATTGTAGACACAAAATAATTGCCTCTAAGTAAAATATACAAAGAAACAGACTCAACTATAGAAAACTATAGAATATGATGATAACTTTGTATTTTTTCCTTTTTAATAATAATTTTACATTTATGGGGCTGGTATTGTGCCATAGTGAGTAAAGCCAATGCCTGCAACACTATCATTGCATATGGGCATCTATTCATGTCCTAGTTGCTCTGTTTCTGATCCAGCTCTCTGCTAATGTGCCTAGGAAAGCAGCAAAGGATGGGCCACCTGCTTGGGCCCTTGCACCCATGTGGAAGACCATGAAGAAGCTCCTGGCTCCTTGCTTTGACCTGGCCCATCTCCGCTCATTGGGATAATTTGAGGAGTGAATCAGAGATGGAAGATCCCTCTCTCTTTCTCTGTGTCTTTTTCGGTGTGTCACTCTGCCTTTCAAATACAAACAAAATAAATCCTTTTTAAAAACTTACACTTATGGGGCTGGCACCGTGGTTCACTTGGCTAATCCTCAGCCTGCAGCACCAGAATCCCATGTGGGCGCTGGGTTCTAGTCCCGGTTGCTCCTCTTCCAGTCCAGCCCTCTGCTGTGGCCTGGGAAGGCAGTGGAGGATGGCCCAAGTGTTTGGGCGCCTGCACCCGCGTGGGAGACCAGGAGGAAGCACCTGGCTCCTGGTTTCGGATTGGCGTAGCTCCAGCCGTGGCGGCCATTTTGGGGGGTGAACGAACGGAAGGAAGACCTTTCTCTCTGTTTCTCTCTCTCACTGTCTGTAACTCTACCTCTCAAATAAATAAATAAAAAAATACACTTAGAATGTTATATTACAGAACCATTCTATTTTTCTACTTGGCTGTCATTACTGTATTGAAGTCATTGTTACTATGAAGCCTTCAATTCTGACAACAATAAAACCCCACAGATAGAAATATAAACTTTTTTCTAGGCATGTATATAATTATATATACTTCATTTTATAAAACTAACGTTGTGGCACAATCGGTTAAAGCCCTGGCCTGAGGGGTCAGCATCCCATATGGGCTCTGGTTTTAGTCCCAGCTGCTCTTCTTCTAATCTAGCTCTCTGCCATGGCCTAGGAAAGTGGTGGAAGATGGCCCAAGTCCTTGGACCCCTGCATTCATATGGGAGATCTGGAGAAAGTTCCTGACTCCTAGCTTTGGATTGTCTCAGCTCCGGCCATGGCAGCTATCCGGGGAGTGAACCAGCAGATGGATGTCCTCTCTCTGTGTGTCTCTGCCTCTCTCTGTAACTCTGTCTTTCAAATAAGTAAAAATAAATCTAAAAAAAAAAAAAAAAAAGATTGAAGCTGGCATTGTGCACAGTGAGTTAAGCCACCATCTGCATTGAGCACAAGTTCATGTTCTGGATGTTCCACTTCCAATCCAGCTCTCTGCTAACAGTCTGGGAAAAGCAGCAGATTGACCCAGCTCTGGCCATTGTGGCCATCTGGGGAGTAAACCAGCAGACAGAAGATCTCTCTCTCTCTCTTTCTGTAATTCTGCCTTTCAAATGAATAAATCTTTAAAAATAAAATAAAATAAAATTTAAAAAACACTAAGATCATTCATATCGTACATAGATACACATGGGGACAGGCATTTGGCCCAGTGGTTAAATGACCAGTTGGGGTGTCCACACCTATATCAAAGTGCTTGGGTTCAAGCCCTGACTCTGCTCCAGTTCTAGTCTCCTGCTAATGTGCACCCCAGGGGGCAGTAGGAGATGGTGCAAGTAGTTGGATCCCTGCTATCCATGGACTGGGTCCATGCTTTAGCCCATCCCAGGCTATTCTCTATAGAATGGTTCTATAATCTCATATTATAAATGTAAATTTTTAAAATTTACATTTGAGGTGTAAACCAACAGATGGGAACTCTGTCTCTATATCTCTGCTTCTCAAAAAAAATTTTTTTTTTAAATTTTAAAGAATTTACAAAAGGGAGTGAATAAAATGGATTACCCAGTTTCTCTTTATGCATAGGGCAGGAAAAACATGAGCTGTTGCCCATTCTGTAGAATTCTCAGAAGTAGGAAGGAAAAAATCATGTGTCCAAATATCTACTTATAAACCTGCTTATTCCTGAAAACTTTCAGATCTTCAATATTTAATTACTGTTAACTAATCTTCAATATTTAATTACTGCTTAACATAATGTGGATCAGAAGTGGAGCAGCCAGAGTCCAACCAGAGCTCTGATATGGGATGCCAGCATTGCAAGTGGCAGCTTAATCCACTGTATCAGAACACCAGTCCCTGCCTGTCATTTTAAATACATACTTTTCTTAAAGTTTATTTTCCTTTTTATTATTTGAGACACAGACCAAGACAGAGAAAGGTCTTTTCCACCAGTTCACATCTCAAATGCCCACAATGGCAAGAGGGCCAGAGCTAAGGCCAGGAACTCAATCCAGTTCTCCTAACTACTTTAGCCATCATGAGCACCTCCAGGATCCATATTAGCAGGAAACTGGAACCAGGAGCTAGAACGAGGTATAAACCCCATGTACTTCAAAATCGGGCTGTAGGAACCCCAAGTGGCATCTTAACTGCTAGGATAAATGATCGCCTCTAAATACATATTTATGGGGCCGGCGCTGTGGCGCAGCAGGTTAAAGCCCTGGCCTGAAGCGTCAGCATCCCACATGGGTGCCGGTTCGAGACCCGGCTACTCCACTTCCAATCCAGCTCTCTGCTATGGCCTGGGAGAGCAGTAGAAGATGGCCCAAATCTTTGGGCCCCTGCACCCCCATGGGAGACACAGAAGAAGCTCCTGGCTTTGGACTGGTGCAGCTCCAGCTGTTGCGGCCAATTGGGGAGTGAATCAGTAGATGGGAGACCTCTCTCTCTCTCTCTCTCTCTGCTTCTCCTTCTCTCTCTGTGTAACTATGACTTTCAAATAAATAAATTAATTAAAAAATACATACTTACAGGTATATTAGAGATGTAAGTATTTTTTCTTACCATTACTGCTGTTAACGTCCGTCTGCACCTCAGTTTCTGTACCTGTAAGATGGAGAAACAAGATTAGATGAATTCTAAAGCCTTCTTAGACTCTATAATTCTACATATAACTAAATAATACCAGCAATCATGTCTGTAATTATGCCAAGTCCTTGTTCACTTATTAGAGTTGGAAAAGTAGGAAAAAGCAAGAGCATTCTCTTCTACATACATGCAACTCTTTCCCCACTTAATGTCAGTTGAGTCCTGAGAATGACTGGCTTCTGAAGACTGGCTTTGTAAGTTTCATAATATATTCCTTGTTGAGTCTAGTTTCTCTGGTTATTGCTAGTCAAGAGGTGTTAAGTTGTAAACTATGAGGATTAGTCCCTGGGGTAAAAATAAATTATTCTTTTCTTTTTTCTTTACATATAAATTGTGAGTGGATTTGCAGTATATAAAATATCCAAATGAAAACTGGGAGGTGGAAAATCATACTGCCAACCATATGGATACCAGCTTTCACAGAAACAAAACATCTGGACTTTATGTTGAATATTTCCATTTCCATTTCTGTCCACATGTTAGGCATGCCAGACACAACCCATGAATACAAGGGTGTCTTTCTTCTCTCTTAATTCCAGTAACTGGTGTTGGATATGAAAAAAAAATGACTTTCACATAATTAATTAGACTTCTCTTTGACTTTGTTGTTAAATTTAACTTCTCTCTTTAGGTTTGTTTTCATTCAGGTATTTGTTATTTGCTTATCTACCCAAGAAGACATAACATATTTTGCATATATGTCTATAATTTTTCCAGCTAATTTTTTAATCAGTGAGCAACTACCCATTCTAGTAGCACTGATAAAAAAAACTGGTAGATTGGGGCTAGAGTGCAGCACCTATGACATCATCCTATATGAGCTTCAGTTCAATTCCCAGCTGATTCACTTCTGATTCAGCTCCCTGCTATGTGCCTGGGAGAGCAGCCCAACTGCTTCCATTCTGAGGAGACCCAGACCCAAATGGAGCTCCATGTTTCTGGCTTTGGCTTGGCCCAGTCCTAGCCATTGCAGCCATTTGGGAAGTACACCACTAGATGAATGATCTCTCTCTCTCTCTCTGTAACTGCTTTTAAAATAAATAAGTCAATCTTTAAAAAAAAAAAAAAAAGTAGCCTAGGGCCGGCGCTGCGGATCACCAGGCTAATCCTCCGCCTTGCGGCGCCGGCACACCGAGTTCTAGTCCCGGTCGGGGCGCCAGATTCTGTCCCGGTTGCCCCTCTTCCAGGCCAGTTCTCTGCTGTGGTCAGGGAGTGCAGTGGAGGATGGCCCAAGTACTTGGGCCCTGCACCCGCATGGGAGACCAGGAGAAACACCTGGCTCCTGCCATCGGATCAGCGCGGTGCATAGGCCGCGGCGGCCATTGGAGGGTGAACCAACGGCAAAGGAAGACCTTTCTCTCTCTCTCTCTCTCTCTCACTGTCCACTCTGCCTGTCAAAAAAAAAAAAAAAAAAAGAGTGTGGGCTCTGGATTCAGTGGATGAGTTAATTACACAACATCTTGACCCCTTTTCCTTATCAGTAAAATAATAATAATATCTCCTTCTTGGGGCCGAGTATGAATTACATGAGCTAATACATGTAAAATATTCAGCACAGGGCTATCTGAAAACATAGGAAGTTTAAGTCACCTACCCCAGCTCAGACTGTGAATGAGAAAAGACAATGTGGGTGCCCTGAATTCCAGGTCGGGGCACTCTCTACTACTGGAAGTCAAGGGCCCTGCCCTCAAGAAGCTACAGATCATGTGAGGAGTCAAGACTAACACAGATTATTAGTTTAGTTTGCCAGCCCCAGTCCAGTGCCCTGTAACAAAGCTTCCTGGTGAAAGCCGGAGTTGTGATGAGGACCGCGGTAGAAAGAGGGACAGAGTACAGGAAACTTTCCAGAAGAAAAAAGGTGAGGACTGCCGCAAAGCTTGAAGGCAGTTTGACTCAGTGAGTGAAGGAGAGGATATCCGAGAAGTAACACAAGGACGCTTCCTCGAAGCAGCCGACGGAAACGTCACCCATCGCACCTGCAACGCGCACCCCTACTGCTGAAAACGACTGAGCGGAACCAGGAGGGAACGAGTATGTGACTAAACGAAGCCCGTTCTGACATCTGGGGAGGATCTTAAAAAGATGGCCCAGGGGGCGAGGTTCCCGACCTGGGTCTCTTCCCTTGGAAGCCACGTCCGTCCTTCTTCCTCTCGGGCTCGGGCTTGGAGAATGGAGGCCCTCACAGGAGTCAGGCAGTAGCCCCACGCTGTTGGGCCCCTCCTGCAGCGCACCTGGAAGCCGGGCGAGGCTGGCTGAAAGAATGAGGAAACTCGGGGCCTCCTCGCCCTCGGCGACAAAGCGCTGCCCTTCGCAGCCTCGGTGACGCGCCCCGCTCCGCCACCCCAGGGCGCGAGCGGCCGAACACGCACGCCCCGGCCCGGCCGGCCGGAGCCGCGACGCTCGCACACGCCGGGGAAAGGCCCGGATGCTGCGCCCCTCCAGGGTCCCAGGAGAGGTGACGGAGGGAGCGGCGGCGCGCAGGGAGGAATTCAGAGGGAGCCGACGGGGCGGCCCGGGGAAGGAAAGTCGTCATCTTCTCGGTGTCGGAACGTGTGGGAGGCCTTGCGCCATCCGCCTCAGGCAGCTGCACCTGGCCGGCCGCCATGAGCCCGGCGCTGAGCCTCTCGCCCGCCCGCCGTGGCGCTGGCAGAGCCGGAGTTCGCGCGGCCGCCGCCTGAGCGACTCCGTGGCGGGAGTCCGGCTTTTCCCGAAGCTGTCCCCTAGCGCGTCCTGAAGGAGGAACCCTATTTGTTTCTCACAGTGAAATTCTCCTTCGTATTTTACCACAGACGCCTTGCTGATGCTTCAGAGAAGAGGAGAGAATGTCCGTACCATTTTCAATCATGGCTTTCTGCACTCTCGTCATGGTTCTGTGGTGATTGTTCTTTTAAAACGAAGCACGTCGTAATCTGTAGAATGTCCATAGCGGCTAAGAAGCATCCTAGTTTGTAAAGAAAAAAGGTGTTCGATATTTTTTCTTTATTTTCTGTTTCAGGCAGTTGCATAGGTTTCCCAAGCAGTTAACCCCACAAGCCTAAGATGAAAATCCAAAATAATCTGACTTCTATAGAGGAGGCTCATGACTGGACATTTTCTCAACACATTTTTAATAAGAGTAAAATGTATTAGGTTGTTTAAAAAGCAGAGATGTATGTTTTAGTTGTGTCTGGGACGTTGTGAAGGAAATATTCACCTTTTCACTTATTTCTAGTAAACTCAAAATGCAATCTTTCAAGGATATTTTCCAGGTTATAATTAGGGTTTAGTTTTGGGGGAAAAAAAAGAAACCGCAAATGCATTCGCAGGCTGTGCCTGTAGAAGGCAGTTCTTTGCTATTTGGTTTGCAGTTGTGCAAGTGAAGGTCAACTCTATTTGATGACTGGTGTTACTAAAAATAACGCTGCAAAATCTGACAATTCCAGTTCTCTTCAAATACTGACAGCCATTGATGTCCCTTTGGGCAACAGGTTCCCCTGAGACCTGTAGGACCCCATGGGAAAAAGATGTAAGAGAATGTGGCAAGTTGTGTTGCAAGGAAATGCTGTTAGTGGTTTGGGCTTGAGGGGTGTGTGGGGGTGGGGCAGGTGAGTGAGTCGTGGAGGAAAAACACAAGGGTCAGAAGAATGCAAGAGGCGTTTGCTGTGCTACAAACTGGATAGTAAAAAGCAAGCAAACAAAAAAGATGCAGGGTAGGAACCTTCCCTGGAATTCTGCTTGCTTCTGTAAGCCCTGTCCAGCTGATGCTGTGGGCAATTTAATGGAGACTGAACTTGGGTGCAGGAACTCTTTCATTTATTCTAACTTACTCTAGGTTTTAAAACCAAACAAATACATATTTGTGTGTTGACTCTTACCTACCCTCACTGCTTTTATATTTTAAGAATATTTAAAGGTACATAACCCAATGTTTGGTTATTCAAACAAAATAATAGAAACACTCATCTTGGAGATTGTTTCAAAGGGCAAGGAGTCCTGATGACCTCAAAATTTTAAATATTTGACTGAGGGGATGGCCAGTAAAGCAGAAATGGACAAAAGTAGATGATATGCAGCTGGACACAAATCACAAAGACTAAGCTGGAGGAGGGACCAGGGTAAATCTGTATTTTAGAATTAGAAAGTGTGCTGAATTTGGGCTCTAAGCTACCTTGGTTGTCATTCAGGAAGAGCACTGACACTGGGCTCTCAGTCAAATCAGTCCTCCTTTGGAGACCTTTTCCTGATCCATAAAATAAGAGGATGGGTAGTTCTGCTTATCCGGGCACAAGGAATGCTAAGGCAGAACTTCTGTGTGCCCTCACAAATGCAAGCACAAATTAAATTTATCAGCAGCAGAGGGTCACCAAAGTTAGCCATCCAATGAGTAGCTTATCTGATATCCTGATAACAGCATGCTAACTTGTGTTCTTGTGTGTATTGAAAAAGCCACAGCATTGCTGAGAGAAAGAGCGGTATTTTACAGTCTCACCCAGTGTAAAGAAAGATGCTGTCCCTGCACTGATTTCAGACTTTTAAAACCAAAGGGTTGCATATTTCTCAAAATAGTAAATTAGACTCAAAAGCCTAGAGCTTCTAACTTCAAGAATAATTATTCTTAAGAAAGAAAGTCAAACAGCGGTGACCATTTTTCACAGACGTGCTTAGCCATCAGGAAGGCTTAATAAATCCCTATTTAGTATGCATTTATGCAGTGATTACATGAACTTTGACCTCTGAGGAGCTGTAGCAATTAGCTTCAGTGTCCAGCATCCTCTACCCACCATTCCCCATTGGCTCCTTGGGTATTCTTTTTTCATCTCTCAGTAGTTCCTGCACTAGGAGGACATAAAATTTCAAAGTTGACTTTCCTCCTGAAGTATTTGCTTCTGCACAAACCAGTTCCCCTTGCTCTCCCCCAGCTCCCGTCTGAGCAGTCATCTCAGCTGAATGTTGGGGCTCTCATTGTCGATATCACTCAAATGCAAATAATCTCAATTCACTCTTGCCCTGTACAAAGATAAACTCTAATGGTCCAAAAAGCTTCATTCCGTAGCTCGTGGCATCTGAAATAAATTGAATCTCTTCTGTCAGACTAATTTAATGTTTTTTTAAAATATTCGGTGTCATTTATTTTAAGTCAAATGAAATCTAGTAGATAGAGGAAGGGGCAGGAGAAGGGCAGCTCGAAATTTAAAAAAAAAAAAAAAGAAGAAGAAGAAGAAGAAGAAGAAGAAGAAGAAGAAGAAGAAGAAGAAGAAAAACCGGGAAAGAGGAAAGTGTTTTAAGCTTCTAGTAAACATTGTTTAGCAAAAGAATACTAGGAAAGTTGCCCCTTTCCCAAAGAGGGATGGAACTGTAATTGTTGCCTTTAGCTGAGAGCTCAGATAAACCGCTGGGACGCATTCTAAAGTGACCCATCACTGCATTCATCTCCTCTTGAACTTTCGGTGAACCTGAGATTAAACAGGGGTGAGCAGCTAAGCAGTTTGTTGTTAGCAGCCTTTTCAACAACCCTTTCAGACTGAGTAAATATTGATCGGTTTGAATCTGATTGCCCCAGAGGAAAACACCACCGCATCTGAATAGCCCCCAAAAGTAAACTTTCAAAGGTGAAGCCCAGAGCAGACTGCAGAACCACAGCCAGACCTCCCCTCACCCTAGCATGGGGACACCCTGAATTTTGGGATTGCTTTGGATGAATGTAGAGGAAGTGAGGGGAAAGCATTTGGAAACTGGAACTGTCAATTAATCCTGTGTCTCTAATTGAGACCCTTGTTTCCTTTTTAAATTTATCAATAAAACGTTTTCTGTTTTTCCTCTTTATATCCTTTCAGTTACCATTGCTGTCATTTTTCAAGGAGCTAACTGTGTTCCTCAGAGACCAAAACAGAAAAAGAGAAACCTTGAAATAGGATGTGTTAAGCGCCTTTGATTTAATCGATTAGGACAGCTAAAAAGATACAAATGTTTTCCTTTTGAAAGGTATATTAATGTTTCCTAAATGCATTGCTTGTTAACTGATTTATTCCACGACCTAGAGAAGGCTGGGGATGTTTAGGCATAATTTATCGGTCTCCTTGCTCTCAACTACATTAAAACCAGCACCTTGAAGATTGGAATCTCCGGGATTCCAGCGGGTCGGGCCCTGCTTTTAGATATTGAAATCAAGGCAGTGGCATGCATGCAAATGACACTTTAGCACATTAAAGTATTTGGAAGCCAGCCATCTGTTTTGCTGTGTGGCCTTACACTAATAAACAAAAGATACAGTATAAGGCCAGGCGGGAAATGAAAGAAAGGGTTGGCCGTCTTTGAAGTTCTCCTCCATCCACTAGAGTCTTTTAGAGGCAACCTCAGACCCCAGCAGCCGAGGGGAGGGCACCCGCGCCCTTGATATGGCCGCAGCCAGCGCGCCTGTGAAGTCCAGGCTTGCCTCCTTTAACAGGGAAGTGCAGGAACCCTCACGCGGGCTCCAGCAGGCCTGCCAATTCCAAGTTTTTGCAGGGTTGTCTCCCCCAGCCCATCCCTTCTAACACACCCTTTGAAGAGGAAGGAAGTCATATGTCTATATCTGTTTGTAATGCTGTAAATTTTCTGCACTGCCCTTGGAACTAAATGAAAGCTTCCAAAAATGTGTGAAAGTAAAGGGTAAGTGGTAAGAGGTCTGGGAGGAGAGCCACTTTGAACTCTGTCACTTGCTGACTCCCTCTGAGAGTAGACACTTGCCTGGGTCAGAAAGGACTTGGGTATTCAGAAAGGGCTTCGGGGAGGCTTCCACAAGTTCACCAGGAAGAACCTGTTGAGCCCAGAGGAGAAAATGAGAACTTTTCTTTCTGGGTTATGTGACATGAACTTAAAACTGAGAGCGTATTACAGCCATGATGGCTAAGAAGTCAGTCTGAAGGCTATGAGATGGCCAACCCAGGGATGAGAGTGAGGACAGGAAGAATGGGGGGAGGGATGCAAGGTCTGTTACTGAAAACAGACCACACTCGATCTAGAGGGTGGAATATATTAGAAGAACGCCTGACAATCCGAAAGGGGGTGGGGGGTCCATCCTCACAACAGCTTTATACTGGAGCTAATTAAATGTGAATCTCTTAGCTCTTGGTTCACTGATGTGAGGAAAGACTGACTGAAGACAGGTTCAGCTTGAAGGGGGTTCTGTTTATATATATGTCATCATTCAGTTGGAGGTGAAAAGGTTAGCACTTGACCCAGGAAGTATCCATGTTTGTTTCAAAAATAGATCTGCTTTATAAATTTCTCCACCATTCCTTTTTTTTCTTTCCAATATGAACTTTGATTATAATAAAGGAGCTGTTGTTATTTTAAAGAGAGGCTGTTAGATAGACTCTCCTTAGGTAAAATTACACTCACAGGGAATGCTGCAGCTACATGATAATGGAAAACATTCACTTTTTATTCAAGAAAAGACCCACCTCTTTGAAAACACACACCACCCTTCTCCCCTTTCCCACATGACATCAGCCAGCTTGGTGAGATTCAATAAACTGTAGCCCAGCCAAATACACAGATGCTTCAGCATACCTGAAACTTGAATACATTTATTACAGACTTCTTCAGACCCGTAAATTCTGCTCTGGATCACATCACTCCAGGATCTCAGAGCTGTTCATGATTGTACAGGAAATGGGGACTATCATAGGTTCACAAAGGGGAACTGATAGAACTCAGTGTGGTACTCCAGGGACATCAAAACCATTGTGCGACATGCAAAAGACTATTCACGAATCACACAAAATATACATTCATTGTGCCAGCCATCACATCAACAACTGAGCTGAAAATACATCACATCCCGCTAAGATAACTGTGGAAGAAGTTGGTTTGAATAATACCTTTAGGTTCCAAATTATTCAGCACACATTCTAAATGGAGGGTGACCAGAGAAGCAGGAAGAAAGGAGCAGGTTGGGGGACGTTTAACACAGGAAGCCAGATTTCTGAAGCTTGTGCTCTGTTGGCCTTCTTAACATACTGAAAGAACAAACTGAGGCTACCCTGGGAGGCATCCGATTGGGTTGGAAGTATCCCATCACCTATAACCACATATAAAATTGTACCAGTTGTGAGAGTTTGCCCACCCTGTCTGTTTTAGTCATCTAATCTAAAACATTTCTAGAAAATCTGTATAAAGATAAATCTCTCAGGACAAAGTATTTACAACCAGCAAACTCACACACAGGAAACTGAATTAAATTAAGGAATGAATGAACTGTGTAAACACACTCCTAGTGCACCTCTTCTTCATAGACTCCTGAACTCTCTCTATATATCCTACTTTTAAGGGCAAGGTAGGGAAGAACTGTGAATACGCAGTTAGATAAAAAGAAGCGAGGCCTCTCTCTGGCATGTTTCTGCTGGCAAAAGGGAATTATTTTCCAAAGGGCAACTGAAAGGAGCAAGGTCTGTGAAGACCTCCTCCAAGTAGGGAGAGATGTCAGCAGCCCACACGAACTGATGTGGGCACCCAATCTGGATGTCTCCCGTCCAGAATTCCCTGGAAACCCATTGTCCTGGCCAGGAGCTCTCCAGATAGGATCAGAAAGGAAGAGAGGGACTGTAAATGGAAAGCGAGATAAGCTAAGAATGTGCTTTAGGGGAAAAGCCCTGGTCCAAGAAGGAGGCTGGGCTGCGGGGGCCGGGGCGGCCTCAGTGAGAGGTAGGCAGAGTGTCGGAGGTAGAAGACCCCGGGGAAGGAACGCAGGGCGAGGAACTGGACTTCTCGGAGGATTCCTCTGCCTTCTCTTCGCTTCCCGGGGGAGTGGCTGGAGAGATGGGCAGGAGCCCCTCCTTCTCACGTTTCTTCTGCTTCATCCGGCGGTTCTGGAACCAGATCTTCACCTGGGTCTCATTGAGCTGCAGGGACGCGGCGATCTCCACCCTGCGCGCGCGCGTCAGGTACTTGTTGAAGTGGAACTCCTTCTCCAGCTCCGTGAGCTGCTTGGTGGTGAAGTTGGTGCGCACCGAGTTGGGCTGACCCACGTAGCCGTACTCGCCAACTTTCCCTGGGGTAGCGTAAGGAGCCAAGAGAAGAAAAGGTTAAAAAATGTTAAAAATCGATGAGACCCCCTCCCCCCCCCCACACTCTTCAGAGCAACCTTCAGGTAAAGGATAAAATCAAGAACTTCTCAAGCGGGTTGGGGAGGGTGAGCAATGGGGCATTAAGCTGAAGTCAAGCATTAGCGTGGTCAGGCTGGTGATTAATGGAGCCTGGAGATATTAACAGGACGCCTCCAACACCAACACCCAGCCACACACACACACACACACACACACTCTCTTCCTATTTTCAGAACATTTAGACCCTAGCCCCTTTGTAAACACAGAGACTGCTGAGCCCCGACACACCTGGGCAGCGTCCCCATGCCCTACAACACTAGTTGGAAGCAAGAACCCCTTTTTCGAAAAATCATTCTTAATTTTCCTTGGGAACCAAGCACACCAACTCCTTCCAGATTCATCAAGGCGCGTCCACTGGCCGGCAGAACTGACCTGTTTTGGGAGGGTTTCTTTTGACTTTCATCCAGTCAAAGGTCTGTGCTGGAGAAGACGTTTCCAAAGCGGGGGAGCGACAGGCTTCTTGGTGGCTGGCGTGGAGAGGGGACAGGGGATTATTATACGTGGCCAGGGCCAGGCTCTGGTGCTCTTGTCCGTATGAGTGGTGAATGTACTGAGGCGAGCCCACCGTGCCCCCGGCATAACCCTGGTGGTGGTGGTGATGCTGAACCATGGGAGATGAGAGGTTTCCAGAGTAAACAGCGGGAGCGCACGGGGGGTACCCACCACTTACGTCTGCTTCCTGATTTAACCCGTAGGGACTGTAAGGCGCACCGAAGTTCTGCGCACCGTAGCTTGGACCACAACTCGAGTGGGAGTAAGACACCCCCAGGTTCCCAGAAGTCTGGTAAGTGGCCGGCTGAGGATGGTGGTGGTGATGGTGGTGGTGGTGGTGGTGGTGGGGCGAGCTGATCTGCACCCCCCTACCCACTAGGAACCGGTCGTCGCCGCCGCAGCTGTTGGCACTGACTGCGCACGACTGGAAAGTTGTAATCCCATGGTCCGAGGAGTAGGTTCGCGCAGAGCAGGTCCCCGAGTCGCCACTGCTAAGGATGGGGTATTCCAGGAAAGAGCTCATCCTTGCATTGTCCATCTGTCACTGAGTGACCGGGTCCTGCGAAGCCCTGGGTGACCGTGCCAACTTTCTCACTTCCTCCATGAGGCCGAAGAAGAAAAATGATATGAATGTACAGTGCGCAAGAGGGGGGGCGCGAGGGCGGAGGGCGCCAGGGGAGGCGCACGTGACTGGGCCAGCCAATGGCTGAGCCTCCTGCGAAAGTTTGCCGGCTCCGGCGGTGATGGATCACCGTTTCAGTGGCATTTAAGTCCCCGGCGCTCCTCCGTCTAGGTGACGCGCAGTCGCCCCCCCAGGCAGCTCAGGAGGCGGCAGAAGCTGCGGCGGCTGCAACTGCAGCTTCACAGCCCTGGGGCGAAGGGGAGCGGAGGCTGCCTTCTGCGCGCGCCCGAGTCCGCGCGCCCTCCCCCTCCGGGAGGTGGGGGCTGGGAGGCACCCCCGCCCCCCGCCCCCTCCCAGCATCGTCGGGAAGAGGAACTGGCAAGAGGTGAGAAGGGAAGAGGGCTCCCGGCTCTCCTGGGGCGGGAATCAGTGGGCTGGAGCTCGCTGGGTGGCCGCAAGTGCGGCAGAGCCCCCGAGCGTACAGAGCCGGAAGGGTGGGAATCCGGCGACCAAACGCCCCCGGCGCCCGGGGCGCCTCCGCCGCACTGTCCCTGCGTGAGGCCGTAGGGCTGTGAGGCGCTCAGAAGACGGTGACGCAGGGCGAGGCTGGCCGCTGGCTTTGCCAGCTCCGGACGGCGAAGGAAGGGCGCGGAGGGCTGGCTGGGAGGAACCAGGTGGGCGTGGAGCGCACGAGGGCGAGAAAAGAAACTTCCCTTTTCCACAGAGGGAGTCCGCAGCCCTCTCCCCCCAACCCCGGTTCGCCATTAGCATGGCAATGAGGAGCTCCTGTAATTCGACTCCCGGGGGCGGTTGAGCTCGCCGGAAAAGGCCGGGGGTGTCGGGGCTCTCGGTCGCCCTCCCTCTCCCCTCGCTCTCCGCCCCTTTCTCCTCCCCGCTTAGTCTGGCCCAGGGAACCCTCCGGGATCCCCAGACGCTGGGCCGCAGGATTTTGAGGGGTGGGAGGCGGGGGAGAGATGACGCTGGCAGACGTGGCGGGCGCGGGGGCCGGGCCGTGCGCGGCAGGCCATCTGCCGGCGCCTCAACCCAGGAGCCTGCGCGCTTCGGCGCGGGCCTCCAACGCCCGGCCGCAGCTTGCACAAAGTCCGCTCCACGGCCCCCGCCACGTTCCTCTTTTCCCGGAGGGCGCTGTGGGGAAGTGGGGGAGACTCTTCTTCCCACCCCCACCCCCATTCTGCTGCACGTCTGGAATGGGGGCTGGCAGGTGGGAGGGGCGGGGGACAGATGGCTGACGGTGGACGGGGACACTGCTCGCCGCACGGCCACCTCCTCCCACTGGACTGCGTGGTCGCCGTGCGAACCTTCCAGCCTTTCCCTAGAGAGACACGTGCAAAGCCGAGCGTCACCCCAGGCCAGGGGTCCTGTTGTCCATCACCCGCGTCTTTCCCCGAGGCTGACGGGGTCGTTAATTGCTGTTTACTACTCGGTTTCATGTCAACCCTGGGCTTGTAGAGAGAAAAGGCCAGAGACCGAGCCCTGACGCATTCTTAAGTAGGAGAAATCCAGAGAGCATCTGAACCCGTCAGCAGCCAGTGCTGCGTAGATTTTGCTCTGGCCATGTGTACAACGTCGGAACCTGTCGTGAGGCCTGGACGTGAGCTTGGGGTTCCCATTCCGCTCCAGCCTTCCCCCACTCCGCTACAACAGGAAGCTTCGCTCGAGGCAGGCGCGGTTCTTGTGTGTTAGGCACCCTTCCAGGATCCTCTGTTCTGCTCGCTCGGAGACGTCCCCCCATTCTGTCCCCGCAGAGGGGGGGGGACACCCTTGCAGCCCTTTCGTTGGATTCCCTCAGTAGCAAGAAGATATTTCCCCCACACATTTCCTTCTGGAATGGTATTTTTCTGTGACCTCTGACCCCTCCCCAAGCGTGGTGAAGAGGGAGCAGGGGCAGAAGTCACCCCTGCCCCCAAATCCTGCTTCTGGGGAAGGCGAAAGGCAAGGCGGCCCTCCTGGAGGCGGCTTCCTGGAGCGCGCCAGACCTCCAGCGTTGGGGAGAGCCCGGGCTGCTGTGGGGGAAGGGACCAAGGGTGGGGGTATCGTGCTAGTGGTGCGGGAGATCTGCTGTCCCGGCCGAAGCTCCTCAGTACGTTCTCCCACCACCACCACCACCCTTGCCTCCTCCCGGTACCTTTGTGCGCAGCCTCCGCCCGGGTTTGCTCCGCTCTCCCGGCCGCAGGACGCCGGCCACAAAGCTGCCCCCGGCCGCAGCCGCCTCGCCTGCTCTGCTGGCTCGCCGCCTCCGCGCTGCTCCCCCTCCCTTTCTAGTCCCCTCTCCTGGCCTCATTTCGGGGGGCAGTCTGGGTGGGTGTTTTTTTTCTTGGGATCACAAACTTGCAGCCGCACACAGGCCAGGCCGGCGGCTGTCCCGCCTCCTCGCGCTGCGCCGCGCTCCTGGCGGGCCGGGCACTCGCGGCAGGGCGGGCTCCGCCTCGGCGGAGCTGCTCACAAAGGCTGCACCCCCTGCTCCCGAGCCTGTAGACTTCTGTGCCCCGGTTCCTTACCCACTCCCCTACTGCCGAGAAGTCCTGGGGGCCATTTCGCCCTAAGTAGGAGACCCTTGGTCTTCTGGGCAAGTGAACCGCGATTCGAGCTAACGTCTCTTTAAACGCCCCGAGAGTGGGGGGCAGGACGGGCCTGGCCACGATTAAAATGCCCTTTCTGCAAGCGGCCGGCTCGGCTCCGAACGCCTCTTCCCAGGGCTCTGCCCCTGGAAAAGGACGGAGCGAGGAGCAGACCAAACGCCGCCGAGGCCGCGCGCAGTTCACGGTATCGGTGGCTCAGCCAAGCTGTTGTTTTAAAAGAGCAATAAAAATGAATTATGACTAAACGCCTTCTAACTTAATGCTTTCGGACGGGGATCCCCAGCAAATACGTAAGAGGATTTTTATTTGTGCATGTGTTCCTGCAATTGATCTCTTTGATGACATTCTCATTCATAGAAAGCGTTTGATTTATGAGCGTGGGACGAATCGCATCCAGGAGCGGCGCAGCCCTGGCTGCGGCTGGGACGCCTTGCTCGGCGCGGAGCCTGGGGCCCAAAAGCGGCCGCAGTCCCCACACGCCTGAGCTGCTGCCGGGATTCAGGGGGTGAAGGGGTGAGGGAAGGCAGAGAGCAGAAAGGTCAGGGTTTCATTGCAACTCCCAAGCCATTGCTGTTAAGAGCTGGGTCCTTAAATCAACCCGCCGCACACACGTGTTGCATACATGCTGCGTTTTCTCAAGGTAAGTAGCCATCAGAACAGAGCTCTCGGGGAAAAATAAACCTGGGGAGACGTAAAAACGGGGGGGGGGGGGAAGCCAGAGCAACCCAGTAACACACCCTATATCACATTTTATTGGTATTTCATATAAAGTGCTTTTCTCTCTAGAATCTGGGTTAATTTATAACCTAGGGTGCAGAAACTCTACTTTAAATCTCAACTTGCTAACTGACTTCAAAGCCTTAATGATCCATTATTAGCAATGTAAACAGATTTAAGAATGAAATATTGATTTTTCTGGCCACGGGGAAAAAAAACTGTAGAATGACTGAACCAGAGGACTGGAAAGAACCCTTTTCTGGAGTGAATTCTGCAGCTGGTAACCATTGTTTTGTTTTATTGTTTTTCTTTATCTTTTAGGTCTGTGTTGCCTGAACCCATCAACAGCTGGGAGATTAATCAGCCACGCTGAAAATGTGCAGGGGCGTCTGGGGGGGGGGGAGGGCTGGAATGCAGATGTTTGAAACAAATGTGTATTCAATAAATGAATTGTTGATAACTTAGTTATTGGGCTGGAGACTGGTCGCTGGTCAGAGAAACGCCACCACCTTGCTCCTTCCTGGGGCGGCTGGTTCCTCTAGGCACGTTGTTCCTCCACTTTCAGAAGCCTGGGCTAGCCCCAACTCTTAGGCTGCCCAGTCCTGTTTCTAGTACTAATTTAAATCTATGGCTCGAGCCTGTAACTAAAAACCAAATCCATTCCTTTATGTATACACAGAATTTTTTTTTTTAAGAAAAAGAAAAGGTCAAAAAACACTTGTCAAAGGCCTACTCATTTTCTGGGTCTCTTTTTTGTTGTCTACTGAAGACTTTGAACATGCCACCTTAATAAATATATTAAAATTGAAAAAAGAAGATGAATTGTGACCAGAATTTTTATTTACCAAGTTAGACTAGAAAAAGAAACTGTTAGGAGCCTTGAGAAAGAGGGGGGGAGGAAAAAATAAGAAAGCTACTTATAGCAAAGGAGAATTTATTCTACCAAAAATACGCATGACAATGCATCCTAATGTAATACAAAAATAAAAAGAAAGTGAAGATACAATTGATGATCACTTTCTTTCAGGCCTCATATATTGCTTTCAGGACATCAGAGTGTTGTTGGATTAGGTTTTAAAAACAAGGAAAACTCCAACATAATCTGTAAGAGATGATGGCTCTGAAACTGGGGCAGGGGAGTCACTAAACAGAAAATCCTCCACATTTAAAGGAGGGAGCGGGTGAGGTCACGGCAGAAAAGAAAAGGGGGGTGGGGGGAATCAACTCCCGGAATGAAAGAAGGCAAAGCCACCTGGTCGCAGGGATTTTTGTTGTGTGCTGCTTTGTTTTTGCTTTAATGTTTTTAGTAGTTCAGATGCTGCAGGTCGATTGTGGTGAGTGTGTCTGTGAAGAAGTCAAAGCTGTCAGGTGAAATATCTACGGGGCTGTCGAGGGAGCCCGGCAAACTGGGCGAGACTGCCTCCGAGAGCTGCAGGCAGGAGTCTGCCGAGAAGACGCTAAAGTCTTGCAAAGAGGGGACGTCCAGGGCCTCGGGACTGTCATTGTTTAGGCCAGCTCCACAGTTCTGGCCCATTGTTGACAAGCAGTTAGGAACAGTGGGTGACTGGTGCTGAAAATGTTTCAGATTTTTCTCATTGCTGGTTAAAGGCGAAACTGGGAAACTTTGGGAATCGCCATTGTGTCCGTTGGGAGCCTGCTGCTGAGAGGGGGCGTTCTGCTGAAAAGTGTAACCTTCCCTCTCCAGAAGGGCCTCCGAGACGCCGAGGGCTTGCTCGAAGAGCGACTTCTCCTCCTCGTCCTCCTCCACTTTCTCCGAGTCCTCGAGGCCTTTAAATTTCCCTTCGCTGTGCTGGTTCTCCTTGCACTGGGTCTGCCGCTTGTGCTTCATCCTGCGGTTCTGAAACCACACCTTGACTTGCCTTTCGGTCAGGTCCAGCAGCGCGGCGATCTCCACCCTCCGCGGCCTGCAGAGGTACTTGTTGAAGTGGAACTCCTTCTCCAGCTCCAAGAGCTGCGTGTTGGTGTAGGCCGTCCTCAGGCGCCGCGAGCCCCCGCCGCTGCCGTCGGCGAGCTCCAGGGATTCTGCGGGAAGGGAAACCAACAGGAGACACGCGCGCGGTTGGAGGTGGCGGGGTCCGAGCGGGGGGACTCGGCTGGAGGATAAACACGGCAGCAGAGATCAGCCGCAACAAAATGGCCGCCCCTGGCTGCAGAGGGGCCATTGTGCTGCCTTTTGCAAAGGAGCCCGGCCCGGAGAGCCCCCCGGCTCCTCCAGCGCCGTGCAGCTCCTGCCTGGAGCTCCCCCCCAACCTCTCCATCCGGGAGCAAACTTTATATTAGCCACAACACAATTTATAATTAATGCATCAGCTGCTTAGCTGAGCAAGAGCCATCTATCACTCTTCATTACTGTCAAAAAGCCAAACTCTAGGACAACTAGACAAGAGGAGGTCAGTTCCAACTCAAATAAATCATCCCACGTTGCACAAGTTAGGGAGCGTCCCCCCCCCGCACCCCCCGCCCTAAAAACATATACCCGTCTCACTGTGGCACGAAGGGTCCACGCTGCCTCCGCACAGAGCCTCGCGCCCCTGAGCCCGCAGGGCCGGGGCGGAAGGCAGCCGGGCACCGCTCGCTCGCCCCTCTTGCCCCTTGGCTCACGCTCCCCTCCCCCATAGCCGCCCCCGGGGCTGCCCCGCGGTGGGACCGGCGTCCTGAGGACCCGGGGCCCAGGCTCCGGACTGACCTTTGTGGCTGAGGCAAGCAGGGCCGGTGGCGGCGGCAGCTGCGGCGGCGGCGGGCGGCAGCGCGGTTTTCTTGGCCGCCTTCTTCTCCTTCATCCAGGGGTACTCGGGCGGTTGCAGGGCGCCGCTGGGCACCGGGCTACCGCGGCTGCCCGCGGGGCTCGGCTTGGCGCGGCCGCCAGTGCCGTGGCGAGGGTGACTGCCCGGGTTCAGGCTGGGAATAGTCTGCTCAAAAGGAGGAGGAATCAGTGTCGAGTGTGAAAGCGTCGAGGTCTTGATTGATGAACTTTGAAATGTATCAGCGACAGGGGGAAAAGATGTCAGGCACTCAGCGAGCGACGGCTGGCTATTGATAAAACCAATCTCTCGCTCAAATTCGTAATTCATGGCCTTCTCCTTGGAGCCCCCTCGGAGTAAAAGTTCTCTCTTTTGGAGGGGCTTTGGGGGGGCGAGGCCCAGGAAAAAGGCGAGCGCGGAGGGAAAAAAAAATCTACCATAGACGATCGCTGCTGGGGTGTTTTTTTTCTAATTCACTGATTACAGCCGTATGGGGACCGCGCTACTATTAAACTATTGAATTCATGGAGACAAGGTTGAAATTGGACCGAATTGGCTGTCACATGATTGCTTCTGCCCAATGACAATTTGGGCTTTAATCAAAAGAAGCCACTGTCTGTTTGATTGATCCAAAAAAGTCGGGAAGGAACGCCTCATTGGGGGCCAGCATCGCTTTCTTGACACTTTTTTCCGGGCAAAAATACAGATACGCGGGTGTGGGTGGGGATGCCCAGGCGTGCGTGGGGGCCAGGGTGCCCGCCCGCCTCCTGAGCGGCAGAGCCCTGCGGTGTGCGCCCGCGAGCGCGTGCGGGTGTGAGTGTGCGCCAGTGTGCGCTCCGCGCCGCTCCCGCCGCCGGCCGCCCTCGGCCTCCCCCGCACACTCCGCGCATTGTTTAGGACTGTCGGGAAGACGCCTCGCACCTCACAAATCATTTAAGCACCTCAGTCTGACGCCTGCAGTCATTAACAAAGTAATCCATTAATCTTCAAAGTTTTGACACCGGAGAGCCCCCGCATCCCAGCCACATAAGTTCTGCTAGAGCTGAAGGAAGAAGCAGAGGGGCAGAGGCGAGGAGAGAGGAAGATGGAGACAGAGATGCAGATAGAGAGATGGAGAGAGGGAGAGAGAACGGGAAAGAAGACTGGGGAGGGGGCGACCCCCTTTATTCCCCCTCCCCCCCACACTTTTCCTAAAGCCAGTTCCTGGATCTCAAAACTGATTTCCGTCTCTGATATCCGTCCTCTCTGTCTTAACCTCTTTCCCTCTTTTTTCCTTTTCCGCGCCTTCCCCCTCCCTCTCTCTCCTGTCCGCCTCTCTTTCCCCCCGCAGCCCTTCGCCCCCCTCCCACTACCCAGCCTGGAGTCTGCGCCCCCCGGCCCATTGTTAGCCGGCTTTTCCACGGCGGCTTTGCATCTGGCTCCGGCGGGAAGCGGAAAACGGGAGGCGGCTCTCGAAGCTTCCCGACCTTCCTGCGCCATCAACTTCTCAGGAGTGGCTGGAGAAAGATAGATGCATGTGCCAAGAGAGACAACAGCCCCAGGTCCATGTGTCCAAATCCCTGTAGCCAGGGCGGCGACCAGCCAGAGAAATGCCGCCCCGAGCAGGCGCGTGCGGCTCCTGGCACCCTGGGTTTCATACCCGCAGGGCTCGGGTGCGGTGAGTATTTCCGATTTCCAGGAAGTCTGTTGGAAGTTAGTAGCAGGGAGGTAGAAGGCGCTTCTCTCTCTCTCTCTCTCTCTCTCTCTCTCTCTCTCTCTCTCTCTCTCCTCCTCCTCCTACCCTTCTTCTCCTTGTCCTTGTCGCTGGGGCTGGGGGGCTGGTTGGTTCAGATGCAGCCTGAGTTGCCTCCCACATCTTCCTGCGCCCTGAGCACCAGGGATGTTGGCACCCGCGTTGGGAAGGAAGACCGCGGGGGAGAAAGAGGGCGACCCAAGGAGGAAGCATAGATTCTCCTCCTCCGTTCTCTCTCTCTCTCTTTTTTTTTCCGATTCTGAGACTTGAGACTGAGTGCATCTTGGACCATTCTGCAGGGTTCAAAAAATAACATCTTTAGGTACCAAACAATAACTTTTCAAAAGCCCACTAAGCCTGAAAGAGGGAAGCAGGGAGAGAGAGAGAGAGAGAGAGAGAGAGATGTGAAGGTAGCTTTTCCCCCCCAAACCCTGAGGATGGTGATTCGCTTTTGCTTCCTTTGAAATGGACCAAGTGACCAGACTCCCCAAGGCCGGCAGGCATCAGAGGCAGGAAAATAAATCATTCTGATGGCCAAGGAGAGAGAGGTTGGCGGGGGAGAAAACTCTAGCAGAAAACAAGAAAGGCCAAGCAAGGAGCAAGGGCAGGACTCCATCTCTGAGGGCCGCATCAAAGGAGGTTTGGGTTGGGAATCAGCTATAAAGTGGTCTCCATCGCGGACCAGAGCATTGCTCTGCAGATAGAGATGCTATTTTGGAAAATGCGAGTTTTTTTTTTTTTTTCCCAGTTTTCTTGCTTTTATTCCAAACAAAGCTCTGGAGGAAGTCTGGGCGCGATCAATCTTGCTCACCAAATGCCTTGACAGCTTCTGGCCCTTAAGAACACATTTCAGCTTCCAGCTCTTTCCAAGATCAAATGTGGCCGGGCAAAGAGGAGAACAGGAAACGCAAGTAAACAAGGAAAACTAGTCTTTTTAAGGATATTTTTTGGCAGTGGAAAGGGTTACAGGGCTGCTTTCAGGCAAGGTGCGTTACAGATTCTGGTATGGCGGCTTTGGGCTTTGAGCATTTGCTTTAAGCAGAAAATCTTGCGGGGTACAGGGGAGGGGGTGCAGGAAAGGAGCAGCGCTGCTCCCCAGCGGAGGCTTTGTCGGGCGCTGCGTGGGCGAGAGCCTTCTGCTTGCTTCAGCCGCCTTAATTCAAATACCATCTGGAAGAAAACCCTTTTCTTTGACCACTCGACACTGAAATCTTCCCCAAACCTATTACTTTAACTCAGGAGCTATTTTAATAAGGATTTATTTTTAATATCTAGGAAGCTGGGGATGCGATCGATATTTTTCCTTTGAAAGCCAAAATGAATGTCTTGACTGGCAAGATATGGGAAATCATATTAGGATCTCATTTAAAAATCTCTGCCCTGAGGGAAGAAGGAAGCCTCCAGACCCTTCTTCCCTCAGCTGAAGAGTAGCTTTTTAGAAACGAGTGCAAATAGGGAAAGATTTTCATCCTTGGGAGGCTCTCTCGCGCTCGCTCGCTCTCTCTCCCTCCCCTCCCCCAGGGGGCATTGTTCCTTATTTTCCCAGGTAATTTTATACACATCTCTAAAATAACCACTTAAAAGAAGACTCCTGTATCTGCTCAGCGGGAACAACCAAAAGGTGGAAGCGCCAGCCCCTTACAAAGACTGGTGTCCCAGCCTCTGCATTTCTGAGGTGCGCACCATATTTCCGCAGGGAGATGGGGGTGGGGTGGGGGCAAACCTGTTTTTTTCCGCAGCTCAGAGTCTTTTTTCAAAGAAAAAATATCTATCGGGAGCCCAGGACAGAAGTGAAGGAGGCACTTCTGGCTGTGAATCCTCAGCGCTCTGCAGCCGCCTGGCTTTGGACCCTCTCAACTTTTTTTTTCCTCTTAAAAACGTGAGGTGTTCCCTAAAAGCAACTCGCTAGGACCTAGCAGGTACCCAGAAATGGCACCAGAGCCTGCTTCTAAGGATTATCTGGAGGAGTTCTCAGGAGGAACAGAGGCCATGATGATGGATATTTTGGATTGCAAACAAAATGGCGACATTTTCCACTTCTGCCTCTGAAAGATAGAACACAGGGAGCTTGGGGCTTCGATTCTCACATCAGATGCCGGCGGGTCTTCATTTTCACCTCCTAAGGGGGGAGGGGGGGAAGGGGTGCAACTCTGAGGTTTGCATTTTCTGGATTTGGTTCCTTCTCCGAGCAAATCTTTAATCTGAAGGTGGAAATATTTCCCTTTATTGTGCCTGCCTTTGTCCCTGCCAACCAGGCGGTAGGCAGCCCTATCTTAAATCCAGGAGTGAAATGTACTATTTAGCTCCTATAGCATCAAATGAAAGAAGTACTTCTACAATTGCATTTTTATTAGAAAGATACCAATCTCCTTTTCTCTCTCCCTCCCCCTGGGGTCATAAAAAAGAAAGCTGAGAGGGAAGGAGAGGAAATAAATCCAGAGAATGCCAAACACTAAATTCCGAGAGGAAACTGACGCTGGGGTTCAGGCGGTCCAGGGAAGGGCTCGGGAGGAGTCCCGAGCTCAGCCCTCCTTCTCCGGAAGACCGGGGTGCGCCTCGCGCTCTGTGGAACGGCTGGGCTCGGCGCCGCCACCGCAGCAGCCAGGCTCCCCGCCCTGCGTGAACGCACCGCCAAGTCCGCGAAGGAGACCGGGAGGCCGAACGCCGCGGCAAAGCACTGGGCATCCTCCGCGGGTCGGGTCGTGGGCGGGCCCGCTGGGACCCGGGGCAGGCTACGGAGAGGAGGGGCGCCCCGCGTTACCCCAAGGCGGGGCCCCGGGGCACCTGTGCGCCCCCCGCCGCGCCTCGGCCTGGCTGCCTTTGTTTCTCGCGCACACGTCGCGCCGCAGCCCCTGCGCCCTCCGCCTGCCTCCGCGGCAGCTGGGAATCAGGCAGCCCAGCGGGCCGGCTGCGCCGCGTTGCCAGAGCTGCCGCCTCCGCGAGCGCCGGCCGCCTGCACCAGAACCCGCCGGGCTTGCCGGCGCGGCGCCTGGCCGAGCCCCACGCGAGCGCCGGAGGTGCCGCGGCCTACTCCGCCCGCTCGCTTGGCTGGAGTTCCTCGCAGAGCCCCATCTTCAGCCAAAGAACTCCTTCTGAACACAAGATATTATTCAGAATAAAAACTTTATTTTTTTTTGTTTTGTTTCTCAGAATGTGAGCAGCAAGGAATGTAGAACTCTCCAAACAAATCTAGCATTTTTCGCGTTTACAGGCAATTTTTTTTTCAGTTTTGCCGGATGTTACAAACCTCAATCGCTGTTGTCGAAAGCTGGATCTTCTCTGGTTTTATTGCATCATTACCATTTTTATAAAGGAATTATATTTCCCTTTCAAATAAAAAAATTTCTATGTACGCCAATGCACTATTGAACAAAAGGCCCAAGAAACCTTCTGAACAATCAGGGTACAGAATTTCTTTAATATAAATACGAACGGATGGGGATAAATAATATTTAAAACTTAGATTATTCAATGCTTGCAAAAAAAATATAAATAAATCTGACTGTTCACCAGCATACACACACGGAAAGACGTACACTTAGTCATCCTTGCACAGGGAGTCCCTGTTTCAAAGCGCCTTTGATTTTTTTCTCGCTCTTTACAAGAAGTGCAATTAAAAAAAAAACCTAAAAATAAAAAAAAAATAATCGCTTCCCCTCGGGAGCCATAATGTACGAACAAATTCACATTGAAAACTCGACTAGAAAATTTGTTCATATACCCTGTTTCTGGTCAAAGAGTGGAGAAGGTAGAGGGTGCAGGGCCAGCGGCCGAGCGAAGGGCGGGAAGAGAGAAATATCGCTACTGATACTGACAGCCATTCCAGCAACCAAGATTGCTACGTCACATAAACTATAAAAACGCGATACCAAAGAAAACAAAACGGGGGAAGGGAGCGGGGGGGGGGGTTGCAGAGGAGAGAGGAGGGGCAGGGAAAACCTTACGAAATAAAACAGCAAGTAAAGAAGAAAGGGGGAGGGGGCTCTCCTGGCGCGCAGCCCCGAGCCCACCATCACAGGTGGGTGAGCTTGGGCGCTTCCTGAATTCTTCCCTGAGAAGGATGGTGGGCGGTAAGGTCCGTGTAGGTGGGGTGCGGCTCCCCTGGCCCTGGCCCGTGGTGGTGGCCGCTTCCTAGCGGCCCGGCGCCCCCATAGTCCATGGCGGCCGAGGCGGCGTGGGGGAGGTGAGTTAGGCCAAAGAGGGCCGGCCCGGAGTTGCTCATGGGCTCCACATAGCTGCCCCCCACGAAGACGGGGCTTCCCTGTAAGTGTGGGGTCCCATAGCTACCGTTGCCCTGCAGGCCATGAGCGTGCGGGTCGTAGTCGGGGGTGCCCCCTGTGCCCGCGCCCGCCGCCGCATAGCGCTTCTGCGGGGGCGGCGGGGGCGCGCAGCTGGGTAGGGGCGCGGGGTACGAGGCGGGGGGCAGCCCGTAGGCGCCTTGTTGGGGCTTGGAGAAGGGCGGGGGCGACTGGGGCTCATACGGGACGCTGTTAACCAGCGAATGCATAGAGTTCAGATAGCCGCCCGCGCCAGGGGGCACAGGGCTGCGACTTGGGGACTGTCCGCCCGACGACGTGAGCATGCCCTTGCCCTTCTGGTCCTTCTTGTACTTCATGCGGCGGTTCTGGAACCAGATCTTGATCTGGCGCTCGGTGAGGTTCAGCAGGTTGGCCATCTCCACGCGGCGCGGCCGGCACAGGTAGCGGTTGAAGTGGAACTCCTTCTCCAGCTCCACCAGCTGCGCGCTTGTGTAGGCCGTGCGCGCGCGCTTGGACGAAGCCTGCCCTGGCGGGCTCTTGTCCCCAGCGCAACTCTCCCCTGCCAGGACAGAGAGAGGAAGAACGGCGTCAGGGGCTGCCCGCGGCCCCGCCCCGCTGCTGACCCAGACGGGCCCCTCCTTCCTGCAGGGCCTAAAGGAACCTCCATCTGTCAGGGCGCAGAGAGCAGCGAGCCAGGTGCTGCCGCCTCTCCAGGTGGGGGACCGGCCCTTCACTCAGCCAAGGAGCACATCGCCAGCCTCTCTAAGGGAGCAAGGACAGACAAGCAGAAGCCCCCGCTTCCTTTCTGGAGCTGTTCACCTTTCCTTATTCCCTGCTCCTTTTGGCCCACTGAAAAACAAGCTCCCTGTGGGCAGGCCTCACACCCTCTTCCCCCTCACAAGAACTGAACTGCAGGGCTCCTAATGCTCACACTCAAACCTCCCTTCCCTGCCTCATTGAATGCCCCAGGCGGAAGCTGCAACTGGCCACTTAATTATCGCTGCCCAGAGATGGGCATCGTGGAAACCCCAGACTAGAAGCTCTTCTCTGCCCCAAGAAAGAGATCCCATAGAAGGTGTCCATTTCCAGGGGGGAAGCCCAGGCCCCCTTGATGAGTCCTAGTCATTAAGGCTCACCAGCCTGCTCTTGCTTTGCCCACCAACTGTGTGGCCTCCTCTCCTCCCTGGCCCCTAAATATTGGCTCTGGAGGTCCCAGATGCTCAGGCTCAGAGCACAGCCCGGGCAAGTGCAGAAGGCAAGGGCGAAGGTATCCAAGAAGCTAGGAAGCCCGAGACCTGGGGCCTTTCCTCCACTGGAGCCTGGTTCCAGGAGGCCCATGTGGTTCCCATTAGGATGACAAGTCTGCATCCCCTCCCCCCAGGAGATCCCTGGCTGCCTTCATTATACTAAGTCAGAGCAGCTCCCCCACCACCACCACCACTAAGAGGTAAGGCAGCCACTCCATCTGCTGGAGCAAAAACTGGCTCTGATTATGGGCATGGCATTGATTCTGGCTTGGACAGTGCTGAGGCCTGCTTTTATTCTGCCACATTCCGGCATGGGGAAGATGTCACCGTTTCATCAGAATGGTGGAGCTGTGCTTGGATATGCCTGGAGGCCCAACGCCAGGACTGGATCAAGAAGGGACTGCAACTTCACGAAGCTCCACTCCGCCTTGGGAAGGTCCAGAGAGAAACTCCCATTAGGTTTCTTTCTGGAGTTCCCCGGCCCACAGAGCCCACTCACCTCCCTGAGTTGCAAAGGTTCTGGAAAACTCTTGGGTTGGGTGGGTAGGAAAACAGTGCCTTGCTCCCAGATAGTGCTAGCTACGGCTGCAAGTGGCTTGGGGCGCTGGGAGCCAGGCCAGAGGACCCTCCTTTACCTGAGCTGGAGCCGCTGGTTTTCTGCTTTGTGTTTTGCCTCGACTCTTTCATCCAGGGGAAGATTTGTTTGGCCACGGTGGGCGAGTTGAGCAGGGGGCTCTTGGCTGCGCTGGCGGGGGCGGGGTTGCTGCTGGCATTCTGAGGGGGGGAGACGGAGGAAGGGGGCGGGGGGGCAGCTGGGGTGGGAGCCGGGGGTTGAGGTGGGGGCTGAGGCGGCTGTGGGGCAGGGGGCGCGGCCTGGGGCGGCGGCGGCGGCAGGGGCGGCTCGCCCAGGCCCGGGGGCTGGCTGGGCGGGCCGCTCAGAGTGCGCAGACACGCTTCGCTCAGCTCGTGCGCCTTGGGGTGGCCCCCGGCGCTGGCTGGCGACTGCAGCGAGCAGGCGGGGCGGTGGTACTCGCCGTCGGCGCCCAGGGCAGCGGACGCCGGGTAAGGCTGCTGACTGGCATTATAAGCGAACCCGTTGGCTGCCTGGTAGGGGTAGCCGCCGTAGATCGCCGAGCTGTCGTAGTAGGTTGCTTTTTGCATCGCGTTGTTTCACGGTCTTGATCGCACACTCTGACAGGGGCTTGACACCCGTGAGGGCGCACATTGGCACGCCCCCGCGGTCACGTGACGCTCCGCCGCCAATGGCCGCCCCGCGCAGACCTGGGTGGGGGGGCGAGAAGCGCAGCGCGGTGAGGGCTCCGCGCAAATCCATCTTACTCTCAATAGCTAAGTGACATGAAAGCCATAAAAGAAAAAGTGGTCAGCAATATTTAGCAGCACGACTTGGCCCCGGGCGCAGGGAGCCGCGCTATAAAAAGCCGCTGGAATTTACTGGCAGCTACAAATATTTGCTTAACTTGTGTCTGGAGTTGGGGGATTTTTTTCCGGGGACAGAAAAGGCGAATGAGCGAGGACTGGAAGCCGAGCCTCGGGAGGCAAGAGCCGGGGTCCTGAAGAAGAAAGTCCTGCTAGGCTACGGAGGAACACTGTTGGGAGCCCCCTTTCCCAGAAAGAAGACTTTGAGATGTCACTTGTCTCCGTGCCTGGCCTGGACCGCGGGGGCCCAAGACCCTGCCCCTCTGAGGATCTTGGGGAACCAGCGAGGAGCAAAAGGGAGCCTGAGTCGCAAATGTCTTCTTCACTCCCTGCTTTAGGGCTGATATTTGCCAAAAGGGCCGTGCGTTGGGGTGACTTCCCACCCAGCCCCTTCTTGGCCCCAAGACAGTTTTGCACAAAATTGTGCACCATGCTGAGTTTCAGAAGCTGAGCCTGCTAGGAGTTCCCCTTACCCTTGTAGGGAATATGACCCACCTCTTTCAGATGAGTCCCTGGTGGCCAAAAAGGGGAGAGAAAACTTTGGAAGGAACCGTGTAAGACAGGGAGAGGGACCAACAACACCCCGTGCACCAAGTCACAACGCAGATCCTGGACAGTTCACACTTCTGCTCTCCCTGTCTGCCCCTCAGGCACCTCTCAGCAAGCCGCCACCCCCTCTCCCCCAGTTACTCCAGGCTCGCAGACCCCCTTGCCTTGGACTTTCTGAGGTGCTGTTATTCAGGGCAACTATCAAATTCTACCTGTTAAAACATGATGGATGAGAGAAAAAAACAACCCACCAGGAACCTGAAAAACCAGCGTTCATCTCCATGACCACGGCTTGAACTCTCCTTCCAACTTAACGATAATAGGTTCTGTCTTAGAAACTGCTATGTAATTTGATGTATGGGGGTCATTTGGCTCCGGACGAGGCGATGGAAGCACAGGCCATAAAATCCTGCCAGAATTCCCTGATCTTTGTGTGCTGTTGTTGTTGACATTTGTTATTTGGCCTATTTACCTGCTCCAGAAACACCAAGAACAAGGAAACACTTGCCATCTAAGAAGCAATAGAAAAATCTTCTCAACTCACTTTTATTTAGAAAGCAGTTTGCATAACGGAAAACCAGCTTTGCCTTTCTGTTTTCAACCTTTGCATGCTCAGCTGCGAGTTCTCAGCTCAGAAAAGTTCCAGGAGAGAGTCACATATTCACACATGCTCAGAACATTAGTCCTTCTAGCCACTCAAGAAAATTAGGATGACAAATTCATGAAGAAAATGGCTTACATTTTAAGCTCCAACTACGTGTAGAGTGCCAGAGCTATTCAAGTTTTCCAGGAATAGCAAATACTTTGTTAACTAGAAAAAAAATAATATAACAAGCCTCTACCAGTGGATGATTATAATTTTGTTTTTAATAATGAACTCCTTTAGATTTCATTATTAAACCAACAACCTGACCAACATCTGGTAAACAGGCACAATTAATTTTCCAGAACCTCAATTAAAAATTACAGCATCCTTATCCGGAGTTACTGTGCATGATCACGAGCCCTCAGTACTACTTCTTTGAAAATGGATGGGATGCTACAGAAACCACAATCGAAAGCAAATAAGGGATAAAATAAAATTTTAAACTGAAAAGCCATTTAATGTCCCAGTTTCCTGTTCTTTCATGGAAAACAATTCCTGTTATATTTGGCAGTATAAATGTCCGCCTTTATAAATTTTGTAGATACCAGACTTGTGTAAAGTAAAACAACATTGCCTTAAGAAAATTGCCATGGACACTCAAAGAGCAAGATATTAGATAAAACAAAATTAAGTTGACTTGGAACACACAGTGTTTCTAGTGACTTGCTAATCCATTACCACAGAGGCTGCACTGGCCTGCTGCTTACTTAAGCCTTTTCATCAAGTTGTGCATTGTCTCGTGAAATAACATAATATACTTAAAAGTCAAAGCGTGTACAACAGCCCCCCAAAAAAACTTGGAACATGAATTCAAGCCGGAGATTTCCCCCCCCCAAATCCTTCCTATTGTTTGAGGTCCGGCCATCACCTTGGGGCTCACACCATCCCCTCACCAGCCACCCAAAGTTTGCTACCCAGTGAAGAAGTTGGAGATTTGCCAGCCAGGAAACTTTGTTTGCACAACCCCCTCTCCCCCCCCCAGCAAGGGCTGGGGATTCGAGGAGACTCCTCCGCCCAGACCTGTTTCTGGACAATAACCCTCAGGTGCCAAGAGCTCCAAGAGGGTCGAGGTGGCCAAGCCCCATTGTCTCAGGAAGATGCGCCCCAAAGCCACCTCCCTCATTCACGCCGCGCCCTCAGTGCAGCACCCGCCCGCACCCCGAGTTGGAGCGGGGAGGTCCGGGAAGGCCCCCAGCTTCCCCAGCCCACCCCGCCCTCGCTGGCCGACCCAGAAAAGTTCCGGCTGGGCTTGGGGAAAGGGACGCGGTGGGGGCGGGGGTGAGAAAGCGGCCTGAACTCGAAGGGTAAGGGTATCAGTCACTGCCGGGAAGGAAGCTCCGGCTTGTGAACTCTTCTTGAACCGAGATTTAAGTCTGCAGCCATAAATCACCGAGACGTAAACTCCGCCATTCAGCGCAGAGAGCGGCCGGTTGTGGCCCTGCTTACCTTAACTTCTGACGAGCGCCGCGGGCGCGGGCTCCGGCCCCCGGCCCGGCTCTGCTCAGCTGCCCGGCCGGGTCCCCTCGGCGCGGGACGGGCGCCGACCCTCAGCATCGGCCGAGACGGCGGCCGGGCGGGAGACCCCGAGGCCCGGACGCCGGCGCGTAGAGCGTGGCCGCCTCACTGCTCCGGCACCGCTCGCCCAGGGCCGACTGGGGCGGCTGGGACCCCCCCTCCCACCCACCCCACCCACCCACCCCTCCCCCACACCCCCGCCCCCTGCCCTTCCCGAGGGCAGCAGCCGCGGCCGGGAGATAAGCGCTGGCGCGGCGCGGGGCTCTGCCTGGGCTGGTGGCACCGACTTGGGTATGTTTCTTATGAATGTTCCACGCGGAGCAGCGTCTGGTCGGGGGGTGCGGTGGGGGGTGCTTGGGGCGGGCGGGAGGGGAGACCGCGCAAGCTGGGGAAGCGCGGGCCGGCGTGGGGGATGGGGCTGAGGCTGGGGCGAGGGAGGGAGGGGAGCGCGAGGGGGAGCTCGGCGGCCTCCCCCCGCCCCCAGCGCCCTCCCTCTCCCCGCTCCCAGGCGTCACCAAAGTCCAGGAAAATTATGCTAATGAGGACAAACGGCTCTCACAAAGGGGCTCCCTTGCCGGCCTCTATTTCTTGAGGAATCTGAGGATCCACATAACCCAGTGCCCCGGGCACCTCCAGTTGGGGGCGGGGGAAGGGGGCGTGAGGGCAAGGAGAGCATGCAGAAGTGAGTTCCCCAGACTCGGGGCGCCCTCGTTCACCTGCCACCCCGAATACGGGCACCCAGAGCCAATCGCTAGAGGGCCGGGCCGAGCCCTTCCTGCAGAGACCTCCCCAGAGCCAACAGGGCTGTCTTCGGTTGTAATTCTAGGCAGGAATTGTTGGAGTCCTGGCAGCCGGAGCCAAGTGTCGGGGTGCGGGGGGGGGGGGGGGGTGGTGATTCGCGTTCGTCCCAGCAGCGAACCGGGACGCCCCGGTCTGAGGCGCACACAGGGTGCCCGGAAGCCTGGGTCTGCAGCTCACCTGCGCGCACTTCGCAGTACACACATGCAGCTCACGCACACGGGAAGGCAGGCAAAGCTCAGACCCCGACTCGAACCAACTGCCGCGGTCATCCTTCCCCTGGTCAGCGCACCGCTGCGGGGGGGGCGAAGGCGAGGGTGCCCGGTCTCAAAGCAACTTTGGCAGGGACGGTCCTGCTCCCCAAGCCTCCCCGGCGCCCCACGTCCTGAAGCCAAGCAAGCGGGCGCCGAGATGAGCGTGGCGGAAAGAGAGAAGCGGAGCTTTCCTGCAATTCCGGGGCGTCGGTGCGGGCCCTTCTCTGAGGAGGGTGTTAAAAATATAAGTAGTATGTTTAAACTGTCAGGGAGCCCAAGTGTCACCTTAGAGCAAAAACAAAGCCGGGGGAAAAGGCAGAAATCAAAAAGCACTGCGGGCCAGGGTGGCCTCATGCATACCAATGGTTTTTGTCATTTATGGCTGGGCAAGATTTATGACTCGGAGCCCCAAAGCTGTAAACAGAGCACAAAACAGCAAACACTTGCTCCTGGCGGCATATTGCGGCGGCGCAACTTGAAAGGGGGAGCCGGGCCGCGTGGGAGGTGAGAGCCGGCCGCGAAAATCCGCGCCGCGGCCTCTTCTCTTCAAACCCGCCCGCTCGGATGTGGCATTTCAAGAAAGGAGGCGTGGGTCAATGATCTACCCGCACTTTCTCCTCCAAACTGCTGACTCGACTCGCACCGCCAGCTGCCGGCGAGGCCAGCTCTCCGTGAGAACCTGCCCGGGAGGCGACGCGTAGGCCCAGCGCGCCCAGGGCTCCCACCTTCCCGGAGGCGCCGACTCTGCGCATGGCGCCGCGCCGGGCCTGGACCTGCGGGGCCGCAGGAGCGCGGCTCGGCCCAAGCGCCCGCTCGCCCCTGACGGCGGGCACAAGTGGGGCTGAGACCTGCAGACCGGGCTCTGGCGTCCCCGGCCCCGCGCCTCCCCGCTTTTGAAACCCAAAGGATCGATTCTGGAGCGAGCGCAGGCGAGCAGGTTAAAAAATAACAACCTAGGATGGCAGAAGGTTTTTGCTTGTTGGTTATCGGCTTTTTTCCCCCCTTGTCTTTAAGAGAAAAATGCCTCTTGCTGATTTCCGCCTCCAGAGCTTACCCACCGCTGCCGCCGCGCCCGGGCAAACCGCGCAGACCTCACCCGGTTCCGCCAAACCCCACGCTCTCTTTCTCTGCGGAGAGGACCCCTTGGCCCCATGGATCCCCCCCACCCCCGTGTTTCTGATCTCTCGTCCCAGGGAACTGGAAGAAAATGTTTTCTCAGCACTACAAGAACACTCGGAGCAGCGGAGGTGGCCGAAGTGCCTTGCCACCGTTCCAGGGGGTGTCCTGAACCCGGCGGAGAGGGCCTGGGCACCCCAGGCTGCCCGTGCATGCGGCGGGGGAGAGGAAGGTGAGGGGCACCGCCGGCAAGAAGAGGCACCGAAACCCCAGATGAGGAGGAAAACTGTTGAGGAGACAGCCTCGCCTGTCTGTGGGGGTGAGGCTGGCATTTTGAGGGTAGAAGGGGACCAGGCTTTTTAACAACTAAGAGTTGACTCTAGTGGAGTGGTTTTTAAGCTGTTCCTTAGTTGGATAATCAAGTCCTCCCTCCACAAACGCAGCTACTGGCCTCTTCTCCCTGTGCAAACTTGCATACGGGACCAGTGTGAGGGTCCATCCTTAGCTATTTATTCTGCTTGCTGGCACTGAAGCGACAATAAAAAGATGCCTCTAACAAACCTCTATTCCCTCTTTCAGTCTTTCTAGTGAAACTATATTATTTATGAGTCTTTAACTGGGTCAAAAATGTGCCAGAACTGGGTCATAAATCATATGAAATGTTGACAAGTAATTGAACAGCAATTAAAGCTTACATTTTATTTCCAAGGGGTGTTTTAGAGCACTCGAAACGGCCCCGGTTAAACATGGTTACTGCGGAGGCTGGCATAGGGGAGGGCGGGCATGGCCCTTCCATTGTGGGGAAGTACTAGAGGAGGGGAAGCCTGATTTGATTTTTTCCCCCAAGTACAGAAAGAAAAAAAAAAATTAAGTCGAAGGGGGATAATCCAATTGCCATCTCCTTGTGGGCACCCTTTTCCCTGCTTCAAGAAGCAGAGGAAAGTGGAATTGCTTCCATCTTTCCAAGGAGTTTCCATTCTTCCTGGGAGTGTGGGGTCCCCAAAGCCCAATTAGCTCAGACTTTCCCAGGGATTTAAAAACACACACTTTAACTCATCTGCCTGCATCAGGGGCTCCCACTCTGTTCCTGGGGCTGGGAAGCCGCGGTGATGTCTGTCTTTGCATCCCGAGGACTCTGCCTCTAAAGCGTAGTGTATCGGCTAGTGTTTGAACTCTCCCAACCAGTGGTGCCCAGATCCGGCACCCAGACGAAACCCAAATCCAGCCCCAGCTCCCTTTCTCCTCCATCTCTACCACTCCCTGCTTCGGGCTGTCCAGCACGCTCACCCCCACCTCAAGCGTCTCCTAAATCTGAGCTGTCTTTCTCCATCCCTCCCAGGCAGAGGGTGCTTGGGGAAACAATGGCGCGCCCTCCCGGGTCAGCTCCTTGGATGCCGTGTGTGTGGGGAAGCCTGCCCTGCAACCCAGCACTGAACACAGTGGCGGGAAGCATCATCAATAAAATGGCAGTGCATCTGCACATTTCTCTCATCGATTTCCCTCTTCTAGCTGCTCAGGCTGCCCAGGTCAGCCCTAACCCTTCATCCCAGCCGGAAAACATTGCCAACTGGGGAGAAAGTCCCCTTCTCACCTACCCAGCCCCCACTCCCTCCCCGAGGTCTCGCCTGCCCCGTGAGCTCCGCAGCCGGTATTCCAGGACCCTCCCTGTGCCTGAGGCTCAGCTCCTGGGAGTCCAGCCCTGCCCGGTGCAGTGGACAAAGCCAGCCTCATGCTGGAGGCCACCGGGCCCACCTATTAGCCCCCAAGTGCCCCCTCCTCTCCACCCCCCAACACTTTCTAGGGCATTAAACTCAGAATCTGAGACGCTACTGGGAATCTTTCAAATGGTTTCAGTTCTAAAAGAGAAACAAAGGAAGAGAGAGGCTGAGGGTCCTGTCCATGAGCCAGGGTCTCCTCGCCTGACCTTTGTCTCTCACGCCCATAACTCACTCTAGATATGAACAATCGGCGGAAATACCTTAAAATAAATTCCATCCTCCTGGTGTGGCCTCGAGTCCCATCAGCTAGCTCGCCCAGAACTGCTCCATGAGCGCTGAAAACTGCAACCCGCTCGGAGAACGATCTCCGGAGAAGGGGAAGGAGAAGGAGGAGGTGGGTATGGGGCGGTGGGGGGGGGGGGGAGCTCCTGCTCTGTAGAGAATCTAGAAAACGTAATCACAGGCGAAGCCTGCCTGGGTCTCCGCTCCAAATGCCACAATAATGCGCGGTATTATGTGCTCACGTGGTCATACGTCAACTTAAATCCTTTTATTTGAAATAGGGAATCACTGAAGGAACTAGGTTTCCAAGCAGAACATTTAGCTTTGGGGGAGGGGCTTGACCAGTAGCAGCTAAGAGTTCTGTCTGGGTGGTAGGACACTGGGGGCCACCCCCCATGCATGCCACACAAGGTCACTTATCTCCATTTACATTTCTTTACACACTATCCAAAAACAAGCAAGACAGCAAGTATTTCTGTTCCTATTCTTAGAGACCACTTTCCTTAAGGCCTCTCACCCACCGTCGCACCGCGGAGCACAAGCTCCCTCCCCCCACTCCTCTCCTCTGGCCCACAGGCTATTATATCCAAAGGCAAGAGCCCAGCCCAGAGACCACTGGCCCGGTCAGCAGACACCCTCAGGTCCTCACGGGTTGCCATTGTATGGAGTTTGCTAACACCCACGCTGTACACCACACCCACTGGAGAAACCAAAAAGGCCTATAATTACCTGACAAAAGGTTAAACTATCTTCTCAAGTCCAGCTGCCCTTGTTCAATGGGAGCCCTTTAGGGAAGATGTGCTTGGTTGTAGAATCCTGAGTTGCATTTGAAAAATCTGCAGGGATCCAATGCCCAGGCCCAACCTGCATTTATGTGTTTCTTCAGTGCATAACATGAGTGATACATGAAATTGTTGGTTTCTAAAGATGAAGAGTGCAAGGGGGAAATGAGCTAATTGTCTCTGCAATAGAGAAAAAAGAAGAAAAACCAACCTTCACTAAGCCCCTGGTGTTAATCTACAGGACAGCCTGGGACCTTCCGTGCAGGCGGGTCTGCCTGCCCTGTCCTGCCCTGCCCTAAGACAGCTTCGTGTCCATCAGCAGAAACTGAGCTGATGAGAAAGAACCAGGCTGAAACAAATAAACTGCCCCCTCCAGGCTCCACCCCTGCTCCTGCCTTCTGCCTGGTGACACTGCCTGCTGATTCCAACATTTCACGCTTTCAGGAGTTCCTGTTTTCCAGGCTTAGTTTGTGAACTTAGAGTGCTCTGAGGCCGGTGAGAGCCTCATGCCATATTCTTTTGTTCTTCCACAGTGGGTCTTCAGCTGGCTGTGCCTAAGTGTGCACTCACTTGTAGCAACTACAGGAGGCTGGGCTTCCCTGGAGGGGAGGGGAGGGGGTCAGGTGAGAATGGAGGCCCTCAGTAAGAGGGGCTGGTAATGGGGGCATCCACATCCAAAGGGCATAACAGAGGAGACCTAATCCCCTGCAAGCCAGCCCTGGCCCACGCTGGGGGCAGCCAGGTTCTGTCTGTGGTATAGCTGTGTGCACTCTCACAGCTCCAACGGAAGGCAAAGGCTGGAAGGTGAGAACCCAAAGTGAAAACTTGTCCCTCTCTGGTTTGGAGCTGGGGACAGGACCTGCTCCCCAAGGACTCAGTCACCCTCGCTGCCCTCTGCCCCCTTAGGCGCTTCCCAGCCTTTCACAGTGAGCTCTCCATGTGCCCTGGGAAGTGACTTGGAAGTACCGCTAGAAGTATTACTGGCAACCTTGCCCAAACACATAGAGTTTCTGCAGAGGCATCAACTCAAAGATGAGAAAAGGCCGCCTTCAGAACTCTCAGAGAAGTCTTGAGCAAACTGAAACTCTTGAGGCCATAAATCAGTGGGAGAAGTCCTTGGGACCGCTTCAGAGAAATGCCTTAACGCCAGGGCCCAGAGGCATCTCAGCGACAGCCTGAGCCCCCAGTTAATGGTCCAACTGCTGTTTAACAATTAACACTAACGGCTTGGGGTGGGATAGGGTGATTTGATGGGATGAGAAGAGGGAAATCAAGGGAAATGTAATTTTTGAGGTTAAAAATGGCTTCTCTGGGGCATCTTGGGCAAGGCAAGGAACAGCAACCCGCCAAAGGGCAGGGGAAACAGCAACGGAAAGCCTTGCTCAACCACTCTGAATTCTGCTCTGTGGAGCGAAGCGACTGGCCTTTGAAAAACCCAGCTGCTAGTCCCCCTGCACTCACGCCACCGGGCCAGAGCTGGGGTCCCAAGCTGCTCCAGGCCACCAGAGCCAAAACAGGGGGAATATTGACTTGGAAGGAGCAGGCAACCAAGGATACAGCTCGTTAGTCAATATTTGCAAGGCTGTTGGCAGATTAGATAGATCTGTGTTCAAACACTGCAATCTGATTTCTCTATCAAAAATACACTTAACATTTTTGTCCCTTTGGTTAGCTCAAGTGATTTCTCTATTCAGTATCAAGTAAGGTTCTCTTAGCCCACTGTGTGTGTGTGTGTGTGTGTGTGTGTGTGTGAGAGAGAGAGAGAGAGAGAGAGTGCACGTGTGTGTAAATGACAGATCATTATTTAACATGAGATAGTTCCTGTGGGTACAACTGCAGCACAAATGGGCTGCACGTTCTCTGGACACATGTGTGTGTAGACTGTGTGTTAGACACATGGCCCCAAACTCCTGAAACTATTTATACATGCCTTGTTCTGTGCTTTGCAGAGATCCAAATCATATATGCACAGAGTTGCAAAGTACTGAAATGGTCCATCTACATGTAATATAAACAGACACACAGTAGCCAAGAAAGTAACCCAACCTTGCTAGTACTCTGTTTACTTCCTAACTGATAAAATAATTGAATCCAGAACACCACACCAGCCTTATGGTAACCTCTGAAGAGCATGTTGCAACTAATCAACAATCTGATATCTATGCGGAGCCCAAATTTTAGGGAAGACCTAGGCCTAGCGAATAGAAAACAAAATCTCAAGACTTTCAGAAAAGCAGTAATTTTGAAACAACAGAGCAAGCTCCTGCCTCCATAGGAAGCTTCTGAAAGCTATTCCAACAGCCCCTCCCCCAAATAGGCAAGTAATTTATGGATCTTTTACAAGGTAATAAACCACAGTAATTACCTCCCTGCATCCCAAACTAAGGGAACAAATTAAGCCAGAACTTGAAAAGAATTCTAAAGCGTTTTCCCTCGTTCCAAATAGGAAAAGAAAACGTCCAGACTTAGAGAACGCGAGCTTTTCCTGTACAAGGACCCGCGGATCAGCCCTGCTCCAAGAACCAAGACCTGAGACGGCCGCCGCGTTCAAAATGCTACAGCAGCTTCCCTCGTGCCAAGGAAAAGCAAAAGGCTCACAGAACCTGTGAGGCGCAGAGACACAAGGACAGACGGCGGTTTCCAGAACGCACTGCCTCCGCCGCGGCCTCGGCAGCCCGGGAGAGCAGCCCTCGCAGAGGCCGCCGCCCCCGTGGCCTCCCTTTGCCCTGGCCTTGCTCTTCCGTGCAGCGGTGGGTTTGGGCTTGCAGGAAAGAACAAGCACACCCCACGGACGCCCCCCAGCCTCTCTTTGGCTTCAGTAACCGCCGCCCCTTCCGCCTTTCGCCGGCTTCGGGGCAGACTCTTTGTCTGCCTGGAGCCCCGCATGGTCGGGGCGCGCGGCGGAAGGCAAGCGGGCTCCAAAACTCCTGCGAAGTTAAATATTGACCAGAACGTCTTTAGCCAGCTGCAGCCAGCAGGAGCCGCCCGCATCAGTCCCTCCCCGCCCGTGGCGAAGAGTTTTGGCGCAGCGCTTACCTCCAGCGATGTTTAAGTCGCAGCCAGGAATCGTCTCCAGCCCCAGGCGCTCGGGGAACCGCCTCGTCCGGTGTCCAGACTCTGCGGACACACACACAGCGGAGGGTGAACGGTGACCGCGAAGGAAGGGAGCTGGAGGAGCCGAGTTGGAACCGCGGCCTGCGCGGGCGCCAGGGTGGCCCCGGGGATGGCGCGGACACAGAGGAGTCGCCAGGGCGCTCGTCCATGCGGCGCACTCATAGCCCGAAATGTTCCAGTCTACAAATGGCCTGAAGATGGTGATTTATTTTTGGAAAATAAATACATACTCCATCTCCGCACCCATACTTTCTCCTTTTCTTTCTTTTCTGGGGGTGGGGGGGTGTGCTGAGGAAGGGGGATGGGCAGGACACGGACTGTACTGGACAGAGGAAGGCAGGGTGGTGGAAGAGGCTGCGCTGGGAGCGCTGCTGCTGTACCCCAACTTGGGAATGTGAACGCTGCTTTATTTTCTTTTGCTAACAAAGGGAAGCCTTGTGTGGGAGCCTTCAATCACCGACTCTCCCGAAACCTCCGAAACCTCGCTAATAGTGTGCATTTCTGTTGGCGGGAAAACAGACCCCTGCCCAGTCCACAGGCCAGAGACAGTCTTGGGGGATTTTTATCTTCTGGTTGATTCACACCCTGGCCGCAGTCACCTCTTGGTGTTGGTGGCCCATTGGACTCCCGCTGGTGCACAGTCCCTCGGAGCAGGCCAACTGAGGGGGCTGTAGACTGGGCAGGACCCGGCTGGTGGTGCCTGCTGAGCAGCAGGGTGCCTGCTCAGGCCAGCCTTGCACAGCAGCCAGAGGCCGGCTCCACTCCCCCATCCTGCTGCAGTCTCATCATGCTTCCACGCTTGCAACCCTCTCTTGCCCTCTGACAGCAAATGGTCCCTCAGCCCTCAGCCAACTTCCTGGGGAAAGTGCCAAAGTCTCGTCCTTTCGCGGGGCTCTGCCTGGCTGGGCCTCCGTGGGCCAGTCTCCTTGTACAGCCTGCCCCGCTCCTCCTTTAGCCAGACCAGGTAACCTCCCCACATGCCAGCCTGCGCCACACCGGCCCTCTGCTGTCCGTCCTGCATCCTTGCAGTCCTGCTGATTAGCGCTCAGAGGGGCTAGGGAGTAGCTGAGGAGTCCCCTGAGCCTGGGCTGTGGAGCCCAGCCCGCTGAACAAGTGGCCACCAACCCGTAGCTGCCCTGGGCCACCACTCCACCCACAGCACTGCCCTCTGTCAGCCTTGGGGACTCAGAATCCTTGCTGGGCCTCTTTCTCTTTTTTCAGACTCACCCATTGTAGCCCCAAGGAGAGTGCCCCCTGGGCTTAGAGGCTCCAGGCCTGACCCTGAGCCAGGTGGGGCTTAGCCATCCTGCACTTTGGCACTCAGCTTCACCCGGGAAAGATCGGTCATGCTGCCGTCCACCACCACCCCCGCGCGACGCTTAGGAGTATTATAATTGTTATGGTTATTATTATTGTTGCTATTTCCCAGTCTAATATTCATGACTGCTGCTCCTCATAAATCCTTCAGACTAATGAGTCAAAGAGATGTTGCCCAGGTCTCCTGGCCCGCAATGGCCGCCTCCGCGGCCTCTCTCTGCGCGCCTTTGGCGGTGGCTCGCTCCCTCGCTCGCTCTGCGTGGGTGATTTATGAACGCCGGGAAAATTGAACAAAGCCGCGCGCCCGTGTCCGGCGGTATCGCTGCAGCCTTCCCCAGCGTGAATGAGAACATTACCAACTGCCTGCGCATCCGTCCCGCTTCATCAGCAGGGCGAGAGGTGACCGCAGACTGCCCGAGCCCCGACTCACGTTTCCCCCGACGACGACGACAACGACGACGCGGCGCACTCCCCGCACTGCCAGAAAAGCCTTAGGACCCCACCAGGGTCCGTCCCCGCTCGCGTCCTCCCGGCCGGCCAAAGGGGACGCTCCTCCCTTCCCAAGGAGTTAAAGGCTCTTGGAAATAAATCTGAGGATGTGTGTTTGTGAAAAATCAAATAGGAAGTTGAAGTCTCACTTATGAGAGATTCAACCCTAGTGAGGCCCAGCGACTCCCATCCATTCCTGATGAGCTGCATTAATTATTTAATGAGTCACGTGACCTCAAAGATTACAATTTCAATATCTCCTTCCAACAGGCTAAACCTTTATCAGCTGCAACCAGGGCCCTTGTTTGGCTCTTCTGTTCCTTAGGCCTCCCCACCTAGTCAGCCCTTGTGCTGGGTCCAGGGCAAGCCATGTCATTGAGCCACTAGGGTGAACGGAGCAGAATTAGACATCCTGGGACCAGGAGCACCCTGGACAGGGAGGGGCCCACTGTTCTCCCAGGCGCTGAGACGCCCCTCCCCCCGGGCACAGTGGTCAGCCCACCTGTCTCCATGCAAGGATTAAGGGTCTGGTAGTATCATTTTCCTCTGCAGCTTTGATGGTACATCAGGCAAGAACCCTCCCTTCTTCCCTGCTGCACATGTCCAGTGTAAGCCAGGGTAAGACCAAAGCGCTCTGTTCAACTTGCATGCTCAGGAACCTGAGACACATTGGGAGGTGGCTCACTGGGCTTCCTCAATTTCACCTGTAACAGAGAAGCTGGAAGCGAAGGACCCGAGATCTCTTTCCAACTGGCCAGTCTTTGAATCTGGGACTCTCAGCCCCAGGAATTGCCCCCAGAGAGGGGCTGTCCTGAAGGGACAGCTTCCTGAGTTCAGTGCCTTCAGAAGAAGAGATGCTAGATTCCAAGTCAGGAGATACAGGCCAGAGGTGTCACAGTACCCCCAGCAGCATCCTGATGCTGTCAAGATGCACCCCACACCCCTCCTCCTCCTATTGTTTCCAGCCCATGTTCTTCCAGTGTGAAGCTGGGTTATCCTTGGGCCACTCTATAGTATGGAAAAGGCAACAGGACCAGCAGCTGGGAACGGTGAGTCTGTCTTCTTCAATACAGAACTGTGCCTTGGGCTGCAGAAACTAAGGTAGTGCGAGAATGGCCTACTGCCTAAACAGAACATCCGCATTCACGTGGGAAGCACTAGGTTTCTGTCGCTATATTGATTTGGGGTGTGTCGGGGGCTCCTTTCCTTCCTTCCACTCTAAACAGTTACTGGGACTGCCAGAGAGACAGCAGTGAGATAAGCAGCACAGTTTGGAAGTTTTGGGGGAACTGGGGGACTGAGAAGGAAAGGTGGTGCCCACCCCCTGGGGAGCAGGGAAAGAGGTAGAGGGAGTGAAGCACCCCAGGATAGCTGGCTATAGAGGCAGAGAGGCTGTGCGGAGGGCCCGCCCCCATCTATCTAAGTAATCTTCCCATGAGCTCCATCCTGGGTATTAAGTACTCTACTATGCCTGTCACAGTTGAATTCCTGCTGTAATAAAACACCGGGTATATCGTAGATTTCAGCAAAACTAGGGAAGAAAGCCTGCAAAGTGCCATTTTTCTTCAAGGGGGAGAGTGTTAAGTACTTAATTCAAACTGTGACCATTAAAGTGTCTCCTATCCGATTTAGGTTGATTTCAGATGTTGACAAAACTTTTATCTCTGGAGTCATGCACAGCTTGGCTCTGTGACTAAAGCAGATGAGTGTGTATTGCAGGGAGGGAGGGAGGAAGAGCAGGAGGAGAGGAGAGCCTGGGGAGGGTCACTTCGGTAGGAGAATTATAGAGCTTACAAAAATACTGTCTTTAAAGGTCAAGGGTTTGAGGGGCTAGTGGGGTGTGCTTTAAAAAAAAAAAAACAATTAATGAGATAGAAAATTTGTCCTCTCGGTGAACTCTTATGGTTGCCCTAGCAAAGGGCAGACAATGCCTGATTTTGTAGCACAAAGTAGGATTTTCTAAGCTCTTAAAACAGCCCTCTTAAGGGCCAAATCTGAAACAGGCAGAACACTGCAAAGAGATGACATGCTCATTTGGATCATTTTGGCTGATTCTGGTTTTGTAAAACCCACCGTAGCCTTAATAACCAATACAGCTTGCACAAAAATGCGATTTTGTCCTGGAATACTGGAGAAACGATCCTCTCTTCCCTTCCTGGATAGCGGATAAGAGCAAGTGAAAGAAAATCAGTCCTGTCACCCCATACAACTGCCTCCAGGGTGAAGCTAATGAATGCCCACTCCTCCTCCCCCACAAAGGAGAAATGGAAGAATTTACCTTAAACGCTGATAATCTGCCATCTGAGGTTTTGCAGCTTGACACTGAGTTTCCACCGAGGGTCCAGGCATTTTTTTTTTTTTTTTTTTTTGAGCAGACAGCCAAGATGCTGTGTCTTTGCCTGAGACCACAGTGTTTGCAAGGAGAGTCCTCTCTCGTCCACAGACTTTTCCCAGAGAATGCCTTTCAGAATTGCTGTTGAATTACAAAGAAGTATTTATTGTATGAGGTGATTAATGATTCCTGGGAAAATTGCTATTTTCAGCGTGATTTAATTTCGTTTTACAAGTGTGTGTAGCAGGGGGAGGGTTTATAAGTTTCAGCAGGGATCACAGTGCCTCCAGAAATCCCTGGCGCTCGTTCTCACCTTATAAAATGCATTTTATGCCACGTTTGCCCTGACTTGGGAGGGCTTGTGTGTATCTGTTTGCCCTTAGATTTTCTTTTTCTTTCTTCCCACATCTGGTTATTCATAGGTGCAGAAGAGATTGCTCTTGCTTGTAGCACACACTGGGGCAGCAGGAGTGAAAGTGGTACCAGCAGCGACACTGGCTAAAGGTTTGCCACTGACAGAAGAACATGTTGAAGATTCCCCTGAAGTTGTAGATATGTAAGCATTCCTTCCCATCTCTGCTAAAATTACACGACCTGAAAACCACTTTTTCAAGGCCAGGTGACAGTTCTGACATTCTGGGGCCAGTGTGCTTTGGTGTTCTGTGTTTTGTTACACAGTGCTCCCTTGTAGTAAGCACCACGTCTAAATCAGTAAACAAATATTAGAGACTTACAGAGATTGGGAAGTGGGTTTTGATTTTAACCTTTTGTATCTAGATCTCTGGGAATCTAGATCCCTAAGCATCTCAGAGAAGTGCCTCTGGCTCAGGGTTTGGCATTCTTCCAGCAGTGAACTCTACCATGTCCATTTTGTTTGGGGTTCACTTTGGGGTGTCATTATGCTTTTTCTTCCCCACCCCTGAAGAACTTTTGGAGGGTATATTGGGAAAATTCAATTTATTTTGAAATATCTCTTTTCAGAGAGAGAGAGAGAGAGAGAGAGAGAGAGAAAAGCAAGCAAACTAAAAATTTCCAAGCTACAGTTAGTGAAGAAGAACTTAAGAACAGCCAAGAAATGAAAATCAATCTCAACCCTTTGCACAAACTATTTTTTATCTCCTGGGAAACAGCAAATTAAGTGTGAAGGTGCAATAAATGCCAAAGGGACCTCTTCTTTCCAAGTGTGCTCAGAGTTCAGTGTGTAGAACAGCTGCAGAAGCTCCTGGGCCCGCTGCACTGCATGGTTTCACCTTTCATTGCAGAGAAGGACACGTTTCTATGCCTCACAGAGACTGCAAGCCTGGCCAAGTTTGGGAAGAAGAGGAGCCCTCTCAGAGCTCAAGAGCCTTCCTGCTCTTTGGAACCTTTCCACGGTGGGTCAAGCTTGACAGGAGCTCAGTGCAAGTTGCGCACACACGTGTGCCCATGCACACACACACACACACACACACACACTCACAAATTATGGAAGCAGTCAGAATACAAGTGAACACCACTCCAGCCACCTACAAGGTCTGAACATGGAAGGTCACATATCTCAATCCAGAGAGAATTTTTTTTAATGAAAAGCTTAAGAAACACAAATCTGTCTCAGATTTTTAATGTTTTTTTAAATGGAGTTTATTCTCAGCACATGGCTTTCTATACAGCCACATCACAATTCATACAGTTGCACACGGGTCTAAATGCACTTCCCTCTGCCCCTGGAGTCCGTGCCCCAGAATAAGACAACAGCTCTGTAACAATATCTTAAATAAATGCAAGGACAGGAAACTAACATGTCACGCCTACCATCAAAGTCTACACATTCTGAGAATTAAATAATCTTGTGAGGTCCACAATGTCTACTCATTTATTTCAGTTCAACACAAGCTTGCATGAGCTGCCTTAATAGAGGAGGTGGAAGTGAGGAAGGTAGGGAGAGGGTCTGTTTTCTCCTGCTTGCCACAAATACACAAGTAGGCATCCGCATCCGGTGGTCTGCAGGTCAGCAGGGGCTGTCCCACTGACTTCAGTCATCTCCAAAGTATCTATCTGATGCCAAGTGGCCCTTCTCAGGTGTCCACACCTGGCAGCCCGGCTCAGAGCAGCAAGCAGGCTGTCCCCCCATCCAGCTTGTGTACGACTGTTCTCTCTTGGATGGCAACCAGCACACACTTCTGAGGATAAGGTCTTCTTTTTGGTTAGCTTCTCACCAAGCTTGGCCTTTGTTTTGGTGTCTTATGGTCCAAGTGGGAAGGGGTGGATGGGGAACCAGGCGGGAGAGAGGATAGCAAGGGAGAGAAACTGATGTGGGTCCCTAATGAATTATATGGTGGACGGAATGGGTGTGGAGGCACCCGGGACTGGGTGGGAGTGGGGGTGTGGGCTCTGAGTTTGTGCTTTTCCGGGCTGGCCGGTGGAGGCCGAGTTTGTGGACCGCATCTTGGTGTTGGGCAGTTTGTGATCTTTCTTCCACTTCATCCTCCGGTTCTGAAACCAGATCTTGACCTGGCGCTCGGACAAGCAGAGTGCGTGGGCGATCTCAATGCGGCGTCGCCGGGTCAGGTAGCGGTTGAAGTGGAACTCCTTCTCCAGCTCCAAGACCTGCTGCCGGGTGTAGGCGGTTCGAGAGCGCTTGGGCTCCCCTCCGTTATAACTGGGGTTGACTGAACCCCGCAGAAGACCAGGGAGAAGGCAGTGGAGGAGAGGGAGAAGAGAGGAGCAGGGGGAGAGAGAAGACGGGGTGGGGAAGAGCAATTGGACATCATCATTATAGAATAACCTGACACCAAGTTCACGCAAGATACATAAAAACGGCAAAGAAAATGTTTCACAGGCTATTGGCAACGGGAAACACCCGAGAGCCATAAAGAACGGCGCTGGGCACTGGGGCTGAAGAAAAGCTTCAAAGACACAGGGCCTGAAGCCTCTGCCAGGGCAATTAAATTTATGGGGGCTATAATTACTGCCCTAACAGTTTGGCGTCTCGTAAATCTCCCGATAAAGGGACCCTGGGTACAAAAGGGTTCTCATGTTGGGAGCAGGCGGCTGGCTGGCGCGCACAGCACACACCCACAGCCCACCGCAGTCCGGGCCGGACGGGGGCTCCCCTCCCGAAGACCCCCTTCCCCAGGGCCTCTCCCCGCTGACCCCCCGGCCCGGCCCCAGCCCACCCTCGCGCGCCTCCCCGGCGGCGCCACGTACCGGCGCTGACATGGATCTTCTTCATCCAGGGGTACACCACGGGCTCCTTGCCCTTCAGGCCCGGCGGGCTCTTGTCGGCCAAGAGCAGCGGGCACGCGGGGGCGCTGCCCCCTGCCGGGACGCCCGGGGTGGCAGGGGCGGCCTCGCAGCGCCGAGGGGGTGCGGGGGGCGCCGCGCGGTGCTGCGGTGCAGGCGGCGGCGGCGGCGGCTGCTGCCGGCCAGGCTGCAGGACGTGGCTCGCGTGCAGGCCGTGCGCGGGGCCCTTGGCGTGCGCCGGGGGCTGCTCTGGCTGAGGCGGCCGCCCGGGGCTGGCGCCGCCGCGGTAGCCATAGGGGTAGGCGGTGTCCGCGGCACCGTGCGCGGGGTAGAGCGCGGCCGCGGGGTAGGCGGGCTCGCGGGTGGCCCGCGGCGCGTAGTAGGTGGCGGGGGGCTCGCGGCTGCCGCCCGCGTGAGGGAGCGGGGGCTGCTGCGGCGGCAGGTGCTGGCTCGCGGGCGCCGGGGGCTGCTGGTAACCCGGGCCCCCGCCCGGGCCGCCGTCTCCGCCGCCCGGGCCGCTGTGCTGCGCGTACTCCTCGAAGGGAGGGAACTTGGGCTCGATGTAGTTGGAGTTTATCAAAAACGAGCTCATGGTCATTAATTTGTGAAGTGCAAAAATACTAATTTTTCTCGCGTTGTCGTTTTTCTGGGCTCGCCGAGGCCCCTCCCCCTCTCTCCTTGCTTCCCATCCCCCTTTCCCCGGCGCCCTTCCCCTCCCCCCGCTGTCAAGTGCCCACCCCTCCCCCTCCCGCCGACGCCTCCACCAAAGTTCGCGCCGCTCCGCCCCCGCGCGCGCACGCGCGCGCGCGCGTTCTGCCTCGGCCCCGCGCGAGCCCCGCCCCGAGGCCCACGTGCAACGCCCCCGCCAATGGGCGCGCCGCGCGCGCGGACCCGGATCAGGAAACGCGCGGGTGGGTGATGGATGCGACTGTCCGGCCCCGAGGTGGGGGGAGGGAGCGGGTGCTGTGGTCCCCTAGCCCCCCAACTTTATTCCCACTGGAAATTCGGGGGCCTGTCGGGCTGTCGGTCCTCTCCGGGCTCTAGGCCTGGGCTGTTTCGGGCCTAGGCTGCAAGGCTCCCGGGCGGCAAGCCCAGTGCTGATCCCGGGCCGTATCCAGCCAGGCCTCCCGTCCTGAGGGTTCGAGTCCGCCTCGGGGAGGGAAGGGCTTTGGAACCAGAAGGCACCCTGGCAGTTATCCTGGTCCCGGAATAAAACGAATGAGGCCTGCGGACCCGTTTTCTCACCAGCTGAGCCCTCTCCCTGTCCCCTGCTCGCTGCCTGTGCCAGCTTGGAAAAGCCTAATGCGACCCGCCCAGGTCGGGTGGCAGGGGAGCTTGGAGAAACCGACAGAGGGATGCACCGCGAGGCTGTTCCAATGTGACTGCATGGCCGCGTCGCGCTGTTGCCTTTTAGAGACAGCGTCTGTTTAGTCAGACAAATCCGGAGCCTTCCTGGTAGCGCCTAATTTGACGGAGGTGTGGAGGTGTCGATGAGAACGCTACCTATGCGGGTGTTTACTGGGGGAGAGTGAGAGAGACGTGGTCCGAGAATGCAGAATGCGGATGGAAGCGAGCGACGCCACCACAAGACCCGAGCTGCGAACCCCTAAGTTCCCACTTCAGAGCAATTCCCAAGCAGAAACAAGCTGAGGGTAGGATAAGCCCCTAGCCCGGGCCGATCGCCAATGGCGGATGACACTTCTCCAGCTAAGAATTTTGTTTTCCCTTTTGGACGCCTTTGTAGCTAAGGCTAGAGTTACGTTTACAGCACAGTCTATAATTCCTGAATTGCTGAAAATTAGCATATAAACGGTATCAGTAGCTCTGGAAAAGAGGGGACCCTTGCCTGCCATTTGGTAATTGAAATTTGATAGGTAAACTAATTACACCATTATTAACAAATACATTACTTATTAATCTCGCCTAATGTTGATCTTTGAAGTAAATACTTCTGTACTGTGTACTTCCCCCCCCCCCCCCTGCGTAGCAGACACACCTACATCCTTTAGTTTTCAGCCTGGAGGAAAGCAGTTGGAACTAGCATAGTCACCATTCTAAAAACACTTTCATACTGGCATGCAAACCAGGGATTTTTCAGCTGGTTCACCGTAGTTGATTTTTTTAAAGAGCAGTATAAACAGCCTTCTCACAACTGAGTCTGGAGAGCAGTCAAGGAAAGTTATAGCCTAAGCCTGGAGACACTTCAAAAAGCATGTCAATCCTATCTTCATTTATATCGGTTACTCATATGAGTTACTAAATGCTGGAATATATCCATTTGATGGATAGTCATTTAATGCTTAGCCACATAAAGCCTATTATATGGGTCTAATCTTTAAACTAATATAGGAAAAGAGGTTAAAAAAGGGATCATGTTAGCTTTCTAGCTGGAATCACCCTGAAGTGGTACAAAGAGGTTTTCCACAGTGGGTGTGTGTGTGTGTGAGAGGAGTGCTGTCCGCTGACACAAGGCACCCTGAAAATTTTTTGTTTTCAATGAAATCTGAGCCACAGACAGAAATCCACGGTGAGTGTAATCTTTAGACATCCTCTCTAGACACAGGGAAAAACCTAGCCTGTGATAAAGCTGCCTAAACCAATCTCTCTCCCCAGCAAGAAAAATAATTTATACGTAGATTGTACTATATAGTATAAATAACATACAAGGGTACCATGTATTACAAATCTAAACTGTAAGCTTGGTGGTGGGGGGGTGGCAAGGAAACCTTGCCCTCCTCCTTGTGTCATCGCCTTGAGCACTAGGGTCTGTGTAATATTATCTGAGGACACTAAAACACAAAATCCATGCTGTTTAGCCTCAGAACCTTCTAGGGAGTTTCTATTTTTAAGTATTAAGGAGACACGGACACTGTTTTGTATATGGTTAACCCAAACGAGTGAACTGTGCCTGTGTTTCGTGAGGTTCTATTACTTTAGGAAGATGGGCTTACACAGAATCCCCCAAGGCCTGTAACTTGTCTTTGCGGTTCGTATCATAAACACAAACGGAGCCAGGACCACCAAGTGTTATCTCACACACCGACATTTTGACATTTTACTGCAAGATTTATGGCTGTAATAAACAATCTCAGTACCTTTTCTGAACCTTCCACAATCTCCCTTTGCAAGCCATAGCATCATTCCACTGAATCAAATAATCTCTTTAAAAACATTAAAAAAAAAAAAAGAAATACCTCTTGCAGTTATATAAAATTCAAGACACCAAAGTAAAGCCAGGAAGAAGCTAACTCAATTAAAAAAAAAAAAACACACAACAATAACAACAACAAAAAACCTGAAGTTTACCAGCATCATCTCACCCGGGAAAACACGGGGTGCCCTGAAGTGGAGCAGAAAGGGAGCGTGCTAATCTTCGCACACCAACTGGCTCCAGTCCTAAGCGGGGTGAAGCGTTCTCCTTTCTTGGGAAACTGGTAAGCACATTTGCTCAATTCCACGAGCAGGGATAACATATATGCCCAACAAAAGCTTTCTTAAAATCCCATTAAGTGAAGTAACTTTTCATCATGTCTTCACATCCCAGATGGAGAAGGAGAGCGAAAGCAGTCCGAGAGAGGGAGGGCAGAGAGGGAGGCAGTGTGTGCAGCTTGGTTTGAATCTGATTTGAATCATTTTGAATATATTTGGAACAGCCTTCCCTCTTGAATGCAACCCTGTCCCAAGTTTCAAAGTGACCGAACAGTGACACCGTGTGCATTTTGTTTCTTATTAATCTTACACATTGACAGTCTTTGTTAAATCACAAGGCGCGCCCTTCACCAGCCGACATTTTCATATTTGTTAGACGCGCTGACCTGAAGTTCACCTCGGCCTTGGACTTTGCGCTTCTAAAAGGTCTATACAGTGTCTTTTAGAGAGCAGGGTGCTTTGCCCAGGTCACTCCTTCTCAGGAAAAACCAAGGGGAAAAGGCAAAGGAAATGTAAACGTTATGGAATGTATTGACTGTATTTGTCCTTTGTTCTTTAGAGCCAGAGTCCCCAGACCGTTCCCTATCTGAAGCCAACAGGGGAATGGCAGAATTTCAGAGTGTCTCATGGTGGCATTTGAGGGCTTTTCTCGATGGCCATGAGGCATATGATTTTAAAGGGATAACACTTTATCAGCCATTTGACCAGTTAATTATTTGGGGGCTGATTTCCTTGCAGTAGTTAAAAATAATCAACACCACCCAGACATAAGGGCTGAAATTCACATTAGGATTTTACATGAATCTAATCAGGGTTGTATGAGAGGCCTGAAGTTCCAAAAAAAAAAAAAAATTCCTCCAAATAATAAAGAAGTAACCTCAGCAAGTACCATTTTCTTTCAAGGACTAGCTGAGAAATATCTGTGATCATCGAAGCTGACATGTTTCTAAGGGGTGGCACGTTTTTAACCAAAAGCACAATAAAGAGACTTTCTCAGAGATACTTAATTGTCTTGGTGGTAACCACCAAGGGTGTGCAGGGTTCCTCATTTCAGCAGCCCAGATGTGGTAAAGTGCTCACTGCTGTAACAGCCATCACCACAGTTGTTTCTGTTTTGTCTGGCAAAACCCCATTTGGCTCCAAGCTCTTGACCAGAGTGGAAACTACACATTGCACAGTAGAAGCACCCTGGTCACTTCCATGAAGGCAGTGTTTGGGAAATATTTACTACCGAACATACCTGGCACAGTTAAATCCCACCAGCCAGCATATATTGGGATGAACGTAACTATCCCTACAAGCACTACATTCTGAATGGTTGAATTAGCTTATCTTGAAAAGTGAAAAGGAAAAACCTAGCAAAAATAGATCATCTTTCTCTTCTGTTTGCCTGCACTGATCACTTGAAGGTCAATACACAGGAAAGGAAAGTAAGTCCCTTGGAAAATAGAATCTAATGGTGCCAACACTAAAGCTAATCTAGATGCATGAAAAATAAAATATTGTTTAGCTCGGCAGTTGCAACTCACACATGAGGGCATGGTTCCAGTCTGCTTCCTTAATACACTGTTCCCTTTCTTGTCCACTCTCCCACCCCTTCCTCCTTAGCTCCCTACCTCTCGCCTTAGTCTTTTTTATTATTATTCCACATGTATTTTTAAAAAGTATTTTCTGTCTAGCAGAAGCCTGACATGGTGGTCTTATAGAATGGCCTGGGATCTGTGGACTCCATCCTCCTCTGCATTCTCCACAGCTCAGTTATTTGCTTGCAGATTGGAATGTTTCTCTTGCGTTCAGTTGTGGTTTAATAAGAAACGCAACAAAAAAATCTCCAACAATAGGGACATTTTCATGGCTCCAATAAGCATTTTCTTGCTGGTGGTGATGGTGGCAGAGGGGGTCTGGTCCCTATCTGGAGGAGTCTGCTCCTTCCTTTCCCTCCCCAGTTCTGAGGAACCTTTGCACTCAGTGAGCTGCAGTTTCAGAAACACATTTTCTATATCTGAAAACGGCAAAGAATACATTTTGCAAGAAATGCCTGTGTTTGCCCTTGTTCTCACACACTTTAGGGGTCATTCTACACATTAAAAATAAACAAACAAACCTGACCAATCAAAATCACCTTTTTAAAATAAAGGCGGTTTCCTGCACCCTTCTCTTGCCTTTGAAGGTTTAATGGGACTTTGGAAACTTGCTATGTTATTTCTTAAAGATCCACTGATGAGGGCTGAGTGTTTTTTTCTCCCATGTGGCAAAACCACAAACAGACTCTTTGGTTCTCCACCATGTAAGGTGTTGGTGTTTGTTCCAGTAATCTATGCCTATTTACCTGCTGCTAGTCTCTCAGAATGGGAGTGATAATTCAAGATGAAATACAGCATGTATTACTCTTGAAAAGAGGAATTTTCTATCCTTTCCTCCGTAATTGAGGTCATTCAACCACTAGGGTTCACCTGGAGTCCATACGGAGATGCACGCGTCACTCTGAGCCATTTTATCTTTTGTGCTGATAGTCAAGATCGCAGCTCTAACATTGACATCAAACTCTGTCTGGGCAGATGACTAAGAGTGCTACACAACGTAAACTTTTGACCCTCAACTTTCTGACCTGCCGTTGTAGCGCACCAACCACAAAGATACACAAAGCGGAGCCTCTCTTTCCAGGGGGAAGGGGCCCCCTAGGATCTCAGGACGCCCTGCTTCTGCCACCGCCTTTCAGAATTAGAAGTCAAACTGCCTGTTTGTGTGTGTTTGCGATTGCATTTCCTGTCAGATCAGCCTCCTATCTGTTTATCAGCACTTAGATAGGAACTGGATTAACTTGAAATCACTCCTGCTTCCCTTTACAAGGAAAATTTGGAGTAAACAGGAGATCCTTGGAAAAATCAAAAGAAAGGAGAAGACAGAGGAGCAAGCAGGCAAGAGGTAGGAGGTGGAGCCTTTTTTCCTTTATTTAGAAATAAAGACGCAGCCCTAATTGTTGGGCGAGCTGGCCCAGGCTGGCGAGTTGACTGTGAACTTGTACTAAAGCGTGCTCTGCTGGCGATTCCTAGGGTGTGCAGATTTATCTTCTCTGCATTTACTTAACCTGGCAGTGAACTGCGCGGGCCTCATTTGTTAGGCGATGACAGACTTCACCTCCAGCAGGGGCTGCTTCACAAAATCGCAATAATTACCCAATAACCTTCATAACAAATATTATTACTGAAAAGGCTGGTTGGTGGGGAGGGGACTTAGGGGGAGAAAGATGCATTTCTTTGTGAAAAACACCAAACAAAACAGACCTAGGCATATCAGCCAGTTCTGGGGCTCAGGAGGGCTTGGACTGAGGCTGTCCTCTCCTAGATTGGGGGGGGGTAGCCTATGCTGGCCCCCTCAGCTCTGCCTGGGAGTCCTTGCTAGAGTTTTGTCATTGACTGGCAGGAATTTCCCCTGTTAGAAGCCAAAGGGATGGAGCCCAAAATGCTTGGCACCCTGCATAGTGGGCAAGCCCTGGGCAGAACCCCAGCAAAGGCTGGGGGAGGCTGCGAAGGAGAGCCTTGCAGCTGAAAGAATTGTTTTCCTTGTTAGCAGCCCACCTTGGAGGGTGGGGGCGGCCCTGCCTCCTAGGATGCAGTCCTCTGCAAAGCTCCACAAATGAACAGGATTGTGTGTCTGGTAGGAACAAGATTGTGTGTCTTGCTCTCCTAGAGCTGCCAACAATGAATCCAGGGAAAGAGCAGGAGAAAAGGCATCTTGGCATAATGTTGTGAAATCAGACCATGGAAACCCTAACAAACCCCTAAGTAAGTGTGACCAGAAGCTTCCTATTATATTTATAGTTCAGGAAATATTGTCTCTTCAGCTTGTGGAAACAAACGAGACCCTGCACATTTCCGCCGCCTTCTCCTACAAGTCCAGGAGGAGCCCGTACACACACACACACACACACACACACACACTTCTTCCCCTGGCTCAGGCTGGACATCTTCATAAAGCTCTCAGTAGCAGCCTTTCTGTTTTCTAAGCTAGTTCCTCTGCAAAAGCAACCAGAAAGAATGCACGAGAAGAAAGAACTTATCTACCAAAGGAGCAGATAAACAGCCATCCTCTTTATTATGCTTCCTATGAACATAGGAAGAAAGGAAAAAATCCCTCCAGTAAGGCTCGCATGGGTCTGATTGGATGCTGTATTTTTTTCAGTCACTTAACTCCTTGTGGCTTGACCTCCTCTCTTAAATTCTACCTAAGTTTTCTGAAGATTAAAACAGACAGAAATAAGCAAGCTGTCAATACTGCTGGCCTGTAATTTTTAAATTTCTAGGAAAGATTCTCTATGGTGGGTGGTGAGTGATGCTGGATATGACTTCAGCTTTTGTGTCCACTCCCACAGCCCAGGGTGGGATGTGACCACGGGCGTGGCATGATGCTTTGTCGATGCCAGCTACTCAGCGCAAAGCCACCAGCTTCCTCCATCACTTTCTTTCTGCTTCTAATTCCAGTCACCAAGAAATCATCCAAGCAAGATCACCGAATGAGGAACCAAGATAAAACTGTATCCCAGTATTTTCCAGGAAAGACATGAAACTCAGGGCAGCAAAACCAAGTCCAGAATCCTTTCAGACACACAGAATAGTAAAAACAGACCCCCACGCCCGTGCAGAGTCTGAATTCCGGTTCCCACTAAGCTGTGGGTACATCTTCCTGATTTATTTTGATAGGTTTCACAGAAGGACTGTAGGGTTTCCTCACCTTGCCACTACTTATGAGAAGTGACACTTGCCAGAGAGTTTTCGAGTATTTCTAAACAACTTCCCAGGTTTTACTGTTGGGACACTGATTTGGGGACATCTGTTGGACTTGGGTTTTGGGTAGGCAGCCTTTGCCAGTAGTTGACTGAAATCCCAAATCTGTACTTCCAGGAACATGTTCACCAAGAGCCCTTCATAAATTTCTTTAAGAACTAACACTTGCCAAAAACTCCCCAGCTCCCAAGAAGCAAAGCAGATCCCATTTCTTTGGTTTTGTTTCGTTTTGTTTCTGAATGCAGGTGGAGAAGTTGGTTTAATTCCTCAGATGGGATTAGAGAAATCTGCTAAGTCCTTTGTGGGTACCCATCCAGAAAGAGACCCCAGGACAGACCAAGGCATCCCCAACCCCTTGGCTTAGTGCTGCCATTCAAGAATATGGAGGGCTGGGGCCAGGATGGAATCGCACCCAGGAAAAATTTTTCTCTCCTTACTTCACCCATTGGTGCAATCTTAGAGACTGTTTTGGAAATCATAGATTATGTAAATTTCCTGGGATCAAACAGAAAGAGCAGCTAACAAAAGAAAGGCGGAAATCTCCTACTGACAAACGACCCATTTCTTCCCTAAACTGCCCTTTATGATGTGTCAGGAAAAACAACCTACTGTCTCCGGAGACTTTTAAGTTGGGCATTGAAGACGCCTCGATTTCCACCCCCCAAACTTTAGGGCACAGTTTGGGAGAGAGAATCCGTCTGTATATTCAGGCGGAGTAATTTCTCTCCTCTTTAGTGTCACCTAGGGGGACGCCTAAGTCGCCTTTTGAGGGTCCCCTGCATAGACGTTTCAATCCTGGAAAGAAGGGAGGCAGAAGAAACGCAGGGCGGAAGAAAAGAAAGCGCTTTCACCCCTTTCAATTAGCCTGGGATTCAAAGACTAAAGTTAAATCCGGCCATAAAGTTTATTGCTTCAGACTCACAGGCGGGTGAGAACAGTTCCAGCGAAATAAAAAGAACGTGCAGGCCTGGCCCCGGATGCGGGGGAGGGGATGCTGAGCTCTCCCCCCCTCCCCGCCCCCGCGCCCCGACCCCCAGAAGGGGACCCGGGGTCCCCAGCGTCAAGTGGGTGCCAGTAGACTGGGCTTGGCCTGGCAAGCCGAGGCCCAGCCTGGCGGTGCAAACCCGCGCCTCGCCGGCCTCTGCCACCCTCACCAGCCGGCCTGAAACCTGGCCCCGAAGGCCGCCGCCTCAATTCAGCCCTGCCAAATGACCCCGGCCCGCGAAGACATATTGCCACCGCCCCGTAAGGAATCCCGCCAGGGTCCGCCGCCGCCCTGCCCCGGCCTTTCTTTGCAACTCGAAAGCGCAGCGCAGCCCTAGGCGCCCGCGGACGGCGCCCTGCTGTCTCCCAGCCCCCACCCCAGGGCGCCACGACCCCCGAAGAGCAGGGACCTTCCAGGCCGGGAGCTGGGGAGGGGGGAAGCGGAGAGTGCTAAGTCTCCACACACAGGCCCGTTCGCCTACAAAAATCCTAGTTTGCACGCCGGCGGCAGCAGCGGAAGTCATTACCGTCCGCGGTGGTGCAGCGATTAAAGTTAGGCCTGGGAGGCGCGCGGCCACGGGCGCGGTGCCCCGCGCGGCCTGAGCAAAGCAGGAGTTGGCGCTCTCTCTCTTCGAATTTAGAGGCAGCCTCAGAGTTACTGCACCAGAGAGAGAGAGAGAGAGAGAGAGAGAAAGAGAGAGAGAGAGAAAAGTTTTCAAGAGCACAAATAAACTCGAAAGCGCTCAGGAGGCGAGCTTACCTTAACTGGAAGGGAGCCATTGTTCAGGGAGTTTTGAGAACTTGTGGTTTGGACACTTCTGGACCTAAAATTGACCACGTGAATGACCAGGCGGGCACACGTAGCCTGCAAAAGAGTCAAATGGAGTCCAGCGTCAGTGAGATTATATGTTATGTGGTATATAATGTTGGATGTCAACTCCCCAAAACCATAAAACTTGCTTTAATGGCCTCACGTGACGGTTTATAGCCAGTGAGCCGACCTGCCTGCGCTATGGATGATTTTACGATCTAATTCATAGACAAAACCCTATTCATTTGGCACCCAAATGTCATCTAGCCGGAACTGGGGCTTATAAAGTTTACTGTTTTATAACTTTTAAAAGGAAAGGCGGCATCAGTGTAAGCAGTCGGTAAAAGTGCAAATCTCTAGTGGCGCTTTAGCCGCTCTGAGGAGTTTCCCAATCGAGCTAGGATGGGGTAAGTACCTTCCATTTGTAGCAAATTAAACGTAGCGGAGTGAGGCGTGGGGCAGGGGCGCTGGGCTGGGTGCAGGGCCCAGGGTTGGGTGCCCAGCAGCTGGCAGAGCGGGGCCTGGGCAGTGGAGGCCCAGCACACAGCCTCAGGGCAGAGGCAGGCTCTGTGTGGGCCCCAGGGCGGCTAACAAAGCCAGGAGCTCTTCCTCGTCCTCTCTCTCTCTTCCTTCCTTTATTTTGTCCCCAGTAAGTGCACTTCCTTTCCTCAGAGGTGGGCAGGGTGGACTCAGGCTTTGGAACTGCCTACAGCTCTTCCACCCTCTGCCCGGACGGAACGTTCTGGTGGGGCCAGAGGTAGGGAGGCGGCGGGTTGGGGTGCTGGTCTGAGGTCCCCAGGCACAGGCAGGCTGCTCAGGTGGCCTCAGACTCACCAGCTGCCAGGACTGGACAGACAGACAGAGAAGCAGAAAAAGTCGCTCGCTATTTGGCACAAATCAGACCAAGAGAACTTACAATAGAAAGTTTATTTTTTTTGTTTCCAGTCAGTATTTTTTTTTCCTTAAAAACAAATACCAAAAAAAAAAAAAAAAAAAAAAGCTGATCACAGTTTGCTTAACAGCCAGACTTGGACAATATTTGTAATTTGTTCACAAAAACATACATCACTGAAGCTGCGCTTATAAGAGCCACTTCCAGAGTCCGTGCAAAGGGTCCTACAAGGCACGCAGGGACACACCGCTTGGAGTCACAGTTTCTGTCACAGTTACTAGCACTACACGTCGAACAAGTTAAGTTGTGTCTCATCAAGTCACCTCTATAACAGCAATAATTACACAAGGAATATAGGTAGTCTGAATAAAAATATCTTTAAACAGCTTGGAGCTATTGAGACAGGAACACTTGCACGCACATGCACAGTTAAACAACTTGAGTGCAACACACAACATTGGCACTAAACGAGGTCGAAGGGGGACTTTTTTGTGTGTTTTTTCGCTTTTCTTTTCTGTTATAGTTACTTCAAGTAACACAGCTTGCTTCATATAAATAAGTTAAAACATCTATTTTTTTTTTTCAAGACAAAGCCATTCAGGACAAAGAGGTGAAGAGAAAGCAGATCTACTTATACAGGCGCTATAAATGGCAATAAACAGGCTCATGATTAAAAGATGAATCAGGGCAACGAGAACAGGGCCTCTTCACAGAAGGAACACAAGGGAGTTTCTGAAAGTCACCTTAGTACTGACACTACGCGGGATCCGCTAATACTGCGCAGTACTCGCGAGGCGCAAAGACTCAGGGGCGGAAGGCACCCCCCGCCGCCGCCATGCTCATGCTTTTCAGCTTATTATCTTTTTTCCACTTCATTCTCCGGTTTTGGAACCAGATTTTAATCTGTCTCTCGGAGAGGCAAAGAGCATGTGCTATCTCAATCCTCCTGCGGCGGGTCAGGTAGCGGTTGAAGTGGAACTCCTTCTCCAGCTCCAGCGTCTGGTAGCGCGTGTAGGCCGTCCGGGCCCTTTTGCCTTCCGGGCCGCCTATGTTGTCTGCAACAGAAAAGTCAGCGCTTTTTAGCCCTTGCCCTGCAGAGCCCGCCGGCCGCACCCGGCCGCGCTCCCGGGCCCAAGGCTCAACAAGTCCTCCCTGCTCGCCCGCATTTCCTCCCCTCTTCCTTTCTAGAGACCAAACAATAAGATCTGGACTCTGGGCTGCAGCCGCGTCCCCGAGGACCGGCCAGCTGGCCCTCGCCGCTCTCCTGCCCTCGGGCCTGGCCCCGGGCGCCCCAGAGAGCCTGAGGCACAGCCCTTCCAGACCGCCCACCTCTGGGAAGCGCACCGCAGCGCGGTCCTTTGCGGCGCGCCCAGGTGGCCTTTGGGCCACCCTCCCTGGAAGTTGCAGCCTCCCGTTCCAGCTGCACGCGTGGGGCGCCTGCTTGCTTTTTTTCCCTCCCCTTTTCTATCTCTCTCTCTCTCTCTCTCTCTCTCTCTCTCTCTCTCGAGCTCCCCAAACTTCAGGCTCTCGCCTCGATTCTTCCCCCCTCCGCCCCGAGCCCCCTTTTCGGGGGCTCTCATTAGTACGCTGTTTCCCCAGCGCAATCGCCCTCCTCATAAATTATCCGCCGTGACAAGCCCGATTCACGGCCCCCATTGCATCCTCTGCCTCCCCGCACCCTGCTCGACTGGCCCGAGCCGGGGGCGCTTTCCGAGGCGCTGGGGTGCCAGGCGGGTTCTTCTCCTTCCTCCCGCGCCCACCGTCTACACTGGCCCGGTTCACCCCGCCACTGGAGCGCCGCGGAGGAGGAGGGCAGAAGGGAGGAGGAAGGCAGGGGAAGGAGAGCGAACGGCAGCGAGTGGGAGAGGCGAAACCAGGGGAAGAGACGCGGAGAGAAGGCGACAGGAGGAGAGAGGGGGACCGGGGGCCGCGCCCCCGCAGCCGCGCGGGGTTTAGAAAAAGGCTGGCTTTACCATGACTTATGTGCAGCTTGCGCATCCAGGGGTAGATCTGGGGCTGCGCGGGCGGCGCCGGGCTCGGCTCGCTCTGCGCGCTCGCCTGCTCGCTGCTGGCAGGGGCGTCCTCCTCGGTTCCGGACGCCGTGCCAACCCCCTCTCTGCTGCTGATGTGGGTGCTGCCGGCGTTGGCCGAGGCGCCGCTGGAGTTGCCCAGGGAGTTTTTCCCGCCGTGGTGGTTGTCGCTGCCCGGCGAGGGGGCCACGGCGGAGCAGGGCAGCGGGTCGGGCGGAGGCGAGTGCGTGGACGCGGCCGGCTGGCTGTACCTGGGCTCGGCGGGCGCCGCGCTGGCGCCAGCCGCGTAGCTGCGGGCGCGCTCCCCGGAGCCAAAGTGGCCTGAGCCCGAGCGGCCGACGCTGAGATCCATGCCATTGTAGCCGTAGCCGTACCTGCCGGAGTGCATGCTCGCCGAGTCCCTGAATTGCTCGCTCACGGAACTATGATCTCCATAATTATGCAACTGGTAGTCCGGGCCATTTGGATAGCGACCGCAAAATGAGTTTACAAAATAAGAGCTCATTTGTTTTTTGATATGTGTGCTTGATTTGTGGCTCGCGGTCGTTTGTGCGTCTATAGCACCCTTGCACAATTTATGATGAATTATGGAAATGACTGGGACATGTACTTGGTTCCCTCCTACGTAGGCACCCAAATATGGGGTACGACTTCGAATCACGTGCTTTTGTTGTCCAGTCGTAAATCCTGCCTGATGACCTCTAGAGGTAAACTCGTGCACTAATGGGCGAATTGGGTGGAGGCGAGAGGGGTGGCGCGCGCGCCCCGGGCGCGTGCCCGCCTCCCGCCGCCGCCGTTCAGTCGGACTCGAGCGCCACCCGCTGGAGGCCGGGCGCATCGCTCCGCTTCCGACCCCGGGCCGCGAGGGCCGGGGTCGAATTGAGGTTACAGCCCATTATGGCAAAATTATTGCATTTCCCTCGCAGTTCCATTAGGATGTACCAATTGTGAGGCCGTCAGCTGCCGATCGCGCGCCCGGCGAGGATGCAGAGGACCGGGGTGGGGGGGAGGTGGCGACTCGGATTTTATTTACAGCAACTTTATTTCGCCCGCTCTGCAGCCCCTCGTATGTTTGTGTCGAGGTTGGGGTCGGCTCTGCCCGTCCTGCTGGCAGCTTTGGATTTGGGAAAATGCAGATATCACCTTCTGGGAAGGGAGTGGGGGAGGCCATGTAGCCGATTGGAGAAATAAATCCTGCCCGCAGCAGCAGCTACAATTACGGCTCTGTTTTTTGAGAGCGCATGAGGGACAGGGTCCCTGCCGCTCTTAAATGACAGGCGTCTGTTAAAGATAGCTTTTGTGCAGTGTTTCTCCGAGGCGAGGTCAGATCCCACACGCTTCTGTAGCCGGAGTCGATTTTTCTTTCGTGTAAAAATGGTTTTCGTGTCATTCATTTGCTATTTGGTTTGTTCACGCATCCAGCCTGGAGAATCTTCAGAACGGGGTGCTCCTGTTCCTCGAGCCAGCCGGGCCCCAGATCGGAGGGTTCTGGGCGCACCCAGCGGGCGGGCCCCAGGCTCCCTGAGGCCGCGGGGGCCGCTGAGGGGCTGGAGGGCCGTGGGCCGGGTTCTCGGGGTCTCGTTTAGATCTCCAGGGGCGAAAGGAGGGAGCTAATGGAAGCATTTCGTAGCGGCGCCTAGCATCTCCGTGGTTATTTCCCCGGGCTCCGAAAGACGAAAGTAAACCACAAATGCAACCGCGAGGCCGGGGCGGTCTCCCCGCCCGAGGCCCGGCGCCGCGGGCGCCCCTGGCACGTTCGGAAGCTGGGACTTTCGCCGCCCCCATGGCTCTGGGCCCCCTGGTTGGGTCCTGGAAGCTGCTGTGGCGGCGGCGCCGGCGCTGTCGGAGGCGAGGCGCGGGAATCCAGAGCAGGGAACCCGCGGGAGCCCGCGTGTTCCCGGGGCGGTGAGGGTCCACCCGCGCCCAGGTCGGCCGGCCTCCCCTGCGGCTGTTTCTCTCCCACTGACGGTTGCGCGTCGGCCCGAGGCTCGGCTCTGTCGGGGCCCCCTTTGTTCCTCGAGCTTCGGCCTGTCTGGGGGCGGCTTGAGAGGCCGCGACGGGGCTGGGGCCCTAGCCCGTGGTCCCCCCCTCTTGCCAGGGGCTGCAGTTGTTTTGGCGATGCCCTTCAGAAGTTAGTGGCGGACGATCGAGGCGGCGGCAACGCCCAGACACCAAATCCGGCTCTTCCCGGGGCTCTTTCCTCGCCAGCAACCTTGCATCTCCAGCTCGGGGAGCGCACGGGCGCTAGCACAAGAGTCGGGGACGACCTCAAGACGCGCCCCAGGACCCCGGAGCAGGCTTAGGCAGCCCTGAAGAGCGAGACTCTCGTGTGTGTGTGTGTGTGTGTGTGTGTGCAGTGCGCCTCGCTCCACCGCCGACTGTGTGTAAGATGTTTTTGTTTGTTGTGTTTTTTTTTTTTTTTTTTTTGTAAGAAATAAATGCTCAGGCGCTTGCAAAGCTTGGGCTGTCCTGAAGCCGCTGAAACCCCATGGATGGGAGCAGGCGGGGAGAAAAGTTGGGGCGCAGGCAGGCAAGGGTAAGGGGGCCAAACCGAAGAAAGTCGCAGCGCTGGCCTGGTCCCTGCCCAGGCGTCTACTCGCCCGCCTTGGCCTCTGAGTCCTCCCCGCTGGGCTGGGTGGAATTGATGAGCTTATTTTCTTTCTTCCACTTCATGCGGCGGTTCTGGAACCAGATCTTGATCTGGCGCTCGGTGAGGCAGAGCGCGTTGGCGATCTCGATGCGGCGGCGGCGGGTCAGGTAGCGGTTGAAGTGGAACTCCTTCTCCAGCTCCAGCGTCTGGTAGCGCGTGTAGGTCTGGCGGCCTCGGCGCCCGTGGCTCCCGTACACAGCACCTGCAGGCAGCAATGGGCGGGCGCCGGGTGAGCGAGGGTCCGAGGGGCCGAAGCAGTGTGCCTCACGCCTCTGCCGGGGCCTCTGGGCTCGAAACCACTCGCCTCCACTGCACACTCTCCCGCCCTGTGGAGCCCAAACAGGGCTGGATGGGAGAATGTTCCTTTATAGCAAGAGACAAATTTTCAACCCAAAACGACTTGGGGTCAGAAATTACTGATTTTTTAAAAATCTACCCCATAAGAAAACCATTATGAGCGAAGTAACAGAGTGGAGGTTCTTAATTTGGGACAGTCAAGTCTGTTTTGGTGGGGGTGTACTGGAGGGGGGCATAGGTGAGTGTGGAGACCTAGAAGTGTGGACACAGCTCACCACTGTGGACACAGCTCACCACTGGGCTCTATGAGGCTGCCACTGTGGCCGCCTGATGGGGACTCAGGCATGGGGGGGGGTGTAGTTAAATAGGGTCAGCTCTCTCAAATCTTCGCAAAGTCTCCCAGATTATATGACCCTTCTGAAAAGCACAGACTTCCTTGGGGGTTGGGTGGAGTCGGTTTTCAAGTAAAACGCTGTAAATTCACAAAGCTGCCTTAAGTTGGGTCCTGCTCGAAGGGGAAGGGGATTCCCCGTGGAGTCTTGGGAAGCCAGGGGTGACAGGATGGCACTCGGGCCGCCTGGGACCGTCTGGCAGTGTAGGACGGTGAAGGGGCTGTCCTGGTGCCCGCAGTGCCCATGGGTAGCATGATCCTCCCAGGCTGGCCATGGGAGACTCAGGCAGGGGCACAGAGGGAGAGAGAAGTTGGCCAAGAGTGGGCAGCTGAGCTGCCAGAGGAGTAGGGGAGGGAGAGAGAGGGGGAAATCCTGAGGGTGGGGATGTGGCCCTGCAGGGCGTGGAGAGACCCTGGGAGAGGCCAAAGGGGGCCCCTCGCTCTCTGTGGCTTTGCAGAGAGGGGCGTCATTGGTGGTGCCGGGCTGGAGGCCCTCCCAGCTTGGGCGCCTGAGCAGGGTGCTCCCAGTTTCAGCACTGGGCAGGCACTCCCTGAGTCTCCAAGTTGCCCCTGGCCCAGGTCTCACCTGCCCTAGCAGTGACCCCCACACACACCTGCCCCTGAGTGTCACCTTACGTGGACACGGGCGCCCCGCCTTTCCTCTACTACGGCCTGATGGTCCCACGAGGGGGAAGGCTTTTTTTTTTTTTTTAATTATTATTTTTAAAAACAATCTCTTTAAAAGCCAAAGAAACTTGGTTCGTTCTTTCCTCCTTCCTCTTGCTACCCCCACCCCCGCTAGGACCCTGTTCCTGCCTGCCTCCCCCCTGACTCCCCAGTCCTGGCGAGGGCCGCAGGGCAACGCCTTACCCGCGCACGAGTTCATCCGCTGCATCCAGGGGTACACAGGGCTCGTGTACTTCCGGTCGGTGCCTTCCTCGTGGAGGGCTTTGCCCTGCACGCCGCTGCTGTCGGGTTTGTACTGCTGCTCGGGAGAAAAGTGCAGGTAGTCCCCCGGGCCCCTCTGCTTGCCACTGCCCGAGGGCGAGGCGCCACTGAGGTCCTTATCGGAATAGAAGCACGAGGCCCCGTACTCGTAGGACGCCCGGTTGCAGGCCAGGACGGAGTTGGACTGTTGGTAGAAACAGGGTGAAGTGTACGTCTTGTCCGGAAGGCTGGACGCCCCGTACGAGGCCGGGAAGGGCCTCAGCGCGTCATAGCCGGCCGGGTAGAGGGGCAGCTGGCCCAAGAAGGAGTCCTGGCCGCTGGGCAGGCTCCCGGGGAAAGTGGGATTCACAAAATAGGAACTCATTTGCGCGCCCCTCTTCAGGACTGTGATTTGTTGTGTATTAGTACATCTGGCTATAACTATTAGTAGTCATCGAACTGGTTTGTTTCTGGATGGCCGAACGCCAAAAGCGACAGCAGCAAATCGCACCAGCTGACGCGGCGGCGGCCAATGGGAGCGAGCGCCGGAGCCCGCTCCCCGGGGACCGCGGCGACCGAGGCAGCAAAGTTACAAACAGCCCCCAGCCCGCCCGCCCGCCCGCCCGCCCGGCAGATTAATGGGCGCGCACAGCCAGCCGGCCCGGCTCTCCTCCCGGACGCCGGCGGCGGGCACAGCCCGGGCACGCCATACAGCTCGGACCCCGGCGGGCGGGGCACCAGCGCCCCGGCCGCCGAACGGGCCCCGCCAGGCCTGCTCTCCCTTTTTTGCCTCCTTGGATTTTGCCGGTTTCCCCCCTCCATACAGGAAACCTGACAACCCCCGCCAGGAGGGGCGATGACAAGGACGGCCTGGCTCCCTGCCGGCCTGCCCTCCAGGCCTGGCCCTGCGCTCCCCTGCCCGTGGGTGCGCGTTCTGGAGCTGGAGAACGGGTAGGAAGAAGCCAGGCCGCCACGCCTTGCCCTGAGCTTCCGCAATCGGTGCACCCCCTTGTTCTGTCCTTCCCCCCACCCCCTCCCCAGGACAAGGCCAAAGACAGGACCCCGGCCACCAACCCTCCTCCACGCAGTCCGGGCTGTTTGGAGTCCCCAGGGTTCCCTGGCAATAGCCAAATCTTCCTGGTCTCAACACAGCCCCATCAGCTGGGTGCCACCGGTCAGTCTGAACGCACAGAGGTTCCAGAAACTGCTGGTTTCAACAAGAAAAGACTCACACAGAGGAAGCTGGCTGTGAGCCCCAGCTCCCAAACCAGCAGTGGGACCTGCTCCCCTCACCTGGTGACCCAGGATTCTCCCTCACCAGCCACCAGAACCACCCAGAGCTGGGAGGTTCTGTGGGTCTTCACTCCAGAGGCTCAGGAGTGGCAGGGCCCTGGCAGAGGTGTGCACAGACAGTGGCCCTGCAAGGCCGCGAGATAACGGATGGGCTCCGTGTGCTGGGGTGCGCCCTCTTTCTTGCCCTTCCTGACATTTCTCTGGGGGCTCCTGCTGGCAGCTGCTCCGGAACAGGGGCTCCAGAACAGGGGAATGGTTGGTTCTCAGGCCCCAGAGACCCTGAAATGCTTCCCCTCGGTGTCCCAGGCCTGGCTGTCCCCAGATGGGACAGGAAAAGGCTGACCCAGACTGCTCTCTTGCCCGGGAGCTGTGCCTTCGAGATAGTGGGTTTTTCTAGCACACGGATCAATCTCGTTTTATAAAATGTGATATCGGTCCAATGGCATTTTTACGACTGTGTGTTGGGCTCATTAAAGCCCCATGAATTAGCTGTAAAACCCGCAATTCAGTGGAGGATGAAGAGGGACTGCGATTTGGCTGGATTCTGGAGGTTGTTTACAAGATCTGTAAACCCCTGGCCAGTGCAGGCTGATGCGTTTCAACACTTAGGGAGGAGACGGCAATTGGCAGGTCTCCCATAAGAATCTGCTAACGACTTCCTTAGTGTCTTCCCTGCTTTTCGATCCTCCCCCCACCCCGACCTGCTTTTCCCCAAAGGGAAACAACGGGAAGGGCCTGGCCTGGGTGCCCAGAGCCACTAAGGGCACCCCTACCAGCAGCTGCACCTTGGGAAGCCTTGCATCTCGCCCCAATGCACCCAGCCCAGGAAACTTTTTTCTTCACCTATAAAAAAATAATCTCGGAGGAAAGGAGAGAATTTGGCCTTTCCCTTGCATTTCTTCAGGGAAGGAAGCAATCAATGAAAATTAAAACCCAAGCATCAAAAAAAAAAAAAAATAAAAAAGGTATTTTTTTAAGAGAGCCTCGTTTGAAGAAAATCATGTTTGACTTATTGTTTTTTAAACAACATCAGATGACAGGGATTTCAAGCAGGTTATTATTGAAAATGATAACATCATTTTGGAGATGCTGACAAATGTTTACATTTATAATTCTCCCTCATTTCTCCACAGCCCCCACAGGGTTGGGGCTGGTTTGTTTGCTGTTATTATTTACTAGGTTCTGTCCTGGATTCCCGATCTAATAATTGCTCCAGCCAATGAAAGAATTTGGTCTGCCAGCCAAGCGCCAGAAAACATTCTATTTCTGGCTTCTGTAGGAACCAAGATGAACAAATATATTAAATTGAAATCTTTATGTGTTAGCCAAGCTGATGCATATCACATTGGCAGCTGACCAATTTATTTCTCCAGCCGCGCACTCACACACACACACACACACACACACACACACATATATATATATGACACGTGAGAGAACCGTCCCCGTTCAGGCAGGGACGGGAGCCCCATATCCTCCAGCCGGCGTCTCCGGGGAAGGGGACAATGGTCACCCCAGGACTCTCCCATCCAAGCCGCACAGAACGCCCACTTACCTTTGCGCTTTTCTCCGAGGGGGCAGGGTGGCGCGCGGGGCCTCACTGTCCGCCCTTGTCCTGAGCTGCCCACTGAGCCCCTCCACCTCGGCCAGCCTGGAGGGGTGGCCTGCAAGCGTGCATGGGGGCGGCCCGGAAGGCCCCCTCGGTAGTCCAGGCCAGAGCCCAAAGCCTGTAGGTGCGGCCTCTGCCTGTCACAGGCCCTCATCTGCAGCCAGAGCCCGCCTTCCTTGCCATAGCCAATCCTCCTCAGGGCCAGCCAGGCCCGCAGGCCTCAGGACCACAAGTGGTCTCTCTGATTTCAGCATCGCAGAGCCAGCGCGTTCCCCGACCCGGCGTAAGTCCCCAAGGCGTCTTGGGACGCTCAGTTTGGACAGAAGCAGCCGTGACGTGCCAGGCGGCCTGTGCAAACCAGTCTCCATGGTGCTGGTGTGGAGGTGGGGGGAGCCCCGAGTCCATTCCGCAGCCAGCTCCTGTCCTGAGTGGCCGAGGCGCAGAGATTTCCCGGCCAAACAGGTCCTGGGAGACCGTCCCCCAGGTCCCCGTTCGTCCCCTTCTTCCCTGCTTTCTGGGGAATCTCTGAGGGCCCCGTGCAGCGGTCGCGCCAGGCAGCAAGAGGCTGGCTGCGGCTGGCGCCGGTCCCGGCGACGACCACAGCGTGGCAGCAGCGAGCGTCCGGCTCAGTCGCCATAAATAACCTGTCCGCGGCAGCCGCAAGCAGGCAGCCCGCGGCCCCACCGTGCAAATGTGCCGCTGTATCTGCTCCGAGCGCACCCATGGCGCGGCGAAAGGTCCCAGACATCCACAGCCCCTTGTCGATTATACAACACATACAAAGATCACAAGATGCGGTAATAGCCGCAAAACAAAAAAACAGAGAACTCAGACCAGAACCGAGGGATTTTTTTTTTTTTTTTTTTTTTTGGTCGCTGTGCCGGGAGATCTGGGGGCAATCTCTGGCCCAATGCGCACCCAGGCCGAGCCACGGTGCGTGCCACTGCGCTACGCAAAGCCACTGCCACCTGCACCCTCTGTGCCTTCTCCCTGGCGGCTCCGAAAGCAGGCAGAGCCGGGGCGCGGGTGCCAGTTCACTGTGCCCAGGTGGGGATGGGGCGTCCCCCTGTGGCCCAGCCCCGGCTTGCGTCCTTCCTTCAACCTCAGCTGCGGGCCCCTGGCGCCGGTACTAGCGCGACAATGCCCTCCGCGCGGAAACTTCCCACCAAGTAGCACTCGATTAACCCCATCCTCTCCTCCAACACAGAATTCATCCTTGTGCCTATGCCCTCTCCCAGCGTTCCAGACGCGTCTCTCAACGGAAAACCGGCCCGAAGGAAGCAAGCGAGCAGCGCAGAACTCTGGCTGGATTAGTAAGTATCTGTCTGTCCCCCATTCTACCTTCCCGAACCGGTTCCCACGGAACACAAGGCGCTCAGCTGGTGCTAACAAAACGCCCAAGCATTAATGCATTTTACCCTCATCTCGTCCCACCTTCCCAGGTCGGGAACTGTTGGGCACTTCAATCGAGTCCATCAGACCGTGAATAATAACAGTATTAAAAACCCAAACCGGAGAACCTGGCGGGGGACGCAGATGCGGGGCCACTTCCTTTTTGGGCTTCCCGGGGTCGCTGGGGAATAGAGGATAGAGGAGCCCAAGCGCTGCTGTCCCTTGCCAGGGCGCCCGTGCCACCGAGGGAAGGCAGGAGCTCCCTGCCGGGGTGAGCACGGGAGGGCAGAGGGAGGGAGTGGGGTGCGCGCGCGCGCGTTGCCGCGGGCGTGAACGGGTGCGCGCGGGCGAGGCGGAATATGCCCCCTTTGGAAGCCGCCCCGGGTGCCCTCTCACACGGCCGCCGCCGGCGCCAGCGGCCACCTCACCACCTTTGCTCTTGTCTCCTCCCCCCTTGTCTCACCTCAGACCGCGGCTTCCAGGAGCTCCGGCCCCTCTGACAGCTGTCGCTTGGGCAGCCCGGGAGACGAATTGTCCTTCCTGGTGCCGGAGGACGCAGGACATTAGCCAGGTTGCCAGCAGCGAAGCGGCCGCCGCGGCGCCGGGAACTGGGCGCGCCCCACCAGCAGCAGAAGCCGCCAGGCCTGGCCTGGCCGGGGCTTCCCCTCGCTCGCCATCGCCGGACAAAGCGCAACCGAGCCGGGCTGGAAGGCAGAGCTCCTCCGAAGCAGGCAGGACGGAGCGGAGCGAAAGAATGCGGCTCTATTCTCGCAAGGGAAATTATAAAAAAGTTCATGTTCACGGTTCCCATCCACATGACCGACAGCGGCCAATGGAAGGGCCGAACAACTCATAAAGTTGTATTGCAAAGTTGTAAATTTTCATAAACAACAACGGATTTATGACCCTTTCCCCATCACTACGAGGAGGCGGCTCTTACACCGGCGCCATCTTACCGCCGAGGCCGCCCTGAGTCGGGGCCGCAGGTTTTGCAGACCCCTTTGGGCCAGGTTTTTATGAAAAGAGCCCCAAAGCGCCGGCCCAAGCCACTCAGGAGAGTGGAAGGCAGGCCTTGGCGGGACAAACTCAGGATGCTCAGACGGCCTCCCTCGCCCTTCCCCGCACCCAGACGCCCCCGCAGAGGCTGCGCAGCCAGGGGCTCCGGCCCCGGCCCCTCCCCAAACACCTCTGCCGCAGTGCTGGACCCTGGGGCGCCCACGCCTCGCCTGAGGGCGGGGTAGAGACTGCGGCAGATGCCCCAATCCCGCAACCTAGCCCAGGGCCAGGTTCAGGGCGCATGCGGAGTCTGCGACCAGCCGCTGGCTAATGCCGGTTTCCAAGCCCGCTGCGTAGCCTTAGCCTTAGAGGAAAGGCCGGGTTTGGAATTTGCTTATTTTTTTTTCTAGGGAGATTCATGGAATATAATGTACCTATCGAAAATTATGTTTTCAAGGGTCCTAGAAGATGATTGTGCACATGACAAAACCCTGACCAAATCCACCAGAAAGCCACATCTACAGTCATGGAGGGAGGGAAACACAGACACTCGGTTGAGGACAGAGACACGCAATCGGGGACACAGAAACATATGCACCCAATTATGGACACGGAAATACACACAATAGTGAATGCAGAAATGCACACCCAGTTATGGAATTACGTAAAAATACAAACATGCACAGAACCAAGTAATATGTACAAAAATGGACAATACAAGGTAACACACATATGAAAGTGCGAGTTATGAACACACACACACACCCCTACACTCGGACCCCAGGATAGTCCCTGCCAGTTTTGCAGGCCCACTGCCCCTCTGGGGGCACACAGCCATGCTTGTCCCCCATCAAACTCCTCCTCGCATACCCCAGGTCCCTTTGGATAAAGCAGTATGGGTTTCTTTGTCACCAAGCATCTTTATTTTTCTGTTACATAAAACATGGTTAGCTGGGCTGGCAAATGTGCCTTCCGTGCTCCCCAGGCTGGGGCTGAAGGGGACACAGGGTAACACAGGAGATGAAGGGCACTGGGAAAGGCACGGGACCTCCCTGCCCACTACAGAGTTAGCTCAAGACAACACACCATGCTACAAAGTCACCCATAAACATATCCAGCCAGAGTCAAGACACTGCCTTACAAATGAGCTCCAAGACTATAGAAATGACAAAAAAAAAAAAAAAAAAAAAAAAGTTCAAATATACAGTATTTTCCATTGTAGGAAAAGTCAGGGTATACATAATTGAAATGGCTGAACAGGACACAGGGGCCCAGGGAGTGGATGGCCAGGCTGGGAGCAACTCCAGAGCCCTACTAGGCAGAGGCTAGCACAGGAATGCTCCCCTCCAGAGTGGGGGTGTTGGACCTGAACACTTGGGGGTGCCCAAGCCAGAGAAGGAAGGGTTCTGGGTTGCAGCACTTCGAATGCTTTGGAATAAATATATTATTTTTTCAATTTAAATAGAAGCCAATGCCCTGGTCCCTGGCCCCCAGTGCCTTCTCGATGACACCTGAGGGACCCAAAGGGCTGCCTGCTGGAAGCAGTGGGGGCCTTTGGCCTGGGCGGGGCCCGTGATAGGTAGCAGGCAAGCCAGCCAGCACTACATAGGTAGTTTGGGTGAGTAGGTAGTACAGAGTCAGGTTCTTGCGCGGACGCATATGGGAGATGGTGCTGGGGGTCTGCCAGTGTTGGGACATGCTGGGCTTCCTGGAGGCGGAGGCCCAGTGGGGCTGGGCCCATAGGTAGTCTGGGGAGGCCCCAAGAAGAGGCCTGTGCTAGGTAGTATTTTGGCTGTGCCAGTACCGAGTGGCTGGCCTGGGGTAGGGGGAAATTTGTCCGGGTCCTCCAAGCAGAGGGGATCCCCCAAGGTGACCCAGTCTCCGTGCCGCTCAGTCCAGAAAAAGTGGGAACTTGAGTGGGTGATGGGGTGGATGGGGTGCGGTTTGGGGACTGGGGTTTGGGTTTTTTTTTTTTAATCATTTTATTGTTTTCCCCATTTTGTAAATAAAACCAGTGAGTCTCTTAAAGACGCTTTTCCGACTGTCCACTGCAGCCAGGGCCCCCAGCTGGGCCCTGCCCCTCATTCTTCCTCCTCTTCCTCCTCTTCATCTTCATCGTCGTCCTCGTCTTCAGCCTTGTCGGCGGCGGCGGCGGCGGCGGCGGCGGCGGCAGGCGCAGCGCCCTCGGGGGCTGAGGCGGCCGCCTGCCCCTCGTCCTTGTGCTCTTTCTTCCACTTCATGCGGCGGTTCTGGAACCAGATCTTGATCTGGCGCTCGGTGAGGCAGAGCGCATGGGCGATCTCGATGCGCCGCCGCCGTGTCAGGTAGCGGTTGAAGTGGAACTCCTTCTCCAGCTCCAGCGTCTGGTAGCGCGTGTAGGTCTGGCGGCCCCGCTTCCTGTCGGGTCCTGAGACAGACACGTGGACACACGGACAGAGAAGCAGACAGGGACACGGACAGGACGGTGCATTAGCCGGGCCGCAGTCCCAGACCCGTAGCTTCCTCCCCGCCCACCCACACACCCACCCACCCCCCCTGGATCTCATCCCCAGGCTGGGCTGGGGGAGGAGGCCGGTGCAGGGGAAGACCCCAACTGCAGTGCCCAACGCGCAGGCAGCCCTGTAAAGCAGCAAAGGCGCGCAACCCCAACCTCACCACCGACCTTTCCAGCCCGCTACGCATCCACAATGTGCCGCTGTCCCCTGACAAAGGGAAATCGCAAATGCAGAGTGTGGGCAAGTGGGAGACCCTCCCCGGCGGCCGGCGCCCCCATCCCCACACCCTCCCAAGGGCACACCACCCCTCTGTCCCTAGTCCCTCCTGGCCCTGTCTTGAAATGGCCCCTGGCACGGAGGCGCGTGAGGGGCCCTGCATGGCTAGGCTCTCCGTGTTTTGGAGAAAGAAAAGCCAGGCAGAAAGAAAAAAAGAGAGAAGAGAGAGCGAGAAAGTGAAGGAAGGGAGGGAGAGAAGGAGAGAACAGCGAACAAAGTTAATGTTAAAATTCCAAGGCAAATGGAGTTAAATAAATTTACGAGGATCGAACCCATTAATTGGGTCATAAAAAGTTTTATGAGCCTCATTTACATACAATGCTATGGGCTCTCCACGCAATGGCGCCTCAGCCCTAATTAAAACCAGAAAGGCAGCGCTGCCCGGAGTCACCGGGCCGCCGGCTCTCGGCCGCCCGGCTCTGCTCTCCCCAGCCCGGCGCTCCGCGCTCCGAAGCGCGGCACTCCCAGCTCCCGGCTCCCGGCCCACCCGCCGGCCCGCCGACCCGCCTGGCAGCTGCGCCTACCTGAAGACCGCATCCAGGGGTAGATGCGGAAATTGGCCTCGGCCGGGCCGTGCAGCGCGCCCTCGTCCGCCTTGTCGCAGGCGCCTTTGGCGAGGTCCCCGCAGAGCCCCGGGATGTTTTGGTCGTAGGAGGCGCAGGGCAGGTTGCCGTAGGCGTCGGTACCCAGGCCGTAGCCGGACGCGAAGGGGCTCTGGTACAGGGGGCTGTTGACATTGTACAAGCCCGGTACGGTCGAGGCGAAGGCACCGGCGCCCGCCCCGTAGCCGCTTCTCTGCGAGTTGGGCGCAAAGGAGCAAGAAGTCGGCTCGGCATTTTGGAACAGAGAAGCCCCCGCCGTATATTTGCTAAAAAGCGCGTTCACATAATACGAAGAACTCATAATTTTGACCTGTGATTTGTTGTCCGGCAGCTTTCAGTGTCGGTTTTACGAGGTAGCGTGATATATGATAACATTACACCCCCAGATTTACACCAAACCCCATTTTCTTTTGGACGGAGCTCGCCGCAGCACGTGACCGCCCACATGACCGCCTCCGCCAATCTCAGCAGCCCTCACAGGTGGTCTGGCTCCACCGAGCCCGCGGCTGCCTAGAATGGAAGGAGAAGAGGCTCAAATATGCGGCCGACGAATCTGCCCGCGCCCGGCAGGCCCGGCGCGCCCCGCGGGGAAGGACCTCGCAGCTCCGCGCGGGCGCCCTGCGGCCCTGCGGCCCTGCGGCCCGGGTGCGGAGACTGCGCACGGCCGGACGCAGCCGACTCCCTAGTGCGTGTCAGTGAACCCTGGACCAAGCTGGTGGCTCCCTCTCCGTTCTGCGGACCAGCCCCTGGAGGATGCTTGTGTCCCGCGCCCTCGCCTGCCCTGCGGTGGCCTTGAGTGCGGCTCTTGGCTGTGGGCCGGGCTCTTGGCCTGCGTCTGCCCCAGCCAGGTCCAGGGGGCGTCAGGCGGGACTTAGACCCCCGCCCGGTCGCGGCCGGCGCGGCATCGCTTCCAGCTGCAAACTGGAACCATGTGGTTCGAATAAAATCAACGTCTCCCAGCTTCCTTTCCTTAATCGGCGGCGCACTGTTTATCCGCCCTAAAGGAAGCAGTGAAATATTTATCTGTTAATGAGCCTCATTTGCCAACAGATTTATTAACGTGGGGTTCCCCTCCCTCCTCCCGGACGCTGCGGCCCTGCAGGCTGCGTGCGTTCACTCCTGGGCACCTGGCTGGCCTCCCGATAATGGCCGAGCCGAGCCCTTCTTTGTCCTCCCGCAAACCCCCGGTTTTCCCTGGCTCACGGGGAGCCAGATCTCTCACCCACCACCCACCCCCGCATCTTGTAAAAACCTCAAGCCCCACACCTCTCCAAACGCCACCCTTGCCATGTGGTGCCCCGCAGCCGTCACCGCAGTCACCCCTGAACCTCCACCTCGTGGGCTGGGTGTCTGGGAGCAATCTGGAGAGAAGAGAGGGGGCTGGGGAGTCCCAGTTCTTTTGGCTACTGCATCTTCCCGTGTACAAACTCGCTGGGAGCTGAGAACACTGGTCTCCCTCCCTCCCTACCATCCAGGTCCACAACTCGTGGTGCCTACCTTTCCAGGCCTCCAGCCCCTGCCCGGTGTCGGCCCATAGGAAGCCCCCGCTGCCCACCGCTCCCTTGGAGTACGGTGGGGCAAATCGTTCCCCTAAACGCCTCATAAACTGCCCAGCCGCGCTGGAAGCCGGGCCACCTTTTACTGCCCGGCTGGATTGCACACCATAAACCCGACCTCACAATGGAATTGCCCCGGAAATTCTTCTCTGAATTATAGAGTTTGGTTCTGGTGTACAAAGCCCTCCTCATCCCATTCGCAGGGTCCAGGCCGTCCCCTGTTCACTGCACCCTCTCGGGCGGGGGTCCTGGGAGCACAAAAGGCGGAGGGGGTGTTCAGATCCTGGTGCAGGGGGCCTCAGCTCCTGCCCGGCGACCCGCCCAGGCTTGCGTGGGGAGGCAGGGGCTGCCTGAGAGGGGGCAGGTAGGCGCTGGGCTGTCTCCCATGAGTATGGGAGTGGGGGCGCAATATCCGGGGATGCCCTTTATGGTGGATCTGGCTGCTTCCACTCCTCAGATGGCGAAAGGAGTGGGTAAGATGGGACAGGAGAAAAAAAATCCACCAAATATTCCAAATAAGTGTCGCCTTCCGGCAGGAAATAAAAACATGAAAAAGTTAAAGGAAGACGAAGCAAAGAAGAAGCAGCCCAGCAGATCAAAGAGGCGGAATTAGACGGCTTTAGACCAATAAATTGTTCTTTGGGTGACACACGGCAAGGCGCAAAAAGAAAGGCCCGGGCCCGCCGCCGCCGTCTGTCTAGACGCAGGCGACAGCGACGGCGTTCTGAGCAGAGCCCGCCCTAGGCGAGCTCCTACTCACCCCCCAGCCCGAGTGGGCCGCGATTTCGCGGGGCCCGGGAAGTAGCGCGCGTCCCCTTGCGAGTGAGGACTGGGTGCCTTGCCTCGGGCTTGTCTCCGGGCGGGTCTTGCCCGGCGCGCGTCCAAGCGATTGTGGCAGGACGCACTGTCCCTCCGCGCGGGCCAAACAGGATCCGGATGCTGCCCGCGAGGCCTCGGCCCTTCGGCGCCCACGTTGGCCAACTGGGCCGAATCCCGCGGGCACCGAAACTCTCCTTTCGTTTCTCGGCTTCTCTCCGTCCCTCTGCCTTCCGTGGTCGGGTTGTGAAACGAAAAGATGCACAGTGTCAAGCTTTCGGGGACCGCCGTTTAATCGCGTGCAATCGGGCCACGGATTCCCCATTTATTTGACCGAATACAGGCGGGAGCTCTGGGTTATGCGTGATAAGAACAGAAACGCCGACTGGCGCGCAGCCTGGCGCAGGCACGTGTGGGCGGCTTTCCAAGCGGGCGACCGATTGCGGTTGGCACTTTGCACTGCGCCCCTAGGGCCGGCTTCCCAGCCCCCTGGCAGTGGGTTTTCCTTGCTGCCAGAGTCCCCAACCTTTAAATGCAGCTGAAAAGGTAAACCCGGCTCTCAGCCGCAAAGGGCGCCTGTCGGAGAGCCCGGCGGCCGGGGATGTGCTTCTCCAGACTTGCTTCCACCTGGGGAACCGTCCCTAGCCTTGGCGCACTTGGGCTCTGGCCGGAGTCGGGTCTTGCGTGGGCGAAGGCCCGCATCTCCCAGGCAGCCTCCCAACCGGCCAAGGGCAAGCGAGGCCCTACCGGGCAGTCCACCAGGCCTCGGAGACCTGGGGCGTCCGGCACCTACCTGGGGCCTCCGAGGTCGGTGGAGGGGAGCGATGGCCACCGACCTGCGGCTTCGTGTTGAGAACGCAAATCGAGCTTTCCACTGTGCGCCCCCCGGTCGGGCTTAGCCGTTTATTTGCGGTTTTACAGTAAGTGGAGCTTGCTACCTGCGGCTTGAACCCCGCCATGGGCGACTCAGGGATGAGCTAGAAAATGCTATCAATCAGATGCTTACAGAAATTAAATGAAGCCGGGCACACACCAGCGTGTGTATTTAAACACGGAGAGAGGAGAGACAGGGAGAGAGAGGAGAGGAGCCACGTCAGCCAGAAGCCGCCCCCGGTTTTACTGCGCGTGCAGTTCGGAGATGCGGATCGTAAACGTTTTGTGGGCTTGGCAAAGACGATTACGACCCAAATAAACGCACGGTGCGGCGCGTTCACAGGGCTCGGGGTGCTCCGAAGCATTCTGTTGGTTTTGCGTTTCCTCCAGAAACCAAGGCACACCCGGGGCCGATCCTGGCCCCTGGGACCGGGGACAGGAAGCGCCCAGGATTGGGGTCTCCTCCCGGCAGGGCCTTTTGAGCGAGGAACCCCGGAGCAGCCTTGGCGCCTCTAAGGCCGAGGGGAGAGCGCGCAGGAAAGGCAGGTTCCACGACGTGAGCGCCAACTCTGCAGCAAGGGTGTTCTCATAATTATTTTTACAAATCACATTTATTTGAGAATGACCAAAGCAGGTCCTTGGCTGTCTCCCGGGTTTCTCCATCCGGGCCAACTCCCGGCAGAGCTGCACCAATCTCCACGAATGGTTTTTATGCCCAATTTTCACCGCTTAATTTCATCGTCATGTTCTCCAGCCAGCTGAATCCCGGGGTCCCGGCGCTGGCTCGCCAGGCCCTGCGCCCAACCCTGACCCCGCGCAGGTTTCGCAGGCCTGCGGAGCTAGGGCCGCGCCGTGCGCCTCCGTGCGCCCTCTGCGGGGTCGTCCGTTCCGGAGGCTGTAGGCGTTTGTCCCCGAGTCTGCCGCCGGTCAGCTGAAGTGGGGGCGGTCCCCGCGCGCCTCGCCGTCCCAGGCCTGTGCCGAGCTGGCCGTGGACAGTGACCGTGGAGTCGTCCCTGTGCCAGGCGCTGGGGCCCCGCAGCCGCCCGGACAGCCGCAGCCCCGCAGGGAGGTGGGGGGGTCCTCGGGTGGCTCCCGGGAGGCGCGAGCGGTGCGGGTCACTCCAGCCCCCGCTGCGTGCTTATTTCCCAGCGAGGCTTCCAGCCCAGCGTGAGCAGCACCGAAAATATGCGACTGCGGTTCATTGAAGCTGGGGCTCCCATTCTAGAGAAGCTCGCGTCAAGTCGACATCTTAGGAACTTCCAGGGGTGGCGGCGGCGGGAGATGGCGGCAAGGAAGCCTCTTACGTGGAGCCACACTGCCATCTGCTGGCCGGGCCTGGACACTGCAGCCGCGGCCGGCCTGAACTTCGGCGGCGGAGGCCGACTCCCCGCACCGCGCCGCGGCCACTCCCGGCCGAGGCGGGGCGAGGGCCCAGTGCCCCGGGGGGTCTGCGTGGAGCCCGGAACCTGCGCTGCGGAGGGGGCGATGCCCATAAAAGAGAGCTGTTTCCGCAGCCGCTTTATCGGCGGCAGACGGGGGGCAAACAAATGAAAGAGCTTTGGTAGAATATCCTAATTGAGGCTGGACAGTTGTAAACTCATTAAGGGCCGAATTCCAGACGGTTCGCAGACCGGGCCTTTATGGCTCACCCTTACTGCCCACGCTTTGAAGTTCCTCGGGTCTGCGACAACAGAGGGCGTCCCAACCTGGCGTAGGGCTGGGGGGGGGGAGGGGGCGCCCCACCGCCCGCGCCCGGGCTCCCCCGAAAGCTCCAGAACGCCGCCGGCTTTGTGGAAGCCTCGAGGGGGAGGGCGACGCGCGGGAGGAGACGGGGTGGGGGCGAGGGCGACCACTCCGGCCACATCTGCAGGCCGCTGCGGCCTCCGGAGGGGCGTGCGTCCCCCCGCAGCCCTTTACACCCCATAAACCCTAACAGCCCTCATTTTCTTTTATGGCGCTTCGGGGCGCCGCGGCTGCCGCGAGCGGCCTTCCCGGGCCGGGCTTTGTGCTGCATCCACGCTCGCTCTCTCGGCGGCCGGGGCTAGCAGAACCCGGCAGTGCGGGGGGCGCAGGCTGCCGCGCGGGGCGCCTTGGTCTCCCGCTTCTCGCTTGGGAGCCTGCTGGGGTGGCACCCCGGGCCTTGGGTGCTGCCGCCGCGCCCCAGACCGCGCGTCCCCTGCCCGCGCAGGCCTTGAGCGTCTCCGTGGCCTGCGCTCGGGAACTCGCCGCGCCCCCAGGCCTCCCCGCCGTCCCGCAGACCGGGGGCAGGCCCTGCGCTCGGCCTGGCCGCCGGTTATCCGGCTCGCTCCTCTGCTTGCTCCGCCGGGCGGCTGGCTGGGCCCTCGAGGCCTGGCTGCGGCCGCTCCCGCAAAACTAGGGCTCCTTCCACCCTCCGCAGTCCCGGCTCCGGTCCCCCACCCAGGCTCAAGGAGCAGACCCGCAAAAACAAAAGTAAACAAAAGCACCATAGGAAAGAATCCATATATTTTTATTTTGGCAAAAAGTTAAATATTTCAACACAACAGTTTGGTCAGTAGGCCTTGAGGTAACTATTGCAAAACAGTGTGTGTTCAGCCCGATGGGGAACCGGGAGTCATCCAAGACACACAGCCACCGTCGCCCAACGGCGGTTCCATGTGTGTAATTTATTCTCAATAAAATCAACTCCATAAAACAAGCATTGTACCCACCCCACCCCACCCCCTCCCCCATTACAACGAAGCCCAAGCCGTAGGTAGGTAGGTAGTCGCTTCTGCACTCGGTACAGCCCCGCACCTCCTGGCTGCTCGCCCCGGGCCAAGCCGAGGCACGGTCTTCCAGCCGCTCCGGTTCTGTATTGGGCACCGAGAGGGGGCCGAGAGGGAGCCGCCCTCCGGGGCCTGCAGCATTTCGGAAGCTGGGTGGGAGTCGCGGCGAGGGGAGAGGACACCAGGAAGCTGTGCAGGCTTGCATTTTTTTTTTTTTTTTGCAACGTTCATTTCCCCGGAGACACGTACAGCGAGTGCACACCAGCGGACCCACGGCCTCTTACACAGAACACGGTCCCACGACAGAGCTACACCCTATGCAATGCCCCCTCCCTGCTAAACACCCTGAGTTCCAATCGAATGCCACCTAGCACAGGAGTTTGAGTCACAAAACGTAATCACCACACACACACACTCACGCACACACACCCACAAAAACGCAAACGAAACAAAAAACACAGTGTTCAAGTATCTGGGCAGAGGGCTCTGCCGCACAAAGCAAATTAAATTAGCTACAGACTAAAAACTAAGCAGCCCGCCTCCAGTTGTGCGTTATAAAAAGGTAGTTTTTTTTTCTTTTGTTTTAAGTCAGGAACAGGTAGATTTCTTAAATATATACAAGCTAGCACACAGAGCCGACAGCGCTAATGCCTCCCTTGTTTCTTCTTTCTTTCTCTTTCTTTCTTTCTTTCTTTCTTTCTTTCTTTCTTTCTTTCTTTCTTTCTTTCTTCTTCTTCTTCTTCTTTTTTTTTCGTGTGTTTGGATGTCTTACAGAAAATGGAAAGCTTACAATACCTCCTGCATCAAAAAGACTGGCCTAGGAGCCGGGGGAGAGCAGAGGCAGGGGTGGAGAGCCGCATTGTGCGGGCTGGAACTGAGAGAGGGAGCCGCTGCCCCCTCTCCTCTCTCTCTCTCTCTAGTTCGCTCTTTCCCACGCGACCCCGCAGGGCGTCACTCGTCCTTCGCCCGGTCCTTGTTGATCTTCTTCATCTTCATCCTGCGGTTCTGGAACCAGATCTTGACCTGCCTCTCGGTGAGGTTGAGCAGCCGCGCCACCTCGTACCTGCGGTCCCGGGTGAGGTACATGTTGAACAGGAACTCCTTCTCCAGCTCCAGCGTCTGGTGCTTGGTGTAAGGGCAGCGCTTCTTCCGCGTGGAGCGCGCGTGCAGCCAGTTGGCCGCCGGGTTATCTGCGGGGCACAGAGACACTGCGTTGAGCGGGAGCAGCCGCACCGAGCGCGGGCCGGCATCCAGGGAGCCTGCGGCAGACGCGACGCCGCGGAGCCTGCTTGGGGAGGCAGCCGGGTCTGGGACGCGATGGTCCCCGGGGCGGGCGTACGCACTGACGGGCACTGACAATGGCGCACAGCAGCGAAACCTTGGCTCCCCTGCCCTCCGCGGCCCTGCGGCCCCCTCCCCGCTTCCACGCGCTGCGCAGAGCGATCTGGAAACCCAGCTCCCCGCCAAGTACAGGGAAGCTACGCTGCCCTGCGTCCTGGCACTGGATCTCTCTCTCTCTCTCTCTCTCTCTCTCTCTCTCTCTCTCTCTCTGCCCTTCCCAGCCTTCCCTTCTCTATCCCCCTATTTATCCTGGGAGGCCTAGCTAGCCAGGCAGGCCGCTGGGGTGCCTCCAGCGCCTTCGGACAGGTCTCCGGCCTATTCTGAATCGTCAGGCCACGGGAGTCCCAGTGGCCTGGGCGCCCGCGACCGCATCTTGGGCGACATGGACGCTGCCGCCGGCGCAAGGCATAGGGGGAGACAGCCGCTCTGCCAGCGGCCGGGCTCGGGCTGCCCCGGCCGCCGCCGCCGCCGGCCGCGCACAAAAGACTCTCTCGATCGCGCTGCTTTCGAAGAACCGCCCCGAGGATCTCTCTGTCCCCGGCCCAGGCAGCCAAGGAGAGGGGCGGCCGGTCTTGGCTCGGCCCGAAGTTTCGCCCGCCCCGCCCCCCTCTCGCCGCAGTAGCCTTTTCCCCTCCCCCAAGGCCGGCGGACAGGCTGGCCACTTCGCCCTGGACTTGGGGCTCCCATCTCAGGAGACCCAAACACCAACTTCTGCTGGCTCCAGCTCATAAGGCTCCCAGCGTGGACGAAGGCAGTCTCGAGGAAAAAAAAAAAAAAAAAAAGACTGGCAGGCTGGCAGATCCGGGTGGCCGGCGTGGAGGCGGCGGCTGGTGCGGAGGGAGGAGGCACTTACTGGGGTCGATGGGGGGCTTGTCTCCGCCGCTCTCATTCTCAGCATTGTTTTCGGAGAAGGCGCCTTCGCTGGGCTGTTTTTCTCTATCAACTGGAGGAGAACCACAAGTATAGTCAGTCAGGGACAAATTGTGAGTGTCAAGCGTGGGACAGTCACCCCTTCTGGCCGACAGCGGTTCAGGTTTAATGCCGTAAGGCCGGCTGGAGGGCAAGCCCGCGAAGGAGAGCGCGCCGGGCGTGGGCTCCAGCCAGGAGCGCATGTACCTGCCGTCCGGTGCCGCCGCCGCCACGGGCGCCTGGGGGTGCACGTAGGGGTGGTGGTGGTGGTGGTGGTGGTACACGGCCGCAGGCACCGCGCTGGCACCCGCCGCGTGCACCGGGCTCCACGAGGCGCCGAACACCGCCGCCTTGGACTGGAAGCTGCACGGGCTGAAGTCGGGGTGCTCGGTCAGCGCCGCGGCGGCCGCCTGCCGCGGGGGCTGGCCCAGGGCCCCCGGCGGCGCGTAGCGGCCGGCGCTCAGCTCGTCGGCGGCGTCCGCGCCCAGCAGGAGCGAGTCCACGTAGTAGTTGCCCAGGGCGCCGGTGGTGGCCATCGCCGTGCCCCGCGCCCGGCCGGCCCAACCCGACCCGCGGAAATTATGAAACTGCAGATTTCATGTAACAACTTGGTGGCACCAGGGGGGAAGTACAGTCACCTAATAAGTCGCCAGCGCCCGCGCCCCCATTGGCCGCGCGCGTCACGTGCCCGCCCGGCAGAACAATAACGCGTAAATCACTCCGCACGCTATTAATGGCCCGGTGTTTTGCAGTCATAATTTTTATAGCAAAAGCCATATGTTTTTATGCAAAGGGATCGCGCCGCTCCACGATCGGGTTTGTTTTAATTGTGGCCAACGAAGATTAAAAGATCAACCCTGGCTTTGTCTCTGTTTCCTCCCCTGCCCCCCAATCCCACCGGACACGCGCGCGCGCGCCCAAACACACGGACACACACACGCGCGCGCGCTTCTTAAGCGGACTATTTTATACCACAATTAATCACGCCATCGGGAAGGCGCGGGTCCCGCGTGCGGGTGCGGCCAGTGGAGCCCCTCACATAAAATTAGACAATAATTGAAGCCATAAAAAGCAGCCAAATCGCATTCTCGCTCTACTGTATTTAAATCTATATTTATGATATTTCATAAGGAGTTATTGTTTCCGAAGCCACACGGGCCGGTGGGAAGTCGGCGACGACCGACAGATTCCTTTGCCTCGCTGTGGCTCCCAGCTGTAAAAATTTATGAGGACTTGGAAAGGTTAAATTAGACTGTTGTGTTTGGTCGGCGCACTCCCTGTAAATAATCGCTGCGGTCCCTGGGACGTGGGAGTTTACCCTCGGCCGGCCCGGAAAAGTCAAATTCAACGCGGTATCGCTCCCAAACCGAGCCGCCGCCATCCCTACCCCAGCGCACCGGGCAGGCACCGGCCACCGAAGGGGCACCGCCCGGCGAGGGCGCCCCTAGCCCGCCAGACTGGCCGGAGCCCAACACTCGCCCTGGTTCCTCCACAGCACGGGCCCCACCGAGGAGCTGGCGGCCGGAGAGCAGCCCGTTGGCCCCAAGGCGAAGAGGCTGGAGGGCCTGGGGGCGCGGCGCGCCTGGCCCCCGGCCCGCATCCACACGCACACGCGCGCCTGGCTGGGCGACGGCGGAGAATCCGGTTTTCCGCGCCGGCGCCGAGACCGCGGACGACCTGGCTCCGTGCTCTGCTCTGCAGGCCCTCACGCTGAACTCCAAGCCTCGCCGCGCTCCCCGAAACCCAGCCCGAGCTGGGAAGAAAACACCAGGCCGCCTCGGTGGAAGGCGCGCTGGCCTGGCAAGAAGGCACCCGCGCGGCGCCAGCGGCGGCTGAGCCCGCACCCAGCGCTGAGACTTGCGGGCCCATGTGAGCCTTTCGGGGCACCGCACCGGGCTACCCACGGGGCCGGGCGGCTCTGCAGAGGTTCCGAGGGCCCTGAGCGAGGCAGTCGCCCTCAAGTCCAGGGCTAGAAATGAGAACGGGGGAGGGCATATCGGCTTGAACCCCATCCTTTCTTCGGCCGGGCCGGGCTGCCCAAGTTATTTCTCACCGCGGGCAGTCTCCAGGGGTGGGGGTGAATTAAAGGCCTCGGTAACTCTGCTAATTGGAAGAAAAAAACCCACCCCAGTTCGAGCGGAAAGGCTGCTCCTAGAAACGTGGTAATTAAATTCACGTGCGAAGACTGTGCCTGCAAGAGTGTGTTTCTCATTAGCCCCCTTCCCTGGCGGCCAGTCTGGCTGCCTCGGGGTGTGCCATCCCTCCTTTTTTTTTTTTTTTTTTTTTTCATTATTCTTTTCTCTCTCTCTCTCTCTCTCTCTCTCTCTCTTTTTTTTTTTTGTCTTCACCCTCACCAACTGTTCCATTAGCCATTCCCCCTCCTCTCGACCCCCTGAAATATTCCCGTCCAGGGCGGCGACCACCGCCACCCCGTGCCAGGCTCTTTCCGGGTGCAATGTTACGAAGCAGCAAGCAGTGCGGGTAGGACCCGGCACCCCTTTGCCTGCGCCCGCCGGCATCGGGGAAGTAGCCGCTGATACAATGAACTCCGACGTGGCCGTCCGCACCGCCTCGGCCCCCTCCCCCTTGATACTTTTCTCTCCCAGTAAATGTCTCTGCACCATCCCCAGCCCCATCGCGGCCCGAAGTATCCCAAATATCCGGCTGTGCTCTCTGAGTCTCTGGGATTTTCATGTTTTAAAAATCAACCGGGAAAAACCCTCCTTGCTGAGTGCAATTGTCTGCAACGGGGGGCTGGGCACGCCGGGCTGCCTTGTTCACTCTGTGTACCCAAGAAGACACAGATAATTAGTAATTTTTCTAAAATAAAAAGGCTGTTCTGTTTCATAGCCTTCACGCCCAAACAGGAAAATCACTAAATAATTAGTAGGCGTTGAGTAGTAGCTATTACCAGTGACAAGGAGGTAAGAGGAGACCCCAAAATCAAAAATTGTCCCCTTCCACACCGGGGGACATATTGGGGCCTGCATATTCTGACTGTGTCTGTTGGTATTTGACAAGTGAGAAGGGTTGCAGGTACATAAAGGATACTACATGGAGGTGCTCATCACAAGCGGCTCTGGGGAGGAGGCCAGTCTTCTAAAACCTTGGTGCCAACAATGAACCCAATCTCCTGGCCTAGAAACCAGCAGCAAGGAGTTGAAAGGAGCAGCTTCTGGGCCGCCAGCCTCAGGAAAGAAGGGAAGTGGAGCTTTGCAGGCATGGGCTCAGTGCACTTGTGTGTGTGTGTGTGTGTGTGTTGGAGGCAGGAAGGACGTTTCTTTGCAGTCCCCCGTGAGGAGAATGGTCAGGCTGGCTCCCGTCTGTAGACTATCACTTGGACCAAGGCCTCAAGTTTGTCTCCCAGTGCTCTGGAATTTGGGGGTCCTTTCACCCATTTGAAACATCCCGGCGCCTGGAGAGGCCCTCTCCAGCTCTGAGCCATCCAAGGGTGCCCTGCCTAGCATTCTGGGCCTGGTAAAAAGCCACGGGCAAATTAGCAGTCCAGCTATACCCCAGCAAGGCTCCGTGGCTGGGAAGCCAGAGCTGGGGAGGGTAGCCTGCAAGAGCCTGCTTAGCCGCCCGGGGCCACCTAGCCAGGCTGGGCCTCAGACCTGGTCCCAGCCGCGGGCCTCCCGCGAGGCTGGTGAAGGGCTCCCATGCCTTCGGTGTGGCACACAAAGACGCCGCCAATGTCCCTGGTCGAGCCTCCCAGGCGGCTTTTCGCAGAGTAGAAACGCAAGGCCGCCGCCATCCGGTCGTGATCGTAACCGAGGCCTTGTTGGTCCAGCGGCAGCCAGGCCACAACCAGACCCTCCACGGCCGCCCCACGCAGGCCCTTTCCCCAGCAGACTTCACCGACCTCACTGGGGTGCAGAGAAAAACGAGAGCTCCAGGCTCTCCCCAAGCCAGCCCTGGCCCACTCCCCAAGGATGCTTTGGAAACGACCCGAGGAGGTGAGATAGGGACCCGGACAGACACTGGGAAGGGGAAGAAGGCAGGCAGGAGCCACAAAAGAAAAAGGAAAAGGAATTAAAGAGGAGGCAGGCAGGGGAGAAAAGAGGCAGAGGCGACTCCTGGGAGCCCAGGGGGCGCCTACGGAGAGAAGGGTAAGTGACAAGGCCAGGAGCCCGGCCTCTGTCCGCCTGGTCTCTCCTAGTTCGGTGGGGGTCTCCCTCTGTCAGAGGGCTTTTTTCTGAGCTCACATGAGGACTGTGTTGTGCATGCGTTCCAGCCTTGTAAGAGAGCGACGGGGTCCCCAGCCAGGCGCAGGCCTGGACCAGGGGAGGCTCGCGATCCAGCATGCGCCCCTGACCTTGAATGGCCCTGGGCCCAGAATTCTTACCACGCCCCCGGCGTCCGCGAAGCAGCCCCTAACCTGACCGTACCTGCTCCGGGCCTGGTCGGGGGAGGGGATGACGAGGAAAGCACGAAGCTCCTGCGCTTGCTTGGAAAGCCGAAGTTGCCGCCGCAGGCCTGGCACGACCAACCGAGGCCTTGATACCCCGCCCGGCCCGGCCCCCGCGCGCACAGGTACCTGGAGACGATTTCAACTGAAGTAATGAAGGCAGTGTCGTGCTGTCGAGAGAAAGGTGGATCCCAACAACAGGAAACTACCTAAATCACCGACCAGTTCTGGTGCTGCCCGCGCGGGGCTGTCTCGCCCTCCGCCGCCGCCGCCGCCGCCGCCGCCGCCGCCGCCGCCGCCAAGGAGAGAACCCCGCGATCGCCCGGCCCAGCCCCTGCTCAACCCGCGCCCACCACTGCCGCCGAGTGCCCCGGGAGGGAGAAGCCACCGGCCCCAGCTAGGTAAGCTTGGGAGTGAGGGAGAAGGGAGCGAAGGCCAAAGGAAGCAGAGAAATGCAGGAGTGAAGTAGGCCAGAAGACAAGAACGAGCGGTGCGCGCGCGCTGTGTCCCCAAATCTTGCAGCTAGGCGAACCGGCGCCGAGCGGCGGCAGCCGTGGGCAACTCGGAAGCGCCAGGGACAGCACGGAGCCCGGCTCCCTGTCTGGCTGCGCGGCCTCCCGCGCTCGCTCTCCCCCTCGCTCCCTCGCAGCCATCCGCCTGCCGGGGCGCGCGCTCCCGCGCCCCCTCCCCTCCCCTCAGCGCCCCCCCCCCACTTCGGCGAACAGGAAGCGCGTGGCCCCGCGGAGGGCCGCCAGGTGGGGGAAGCCGTGCTGGGGGAGGGGGCGGCCCGTCCGGGGTCCACCTAACTGCTGCCGCAGGCGCTGGTGATGCGCTGTGGGCCCGGACTGCTCCCCGGAATTAGGCGGGGGTCTGCTCAGGCCCGAGCAGCCGAAAAATAATCAGCCTCCGGGAGCCTCCCCGAGGGTCCGGAAAGAAATCTTGTTCGGCTTGCTCTGTCTATGCAGCGCCCCTCTGCACTGAAACCACTGGTCCAAGACAGCCACAATCCAGATATACTAGCAAGTCATAAAACTGAACAAAAGCCGACAAACCTTACGGCACCGGGGCTATAGGGTCCAGACAAATTACGACCGTCTAGGTAATATTTAAATAGATGCCTAAAGTAATTGCAGGAGACTCGGGCTAGCTCTCCTGTTGTAAAAGTGGGGCAAGGGATAAAGTGGTAGGTGAAGATAAGAAGTCAAAAAAGAGGTAAAATGAAAAAGCTTCATTCCACAGCTTTTATTCTATAAGAACATAAACATTGTCTTTTTTTCCACGCACAGCAGCAATACAATATTAATTTATTCTGATTTAAGATTAGAAGTAAATAGAGCTAGAACTAACATTTATAATAACAATAGAATGCATTTGCTTAAAACAAGATTGGCAACTTTTCTTAATAATAAACATTTATACAGATTTGTATTTATAGCTTTTTTCTTTTTCTGTACCTACAGGTTTGACCCTTTTATGCATGTAACTTCACAGTATAAAGAAAATCCAAAGAATCTCTCCCTTCTCTAGTTTCTTCTGCTTGCTCCAGCCCTCCTAGGCTTCCATGAAATTCAGAAAGCCAAAGGAGGGAGAAAAAAAAAAAAAAAGGTGAATTAAAAAAAAAAAAAAAACCTCCACAAGACAGGGAGAACGGGTGTGCTTGTCTAATGTTACCAGTGGTAACGATTTTAATGACAAAAAAATCCACGAATTCCACACACATACAAACAAAACGACAACACCAATAGCCATGATATGGAAATTCAGAGGTAAACTCAAACATTTTGGTCAGGCAAGGTGAGACCTCGCACATACTGGAAGAGAAGTTCCCTTCTCTTGGTCTTTTTTTTTTTGTATTTCTTTTAAAGCTGGTATATCTTACAGAGAAAGGAAAAATTAATCTGACTCTTACTTTTGCCATCAAAGTCAAGCCCTTTTGCCTACACGCCCATGCCTGTGAGCCCTTCTCTAGGCCAAGGAAGAAAGGGAAAAAAAAAAAAAAAAAAAAAGACACCTAGAGGCCTGCCTGCTCTGCTCGGCACAGCCCAGCCCAGCGCTCCAGGCACTCGTGCCCAGATCTGGCTCCTTGCACGTGGAACTCAGGCCAGACAGCTCAGCGCCGACAATGGGACATCGGCCTTCCGGCAGGAAACCAGCTCTGCAGAGGACCCCAGACTGCCCGGCCGGCCCACATGGGACTTGCCACCTAGGACAACGTCTGTCTCTATAGAATCCTAGCACGATATGGCTTTTTCCCCCAGAAAACAAGTAAACCGGCACCAAGCAAATAGACAAAGAAACAGAAAGAACAAACCAGCCCTGCACAGACGCAACTGCCCAGGAGATGGCGGGTGCAGGAGGGAGGCGTGGGGCTCCGGCACAGGTGCGAGTTCCTGGCAGAGGCTGCAGGCAGAGGGCGGGCACCGGCGCTCCGGACGCGGGATGAAGTGGCCTGGCCTGGAGCTTCATCAGGAAAAATTAAAGTTGGCTGTGAGCTCCCGGATCCGGTTCTCCCGGTTCATTTTCTTCAGTTTCATCCTGCGGTTCTGAAACCAGATTTTCACTTGTCTGTCCGTGAGGTGGACGCTGCGGCTGATTTCTAGTCGCCGCTCCCGAGTAAGGTACATGTTGAACAGAAACTCCTTCTCCAGCTCCAGCGTCTGGTGCTTGGTGTAGGGGCAGCGCTTCTTCCGGCCGCTCTTCGCCGTGAGCCAGTTGGCTGCGTTTTCGCCTTTGGAGTTGCCTGGCGTTTAAGGGAATAAAAAGGGGGGAAGGTTAAACTGAGGCCACGCGGGCTGAGCGCCCGGGGCGGATTCGAGCCCGCGTCTCGCGTGAGCCTGATGCCCTTTGGTCTCAGACCGCGCGCCATGCCCCCTTGGGCGTGCGGAGAACCGCAAGTTCTTCCAGAACACACGGCGGCATCGAGTGGGCCCCCAGTCCACACCTCCTCTCCCAAGTCTCCTCCGCTTTCCCCCTAGACACCTGTTTTAGCACAAAGCGGCTGGCACTAGCAGAAGGAGAGGCCTAGGAGGGCAGGCTGTCCATCTTGAACTTAACGCCTTTTTTTTTTTTTTTTTTTTTTTTTTTTTTAGTCTGGCCCTATGGCGGACAAGCATTTCCTGCAGCCCCCAGACTGGGGGCATGGGGCGCTTCCTCGGAGGGGGGGCCTGGCCTGGCGGCCGTCTCACTCCATCCCTACGATTGCCCCAGGCCCGGATGAGAAGAGGGAGAGAAGGACATAGCTGCATCCACCGGGCAGGCAGCAAAAGCCGATTCTGGGGTCAAGGGCCCTCTCTCACGTCTGTCCCTCCAGGAGCCAGGGCTCTGCAGCTGGGCAATCCGGATTACAGGGGAAGCGAAATAGCCCCTTTCGGGGCGCGCGGCCCAGGGCGCCAGCGTCCGGGCCGGATTTGCCTTTTCTTCTCCTCGCAAAAAGGATTCCCGCCCCTGCAGCAACTTTGAAAAAGGCATGGGGGATCGTAAACTCGAACTTCGCCGGTTAATGGGCTTATTTATTGGCGCTGGCGGCCGCTTATTTTGGATGCCTTACAAACATCCGCGCTATCTGCGGGAGAGCAGCTTTTCCCCCCTCCCCCTCCCCCCGCGTGGGCCGCGCCGCGCGGGCAGGGCCGGGACCGGGGCCTGGGCGCTGCGGGGCCACGGGGAGCAGCGTGCGCGGGAGGGGGGCTCCACGCCGGTGTCGTCGGCCTCGAGCCGGGGTGAGCTGAGGCCAGCGCCCAGGACGTCTTGGTGGGGGGCGCTAAGCCGGACGTGAATTTTTACTGCGTCCCCACGCCCAAATATGAAACAGCAAGTTCACAAGGTCAGCCTGCCTGCAGCTTGGGCCAAGGCCGGCCGGCTGCTGCGCGCGCTCCTGGGGCTCGGCTGCTTCCCTTTTCCGGCCGTGCCGCTCTGCCCGCCTGGCTGCGCCCTGCTTACCCAGGGAGTCCTTCTCCGGCGAAGCTTTGCTGCTCTCGGAAGGGGCCGGGGAGAGCTCCTCCGCGGCCGAGGACGACGCGTGAGCCTCCTCGTCCCCCTGCGAGCCCCCGCCGCCGCCGCCTCCGCAAGCCAGCGTGGGCGGCGGCGGCGAATCGAGGGCTCGCTCCTTCCGGGCCGCATCGGCCGAGCCGGAGGCGAGTGCGGGCGGCGGGTCGAAGCCGCGCCCCGGGGGCTGCGCGGGGAAAGGGCTGGCGCCGAGCTGCTGCGCGCCGCCACCGCCGCCGCCGCCGTAGCCCTTGGCCGTGCCGTAGGCCTGCGAAAGGCGGAAGTAGCCAGGCACTGGCACCCCGCTGGAGGCGCCCAGGGCGCAGCCGTCGGGCGGAGGGCCCCGCGGGAAAGGGGCCAGCTCGGCGGCGGCAGCCGAGCCTTTGGGGCATTTGTCCGCCGAGTCGTAGAGGCAGTAGGAGCTCTCTTCTTTGATGTTCTGCGCGAAAGAGCACGAAGTGGCCTGTGGCGGGGGCTGAGGTGGTTGCGGCGGGGGCGGCGGCTGCGGCTGGGGCTGCTGCTGCTGCTGTGGCGGCGGCGGCGGCGGCCCTTCGGGCGGCTCCATCCGGCAGGAGCGCGGCGCGTCCAGCCACAGGTCTATGGGCGCGGGAGCGTAGCCGTGAGCCCCGGGACCCAGGCCCCCGCTACTGCCGCCGCCGCCCGGCGACGCCGCCTCATTGCGCTTGCCGCCCAGCGTGGGGAAGAGCCCGCAGCTCTGCAGCCCGTAGGGCAGATCGGTGGCAGGCGGCAGGTAGACCCCGCCATGGGCGTAGTAGCCACCGCCACCGCCCCCCGCGCCGCTGCCGCCGCCGCCGCCGCCCGCCTCGCCTCTGCCCGAGCTGATGAGCGAGTCGACCAAAAAAGAGTTCGCGGCGGGGCTCTCCGAGCATGACATTGTTGTGGGATAATTTGGCGAAGGCAGCAGATAGCCCTTTCTGGCTGACATTTCTTGTGCAAAACATGCTGAATACGATTAGCAATCCCCCCGCACCGCGGCGGGCGCCCGCAGCCAATCCTGAGCCAGAGTTTCCGCGCGACCACTCCCAGTTTGGTTTCGTAGGCGCGGGGCCGCTCTCCGAGGGCGCCCTCCGAGCCCGCGATTGATATAAATATGTAATCTGTATTGACGGGCCGGGAGACGCGCGCCCGACACCTTGGCCCGAAGGCTGGGATCCGTGGGGGCCGCCCGAAAGCAGGCTGATGGGGGCCTGGCCCCTAGGCTTGCCCCGCCCCTGCCCGGACCTGAGCCCCTGGCGAGGGTCTGGTTGAGAAGCCCTAGGGCCCCGCGCAATTAACAAGTGGGGGTGTTTACGGTGCGCGCCCCGGCCTGCCTTGGGTGCTCCCCATCCCCGTTGCGGAAGCGGCCACTCGTACCTGGCGTGCGGTGACCACTGAAGGGGGCTCTGTCGGGACCTCACTCTCATCCCATACAGCTCTGGACCTGGAGCTGGCCTCATCTCGGAAGTGTAGCCCCTAAGACCACCAGAACCCTCCGAGTGTTGCGAACCGCGCTGCGAAATGGGAGCTGCTTTCACTGCTTCCAGCATCCCACATACGATGTCCCCCCAAAAACGCAATGGCTGTTCCCTGGCCCTTCTGCCCTCCTCCCCACCCCACCCCCGACTGGTCCAGCCTGGACTTTGTCCTCCGCAGCGCTCACCTGGGCTCGCCTTCTCTCCAACTCCTGTCGGTGGAGTTGGTGGGCTGGCAGGAGCGGCGGTGGGAGGCTGCGCAGCCTTGGCGGAATAACTCCCAGAGCCGGCCCCTGGCGCCTCTGCCCCACCACCAGGGAAAGGCCTTGCACGAAGACGTGGGGGACTCTAAGAGGATGCGCCCAGCAGACACCTCTACCACGAGGCTATGCGCCTCTCCTCTTAGCCTTGGCATTTGTATGCTCCTGGAGGCTATGACAAGAACCAGTGTCACTGTACTCCTGCCTCTCTGTCTCCTCCCTTCTGCCCCCTCCCCCTGCGAACCCCAGGCTGGGGCAGTCCTTGCTCCCGCAGTGTGAGCATTTTAACGAGGCCCCGGTGAGGAAATCCGTTCCCTGAGAGGCCAGGCTGAGCCGGGGCCCTGCTATAAGAGTGTTCCGAGGCCTGGCCCTTCACTCAGCAGACAAGTGCCTGCCTGGGGCACTAGCCCCAAGCGTGGGCCTCACCCGCAAGCCTCAGGAAATGCGGCCTTTTCCGGCCGGATCCAGCAGGGCCTGGAGGTCGCCGCCTTGTCCCTGATCTGCGCGAGGCTGCAGATCCCCAGGATGCCCTAGGTCTGCTTGCACCACCAGTTCCAGCTGGACCTGGAGATGCCGAACACCAGGATCCCAGGAAGTAGCCGGGCTAGGCTTCTGCCTCTGCAGTGGGGAAGACTTGCATCCCGGTAATCTGCCCATCGTCCCTTCACCTCTTCCTCCTGGTAGGAACCCAGCCCCAGGAGGGACACCAGCTGCAGAGGGCCACAGGAGCCAAGGAGAGAGCTAGCTAGGTAGCGCCCAAGCTCTGGCTTCAGGGATTGGAGCAGCCTCGGTCCCTGCTCTGCACCATGGCCAAGAGGCCCCGGCACCGCTCACGCAGTCGCTCCTGCCAATTCTACCTTGGTCTCCCCATGCCGGGCATCCGGGTGCAGAGGAGGAAGATGGAGAACGAGAGAGCCAGAAGAAAAGGACAGAGGGAGACAAAAACGCGTGAGAGCCCGTTCTCTCCAGCCTGACAGATTCTGGGGCCCGCAGTAGCAGCTTGGCAAAATCAAGACAGAGATCGGTGTGGAGAGATCATTGACTCTCCTTCGCTTTTCCTGCTGCTCTAGCCCCAAGGCCAAGGCAAGTTTTCCTCCTGCTGGGTCCAAAGACCAAGTCTGAGTGCAGGGACGCTTCAGAACACTGCAGTCTGGGGTCCTAGCTCTGACTCCACGGATCTGCCGGGTTCTGACCCAGCTCACCAGATGGGTGGGTGGGTAGCTAGCTGGGACTGTGGCGCTCAGCAGTACCACCTGGAAATTCTACAAAGCTGGGGACAGCCTGTTGAAGGAGGCCACAGCCCAGGCTGTGCCTCTCAGGAAGGGATGGCAAGCAGGTCCCTGGAGGAGGAGCCCCACCAGGCCAGTGGGCCAGGAGTAGGGCTTGGAGCCATGCCTGTTCATGTTCAATGCACAAAGCAATGCGCCTGGTCGAAGTCAGGGGAGGGACCCGGAGTATGCTGGAGACGGAGGAGTGAAAGGCAACGATATAAACCTATTCCAGCCTATTGTGCAGTCAGGGGCCACTCTGGAAAATCTCTCGCAGATTCCGACTTACCCTGTGAAAGAGGCATCTTTGCACATCTCCACAACTTGATACGTCATGGTCAAGGAGTTCCCAGACCCTTGAAAGCCTTCTCCCTGGACCCTTTAGAATCCTCAGGGACTCCCCTGGGACTCGGGCCTGCCAATTTGGCTGGTTAGACAAGCCGATCCCCTGCGGTGGACAGCTCAGGTTGCTCCCAGCTAGGACCCCAGTGGGGTGGCCAAATGGGGCTGGAAGCTGGATGGGATCCAGGGGAGGCTGCACGTGCCAGGCAAGGTTACAGAAGTCAGCTTGATACTGTGTCTGCATCAAAGGGCCAGGCTGGCTAGGCCTGGAGGGGCTGCAAGGTGGGCTTCGCAACTGGCACTCTGAGGTGTTGGCCATCGGGGCTTGACCTGGCCCTTGTGGACAGCGGGGAATGTTCCTCCAGCGTAATTCTCTCCCGCTTGCAATAAACCAAACAGGATGTGGAATTTGAGCTCTTTCTTTAGAAAAAAAAATCCCCCAAAATTGTGTATGCCTACGGAAGCCCCTCTGTGGCCCGGAACCGCCGCCCAGACTTGCTGAGCAGGGGAGGCAGGGACTCTGCGGGTGCACCGCAGCTCTGACCGCCTGATAGATCAAACCCGCGGCTGCGGGAACTCAACTGAAATGCCGCCTCCTGCCTCGGAGCCCCCAAACCCCGGGCTCCCTAGACTGCGGCACGGAGGTGTCGGCCTGTTCGGTAAAATGTTCCACGTATCCACTGCCTTGGCTTTCGGAGCCCTTGTGAGTCCGGGGCCGAGAGACGAAGAGCAGCGGTTCTGTCGCCGCGCGGGGTTCCCGCCGCCGAATTTCTCCGTCTCCCCCAGGATGCCTTTGGCCCGAAGCCTCGCTCAGGCCCGTGCAGCAGCTGCGCCGCCAGCCCCAGAGCCTCTGTTTTATTTCGGAGTAAATAGCACCCACTTCTACCTGGGTGATGACACCCATGGCCAGCCCGTGGGTTAAGCCCTCCAGCGAGGATTGCGCGGCCATTCACTGATTAGCGGGTTCCTCCTCCTGAGTAGGCCCTTTGGAGGCAGGAGAAATAAACACATTGCCAAAAACAAGTTCTCTCTCTTTTTCTAAATAAGTAGAAATTGAGACAGCGGGTGAAGAGTTTGTATCTGCAAGTCAACCTGTATGCACACAGGGGCTCCGAATCCTCCATCAGGCTGTGGGCTCCGGCTGTGAGTCGCCAAAGAAAAACAAGCATGCCTCCACATAGCTGGTTTTAACAAAAACTCAGGCATTTGTGCATGCCTAGAAAACTGCACACTGGAAAGTTTTCCTGTAAGCAGGGACATTATGTTCCCCTCTGAGGATGTCCACAGAGGCAGGGGTATTTGGTGTGCCTGCTTTGAGCCGATCAGGTGCACAATCTATCCCTCAATAACAAGCTGTAACATTTTTTTCTAAATCCAACCATTGAGTTGGCCTCCCTCTGCCTCCACTGCCAGGGTGGGAGTGTTGGGCCTTTTTACACACCCCTTGAATTGCAATATTCTTAGTTCTGTCCGTGATAGCGCCTGTGGCCTTGAAGCTGGAGGCAGCTCTGGGACTGCAGAAAGCGGTCTGAGGTGTGGGCGCTAATTCCTTCCTGTTCTGCCAGGGTTGGAAACCCACGCTCAACAAAGACTAGTGATTTGGATAAGCAAAATTCACCCACCGACAAATACACCCAGCACCCACTTTCTCTTTAACCCACACTGTATATTTAGGAAGAGAAAAAAAATTTGAAGAAGTGTATAAAAAGATATGGAAATAAACGTTTAAATACGAGAGAAAGGGAATTTTAATCACACACTCAAAATGTGCGTTACGATCGTCTAAAATTAGTTCTGTGACAACACTGATGCAGTGATTACTCAACTGAGTTTATCCTTGGTGCCAGCTTTTTGAAAATGTATGTCTTTATGCTGCACTTTTGCAAAATATGCAAAATCTCATTCTCACATCTAAAAATTTGCTGCAAGATCCCACACCGGGTATTTCTAGCCCCACATTCTAAATATGCAGTTCAAAGACTTCGCCGGCGGCCTTAAACATCCAATGCGACTTCTCGGCCGTTTTGGGGGAAAAAGGGGAGACCTAGAGACCTCACCTAGCAGAAAATCTGCAGACTCCCAGCGTCTGCCTGGGAGTAAGCGAGATGAGGCGACCACGGTCGCCGAGCGCACCATTGTGTGGGGTAGAAACTTTGTTTTCCCCACTCCCGCCATCTCTCTCTCTCTCTCTCTCTCTCTCTCTCTCTCTCTCTCTCACACACACACACACACACACACACACCCTATCCCCACCCCTCCCCCCCGCACAGCCAGAACCCTTGGATATTCCTACGGAATCGAAAGCTCGCCATGGGTGCAAAGCCGGCGCACAGAGATAGCCGTCAACTTTTCCACGAAGGCCTTTGCTCTGCGCTGCAGCCAGGAGCGGCTAGGCGCAGGGGCGTGAACGCTGACCGCGTCGCCCAGCAGCCCCAGCCGCGCGCTCCAGCTCCGCTGGGACGGCGGCCGCCTCCCCGCTCCCGTCCCGGCCGGACTCGGGGCCTCTTACCTGGACACGTTTCCGAAATCGCCGGCGAGGGGCCCGGGCTTCTCCGCGCCACGACGCCCGCGACGCCCGGCCGAGGCGCGCCGCTCTGAATTGTACCCCAAGCACGTCTTGAGCGTGAGCCCCCTTTTTTCTGACACTAAGGGGAGCGGGACAAGTCAAATCATGCCCCGCGCAGCTCTTAGTATCAGGAGCGAACAAAGGCCAAGAATCACGCTGGGGTTCCCGGCTCCCCGGCGGCTTTGACATTGATCGGAAGTGCGCCATCTCGTGGCGGCTGAGTGCCTAGGTGCGACCGGAGCTGTAGCCTGGAATCCAGAGAGCAAAGCCGGCCGCCGGCGAGGAGAGGGAGAGAGAGGGAGAGGGAGAGGGAGAGAGGGAGAGGGAGAGAGGGAGAGAAGAGGGAATGTGCCCAGCCTGCTGCTATTGAGATCTCATTTTTACATCTAAGAAATTGCTGCAAAACCCCAGCCGGGTTTATAGCGGCGCATTCCAAATATGCAAATTGGCCGGCCCCAGACGGGTTTACGACCGCATTGTCACAGCCATCGGAGGATGGGCTTTTATAGGGCTCAGAAATCAAACCCGCGCCCGCCCGCCGCCCGCCCGCGAGCAGTCCTCCTGGCTAGACTCTCCAGCAACTTGAGAGACTTCGGTTAATCTTCAACCACCCCGAAGGAAGTCTGTCCCCAAATCCGGGCTTTCCTACCCGCCCTCTCCCTGCCCCCCCACCCTCAGGAGGGCCCTCTTCCTCTCTGTGTGTCCATCAACCAAGACATCCATCTCAGCGCCTGTCCCCTCTCCCCTTTCAGCTCAGTTTCCCCAGTCGCGCCGGTTAGACAAACACACAAACAAACAGCTCAGAGTCTAGGGCCTGGGGCCTCTCTCCAAATGAGACCCTCTCTGGTGCTCTGGCCCTGCCTGGGTGGCGGCAGAGAGGGTGGGGTGGGCAACAAAAGGCTCTGTCCCTTCCGCCCTGCCCCTCAAGGTTATGGGTGATGTCCAAATTTAAGGCAGAAGTTCAAAGGCAGAACACAAAGGGGAATGCAGCGTCCTTCTCTCCCCAAGGGGAAGCTGCCGCCTCAGACGTGGCTGCCCTTGCTGAAGGGATCCACAGGCACCCCCAGAATGCTTCCCGGTGCACAGGTGAGCAGGGCAGCCCAGGGTCAGGCCCACTGGTCACCACAGGCCCCACGGCCTTCTCCAGGGTCGAGGTCAGTTTGAGCAAATTGAGCTCCACTGGCAGCCCCGAGAGAACCCATCCATGGATCCCACTTCCCACAAGGACAAGGGCCAAGTACCTTGGCTTCCTAAACCTGAGTTGCACTGCAGTGAAATCCTGACTCAGCCACCTTCTGGCCCCCTTGGGAGCTTGGTCACCTGCCCTTTCCTAGTCAGTGGATGATGGGGGGGGGGGCAGACATTTGGCAGCAACGGACCAGCAGGGAGAGGAATGTCACACCAGCAACTGATGACACTCACGTTTCCAGTCTCCACCGTCTTTATTTTCCTTGTACCATATCGCCTGTGTGCACGCTGTGACATACACGGTGGGTCAGAACTGGGCACCAGCTGACACTCCCACTCCCAACAGAGCCAGCGGACATTTCTTAGCATAGGGGGGCAGAGGGCATTCAGTGAGAGGGTGCTGGCTTTCCCAGATGAAGTCCCAAACCGCCTCCACGCATCCCCCTTAACGCTTTCCAAATGCCGCAAGAGATGAAAAAGACCCTCCTGGACCCCTTCCTGCCCCAAAGGAAATCAAGGAATGAATGACAAAAGAAAACAGCCAACCCAAATAGGCTATGGTTCCTTTATTTACAAGTCTTTTGAACACCATCCCTGTATGAAGCGTACATTCAAATATTCTTAGCAGTGAGCGAGTTTAATCGTGGAACACTGTAAACAGATAGAGCCTTTAAATATTCTCATCATCTTTTCCCCCCCTCTCTACATTGCATCTTTTAAAATTCGCTTTGGTTCCTTCAGGGAAATATATATATAATATAATATTTATCTTTTAAAATAATTCCAAATCACTCTCAGGCTCTTCGAAGGTGGTCGGAAGATTCCGAACTCAGTTCTGGAGCCAGTGAGGGCCGAGCACGGCACCGGAACTGGATGTTTGGAGGGACCCAAGTGCCTCATAGCCATGGCCTAGGACCTGCTGGCCAGGCCTGCTGCTCTCCTGCCGGACACCAAGAAAATCCAAGCTTCGCTAAGTGTGGTACAGGCTTTGCCGAACGGCCGCAGCCTGCAGAGCTCGCGACCAGGGCCAGCAGCCTAGGCATAGCCTCTGGCAGCAGCCTGCTCTGCAACCAAGCGCTGGGCCTGGGATGCAGGCTGGGACCAAGACCCTGCTTGGTAGGAAGCAAAGCCAAGTGGACTGCTGGAGGCGGCCACTCGCAGCTCAGGCCCAGGACAGTGCGGTGGGCAGCTGGGTTGGGGGCAGGAGGCAGAGAGGCCACCTGGAATGGGAGATCCTTTGCACTCAGGAATCTGTAGCCCTCTCCCTCCTCACAGCCACCTCTTGGTCCAGCTGCCTTTCACATTGGCTTTGGAAACAGCCCCATTCCCGGTCTCTAGGAATCCTCCCCCTTCCTCCCACCCCTGTCCCCACACTGAACCGGAGTAGCAGAGAGAGCACATAGCCTTTTGATGCAGGGGTCCTGGGGGTGGGCAGCTCCTGTGTGGAGGGTCCTGGGGGAGGGGGCCGGCCTCCAGGGGGCCTGGCAGGGGGCCCAGTCCTCACTGGAGACCACACCCAGCCCAATGCTCCACAGGCTCCAAGACTGAACCACCACGGGTCCCCAAACCGCTCATTCTCCATGATGCACAACTCAGAATTCGATTCTTCTCAGGAATCTTAATCCACCAAGAACCTAACGGAGACAGTCCCAGGCCCCTCCTGCTGGGCTATTCTCTGGGTAGCCTCCCCGCTCTTGAACACCTTTTTTTTTTTTTCTTCAACAGTCACCACGTGGCTTGACCTAGTCAAGGGCAAAATCTTGCATTTTATCTCCTGTGTCTGCATCCCCCCACCCAATTCCAGCCTGCGGGAGCCTTAGAGGAGCGGGTTGGCTGAATAGTACTGTAAACGGTCTCTGTTAATTTTTTTTTCCTTCATTCTTCTGTTCTGAAACCAGATTTTGACCTGGCGGTCGGTGAGGTTGAGCATGCGGGACAGCTGCAGGCGTTTTTCTTTGTTGATGTAGACGCTGAAGAAGAACTCCCGCTCCAGCTCCCGGATCTGGTACTTGGTGTAGGGGCAGCGTTTCTTGCGGGTGCGTTGGCCACCTAGGAAGGAGAAAAGCAGGCGGGTGAGCCAGGCAAGCCAGGCCTTGGGGGCGGCACCCCAAGGCATGGACTGAGGGCTCAGCCCAAGCCCCCTCCAGGTCTTCCCAGGCCCCTGCCCTGCGACTCCTGCTGCAGATTGGGGCAAGTTGTAGTCCCAGGCTGTGCCCCAGATAAAAGCCAGCTCCCACAGAGGCCCCAGGGGAAGCTGCTCCCGCTGGCCCCAGAGCAGCAAAGAGGGCTCCTCGCAAAGCTGCAGCCGGCTTTGAGAGCCGCCGAGTGGGGGTTGCGGCTCCCACCCCGCCAGACTAAACAAACAGTCGCCCGCGGACATTTCACCTTCCAGCACCTGGGCCGCCCGCTCCGCAGGCAGTAAAGCCGGCCCCAGCCCCAGTATTTGCCTGTTGCGGCCGTGACTGGGCCCTCGGTAACATCTGGGGAGGCCGGCGGGTCTTTGTGGAGCCTGAATCCTGGCCACTGGCTCGGCGGCCGGCCTGTGGGCTCCCCGGGGGCGGGTGGTGACAGCGGGGGCCCCCACGCCGGGCCTCTGCTGAGCACCGCGAGGGTCCCCTGGCCCGAATGCAGGGCAGGGAGGGGGGTGTGCTACTTTGGATGGGATGGAGGGAAGAGGGCGAGCAGGCTTCACTATCCCCTCTTAAAAGAAAAGGAAGAAGAAGAAAAAAAAAAAAAACCAACAGCCTACAAGACCAAAAAATTCTGCTTTTGACAGATTGGATAACAATTGCTAAGTAACATGCAGCAAGACAGAAGGCAGCACGTAATTGCCACAGCGCCAGCGGAAAATGGCTTCCTTTGGACAAAAAGGCCAACTTTGGGTTAATTTGTTTCGTTTAATATATTGCTGCCGCGGAGAGGGCTGCTCTCTCTGGGCAGTGAGCTCCCAGCGCCGCCGCCCGACAGCGCAGCCTTTGAGTCGCGGGCCGGGGCTACAGTTTCCGCGCCACACATGGCTTTTATAAAAACCTCCGGATTACCTGGCTCTCCACGGCCCCCGCTCCGCGGCGGGCCAGGGGGAGTTCGCGGGCGCCCACGGCCGGCTCCACAGCCTGCAGCCGGCCCCGGGCGGCGCGCAGCTGCCGGGCTTCGGGAGCTGGGAAAGGAAAAAAAGGGGGAAAGGGAGTTGTTGGTTTTTTTTTTTTTTTTTTTTTTTTTTTGCAGGCATGCTTTGGCCGGTGGGTATTTCACGGCCAATTTCAGCACTCGCCACGTGATCCCGCCTTTTATAACAAAGTTTTGTTGGGGGGAAACCTAAAGGCCCTTCATAAACCTTATATGCTTATAAAACAGCATATAAAAATTTAACAGCGGCGCTGCGCTAGATTTCCAACTCCCCTTTCGCAAAGCGCAGGGCGCTGCCTGTATACATACTGGAGCCGCCGGCCTTGTCCTCAGTGTGGCCGGAAGACGACTCCGGGCTGCTGCTGCTCTCCGGGCGCCGCCGCCGCTCCTTCTCCGCCGCCGCCTCCCGGCAGCCGCCGCCGCCGCTCTCCGAACTTGAAGTTGCTGGCGCGCCCGTGGCCGCCGTCACCGCCGCCGCCGCCGCGGAGGTCGTCGTGGCCGCCGGGGGCCCCTTCTCGGCACTCTTGTCCCCGGGGTAGTCGGAGGAGGCGAGGCTTTCCGGGGTGCCGTAGGCAGTCTCAAAAAACTGGTCGAACGCCTGCGGCAGCACGCCGTTCCTGCCCACCGTGCTATAGAAATTGGAGGAGACGGCGGGGGTGGGGTGGTGGTAGACGTTGGCCGAGCTCTTAGCCAGCACGTCGCCGGGCACGCCGGCCGCGCTGGGCGCCTGCAGGCAGTCTCTGTGCACGAGCTCCTCCGCGGAGTAGCAGTGGGCCAGATTGCCGCGGGGGTGCCACTTAGTGGCCGGCTCAATGGCGTACTCCCGGAAGGTCACTTCGCGCACGGGTTGGACCTGGGGCAGGTTGGAGGAGTAGGAGTATGTCATTGGGCGCGAAGACGGGGTCTGGGGCAGGAAAGAAGGGAGGCTGGAGAAGTCTGGACCCGAGACGTAGTAAGTACAACTTGGCAAGTACATGTTAGAGGAGCAGGGACCACGCTCATCAAAATCCATCATTGGCTACCTTGGGCGCTCCGCAGTAGCCGAGCTTAACATGATTCTCCACTGCAGCTGCCTCTTTGAAGCGGATCCGTGAAGTAGAAATTTGGAGACGTAGGCTGACGTGGAAATCTATCCCCATCCTTAGCAGGGAGGTGCTGGTCATGTGACCCGATGTTGAAATTGACAAGCTGCGAGCTAGTCCCGGCCTTTTTTTTTTTTCTCCCTCCCTCTCCCCCTTTCCTTTTTTTTTTTTTTTTTTCCCTCTTTCCCTCCCCTCCCTGCCCGGCTTCCTTTCTTTGTAGCCACCTCAGGGGAAGCAACAGATCGTCACTCGGCGTTCTCACCGAAAGCACGTAATCGCCGGTGTAACTCATGTTGGCTGGGGGGCCTCCCGGCGCGCGGCGAGGCCGCGGTGCGCCCCGTGCAGGTCGCGGCGCTCAGCGGCACGGCCCGAGCCTCCAGGGCGCCAAGGGCGGTGGGAGCGCGACTCGCGCCCCCCCCCCGCCCCGCCCCGGCCCCCACCCCCATCGTCCGGGAGGACGGGGCACGTCCGGGGCTGGCGTTGGGGTGGCCAGGTGGAAGCCCGGTGGTCTCGCCGTCTGCTCTCCGCGAGGTTCGCGTCCGCAACCCCCTCTCGCACTAGCTTGCTTAGGGGAGCGCCTCTGTCGCCGACCCCGTTCGGGGCCAGGGTTCGCCGTGGATGTGCCCGCCTCGTGGCTTGTCCGATTTGCACGGTGACTTGATTACACGCTCGCATTCATGGTCACTTCCGAAGCGCTTTAGTGCCTTCCGTCCCTAAACCGCCGACAGCCGGGCGGCTTCCCCTCGTGGCTTGTCGATGATCCGCAGGGTCCGGAAGGGCCTTCGTCTCACCCGGGATCCACCTCTCCCTTCATCCGCCCTGCCTGCCTCCCCCACCCCACCCCTTGCCCTTGGAGAGACCCCCCCTCTTCTCCTCGCCGCCGGCCGGGGGGTCGCAGTGGCTGGGCAGAGCCCCAGGCGCGGGGCTGCGCCGCCGCTCCCCGGTCCGCACGCCTGTCTGGTCTTCTGCGGCGGAGGCGTCGGACACCGCGCAGTTGAGGCGCGCCGGGGGCCGCTTTAGAGGCGCTGACATCCGAGGAGACTTCTCCTGGGTATGCTGCACCTTTGGGGTGGGTGGGGGGTCCGCCAGGTTGCTCCAGGGCTGTGGGGGAGAAAGGGGGCGGCAAGGCGGGGTTGGGGGGGGTTGCTGATGAGCAAGGAGCCCTGGCTGAGAGAGGGATAAACCCGCCTCCTCTTCTTCCTTGCAAAGCTTGAGAGTGAAAGACAGAGGTGTACAAGGTAGAAAGTCAGACTTGGAGCCTCGCCTTTCCTGCCACTCACTCCCTGGAAGGGACACGAAGCCAGAGAGAGAGAGAGATTGAAAGACAGAGAGAGAGAGACGCCCCCAGTTTGACATACCTTAGGTGACAAGGTGCCTAGGGAAGATTTGAGCTAAAGATGCAACCAGCTTTCTCAGAAAGAGGAGAGAAAGGAAAAATGAAAACAGCAAAGTAATGCTCGCTCTCTACAGGGTTGAAGGAGACAAATCTGGAGGAAGCAAGGGGAGGGAGAAAGTGCAGGGCAGCCAGGCAGGGCCAGCAGCTGGGGGGCAGGGGGTCCCTGAAGGAAAGTCACAACGTGATCAAGGGTAACCTTTTCCCTTTCCCCTCGCAGGAAATAGCCCAAGGTATTTACATATCTTGGGGAGATTTAGAGTATAAACTCTAAGATCTTGGGTATTTAAGTGTCAGCATCGATTTATTTATTTATTGCTGAGCTGACTGTAACTGACTCAATAACAAATCTGATCTTGTATTATACTGGAAATATTCTTATGTATTCTCTCCAAATAATGGCTCACTATTGCATTTGAATGCCCACTATAAATATCAATAATATCGAATAATGACTCTGTAGTGAACTAATTTATTAGCATGAATGTTTATGTGGTCCTCCCTGCTCTCCATCCCCTCCTCTCTTACAGGGGGTGCTTTTCAAAAACCAAGCCGCTCACACACATTGGGTTAATGAACTCCTTTATTCGGGATATGTTTCAAGAACTTTATTTGAGGGCCCTCGAATCCCTTAAAGCGGAACTTGAAATTATTTGTGCTTCTTCATCCGGACCTATTTGTCTAGCCTGGCTTGGAAGAGAGAGGGTCTGAGCAGTGGGAGGGAAGGTTGCTGGGGAGGGGTGGCTTAAGACCTCCTAAAGCTGGGAATCATAATTACAAGATCGCCCTGCAGTGGGGGGGGGGGGGAGGACTTGTATTTCCAGCAGCGACCAAGGAGGCAGAATGTTGCACAGAATCTCTGTCTTGGAGAGAAATAATTCAAAAGGGGGAAAAGAGGTTGCAACCAGCAGTGTTGGCGCTGTCCCCTGGCTTGATTTGGGCTACCCCAAGCTCAATCTCAGCAGCCCACCCAGTCCTTGCCACCCCTACCCTCGAACAAAAGGAATGCATGAGGGGTTTCAGTGAGTTTGCCATAACAAAGGCGCCACCATTGCAGGGCTCGCCCCGCCCCTGGGTGAAGGCAAACAAATTCTTGCACTTGTATTAGGGCTTTTAAGACCGTAATTGAGCCCGGGGGGCGTCTAGGAGAACCGAAAACAGTTCTAGACAGACCTGCGGTTTTATAGCAGTTTTGGCAGTCAACTTCAGCTTGTGCCTGAGCAGACTGGCCGCGGTAGCCTGCCCCGGCTGAGTGCAGCCCCTCTTCTAATTAGGTCCGGTGCGCCAGAAAGAGGGGGTCCCCGCCGAAAGGTCGGTAAGGGGGTGCACGCCGCTCCGCATCGCATCGGCTCCCCACGGCCCCTTCAAGGAGCAAGCCGCAGAGTGCTGTTTGGTCGGTTTCCCATGGGTATGCGCGGAAGACAAGGCCAATTCCCGAGGCAACGCGGGAGCGGAGGAAGGCGCTTGGGGAGCGGCTGGCAGGGCGATTCCGTAGGCTGTTCCCGAGCGGGGTGCCCGCAGGGACTTGCAGCCTGGAACGGGGCGTGTGGGGGCGCTGCCGTGAAGAAGGACCAGCAAAGAGGCTTTTGAAGCCAGCAGAAGGCCTGATGCAGGGACCAAAGGAGGGGGTGCTCGGATCCCCAGTCCTCTGCGCCACTCGGCGGACAGTACATTGGCCGTGTGAGAATGTACCCCAGGCAGGCAGCCGGGGTTAGGGGGTGCGCGCAGCCCTGAGGATCCGACCAAATCTAGGGGACGAAGGGAAGCCGGAGCTGCCGGTCCCCGGTTTTGACACTGCTTTGAGCCTAATTGATTCTTTGGCTTTGCAGGAGGCTCAAGAAGCCAATCTGAGCACCCAGGGCCCTGGGAAAGACCCGGCTGGGGGCTGAGGCCGCCCCGGAAGGCCAAGTCCGAGTTGCAGTTCTTGCAGAGGCCGCGGCAGGCGAGGCTGTGACATTGGCCCTGGAGACTGATTTCCCATGAGCTGCTCTTTCTCAGGAGTTGCACGACGCAGGGCCATCTCCAGAAAACAGTCTGCGGCGTCTATTTCCTTTCATCGTCCACCCGGAGCCCCACGGCGGGTAATGCAAGAGGCCAAAAATGTTTGGAGGAAGAAAAACAAAGGCAGGAAGTGGCGGCGGCCTGACGGTGCGTGTGTGTCTCTGCAGAAGGGAGGAGGGATCCGGGCCCAATCTCCTTGTTTTTCCAAACTTCAAGGTCCAGGCAGCCCTCGGCGGGGCCGGGCCCGGTCGCTCCCCGCGCAGCGCTTGGAGGTGGCCACCGGGAGAGGAGAAGGCCGGCATTCGCGCCAGCCTTGTCAGGCGGAAACGGCTAACAAGGAGATTTGGTCAGCAAAACAGACCAAACCTGGGCGAGACTCGGTCTGATTTGGCCCTAAGGGTTGGACACGGCGGCGAGGGGGAGGGTTGTGCAGCGCCTCTCGGACCATCCTCCGCCGGCTGAGTACGCCCCGGCGAGGACTCTGATCCATGCGCCCGGCATTCCAGGCAGAATCCCGGAATAAAGTGTGTCCAGGCGCGTCTGCCGCCTCCTCCGTTTCTTCTTGCAACCGGAGGGGTCCCAGCAGCGGTGGGCTCGCAGGCGGGCGAAGTCCGGAAAGAGTGGGCTCGGAGCAGTTAGGGCGCACTCCAGGCAAGGTTCACCCCCGGTCTCCACAATTGTGCCGGGGGCGTTTCCAGCACAGTCCTTCGAAGGAGGTGCGCAGCGAGGTACATCACTTGATGGGCAGCTTAACATCTTCTGGCTCCCTGGACGGACCAAGCTGCGGCTCGTGGGGGAGCATGCCCAGCCTCAACCACCTCAACTAGCGAGGCTGCTAGGCCACCCTCCCCTCTCCTTGCGTTAGGAGGCAGCAGCTGCTCCTTGTCCCTGGAATCTGAGAATCCAGAGTCCCCTGTGCCTGCACTTGGAGCCCCCTGAATGCCCAGAGTGAGGTCCATAGTGTGAATGTCAATGCCAGCGCTGTTCCCACTGGCCACTCCTCCTCACACCAGGCCTGTCCGCCTGCGGCTCCTCTCTCAACCTGCCTCTGTGCTGCAAGACTTCCATGCTGGGGCCTCTTGCCACCTATGATGTCTCCTAGGCACCCAGTACTGGGGGTGGGGGGTGTGTGGCTGTTAGAGTCTTGACTGTCCCTTGCGTCTGGCCTCCCTCAGAGACCTGGACCAGGTCTCCCACTTCCTTCTTTGGACTACGCTACCCCACACTGTACCCTGTCTGTCTGTTCTCCCTCCCTCAACTACATGTCCTCCTCTTCCTGACCCATCTCCCGCTTTTCTGGCTGGGTGATCCCTGGTGGTAACTAGCCTGGGCGGGGGTGGGGGTGGAGTTGTTGCCCACTAGACCAAATCTAAGCCCACAAAGCTTCTAGTTGTTTCTCCGTGGCTTGCTCGAGCACCATCAGTGTTCTGCCTCTTATTTTCCTATTATCAAATGTGGCACTCTTTCGAGAAAGCGAAACACAAGACTATTTCAGCCCTAGGGACCATACTGTATACAGGTGCAGCAGGCAGCTGGAAGCCCTAGGGGGAAAACAGCTACAGAGTCCTTCCAGGAGGTTGGAGTCCAGGCCACCATTAAGGGAATGTCTCCTTCCATGTGGAGGTGTCCTGTGGGTGCATCTGACTGCTTTGGTGAGCTGGGGACATGGGTTGCCTGAGACAGCCCAGTGTCTGTTCTTGGGGCATGGTTGATCACGATCAAGCCATCACATTTCCAGACCCTGCCCAAATGCTGAGGCTCCAATAAAACACCAGATCTTCTCTCCTCACTGCCAGGTGGAGTAAGGGCTCCTATACCCCTTTATGGAGGCCCCTCATCTCCACCCATGGCTCCCCTACTCCACCCCCCCCAAAAAAAAACACAGGAACAGGTAATGCCTTGAACTTGACCTCATGGTGGGTTCTCGGTCTGAGGAGCAAGTTCAATCGTCATTCAATGCCCTTAAACATCTGAAAAAGTCAAGACCTTCCTTCTGGCCACTGGGAGCTGGGGCACAGGGCTCAAGTGCCTGGCCAATCAGTCGGTTTGGTGGGTCTCCAACTCACGGGAGAAGAGAGAACTATTTTTATTTTTATTTGCTCCAACTTATTAGAGAAGATTTTATTTATTTTTTCCTAAAGAGTGGGAACAAATGGGGAAGGGAGTGGGGGGGTGTGGAAGGGTGAAATCCTGGTTCCCACCAGCTGCCTTCCATTCTCCCTGCAACTTCGGCCGAAACGGGTTTCCCCAGCCACCAACCTCTGCCATAAAGAGGACAAAAGACAATGGCCCAACCAGGAGCTTGGCTGCGGTCCTGGCTCCTCCATCCCCACCGCTGTGGCTCACAGGATGCCCCCACGCTCCCAGCCCAGTGCCTCCTGGGGCAGCTCACATTCCAGGCTGGGGAGCAGCCCCCGCCCCCCACCCCCTGCCAGACAGTGCTGACCGTACCCACTCCAGAGGGATCCCTCCAGCTCTCAGCCCCCACGCAACCCTTGGGGTAAAGGCCAGCTTCCCACTCGAGGAAGGAAGAGCTTCACAAGGTCCTCTCGGGTTCACCTGGAGCCATAGGCTCAGAGGCAGAGCAGGCTTCGCTCTTTACCGCTGGGCGAGGCGCGCAGACCTTCAATAGGGACACTCGGGCAAGGGCCTCCCGCCTCTGGGGAGCGCAGAGAGCCGGTCTCAAGGCCCAGGAACCGGGAGTTTTACCTTGCCAGGGTCCACCTCACTTCTCAGTGCAGATTTCAGGCGGCAAAATAGGTTGGAGATAATATGGTCTCATCCAAGGCCTACAGGGGCCCCGAAAGAGGGCTGAGCTCCACGACTACCCAGCAGGGGCTTTGCTCTCCTGTACTATTCCCCGCCCTCTGGCTCTGCCTGGCCCCCCTCGTTCCTGCCGGACCCAGACCCCCGGACTCGCTGGCGGGCCCTCTCGTCCCGACCAGGCCTCTGGAGGCTCCATGTTCTCCTGGACCGGGGCACATCTCACCCTTTCGGGACAAGGACACGGCCTGGGCCATCGCTGGCTGCGGGCACTCTATTCCGACAGGGCTAGGAGCGAAGGGAGTCGGGAGCCCTGCCTCCCCCGTGTGCGAGGCCTGGGCGAGCAGAACGCGCTGGCGGCAGCGTGACCGCCTCGCCGGTTGAACGTTTTTGCTTTCCTTCGGCTGGCGGGGCCGGCCCTGACCATGGAGGCGGCGGTGACGCCGAGGACTTGACCTTTACAGCCCAAGAGGAAAGCGCCCTCTGGGCCGCCGGGAGCGCGCCGCGGCTGTCTTCAGCCTCTTCTACCCAGAGGCAGCCCGGGCAACCCACGCATACTGCGCGGCTCACCCCATTCCCCCTACGTTTTCTGCAGGGTCCGCAGGCCCGCGGCCGGCAAACAAAACCCCCAGTTGTGCTCCCAGCACCTCCCTCGCGAGCTCCTGTCCCCGATTCCCAAGCGAGAAGGCTCAAGCGGCGTAAGGCCGTCTCCAAAGCCTCTTTCTCTCGCCTGACCCCCAGTGACCTCCGCCAGCGCCTGGGCACTTCTCCGGGTGCCAGCTCGGCGCCCAACGGTGCCAGGTTCCCCCGCACCGGGGCCTAAGGCCGAGCCCCGCGCCGCAGGGGCGCAGAGCGCAGCGAGGCCCGAGGCTGCCTCCCTGGCCCAGGTGCAGAAGGCGGCTGCCCGCGGCGTCCGGATTCGACTGCCGAGATCCACAACGTGGCCCTGTGTGCCCAGCTCGCTCTCGGCGTTCCGGGAGCCCATCCCGCCCTCGACTCCGGGCGCAGAAAGCGGAAGTATTTGGGAGAGAACAACACGGTTTCTTTTCAGCCCGTCTCAAAACCCCTTTTAGAGAAAATGCTCCTGTCAAGTTTTATTTCCCGTTGCAAACCACCTTCCACGCTGCCAAGAATTAAGACCGGGAGAGATTAAATACCCGATTATTCTCCTGGGGAGGGCGGGGCGGGGCGGAGAAGGGGGCACCCGTACAGAACCTGCCTCTGAATCGCTTGGGGCTCACCAAACAACGCCTCGACAGCCCTGCGAAGGCCCTCGCGGCCTGCGGTGACGTCAGCTTGAAACTGCGGGAGACCCACCCGCACCGGCCCCAGCCCCGGCCTTTTGGGGTGCGCAGGGCGGGCGGGCGTCTCCGGGTTCCCGGGCCTCGGCGCCCGCCGTGGTCCCGTCCCATGCCCCGGACCTGCCCACCAGCCATCCGAGCCAGGCCGAGAGGCGCGGAGGAGTGGGGCCGCGCCTGCGCTACGACCTCGGGGCTGTCCGAGTCCGCAGCGGTGCTTCTCCCACGCATCCACCCCGCGCACGCGAGCGCGGCCGGTGCTCGCCGATCTCCGCCACGCCGCGGCCGCGGTCTCTGCGCGGAAGATCCAGCTCGCGGGCCGCGCGTCAGAGCCCGGTAGAGATAAAATCCATTGTGGCAAGGCCTGGGCAGCCTTCACGGAAGGATTTTTCGGCGCGCAGCGTCCTTTTTTTCCTTTCCTTGAAAATAAAATTAAAAAGCAGCAGCAGCAGGAGGCACCTCTCGGGCGTGGGTGGGCGCTGGGTGGACGCGCGAGCACCGAGCGGGGATTTTTGTGAAGAACGAAGCTGCCTGTTATTGACCCGGGAGCCGAGCGACGAAAACTTAATTAGCGTGCCTGTCTTAAAACTCGCGCATAAATCTCCCCAGGCCCTTCGGCTGACGCTCCATCTTTGCTTATGAAAAATGGGACATGGGCAACTCGCCGCGCGTTTCTCTGAATTCCCCAGGTCTGGGGCTGCGGACACGCATTCGATCACGTTTAAAGGAATTCACATAAATCAGCAAGCCCCCAGCGTCTCCACGGGAGAGGTCCGCCAAATTCAGCAGGGCGCCTCCTAACCCAGTGGCTCTGGGAATTAGCAGCCGGGCAACCCCAGGCTGGGCTCCTAACCCGGGAATTCACAGAGAGGCAGCATCTTCACCAAACCCTTGAACGCGAGCAGCAGCGCGTTCTGCACACATTATGGGACAGTGCAGTTCGTGTCGTTAAGGACCGTCAACCGAATGTATCACCCCCAGCTGAATTTTGCTATCATGTGCTGAATTTTTAAAACATCATTTCATTAAAGTTGCGTTAAAAATTGTTTTCTTCCTTCCCCTTTAATATTTTTCCCTTTCCCTTTCTATTAAAAAAATTACAAATTAAACGGATGACTTCAGGTCTGGATCAGGTATAAATAGTAGTGAAATGCACAATGACATTTTACAATCATCCACTTAAAATCACGTAATAAATTTGACAGTATTAAGAGCAGATGGAAAAGGTAAGGTTTTTTTTTTAAAGGTCCCATATTTATAATTTTTAAAAATTCAAGTGGAGTTTCCTTTTTAGAAAAAAGATACTGGAAGCAGGTTTCCAATCACTATCCACGGGTCTGTCGGGCATGAATTTTCCTATTTTTCGAAGAAGAGGGCCGCGTCCTCTTGGATAGCGTGTGTGTGTGTGTGTGTGTGTGTGTGAAGATTTTAGACTGGTATTAGGGCACTGGGGAATCATAATCCACGCCCTAATAGATCTGGATCTATCTCCAGTAGATGGATGAAAAATTTTAAATAAGAAGGGAGTTCGCTGAGATTGACACTATCAGCAGTCACTGTAGAACTGCAGGGGTGTGTGTGGGGAGAATGTGAGATTGCTTCCATTATTACAGTTTCAAAAATGGGGGGGAGGGGAGGAAGAGAGAGAGGGAGAGAGAGAGGCCTGCTACTTTACCCAGGGTTCCTGCAGGGTGATCACTGGGAAAAGGCAGTGCCCCAGGCGCCGGGCCGGCCGAGCTGCTGTTGGCCTCCATCCTAGGCCTGAGGCTCAGAATAGTTCTCACATCGAGAGAGAAATCTCCCCCTGCAGCAGAAGAGTCTCTTTCGGAGCTGTTCCCCAGCACACAGCTTGATCCAGCGCGGAGGGGATTTCCACGGCTTTAAACATCTTGGGAGAAAGTGGTTGCAGCGGCTCCAGCTCGCTGAGCCCCAGAGCGCCCCGCGGCCAGGCGAGGGGAGGTGGCTCTGAAGCGAGGTTTCCATCTCGGGGTGCAAATCCTCAGGACGGCAAAGGAAGGCTGCGTTTCCCAAGCCCAGTCGATCCATGTGTGTGAGACCATCCTTTTTGGAGACAGCTTTAGAGAGGTTTTTCCCAAATTCTCCCTCCAGGAAGTGGCTCCAAGTCTTCCGCCAGATTTGTAATCAACCAATATTATTTCCATAAAATGCCAACTCCTGTTCTTCCATGCACTATTGTGTTCATCTCACGGAGAGAGCATAATTAATATGCAGCTCAAAATTCTGTGTCCCAAGGCCACAGGCTCCACCAGCATTTTAATACATACGGGTGTAGCATGGATCGGACAAAAGCACATTACCTTCTGGTGTATTAAGTATAAAAACATACATAGGTGATATTTATGGCTCTGAACATGGCACCCAGCATGTTGTTAGGGGTCAATAAACAGTAGATATAATACTTAGTATTATTGTTTGGATGGAGGTTGTTAATATTAAACATTTATTTCTCCTACAAATCACATGGCACTAGAAGATTGTACAGCCTGGAGCAACACCCACCTTCAGGATCACTCTCCTTGCACATCCATATGATGGTCATTTGGTAGACAGGAGGGATTTAAGTTCTCCTTATTGACCTCTCAAGGAGTAGATCTCTTTGAATTTCTGAAATGTAACTCTAGAACCCTAGAGGCAGCAAGGTACCCCAGTTGCTCCAATTAGGGTGGCAGGGCCACCTTGGAGGGTGAGGGCCAAGAAAGAATGGATACTTAAGAACACCTCTTAGACTGTGGCAGAAATGTACAGCTTTCAAAGCAGACTTGTGGAAATTGAACACCAGGCAAGCCACTGGGGAGAGAAGTTAAACTTGGCCATCCAAGCAAAGTGGCAAGGTTTCACCAAGTAAAGTACAAGTTGTCCCTCCACTCTGAAAATCACTTTAAATTACAATATCTTGGGTCATCAGCAATTAATGATACTATATCTGTACAGATTCTACAAATATATATACAAGCACACACAAGCACTAATATGCAAATGTATACATGTATACACATATATGATATATATTCACATATATACAGGCACATGTATAATTTACATATATTCAAATGTGCTTCATCTGAAGCCAAAGAAATGAGTACTGAATCTCTAAACCAAGTCAAGGAGGTAAGAGCTCGGGCTCTTGATTCCCTTGTAGCTGAAGAATTACAAGGAGGTTTGTCAACACCAGGTGGCGCCCTTGATCTACTAATCCAGCAGAGGCCAATTCATGAGCTGTCAAAAGTCAAGGTCACAAATTGTCTTTTTTTCCTCAAGGTCAAGGTTTAAGGCCTTTCCTAGTCCTGTCATTTCAACAAATATCACAACCTGCCCTCTAAGACATATGCAGGCCCAACAGCAGATTTTAAAATACGGCAGCCTAGGCATTGCTGATGCTACACGACTGGTTTTCATTTTCCAAAGGGAGCCTGGGAACTGATACTATCTCTTCCTCCTTTCTCTCCCTCTCCTTTAAAGATACCTGACACTTCAGTCTCCTTAAAGCGCTTATAATTTTTAGGATCTTAATTATGAGGGATTTCTCCCTTTTCTTAAAATAATTTGTAGCATTAAAAAAAGCTAAATAATAGTAGAAAAGAATGGTCCTTGGCTTGTTTAAGACAAACCTGCTCCTTTTCTTTCTGTGTGGTGCACATTCAGCGTAGGAGACTAATGAGTGTTTCTTCAGATGTTCATGGCAGTGACTATATTGTTACCAGAATTAATACCACTGTAGCAGTATCTATAGATGTTAGTTTTTTTTTCATTTTTACCAGAAGTATTTCAAAAGCAGGTGCACAAATACATTTTCACAGTGTGCTGAATGTCTTTATTTACAAGATAGCATTTATAGTGAATATTGAACAAAACCAATGTGCTGGTTGAAATAACTGATTAAAAGTGTGCTGTGAAGATTAATCCCTACACTTTCTAATATGGTTTCATGACACAGTTAACGAAGAAAAATCACAAATCCCTTCATGGATTAAAACGGAGAATTTAGACACCTAAATATTTCAGGGTAATGGTTTTCATGCTGAGTTTTTGAAAAGAGAAAAGCATATTTCTCCAGCAAAGTTTTAGCAAATATTGGAAAATGTCAATTTAAGTGAAAAAAATATGAATTGTGTCCATCATGTTGGGGTGAGAACTTCCATGAGTTCTGACATTAAGTGAATCCTATGGAGCCCCTGAAAATTTACATTTTAAGATCCCAAATCCTTGAGGAAATAAACTGCTAATGGTACAGTAAATAGAGCCTAAGTGCCACCAAAAAATGCTTGTGATAAGCAAGGAAAAATTATTCTCAAAAGGATACTCCCAACTCTTGTAGCCTCAGAGGTTCAGCTGGTTGTGTCTGCTACCAAGACCAACGATCCTCTCACTCTCTCTTCTCTCTCTCTCTCCTCTCTCCCTTCGTGAGAAACAATCCAAGATCATTCTTTCAGTACCTTCTCTTCTCTCCTCTAAATCTATACATGGATTTTTTTTTTTTTTTTGCAGAATATACAATGATACGAATTTCACTAAGGTTCACCTGAGCAGGCACTTAACATGCAGAAGGGATGACGACTTAAGAAAGACAATCAGACGTCTGCTAGAGCTTCTCGCTTGCTTTTGTAACCAGCGTTCAGATTATTACCGTCTAACATAGTGTCCTAAAATATAACGGTCACATAAATACTTACAAGATCTCAGTAAATGCATAACTTGTCTGCCATTGCATATTTGGGGGTTGGCGTTTGACCCCTAGAGTTTGTCATTTAACCGTCCTGTGGGGTTGGTGGGAGAACTGGCAGATGCACCGTTTCGCAAAATTCCAAAAAAGTAGTAGTAGCTGTAGTAAAAGTAGTTGTAGGTTCCGCTAGAGAGAAAGAGGTCGCCCTCAAGAGAGCACATCGCCCGTGTCTCTCGTTCCCGTTCTCAGTTCTTCTCACTACCGTCAAGTGGGCCAAGCCTCGAGTCCTGAGGCATTTCTCCAGCTTGCCCCGTCCCTTCATTTTTAATCCATTAACTAGTGGTCTTCAGTTTGTTGATGACTTTTTTCTCTTTGACCCTCCTGTTCTGGAACCAGATAGTGACCTGCCTCTCCGAGAGGTTCGTCGTGGCTGATATCCGCCTCCGTTTGTCCTTGGTAATGAACTTGTTCGTGGCATATTCCCGCTCCAGTTCTTTCAACTGCACCTTCGTGTAAGGCACTCGCTTCTTTCTGCCCCTCCTGTAGGAGCTGGCATCCGAGGGATGGGAGACCACGTCTGGAAGACAGGGGGAGAAGGCAAGTTACACAGGGCTCCGCCCGCACCGCGCCGACCGAGCCACCCGCGTGGCGGTGCCCGGCTGCTCTTTGCCACGCGCAGTACAATCCGGCCTCCTGCCAGAGCCTGGAGAGTCAGTGAGGAGGGGTGCTCAGGTCTGCGCTGCAAGTCGCCCCGGGCTCCAGCGACCACCACGACTGGCTCATCCTGCATACACTTGCGTGCCCGTTGCCCTCCGTGGCCTGGTCCAGCGGCCCACAGCTTAGCGCCAGGCTGCCCTGGACGCCCCAAGCCCCAACACTTGATGGCTCTGCAGTGGAACCCGTTGGTTTTGTGGGGTTTTTTTGAAAGAAGGAATGGGAGAGTTTGGCGAACCATTTTCAGGTCCATCTCTCATTCTTAAGTCGGTGTCAAGCGCTGGGAAAGAAGGGGGCAGCGGGGAGAAGGCAGCTACCGGGGTCCCCGCAAACTCCCACCCAGCCACCCCTCACCCAGGGAGGGCCGGGCGCCAGCTTCGCCGAGGGCAGTGTGGTCAGCGCCAGCCAGCCGGGGAGGGGAAAGGGGGATGTCAGGCTCCCAGGGGCGCAGAGATGCTAGGGCCGGCCAGGGAGAGTGCAGAGGGGCACCCGGGTGACCCCGGGCGCGAGCGGAGAAGCTGGAGCGGAGCCGGAAGACCCGGGCTGGGAAGGGGGCGCCATTTACCGGGCAGAGTGGACTTCCAGAGGTGGGGAGGCTGCGCCTGCTCTTTGGGGCAGTACATTTGGCCGTTCCAGCTGTTGGGCAGCGCCCAGGGCTGGTAGCTTTCCATGGGAAGACCCAGGGGCTCGTGGCGCGACTCCCCAGGGCCGCCGAGGCCCGGCACCACCGGCATATCCAGGTAGCCAGGCACCGGCTGGTGGTGGTGGTAAGGCCCGGTTGCGTAGCCCTGGTGGTAGAAGGCGAACTCCTTAGCGCGGGAGCTGAACTCCTCGGCTGCAGGGCCAGCGGTGTCCATGTACTTGTCGGCGAAGGCGGCGGCGGCGGCGGCCGAGGCGGGCTGCGCGCACGACTTGATGGCGTTGGGGTGCGGGCCCATGCGGGCGCAGGGGTAGTAGCCGCTGCCGAAATAGCCGTAGGGCAGCGCCGCGGGCCCCGACGAGCTCTGCGCCGCCGCGGAGCAGGGGCTGCACTGCTTGGCGGCCTCGGCGCCCGCCGGGCCCGCCGAGCCGGGCCCTCCCGAGGACGACGCGGCGGCCGCGGCGGCCGCGGCGGCAGCGGCAGCGGCGGCGGCGGCGGCGGCCGACGGGGGCGCCTCCCCGGGCGCGCTGCTGTAGGCGGCCGCGGCGCCCGGCGCCAGGGGTGCGGGGTGCGCCATCAGGTTGCGGCACTGGTTGGCCGCGGCCGCCGCCGCCGCCGCGGCCGCCGCCGCCACCGAGAAGTTGCCCCCCGCGGCCGCCGCCGCCGCCGCCGCCGGGTGGGGGAAGCCCCCGCCCCCGGCCCCGGCCGCCGCCGCCGCCGCCGCTGCCGCCGCCGCCGCCGCCGCCCCTTCCATGTTCTTGTTGAGGTCGTCGGCCACCAGGCCGCCGCCGTTGTCGTAGAGAAACATGACGGTGGGCTCGATCCAGCGGGGGTGGAGGAGCACGGAGGCTGTCATAGCCCGAGCCGCATGGAGAAGACCCCAGTGGCGCTGTTTTAAAAAGCCCCCAAGAAGTGAAGAGCGCGCGGCGCGGGGCCGGGGCCCGAGCGAGGGGGGCGGATCGCGCCCCGCGGGGTCGCGCCAGGCGGCCGCCCATTGGCCCGGCCCCCCTGCTCCGCCCACGGCGTATGCAAAGCGGGCGGCTCCAAGCCGGCTCCGCGCCGTGCGCCCGCGGTCCCCGCCGCTGCCCGCGCAGTTCCCTGCGCCCGCGCCAGCGCCGGCCGCGCGGCCGCACACCATTTACCCCGGGGAGAGGCGGGGGCCGCGGGCGGGCGGGCGGGGCCGGGAGGGAAGGGCGGCCCCCTCGCCGCCCCCCTGCCCTACCTCTGTTCCCGTGGGGACCGGGGCGGCGCAGGCAGGCGGGGCCGGGACCTCTGGGTTGCGACCTGAGGCGTTGGGGGACAGGTCAGGTAAACCTGCCGGTGGCCGGGCCCGGGCGTTTCCTGGGGGACCTCCGGGGATGCTTGCTTTCCGGATATCCGCGCGTCTTTAGGCAGCGAGACCTTAGTCGGGGGTGTGTGTTGGGGGTTATCAGTGCTTTCAGCATCCACAGCGTCGCGATTTTACTCTTCAGGGCCACGGGGCCGGGGCGTTTGCTGCTGGTCGGTTCCTGCGGACGTGCCTGGCTCCGAGGGACCCCCGGACGTGCCGCCGGAAGGCTTGGGCTGAGTCTCGGAGCCCCCTTCCTTCGCTGTGTGCGGCGTTGAGGAGGACGCGTAGTGTCATAGCTTTGCGTTTAGGCCCAGAGAACTGCACTCATCATGACCCCCCACCCCAGTGACCCGCACGCACACGCACACACTCGAGTGCACACGGATGTGCACACTCACATGCACACACCCAAGTGTACAGCGGGTTCCTCGCTCTGGCGCAGTAACAAATCTTCCTCCGCCCGCAGAGACTGGAGTGCGTACCCTTCGGTTCACCCAGGCTCCCACATCGCCAGTCCAGCGGGCTTGTCCTGGACAGGGTTTAAGAGGAGACCTTCCAGCGGGGCCGGGGCCTCAGCCCCTTTTGGCGAAGGGGAGCAGCTCCTGGGTTGAACGTTGACTCTCCAGGAGCTTGGAAACCCACTGCTTCTCTCCGTGTTGGGAAAGGAGAGAGCGAGATCCCCCAGCCCACCGTGTTTGCCCAGTACTCCTCTGCCCGAGGATTCCATCCGAGAAGCCTTTGCTCTGTGCTTGGGAAATGAGACCCTTCCCCGGGAGGCGGTGAGATGTTGCTACCGGAGGAGCCACGTCCGGACCCCTCTCCTAGCCGCCATGTTTTGGTGAAGGACTCCAGGGGTGCTGCCGCTGCCGCTTTGGGAACGCATCCACTTCTGATTGTGCGCCTTGAACTGGTCCGATGCCCAGAAGGAGAACCAGCGCTCAAAGTGAAAGTGGGTGCATTGAGGAGGACACCAGAGCTGGGAGGGGCCGCTGGGCTCCATCCCACCCTGGGCGCACTGGTAAGCAGCAGGGCTGAGACCTGCCCTCTGGTCCCAGCCCGTGGACTCAGCCCTGAGCTCAGGACACTGTGCTTACCAGCACCTACCACGCCCTTGCTCTGTTCTCTTAGGCACCTGGGCTTCCGGCAAGCTCCGGGCAGGCCATTGTGGCTGGGCTCAGGCTTTTATCTGCCCAGATCCTGGGTTTGCCCTGACCAATGTAAGTGTCGCCCAATAAAACCGTCTATGACCCCCCCATGTCCCCTACACACCCAATGTGCCCTTTCTCTCTTGACATTTTAGCAGCTGTCAGTAAATATTGATTTGCCCCCAGTTTACCTGCTGCCTGGCTGGCCACTGGCAGACTCGGGGACCGGCTTCGGGAAGGAACTTGAATTTTGTATGACTTTCAGGCCCTTTCAGCTCTCCCTAAACCTTCCCTCTGAGTGGCATTGTAAAACACAGTGACAAAGAGACAGAGTAGGGCTTGAGGCCCCAGTTCCTGGGGACTGCAGGGCGGTTTCACATACGGTCAGACACGGCTGGAGGCCAAGGTCAAGTTGAAAGTTGCAGTCTAGCCAGCGTGAGAACTTCCATGCAAGCCCGGAGACCCTGGTGGCCGCAAAAGGCCCAATCGCCCACCTCCCCTCACTCTCAATTCCCTTTTTCCTTTGGAATTCTTGTTTCTGGCTCTGGCTACCCGGCATTTTTTGCTGCCTCCGTGGAGTTTTTGGGGCGGTGTTTACCGACTCTTCTTCCCTGCCTCCGCCCTGCTCTTGGCCGGAGCTTTGAGCTTCTTCTGTTTTCCAGCCAGACCCGGAAAAACGAAAATACAGTGTGGGGAGCCCCCACCATCCAGCGCCTGTGCCAGCTCACCTCTGGCCATGGCGCGGCTGCTGGTGCACACAGCGGCCAAGGCCAGCTCCACATTCTTCCCTCCCCTCCCATTTTACCGGAGCCCGGAGCCCCGTGCACAGAGGAAGGGCCTCAGCTACGCGGACTGCCAGAGTCGACTGGGTCCTTCCTCACCAAAAAGGGGGAGAGGAAATTTCGTCTCGTCCCCCCGAGGAGCCACTAGCAGGTTTGTCTGGGTTGGAAGGCGCTGGCGGCAGGTTTGGGGATGCATTGCAAATCAGGCTCTGCTCCTCACAAGTGGCACCCCCATCAAGGAAATGCTGGACTGAGATTTAGGCTGAACCTTCAGCGATCGTATTGTCCAGAGATTTTTCTTAGTTCCCCTCATCTCCCTGTTCATTTTTAAAACGCTCAAGATGTGATTACTCAGAGGGAAGCAGCCTGGCGGCTCCCTCATTGTTTTGGATTTCAGGGCTTTTAAGTGTCTATGTTCTGGTTAGATATCAGTGGGGGGTGGCTTCTAGAAGGAGACTGAGCTCTGTGAGTAAGTAAAGGTCTGGGTTGTTAGAATTTTTACTCACTCCGGAGTAAGAATAATACTCCCTCCTCACCTTTGTGCTGAGGGAGATTCATTTGTGATTCCAGTTGAGTGTTTAATGCCCCCCCCAAAAAAAAACCTGGCTTGCTGTAATAATAATAATAATTTAAAAAGGTCAGAAGGCAATGCAGACTGCAGTGTGCTGTTGCAAGCACGCAACAGACATTCCCAGGGTACCTCTTTCTCCCAACGGCAAGTTCAAGATTCGCTTGTCTGCCCAGCTAGAGGGGACTGACCTCCTGAGTGCTCCTGTGTGTGTGTGTGTATGTGTGTGTGTGTACACGCGCGTCCTTCAATATCAGGAATTCCTATAGGACGGTAGAGAGGCACCATCGCCTCGACAATTCTGCCCTCAGACTCCTTGTGGGTTAGGCTGAGGAAGGTAGAGCATCCACTGCTTTCACAGGCAGCAGTGGCCCCTGGAGCAAAAGAGCCAAGCTGAGCACTGCAGGGGTGGAGGTGGGAGAGGCTCTGTCTGGGGCACCCAGGTTTCCCTGGAGGAGCCCAGAGAGGTCAGCTCAGGCAGGACTGGAGGACGGTGGCTGCAGACGGCCTTTGTTAAAGGAATTGCCCGAGCCTGGTTTTTGCTCCGAGATGCCTTGGCAGGCGAGGCTTCTTACTTGGTGGAGCGCACCAGGACGCCCTGAGAGCTCTTGGCTGCCATGAAAGCCTCCCACCAAAAAAGAGCCCTCAGTTGGGTTTTTCTGGATGGGGGAACTTGATACTCGTCTGGGGCGTGGAGAAAGAGAAAGGGACAAAGGGAAGCTGAGTTTTAATTGAGTTTGATTTTCATTAGCAAATGAAATTTACCTGTTCACACTTGAGCGAGGAGGAAGTTGTCAGCACTGGTTGCTGGCACTATTTCTCTGCATCCATCCAGCATTAGGATCTACCGCCCAGGGCTGGTTTTAAAGACACTTTGTATTTCAGGATCTTCATGTGTTTCTAATGTATCCAGGCAGCTTTAGGAGCAGCGTTTGCAGAACATCTTAACCCTCTCCCTCCCATGCCAGGAGGGCTGGGGGCCCAGAGATAATGGCAAAGGAAGAAAGATCCAGAAAAAAAAACACACACACACACACACACACAACTGAGGGGCTGAGGGTGGCCAGGAAGAGGAGAGAAAAAGAGAAGAGGAAAATACTCCAACAGGGGAGTGCCTCTGCCTCTGTATCTACCCTGGAACAGACCATCGGGAAAGGGGGGTGCAGTGTTCATAGTGGGGCTTTGGGGTGTCCCCACCTCATCCCCATTAGGGTGGGAGCTGTACTTTCTTTCTTACGCAGCAAAGGGTGGGTCTTGACATTTGGGCTGAAGCGGCTGGTGGGCAGGAAAATGGCACACCCTGAGAGTCTTATCTCAAGCTTTGCTCTTAAACTGTTGTGCATTTGGAGCCATCAAGAAGTACCAAAAAGCTCAAGGTTGTGGGGATACTTTTGATCAGGAGAACTCATTTGCAACAGTGGTGACCCCATAATGACATGGAGAAAGTGAAGAACAAGGTCGAGGAAGACCCTCATCCACCGCATGTTGCCTTTAAGAATCTCATCGGATGGATTTTCAGGACAGCGAGTTCTTGGAGGAGTCAACTGTGGCACTACCTGCTGGGCTCCTTCCATTATCACAAAGCCACTAACTAGTGTCTCAGAAAGACCCGAGCTCAGCGCTGCCCTGGTCTGTTTCCCTTCTCCTGAGAAGCAAGAGCGGTGCCTCTTCCCCGACTTAGAATAAGCAGCTCCCAGGATCCCAAGCGGAGAGGTCCTCTGCTCGGGATCGGGCGCAACTCCCCATTGTTGCCCCAGCCTTGGAGCGAAGGGCACGCTCGGGCCTCGGAGACCCGGCTCTCGGTCACCCGAGTAATTCTGGTGGCCCTGGGAGAGCTCCCTGCCCGGACCGCGCCCCGGCTCTGCTCGTCCCCAGACCCGGACACTCAGCCTTCGCCTAAAGGACCGGAGCGCGCATCAGAATCAGAGGGAACGAGTTTCTGATGTTAGAAGCGTACCAAGAAGGAGGAAAAACGCCTTTTCGTTGTACGCGGCAGGCAGGCTGGAGCGGGCACCGGCCTGCTGGCCTACGGGGCCGGAACCACCCAGGGAGTGAGCCCCGAGTTCGCAGGTCAGGGGACTGGGAGCGCGCAGGACAGCGCGGGGAATTGCATGAGGCTGCGACGTGACAAGGACAGAGGGGTCTCTGTATGCGATGCTGCCTGTGCCCCCAACTGCGGGGCGGAGTGGGAAGATTCCTACCCGCCATCCCCCACCCCCCAGCCCAGCCTGATGCTCACGCCCGCAACAAAACAGGAAACCAGTGCCGGACTGTGTATTCTTTATGTCAACAAATACACTGAGGACGTTGGAACGTCTGAAGGAAGCAGGGGGTTTGTACGCCAGCGTGCTCCCACCCTGCTCCCGCCGGGCGCGGGCTAGTTCGCCGTGGAACTGGTGCAGACAGCCGGGCCGCCTGGGGCCGCGGGACTCCTTGGTTGCCCCAAACCCCGAGGACGCCCGTGCCCCCGATCCGGGCTTCGAATCCTAACTGCACAAAGCAAGTGAGTGAAGGAAACTCGGCAGCGCGGCCACGAGGAGGGGGAGCTCAGGACCCCTTCAAGCACGCACTGAGGTGTGATCAGACTTTTATGGGCGCGTTACACGCTGTAATCATAACGATGTGTGCGTCCTGATCCTCGCACCCAGACCCACACAGCAAAGGCGCGCGCACACACGCAATGAATGCGCACATCCAGTGTCCCGTGGGTGAAATACAGGCATCATACCAAGCCCTCAGAAAGAATGTCACCCCGTTGGACCAGCTTGGTGACATACTTGAGGGTGGCTGGCGCATCTCCCTACTATTCCTAACTGCCCCCCCACCAACTCTTCCCTCCGGGGGTACTTTGTGGGCCCACGGAAGTGGGCTATCTGACTGGCATTGATCTGGTTCACTGGGTCTCCCCAGAACCCAAGGCTGGCCCGGGAGACCCTTGCTGAGCCCATCTGCAGCGCCCCGTGCAGCCTTCTTCCCTTTGTCTTGGATCTCCAGCCCTGCTCTGCTCAACTCTTGCAGGAAACATAGCAGATTAATAATAATAATAAAAAAAAACACTTTTGATATTAGTGTTTATGGGTTTTTGCGCTCTGGCAAGAGGAGCCCAATATAGAAGCTTAGGTAATCAACCCCCAGCCTCTGCTCTGGATTCTCCGTTTATGGGTTGGGAATTGCCAGAAAGAAAGCACCAGGATGGCTGGCTGATTCCGGGGAAATGAAAAGAGAACAGCGCCGTTGGTCTGTCCCTGAAAATGGAACATTAAATGGGGAACTCCAGGTGCCACCCGATGGACCATTTTTATTTTTTTGAGCCCCTGGAAGGTATAATTTTTATGCCTTTGCCCAACATAATTGTTTTTTAGTAAAAAAAAATGTCATTATGGAATCTTTGGAATACACACATACACAAGGATAACAAACCCCTATAGACCCAACTACTAGCTTCAACTTCTATTATCCTTTTGTCTTTCATGTTTAGTCAGCCACTTCCATGTTTTTGAGTATTTTAAATTAAATCCCAGATATCACATCATTTCATCAATGTAGGATTTTGAAGGTATCCTTCAAGATGGGACAAAAAGACTTGAACTGCTCCGATGACAATTTACAAAGAACTTGAGAGTTGACCCTGGAGAAATCCAGATGAAAAAGGAGTTCAGTTGTAGTCATATCTTTCCTGCACTGCTATTTTTTTTAAAAAAGTATGTATGAGGGATATTTATATTTCCCTTTTCCAAAAGAGAGCCTTTAGTCGATTTCTATTCCGGTATCAGGATATGGGGAGGGGGAGAGATGAGAACCATACCTTGGTCCTTTGTTCCAAATCTGCACAAGTTCATTAATTAATGGGTAAATGATCATTTCCCCTTTCACCACACCTTGTCCCCCGGTGGAAACCCCAAAGAGATTTCTAATGGTTAAACAGGAGCAGGGAAATTGCCGCTGAATTGGTATCTCATTACAGCAATCACAATTTTCACAAAGAAATGCAAGTCTCTGTATTTCTTTAGAACCCCTCTCAGGGGTAAGAGATGAAAATAAATCAATCGAGTGAATAAAAAAAGGTTTCTTTTTTTTTTAATTCAGTGATCTAATTGACAATGAATATGGTTTTCCCCAGTGAAGAAGGTGATTTAACCAAAAATCTTCTTAATTTTAGAATCCAAAGAAGAACCCCCACCACAACAACAACAAAAAACCACAAGCTGTTGAATTTGGCAAATTCCATAGTAGGCAGCTGCTTGAGAGATTCCAAGCCTATTTGTCCAAATGGGTACTAGTCTTTGTTATAGAAGAATACTGGGTTTTTCTGCATTTAGCTTGTTTATGATCTCTGGATTACCTTGTTTTTGACTTGTTAAGTTTCTGGGAAGCTTTCATATTTTGCATATCATTGCTGTTAGCACTAGAGAAAAGCTGCTTAACAAAACTCATAAGGGGTATGTAAATTAAAGGAAAGAAATTGTGTGCATGCATTTTCTCCCAGTCTCTAACTCCAACTGTGTGGGGCAGGAAGCCCCAGAAGTACCAGCCACAAGTCTTGCCTGCAGCCGCAGCCTGTGGGGCACCAGCAAGATCAGTCCCCATCTTGACCTTGGGGACAGGTTGCCGGTTCATGGGACACAAATATTATGACCCCAGGAGAGAGCTCGCCATAGTGGTGAGGGCTAGGTGGTCATTGCAGGGAGAGGTGAGAATTTTCAGAGGAAGAAGAAGAGGGGGAAAAGATGCCATACATAATGCTGGGAGACAAGGAAGGGAGAGGAAGCAACAAGGAAACCTTAATTCCCAACAAAAATGAAAGCCACAGGAGCCCAAGGAAGGGCTGTGCTGGGAAGTATCTGCAGAGTCATTCTCCGGGGGCCAGGCTCGGGACCCCACTGGTGAGCTGAAGCCGCAAGCTTCCCTGGGATTTCTCTAAGCACAAAAAATATCTGGCCTTTGAGAGGCTGACTAGGGTCCAGCATTAAATGCAAGCTCCAACTTCTGCCCACGGAGAGCCCAGGCACGTGAGCGCCGGCTTCGGAGGCATAGGTTGGGAGCCGAGTTCTGGGCGGCAGGCAAGCCTGCTAGCAATTAGGAACTCTCAGCCACCTTTAAAAAGGCCATATTTCTTCACATTTCTCAGATCTAATGTGAGGTTATGTTGGGTCATGGGACCCTCGGCTGGTGCAAAGTAATTTGATGTCACTAACAGCAAGCAGACCCCTTTGTCACCCTGAGGAACAGAAGTCCCCCAAATGTGAGCTGGCAGCAGAGCAGAGAGGAGACACTGGGGTCCTGGGATCCAGCCAGGGGTCTGCTGCGGGCCTAGCCAGGTGTGGGCTGGCAGGGTGCTTTAGGAGCTCCGTGTGCTCCAAGGGGAGAGGGATGTGCTGGGCTCACCACACCAGCCCCATCTGAGCTCAACATGGGACCTGGACTGCTGCTGGCCCTTGCTTGGATCCTGGGTTCATCTGCAACAAAATCAGCTCTGCCTTTTTCATTCTGGAGGTTAAAGCTGGTTAATCCAGCTGCAGTCCTTTCTCCCATCCCCCACCTACCCTTGCCCCAGCAGTACACAGTTGAATCAGGAACACCTAAGGGAGTCTCCCTCCCTTGGGGATTAAGGTTCACCCAGCTAACAGAAGATGGTGGGGGGTGGGCAGCAGGAACCATAGCCTATGTACCCCTTGAGGAAGCATTTCGGTGTGTGATGGGGGCTGGCTGAGGTCTCAGGTATTTGTTTAGAGTGTTCCCACCCACAGTTTCCAGTTACTTTCAGATATTTTGGTGGCGGGAGGGGGGCAAGGATGGGGATGGCAGCCACAGCACAGGGTTCCGGGAGCCCTTCTTTGAGAAGCAGGGATGGTCCAAGCCCTGGAGGAGTGTGGGTAGGTTTGGAGAAGGCAACTTGCTGAGCAAAACGAGGAGAGAGCAGTGGGCTGCTCCCGGCGGCCCTGGTCAGTCCTAGTTCCTAGCATTGAGCAGGCCAGGCCAGGGTCCTACAGCTCCCAGCAGCTCCAAACCCCAGACAAGCTGCAAGTGTGCAGTGGGGCCCCGGGGGTGCCTGGTGGAAAAACGCAGCAGGGTCTCCAGGCCCTCTATTCTATTAGCAAAGGGACTCCTGGCAATTGTAGGATTAAAAAAGATGTCCGGAACAAATGGAGTGAAGAGGAGAACTTAGATCCAAAGGAGTCAGCTAGGAGGCCTCCCAGAAGGGGGACCCCCGCTCGGAGCACCGGAAAAGCTGCCCTTGGCACCTGGGAAGCACGCGGGGAAGCTGCCCCGAACTGTCTGTGCGCCTTCACCCGCAGCTTCGGAGGCCCTGGTAGGGTAGCGGGAGCTAAGAGGCAGCGGAGCTCATTGCTGCAGAGTCGCCATTAGGAAACCCCGTCCCCCACGAAAATGAGAATCTGCATGGGAGAAACGATACCGGCTGGTCCGATGGCTGCAAGCCGCGAATGGAGCAAAAATTCCAGCCTGCGCAACTCGGTTCGCTGGACCTGGCGGGGGTCCTCCTCGCTGGGGGTTTAAAGCGAGTAACTGTTTTTTTTTTTTTTTTTTTTTTTTTTTTTTTTCCCAGAGCCATTGAGGACCTGCGAAGAGGACCCGCATGTGGGCGCCCCAGGGCTCCACCAGCTGCAGGATCTGGAGCACCAGGAATGTTGGGCGCGAATTCGGGACGCTGGGCCCCTTGCAGAGTAGGGCCCCTTGCGGAGTAGGGCCCCGGACCGCCGCGGAAGCCGGATCTTTCCTGGCAAGGTGGAAAGGCCCTTTCGGTGCCTGAGCACGGGCCCAGCCCCGGGGCCTGGGATCTGCACGACGGTCGAGGGGCGGCTGGGGACACAGGGGCTTCTCGGCGGCCTCGGCTGCGGGCGCGGTGCGAGCCGCCGCTGCAGTTGCGGCCTCTCCCCACTAGATGTCTTCCCAGTTAATGAGACGGGCAGGGCGCTGTCCCGCTCCAGCCGCCCGAGCCTCGGTTTCCCCCTGCCGCCGCCGCCGCCAGGCTGCGTGCCGCCGGGAAAGCAAACCTTTCTTCCCTACGGCCCCTCCTCGCCTTGCGCTCCGCATCCTGGCCCTAGAAGTCCACCAGAATCCAATGCTGGCTCCCCGCGGGCCCGCGTCGGACCGGCTCACGCCATTGGAATCTTTTTATGACCTTTGATGTGTTTAAATAACGTGGCAGGGCTGAGCACACACCTCGGATTAAACTTTAATCGGCTGCAGTCAAGGTCGCCCAGGTGGTAAACGCGTTTCCTCCGACGTCTCCTGGCGGACACTGCGGGGTCCAAGGTCTGGGGGCACAGCCCGAGGCTCCCGCCGTGCCCAGGCCTGGGTGGGGGCCAGGACCGGGCCACCCCATTGAGCTCCAAAGACGACTGAGGAAATGGAATCGGAGGCGGACACCCAGGGTGGGCTAATGACCCGAGCAGAGTTTTTATAGCTACTAGACAGAATAGTTAAAAATTCCAAGAGGCACTTCCAATTTCCCCTGACTGCAGAGAATGGTGGACGACCCAAAGTCATGGTCAGTGCCGTGATTATTTCCCTCAGCATGGCTCTGCCGGCCCAGGGAGGGCGGGGGTTGCCTGTGATGACGGCGGCGCAGGCTGGCTGGCTGACTAGTTTTGAAGGTTGCCATTAGCAGTTGTAGGTCAGGATCTAGAACCCAGGCATTTGCAGCCTTTTCCTGGTGCCAGGCCACATAAGGGCAGTTTTGGTTTCACCCCGGCTGAGTCACCGGGTCTGAATGTAACTTTCCTAGCCAATACACCTGTCAGGGAGACCAGTCTTGCCCAGAATTTAGGAAAACGCCAAAAGCCAGGGCAGCTTGTGAAGTGAGGAATCCCACCGCACTCAAAACAAAACAAAACAAAAATCACCCCCAAAAAATCTAGTCTGGAAACACAAACATCAGCAACAGTGGCTTCCTGTGTGAAGAACTGGGTATGGGAGGGGTTGCAGAACAGCACCCATGATTTTCTTCCAGATCTTTTGTATGGCTTGGGAAGTGCACCCTTTGCAGGTGTTAGCTCTTCTTCAGAAAATGGGACACCCCGTGTATGTTAGGGTCAAACATCTCTCCCAAGAATTTCCCATCAAACCAGACTTGTGTTCAGAGGACAGCACTGACAGGAGGCACCCCAAAGCCTGGATTTCTGCCTTCCCCATATCAACTCCCACCCCCAGTTCCTGGGAGAGGTGCTCAGGCTGCCAACCCCAACCCCAAGCCTGGAAAGGATGCCAGCCATGGCAGCGCCACCCCAGCCTTTCACAGCAACAGAACTCAATCATCTCAAAGAACAAATCAAAGCCAGATCGTCCATTCTGCCCCCCAAGTTCTGGGTGCCTGCGTGTGCCTGTAAACAAGGCCCTTAAGAGCTCCTGCCTGCCGCCTGGAGGTTCCCACTGCCCCTAGCGATGGCGGGAACAGCAAACCGCCTTGACAGCGTGTTGGTCGGTTCTCAAGAAGCTCCGCACAGGAGGCTAGGGTTTCTACCTCCCTCTCAGAGACACTGTGGTCCGGGCTAAGGTTACTTGCAACACCGCCTCTTCACAGAGCTTGGGAGGAGCTGGTAACACTCTACATCTTGTTCTTTGTTGCACTTACCCAAGTGTACACATATATAAAAACGCAGTGATCTGGGTGCTTAAAATTTGTATGCTTGCTTGTATGTAAGTTATACGGCAATAAAAAAATTTTTTAAAGTGCTTCCTCATAACGACCTGTGAAGTGGGTCCCGAGGTTACAATAATCATCTCCATTTAACAGACACGGCGGCTACGACTCAAGGCAAGCCAGACAGTCCCAAGTCTCCACGGAAGAGAAGAACCATCCCGGTCCTCCTCCCGGGGCCAGGGCTTACGGAGGCAGCGCGTTCTTTTCGCGCAGCGGCCAGCGCGGTCTGCAGATGCGTTGTTTTGCGCGGTGGTGGTGAGGCAGGAACTCGTCCCACCGGGAAGTATCCGGGAGGGCGCAGAGCCCAGAGTCTGGGAGGCCCAGAGAGCTTGGCTTATGCGCCCCTGATGAGGAGAACAGCGCCCAGGGCAGCCCAGGGTATCAGAACCCATTTTCTTCTCCAGCCGACCCTGCTCACTTTCATCCGCCGCGGAGCCCCAGACTCCAGAGACCTCCCCAAACAGCCGCACCCTCCCTGCTCACAACCCCTCGCTCTTCACCCTGCCGTTTCTCAAAAAGCAGCGGCGAGGTTGCGTGGATGCGGGGGTGTCCCGAAATTACGGGGGTGGGAAAGGGCCGCAGTTAGACGGGTAAAGAAGACACAGAAAGCGGTTATTTACTCCAGGCTCAATTGCAAAAGGCTTCCAAAAATATCGAGCCGAGTTATTTTATTGTCCAGCCTGTCTACAGCCTGCAATTACGCGTTCAAGATGTTTAATGTGTGCAAATGCACTGGCCGCTCTCGCTGGTGTACACCCTGGTTGGGGGCGCGGGGAGGCGAGTCTGGAGGTAATTACGTCGTACAGTCGCGAACGCGGCTCCGCTCTTACTGTAAACGGCCCCGGCCACCTTTACGAGACGCTAGGACGACTTTGAAAGTGACTCGCCGCGTTTACGCGGACAAGCCGGGTGGGTTTTAAGAGATGCTTTCTTTCCCGGATTGTTCGAAGTGTCCACGGGGCGGTTTCTACGTCGGGTTCAGGGCGCGCCAGAGGGAGGGCGCCCCGCGCGTGAGCGGCCTACGTGGACCCGCGGTGCTCCTGGCCTTCGAGGGCCGACAGGGCGCGTGGACCGGGGACTTGGAGGCGGCTGGGGCGGGTGGCGCGGAGCCCTACGGTCGGGGGCGGGCTCCACCTTGGGCAGGGTCAGGCACACCCTCTGCTCCGGCCTGTTCCGGGCAGTTCCACACCCTCCTACTCAGGCCGCCCTCCCCATAGCCCCGGATGCGGCTCCCAGGCGGCTCCCGGACGCAACGCGACCGCTAGGCCGAGGTCCTGGGCCCGCGAGCAGAGCTCAGAGGCGCGACCGGGTGGGGTGCCGGGCCGGCGCTCGCAAGCCTGGCCTGGGGTGAACTTGCTATTTCGGTTCCCGTGTGCTGCGGGCCAGGGAGAACAGCTGGGAAGGGGGACCCCCGCCTCCACCTCCGGGCCGGCACGGCGGCGCCCTGGGCAGGTCAACCTCTCCACGCCCCCAGCGGCACAGGCGTGCGTGCGCCAGCGCCGTCCCGGAACTTTGTAAGGTCTGGGGCTGGCATCTCCCTTCTACCGCCCCAAAGCCGACACAAACTTCGGGGCCCCGCCCGTCGGCCGTGTGACAGTGGCCCGCAGGCTGGGCCCCTCCGAAGGAGAGGGGTGTGCATGTGAGCGCCGACAGCAGCTCCTCTGCTCCCTGCTGCCTCCCCATTTCAGCACTGACTTTTAGGACAAAAACAGCAAGGCCGCGGGGTGGTGCAGGAACGCGCTCAGCTGTGGTGCAGGGAAGAGGCGCCACTAGCGCGGGGACCCCAGGGCGAGGGAGAGGCCCTCGCGGGGTGGGCGGGGAGGCTGGGGCCCGAAGCCCACCCTAGCGCTTCCAGAACGCAACCTTCCGCCAGGGGCCTGGGCCCCCGCCCTTCTCCTTGGAGACAGATTGGAGTTTGGAAACTGCGGATTTAAAGCAAAACAAAAGCAATGGGCGCTGTTTGCGGGACACGTTAGAGAGGCACTTCGGGATCCTGGGGCGTTTTTCTGAGGCCTGGAACTTCTGTGGCTGCCCCAGGGCCTGGAGAATAGGATCTGGGAGGAGGACAAAATCCCAGGGAGGGAAATGATGGCAGAGAGGAAAACAAATCTGGCCAGGCGTGATGTGCCCCTGCTCCAAGTGCACGATCTGCAGAGGGGGCCCTTTGGATACAGTTTCTGGGGCTTGGAGTCTGCAGACCTCAGATCCACCAGTGGTGGAGGAGGCTCCCTATGGGATGTGCCCCAGTTTCCCTTTGGAGGGTGCAGCTTCTAATGCCACATGGAAAGCGCTAGTGGGGGACTGGGTGGCTGCACCCCAAAGTAAATCCCATGCCTTGAGTACATCTGCATACTGAGATTCCGAAGGCGCCCCTAGAGTTGGAGGGGTGTTAGCTTGGCGGCCCCTCTGCCTCTGGGGGCAGCGAGTCCCTGGCAAAGGGTGCGGAGAAGAGCTCTTGGATTCTCTCCCCCGATTCTCACCTATTCCAGTTTGTCCCTTTGTCTCTCCCACCTTCCCCATGACCCCGAGGGAGTCAGGACTCCAAGATGCAAGCAGCCAGGCCCTACCTGGGTGGGATGGAAAGACTGGGAAGTTTGAGGAAGGGTCTCACCAGTGGTTCTGATTTCAGAACCAGAGGTGCTTGTAGCCTCAAGCCTGAGAAAACAAAGGCCGGCTACATTCCATGTCCCCCAAGCTTGGGGCCCAAAGAGCCTCGCATAGGCCATCTTCCAGCCCAGGCTCCTGGCTGCCTGAGAGGCTGCGAGGATTTCCCCAGCAGAAGGGGATGAGGGAGAAGCCACAATGTCTGCAGATTTCCTGGCTCAGTTCAGATCAGGGCTCACAGAGGAGGCCTGTGACGGCTCCCATGTAATTTTTCTGTCTCTCGCTCTCACGTAGCATCATGGGTTTCTAAACACCCTCCCAGCAACCCAATATTTGATCCTCCCTATGGGAAGCGAATCTGATCAGGGACTTCCTTGCTCTCCTCCTGTGTTGCCTGGCGCCCACAGAAACACAGGAAAGTACAGGGGAGCGGCTTGTTGTTGGAAATGACTCTGCCTGAGGCCCCGAGTCCAGAAACGGTGAGTGAGTGGTTTTTCGTGTAAGGCTGCATGGGTTTTGAGGCGGGGATGAGGCTGCATTGCCAGAGCTGCCAGGCGGCTTTCTTTTTTTTTTTTTTTTTTCCCAGTTGCATTCAACCAAGGGAGGGGTTGGAGGAGGAGAGCTTTGAAGCAGTCCAGGACCACGTGGAAGACCCAGGTTTCTCTGTTTCCTGGATCCCCTGGAGGAAGGATTCTCGGGCTGGGAGTGATCATTGCCAATTCCAGTTTCCAGATTTGGTTTTTCTGCTCAGGAAAATTGGAGGCTTGTTTCAATCTTTTCCTAGAAGCCGTATGCTCATTCTTTGGCTTTCTGTTTTCTATTAGCCAGAGGCTTCATGTAAGATAATCTGGGTTTCTCCCTCTGACCTCTGAAACATGTAATTTGGGGGAGATACTGTATTTAAAATGCCAGTCCCAGTAATGAGCCCAGCTTAGCAGTGTGAGCTCCCTCCCTCTCCTTAATGAACAGAGCTGTCGAGAAATAATTTCACTTTGATCTAGTTTGTGACCTGAGTTTTTGGCTTAAAGAAGACTGTGCAGCTAATTGGATTCTTCAGTTGCCTTTAATCTCCACCTCAACACTTGGAACCTGACCAAGCTGAATTAAAACAAGTCTGATAAACAAGATGTAGCTGGCTCCCAGGTTAACAGCAGCAAGAAAAGCCCCCCCACCCCCACCCCCACCCCTGTGGGGTTTAATGATCACAGCGTGGTTGGCACCTCACAAAAAAACCATGAGGCTGTAGGCTCCCAGAACCTGCAGTACGGAAATCTCCAGAATCCTTTCCCCTCCCTCCCTCCCAACACCCTGGATGGAACTTAATTAGGAAGGGAAGGAGGGGCAGAGGGAAACGGGGAAGAAACACTTACAGTTGGTGAAAGAGGCAGGGTTGGGGGCTCATCTCACAGGGACACAGGGCGTGGAGAAGACTGCGCCTGGGACAGGAAGTGGAGCAGGCCAAGCCTCGGAGGGCTGCACAGTAAAGATTGCAATTCGAATTTCCAACTGCGCTCCAAGAGCGAGGGGGTGCGGGAGGGAAATAGGATATGAGGGGCAGGGTTAGGCAGCCGGAGGGGCTGGGAATCGTGGGTTTTATTTAATCTTTTCAGATGCCAGGGTTTTGTGTTCTGGAGGCAAAGCAAGAGGAGGAAGGAGCCTGCCCTCCCCATTCTTGGTTTGAGGCCTGAGAAAGGATTCTCTCGGGCTCCCCTTCTGCTGCTGGCTGAAGGAGCTGCAGGAGTTCAGAGAGAACACTGGCTCCTTCCACAGCAGTGAGCTGTACTCCAGGCCAGGAGATCTGGACCCGAGCGTGGGCAGCGTTTTGGACCAGATGTTCCCGTGCTGTGGGGCTGTCCTGGGCGTCTCCTGCCCCAACTTACCCACTTATGAGAGCCAGACAGTGCCAAATGTCACCTGAGTGGCTGAATTGTCCCCAGCTGAGAGTCGCCAGCACATGCCTCTGTGGGGCAGATTTTCTGGGAAGCAATGGAGTCCTTTGCTTGAAATGACTGGTGCAGGGTTTGGGAGAGTGGGGGGTGTGGGAGGGGGACACGGCCTCCTTCCCTGGGCGTCTCCAGCCAGCAGGATCATAGCCGTCTTGAACCTCCACTGAAATACCATCATTAAGCCTTTAAATGGGCACATAGCTTCCAGAGCACATAATCTAAACCTGGGTCTAGGAGAAGTATGTGCATATGTGCACCTGACCGGGATGAGTGCTGGGTGAGGAGGCCTCTCTGCTCGCTGCAGCCTTGGATACAGGAAAACTCCTTTGCTTGGCGTGTCTGTCTTGAAGTGGAAAGTGGCCAGGCCTCTGTGCTGCTGTGTTGAGTGACATCATCTGCAAGGGGCGAGCCTCCTGCAGACATGGGGGCGAGGCCGTCTCTAGGATGCTGAGAGGCAGATTTGTTTCCAGGGAGCGGGCCTACACCCCAGCACCCATCTCGTCATCTCCAGATCTGAGATCCAGCCAACCTGACTCAGCAATCTCCTGTCTCCTGGGCTTTCTGGAATCTGTTAGGGTCGACCAAAGCATGAGTCAGCCATAATTGATTGAACACTTGACATCACTCTTATAGTGCTGATGAAAAATTTTTGAGAAAATTTTGTGTTTTTGTATTTATTTCAGAAGCAGATAGACAGGGAGACAATCTCCCATCTGCTGGTTCACTCTTCACATGCCTGAAATAGCCATGATGGACCAGGCCAAAGAAAGGAGCCAGGAAGCTAGAATGGGAGAAGAACTGGGATTGAAACCCAGGTGCTCCTTTTTTTTTTTTTTTTCCTTTTTTTGACAGGCAGAGTGGACAGTGAGAGAGAGACAGAGAGAAAGGTCTTCCTTTGCTGTTGGTTCACCCCCCAGTGGCCGCTGCGGCCAGTGCACAGCAGCCGGCGCACTGCACTGATCCGAAGGCAAGAGCCAGGTGCTTCTCCTGGTCTCCCATGTGGGTGCAGGGCCCAAGCACTTGGGCCATCCTCCACTGCACCCCTGGGCCACAGCAGAGAGCTGGACTTGAAGAGGAGAAACCGGGACAGAATCCGGTGCCCAGACCGGGACTAGAACCTGGTGTGCCGGTGCCACAGGCGGAGGATTAGCCTATTGAGCCGCGGCGCCGGTCCTCTTTTTTTTTTTTTTTTTTTTAAAGATTTATTTTATTTATCTGAAAGACAGAGTTACAGAGAGAGGTAGAGACAGAGAGAGAGGTCTTCCATCTGCTGGTTCACTCCCCAGATGGCCACAACTGCCAGAGCTGTGCCGATCCAAAGCCAGGAGCCAGGAGCTTCTTCCGGGCCTCCCATGCAGGCACAGGGTCCCAAGGACTTGGGCCATCCTCTACTGCTATCCTAGGTCATAACAGAAAGCTGGATCAGAAGAGGAGCAGCCAGGACTAGAACCGGCGCCCATATGGGATGCTGGTGCTTCAGGCCAGGGCATTAACCCACTGTGCCACAGCGCCAGCCCCGAAACCCAGGTGCTCCTATAGAGGATCCCCTATGCCCAATTACTATGAAGTGCTCATTCTGTAAAGCAAGTTTTAAAATAAGAAATCTATTACAATCCAGACATCTCAATCAGATTCTTTCTTTACTTCTTTCTCTCTCTCTATAAAAAGATGTATTTATTTATTTGAAAGGCAAAATTTCAGAAAGAGAAAAAGAGCAAGATCTTCCCTCTGCTGATTCACTCCCAAAGCTCTGAAGCCAGGAGTCAGGAGCTTCTTCCAGGTCTCCCACGTGGGTGCAGGGGCCCAAGCACTTGGGCCATCTTCCACTGCTTTCCCAGGTGCATTAGCAGGGAGCTGGATGGGAAGTGCAGCAGCTGCGACAAGAGTCGGTGCCCATATGGGATGCCAGCCCCACAGGTTACCTCTCCTTTTTTTTTTTTTTTTTTTTTTTGAGTTTTCATTCCTGAATGTGTGTCCACGTACGACACAAAGGAAGGACAGTAAAGGCTGCGACATTGGTTCACAAGGACAGTTCTGTCATGCTTGAGTATCAGTAATCACACAAGGGTGAAGTGTAGGATCCTCCTGTTTTTTGCCTCTAGAACATGTTTTAGTCAGCATCAGCTGGGCACATTGAGGAGTCAGTCTTCAGACATATCAGAGCTTCAGCTATTGGAGGGGAAAATCACCAGTTGGACAATTGCAGAGTGCTAATTGTAAATATTAATTTATGTAATCTGCTCAGCAACTCTATAGACTACTTTTAAAAATCCTCCTTCCAAATTTTTTTAAAGATTTATTTATATGAAAAGCAGAGCCACAGAGAGGCAGAGGCAGAGAGAGAGAGAGAGATCTTCCATTCGCTGGTTCACTCCCCAACTGGCTGCAACGGCTGGAGCTGCTCCAATCTGATGCCAGAAGCCAGGAGCCTTTTCTGGGTCTCCAACTTGGGTGCAGGGGCCTAAGGACCTGGGCCATCCTCTACTGCTTTCCCAGGCCATAGCAGAGAGCTGGATAGGAAGTGGAGCAGCCTGGGTTTGAATCGGCACCCACACGGGATGTCAGCACTGTAGGTGGTGGCTTCACCTGCTACACCACAGCACCGGCCTCCTCTATAGACTATTATTGTAATCATCTGTGTCTCATAGGTAGGGAAACAGAAAAGCCAGACAGGTTCAGAAACGTACCCAAGGTCACTTAGCTAGTAAGAGACAACACTAGGGTTGAACCCAGACATAGAATCTAGGGTCCATATTTTCAATTAATCTCAGTTGCCTCTTTAAAAATTTATTCATTTTCATTTTATTTGAAAGGTAGAGAAAGCTAGAGAGAGAAATATCCTCTCTCCACTGGTTTACTCCTCAAATACCCATGTGGGCGTCTCAGCCAGCGTCAAATGCTGTGTTGCTTCTGTGAAGTCTTTAGGTAGGGACAGTGGCCCAGAGGATGGCTCCTGGGGAGGCGGGCCCCTGTGCCCGCTGCTCTAGGTGGCTCCCTCTGCGCTTCCAGAGACCCTGTCAACAGTGGCTCTATGAACAGAAGCATTCCTGAACACTAAAGTGCCCCTCTCCAGTGTTAACTACCTCGGGCCCATGCAGAAGGAGTGAAGGTAGGGAGGTTGTAATTGTAAGAAAAAAAAAAAAAATCAACTCGAGCAACAAGAAGTGGCAACCAGAGACATTCTGCCCAGGTTTCCGGCCCTGCTGGTGGCCCTGCACCAGGTTCCGTACAGGCAGGAACCTCCCCTGCCCCAGAAGAGGAAAGGGGCCTGTTACGGGAGTCATCAACCTGTCACCACCGCCGGGGTGAATACGGCCTGAGGCAGGCCGAGGGGAGTCTACCGTGCAGTACCACTAAGCCCCTGCCATGGCAGTGGCTGGGGGCTGGGGGCTGGGGGCTGGGGGCTGGGGGCTGGGGGCTGGGGAGGTAGCGCCTGCCTGCCGGGGGTTGGGAGGAGGGCTGGCCTTCTCTTCCCTTTCAGCACGGTGCTGGGCACCACTTGGCATTGACCATGAACACGGCCCTCACAGTCTCTAAGCGTGGGCATGTGTGGGTTTTCCTGCCTGGGAGGAAGATGGGAAGACACACCTACCCACATGAGCACCCAAGGCCTGACATAGGAAGGGGGGAGCAGTGTGAACAACAGGCAAAGGCACAGGTTGAGGGTGAGTAGCATGAAGACTGGGGTGGGGTCCTGGGCCTGGAGGACGTGGTGGGCACAGGGTGAGAGTTTGGCTGGAGCTGAGGGGAGGCTGGAGGAGGGGCTGTCCAGCCAGATACTGTACACTGTAGGGTATCCCACCCCACCTCCTGACCTTGCAGGATCCCTGTGGGCTGGGCACTGCTGAGAGCCCGGTTTTGCAAAAGAGGAGACTGGGCACAGGGTCAGAGACTGGCTCAAGGTCCCTGGATGGAGTTGCAGGTACTGAGCATAGGCCGCCCAATGCGAGGCCTGTGTGTGTGGCTTTGCTGGGTTTTAAGAAGGTTCGTAGAATAAAAAGCCATCCTCTTCTTGCGTCTCTGCGTTTCTCTGCTGCACCTGCAGGCCCAGTGGAGGAAGAGCCCAGGCAACGATGAAAAATTCAGTGTTTTTTTTTCCCCCACCACGGGGCGGGTCAAAGGGCACCGTCGCCCTGAGGCCGAGTGGACAGAGGCCTACTCCCGACAGGGTCACATCCCCTGAGCTTGCTAGGGGATACGGATTTGCAGCCCCACCTGCAGCCTGTGGTGGAATGTACCACAGCAGCGAAGGCCACGTGGAAACCCTGAGTTCTGCTGGGTCAGCCCAGGGACCCGCTGGCCGCAGTGCCCTGCGCTCCCTAAGCTGTGTGGCCCTGGGACAGCCAGGGCATCCGTGAAGCAAACTTAACAACAGCATTCTGCGAGGTCATGTGTTCAGGAGCGCATTTTTAACGCCCCTTACTAAATGGCAGATGCTGTACTAGGCACTTTGGCACTAAGATATTTAACTTTGTGTGTTTTTGAAGGTTTATTGAAATACTGTACACCCGAAAAAATCTACAAAACACCACAGAGTGAACAGCCTTGTGTAACAGCCACTCTCCTGCCTGCCAGCAGCAACAAATATTTATTTTTATTCAACAAACAAGCGATGCTGTGACATTTACTGGTGGTGTGTGATGGCAGTGCACGCTGCCCAACAAGTGCTGCTAACAAGAGGCCCTGCTGCTGGTCGCCCTTGGGCTGGGAGGGGATTTGTGCTGGCTCTTGCTTCTCCCGGGGACTTGGGTGCCTCACCTCCACCCTGGCACAGACACCTAGGCCACCTCCTGTGGTCTCCCTGGGCTTCCCCAGTGGAAGGGAGGGTTTGCCCGTGAGACATGGTGGTGGTGGTGGGGGTGATGGGTATGTCTCAGATTTCAAGTATAGCTTGTTGCTATATGCTTGTCTATGAGGACTAATGCAAATATTATGAATACAGTCACAATAAAAACACACGTTTGAAGGTGAGTGTCTAAGGCAGACCTGCTGGAAAGAATGTGGAGCTTGAGGCTGTGGTAGAATCCAAAAGAGGATTTCCTCCTTTAACAACTGGATTTGTGATTTTTGGAGACTTACTTCAGAGAAGAGAGTTTCTGCCTGTGAGGACAAGGTCTTCCTGCCTAGTGATCTGGGAAGATCGAGCATTATTGTGATCATGCCTGTCCCAGAAGTTCCAACCTAAAAACCATCAGTAGGAGGTACAGAACACCAAGGAGTTTTTTTCCTCATCACACTCCTCCTTCATTTTATTTTCTTAAAGATTTATTTATTCATTTGAAAGTCAAAGCTCAGAGAGGGAGAGGGAGAGGCAGAGAGAAATGAAAGAGAGGTCTTCCATTTGCTGGTTCACTCCCCAAATGGCCACAACAGCCAGGGCTGTGCTAATCCAAAGCCAGGAGTTTCTTCCAGGCCTCCCATCATGAGGGTGTAGGGGCCCAAGGCCTTGGGAAGTCTTCAGCTGCTTTCCCAGGCCATAGCAGAGAGCTGGAACAGAAGTTTGCAGTCCATAGGAACTCAAACCAGCACCCATATGGGACCCCATTCTGCCACAGCACCGGCCCCGTACTCCTCCCTCATTAAACAGGGTGCGGGGTAAAGATCCTTCCCGGGCTGTGGGGCCTGGGGCTGCACCTGTACGGTCCCCAGGGCACATTCTTGGGAAATCAGTATCCTGAGGCAGTGGAACTGAGTTCAGGTCCCCCCCTCTTTTCCGAGGGACTCAGCTGTTCTCAGAGCAAGGCAGCTTCAGTTAGGAGACAACAGTAGAGTAAGGACTCTGTGCACACAAGGGGATTTGCAGCAGACAGGGCACTGGCCATAAATGGGCCGTTCCTCCGAGTTTTTAGTGGAGTTAAGAGGCACACTTCCTGGGTTTTGTTTGTTTTCTGTGATCTTGGGGAAGAGTATGGAATGCAATGGTCCTTGTTAATTTTGAAGGGCAAAGAAATTCTAGCTCTGGTTCTGGAGTGACTTGGACCCGAGTCTCCCTCTCTCACCTCCTTGCCTTGTGAGTGTTCCTCCACATTCCTCAACTCCCATGTTCTCAGCCAGAGAGTGGAGGTCATACTATCCCCTAACTGGCCCATAAGGCTGCTGTCCAGTTTCAGTTCACTGGGGCAAACGAAGCACTTAGGGCCCAGATCCAACAATAAGTAGCTTTGATCATGCACTAACAGTATGGTTATATAACATGATTCTCCGACACAGCAGAAGAAAATCACCCTGGTAGAGCTGATCAAGCAAGGTATTGAATTACCTGCTACATCATGGATAAGCCTCAAAAATATCATGCTAGGGGCCGGCACTGTGGCTCAGTGGGTTAACGCCCTGGCCTGAAACGCTGGCATTCCATACGGGCGCCGGTTCTAGTCCCGGCTGCTCCACTTCTGATCCAGCTCTCTGCTATGGCCTTGGAAATCAGTAGAAGATGGCCCAAGTCTTTGGGCCCCTGCACACACATGAGAGACCTGGAAGAAGCTCCTGGCTCCTGACTTCGAATCAGCGCAACTCTGGCCATTGCGGCCATCTGGGGAGTGAACCAGCAGATAGAAGACCTCTCTCTGTCTCTCTCTCTGTAACTCTGTCTTTCAAATAAATAAAATAAATCTTTTAAAAAATCATGTTAAGTGAAAGACATGGGAGACCACCTATTGTATGATTCAGTCTACCAGAGGAGTTAGATGTATAGAGATAGAAAATTGGCTCGGGGTTCCCACAACCTAGAGCTGGGGAAGGAGATCTTACTGCTGGAGTAAAAGATCTCTCTCTCTCTCTCTCTCTCTCTCTGCCTTTCAAAGGAAAAAAAAAGAGCCTTTAAAATAAAAATATTTAAAGTGCCAGACAACTTTGTTTCTCTATGTTGGAAGGCTGGCTGTGTTTATTTCCCATAGTATGAACTGAGCCTGAATTTTTAGGACAACATTCAGATGCATGTAAACAATCCTGGAATCACAGCCCATGTCCAAGTCACATCCCTCTCACCCAGACTCATTCGTAGTGTTTCTCCTTCAACTAAGAGCTTCCCACCCCCATTGCTGTCCCCAGGAATTCCCTTCACCTTTCCAATGCTATTTCTTCCATGAGGTAGGAAGTCTTTCCAGATTGAATAGAAGCAAAACCGTGTTTTAAAGATCCACTGTCTTAGGCCGGCGCCGTGGCTCAATAGGCTAATCCTCCACCTTGCGGCGCCAGCACACCGGGTTCTAGTCCCGGTTGGGGCGCCGGATTCTGTCCCGGTTGCCCCTCTTCCAGGCCAGCTCTCTGCTATGGCCAGGGAGTGCAGTGGAGGATGGCCCAGGTGCTTGGGCCCTGCACCCCATGGGAGACCAGGAAAAGCACCTGGATCCTGGCTCCTGCCATCGGATCAGCGCGGTGCGCCGGCTGCAGCGGCGGCCATTGGAGGGTGAACCAACGGCAAAAGGAAGACCTTCTCTCTCTGTCTCTCTCTCACACTGTCCACTCTGCCTGTCAAAAAAAAAAAAAAAAAAAAAAGAGATCCACTGTCTTGTGTCACTGCACGGAGAGAGAACATAGGCAGCTAGACAGCGCAGCAGGCCACACTGACACCGCGCTTGAGAAATCAGAGATGAAAAACTTCAGTGATTGCAAGGGCCAAAAAGTATCTAGTTTCTTCATTTAAATTGTATAAAAATAATATTCTCCATTCTTTTGGTTTAAAGAATTTTAAGCTAATTGTGTGTACAATTTATAAATTGAAATGAAAGAACTGCAGTTTTCTCAGATGCTGTACAGGAGGGAGAGGCTGAAGGGAAAATCAACGTAGCAAAGGAAGGGTAGGGGCAGGGGACAGATGAGAACCATCTGGTGGTCTCCAGCTGGCGAAGGAGGATGAGTTTTTAAAATCTTTATTGCTTTGTGTGGGAGGAAAGACTAAACTAATGCATGCTCATTTAGAAAGCTAGTCAATTTTAAAGAACTACGAGGGGACTTTGAAAAGTTCCTGGAAAACAATGAACCAGTGATGTACAGTTTCCGTGAACTTTTTGAAGCTCCCTCCTGTATGCAGCAAGCTAATAAGTTAATGTCCCACACATCCACTCCTCCTTCCAAGAACAGTTGGGTGTTTAAGTCTCTAGATATATGTGGGTTTATATATATATATTTTATATTAAATATATATATTTAATTATGTATTAATTAAATATATCTATTTCCTATATTATCACCCATGGAATGAAAAGTCACAGATCCCATTGGCTCATTGTGAACATTTGCTTACAATTTCTTTCTGCATTTTATAAAATATGGACTCATACCATTCAAACTTTTTTTTCCCCCAATGGGCTCATTTTCAAGTAACATAAGCTGAGACCTATTTGCCAGTGGACACACAGATTCATCTGTGTACAGGGTGTTCCCTTATATGCACACATATCACTTATCCAATCATCATTCTATTTGTCTACTTATCTACTTACTGTTGGGTTATTTCTGTTTTTCATTACCGCTAAAATGATGTGGTAGATAGTCTTGAATTCACTGTGTTGGAAAAATGTCCAGAAGTGATTTTTGGGGCCAAACGGAATAAAAACTATAAAGTCATAAATATCAAAATTGCTTCCAAAAGGTTTTGCCGGTTTCTTTGTCTCAAGTGTCCCCTGCGGTGTGAGCGTGACACTGCAGTCTGTTGTCCAAGTTCTTTTACACAAAGTGAGGGACAGGAGAGAGGGCCTTGGCTTCGTGGAGGGCAGGCGGGAGCGGGTGAGGGGGTCTGGAGTGGGGGTGCTGGTGTGGTTCTGGCGGGGAAAGGGGGGATCCAGTGAGGACGGAGGTGGGGCCGCACGAGTCTTTCTCCGTAGATGGACAATCCACTTTTCAGCCCAAGAAACAAGGGACTCAGGTCCCAGGCTATTCCCCTCAACAAATCATGTCTCACCGCAGGCCGCTGGGGGGGCTTCTTCGCGACTGGAACCCAGCCCGCCATGACACCCAGCACCTGATGGCGGCCGCAAGTTTGCCCGCTGAGCTGCTGCTACCCCCGTCTCCTCAATGCCCTGTTGTGACCAAGGCCACTCCTCTCACTTCTGTTACCAGCCTGCTCCTGTAGGCATTGGTGGGTGTCCCCTGCTGGAGTCATGGAACGCCATGGTGAGGCACCCTGAGGAATAAAATCCTTTAAGTTTCCCCTGATAGTTGATGCTGTGAATGAACCAAGGTCACCCAGCATGCGGCAGACTTGGGATTGGAACTCCCTTCACTGGGTGAGGGCTCAGAAGAGCCAAGTGACTTCTCCCAGGTCACCAAGTAAGACAGTGGCAGAGGCACACCCCAAACCCTCCTCCCTGACCACTGGCCCATTCTCCAGGCGTCACAAGGGCTTCAATAAACTGCACTGATAGCCAAAGATGCTGCACACCCCCTGCCCTGGGCTCTTGACTTTCAGCCATCACTTAGTATTTGGTCAGACCAACCAAGCTTTTGTTACCTCTTTGTTTCTTTTTTTTTTTTTTAAACACAATTGAATGAAAAGCGCTTTATTTTTATTTATTTATTTATTTTGACAGGCAGAGTGGACAGTGAGAGAGAGAGACAGAGAGAAAGGTCTTCCTTTGCCATTGGTTCACCCTCCAATGGCCGCCACAGCTGGCGCACTGCAGCCGGTGCACTGCGCTGATCCAATGGCAGGAGCCAGGTGCTTCTCCTGGTCTCCCATGGGGTGCAGGGCCCAAGCACTTGTGCCATCCTCCACTGCACTCCCTGGCCACAGCAGAGAGCCAGCCTGGAAGAGAGGCAACTGGGACAGAATCCGGCACCCCGACCGGGACTAGAACCTTGTGTGCCGGCGCCGCAAGGCGGAGGATTAGCCTAGTGAGCCGGGGAGCCAGCCGTTACCTCTTTCTATGCCTGGAGAATGGAAGGACTTAATGAGGGCTCGCATGTGTTTTGCTTTCAGCTTCTAAGTGTTGGGTTTCTACATAGAAATGTGGGCGTTCTTCATTCTCATGCTAAGTGTGAAAAATAAACCTGGCCAGAGCTCTAGCAATTATACTGGAGAGTGTTAATGCAATCCCATTAGACGTCAGTGCATCTAGAGAGATTTTCCCAAACCTTCAAACTTGCCACCCACAGGGTGGATGGAGACTGGAAAAGTTAACATCCATTTGGTTCTGAGAGCTGTCCCCGATTTGTCCCTGGGGAGCCAGCAGCCTTAGCAGAGGACCCAAGTTGGGGAGACTCCCTAGTACAGGGAAACAGCAAGGAAAATGAGCTGTTGGAGATAATGACTGGGGTGGGAAAGGAGAAATACTTCAGCCACAGCTTCTTGTTTTACTAAGGAGCATGTCCCACCCAAGACAAGAGCATGTAGAACGGACCAGAGGCCTGGACGGTTCTCCCTCTGGAAGTCAGGTTTGCTGCTTTTACGTCGTATTTGCACATGCAGTATCTATCTGCAACCACATGAGCTCCTCGGAGTCCCTCACCTCCCCAGGAGGAAGTGAACAGCTTACAAAAGCGATTGTTTCTGTGAAAGAAGCTCAATTTGGATTTGAAATCAAAAAGGCTTAACAATATCTCCTCCATATAAAATTACCACTGCATTTTAATAAGGTCCAAGATGTTTAATAGCTCACTTAAGTAAACTGGGAGTACAAATAGAAGAACTGGCTGTTTTTCTCAACCGGTCTTCTGAGAAGGGCTTGTTCATTCTCATTTTATCTCCAGAAAACCTTCTTGGTAACTCATTTAGATGTTATCACTGTTCAGATTAAATGATTTTTTTAATTTTCAAAATTTTTTAAAATGTCTTCATTTTTGTTTATTTGAAAGGTAGACAGACACAGAAAGATTGTCCATCTACTGTACTCTCCAAATGCCCACAACAGTTAGGGCTGAGACAGGCTGAAGCCAGAAGCCCAAAACTCTATATGGTCTCCCACATAGATAGCAGGGACCAAAATATTTGAGCCAACCACCTGCTACCTCCCCATCTGCACATTAGCAGGAAGTTGGAATCAGAAGTAGAGCCAGGACTCAAACCCTGGCACTCTGATAAGGGATGTGCCCATCCCAAGAATCTTACCATTGTGCCAAATTCTTGCCCTAAAGCAATTTTTTAAAAGTGGCATATTAGGGCAAGTGTTTGGATCAGTGGTCGGAGTGCTGGATTTGAGTCCCGGTTCTGCTTCTGATCCCAGCTTCCTGCTAATGTGCGTCCTGGGAGGCAGCAGTTGATAACTCAAATACTTGAGTCCCTGCCACCCACATGGGAGACCTGGATTGAGTTCTGGGCTTTTGTCTTTGGCCTGGCCCAGTCCTGGATGTTGTGAGCATTTGAACAGTGAACCAGTAGATGGAAGGTCTCTGTCTCTTTGTCTTTCTCTCTGTTGCTCTCAAACAAACCAATGAATAAGTATTGTAATTATTGTTACATGGCATATTGTGCATATAATAATAATTCAGTTCCTTGTAATATTCTGGCAGCTTTTTCTTTGGTTTAGCTGCCTGCCTGGGAAAAGGTTCTGTGAAGGTGTGTCGCTCCCCCTCTTTGTGGAGGAACGACACTAAACCCTGCGCTGTTCTTTTGTCTGCTCGGCCCTTCCCGGGTTTGCTGCTGGTTCTTCCTGGGTTGGCTGCCGACCCTCCACCTCCGTGGAAGGGCGGTTCCCCCTGCCACTTTCCCCACTTCCGCAGGGGAGCGGCACACCGCCGGCCGGCTCTCTCGGGGGCTGCTCAGATGTTATCCGGATGTTCCTGGTTCATGTTGTCTCTCTCCTCCTTCATAGTCCTTTTCCACCAATCCCAACTCTGCTACCCACACGCCGAGTACGCTGCTCTCCTCCAATCAGGAGCAGGATCAGCTCCTGCAGGTCATCACTCAAGTTGGCGAGAGGCAGCTGCGTAGAAGTTGTTTGCTCCCTTCTCAGCGCCATATTGTGGGAGAGCAGATGCATAGAATAAGTCTTAATTCCAGTAACTTAGTCTAGTCCGAGTTGCTCCCCACAAAGGTGTATAATTTGTCAGTGGAGATTATCACACACACACACACACACACACACACACACAGAGAGAAACACTCCTCTATTACCACTCAAAAAGTCTGGGACATTCACATTTTTTAAAAAACTTTTATTTAATAAATATAAATTTCCAAAGTACAGCTTTTGGGTTACAGTGACTTTTTCACCCCTATAACTTCCATCCCACCCGCAACCTTCCCATCTCCTGCTCCCTCTCCCATTCCATTCACATCAAGATTCATTTTCAATTATCTTTATATACAGAAGATCAATTTAGTATATATTAAGTAAAGATTTCATCAGTTTGCACCCACACAGAAACACAAAGTGTAAAATACTGTTTGAGTACTAGTTATAGTATTGATTCACATAGTACAACACATTAAGGACAGAGATCCTACATGAGGAGTAAGTGCACAGTGACTCCTGTTGTTGATTTAACAATTGACACTCTTGTTTATGGCATCAGTAATCACCCTAGGCTCTTGTCATGAGTTGCCAAGGCTATGGAAGCCTTTTGAGTTCACAAACTCCGACCTTATTTAGACAAGGCCATAATCAAAGTGGAAGTTCTCTCCTCCCTTCAGAAAAAGGTACCTCCTTCTTTGATGGCCCGTTCTTTCTGCTGGGATCTCACTCACAGAGATCTTTCATGTAGGTCTTTTTTTTTTTTTAAATACTATTGGTTGAACTCTTTAATTAATACACAATTATTCTTAGGTGTTTAAATTTAACTGAAAATTTATCCCTGTTAAATGTAAGAGTGGAGATAAGAGAAGGAGGAGATGTACAGTTTGGCACATGCTCAATCAGACTTGCCCCAAACGGTAGAGTTAGAAACATGCCTGGAGATTCCAATTCAATCCCATCAAGGTAGCATGTACCAATGCCATCTCATTAGTCAAAGTGATCAGTTTCAGTTCATAATTGATCATAATGATAGGATTAAGAGTCAAAGGGATCACATAAACAAGACTAACATCTGCTAATACTAACTGATAGAATTAAAAAGGAGAGATCCAACATGGGAAGTGGGATACACAGCAGACTCATAGAATGGCAGATGTCCTAAATAGCACTCTGGCCTCAGAATCAGCCATTAAGGCATTTGGATCCGGCTAAAAAGCCCATGAGAGTATTTAAGGCATGGAAAGCCAAAACACTGTGACATTCACATTTTCTAATAGGTCCCTTCCTTCTCTCTCTTTGATATGGGAAACATGGTTCCTGGTTTCTCACTTTCTGTTGGCCTTTGGGACTCCCGGCTCATGTCTGCCTCTTTACCTCTTAGTTTGCATGCCAAGTACAGGCCAGGCACACTGCTTTCTCATCAGGCTTGAAGGCTCTGTTTCCACAGACCAAGACAATGGGCAGGTGACTAGCAGCTCTGGCTTCCAGTCTCAGAAAACCTAAAGCAAACATAGCTTACATAAGATAACAGTTGACAGTGGCTGGCGCCATGGCTCAATAGGCTAATCCTCTGCCTGCGGCACCAGTACACCGGGTTCTAGTCCCGGTCGGGGTGCTGGATTCTGTCCCGGTCCTTCCTCTTCCTGTCCAGCTCTCTGCTCTCTCTGCTCTCTGGCCCAGGAGTGCAGTGGAGGATGGCCCAAGTCCTTGGGCCCTGCACCCTCATGGGAGACCAGGAAAAAGCACCTGGCTCGTGGCTTCAGATCAGCGCAGTGCGCCGGCTGCAGTGGCTATTGGGGGGTGAACCAATGGCAAAGGAAGACCTTTCTCTCTGTCTCTCTCTCACTGTCCACTCTGCCTGTCAAAAAAAAAAAAAAAAAAAAAAAAAGATAACAGTTGATAGTTTCTCACCTAGTCTGGGTAGGGGCTTCAGGATTAGTGTGGTACCTGCTGATGTCAAAAACCCATGCTGGGCCTGGTGCCGTGGCATAATGGGTTAAGCCACTGTTTGCTGTGCCAACATCTCATATGGGTGCAGGTTTGAGTCCAAGCTGCTCCACTTCTGATCCAGCTCCCTGCTAATGGCCTGGAAAAGCAGCAGATGGTCCAAGCGCCTGGGCCCCTACACCATTGTGGGGTCCCAGAAGAAGCTCCTGGCTCCTGGCTTCAGATTGGCCCAGCTCCGAGGCAAAGTGAACCAGCTGATGAAAGATCTCTGTCTTTCCCTCTCAGTAGCTTTGCCTTTTGAGTAAAATAAACAAATCTTGAAATAAATTAAATAACAAAACCCTAGACTGCTTCTATCTTGTTGCTGTGCCTTATGTAGGCCTAGATGTCAGACCAGCTCCAGGCAGCAGAGAGGGGAACAGCAAAGAAGATCATGCCAAGATTGTACGCCGTTCTGAAAATGCCACGTGATGATTCTGTTGGTATTCCTCAGGGCAGGTGTAGTCCTAAGGCCCTGCTAATTCCAAGTGGGGCAGGGGAATGTGGTTCTTTGACTTAAAGGCCATGTGCACAGAGGATGATGGAAGCTCTTTCATCGTGAAAGAAGGGGACCTGGCCGGCTATCTCTCACAGTTAACTGCAATCAAGTGACTAGCACACAGTAGGGTACATAGTAGGGCTTCTGTGTTAAATAGAGTTAACTGATGTGCCTTCTGAGGACTTCTGGGACCTTCTCCAGGAAGACTAATAACACCTAAACCTTCTGCTGGGCGTAGGGACAAGGAACTAGGAGGGCTGGCATTGTGGTGCAGCAGGTTGAGTCACCACTTGTAATGCCAGCATCCCATATCAGAGTACTGGCTACAGTCCTGGCTGCTTTGCTTCCGATCCAGCTCCTTGCTAATGCACCTGGGAAAGCAGCAGATGATGGCCCAAGTTCTTGGGCCCCTGCCACTCACATGGGAGACCAGGATGGAGTTCCTGATTCTTTGTCTTTGGCCTGGCCCAGCCCTGGCTGTTGTGGCCATTTGGAGGAGTGAACTAGCAGATGGAAGACCTCTCTATCTCTCTGTCACTCTGCCTTTCAAATAAATAAATGTTAAAAAGAAAGAAACTGGGAGTGGACCCTGGAAGGAGCGGATCAAGAAGTTTTGCTTCCCAAATTGCTCTATCTTTAAATTTGCTTTCTCCAGAAAGAAGAAATCTTCTTAACGTTTTCGCATTCTCTCCCTCGCCCAACATTGCATTGGAAACGATGCTTCTCAGGACTCATGGGTTGCGATAGCATCAAACCACGAGGAAAGCCGCCCAGGTCATCACTGAGTAGTATGACATACGCCTGGGCGACAGCTTCCACACCAGCAAGCCAATGTGCAAGGAGATCGCCATGATCCTCAGCGAGAGAGCAGCTTGTGTCACACACGTGACAGCCACAGAGAGACCCCATGAGCGCCATCGCCACTGCCTTGCAGGTGGAGGAGAGAGAAAAGAGACAGACTTACGCTGCTGGGGTCTCAGCCCTAGATCAGGAGATCCCTGAAGTGGATCTGCACACTAAGGAAATGCTCAAGCTTCTGGACTTTGGCCATCTGTCCGACCTGCAGGTCACTCAGCCCAAGCTGGGATCACTTTTTTTTTTTTAAGATTTATTTATTTGAAAGGGAGAGACAGAGAGAAAGGTCTTCTTCCATCCTCTGCTTTGCTCCCCAAGTGGCTACAATGTCTGGAGCTGCGCAGATCTGAAGCCAGGAACCAGGATCTTCTTCTGGGTCTCCCATGTGGATGCAGGGGCCCAAGCACTTGGGACATCTTCCACTGCTTTCCCAGGCCATCAGAAGAAAGCTAGATTGGAAGAGGAATAGCCAGGACACGAACCAGCGCCCATATGGGATGCCGGCGCTGCAGGCAGAGGCTTAACCTACTATGCCACAGTGCCAGCCCCTGGGACCAATTTCAAAACACCATGTGGAGTCATTTGAATATTTCTGCTATTCTATGATATTTTCAATAAACTTAGGACAATGTCAAAAAAAGGAAACAATGCCCAATGCAACTCTCTGATTTCTTAAGAACACAGTCACCTTCCACAGATACCAAAGAAACTCTCTGACCACTGACTTTATCCAAAAGGAATAGTTCTCAGCTGGCAGTTTACAATGCCCATGGCTTCACGCTGCTGGCAGTACTACAAGGCCCTGGGCGGGATGCTCCATGTGGAGGAGGGTGAGGTCTTGGCGGTGCACCTGTCTCTTGCTTGCCTTCTTCCTGCATCCGGTCTGCACCTGTGCCGCAGCCTGTCTTCTCTCTGTTGCAGTAACACTGATGAAGTGTTAATAGATTACTAAGGTCTGAGCAGGGAATGGTGAGAAAGGTGGCTCCTCCCTGAAGGGCAAGCTCCTTTACAAGCGGAGCGAACCTTCCCAAGTCCAAAGATTAAAAGCTAAAATGGCAGGCAATAGGGCTCTATTTGGGCCAATTACCAAATGAAAAAGGCGGGACAGCTCTTATTTGTTCCCATTTTGCACGGGAGGAAGTTGATGCTCCTGAGGTTAAATGACTTGGCCAAGTCTACCAGTGGCAGAGGCGCGGAAATGCAGTCTGTTTGGTTCTGAATGTAAGTCGCTGCCCACTGGCGTATTTGCCCTGGTCGTGGGGTTCTTGCTTTGTTCACCCCTCCCCCCTTTTATTTCATGAGCTTGCAGAATTCCCGCAGGCAGACATTCAAGCAGGTAACGCACCATAGTAAATACAGATAGAAATTTACCGAGGCTTCATGTGTGTTATTCTTCTAAGTGCTCTATATGAGCTAACTCATTGTATCCTTATATGACCTCATTTTACAGATGAGGAAACAAACTTGGAGAAGTAACTTGCCTAAAATCACATAGTGAGTATGGAGATGGGCAGGACTGAAATTAGAACACAAGTAACCAGCTCTCTGCTATGGCCAGGGAGTGCAGTGGAGGAGGGCCCAGGTGCTTGGGCCCTGCACCCCATGGGAGACCAGGAAAAGCACCTGGATCCTGGCTCCTGCCAGGATCAGCGCGGTGCGCCGGCTGCAGCGGCGGCCATTGGAGGGTGAACCAGCGGCAAAAGGAAGACCTTTCTCTCTCTGTCTCTCTCTCTCACTGTCCACTCTGCCTGTCAAAAAAAAAAAAAAAAAAAAAAAAAAAAAAAAAAAAAAAGAACACAAGTAAGTAGTTCACTTGAGGCTGGGCGCGTCACTATTATTCTAAGTTGCCCTGGAGTGTTGTCAAGAGGGCAACAATTGCACCTTATTGTTTTCATCTGTGCAGGCCTTTAGTCTCCCAGAAAGAGAACATTCTGTTATGCTGGGCGTGTCTTGATATTCTTCTCACCAGTTCAGATCCTTACGAATGGCCTTTGCCCGAAGGACACAGGTTTCTGGATGCCATTGATAACAGCCCTGCAAAAGTCGGCAGCCAGATAATTCTTTATTTGCGTTTCACATTTACCATCTCCACATTTGTTGAGCTTCAACAAAGGTGTGGATGCAGCCCAGTGTGCTCTGCGGCTACGGCTGCTGGGTACGTGTTAGCCGCCACGCAGGCAGAGGGGCCAGAAATGTATGAGGCGCTTTCCCAAGCACCAGGAGCCCTCTCTCCACATCACTCACCACGCATGCACTGTTGAGAAAGGAGACTCCCCAAGGAGAGTGAAGCAGGGGCATTGCCAAGGTGGGAGGTGAGGACGAGCAGGAACTTGCCTGGATAGAGTGCCCACTGTCGGCCAGACACTGCGCTGGGTCCTTTCCACCCCGCCTCCATTAAATTTGCAGTACAGCTCTGAGAGACAGGCCTCATATGAATCCCTGACAGCTGCAGCTTGTCATTTGGGGCTGCCCAAGGCTACCTAGCTGGTTAAATACCAGAGCTGAAAAAAAAAATACCAGAGCTAGGAGTTCAAGTTCAGTTCTGTCTGGCTCTCAAGAACATGATCCTGCCATGTCACAAACTCTCTTCAAGGTACCAGAAATCTTTGCTGATGGGGCCAGCGTTGTGACGCAGCAGGTCGACATATGGGCGCCAGTTCAATTCCCAGCTGCTCCACTTCTGATCCAGCTCCCTGATAGAGCACCTGGGAAAGCAGTGGAAGATGGCCCAAGTGCTTGGGCCCCTGCACCCACGTGGGAGACCCTCCTGGAGTTCCAGGCTCCTGGCTTCAGCCAGGCCCAGCCCCAGCCGTGTAGCCATTTAGGGAGTGAACCAGAGATGGAAGTTTCTCTTTCTTTCTCCCCTTCTCTCTCTGTAACTCTGCCTTTCATACAAATAAACAAATATTAAAAAAAAGAAAAAGAAAGAAATCTGGTTGAGTCCCTTTTTTTTGGGTGGCGGTTATTGCTTTGCTTTTCTGCTTTGCTTTTCTGGTTTTTCTTTCTTTTTTTTTTTTTCTTATTTATTTGAAAGAGTTACACAAAGAGAGGAGGAGAGATAGAGAGGGGTCTTCCATCCACTGGTTCACTCCCCAATTGGCTGCAGCAGCTGGAACTGTGCTGATCCGAAGCCAGGAGCCAGGAGCTTCTTCCCGGTCTCCCACGCAGGTGCAGGGGCCCAAGGACTTGGGCCATCTTCTACTGCTTTCCCAGGCCATAGCAGAGAGCCGGATCAGAAGTGGAGTGGCAGAGTCTCAAACCGGTGCCCATATGGGATGCCAGCATTGCAGGCGGTGGCTTTACCCAGTGCGCCACAGTGCCGGCTCTGCTGAGCCACTTTGAGAGCACTGCCCCACCACTGACTCTGTTCTTGTAGGAGTTCCAGACCAGCCTGCAGCTTCCCATGGGTCCCTGAGATTTGTCTCTCTCTCGGACTCAAGATCAGGGCCCCACTGCACCTCTGAGCAGCTGCTTGTTCTTCTGCTGGATGGGAAGAGCTCACAATCCCTAGAGAAAGTGGGTTCATGGCCATGGGAAGTGACGTTTGCTGTTTACAAGTATGGAATCCCAGGGTGCTCTCCTTTGCTATCTATGTGACCTCAGGGTCCCCACGTATCAACTGGGAAGACCCATACCTCCCCTTGACAGTTGTGAGACTTAGGGGCAAATCAGCATCCCAGCTTACAACCAGAGCATGTGGCCTCTTGTTTTTCCATTGCCCATGCTAGAATAAGATGAGGGTTGTGATGAAGTTACAAGAAAAGGAAGAAAATAGGGCGACTTGTGGAGTTCCCTTGGCTCATCCATTTCTGGGGGGCTCTGTCTAGGATTGCAATCATGACCTCACTGTTGTCAGTTGTAAAAGTGCCCCGGCCCCTTCCTAAGAACAGGACAGAGTCAAATCCTGATCTGAGTTTCTTTGATCCTTTCCGATAATAATTTTACTTATGTATCTGACAGGCAGAGAGACATAGAAAGAGAGTACCTACTGGTTTATGCCCTAAATGCCCACAACAGCTAGAGCTGGGCCAGGCCACAGCCAAGAGCCCAGAACTCAGTTGAGGTCTCCTACTGGGTGGCAGGGACCCCCTTGAGTGTTCACCTGCTGCCTGCCAGGGTGCACACATTAGCAGGAACATAGAACTGGGAGCAGAGCTAGAACTTGAGCCCAGGCACTCTGATATGGGTTGCAGGTATTCCAAATGGCATTATAACTGCTACACCAACCACTTGCCTCTCCATGCCATCTTTAAAAAGATTTTATTTATTTATTGGAAAGGCAGAGTTACAGGGTGGGGTGAGAAACTCCTGGTCTCCCATGGGAGTGCAGGGACTCAAGCACTTGGGCCTGCTTTCCCAGGCACATCAGCAGGGAGCTGGATGGGAAGTGGAGCAACCTGGACTCGAATGGGCACTCATATGGAATGCCAGTGCTGCAGGTAGAGGCTTAACCTGCTGTGCCACAGCACGGCTCTCTCCATGCCAATTTTTGAAACTGACCTTTCTTTCCTGTTCTAGTTCTTTCCTAGAACAGTAATGTTGACTCTGGAATATTCAGGAAAACATCCCAAAGTTGAAATATTGCAAATAATAAAGCTACTAGGATAAGTCCACTATAATGCAAACTGGCATTAACAGGACACTGTCTTGTAGAATTGTAGATTGTTGATAGGATTTTACCAGCGTTTGCCTTTCCTTTGTGTGTATGTCAGTATTGCTGACTTTAAGAGTAATGGGTTCATTCTGAAGAATTCTCTACAAAAATCCATCCTTCTGCCCCATGAAGTGTCTGAGGCTTTGACCCTTGCCATGGCTCGGTGACCTTGGTATGTCCTCTGAACTCTTGAGTCTTGACTTCTTTAACTGGAAGCCAGAAGGAACAGCTTCCATTAGGGACCTAGGGGAATGGGGGAACAAACCAAACACCAGGCAGGCAAGTCCTCCTGGGCAGCCTAACTAATAGGTGAATGTAAGGATTACTGTGATGATATGTGATTATGCATCTGAAATGAGAATGAAAGAAAAACACAAAGTTTTGTCAGCTGAGTAATCTTAACTGCTCAGCACTTAATATCTCTGGTACTCAGTTTCTTCATCTGAAAAATGGGATGATATTAATAGCTGCTCTTTTTTAAGATTTATTTATTTATTTGAAAGTCAGAGCTACACACACACACACATGCACACACACACACACACACACACACACTGAGAGAGAGAGTGTCTTCCATCCACTGGTTCACTCCCCAGATGGCTGCAATGGCCAGAGCTGCACCAATCCGAAGCCAGGAGCCAGGAGCTTCTTCTGGGTCTCCCATGTGGGTGCAGGGCCCCAAGGACTTGGGCCATCTTCTACTGCTTTCCAAGGCCATAGCAGAGAGCTGGGATCAGAAGTGGAACAGCCAGAACTTAAACCAGTTCCCATATGGGATGCTGGCACTGCAGGCACCAGCTTAAGCCGCCTTGCCACAGCGCTGGCCTCATCTGTTCTATTTTGTAAGACTTCTGTATCAAGTGGGACAAACAGCTGCCTTTGGAAATGATATCAGTCTTTGAGAGCTTGGCTTCCATGGGCAGAGACTGAGCCCAGTGAGTAGGAGCCTGGCCCCTGGTGTCACAGCTGGAATTCGAGTCTCACTTCTGCCACTATAGGCTGTGTGACTTTTCTTTTCAAATAACTGTCCTCTTTTTTATGTTTATTTATTAGAAAGGAAGAGCGATGAAATACAGAGTGAGAGTTCGTTTGTTCACTGGTTCACTACCCACAACAGCCATGACTGGGTCAGGGTGAAGCCAGAAGCCAGGAACTCCATCCCGGTCTCCCACATGGGTGGCATGGGCCCATCATCTGTTGCCTCCCGGGTGCATTAGCAGGGAGCCAGATCAGAAGCAGAGGTTCTGGGACTTGAACCAGTGCTCTGATAGAGGATGCAGCATCCTAAGCTGTGGCTTCACCCACAAGGCCATGATGCGAGTCTTGCCCTCCTCCAAAATCTTGATCAAGCATTTAACCCTTTTTTGACTTAACATCTCTGTCTGTAGAATGTGATGGTTATGACAGCTATTGCTACTTCCCTCCTGGAATTTTGAGGAGTGACATAATATATGCAAAGCATTCAGCACTGTTAACTCTAACTATAAAGATATAACTATGGAAGACATCTATAGTTATCTTTATTCTTGGGTACTGGATATTACTCCTGGGTAATCCTGGGGGCAACATGGCCCCATGCTGCCTAATTTATAATCTTTTCTCCCTTCCCAAGTGCCTTAGCAAGAAGCTGTATTGAAAACAAAAGAGTTGGGACTCAAACCATCACTCCAATATGGGAATGTGAGCTTTGCAAACAGCAACTTAACCTGCTACACCACAATGCCTGCTCCATAAATCTATTTGCTTTTAAACAGTCATAGCAAATGCCAAATGACCATCTTGAGCTGTCCCCAAAGAAAAGTCTTTTTGAAGCAGATGTTGTGGTGCAGTGGGTTAAGCCATGGCTTGTGATGCCAGGACCCCACACAAGAGTGCCTGGAGGGGCTGGTGCCATGGTTCACTTGGTTAATCCTCCATCTGTGGCGCCGGCATCCCATATGGGTGCTGGGTTCTAGTCCCGGTTGCTCCTCTTCCAGTCCAGCTCTTTGCTGTGGCCCAGGAAGGCAGTGGAGGATGGCCAAGTGCTGGGACCCCTGCACCCGTGTAGGAGACCAGGGAGAAGTGCCTGACTACTGGATTCGGATCGGTGCAGCGCTGGCCATGGCAGCCATTTGGGGAGTGAACCAACGGAAGAAGACCTTTCTCTCTGTCTCACAGTCTATAACTCTACCTGTTAAATAAATAAATAAATGAATAGAGTGCCTGGGGTCCAGTCCTACCTCCATTTCTAAGCCAACTTCCTGCTAATGCACACCCTGGGAGACATGAGATTAAGACTCAAGTTCTTCGGTCCCTGCCATCCACACGGGAGATGTGGATGGAATTCCTGGCTCCTGGCTTCATCCTAGCAAAGCCCCAGCTGTTCTGGGCTTTTGGGGGAGTGAACCAACAGATGGAAAAAAATCTCTCTGTGTTGCTCTAGCTTTAAAATAATAACAATTAAAAAAAAACTTAAAAAAAAAAAGAAAAAAATCCTGTAACTCAAACCTAGGATCCTGCCAGAAGGAGGCACTAGGAGAACCTCCTGGGTCTTTGCCCACAGTCTTTAGGGGCCCCTAGGAAACCTGTTTCTGGGGCTCTTGTTGTGTTGCAGTTGGTTACACTGATGCTTGTGACACCAGCATCCCCTAGCGCTGGTGGGAGTTTTGGCTGCTCTGCTTCTGAGCCAGCTTCCTGCTAATGTGCAGGAAAGGCAGCAGCAGATGGGCCCCTGCCATCCATGTGGGAGACAGATGGAGTTCCTGGCTCCTGGTTTTTGGCCTAGCCCAGACCTGGCTTTTGCTTGCAGCATTTGGGGAGTGAACCAGCAGATGGAAGATTTTCTCTCTTTCACTCTGCCTTTCAAAATAAACAAATTGGTAAGCCTTAACAAAACAACCAGACTATGGGGCCAGCATTGCGGTATAATTGGTTAAGCCATCATCTGCAATGCCAGCATCCCATATGGATACCAGCTCGAGTCCTAGTTGCTCCACTTCTGATCTAGCTTTCTGCTGGTGGCCTGGGAAAACAGTGGAGGATGGCGAAGGACATGGGTCCCTGCACCCACATGGAGACCCAGAAGAAGCTCCTGGCTCCTGGCTTCAGAATGGCCCAGCCCCAGCCTTTCTGTGGCCATTTGGGGAGTGAACCAGCAGATGGAAGATCTCTCTCTCTCTCCACCCTCTGTAACTCTGCCTTTCAAATAAATAAATAAATCTTTAAAAAAGAAAAAGATTGAAAAACCGCACACTATTTCTGTGCTTTACCTTTTGCTGCTTCGTGACCCGCTTGGCCCTCTTTCCACTGTTCTGCTCCCCAGCACAATGGGAGAGGAGTCTTCAGACACAGTACCCAAATACGCAAGATTTGCTCTTCTTCCCCACACTGGCGCACATAAGCCAATCACATCCCAGGGCTTTTTTGTGTAAGAGAAATCTCTGAGTCTGACAGGTTTTCCAGCATGCTTCAGCGGCTGCGGTAGGATTCTCCTGTGCCCAGGCATGAATGAGAGGAAGAGCAAGCACTCAGGTAGATAATGACCTCATTAGGTCATAAGTTAGTGCGCGAGGAGATACCTGGAGGTGATACAGTGCAAACAGCAGGGTTTTGTGGAAAGTTCTGGCAACAGATGCATGAAGCTGTGCTCTAGACACTGCTCTTTAACCCCATGCACGTCTAAAAAGCAGGCAGAGTGGAGAACCCAGGAACTTAGGGAGCAGAGCCTCTGCAAGGACTTGTTCAGACATTGCTGGGTCCACTTCCCCGGCTTTCTGCTTCAACGGGTCTGCACGGACATCCGTATTCCTAGGGAGTTCTCAGGGGGTCTGGGGACCCCAAGTCAGAACTATAGGATGGTGGTGAGACTGTCTTCTTGGTACATGGGCCTCAAAAGCAAGGGAAGCCCGAGAAAGCTCAGCCCAAGCACCATGCAGCCAGCAGGTCCAGGGGCTCCCCAATTCCTGGCCTTCCTGGACCACAGAGGAAGAGGGCGGGTAGCGTCGCCAGCGACAGGCTAGATCCCTGTCGTCCCCATTGCGGGTTCTGTGCAGCCGGGACGACGGAGCCGCAAATCCCGGCCTGCACCTCCTGGGGTCCAGCTTGCAGGGCGCGGTAGGACCCCGCTGCCTCCGGCACAGTGGCGGGCCCCGGGCCAGCCAGGATGCTGCGACGCGCTGCGACTTCCGCCTCTGGCGCTCGGCAGTGGGGGGCGCACCAAGACAGCAGTTCGGGAGCCGCTCTGTGTCACCGCGGCAATTGGGGCGGAGGACGCAAGAAGGGGCCGCGGGGACAGGACGGGGCGGTTCACCTGCTGCCAGGCGGGGAAGGGTCTTTCAGGGGGCCCCTGGCTGCACCTGGTGCGTTCCCTTGGTTGGGGTGGGAGCAGAAGGGAGTGAGCCACTCGGCCCGGCCCCTCGTATGCGCGGAGCCCTGTCCCGGGCCGGCGGCGCCCCATCTCCTGAGCTGATGGCCCCCTTGGCCGCAGCAAGCCCCCAGGAGCCCGCACCCATCCTCTGAAACCCAAAGCTGGGGATACGCGCGCGCCCTGCCCTTTGCTGCCAGACTTGCGGGCCTGGAGCGCGCAGTCCTTCCAGGTCGCGGCGCCCTGCGGATTATCCACCCTCTCCTCATGCCCTACCCCGGGCATTAACCGAACGGCCGAGCAGCCCTCGCCCGACCAACCTGGAATGGGTGATCCCCGTCCTGGGCCGCGGGGTAGCAGTTGTCTGCCTGAGTGTTCAGGGATGTGGTCCCGGGTCCCGGGAACGCTATGCCGAAGCTGAAGAGAGAATCTGACTTCTGGAGGCGTGGGCGTCTTGGGTTAAAATTCGGACTCTGTCACTTCGCAGCTGTGTGACCCTGGGCAAGTTCCCCGACCTCTCTGTTTTCCGCTGCGCAACGGGAGGGACCGTACCCCACGGTGGAGCTCAATCGGAGGGGGCTCTGTAAAAGTCAGCCGGAACCCCTCACAGGAAGGTTGTCCTATTTCTGAGAGACTCGGAGCCTGTCCAACCAGCTGAACTCTCTGGCTGAGGGCAGGGGACTGGGTGTGGAGCGACTCTCCCCTGTGGCAGCGGGAATCCCTGGGGGCTCCAGTCTGGTGGAGAGAGGAAAGGGCTAGGACATATTCCTCCTCCAGGAACCGAGAGCCGGCTGGAGAGCACACAGAAAGGGAGAATTTGGGGCCAGTGAAGCTGCGCAGGAGAGATTCTAACTTCATGATTCTGCTTAGCTGCGTCCTGGATCCCTTGGCTGGGGGCCCTGGCAGGCACTTCAGTGTGCAGGAGCCCTCTTTTATTATTACTGGGTGTGTGTCCCGTGTGGCATGGCAACAATGACCCACACTCCAAGTCCCCTTTATAACAAGTGAGGGTCAGCTCTCCGCAGGCTCTGCCTTTGACAGACCCCACTCTGTCCAGATGTGAGATCAAGGCCTGGAGGGTTTGTGTGGAGGACGTGCTCAGGCCAGGTGGCTGTGTGGGCAGGCCTGGACAGACCCTCAGGTTTTGTCCCTTTGGCTAATCAATCCTGGAGAGACACTTGAGGGAGGTAGCTGCCATGGGAGGGAGAGCTCCCTGGTAAAGCTCCACCCCCAGCAAATGGACCAGGTCATGGTGCCTGGGGTGGGTGGGTGGTGGTGGTTCTACACCCATTCCTCATTTATATTCTTAGCAGAAAGGGGGGATGGGAGGTGGGGGGCAGGTAATGGAACCTCAGGAACTGAAGGTCAAGGCCAGCTACTCCTGGGGAGCGGGCTACCAGACAGGTAAAACTGGCTGGGTGACCCTATTCCTTTTCAGACAGGGGCTGTGGGCTTCTGTGGATTGAGATGGTTAGAGAGGACCTGGGCATTGCCTCCTAGGGTCTCCAGAATTGGCTGCAGTGCCTTTCCAGCTATTTCTGAACTCAGATCTTGAAGACTCCACCTGCTACCCCATTTCCCAGCCTTCTCACATCTCCCCTGCACTGTCCCCACCTAGCCTCTGATCCCCGACCCAGAAGAGAACAAGGTCCTAAATGGTCTGGAGCTATTTGTTCTTTATTCTCCTTTAAGTCCAGAGAAGTGCTTGCTTGCTCCTCCTCATCCCCTCCTGGGAGTTCACCTGGGGGTGAGCTGGAGAAAAGCCGCTAACAGAGGTTTTGGAAGAGCCCAGAAGCCAATGCCTGGCACCTTTCTAACAGCTGAGCTGCTGTGAGCATGAATTTGCAGGGTTCTCAGATGCAAAATAGGGATAATTGCAAATGCCCTTCTAAGAATGTGTTTGGAGGCTGGGAACGCTTAGAACAGCGATGGGGTATCTGTGTTATCTGTGTGCATGTCTGGTGGTGTGGCAGGATGAGAACGAATCCAGCAGTGTGAGCCCTGAGCCTTTTAGCCATGTAGATGGCGTAGAACCCTATGTCAAGTGGAGGATGGGCAGGGCACCCTCTGAGAGGCCCCAGAACCTGCCCCAGACCCTAACAAGGGCTGAGGCTTGGTAGAGGATTGCCTAAGGGGAGTTAGGGCTTTTTAATGGTTCAGGCAAGCTGGCAGCTCAGGGCCAGGGAGGAGGACTCAGCCTGGGTCATGGTTTGGCCATTTGAGCCAAACTTCTGTCTACCCCACAACTGGAGAGAAAAGGCGCTGAGGTCTGCTAAGGCATTTTAAAGGATATAAATGAGGAATGGGTGTGGACGTGCTTTGTAATGAATTACATTTCAGGACAGTCACGGTGAAGGAAGAACCCATTCATCTCTGCTGTGTGGGGGAGGGAGGGGACCCAGTCTCTGTGCCTGCCAGGTTGGAGAACTGTTCTTGGACAGGTGGTGTGAGGCAGGCACAAACCTTCAGCCTGGGGAGGCCCTCAAGGAGTCTGCTCTGTCCTCCAGCTATGGGACAGGCCAGTGGTGGGAGTGGGGACCTAAGATGCCAGGAGAGGACAACCCTGGCTCAAGGCTGAGACTCTGCTAGGAGCCCAGGCAGACAGGTGTAGAGGAAGGGCTTGTTGGAGCTGTAGGTGGTCGGGGCCAGAAAGCTTTCAGCTTCATGTTCCAGGCCACAGCCCTAGGCGGAGAGAGAGGGGACGCTTTGGGAAGCAGAGTCCCAGGAGGTGCAGCCTCCCCGTCGGAAGGAGAAATTGTCCCGCGGATTCGCGCAGACTCTGCAGCTCACTGCCCGGCGGGCGACAAGATGTCCAGCCGTTATCTCCCCTCTCGCTAGGGGAAGCCTGGCCTTCAGTGGACTCTGGTCCCCAGGGCTGCACCCTGCAGCGGCGCTGGGTTTGCAGAGGGGAGTGAGCTGCGGGGCCATCGCCAGACCCGCCCCTCCGCGGCGGGAGACCCAGTCGCCAGAAAACCTCGACGGCGACAGCCACGCCGCAGACTGGGAGATGAGATGACCCAGGGCCCAAGATCAAAATCCAGGCGACGCTCATTGTTTACAAGGAAGCTCCCTTTGTTCTTGCATTTCACCAAGGAGAGAAGCAAAAACCCTCTTCCCGGTCGAATTTTAGCCGACACCGAAGCAGGCACGCCAGCGCCTGGTCCCTGTGCACGCAGAGCTTGGCCTGGATCGGTGCTTGTGGCGGGGAAGCCCTATCGTGCTTGGGGCCAAGGCCGATAGCCCACGAAGCCCCCAGCCCTGCGAAGCGGGGTTTTCTTGGGAATCGAAGCCGTCCAGACAGCCAGTCCGGTGGCCCAAGCCCGGCTTCCGATTCCATTTTAAACGACCCGCGCGTCTAATCTTCGCGTCGCCTCCCCCGGGGTTCCCACCCACCCCCGGCCCTGCCCAGTCCGGCCGGAAGCGGGGCCCGGCGCTTTTGAAGTCCAGAGAATTTCAATCCGAGAGGAGCCGGCTGGCCCAGAGCCCGGCGCCCCAGCGGGAGAAGGGGCTGCAGGCCCGCGGGGAGGGGGAGGTGAGAAGCAGCGGGGGCGGGGTGGGGGAGGCGTAGGGGAGCCTATTGGGGCGCTGCCACCCACTCCCAGCCGTTCTGGCGTCGCGGGGGGCTTGCCTCGTTCTGGGGCTTTACCTTCCTTCTCCCCTCCGCAACACCGCGGTGAGGACGCTGGGGAAACGCTCGCCCTGCACAGTACCACACCAAGGCAAACAAAAGGCGCGTTGGTGTCCACGGCCCTCCTCTTCTCTTCTTCCTCCTATCAGAAATGCCACCTCTCTTCATCTGATGTGGGTGAAAGAATATTTTTTGCCAAGAAGTGACACTTGGTTAATTTTTTTTCCTCCACGCACCTAGAGGGAAGAAACTGAGGCTGCTCTGGGGACAGAAGTCAGGAGCAGGATTGGGTGCACAGGTTGAGGAGTGATATCTCTGCAGAGTCAGATCTGGAGCCCGAAGAGGCAGCCCCCCGCGGAGAGGCTGCGTCCTGGCTTTAGCCCCCTCCCCACGCCATCCTGGGAAACCCAGCTCGCCAGGGCTGGACCCAGGAAGGAGGCTCCGTGGCACGCCTTGATCTCTCAATCCCATTCCCTTTCATCTCCAGGGAAAACCCCGGGGAGAAAAAAAGGATCAAACAGAGAACATTCCCATAGAATGTAAAGCTGGGGGCGGGGCAGGGGAGCCTGGAGTTCCTCTGAAGACCCCGCCCCTAGGAGGTGGGAGCCGCAGGGCGGCCCTGCCGAGGGAGAGGAGAGTGGGTAACACCCAGGCTCAGTGCCAGAACTCCAGACTGGGCACCGAGGCAGCTCTAAGCCCTGCACCAGGCGGCTTGAGTTTGACAGCATGGAGCCAGCCAGTGCACCCCGGGGGCTCTGCCTGCTGGTGGGGAAGGGCAGGGTGTGACTGAATCCTTGGACAGCTCCACAGGGCAGCCAGAGGCTCTGGGATGCAAAGGCCAAATACATCTCTCTGACCTCTCAATATTTTCCCGGAATTTGGGGCTCGCAGCGCTCAGGTGATGATGGCTCTGGGACTCGCAGGCAATGGAGAGATGAGTGTGGGTGCCGCCCTCCGACCCCGCAAGCCTTGCCCTTGTTCCCCAGTGAGGGTAACGGGCATCTCGTTGAAAGGAAAGAGGCCACTTCCATGGCCCCATGGATACAAAGACTGAGAGGGAAAAGCAGAAGAAAAAAAGAGAGAGAAAAGTAGGAGACAGACGGCAAAATGGCAGAGGCAGAGGGTCTTTAGAATGTCTTTGCCTGGGAGCAGAGGATGGAGGGAGGGACCAGATTGCCCTCTGCAGCTGGGCTGGGCTGGGGGTTATGGCTAGGAGTTCTTGGGGGGAGGGGATACCTTCAGCAAAGTGGGGAAGAGACCACCGAGCCCACCAGCCTGCCCCCACCGGGGGGCCATCCCTTCCTTAGAAGAAGACCTGGGAGAGGCCTGCAGCCACCCTCCACACACCAACCACCCTGCCCCCACCGGCTCCACCTCTGCCATGGGGGTTTCGCTCTCCAAGGTCTTCTCAGCGCCTCTGGTCACTGGTTCTTTCAGGGCATTTCCTGGAACCTTTCTTCTGACCCTGGCATCACCCGCTTTTGGAGTCAGGGACCGCCGCCAGTGGGCAGGGCCTGGGAGAGGATCTGGTAGTCCCTAACACTGCAAGCTTGGGGGGGAGGGGGAAGCTGGCACCCCCCCCCCAACCAGGGGCCTCCAGCGCTGCCACAGCAGCAAGGGGCCACATTTGCCAAAGCCCCTTTTCTGGAAAAACCTGTTTCCAGGAGAATTCGTTGACTCTCAACGAATACCTTAAATATGGGCAAGGAAGAAAAAAAAAAAAAGAATAAAAAAACCACCACACCTCCCCGCCCCACATACCTGAAGTGCCGGCGAGGCTGGAGCAAACGGAAACGGTTTCTTCCAGCAAAACCACCTTGAGGTCAAGCTAGGTTCTGGAAAGAGCCAGGCCACCTAGATGGGGAGGGGAGATTAAAAAAAGAAAAAAAAACATAATCAAGCACATTGAGTCAACAGCCAACCCCAGGTCTTTAAGGAAGAAATATCCAGGTATTCCTCTCTTGCCCCCTGAAGAAGAAAACAGGGAAGTTTGGTTCGCAGGAGGAAGGAGACGGAGTGGGTAGGGAGAGGAGAGGAAAAGGATGCCCCAGACCCAGGCTCTCAGACAACTCAGCGGTGCGGGAAGAGACTGGGGTTTCGGGCGCTTGTGAAAAAAAAAAAAAAAAAAAAAAAAAAGGAAAGAAAGAAAGAAGAAAAAAAAAAAGACTTGGGAGCCGGCTCAGGTTAGCTGCCCCGGGCAGGCGCTGGGAATAGCTCCTAGAGAACCGAGGCCCCTAAGCGGCCTTCACACTTTTAGAATGCAGCTACGGATTCCTGCATCCGAGTTAAAGCAAGCCACCAAGTTAAGAAAACAAAAGTTAAAACAACCGAGAGAGAAAAATGCAAAGCGCCTCCGACGCCCGAGTCCCGCTGCCCCCGCCGAGCTCGCCGCGCGCCCGACGCTCCCCGTCTCCGTCGGCGGAATTCCATTCGCGGCCCTGTGCCCGCTGTCTCCCTCTCTCAGTGTGTGTGTCTCTGTCTGCTTTCACACTCTCCTCCCCATTCGAGCGAGGCCCACACCTGGCGCATCACTGCCGAGCCATTAGCCGCCGGTCTCCTTTCATCTTCGCAGTGGCAGACGTTTCTATTTATCCACTTGCGCTCGCCGAGTGGCGTCACCAGCGGTACTGTAATGACGATTGCAGCAGGAGGATGACAGCTTAGAAAGAAGAGGGCAATGGGGCTTCCTCCCAGAGGCGGTGCGGCACAGAGGAGAGCTCGCATCACAAGGTGACCCCGGCTCCCTGTTGCCACCTCCTCGGTCGCCGTCGACACCGCGCCCCGGACGCCCCGCGCCCTCCCGGTCGTCGGGCCCTCTCTTTCTGCCTCTCGCAGCCTGACTCTGTCCGGCCACTGGGGAGCCGGGGAGCCGGGGGGTCAGGAGCTCGCTGGGGCTTCTCCCCCAACCCCCCCTCCGGAGGACCCCAGGATGGAGAGCCGCAAGGACATGGTTATGTTTCTGGATGGGGGTCAGCTTGGCACTCTGGTTGGCAAGAGAGTCTCCAGTTTGTCGGAAGCCGTGGGCAGCCCGCTGCCCGAGCCACCGGAGAAGATGGTGCCCCGCGGTTGCCTGAGCCCGCGGGCGGGCTCTGCGGCCGCCCGGGAGCGCGGCGGGGGAGGCCCGGAGGAGGAGCCGGTCGACGGACTAGGAGGCTGCGCGGCGGGGCAGGGCGCCGAGCCGCGGGCAGCCGGGGCGGCCATGCTCGGCCCGGGTCCCCCTGCCCCCTCCGCCGACAGCCTTTCTGGCCAGGGGCAACCCAGTAGCTCGGACACCGAGTCGGATTTCTATGAAGAAATCGAGGTGAGCTGCACCCCAGACTGCGCCGCCGGGAGCGCCGAGTACCAGCACAGCAAAGGTAGCCGCCGCGCCCCTCGGCTCCCCCCCCCCAACCCGGGGGCCTTCCCCTGTGCCCGCCCTTTACTTGAGCTCGGGCCAGGAGGAGGACCCCTTTCCCCCCTGGGCAGGATGGCTGGGGGACCCACCTGAGCTCCTCTCCCTGGCTCCCTGTGCCCTGGCGGGGGGTCTCCTACTGTGTCCTGGCGTTGGTGGGACTGAGGGTGACAACCGTGCCTTGTTGGGGGAGGGAGATGTAAGCCCTGGCTTGAGGGGTTCAAGGCGCACCCCAGCCACCCACTGTTTTTCGTGGGAATGCTTCAACTACACGCAGAAAACACCTACCCCGGGGGGAAGGCAAGATCAAACGCCAGTCGGGGCAGTTTGGGGCTGGTGGGGTGTAAGGCGCATCTATGCGCGGAAGCCAGGAGTCCATAAAGGACCGTAAAACCGCGGCCGACTGTGGCTGCCCTGGCGCTGCGGCCCTCGGACCAGTTTACACGTCGGTCAGAGGTCCAAATTACCTTGTCACTTCCCGGGCTCGGCGGCGCCAGGTCGGAAATGGTCCCAGTGGTCTAATTGCCTTTGGTCTCCGGTTGCATTTGAAAAGGCAAGGATCGGGCCCTCCCCCTTTCCCCAACCCGTCCTAGTCCCACTTCTCCACCCAAAGGAAAAGGAGCCGCAGGGGGCCGCAGCACCACCCTTCCCCTGGGGGTAGGCCCAGATCACAGAGCCCCTCCCCGACCAGGGCTAGCAGAGTGGGGGTAGATGGCCCGGAAGGGAGTCTCCCTCTGTGCCAACAATCACTGCCTGGGGGTGGGGTGGGGGGGTCACTGGGAGGGAGAGCCCACCGGCAGACACTTCTCCAGGAAGCTGTGGGAGTGGGAAGAAGGTCCTGGGAGGGAGAGCAAGCCACCCCTTGGCCTTGGCAGCCAGCACCTGTGAGTACCTACACCCACTCCAAACCGTCTACTCCGCTCAATGCGCACTCTGTCCTAAGCTTCCCTGGAAACAAGCTCTGTTCACTGGGATGCACCACCCCTGTCATCCACACCACCAAGGGAGTCTTCCTCCCACGTTTGTGCGGGCACACACAGGAGCAAGCTGGCGCCACGCGCGCCCAGCACCCTACAGTGCCCTAAGACTCAGAGTCGCGGCGCTCCAACACAACGTGCCTGTCTGCAGGGCACACCTTTACCCACCTCTGCCAGTGGTAGGTAGAAAGCTTGAGAGGCTGCACCTTGCCTGTGTTTGTGGAGGGCAGCTGGGGGCCTCCAGACCCAGCTTGTCATCGAGAGAGGCCTCTTAAACAGCAGGCCTCCCCCAAATCTCCGTGTCCCCTGTCCTCCGGGTGGCTGGGAGCCCGTTCCCTTCCCATCTTGGGCCTACGGCCCCACCTGAGCTGGCCTACGTGTGCCTGTTGTGTGTGTGTGTGTGCGCCACGCGTGTTCTCTGGGCTTCTCTGCACAGGACCCGGCTCCGAGGCGTTGGCCGGCAGTCCCAACAGTAGCAACGAGGTCCCCAAGAGCAGCGGCGGCGGCGGCGGCGGCGGCTCGCAAGGCTCCCTGGCCTGCAGCGCCAGTGACCAGATGCGCCGTTACCGCACCGCCTTCACGCGGGAGCAGATCGCACGGTTAGAGAAGGAGTTCTATCGGGAGAACTACGTATCGAGGCCCCGGCGCTGCGAGCTGGCGGCCGCGCTCAACCTGCCGGAAACCACCATTAAGGTATTCGCGGCGCGGACGGCGGAGGCGGGTGTGCACCTATTCAGCAGGAAGTAAATCCGCACTGCCCACTGCCTGCATTGCGCGCCAGGAGTCTGGGCCCAGAATCTGCCTGGTGCGAGCACATTGCCTTGACAGTCCCTGGGCGGACGCTGGGGCCACGAGGTTGAGTCTGTCCCCTCCCTGGGAGGAGGTGCCTGGGCGAGTGACAAGTGTCCCCAAAGAGAGGGCTTAGAAGGAGGTTTCTTCCTAAGGCGGAAGCTGCCTGCCGACTCACACCCGCAGCGTTAGCCACCCCCACGCTGGGTTCTGGCTCACAGGGGGTCCAGGCCACGTGGGCAGAGGGAAGGAGGGACTGGGACTGGAGTCACTTCCTGGACCTCCCACGAAGGGACTCCAGGTCCAGGGGGTGGCGGCAGCAGTGTGGTCTGGTATCAGCTTTGGCGCGTCCTCCGGAGTGGGGCAGGACTTCTGGGCCTGGGCCTGGTCCGGCCGGCGAACACGCGGTGCTCCCCTCTCCGCAGGTGTGGTTCCAGAACCGGCGCATGAAAGACAAGCGGCAGCGCCTGGCCATGACGTGGCCGCACCCGGCCGACCCCGCCTTCTACACGTACATGATGAGCCACGCGGCGGCCGCGGGCGGCCTGCCCTACCCCTTTCCGTCGCACCTGCCCCTGCCCTACTACTCGCCCGTGGGCCTGGGCGCCGCGTCCGCCGCCTCGGCCGCCGCCTCGCCCTTCAGCGGCCCGCTGCGCCCGCTCGACACGTTCCGCGTGCTCTCGCAGCCCTACCCGCGGCCCGAACTGCTGTGCGCCTTCCGCCACCCGCCGCTCTACCCGGGCCCGGCGCACGGACTGGGCGCGTCGGCCGGCGGCCCCTGCTCCTGCCTTGCCTGCCACGGCGGCCCGGCCAACGGGCTGGCGTCCCGGGCCGCCGCCGCCGCCGCCGCTTCGGACTTCACCTGTGCCTCCACCTCTCGCTCGGACTCTTTCCTCACCTTCGCGCCCTCGGCGCTCAGCAAGACCTCCTCTGTCGCGCTGGACCAGAGGGAGGAGGTGCCCCTCACCAGATAAGGGACCGCCCGCGGGCTGCCGGCTCCAGGACGCCCGTGGGGGGTCCCTGTCATCGGGGACTCAGCCAGCGCCAGCGCCCCTGCTTGCTCCAAGACAAGGAGGGCAACCGAGAGGGCGGCAATGGACTCAGCCTCGAGGGACGGTCAGGGCGTCCTGGAAGGAAGGGCTGTGGCTGGCCCATTTGGGAGCAGGAGTGGCAATGCGGGAGAGACCGGCCTCGGGGGTGGAGGCCGTGGCTCCAAAGCTAAACAAAACTCCGCAGCAACAGCCACGGGATAGGATATCCAGCCCATTTGCCCACATCACCACCTCCCAGTCCTTTCTCATCCGGGCCCCCTGCCTGACAAGGCCAACCCCAAGCCCTGCGAAGGGAAATTGCTGTAACCAAACGCTGTATGTGCAGAGCAGGTAGAGATAAATCTTTGCCAGCTTTCTCAAGGCACGGCGAGGGGCTTGTGCTTGGCAAAGCACCAGCCATGCAGCCGAGAGAGTGCAAGGGGTACCAGGAGCTCTCGGCCCTTCCTGCAGCCTGAATCACACCGCGTTTTTGGTTCTGGCAGCTCCCAGCACCTGATCTCCCTCTTCTCCCCCAGCTCTGCGATACCTCTCACCTTGTAGCTCCATCCCCACCCCTCCTCACACCGGGCCTTTTACTTGGCCTAGGGAGGGAGGCTGTCCAGTCCCTAGGGCCCCTGAGCAGCTTCTCTGAGGCCAAGCCGCTTCTCCCTGGGCCCCGCACACAACCTGATTAGCAAGTGATATGTGTGAGGAGGGATTGTGAATGTTGAATGTATAATAATGCTCACCACGCGGCTGGCCACAGCCCCAGAGCTGAGCTGCTGTTAACAAGGCGCCCAGGGAAAGACTTTAGGGAGTGGGCACTGTACCTCTTTCCCTGGTGTCTGCTGGCAGATTCGAGGCGGGTTTTCATTCCTGGCTAGTTCACTTTCAGTTCTTCCCTGGGCGCCGGGCATTGTACATCTTTCCCTCCGTCCCCTCCAAGCTGCCACTGGGACTTGACTTTCAGATACCAGCGGGTGGTGGTGTCTGCCCCTTCTGGGCACCTTGCCTCTGCTCCTCACCAGGGTGTTTGGAAGCCACGTCCAAGCTCGCACCCCACACCGTTCTCGTAGCCGGTTTTTGAGGACGAGGAGAACTTTGACCCCCAATGCAAGCTTTACTCCGATTGAGAGGGAGTCATTCTTCCTAGAGGGAATGAAGTTGCTTTGTTTTGGGGTTTCCCTCTGAAGCCCAAAGAATTTGCTGTTACAATTTGTTAACCATATTGCAATAAAAGCTGGACATGATTCTCACTTTAGCATTAAATTTTTTTTTTTTTTTTGGCAGTAGCCAGCACTTTGAGTAATTTTGAATTGCTAGTTAGCCAGCAAGGGCATGGGTAGGGAAGGAATGAAAAGACGGACTATAGACCAGTGTCCCAAGCCCTGTGGGGCATTGGCAGGCTCCAAACAGATTTTACATGGCAGTGGACAAAGTAGGCTGCAGTCTGCCCTGGGGAGCATGCTGTCTAAATTCTGGGCATGCTAAGAGCACTCCAAGGTCCATTGTCCCCCACAGACTGCTAACCCCATGGGGCTCACCCCGTGATGCCCTTGCCCAGCTGCTCCAGTCCTTTGGAGAAAGGGGAACTGGGCTGTGGTCGCCATGCACTCTGCCTCCACCCCAACCCAAGTGGGCAGGGCCATGGAACTTGGCACTGCGAAGGGCTGAGTGTGCTGGTCAAACCAGGTCTGCACCTGCTGGTGGGGACGAGGAGGGGCAAGGGCTGGGTTCATCCTCAGACTAGAAGTCATTTTGAGGATGGAATTCTGGCCCATTAGGGTAGGGTGACAGGCCTTGCTTAGCAGTCACACACACACACACACACACACACTCCCCAAACTGCCACCACCTCGGGAATAGCTAGCACAGCTGCGTCTGGAGTCCCGCTGATACAGGGGAGGGGTGGGTATCTGCAGAGAGGCGAGGAGGCTCTGGCTGGTACAGACACCTAGAGGTCCCCCGCAGCAGGTGGGGAAGTCCTGTGCCTAGTGGCCCCTGCCCTCCCAGGCAAAGCCTTGTGTCGAGGTTTCCTTTCTAGCACCCCTGCCCTCAAATCTGAGCAGCTCCCTCGGCAGCCGGAAGCTCCAGAGTGCCAAATGCTGGTGAATTCTGTGGTTGCTCCGCGTTGGGCAGAGATTGCTTGCGACAGGTAAATGGGCTGCGGGTTGCCTTAATGCCAGGCGTATTTTCAGTTAATAGGGAGGGAAAATGAGGTGTCTGCAGCGATATTGGAAAGTACAAGATCGATGATCCAGCCTCGTGTCCAATCAGCAGCCTTTAATTGACTGTATTTTCTGGGTAATTGAGCCTCTCTCCCTCCAAATTGAAGTGGAAGATATAACAATACATCTTGCCAGGAGGAATTACTCATTACTTCATAATGAAATTTCCCTTTTGCCAAGGTTTGCGGTTTGGCGCTAGGAACTACTTTTCACTGCCCCTCCCCTCCCCAAAAAGGCATGCGTGGCCCGCCTTCTCAGGGCAACCCCAGGCTTGAGGCACTTCACTTTGGGGTGGGGGAGGAAGGGGGGGGACTATGAAGCAGGCACTGCCTCACCACAGCCTCACTCTCCATATCTGTAAAAGGGAAACGTGAGGCTGGCACCAGGGCCCGCCCTTGGATTTGCTTCCAACTTTCTGAGGATGTCCGCTTGACTTTGCCACATCTTCATCCCGTTTTGCAGGTGGGGAAAGAGAGGGTCTGAGTTTCTCACAGCTATTAGCAGCCAATGCAGCTATGAGCTCCAGGCTCCTGCTTTGTCCGTCCTCCCTGCCTCCACACTGCAGCCCATTGCCTGAGGACATCGCCAGCAAAGTCAGACACCTCACTGCCGAGTTATACTTTGCCATGGCTCCTCAATCCTAGCCTGGCCAATGGGGCCTTGGGAGCATGGTCCAGCGCCAGCCTGGGTTTGCCCAGCCCAGCAAGACTGGTCGGTCTGCAGCCCGAGTGCCAGGCCGTCGCCTGCTTGTTAGCTTGTGATTGATTGCCTTATTAAAGCGTGTTCTTGTAAGTGTGACCGAACTGATTGCATTGCATATGTTTGGGATAATGCTCATTTTAAACAACAGGATAAAGAGGATGAGCTCGGCAGAGCCTGGAAGACAAAATTATTCCGGCCAGCAGCCCCCCTAACTCTGGGATTAAATTGCCCAGTTACACAGCCAATCACTTGGTTCTTCCATCCCTGTCTCCACTTCCCTTCTGGTCTTTAGTTTGATTGTGTCCCCCAGTGTGGTATGCCCTATGGAGGGTCTCTCTAGCAACTGTTTCAGCTCCACGTCCTTAGACTTGAATCCTGCAACCACACAGCTCAGGCATGGAGTCCTCCCCAATGCAGATAGAGCGAGAAATGATTCAGAATACACCCCGTCATCTCAGGCCTCCCAGGGGGACAGGGCCCTAGACAGTCACCCCAAACAGGAACGTGAGTCTCCAGAGTAAGTCGCGTGTCCCCCAACCCCCAAACCCAGCCCTTTCACGAAAGTTTGATTCTTTTGTCCCCAGGCTTCTCCCGCTCGGTTGCTTCTATTATCCCTCAGCCCAGGAAACACCCGTTGCCATATGTCCACCGGGGAGCACGGGTGTGACCGCGGACACTTCCAAAGATTCTGGACAGACTCTGCCTTCCTCGTGTCCTCTCGGTGCACTGTCGCTGTCACTTAAGAGTGGGAGAGGCGGGAGGAGGATTGCGGGAAGAGGCGGCAGCAAAACACTGGGGTTGCTTCTGAACATCTCCTGGCACCCCACTTCCCAAATCATTCTTCCCCAGAGGGGTTCCCAGTCTGCTCTGATTCCATAACAAAGAAATCCTCAGCCGGCCTCCAACCGCTCCAGTAGACTTGCGGGAGAATCAAACTGCTCCAAGATTGAACTTCCTAAGGGACACCTTCGGGATACGCTGAAATTCCGATTTGTTCCAGATGATGGCCGTCATCAGGACAAATCAGACATGACGCCACTCTTCAGGGTGTCATTTGTAAGAGCAATCCCACGGATTCGTTCACAGGACACAGCTAAGCGCCTGGAGGCAAGGGCAAATTCCGTCCATCACTCAGCTCCTCCCCAGCGCTGCCAGGGCAGGCACATCAGACGGCATCAAGGCGCAAAACTAGGGCCCGCTCTTGCGACCTCAGAAATGTGGAGCCCAAGAGAAAACAAAGCCCAACCAAACCCAGCCACGGAACGCATCCTTACTGTCTACAAAGCAAACAGAAACACAAAGTCGTTTCCAAAACCGCCTTCTCAGCAAATAAGTGTGCGATATTGCAGGCAGGAGAGAAAGATTGCCACTTAAAAATAACATGAAAGCATTAAGTAATTATTTAAAACAAGACTGTTTAGAAAAATATTTGTATTTATTGCAGCTGCTCAATTGGCCTCGTTAAAGTCGGCAAGCATTTAAATTGTGTTACAATCTCATTTAAATCCCGCTCCGTTCCAGCAGGCTGAAGACCCTGAATTGCCCAATCACTTCATAATGATGATGAATGAGAAATTAATTCAGATACAAGCAAGACAATTTAGGCCTTCATCTGTTTAAATAGCCTTCCAATATTATTCGCGATCGCGGGTCACAGATTGAATCAATTGTCCAATCTTGCGAAAGTCATATCCTGCATCTTCATCGAGATTATTTATAGCGCAGTGAGCGCTGCTGAAAGGTATACGCTGTTAACGGGGACAATTACTTAAAGGGAAGCGTTTATAAAATGGAAAACAAATGCCGGGGTCGGTAACGAATGGGATCAAAAGCAGCCGTTCCAATGTGCCTTCCCCCCGGGAAGGGAGCGGCCGCGGCCCCGCGGGGTGCAGGGCGCTGCCGCCTCGTCTCCAGACGTCCCCAGGGCGCAGGTGAGCGCGAGCTTCCCGCCGCGGCCGCCGTGCCCACCCGGGGCCGGTCTCGAGCGCCTGCTTGGGGTTCGCGGCTCTGACGCACCGGCGACAGCCTCGTGAGCCCAGGGAGGCCCACGCCAGGGCGTCCCAGGGTGTGTCTGCGGTGGTCTCCGGCCCTGTCTGGGTCTGACCGCCACTCTCAGCGGCCGCACGGCTCTCGGCGCTCCGTCGTGCAGATGCGGAAGTCTCGTTGTGCGCCCGGGCTGGGGGCTGCTAGGGGCCTCTAGACGGGCGGCTCAACCTTCTCTTCAACGCGGCCTCCTTCTAAGCCGACGGCGGGGAAGGGGCCCTATTTCAGCAGCCCCCTTGCCCTTGCCATTCCGGCACGGGGAGTCTAGTTAAGTCCTTCTAGATTCGGGACCCTTCCCGGCCTCTGCGTGCCCTAGGTCTTCCCAAAGAAGAACCACCCCCCTCCCCCCACCCCCCGCCCCGCAACTCCGCCAGCCAGTGTGTCCCTTCCCCGTATACTGAAATAACCCCTCCTGGGGGAGGCCAGGTGCCCTTCGATGCCTCCCTCGGATCCAACGCAATGGAGATGGCTGTTACCACTTGGAGGTGACAGGTGCCTCCCGGTCTGCTTCCCCTCCCTCAGCGGATTTAGAATGCAGCGCGCAGGCAGGTGCGTGTGTTTCTTAGGTATAACCAGGAGCCGTATTTACACGGGCTCTGCGCGCGTGGCCGAGGGAGTGGGAGCCTGCTAGGCGACGCTCTTGTGGGAGTGAGGGAGTGCGATGGCCTCAGAGCAGGAGAGCGGGAAAGATCGCTTTATGTGCGGAGGCTGAAGGAAGAGAGGCCAGCGAGAGGTGGAGGCGTCCACGCGGTACAGCACGCGCGCTGGTCCCTTCCACCTCGAAGTGTTTCTTCTTCGGCTATATTTCCGTGTTTGAAACAAAAGCCCAACGAACGGATTCCTGGCGCTCCAAGGACCCACTCCCGGGAACGACTTTGATGCATTGCTGTCCAATTAGTGTCTTTAATTGGTGTCCTCGGGGACAGGCAGGCCCGGAGCTGGGACACATACTCTTCTCGCCTCTCCGGCACGCTGGAAAGGTAAAATTTATAACGCACTGGAGCGATCCCCCGGGACAGCGAGCTAGGCGGGGAAGGAAGGGAGAGGGGCGCATCCTCCAGCCTCTGGCCTGGGCGGGGGTCGAGGTAAGAGCCCAGAGCACCCGGTATCGGCTGGCTTTTCTGTGCAAGAGGTTTGGGGAGGCTGGGTCGCTGAGGATTAGGAGTCGAATCTGCTGGCAGAAAGGCCAAGGGAGCTCACATTGTCTGTGGAAGCCCACCCCCTGTGGTCTCCTATCTCGTTAATAATGGCTGTTTGTTAACAAGGATGCCCAGGTTAAATAATCCGGGTGGAAGATTAAACACGCCTCATCAAGGCGCTGGGAGCTGCGCAGCACACAGACCTGCGCCAGAGCCAGAGCCCGAGTCGGAGCCGCTGGGCTGGCTGCAGGCCCCAGAAGTGGGAGTAGACAGCCTGCCAGGAGCCTTGGTCGGGAGGAGGAGGCAAGTGCAGGCTCCCTACCCAGGGTGTTCCTCCATGAAGTAAGTTATGCTAACCCGGGTCCTGGACGTGTTACACAGCGAATCCACGCAGGAGCGGCCCCAGGGCGGGCTGCTGTGGATATCTACGCCTTGGAGTGGTCAGAAAGGGGAGCCTGGGCGCTGAGAGCGAGCACACCTCCCAGGCCTTAGAGAGTCTACCTTCCAGGAAGGGAGGGGGCATTTGTACCCCTGTGGGAAGTGCACAGGACTAGAGGACAGAAGATGTAGCTTCCAGCTGGGCTCTGCCCGGAGCAGCTGTGTCATCTATGTTCCATTATTCTCTCAGCTTGGTTTTTCTAGATACATACGCTAGGCAGGAAGTGGGGCTTGATGGGGGTGATGTATGATGTTGCCTTTAATTTCCTCTGCCCACAGGAGTCAGGGAAATGAACACCTTGTAAGATGCTGCCTTATAGGGTTTAGTCAACAGGTTCTTGTTCAGCAAACATTTGAGCGCCTACTATGTGCCAGCCTCTGTGTAGTGTGTTTAACTGTGAGAATAGAATATTCATTTGCATTCCCATCATTGTTTTTTAAAATTAATTGTTAAGAAGCAGAGCGAGATATACACATAGGCACACACACACACATGCACACACACACAGAGGCCCTCATCAGTTGGTCCACCCCCCAAATACCTACAAAACCCAAGAGAGATGAAATCAGGAGTCAGGAATTCTTTCCAGATCTCACTTGCTCTATAGAGTGCTGTCTCTGACTTCTGACTCCAGCTTCCTGCTAATGCAGACTCGGGGAGGCAGCAGTGATGGCTCCGGTGAGTGGGTTCCTACCACTCAGATGGGAGACCTGGATTGAGTGCCAAGTCTCCGACTTTGGTCTGGCCCCTGCAGCCACCATGGACATCTGGGGAGTGAACCAGTGGACAGGAGCTCTCTCTCTCTCTCTCTCTCTCTCTCTTTCTCTCTCTCCCTCTGTGTGTCTCTGCATCTCAAATAAATAATTAAACATTCTAAAAAAAAGGAACATAAATTCATTCTGCCTTCCAAAAATACAGTCAATATTTCTTTGCTGGAGGTTCAATGAGCAGTTTAGCCCAATGAATGAATCAATAAATATTTATTGATCACCTCTTATTTAGCAAATGCCAGACTTAGGCTTACACAACAGCTTTTTTCTCCTCCAATTTGGTGTTGATGCGACTTCGATTGTGTTTGGATTCTCTTCTAGCTAATTTGTGCCTTGCCTGAAAAGATCTCATTAGTGGTGACAGCCGTGGCCAGGGTGCCACTGTAGAGGGAACTATGCTTGCTTTGGCAGAGAACCTGGTACAAGGGAGCTTTAGATAAAGCTCTCTAGAGCCTCTACAGTTTTATCATCAGAAGCGTTACATTTTACAAAATACAAAATATAAGTGTGCTGACTCCTATCTGTTAAAGCATAAGCCATCTGAGCACACAAAAGTGCAGTTCCTGGGCTTGAATTTCCACTCTGACACATATAAACTGTGCAGGCTTGAACTGTTTCTCACCTCCCTGAACCTCAGTTTCTTCATCTGCAAAATGGACGTGAAAACAATAAGCCTGTTGTTATCTATTTCTGTTACTCCAAAATTTAGCCAGTGAAGCAACAAACAGTAGCTGAGCGTCTGTGGGTCAGGAGTCTGGTGCAGCTTGGCTGTGTGTCTCTGGCTCAAGGCCAGGCCACTGAGGCTGTGGTCTAATCTCAGGGCCCAGCGGGGGAGCATGTTGTTCCAGGTTCGCTCACGTGGTTGCTGGCAGGACTCAGCGCCTCTCTGGCGGGCCAGGTGGCTTCTGTTCCTTGCTGGTTATTGGTTGGAGGCCTCTCTCAGTCCCTTGCCATGGGAGTCTTTCCATAGCAGCTGTCTTCACTTGAGAGAGAGCAAGGAAGAGAAAGAAAGAGAAACCCAAACAGAAGCCAGTTTTTTTTGGTTACCTATTCTTGGTAGTGACAATCCCTCACTTTTGCTGTATTTTATCCTTGGTGAGGCACTAGATCCAGCCCGCACCGAAGGGGAGGGGATGACACAGGACGTCCTATCCAGGGGCAGGGGTCACGGGGCTATCAGGCAAGGTGGCTGGGAAGATCTGCTGGCCTTGGATCTGTGGAGAATGCAGGCCCGCACCTACTTTCTGTGGCCGCCAGCGTCATCCCCGTGGTCGCACAGAGCACCGCTTTCTTCCTCCACACCCCCACCCTGAGTCCTGCTGTTCTTTCCTTCTTGCAAAATGCTGTGCATGCCAGAAGGGTGCGGCAGAGCAACTTCTACGAGGAAAGGGAAGAGGAAGAGCCGGCGTGGAGGATTCTGAAGTGCTTTGGGGCAGGATCCTGGAGAGAAGAGGTGACCCAGGAGACGCGTGGCTCCTTAGGTGGCCTCTCCACGTAGAACATCACACCTGATGCTCGCCGCAGCCATGTGAAGAAAATGACCATCACCTTCATTTCACAGTCAGGGAGGAAAGCCCAGCAGTCACACGGCAGAAAACCAGGGGAATCTAGGACCCAAGTCCAAGTTCTCGCACGTGGTACACCTGGCTCTTCCAGCTGCATTCTGCCTTACCTGCCATGAAGCTATGGCTTCAGCCAGAGTCAGAGACGCCGACGTGGCAGAGTGTAGTGCCGGGGAGGCCAGGGTGTCTGATGCTGAGTAAGGGTCCCCAGCTCTGCCTGTCTGCTGCTGGAGTGGACTTGGGAGAAATCGGACTCACAAGCGGGATGATAAGGCGCGGGAGGCTTCCAGAGGCCACTGCTGCTGCCGTGAGCTTTGGGTACTGGGCTCAGTGAGGAAGGCGGAACTTGGCAGGAAGAGGCAGAGAAGTTGAAGATGCATTACTGGGGCCGGCATTGTGGCCTAGTGGGCCAAGATGCCTCCTGTCATGCTGGCATCCCATATGAATGCCTGTTTGAGTTCTGACTGCTCTACTCCCCACCAGCTCCATGCTAATGTGTCTGGGAAAGCAGTGCAAGATGGCCCAAGAGCTGGGACCCCTGCTACCAACGTGGGAGACCCTGATGGAGTTCTGGGCTCCTGGCTTCGACCTGACCATGGCAGTCATTTGAGAAGTGAACCAGCAGATGGAAGATTTCTCTCTCTCTCCTCCTCCTCTCTCTCAATCACTCTCCTTTTCAAATAAGTAAATAAATCTTTAAAAAGAAAGTACATTATTACCCAGAAGTCCGAGGTAAAGGGTAAATGCTGCAACTGGCAAGAGACCTTGGGGCCGAAAGGGCTGGATAAGTCAGACTTGCTAGACTGCTGATGCTCAGGTCAAGGCCAGAGCCCTGGAGATACAGCAGAGGCTGGAGCCCCAGACCGGGAGCCGAGGCTGAGACTTGGCTGAGTGATAGAGTAAAGCGTTTAATCTCCTTGAGCTTCTGTTTCCTTATGCTGGGATGACAATTTCTTAAAAATTATTTTTATTTGATTAATTGAGAAGCAGAGAGACAGAAAGAGAGAGATTGAGACAGACTGAGAAAGATTCAGACAGGTTGAGAGAGCTTTCATCCACTGATTCACTCTCCAAATGCCTGCAACAGCTGGAGCCAGATCAGGCCGAAGCCTGCAGCCAGGAGCTCCATCCAGGTGTCGCATGTGGGTGGTAGGGACCCAAGTACTTGAGCCATCACCTGCTGCCTGCCAGGATCTGCCCTGGTGGGAAGCTGGAACCAGGAGCAGAGGCAGGACTCAAACTTGGGCACTCTGATAGGGGACGCAGCAAGTTAACTGCTATGCCAAATGCCCTCCCAGTGGTCAAGAGCAGATGAGATAACAAGCATAAAACACTTGAGTCCTCTTTCCTGTCCTGTGTTCTTTCCTAGCCCTTTATCCTAACTTGCATCTACCTCTAGGACTGAGAGTGGGATTTATTTATTTTCAAGTCTCACCTTCTCTGGGGTGAAAGGAAGCAGGGGCCTTTATGGAAATGGTGTCCCTTGGATTCGCTGCATAACTGGAAGGGTCACACATGGAAGGGCCAATGTTCTCTGCACATCAGAGTCACCTGGGGAGCTTTTATATCAGTACTTGCCATACAGCAGCTGAATCTGAGCCTTGGATTCAGTGGCCTGGAAATCTACTTTTCCAAGCTCCCCAGGTCACCTTTTTTTTTTCTTTAGTAAAATATAATACATATATAATATATGTTATACATATATTATATAAAGCATATATATTGTTAACATATTATGGTTATAGCATATATATGGTTAAGATGCCCATGCTCCATATCAGAGTGCCTGGGTTATAATAAATATATTTCAAATATATATATTTGAAAGGCAGAGTGACAGAGAGCCACTTGCTCACAATAGCCAAGGACAGAGCAGGCAGATGCCAGGAGCCAGGAACTCCATCCCTATTTCCCACATGGACCGCTGGAACCCAAGTACTTACGCCGTCATCCACTACCTCCCAGGTGCATTAGCAGGGAGTTGGATCAGAAGCACAAAGTAGCTGGAACTTGAGTCAGGCACTCTGATGTGGGATGCATGTGTCCCAAGTAGTGGCCTAACTCGCTGCACCACATGTCCATCAGCCTGGCCCTTCCCCTCACAGTGACAACTGAGAGCCACCTGGGAAGAGAATGCAAAAGCCTATCGGGGCACCCAGTCTGTGCTCAGTAAATGTAGTGGAAATTGTAACAGAACTGAGATTGGGCTTAATGAGGGAAGGATCTGGGTCTCTATTATATTTAAATAACAATATAGGATTTTTAATTTTTTAAAGATTTATTTATTTATTTAAAAGTTGGAGTTACAGAGAGGCAGAGGCAGAGGCAGAGAGAAGTCTTCCATCTGCTGGCCCACTCCCCAAATGGCTGCAATGGCCAGAGCTGTGTCAATCTGAAGCCAGGATCCAGGAGCTTCCTCTGGGTCTTCCACGTGGGTGTAGGGGCCCAAATGTCTGGGCCATCTTCTAGTGCTTTCCCAGGCCATAGCAGAGAGCTGGATTGGAAGTGGAGCAGCCGGGACCCGAACTGGCGCCCATACGGGATGCCGGCACTGCAGACAGCGGCCTTACCCCCTACCCACAGTGCTGGCCCCACATATAGTATTTAAAATTAAGCATATAATCCACTCAGATTATCTATTAACTCAAGTTTTAGCGGCTTAGCAGTACGGCATTCCTGGAGGCACCCTGCCATCTCAGAGCCAGGCACAAACCCTAAAGTCCTTTGGCCAAACTGCTTTCCTTTATCGGTCTTCCTATTTCTCTCGGGGTTAACAAGGACCTTCTACAGCTACTGTGGATTTTGAGAAGACACAGGCTGCCTGTGTCTGTTCTCCTTTGCCAGTGCTGTTCTCGTTTCATGGTCGTCCTGAGCCTGGGTGAGTGGTGACTTCCATGCCTTAACTGTTGCACCAGGGCCTTGCTAACCGTCCAGATTCAAAGGCCAAAGCTGTGGATCTTAGGGGGCCACTCTAAAGACTTTCACTGCGAGTCGACATTCCAATTTTGCATGTCTGGGTCAGCGACTGAAGTCAGGGAGCAGCAGAGCCTACAGGCATGCTTTCGCCGGCCCGTGTGCTACCCCCCTACACAGCCGGGAAGGAGGTGCAGAGAAGGAATGGAGAAGATAAGCGGCCCTTAGTGGGGGAAGCCTTTGGAGAGCTCCACCAGCCTCTGTTATTCAGATAAGCGGAAGTGGCCAGGTGCCTTTGGCAATTAGCATTGGTTAAGATCAGAGACAAGCTTGGGAGGGGGTGACTCTGAAAGAAATAAGTGTGAAATAGTCCTGCACCTCTGAAGAGAATTTCTAGAATTCTGGGCAAGTGCTCTTAGCACCTTCTGGATGGATATGCTTCTGAACTATTATGCTAACCCTGCAAAAGGGATGGAACTTCTGCTCACGGCGGGGGGTGGGGGGAAGAGTTTATTTATTAATTAATTATTTTTTTGGGGGGCAGACAGACAGGCAGTAAGAGCTCCCGTCCCCTGGTGCCCTCCTGAAATGCTTACATTACCTGGATCTGGGTAGGGGCCAAACACAGGAGCTGGGAACTCGGTCCAGGTCTCCCATGTGGGTGGCAGAGACCTGACTACCAGAGCCATCACTCCTGCCTCCCAGGGTTTGCATTGCAGGAAGCTAGAATTGGAAACCGGAGCCAGGACTTGAACTCATGCACTCTGATATGGAATGTGGGTATCTTAACCACTAGGCCACACGCTTGCATCACCCTGCCCATACACACACTAAGCTATAAACTTAGTTCAATGTATACACAGTAATTCTTGAAGACCACAGGCATCTTAAAGTAAGGCTGTCTTCTTATTTTCAGAGCCAGAGGCTTGCATTTGCTGGAACATGTGCATCAGACCAAAGGCAATAAAGAAGAAAAGCCAGAAGAGATATGCTGAGTATATTTGCAATCTGAGCACGCCCTATGTCACTCAATCAGCTGGGGAACAGGCGGCACCATTCCAGTCATGGAGACCTACACCTGGATTTGAGTTCGCGATGTCAAGTGCACAAACTTCTAATGGCTTGGAGGTGATATTGTGTGTGGTGTAAGTAAGGGTCCAGTTTCACTCATTTGCATGTGGAAATCCAGTTTTCCCTGGGTGGACGTCAGTGGAATAGTCCATGTTTGTTCCAAGATGTTCTCTCTTGGGTTTGAGGGGCTGCACAGAAGGTTTGCATAGGCCCTAGTGTGCTGCAGAGGTGAGTTCTGGGTTTTGTTTGTGACATGGGCTCCTGTACTGGATTCATTGTGGGAAAGTATGTGTCACTCACACCCGACCTTCAGTTATGAAATTGCAATCTTCATAACTCCCCTGGAGTGAACCAGGAGTTAGGGCCCCTCTTCTCAGTTCCTGTCTCCAAAGTATACCCGAAACACCTTTCAAATCAGAATCTCTGCCTTAAAAATGAAATTTTTATTTTATTTATTTGACAGGCAGATTGAGAGGGGGAGAGTAGGAGAGATCTTCCATCCGCTATTTCACTCCCCAAATACCCTTAACAGCCAAGACTGGGCAAAGCCCAAGCCAGGAGCCAGGAGTCTCCCCACGTGGGTGGCAGTGACTCAAGTACTCGAGCCATTACCTGCTGCCTCCCAGGTGTGCATTAGCAGGAAGTTTGATCAGAAGTGGAGGTGGGACTTGAACCCAGGCACCCTGATAAGAGATGTAGGTGTCCCAAGCGACAGCGTAACTGTTGCACCATAGTACTCACTCCAAAACTTTCTGAAGATTAATAGAGAACTTTCCACAGACTGTTTCAGAGGATGGAGGATGGGTTGTTGAGATTTTGGTTAAAAAGTGATTGCTGTGAGAACCAGGCATTTGATGTAGCAGTTAGCACACTGCTTGGGACACCCACTTCCCGTACTGGAATGCCCAAGTTCAAGACTGGTCTACTTCCCATTCCAACTTCCCGCTGATGTGAACCCTGGGAGGCAGCAGATGATAGTTCAAGTGGTTGGGTCCCTGCCACCCATGTGAGCAACTAGACCAAGCTCTGGGCTCCTGGCTTCAGCTTAGCTCAGCCCTATCTGTGCAGACATTTGAGGCTGAACCAGAGAAGACCTCTGCCTGTCTGTCTCTGTTTCTCTTTCAAAGAAACAAAATAAATAAATAAATAAAACTTTAAACAAAATTAAGTGATCTTATTAAAAAAAAGTGACTAGTGATCAACTGTGGATGCTTAATTTTTCTCCTTACCTGTGGAGATAAGTCTTAATGACATAAAGAATTAGTTTGGCCCTTTTCCCACAATTAATTTTTAGATAAATTGTGCCTAAGACATTGCCTCGACATCAACAGTGTCTCAGTGCTTTGTGGAATGCTAGCTGTTGACAGTCTCATTGGCTAAAAGAAGTTGCCTAGACAGGAGGGTGGGGGATGTGGGGTGCTTTGGAATAGCCAGTAAACCCACTGCCTGTGATGCCGGCATCCCATGTGGGTGCTAATTCAAGTCTCAGCTGCTCCACTTCTGGTGTAGCTCCCTGATAAAGCACCTGGGAAACAGCAGAGGATGGCCCAAGTGTTTGGACCCCTGCACCCATGTGGGAGATCCAGAAGAAGCTCCTGACTCCTACCTTTAGCCTGGCTCAGCTTTGGCCACTGCACCCATTTGGGGAGTGAACCAGCAGATAGAAGAATCTCTCTTTCTGTCTCTCCCTCTTTCTCTGTAACTCTTTCAAAATAAATACATTGAATAGCTGAGGCCTGTGAGCACAGGTGTGAGAGGCTCACCTTTGCTTTTCTCAGGTTTATTTTTTTTTAAAGATTTATTTATTTATTTGAAAGGCAGAGTTACAGAGAGAGAAAGAGAAAAGAGAAGGCTTCCATCTGCTGGTTCACTCTCCAGATGGCCACAATGGCCAGAGCTGTAGCCATCCAAAGCCAGGAGCCTGGAGCCAGGAGCCAGGAGCCAGGAACTTCTTCTGGGTCTTGCCTGTGGGCACAGGGGCCCAAAGACTTGGGCCATCTTCCACTGCTTTCCCAGGCCATAGCAGAGAGCAGGATGGGAAGTGCAGCAGCTGGGACTCGAACCAGTGCCCATATGGGATGCCAGCACTGCGGGACCACTTTACCTGAGTTAGATCTTAGAAGAGCATCTTCCCACTTAGAGTATTTTTATAAGCACTGGTTCTAAATATAGGAAGGGCTGATAAAAAATGACCTAATTTTCTGTACTTGATGGGTGAAAAACTCATTAAAAGGAATTGTGCTTTTTGAATCATACTCTGCTAATGATTTCTGATATGGCTTTGGAAATGTGCTCTTATTTAGACTATTTTGATCTAAGGTATATTGGAAATGTGGCTTTCAAATTCCGATATTTATATCAACCAATTTTCTCTTCCCCCTCTTTGTACATTTGATTCTCCTACTGTCTTCACAGAAGCTTGATCAAATGAGCAATCATCCCACATGATTTTTAATTCCCATTTAACCCAGCAGCCATCAATACTCGCAGCTCATCGTATATTCTGTGGAGTCAGACACGGTGGCTTCTCTGTTACTCCAGAAAGTCATCCGAACTCAACTGGGGGAGCAACATGAACATTTTCTGAAACAGCTCAGGGTAGATCCAAATTCCCAAGAAGGGGGTTGCTTTCTTGGTAATTAAACAGGCAATCCCAGTGTTGTATACTCTGCAAGCAGGCAAGCCTGAGTTCAAATCCCCTGTCCCCTTTTATTAGCTGCGTGTGAAAATCATGCTGCTAACGCGCAGGCGCAGGCTCGTCTTTGAGGAAGAATGCCTTCCTAGTCATGAATGTAAGGCTGATAGCAAGGCCGCAGACTTCCTGCCTCGGCCCGGGAGACTGAGTAATTAGTAACACGGCCTTCTCACAATGCCCTCACTTGAAGATAAGGCAGTGGCTTTGAAGTGCAGACAGCAGCAGCAGGGATGAGCTCCCCAACGGGGCGGAGTCTACCTGGAGTCCACTTGGAATGAGAATTGCAAATTGTGTCTCTCAAATCCTGTTTGGATCTTTTTGGATTTTGGAAATACTAAGGCTTTGCAAAGCAGAGTGGCTGGTGCCAAGGCTTTAGAAGCCCTGGTTGATCTGCAAGGTGAGTTGTTTGGGGGGAGGGGGGGAGACAACAAAGCAAAGCCAAGCCCTGGGTGTAGGCTCAGTGGCCAGGCCTGGGGCTTGTTCTGGAACCAGAGGCCTCCCGCTCTTCCCAGGATTCTGAGTTCTCAGAGGCTCAGGATGGGTTTAGGCCATGGGAACCCTTCCAGTCCAGCTCTGCTCCTCACCCATCTCAGGGCTATTTCTGGCCTGTTCTCACCCTTCCCTGTGTGTGTATCTACATCACAACATAGCTCTTCCCGCAATAAACAAGCTCGCTCACTCTCTTGCTCACGCGCGCTCTCTCTTTCTCTCTCTCTCTCTCTCTCTCTCACACACACACACACACCCTTGAAAGAAAAGCTTGCCGCAGCAGTACTTACCCTGACTCACACACTCTATGATAGTTTCGTATCTACTCCATTTCATTTTCCGGAACGTGCTGGGTTCCCTACTCCATGTCCCCTCACCAGAGGGTGTCAGTGTTTGAAGACCCCGAGCCTTAGCTGGCTCCTCAGAGGAAACTCAGCACTGCCTGGGCCAGGCTCACCCTCCCTGCTGAACCTGCTCTCCCTCCCCCTCCATCTTGCCCAGGCTGTTCCTGGGTCACCAAGATTGGCCTGAACTTGAACGGGTATTTGAAGGTCATTAGCATCCTTGTTTTTTTGTTTGTTTGTTTGTTTTTTAGCAATTTTGAGAGCCATGTAAGGTTCCTGTCTGGACCTCTATCTAGCTCCCTTCTTAGTACATAACAGAACTTGGATCCTAAATATGGATATTATGGTTCAGTGGGGGGGGGGGGGGGGCTGGTTCTGGGGCCTGAAATTTTTTTAAAAAAAGATTTATTTATTTACACAGAGGGAACGAGGAGAGAGGGTGAGAGAGATTTTCTGTTTCTTTTTGACAGGCACAGTGGACAGTGAGAGAGAGAGAGAGAGAGAGAGAGAAAGGTCTTCCTTTACCGTTGGTTCACCCCCCAATGTCTGCTGCGCTGCGCTGATCCAAAGCCAGGAGCCAGGTGCTTCTCCTAGTTTCCCATGTGGGTGCAGGGCCCAAGCACTTGGACCGTCCTCCACTGCACTCCTGGGCCACAGCAGAGAGCTGGCCTGGAAGAGGAGCAACCGGGACAGAATCTGACACCCCTACTGGGACTAGAACCCGGTGTGCCAGTGCCACAGGTGGAGGATTAGCCTATTGAGCCGCGGTGCTGGTCGAGAGATCTTCTATCCACTAGTTCATTCCCCAAATGATCACAAAAGTTGGGGCTGGGCTGGGCCAGGCTGAAGCCAAGAACTTGAACTTCATCTGTGTCTCCCACATGGGTGCGGGGGCCCAAGGAGTTGGGTCATCTTCTGCTGTCTTCCCAGGCACCTTAGCAGGGAGCTGGATCAGAAGTGAAACAGGCAAAATTGTAACCAGCACTTGGATGTGGGATGCTGGCTTTGCAGGTGGCTTAACCTGCTGTGCCACAACGCAATCCTAGGACCTGGATTTTTATGGAGGAGGATGGAGGCTTGGAAAGTGTAAGTTGTAGAAGAGAAGGGAAAGAACGCATTGAGCATGTTTGCATAGGGATTAAATGCCGGTTCTCTCATCCATGTCTTGGTCACTGACAGCAGTGCTCCGACTTCCCCAGGCGGGGCTGTTGGATCATTGGCCTGGCGAGGATCCAGGGTCCTGAAGGGAGTGCAGTTTGCATTCAAACTCCCAGGCGGTCCTCATCTCTAACAAGCAGGTGGATGCCCGTGCATGGTGTGTCACACGGGGAAGGCTAGGACAAGGACAAGGTGACAAGGACTTTGGGGGTTTGCCCAGACACTTGGGACTATGTTCCAGAGCAGGGCCTCTCCAGGGTGAAGGTGTTTCAGAAGCACTGGGCGGTGGACGCTGTGGGCAAAGCTGCTGCTTGGGATGCCCACACTCAACCTTCCGTATGCCAGTGCCTAGGATCAAACTGTGCCTCTGTTTCTGATCTAGCTTCCTGCTAATGTGCACCCTGGGCAGGGGGTGGGGGGGGGGCGCAGAGGACAGCAGGTGATGGCTCCAGTTCCTGGGCCCCTGCCACCTCCGTGGACCCAGAGGGAGTTCCTAGTTCCTGGCTTTGGTTTGGCCCTACTCCAGCTGTTTGGTCATTTGGGGAGAGAACCAGTGGATGGAAGACATCTAGACAGATATCTAGAAAGATATATCTTTCTGTCTGTCCTTCAAATAAATAAAAATAAATAAACATTTTAATGAGTGCTTGTTGAAATATAAATTCAAGGCTTTTCTCCAAAGATTCACATTCATATCAAGGGCAAGTCTAGAAATATGCTTTTTGTTTAATTTAGTTTATTTAGTTGTTAAAAAATTATAAGGAGCATGCAATAAAAATAGAAGTCTTTAGCCATTTTTAAGCATAGCATCCCGTGATGTTAAGTTCACGGGCATGGTTGAGTAGCAGATCTCCAGAACTGAAGCTCCGGACACTCATCCCTCCCACCTGAGGAGCTCTGGTGCTGTCACTCTACTCTCCACGCCCATGAGTGTCACTGCTCTACAGAGCCCACCTAAGTGGAATCTTAGCGGGTCTGCTTTTGCGACTGGCTTATTTCACTCAGCATCACCTCTTCAAGGGCTCCTGACTTCAGCTGGGTTCAACCCTGGCTATTGTGGGCATTTGGGGGAGTGAACTAGAGGACGGAAGACCTCTTTCTGCCTGCCTGTCCCTCTGCCTTTCTTTTTTCTTTTTAAGTGTAACACTTTAGTCTTTTTTTTTTTTAAGATTTATTTATTTATTTGAAAGTCAGAGTCACACACAGAGAGGAGAGGCAGACAGAGAGAGAGAGAGAGAGAGAGAGGTCCTCCATTCGATGGTTCACTCTCCAAATGGCCGCAACGGCCTGAGCTGCGCCGATCTGAAGCCAGGAGCCACGAGCTTCCTCCAGGTCTCCCACGCGAGTGCAGGGGCCCAAGGAGTTGGGCCATCTTCTACTGCTTTCCCAGGCCACAGCAGAGAGCTGGACTGGAAGTGGAGCAGCCGGGTCTCGAACCAGCACCCACATAGGATGCCAACGCCTCAGGCCAGGGCGCCAACCCGCTATGCCACAGCACCGCCCCCCCCGCCCCCCCGCCTTTCAAAGAAATAAAGAAAACCACCTAGTGACACAGTCTCAGAGACACATCCCTGTCGTTAAGTGGCCTGTGACTATGAAAGGGGACAGGGGTGCTGAGAGATACACAGCACTCATGCATTTTGTTGGGTTCCATAATCATATTATTTACTCCTCCAAGAAGCCCGCAATGCAGCCCTTACCCACAGTCCTGTCTTCTGATTCTAAACTGTCACCGAGAAGTCCACTACCTGTCTCCATTCTTTTGCCTTTTCCTGATTTGCAAAACATCTTTTTCCATGAACAGAAAATGCTGTCGTTCTGGAACGAGATGCGTGTTACATCCTGGCTCTTCCACGATGCTGCTGTGCAGCCGTCATTTGTACGATGGAGGAAGTTCCATGCCTATGTCTCTGTTTCTCAAGTCAGCAGATCATTTCCGAGATGCATCTTGTTAGACAATTTAGGAATAATAATTCCAAACAAACGAAAAGCTATGCTGCTGAGTATGATGTGAAATTTGCATGATTTTCAGAATTAACTAAGAATACAAGGCTGTCAAAGACATCGTGGCTTCGGTGAACTCTTTTTGAGCTGCTTTTTCCGTCTCTTGTGGATCAAGCCTCCATCTCCACCAGCGGGAACTTGTAATGGGGAAGCCTAGCATTGCTGTGTGGTTTATTCCCATCTGGAAGGGCGGTAGTGTGGATCCAGTGAGCCAGGAGATGCCCTGAGTATCATCAGGGAAACTGTGTGGTTCCAGAGTCCAAACGGTACCCACCTTCATGTCAGTTATTGTCTTACTCTCAGATTTTCTCTGCTTGTCCCTCACTGCGGCAGCTGACATACAGAATGGTCCTGGAGGCACCGGCACTGTCATCCGTGGTGAGCACCGGGTATAAATGCCCGTTCTGCCTCGCTGTGCTGTCAAAGGCCACCCCTTGTCTTTCTGACTCGTGATGACTCACAGCCTCAGGAACCCAGGGTTCCCGGGATCCCGGACTGGGTGGAGCGCTGTGTTCTTTCTCTGCCCATTTGGATTTTCCCAGTTCCAACTGGTTCAGAACTGGGTTGCTTAAGGGAAGACCAGACTCCATTGCTGTGGTCAATATTCCCAGGGATAGAAGATCGGGAACCCTCCACCCTTGGGACCCAGTGTCCATCTTTTCCTGAAGTTGCCCTTTATGTAGCAAAAATGCATGTTGGGCACTCGATTATTTCACTTTTTAAAAATATATTTATTTAAAAGGCAGAGACACACACACACACACAGAGAGAGAGAAAGAGAGGGAGAGATCTTTCATTTTCTGGTTCATTCTCCAACTGGCCACAGTAGCCAGATCTGGGCCAGACTGAAGCCAGGAGCCAGGAACTCCATCTAGGTCTCCCACATGGGTGTCAGGGGACCAAGGATTTGGGACATCCTCTACTGACTTCCAGGTGCATAAGTTACCAGTTCCATGAATAAGAAGCTGAATTGGAAGTGGAGGAGCTGGAACTCAAACTGGCACTCTGATATGGAATGTGTATGTGGCAAGTAGTGCCGCCTCCTAGGGTTTGCATCAACAGGAAGCTGGAGTCAGGAGCCAGAGCTGGGCATCAGCCCTGGGTGCTCTGAGAGCAGATGTGGGCACACTAACTGGCATCTCAAGCCCTAGGCCAGACGCCCTCCTCTGGTTGTCCAAAGTTAGGTTACAAACTGAATCTATTCTGTGTTGTGTAAGCACCATGTGAATATTCATGTACTTGACTCTTTTTAAAAATATTTATTTTTATTTATTTGAAAAGTAGAGTTACAGTGAGAGAGGGAGAGACAGACAGAGAGAGAGAGACTCATACATCTGCTGGTTCACTCCCCAAATGGCCGCAACAGCCAGGGCTGGGCCAAGCTAAAGCCAGGAGCCAGGAGCCAGGAGCGTCTTCTAGGTTTCCCACATGGGTGCAGGGGCCCATGGACTTGAGCCATCTTCTACTGCTTTCCCAGGCACATTAGCCAGGAGCTGGATTGGAAGTGGAACAGCCAGGATACGAACTGAACACCCACCCCAGGACTCCACATTTTAACCTTTCTGTCTGTGATAGATTGGACTATCTCCATACAGGGTTAGGTTGGAGTGTCTCCTATTGCGTGTAGGTAGTAGAAGGCTTTTGGACAACTGTATCATTTAAGTTTCCTTGATTCTATTAGACGTAGATAGGAGGAGGAGCCAGAGGGTGTCTGTGCTCAAGGAGACTAAATACAGGGCATGAAGACAATCAGCAATTCCAGATCCCACAAGGGAGTGTCTGATCCGTGCTGGGATTAGAGTTCATCATCAGTATCACACTCACTACATAGCAGCGAGTGTATTATTCCATCTACTCCTCCCCCTAGCCTTGCAGTTGTGAAATCAACAAATAGTCACTGAATGCTTTTGATGGGAGATAGTCATTATCATCATTTCTCTTTGACAAACCAGAGAAGCGATGTTCTCAAAAAATCACTGTGGCTGGCGCTGTGGTATAGCAGGTAAAACTGCCGCCTGCAGTGCCGGCATCCCATATGGGCCCGGTTCAAGTCCCGGCTGCTCCACTTCCAATCCAGCTCTCTGCTGTGGCCTGGGAAAGCAGTAGAAGATGGCCCAAGTCCTTGGGCCCCTGCACCCACGTGGGAGACCCAGAAGAAGCTCCTGGCTCCTGGCTCCTGGCTTTGGATCAGCAAGCTCCGGTCGTTGCAGCCATCTGGGGAGTGAACCAGCGGATGGAAGACCTTTCTCTCTCTCTGCCTCTCCTTCTCTCCTGTAACTCCAACTTTCAAATAAATAAATAGATCTTTCAAAAAAATCACTGAGGTTTTTCTTCAAGCTCCCAGTAGCAGAAAATGAGAAGCTTGAAATTGAGCCAGTTTTTGTGACGACACTCTGGCATGTTTGTCCTGCTTATTGTAGCCACGCTGATCGTTAATTTTAGGGAGTGGTTCCATTTGGAAGGGTTTGTGAATGGTCAGTTGATTTCTGTAGGCACTTGGTGGTGTCCCATGATAGCAAATAAAACTAGCTACTGCATTTGGTGTGCCTGTTATCTCCTCGCTCATGAGAGCAAGAAGCAAGTGCGTAAGTGAAAGCAAAGAAGGAAGTTGGTCTCCTTGCTCTGTGTTTGTTAGATCATATGAATGTCGCTCCCCCTCTTCGTGGAGGAACGACACTAAACCCTGCCTAGGCTTCATATCCGAGTCACGGCACCATTATGTCGCTCCCCCTCTTCATGGAGGAACGACACAGGACCCTGCGCTGTTCTTTCTGTCTGCTCGGCCCTCCCCGGGTTTGCTGCTGGTTCTTCCCGGGTTGGCTACTGTCCCTTCCACCTCCGTGGAAGGGCAGTTCCCCCTGGCCACATTCCCCACTTCCGCAGGGGAGCGGCACACCGCCGGCCGGCTCTCTCGGGGGCTGCACAGGTGTTCCCCTTAGATGTTCCTCTTAGATGTTCCTGGTGCATGCCGTCTCTCTCCTCCTTTATAGTCCTCCTCCGCCAATCCCAACTCGGCTGCCCACACGCTGAGTACGCTGCTCTCCTCCAATCAGGAGCAAGTCCTACAGTTTATTGGTTGAACTGGAGGCAGCTGCGTAGAAGCTGTTTTCTTCTCTCCCAGCGCCATATTGTGGGAGAGCAGATGCACAGAATAAGTCTTAATTCCAGTAACAGTATAGTCCGAGTTGCTCCCCACAATGAAGACTCCTGGAAACTCAATAGATGAAAAAGCCCAATTTTCTTAAGATGTCTCTTTATTCTGAGTGTTGTGCTTAATACATCTTTATCAAACTTTTTCATTTCTATGTTTAGAACATTTCCCTCTAGTACCAACGACAGTTACCTCTCATCACAGAAGATAAGTGACCCATTGGATAGGGACATGAGCAAGATTTATGGAATCTAACAGACTGGCAGAAGAGGGATATGGCAAATATCTTACAGTAGAAAAATACCAACAAATGAAATTCTTGAAGAGGCTGGTAACATGGCTATACTAACCTTTTAAATAACAATGTGGTTATAAGAGATCCAAATTTTATAATTATCCTTATTATTTAGAGATTCGATTTACATGGGTTCCATGTAAATCATCTGTGATACCAGCATCCTATATGGACACCAGTTCCTATCCTGGCTGCTCCTCTTCTGATCCAGCTCCCTGCTAATGTACCTGGGAAAGCAGCAGAAGATGGCCCAAGTACTTGGGCCCCTGTACCCACGTGGGAGACATGGAAGAAGCTCCTGTCTCCTGACTTCCTGGCCTCTGTCTCTCCCTCTCACTGTAACTCTTCCTTTCAGATAAATAAATAAATCTTTTTCTAAAAAAAGGACAAAAAGTTGCACTTTACACATAGCACATTGAGTTGACTTTTCTCATTTTTAGATATGGTGGTTTAAATGTTTCTCAGGTGTTTTGTAGAATACCAAAGATTCAGAAGGCAGGGATTTCATCCAGGGTACTTGTACTCTGCAATGAGACTCTGCAGTGGGCCATAGATGTTCTGCAAGAATCAATTAGTGTTGAGGACTTAGTTACAGAAGGTGTGAGAGGTATCAACAAATGCCAAGGTAATATACTCGGCAATGAAGTGCTAATTATTTGACAAAATGCCATGTAATGCATTTTTGTAATCACCAGTCTGGTGTTTCATCCTTGTGATATTTTTAATGTACTAAGTGCAATGGCCTCTGTGTGTGTGCATCTTTGAACATTTAAACACACTCAAATTTATTATGATTTTAAAAAGTTAACTGACCTTTTAAATTATAAAAGTAATAAAAACTACAACGAGGAATCATCTCACTCCAGTTAGAATGGTTGTTGTCAACAAGTCTACAAATGGGGCTGACGTTGTGGGGCAGAAGGTTAAGCCACAGCCTGAGACACTGGTGTCCCATATGAGCACTACTAGTTGGAGTCCCAGCTGCTCCACTTCCAGTCCTTCTCCCTGCTAATGTGCCTGGGATAGTCCAAGTAAGGATGGAGTTTCAGGCTCCTGGCTTCGGCCTGGCCCAGCCCTGGCTATTGCTACAATTTAGAAGATCAATGTCTGTCTCTCTCTCTCTTTCCTCTGTAACTCTGCCATTCGAATAAATAAATATACCTTTTCTTTAAAAAGTAAAATAATAATAATTGCTGATGAGGATGTAGAGAAAAGGGAATTTTTTTTTAAGATTTATTTTATTTATTTGAAATACAGAGCTACAGAGAGAGGTAGAGACAGAGAGAGAGGTCTTCCATTCACTGGTTCACTCCCCAGATGGCCGCAACAGCTCAAGCTGCACTGATCCAAAGCCAGGAGCCAGGAGCTTCCTCCAGGTCTCCCATGTGGGTGCAGGGGCCCAAGGACTTGGGCCATCTTCTACTGCTTTCCCAGGCCATAGCATAGAGCTGCATAGGAAGAGGAGCAGCTGGGGCTAGAACAAGCGCCCATATGGGATGCCAGCGCTTCAGGCCAGGGCATTAACCCGCCGTGCCGCAGCTCCGGCTCCAAAAAGGGAACCTTAATATACTATTGGCGGGGGCTGGTGCCGTGGCTCACTTGGTTAATCCTCTGCCTGCAGCGCTGGTGTCCCATATGGGCACTGGGTTCTAGTATTGATTGCTTCTCTTCCAGTCCAGCTCTCTGCTGTGGCCCGGGAAGGCAGTGGAGGATGGCCCAAGTGCTTGGGCCCTGCACCTTCATGGGAGACCAGGAAGAAGCACCTGGCTCCTGGCTTCAGATGGGCACAGCACCAGCCATGGCGGCCATTTGGGGGGTGAACCAATGGAAGGAAGACCTTTCTCTCTGTCTCTCCCTCTCACTGTCTGTAATTCTACCTGTCAAATAAATAAATAAAATCTTTAAAAAAATATACTATTGGTGGGAATAAAAATTAGTACAGCTATTATGAAAAACAGTATATATGTGCCTCAAAAACTAAAAATAGATCTACCACATGACCCAGCTAGCCCACTCTGGGAACATATACAAAGGAAATGAAGTCAGCACGTGAAACAGAAACCTCCCACATTGACCGCAGCCCCATTCACAGCAGTAAAATAAGGAATCAACCTAGATATCCATCAGTTTATGACTAAATAAAGAGAATGTCACATATATACACAATGAAATATTACTCAGCCAAAAAGAGGAATGAAATCCTGATGTTTGCAACAAAATGGACAGAATTTGAGATCATTATGCTAAATAAAATAAGCCAGACACAGAAAGACAAATATCACATGTTTTCTCTCATATATGGAAATGAATATATATAGTAAAAAAGGTATAGATGCCATATTGTTTCATATATGGATATTTATAAATGTCTCCATTGAAATTATACCTTTTATGTAATAATATACCCTTATTTCCTTATTATATGATCTTTGTCATGAATTCCATATTTTGTGATATTAATTTATCCACCCCCACTTAAAAAAAAACCATGCAGGGGTGTGTGTGTGTGTGTGTCTACATCTGTATATACATATATGTAATACTTACATATGAAGCAACTGTGTTGAAATGTTAAAACTTGTTAAATCTATTGAATATTTCTTTAGGCCTTTGTGTATTATTTGAAATATTCAAAAATAGACAAGAAGTGATAAATGTTTATGGAAAAAATTAAACCTATACAAAAGACAGAAGTACGCAAGCAAAAATAAAATCAGTTACCAGGCCGGTGCCGCGGCTCACTAGGCTAATCCTCCGCCTTGCGGCGCCGGCACACCGGGTTCTAGTCCCGGTCGGGGCGCCGGATTCTGTTCCGGTTGCTCCTCTTCCAGTCCAGCTCTCTGCTGTGGCAAGGGAGTGCAGTGGAGGATGGCCCAAGTGCTTGGGCCCTGCACCCGCACGGGAGACCAGGATCAGCCCCTGGCTCCTGCCATCGGGTCAGCGCGGTGCACTGGCCACAGTGCACCGGCAGCGGCGGCCATTGGAGGGTGAACCAACGGCAAAGGAAGACCATTCTCTCTGTCTCTCTCTCTCACTGTCCACTCTGCCTGTCAAAAAAAAAAAAAAAAAAATCAGTTACCAACCCTCTTCAGTTCCTCTATCTGGAAGTAAACAGGGTTAAAATTTCTTGCCAGCAATATTCACTGTCATAAGTACAATGTCCTCTAAAGAGCCCTGCAAATGTGATTATAGCACTCCAGCAACTTGAGTTTGTTGGCTAACAATGTCTCTTTTTTAGAAAAAGATTTATTTTGGCCGGTGCCGCGGCTCACTAGCCTAATCCTCCGCCTAGCGGCGCCGGCACACCGGGTTCTAGTCCCGGTTGGGGCGCCGGATTCTGTCCCGGTTGCCCCTCTTCCAGGCCAGCTCTCTGCTGTGGCCAGGGAGTGCAGTGGAGGATGGCCCAGGTGCTTGGGCCCTGCACCCCATGGGAGACCAGGAAAAGCACCTGGCTCCTGGCTCCTGCCATCGGATCAGCGCGGTGCGCCGGCCGCGGCGGCCATTGGAGGGTGAACCAACGGCAAAGGAAGACCTTTCTCTCTGTCTCTCACTCTCACTGTCCACTCTGCCTGTCAAAAAATAAAAAAAAAAAAAATTAAAAAAAGAAAAAGATTTATTTTATTTATTAGAGAGGCAGAGTTACAGAGAGAGGGGGAGAGCAAAGAGGGAAAGAGATCTCCCATCTCCCACTGGTTCACTCTCCGAATGGCCACAGCAGCCAGGGCTGGGAGCTTTAGCAGCAGCTGGATCGGAAGTGGAGCAGCCGGGACGTGAGCCTTTCTCTGGTCCTGTCCTCTCCTCGGTGAGATCCTTGCAGGCTTTTCCTTCCTCCGCTCTCGTTTCTTGGGCTAGCCGAGATGTTTGGGAATTTTTGTTCGACACTGTGTCTTCCTTACAGTGGGTCCGCAGGTGACAGGTCCTTTGATCCTTCCATACATGTGACTATCACCTCTCCAGGTGAATGCAATCATTTTTTTTCCCCCCCAAAAACCTGTGATATTATTTCAGCCCCTGTGTTGAAGATAAGAAGTGCAGGGTCAGTCTGCCTCCCTGGTGACTTCTTCATTCTGTCTAGAAGCTGGTAAGATTTTCTTTTTGTCCTTGGGCTTCAAGAACTTCACAGTGATATTCCCAGGGGTGTGTCTTCTGTCAGTGAGCTTGCCAGTCACCTGTTACGCTCTTTTAAACTGCTGACTCAGGAATGTTCTTTCCATTTGTTTAATTATTACCTTTCCCTCATCTGTTCTTTTTTCCCTCCCGTTAGAACTCCTATTATTCACATGACAGATAGCCTCTAAGTTGTTTTTTTTTTTTTTTTTTTTTTTTTAAGAAAGATTTATTTCGAAGGCAGAGTGACAGAGGAAGAGAGAGCAAGAGAATGAGCGAGCGAGCTTCTGTCTCTCCAGATGCCCACAACAGCTGGGCTAGTCTAGGCCAAGGCCAGGAGCCGGAAACTCCATCTGGGTGTCCCACATGAGTGTAGGAACTCAAGTACTTGGACAATGATGTGTACCTCCCAGGGTGCACATTAGCTGGAAGCTGGATAGAAAGCAGAGCTGGGACTTGAACCGGGCACTCCAGTGTGGGATGCCATCATTCCAGCAGGGACTAAGTCTACTGTTCCACTTGCCCACCCCTTTTCTAAGTCCTCTGGCTTTTTTCTACCTCTTTGTGCCTTTGTTCTGTGTCTTGTTTTCGTTGGCCTCTAGCTCGCTCTTCCATTGTGACCAGCCACACTCTTCTTCAATGCATCTACTCAATTTTCAAAAAAAAAAAAAAAAAAATCATACCTTTATTTCCAGAAAATCATTTTGGACTATAATTGAATCTCCTTTTTTCTTTTAAAAATTGAATTGCCTTTAAAAAAAAAAAGATTGGTTGATTTATTTGAAATGCAGAATTACAGAGAGGCAAAGGCAGAGAGAGAAAGGTCTTGCATCTGCTGGTTCACTCCCCAAATGGCCTGAGCTGAGCCAATCCAAAGCCAGAAGTCAGGAGCTTCTTCCAGGCCTCCCATGTGGGTGCAGGGGCCCAAAGACTTGGGCCATCTTCCTCTGCTTTCCCAGGCCATAGCAGAGAGCTGGATCAGAAGTGGAGCAGCTGGGACTCGAACCAGCACCCATAGAATGCCACACAGCGCCAAGCCAACCCCTAATTGAATTTCCTTAGGTTCTCTTACTAATTTTTAGATAGAATTAAATAAAAGGCCATTTAGGTAGACCTTTCCTACCTACCTTTATTAGGTTGACCTAACCAAGACCCAGCAGAGTTCTTAAGGCTTCCCACAGCTAACGAAGTCGATAAACTCTTGCTCACCTAAACTCGGATCTACTTCTCTCCCTCTACTGAGTTATTCACAAGAAGCAATCTCCACACTGACCATATGAAGCCTGGCATGTTTGCATTTCTGCTCGTATTTCTAAAAGCATGTAGGATATTTTCTCAGAGTTCATGGACATATAATGGAAAAGCAAGTCACAGGAATCTGTGCTGTGAGAATTCCTGCCTTCAGGGAGTCCCTGATTGCTCCAGGTCCTTTTCGCCTAGATTTTACCAAGGTTCCTTCTGAAATGATTCATAGGCTGTGACTCAGATTCGTCTCTGCTCCCTCTAGTAATGGCTTGAATGACATGACAGTTAAATGAAAAAGATAAAAGTTTATGGGGCAATTACTCTCAAAGTCTCATCACTTGCACCTAGCTTATATGGCCTTTCTTGCCTACTATTGTCTGAGAGCTGTATCAGGCAGAGTTGATTCAGGGCATGTAAAGACAACTGACCAAAATGAAGGGACACTGCTTTGGATCCTTCACCAGTGATACAGTTGTCTTCTGGCTCACTACTAAAATACTCCTTGTGTAGCATCTGTGCCTCATCCGGAGTCTTTGGCGTGTTCTTCAGTGCCCTGAATGCAGTCAGTCTTTACAAACTGTATTTTTGATGGTGGTATTAATAGTAATTGGTTCATTGACCTTTGATAATTCCATGGCCTGTCTTTTTTTTTTTTTTTTTATGTGAAAGAGTTACACAGAGAGAGGAGAGGCACACATGGCAGGGGGGTCTTCCATCTGTTGGTTCACTCCCCATTTGGCCGGGTCTCCCACATGGGTGCAGGGGCCCAAGCACTTGGGCCATCTTCTATTGCTTTCCCAGGCCACAGCAGAGAGCTGGCTCACAAGTGGAGCAGAGGGTCTCAAACCGGTGCAAGGCCTGTTTTTTCAACCAGATTTCAGGTTGCCCAAGTGCAGGAGCAAACAGTACATGAAAGTAGTTAAAAATTGGGGCCGGCACTATGGTGTAGTGGGTTAAAGCCCCAGCCAGCAGCATCGACATCCCATGTGGGCGCTGGTTTGAGTCCCAGTTGCTCTTCTTCTGATCCAGCTCTCTGCTATGGTCTGGGAAAGCAGTAGAAGATGGCCCAAGTCCTTAGGCCCCTGCACCCATGTGGGAGACCTGGAAGAAGGTCCTGGCTCCTGGCTTTGGATCAGCTCAGCTCTGGCCGTTGCGGTCATCAGGGGAGTGAACCAGAGGAATGGCAGACCTCTCTCTGTCTCCCTCTCTCTCCTTGCCTCTCCTCTCTCTGTGTAGCTCTGACTTTCAAATAAATAAAATAATTCTTAAAAAAAGAAAGTAGTTAAAAATGTTCATAGACATGTGGAATTAAAAGATTAGTTTTAGGTGGCCAGCACTGTGGCATTGCAGGCTAAGCCTCTGACTATGGCACCAGCATCCTGTATGGGTGCTTGTTTGTGTCCTGGCTGCTCCTCTTCCAATCCAGCTCTCTGCTTGTGGTTTGGGAAAGCAGTAAAAGATAGTCCAAGTGCTTGAGCCCCTGTATCTCATGGGAGACCTGGAAGAAGCTCCTGGCTCCTGGCTTTGGATCAGCTCAGCTCCGGCTGTGTGACCATTTGGGGAGTAAACTGGCAGATGGAAGACCTCTCTCTTCATCTCTCCCTCTCTCTGTCTGTAACTCAAATACATAAATAAAATCCTTAAAAATATTAGTTTTGTGTAAATAATTTTTGAAATCCACACACAATTTTTTCATAATATGCATTTCCCATAAACTTTTTGAAGACTATTTGTATTCTTCCTGACCTGAATTTTTTGGTATTAGCTTTTGGTACTTAGTGAAACACAGTATCTGATTAATTGATGTTGGTCTAATAAATGAGCAAATAATCAATGAGAACATTGCATTGAATTTATGTAAATGGCTTCAGATAAGCCTATACATTCTTTGTTCTGATTTGTACATTCATAGACTTTTATTTTGCTTTTTACATAAAAAATACTAACATGTTTTCTATTGTGGTATCATATTTGATAACCTTTCTAATTAGCGTTACAGTTTAAATGCTTTTAAAATGCCCCATTACATGTTTGTCCAATAGCCCATGACAATTCAGATACATAATTACTCTTATGGATTGCCTGGTGACCATCATTCAATAATTAGGGAGACTTAAATATGTGTAATGCCAATTAGGAAAATTATCAACCATGGTAGTTAAGATAATAGGGAACATGATGATGATTCTGTTTTGGAACTCCATGGAAACATGGCTACCAGGATATGGATGAATCTTTGGGAACGTAGAGCCTAAGGGGCTACTGTAACAGTAGAGAATTTGGCACAGCAGAAAGTCACTCTATGAACTGTGACCTCCTTTTGTTATTCTGTTAGTAAGCAACCATGGGGGCCGGCGCTGTGGTGTAGTGGGTTAAGCTGCTGTGTGCAGTGCCAGCATCCCATATGGGCACTGGTTCGAGTCCCAGCTGCTCCACTTTCTTGGTGAGGGATCCATACCACTTAACAGAACATGTAGCATAGAAGTCTGGTAGCTGGTCGGGCAACAGAGGCAGGGCTGGAGACAGAGGGCTATTGAGTTGGGGGAGCACTCCTTCAGGGGTCCGCCCAGGCTTGATGCCTCTTGCTGCCCTACTCCTGTCCAGAAGAAAGGTTTTGGCAGTCACAGTGTTTTTTTTTTTTTTTTTTTTTTTTTTTTTTTATTTAATTTATTTCTTTGAAAGTCAGAGTTATGGAGAGGGAGAGATTAGAGAGACATCGTCCATCCACTGGTTCACTCCCCAAAGCCTGCAATAGCCGGGGCTGAGCTAGCACAAAGCCAGGAGGCTGGAACTCCATCCGGGTTCCCACATGGATGGCACAGATCCAGGTACTTGAGTCATCCTCTGCTTTCTCCCAGGATGCACGTTAGCAGGAAGCTGTATTGGAAGCAGAGCAACCAAGACTTGGAGCAGGCCCTCTGATTTGGGATGTGGGCATCCCAAGTGGCAGTTCTATCTGTTGCGCCACACACCCGCAGTCCCCGCGTGGGCTTTACGAAGTACCCTCAGATTTGTGCGGTTATTAGACGTGGACCACACTTCACGATTCCACCCTTGAGCATTTTGGTAAGCTGTGATGTAGATGCGCATTGTATGCCAGGCTTCAAGGAGCAGTGCCCATCAAGGGCCTAGGATGCTCCATTATTAATTAATGCCAGTAAGAAATACCATAACTAAAATGCAAACAGCGAGACAGACGGTCTCATTTCTCGGAGCTGATCTCATACCGTCATGATTACATGGCAAAGAGCTACATTGACTTCAGGGCCAATCTAAGGTCTGTATTGTCTGTCAGGGCCTGTGGGTAGTCTGGAGACCTCTCTGGGGTCTTGGGAGAAAAGGATTGGGGCAGGAATTTATTCTTTAACCATAAATGTTCTAGGGTTTCTTTGCCACCATCTGACTCAAGCAGTCGTAACTCCTTTTTATTTATTTATTTGAAAGGCACCCAGCACGAAAATTTTCCAACTTCTTCATATGTAGTAATTAAAATGAGATTAGCAAAATAAGAATGAAATTTTGATGGACATTTTCTCTTTTAGGTGAAATAAATGCACCTTCATATATTCCTACCCTTTCCCAAACTGAGAGTCTGTTTAGATGTGACTGGAAGCTCTCTATTCAAGTTGGAAATTGTTTTCTGGTTCATTCTTTACATTATCATCTGATAGCTTGGCAGATATCAGTGGCAAGCTGCTGTGTGTGTGTATCTGGGCTGTTGAGGAAATAATGCATTTTGTGGACTGAATAATTTAAGCAGAGTATAGCAACTGGAGGCTGTGTTGAGGGAGGTATCACAATGCCCTGCCCATGGTATTCTCCCAATGCAGGGGTGACTTGAACTGAGTCTCTCTCTCTTTTTATTTATTTATTTATTTTTGACAGGCAGAGTGGACAGTGAGAGAGAGAGAGAGAGAGAGAGAGAGAGAGAGGTCTTCCTTTTCCATTGGTTCACCCCCCAATGGCCGCTGCAGCTGGCACGCTGTGGCCGGCGCACCGTGCTGATCCGAAGTCAGGAGCCAGGTGCTTCCTCCTGGTCTCCCATGCGGGTGCAGGGCCCAAGCACTTGGGCCATCCTCCACTGCACTCCCTGGCCATAGCAGAGAGCTGGACTGGAAGAGGAGCAACCGGGACAGAATCTGGTGCCCCGACCGGGACTAGAACCCGGTGTGCCGGCGCTGTAGGCGGAGGATTAGCCTATTGAGCCACAGCTCGGGCCTCTCTCTTTTTATTTTTAAAGATTTATTTATTTATTTGAAAGGCATGTTGCATCCAGGATGTGGGATACAACAGGATTTTAGAAAAACCAGTTTATCTTGAGAAAATCAGAGAACTTCTAACATAGACAAGAGAGTAGAAAAATAGGAAAATGAACCCCTTCTGTAGCCAAGACTCAACTTCAGCAATTATCAACTTGTTTCACTCCCACCCTCAACTTTCTGCCCTGCCACCTCATTGAAGGACACCCGTGGTCATATCACTTCACTTTCAAACATTTCAGTGCACACCTCTAAGAGACATAGTTCTTTAAAAAAAAAAAAAAAAAAGGAAACATCACAGTATGGGTTTGGCATTGTGGTGCAGTGGGTTAACCTGCCTCTTTGGACCCTGTCATTTCATGAGTACTTTTTTTTTTTTTTTAAAGATTTATTTATTTATTTGAAATGCAGAGTTACAGACAGGCAGAGGTCTTCCATCTGCTGGTTCACTCCCCAAATGGTTGTAATGGCTGGAGCTGAACTGATCCAAAGCCAGGAGCCAGGAGCTTCTTCCAGGACTCCCATGCGGGTGCAGGGACCCAAGGACTTGGGCCATCTTCTACTGCTTTCCCAGGCCATAGCAGAGAGCTGGATGGAAAGTGGAGCAGCTGGAACTTGAACTAGAGCCCATATGGGATGCCGACGCTAAAGGGCATCCCTAAATGACACAGCGCTGGCACCTTGAGTGCTGGTTCTATTCCTGAATGCTCCATTTCACATCCAGTTTCCTGCGAGTGCTCCTGGAGAAGCATTAGGTGATGGATCCAAGTTCTTGGATCCCTGCCACCCAGATGGAGCTCTTGACTTTAGCCTGCCCCAGGTGAGTTCATTTGAGGAATGAATAAGTGGGATGGAAGATCTCTCTCTCCCTGTCTCTTAATCTCTGTCACTCTACCTTTCAAATAAATAAATGTCTTCCATTGCTCTCCCAGGCTATAGCAGAGAGCTGGATCAGAAGTGGAGCAGTGGGGCCGGTGCTGTGGTGTGTAGCGGGTAAAGCCACCGCCTGCAGTGCCGGTATCCCATCTGGGTGCCAGGTCTAGTCCTGGCTGCGCCACTTCTGATCCCGCTCTCTGCTATGGCCTGGGATAGCAATGGAAGATGGCCCAAGTCCTTGGGCCCCCGCACCCACGTGGGAGACCCGGAGGAAGCACCTGGCTCCTGGCTTCGGATCAGCTCAGCTCGGGCTGTTGCAGCTAACTGGAGAGTGAGCCAGCAGATGGAAGACCTCTCTCTCTGCCTGTCTTTCTCTCTCTGTAACTCTGATTTTCAAATAAATAAATAAGTCTTTAAAATAAACATAGAATACTATCTTCAGACCCAAATTAATAACAATTCCTTAATATCAGTGCATCAAATATCTCTTCATTGTTCACATTCTCGTTTGTCTTTTAAATGAATCAGGTAATTTCTTTTGTTTCAATTACAATCCAAATAAGATCTCTCTGAAGTTGGTTGCTGTTTGGTCTCGTTTTATTGGAACCCTCTCACTCCTTCATTTTTTTTCTTGGAATTTATTTGTTGATGAAAGTAGGTTTTGTTCTTGGTGTTTCCCATGTTCTGAACTTGTTTTGGGTAGCACATTCCTCTGTGCTTTTCTAGGTAGTAATAACCGTCCATCTGATTCCAGGTCTGTTGGTTGTGGCGAGGTTACTTAGAGGAAGCACAAAGCATTTGGACTTCGATCATTTTATAACTCATTTCATTTAAGCAGGTCTCCAGGCAGGCAGTGGGAAAGCACTGGTGTTGACTGTAGGGTCTCTCTGGTTCCAAACCTGGCTCCTCTTCCCTAGGTTTCTCAGAGGGCTGTGGCAGTGAAGTCGGAGAAGAATGGGTAGGGACAGAGGCTGGGGACAGGGAGGATGTGTGCCACACTCCACGGGCAGTGAGACAGCAGCAGGAATGCAGGGACCATGTGCAGGGAGGGGAGGGAGGCACAGCTCACAGGGCGCGGTCATATTTTGGTTCCTGCCTTCATGTTCTAAGGTGTCCCTGACACTTGGTTATGCAAGAGCATTTAAGTTTCTGTGATTTTCGAAAGTCCAGCTGAGCTCTATGGGTTAACAGAGGGGTCAGAAGTACCTAGAACTGCTAACAATTTTGATGACTTAAAAAATGCGTGTTATTTTTTTGCACTGCCTCCTTTTTCCAAAAAGGGTTTAAGATAGAAAAATTTCCTTTTCCAATTAAAGACTCTTTTTTCCAATAATATTATGCATACAGGTTCATTTACACACACACACCCCCCCCACACACACACCCAACCCCCACCTCAGAACTGTAGAACGTAGAATCCCACCTTCTGGAGACAAAGTGAGAATCTGCTGACTATGAGCTCCGGGTGTCTCTGGCGGTGGTGACAGGATCATCGGCTGCTGACACTCAGCGCTCATCCATTAGGTGTTGCTGAATTTATTTGAACATGGATTCTATTTGTCATCAGGAAAGAAGCCAAGAAAACAAGCAAACAAGCCCAATATGGAGATGATTAAAAATCATGGTAAAGAAATGGCGCCCTCTTAGGTGTTGTTTTACAACTGGCTTTTGCATTAACATCTCCTGGCGGGTAGAGTAGTTGTGGTTAAGGTGTAGCTCTATTGGCTATTTTAACTATAGTGGCCACATGAACAGTGCTTAGAAATTGTAATCATGGAGGTAAAAAAATTAAAATCCTGGGGCCAGCATTGTGGTACAGTGAGTTAAGCCATGACCTGTGATGTCAGTGTCCCATATGAGCACCAACCAGTTCAAGTCTCAGGTGCTCTGTTTCTGATCCGGCTCCCTGCTAAGGCTCCTGGGAAAGCAGTGGAAGATGGTGCAAGTGCTTAGGCCCTTGCTACCCATGTGGGAGACTCAGATGGAGCTCTAGACTCTTAGCCTTGGCCTGGCACATTCCCAGTCATTGCAGCCACTGGGGAGTGAACCAGCAGATGGAAGATTCTCTCTGTCTCTCCCTCTCTCTGGATCACTCTGCCTTCAAATAAATAAACCCATCTTTAAAAAAAAAATCCTACTTCTAACCAATTATCAGTGATGCTTGTATAAATGATTAGGACGAGTAATTGGTTTGCTGCTTTGTTCTGCAGGCCCAGCAGGGCTGGATCTTGACCCTGCTATAAGTTTGCCTCCTCTGCAGTGGCTGGCTGGATTTGGCTAAGCTGCAATGCTGGGCGCCCCATGGCCCGAGAACTTTCCCGGCAATGTATTTCCACTGTGGGCAGAGTGCTAGGCAGTGGTACTCCTTTTTCACAGACTAAGAGGCAGGGCCTTCTTTGCAAATAACTTAAAAGACAAAACGCCCTCTATTGACTGTCGGGGAGGGACTTAGGACAAACACACCTGTTTCATTCATCACGTGCCTGAGAGCTCAGTTCGAGAAGTGAGCATTGTGCTCGAAGCAAAAGTAAAGAGTGGAGTCCCTGGCCCGTAGTTCCTAAGTACACATTTTCCTCAATAACCCAGGGCTGAAATGCAACGCTCAGAACTTTGATGGTATTTCTGACAACTGGGAGTCCGTCTCCCCTCCCAGCATTGCCAGGTTGTGGGATGGGTCTGGAGTAACGCTGCAACCAGGGACCGGATCGCAGGCTTTCTGCCTGCGTCTGCATATTTTCTCACATGCGGTCCACAGACCACAATGCAATTAAACACCCAAACTGCCAAGTTCAGTTTCTGAATCTAGTACATCTCCCTAGGCCTGACTTGCATACTAAAGACTCAACATGCTATGTCAAGGTAGAATCTGTTTACCAGCCTTATGCACCTGTCCCAAGTAGATCATATTTTTAAATAACTATCTTAAAGATGGGGTAATAGACATGGAACTTTTAAAAAAATGATTAAACATGTGTGGATAATTAGCCAAACACCCCCTCAGAAACTAAACTTAGGCAAACATCTCTCTGCCAGCTTGGATTTTACGTGAACACATTATCTGCAATAGTTTTCTTAAATGGAGGGCCATTTCCAGCTATCTGCCAAGCCTTGTCAAAGCAAGCAGCCCCTGGAAAAAGAGCTCGCATATCAAGTGCAGAGTGGACAGAGTCGTAATCTATTCCCGGGGGCTCCCCTTTATCAAGCGATGCTGCCCAAAGAATACAGCCCAGTGTTTTGGGTTTCAAGTGTACCATATGGCGTGATAGGAGTGTGGCTTAATGACTGATTAGCATATTCCTCCAATGAGGCTTTCCTGGTTAAACCAGCTTGACAAAATCTGAATTTTAAAAGATTTGCATGTAACCTCGTGGAGTAAACAAGGCTTGGTCATTTGTCTGCTCTTGCTGAACAGATCAAGGGGAAGCCATCGATCCTCCGTGACAGTGCTCCTGAAAGGGACCAGGGTGGCCGCCTCCTCCCTGGCCCTGTGACAGTGCTCCTGAGAGAGACCGGGGTGGCCGCCTCCTCCCTGACCCTGTGACAGTGCTCCTGAGAGGGACCGGGGTGGCCGCCTCCTCTCCAGCCCTGCTCCATGCAAGATCTGGGCAACATCTGCCCCCCCATTCAGAGGATCATGTCTCCCCAAGGCAGGAGGAGACCCTGCCCATTTAAATAATGCCCCCCTGCTTTCTGGGGCCTTGCTTCATCCCTTGGGGGCCGGGAGACTCTCTGGCCTGGCCCTAGTCACTTGCCTGCCTGTCCAAAGGCCTGGCAGCATCTGGGGGAGGCCCAGGCACTGGGGCAGGGCTTGAGGCTTTTCCATGTGACTGCAAAGGGAGTGAATCGAACCCGAGGACAAGTCATGTTTCCGGTGTGACTGAAAATGGGCCATGTGAGAAAGAGCATGTAACCTCTGCTGTTCTGAGGTGTTCCTGGCTTTCTTTAAAAGATGTATTTTATTGATTTGAAAGGCAGAGTGACATAGAGAAGGAAATCTTCCATCTGCTGGTTCACTCCCCTACGTGGCCACCACAGCTGAGCAGGTGTCACAGGATGCAGGCAGAGGGGCTGGCTTCCTCCTCCCAGCAGTAGAGAAGTCCCCACTCCTCCTCACACGGTCAGTGCTTTCTGAATGAGATGGGCTGGGTTTGAATCCTACCACTCGACTCTGGGAGAGTCCTATCTCCTGGGCCTCATTTTCTGAGTTAGCTTGGTCCCATCTGCCCTGCCAGCTCACCAGGGCCATGGCTGGGGTGATGGAGGATACTAGAGTGTAAGAGCTTGGAAGAGAAGCCAGCGCTTCCGTCCATAGGATGTGACACTACTAAACTCAATACCCACACACTCCAGAGTGCTGGAGGCTCCCCAGGAGCAGGCAGAGCACCCTCCACTTAGGATTGGAGTCAGCTAAGGCTGACCTGGGGCCCTCCAGGGAAGACCCTTCCCGCCAGGCCCTCTCAGCGGGATCTTAGGGTACTCACTGGGCCACACCCTCCAGCTGGGTCTGGGGGCCACAGCCCTTGGGAAGATTCCAGGCTGTGTGGTGTGGAGAGCTCTCTTTGACCTTGAGCCTGTGTGGTCGGTGACAGCGTTTGCAGGAGCTGGGAGGATTTCCACGGGGCCTGAGAGAGCCCAATCAGGAAGCCATGGGTTGGCTGCCTTGCTGCTGGGTACAATATTAAAAGTGATAGGGCTGGGCCGGCGCCGCGGCTCACTGGGCTAATCCTCCGCCTTGCGGCGCCGGCACACCGGGTTTTAGTCCCGGTCGGGGCACCGGATTCTGTCCCGCTTGCCCCAATTCCGGGCCGGCTCTCTGCTGTGGCCAGGGAGTGCAGTGGAGGATGGCCCAGGTGCTTGGGTCCTGTACCCCATGGGAGACCAGGAGAAGCACCTGGCTCCTGGCTTCAGATCAGCACAGTGCGCCGGCCACAGCGCGCCAGCTGCAGTGGCCATTGCGGGGTGAACCAACGGCAAAGGAAGACCTTTGTCTCTGTCTCTCTCTCTCACTGTCCACTCTGCCTGTCAAAAAATTAAAAAAAAAAAAAAAGTGATAGGGCTCTGCCTCTTGGACTGGGCCTTCGGAAACCAGACTGGGGCCTCACGGAGTGAAGTCTGCCCCTTTCTTCCATGCTCATTGCTTCTACTTTCTGAAAGGATTGCTTATTTCTTCCAGTTGGACCATATTTGCTGGACTCTGAGAAATTTTTTTTGTTTCTCTCTTTTTTAAAGATTTATTTATTTGAAAGTCAGAGTTACACACAGAGAGAAGGAGAAGCAAAGAGAGAGAGAGAGAGAGAGAGAGGTCTTCCATCCGCTGGTTCACTCCCCAATTGGCTGCAACAGCCAGAGATGTGCTGATCCGAAGCCAGGAGCCAAGAGCTTCTTTTGGGTCTCCCACGTGGGTGCAGGGGCCCAAGGACTTGGGCCACCTTCTACTGCTTTCCCAGGCCATAGCAGAGAGCTGGATCAGAAGTAGAGCAGCTGGGACTTGAACCAGAGCCCATATGGGATGCTGGCCTTACAGGCAGTGGCTTTACCCTCTATGCTGTGGCACCGGCCCCAATTCTTTTGGTTTCTGATGATTTTGTTTTATTTTTAAATGAATAATTATGGGGGGTGGTGCTGTGACACAGTGGGTAAGACACCACCTGCAGCACCAGCATCCCATATAGGCGATAGTTTGAGTCCCAGCTGCTCTACTTCCTATCCAGTGCCCTGCTGATGGCCTGCAAAAGCAGTGGAGGATGGCCCAAGTGGGAGAGCCAGATGAAGCTCCTGGTTCCTGGCTTCAGCCTTGCCCATCCCTAACTATAGTGACCATTTGGGGAGTAAACCAGCAGATGAAAGACCAATCTCTCTCTCTATCTCTCTATCTCTCTCTCTAACTCAGCTTTTCAGATAAATAAATACATCTTTTAAAAAAAGAATGACTTATTTCACAATGATGTATGAGCCTATTTCTAGAAAGTAATGATTTTTTTCATTTTTATTTATTTTAAAGGCAATGAGACAGAGACAGAGAGAGATCTCCCATCCACTGGTTCACTCTCAAAAAGCCCACAAGTCAGTGTCAGGCTGGGTCAAAGCCAGGAGTCTAGAACTCAGTCTGGGTCTCCTTGGTAGGTCTCAGGGACCTAAACATTCCAGCCATCATCTTCTACCTACAAGGGTGCACATTAGCAGGAGGCTGGAACTGGAAGTGGGGCTGGGACTTAAACCCAGGCACTCGAACATGGGATGCAGGCATCCCAAATGGTATCTCCTTCTCTCTCTTTTTTCTTTTCTTTTTTTTTAAATTTTTTTTTTGTTTGGACAGGCAGAGTGGACAGTGAGAGAGAGACAGAGAGAAAGGTCTTCTTTTTGCCGTTGGTTCACCCTCCAATGGCCGCCGCGGCCGGTGCACTGTGGCCGGCGCACCACACTGATCCGAAGGCAGGAGCCAGGTGCTTCTCCTGGTCTTCCATGGGGTGCAGGGCCCAAGCACTTGGGCCATCCTTCACTGCACTCCCTGGCCACAGCAGAGAGCTGGCCTGGAAGAGGGGCAAGCGGGACAGAATCCGGCGCCCCAACCGGGACTAGAACCCGGTGTGCCGGCGCCGCTAGGTGGAGGATTAGCTTAGTGAGCCGCGGCGCCGGCTCCTCTTTCTCTTTTTAAAAAAGATTTATTTATTTATTTATTTGAAAGGCAGAGTTATGCAGAGAGGCAGAGAGAGGGATCTTCTCTCTGCTGGTTTATTCCCCAGTTGGCTGCAACTGCTGGAGCTGGGCTGATCCGAAGCCAGGAGCCAGGAGCCAGGAGCTTCTTCCAGGTCTCCCACACAGATGCAGGGCCCCATGGACTTGGTCCATCTTTACTGCCTTCCCAGGCATAGCAGAGAGCAGGATCGGAAGTGGAGCAGCTGGGACTCGAACCAGCGCCCATATGGGATGACGGCACCACAGAAGGCAGATTCACCTGCTATGCAACAGTGCTGGCTTCAAATGGCACCTTAACCACTGTTCCAAATGCTTGCCCCTCTGAGGATTTTAGGAAGCCAACATCTTGGGAAAATGGAGAGGACAAAGACAGAAGTGCACGCTTACAAACATGTCTTAGGGGCTGCAAGAGGCCTCCTTTCGTGTGGTTGGCTGTGGTAGGTAGAGGAAGGCTGCCCTTCCCAGCTTCCTCTCCTGCTGCATTCCCTGTCTGGCCCCTGCCCAGTGCCCATGGACTGCTTGTCTCACTGTGTCATTGATCTACGTGCCTGTCCCTGCTCCAAGTGCCACTTCTCGGAATGCCCTCCCCCGTCACCGTCCCTCCCTCCTGTCCACTCTGGGAAACTCTTCCTTCTCCAAAGAGGAAGTTTTCTTAGGACTGATACTCCAAGCACCGGAACATTCTCTCTTTCTACCCTAGCTCTTCCACACTGTGCGTCCCTCAGTAACCCTGACACCGACTCTCGTATTCGTCTCTGCGTTACTCAGTTTCTTGTCTGCGTTACTCAGTTTCTTGTACAGAATGGGTGCTTGGCATTGACCATGCCAACTGGATACAGAGGGAAAGCAGCCAGGAGTGGGCAGATCCCGGTTGTCTCGCCGTCGAGAGTGAGAAAGTGCTTTGTAAGCTGGTGTACACTGGCCATCGGAAGGTCATTCTTTTTTTAGGATGGGTCCTGGTCCTGGTCCTGTTAACAGCTTTTCTGCTGCTTGCCTTTAATTCCTACCCGTGTGCTTCCTAAAGACATCTCATGAAACAAAGTAGCGATTTGAGAACAAATCGGAGTCCTGCTCTTTTGTCTGTAAATAGAATTGTATCTTCTTGAGATTCAGCGGAGTTTATTTCTGGCCGTGGGCTCATGTATCTCTGTTTTCAAGGTCTAGCGTGAGACCAAGGTTCGGTTGGCATGGCAGGGTCAGAAGGGCCTGAACTCCGAAATCTGATCGTGCCTGGCCACATCCCCGGCTCCGTGGCCCCTGCCCTGGCCTCCTCCTGACGGTCTCCCTGTCAGAACCTTGTTCTGCTCATGTCATCATCTTTTTAGCCCTATTTTCTATGGTCACAAAGTCAGAGGACAGCGTGCCGGCAATCTCTGGAGCTTAACGTGCCTAATTACCTCGCCTGTGCCCCAGACAGGAGCCTGCACTATTTATGGCACCGAGAAGTGAGAAAACGTCCCCTACCCTGGGTATCGGGTGACTAACACAGTTCTGCCAAAGTTTGGTTGTGAAACACGAAGCCTCTGAAACCCGATGGTGTTAAGTGCACACCAAATATTCAATCCAGACATGTCGTGCTTGAACTATTCTGGGGCTCATAAACCTTTCATCAGAATCGGAGGTGAAATATTTGGCCTTATTTGTAAGTCCCATATTTCTAAAGACCTCGGGGGCTCATTTGGCCTTCCCAGCAGTGGGTCACAGGTGGGTTTTCAGGGCTCCTGGTTTTAGCGAACTGAAGACGCTAAGCTGGAGACACTTCTGTGATTTTCCACAAACCAGTGCCTCGCTCCCCCTGCCCGCTGCCCACTCCCTAACTATCCCGCCTACAGAAAGCTCCCTAACATACCCCGATGGCACAGAGCCCTCACGATGTCTGACCAGGAATGCTGTGGCTTTTATTTAATAGTAATACGAGGGTACTTAAAAGTTTTCAGCAAGTGCATTTAAACACAAGTTTATTTTGGTGCAGTTTTGAAATCCATGCATAGCGTTTCCGTGATATGCCTTTCCTATAGACCTGCTGAAGACCCTTCATAGGCCTGGATTTCAACATTACTTGTCCCAAAACAAGACCATAAAAAAACTTATTTTATCTATTTTTTAAAAAAGATTTTATTTTGTTGAGAGAGTTATAGAAAGTGAGAGGGAGAGACAGAGAGAGGTCTTCCATCCACTGATTCATTCCCCAAATGGCCACAATGGCCAGAACTGGGCCGACCTGAAGCCAGGAGCCAGGAGCTTCTGCTGGGTCTCCCATGCAGGTACAGGGGCCCAAGCACCTGGGCCATCTTCTACTGCTTTCTCGGGCCATAGCAGAGAGCTGGATTGGGAATGGAGCAGCCAGGATTAGAATTGATACCCATATGGGATGCCGGCACTGCAGGTGGAAGAGGATTGGATTCACCATAGTGCTGGCACCTGTTTTATCTATTTGGCAGGCAGAGTACAAACTTGGAGAGACAGAAAGAGAGAGAGATCTTTCATTTGCTGGTTCACTTCCCAAATGGCTGTAATGACCAGGGCTGGGCCAGGCTGAAGCCAGAAGCCTAGAACTCTATTCAGGTCTCCTGCATGGGTGTCAGGGGCCCAAGCACTTGAGCCATCATCCACTGTGTTCATAAGTGCATTAACAGGGAGCAGGACTAGAATAGGAGCATCTGGGACCTGAACCCTCTGTGCCGCAACTTGAAATCACAGAGAAGCTGTTTTGGATGATTTGTCACACTCCCAGAAGAAAACAGTGTTTGGGTTCCTCTGAGTTATTGTATTGTTAGACCTTTGCATTTTAGATTTCAACTTTCTTGCCATGAGCTTTTCTACCCAAGCAATTTATAATCATTTTTTTACTTTATAATTTTAAAAATAATTTTGATAAGAGTAATCTAGTAAGGGATAAAAAAAGATTCAGAGCAGAAAAGTGTATTCTCCCCATTTCTGACTCCATCAGTTTTCCTTCCCAGAGGGGGAAGAAATGATTTCTTCTGTAACTTTCCACAGATAGTCCACGCACATCCCAACATACATACGTGAAGTGTGCACACATACATACAAGTATATATTGTAAACATACATGTAATTATCCCACCTGTGTGGTTTTCTTGTAGCTTGCTTTTCCCATTTAACAAAAGATCTTGGAGATGGCTTCAATTCAGCATTATTAATATTTATTGATTTTAAAAATTATTTTATTTGTTTGAAAGGCAGAGCGAGATATCCTATCAGTTGGTTCACTCTTCAAGGGCCCATAACCACCAGGATTAGGCCAGGCTACAGTCAGGAGCTAGGAACTCCATCCAGGTCTCCCATGTGGGTGGCAGGAATCCACCCACTTGAGCCATCACCTGCTGCCTCCCCGAGTGTGCAACAGCAGGAACGCCAAGACTCAAGCCCAAGCATTGTGATAGGAGATACGGGATCTCAATCAGTGGCTTACTGCTGCACCCAACGCCTGACCCGCTATTTATCCATTTTAAAATGGCCAATTAAAGCATGTGTTTCCCTTCATTCACGTCTTTGCATGAAACACAGCTTTCCTGGGATCCTGCTCATGCTGCTTCGGCTCGGTCCCTCCCAGCCTCTACGTTGAGATGACCCACAGGGAGCTGCTTCCTAGCCTCCCTCTTCGGTCAGGCCTTTTTACCCAGAGCCAGTGATCCAGATAATTCAGACAGAAAGTCCTTACCCAGGTGATTATTGTAAAAGCAAATATTGGTACTGACAGTGTTACGTGAGACAACCAAGAGGTGACTGTCTGGCTGGCATACAAGTATGCAAAAGAATTATGCTGATGCTACCATTATCTGCCACTTTGATTCACTGTTGGTTTCCAGGCCCGATACTTCACACACATTATATTTTGAATCCCCCCGCATTTCTGGGAGGTGGATATTGTGGAGGAAATTCTGTTCTTCTCACCCTGACTTTACAGGAATTAGGAATGAGGGCTCGGGGCAGGGCACTTCAATAACCGGCCTAAGGGTCTGCAGCTGGTAAGAATTAGTGTGGTCGGGATCCAAATCCAGGCTGAAGCGACCCCGAAGTGCGCACTCTTAACGACTGCCATACGCCTCTACCCACGTGTCTCTGGTTTCGTTGACTTAATGAGTATAAAAGAAACATTTTTGGGACCGAAGTTGTGGCACAGTGGGTTAAGCCACTGCCTGCGATGCCGACATCCCATATGAGTACTGGTTCAAGTCCCAGCTCCTCCGCTTTTGATCGAGCTCCCTACTAATGCACCCAGGAAAGCAGCGGAAGATGGCCCAAGTACGTGGTCCCTGCCACCCACATGGGAAACCCGGATGGAGTTCCAGGCTCCTGGCTTTGGCCTTGCCCAGCCCTGGCTGTTACTGTCATTTTGGAAGTAAGCCAGTGGACAGAAGATCTATTTATTACCTATATATTGCTCTGTTTTTCAAATAAATAATAAATCTTTTAAAACAGGATATACTTTCAAGTGTTTGAAATATGTTGATTTGTATATTAATTTTATAACCATGTGGCTTATTAAATATTTTAACATCACCTCAGCATTCAATTCTGAAGCTTCCTGCTCCACCAAACCTGAGTGACAGTGTAGCTGACTGCCGCCATCACTCTTACCCAAATATGCCTAGTGTTTCCCTGCTTCTTAGTAAGTACAAGCATACTTCAGAAAGTGCATGAAAAAGTGTAAATTATGAAAAAATATGCACGGATTCTAAAAAAGTTTTGCACCCAAATAAGCTTATCTTTTAATTCCATCTATCTACAGTTTTGTGTGTGTGTGTTTTTTTTTTGTTTTTGTTTTTGTTTTTTTTTTTTTTAGTTGTATTTGTTAAAGACAGAATAACACAGAGAGAGAGAAATCTGCTGGTTCATTCCCCCAAAAGCCTCCAACAGCTGGGGCTGGGCTGGGCCAAGGTAGGAGCCGGGAACTCAGTGTGGGTCTCCCAGCAGGTGGGAGTTGTCACCTGCTGCCTCCCAGGGTGCACGTTAGCAGGAAGTTGGATCAGAGGTGGAAGGAGGACTTGATTCAAAGGATTAAGGAGTTCTGAGCGGCTTGCCGCGCCACAGTGCCTGCCCGCAGGAGTTTTCCCAAGTGTCCTTAAACTTTGGCCCTAGAAACGCAGATGCCAAGAAAAGTCCTCCCCTTCGTCAGCTCTGTCTTGCAACAGTCCAGTTCAACCACCGTTTCTAAAGCAATCCCTGGGTCGAGGCTAAAGGGAAAACAGTAATGAGGAGAATGGAAAAGATGGCAAGTCCCACGATGTGCCTGTCTGTGCTTTTGTCTGCTTCAGCCGAGACAGGGGCTCCCTCTGCTATGACCCATCCGCACACCCGTGCGCCCCTCTCTCCTTAGGGGAAAAAACCTTCCTTTCCTTCCTACTGTTCTGATTTGTCTTATATTTGCTGTTTCTCTTCAATCCCCTCCCCACCCCACCCCTGCCCCAACAAGGTGCGCCGCCGACCAGGTCATATCCTCTTCCTGAATTTTTTCCCATCTTCGCCTGGGAGCAGAGCAGAGCCCCGCGTGGTGGCCGGCTCTGCATCTCCATGGAGGGGCTGGCGGTGGCGGAGTGGGCGGCGTGGAGGAAGGAGAAGCGGCTGCTGCTGCTGCCTGCGTGGCGCTGGGAGGTGGACCCTGTGGGAGCGAGGTGGCCTGTGAGAGCCCTGCCCTTCCCTCCTCGCGATGGGAAGCCGTGGCAGAGCCAGATTGCACGACAGCTCGTCGCACCGCCAGGACGGCTTCCTCTAGCAGACTCCTGGGACCGCGGACGCGCCCAGCACCCTCCACCTCAGGGCTTGGTGCTGGTGCGCGGTTTCTTTTGAACCTTGGCACTTGTTGGCACTTGGGGCCTTACCTGGTCAGCAGTGCACCAGTAGCATCCCACAGGCATGACCATCAGACGTGCTCCAGACATTAATTGCCGGATGTGCCCTTGGGGACAAAGCTGCCTTCGGTGGGACCCACTGCTGTAGCCATTCCCTCTGTCTGGCACGTGCGGCTTAGGGAGACCCTTATTTCTACCCCGTCTCTGCCTTTGAGTCTTGGCTCAGATCTCACAGCAGTGAGCTCCAGCCACATCAGTACAGCAACCTGCCCCTCTCAGAACTCCCTGCTTCCAGTACTCTTCTCTACTTTTTGTTTTTCACGACTGTCCACTATTCCATGGCATATATTCATTTTTAGGTGTTTACATTCGTCTGCCCACACTAGAATACAAGCTCCTTGAGGAAGTAACTTTGTTTCCTGATACTTTTTAAAATGCACTAAATGCATTTATTTTTAAAATGTGTATATCTGAGAAGCCCGTGCGTGTGCAAGCGCACACACACACACACACACACAGTCTACGCATTCACTCCCCAAATGTGTGCGAGGGTCAGGGTTAATGCCAGGAGCCAGGAACTCAATCCAGGCCTCCCACGTGGGTGGCAGTCATCCTATCTCTTGAGCCAGCACTGCTGGCCCGAGGGTCTGTGTTAGCAGGAAGCTGGAGCCAGACATGGAACTCTGACGTGGGACACGGGAGCTCAGCCAGTCTTCATCACTAAGCTGGATGCTCTGCCCTCTTGACACTTTGTAAGCCCTGAGAGCATTTCCTCACACATGATCAAAAGATCATAAAAATCCACGTGCGAAACACACAGAGTTAAACGTTTAGCTATCGCTCTGTCTTTTGTCCTCCCAGCTCTCCATCCCCAAATCAAGTCACAGGTGCATCCTTACAGAGTAGCTTTATAAAAAAATCAAGCAGGCCGGCACCGCAGCTCACTTGGCTAATCCTCCGCCTACGGCACCGGCACACCAGGTTCTAGTCCTGGTCGGGGCGCCGGATTCTGTCCCGGTTGCCCCTCTTCCAGGCCAGCTCTCTGCTGTGGCCCAGAAAGGCAGTGGAGGATGGCCCAAGTGCTTGGGCCCTGCACCCGCGTGGGAGACCAGGAGGAAGCACCTGGCTCTTGGCTTCAGATCGGCGCAGTGCGCCGGCTGTAGCGGCCATTGAGGAGTGAACCAACGGAAGGAAGACCTTTCTCTCACTGTCTAACTCTGCTTGTCAAAAAAAAAAAAAAAAAAAAAAAAAAGACAGAGAGAAAAATCAAGCAAATAGGAATGTATGTTTCTCGGCCAAACTTTTTTTTATACTATTTTTTCTTTAAGATTCATTTATTTATTTGAGAGACAGAGTTACAGACCCCCCCCCCCCCCCCCACACACACACAGAGACAGTGAGAGAGTCTTCCATCCATTGGTTTACTCCCAAAATGGCTGCAACGGCCTGAGCTAGGCAGATTGGGAACCAGGAGCCAGGAGCTTCTCACAGTTCTCTACGTGGGTGCAAGGGCCCAAGGACTTGGGCCGTCTTCTGCTGCTTTCCCAGGCAAAAGCAGAGAGCTGTTTCAGGAGAGGAGCAGCCAGGACACGAACTGGTGCCCATATGGGATGTCGGTGCTGCAGGCAGAGGCTTAGCCTACTGAGCCACAGCGCTGGCCCCTCCAAACTTTCATTTTAAACCCAAAGTAGGAGTACTTGTGTCCCGGTCTGGCATCTTTCCTTCTTCACCAAAGCTTATATGTGCATTGTGATGATTTTTCTATCTGGGAAGAGTTTTGCTTTCCTGTTTGCACTTTTCCTGTCTGTGGTTGAACCTTGGAGACCTGCAAGTAAATCGCCTGACTCCCCTGTCCATACTTCCTTCTGCAGTACTGTAGCTCACAGAGAAAACTTGATTTGCTGTTGAACTTGAGTTTAGATTTCAGCTAGACCTCCGTGGGCTCCAGGCCAGTCAGCTGGTCTGCCTGTCCTGCTTCCTGCATGAGAGGCCTTTGTCCACTCAAGTCCATGTGTCAGTTCCTGATGTGGGGCTGTGTGACAGGCCTTTTTTTCTTTGCTTTTTAAAAAATATTTTATTTATTTATTTCGAGAGGTAGAGTTATAGACAGAGAGAAAGGTTTTTCATCTGCTGGTTCACTCCCCTAATGGCCACAGTGGCTGGAGCTAGGCCAATCTGAAGCCAGGAGCTTCTTCTAAGTACAGGGGCCCAAGCACTTGGGCCATCTTCCACTGCTTTCCCAGGCCATAGCAGAGAGCTGGATCGGAAGAGGAGCAGCCGGGACTCTAACCGGCACCCACATGGGATGCTGGCGCCACAGGCAGAGGCTTTAGCCCACTATGCCACAGCACCAGCCCCAACTGTTTTTTGTTATAAGCCAAACTGGCTCCCTCTAGGACAGGGCTGAGTTTGGGTGCTTACTGGAAATCAGCCAGTCTGTGAGTGTGGAGAGATCCCCGTGGATACAAACAGGACGAATCTGGACCTTTTTTTATTTATTGCTTTTACTTATTTGAAAGGCAGAGAGAGAGAGAGAGAGAGAGAGAGAGAGAGAGAGAGAGAGATCTTCCATCTGCTGGTTCACTCCCCAAATGGCCACAATAGCTAGATCTGAGGCAAGCTGGAGCTCTATCCTGGGGTCCCACGTGGGTGTTAGGGTCCCAAGTACTTGGGCCATCTGCTGCTGCCTTCCCAGGCTCGTTAGCAGGGAGCTGGATGGGAAGTGAATCAGCCAGGGTTTGAACAGGAGCCCATACAAGATGCCGTATTTGTAGGCAGCAGCTTAAACTGCTGTGCCAAGACGCCAGCCCCTGCCTTGGGCCTTTGGACTAGAATCCCCTGGGGCCATTCCTGGTAGCACTCTAGCAGTGGGAAGACACAGGAAGGAGAAGAGTCTCACGCAGCCGCCACTGCACTGGGGTGACGTGGATGTTCACTGAGGAATGATTCTTCTGGATTTCCGTCCACAGGGAGAACGGCTCCCTCTGCCCAGTTTTGCAGGTGGCAGGCAAGCAGTGGTCCTGAAAGGCGGAGGCTGGGAGGCCAGAGCGACTGCTGGTGGCTTTAGGAGTTCAAGTGTACAAAAGACCCAAGGAGAATTCGCTGGCCGTGGGCCACTGGTGTGACAGCGTGGTGGACCCTCTGTCTCGTGGAAGCACGTGAACAATGTGTGTTTTGAAATTAAACACTTAGTGATTATGACTTTAGAGTTCTGAAAACATTTAGCTCTGAATTTATCAGGCTCCATTGTATGACAGTTCATGCTTGTCCCAGTGGCTGGATTTTTTTAAAGACCTAAAAGATAAAATACAAACGAAACTTTGAAATTGTAAGCAAAGAATTAGAATGACAGATCACCACTACCGGTTAAAAGAAGTTATTATCTGGGGTGTACCTACAAAAGACCCTGCCCCCCCATTTGGGAGGGACACGTTCCGGTCACGGTGATTAAACCTTGCTTTTCTCTCCTGAGTTCCAGAAAGGCTAGCTAGAAGTTGCAGCAAGAACAGCTGGTTCATGCATCTTTCAAATGGGGAGAACTGGTGCCCGTATCACGGATGAACCCTCGAGATGCTGCTTTGGGAACCATGAACACATCCTTTCGCAGACAGGCCATCTAATCAGCACTCGCAGAAAGGCAGAGGGGAAGGATTAGCAATAATAGTCTGTGTTTATTTTTGTCTGGGACCTATGGAAATGCAGCTTTCTGACTTGATTCACGCTCTCACAGTTAAAATATGTGCTGTGCAGTGCAGTACTCGGTGCCTGGACTGGGCCTGACTCCCCGGATTTCACAAGGTGGGCAGCAGGCTGGGGGTCCACCAGTGGCACACCAGGAGTAGGGGACTCAGTTTGGGTCTCCCAACCAGGTGGCAGGGGCCCAAGTACTTGAGCGGCCGTCCCCTGCTGCCTCCCAGGGTGTGTGTCACCAGGTCAGAAGCAGAGGAGCCAGGACTTGAGCTGGGTGTCCTAAGCCACAGCTTATCACTTGGTGAATACCCACCTGCTTTTTTTTGCAAATTGATCTCTGATCTTTGATTTGTAATATGTTTTTTGAAAGGACTCTGGATCCTTTTTCTAAAAAGCAGATTTTTGTGTGTGTGTGTTTTTTTTTTGTTTGTTTTGTTTTTAAGATTTACTTAGGGGCCAGTGCTGTGGCGCAGTGGGTTAACGCCCTGGCCTGAAGTGCTGCCATCCCATATGGGCACTGGTTCTAGTCCCGGCTGCTCCTCTTCCGATCCAGCTCTCTGCTATGGCATGGGAAAGTCAGAATTACACAGAGAGAGAAGGAGAGGCAGAGAGAGAGAGAGAGAGAGAGAGAGAGAGAGAGAGAGAGAGAGGTCTTCTATCCACTGGTTCACTCCCCAATCGGCCACAGTGGTCGGAGCTGTGCCGATCCGAAGCCAGGAGCCAGGAGCCTCCTCCAGGTCTCCCACGTGGGTGCAGGGGCCCAAAGGCTTGGGCCATCCTCCACTCCCTTCCCAGGCCATAGCAGAGAGCTGGATTGGAAACAGAGCAGCCGGGACTTGAACCAGTGCCCATATGGGATGGGATGCCGGCACTGCAGGCAGCAGCTTTACCCACTACGCCCCAGCGCTGGCCCTTGGAAATTTTCAATCTGTTTTTCATGTCTCTTCACTTTCATATTGTCCATTTTTAGGTCTTTGTCTTACGTTTTGAGTGATTTCTTATGGTTATATTTTAATTCTCTAATTCCCCTTTTAACATTGTTTAATTTATTGTTTAATCTATTATTGAGTTTTAACTTCTGTGAGAGTACTTGTTTATTTCTGGTTTTTCTATTTTTTTAACCAAAATCATCTTTTATTTTTAAATTTAATTTAGTTTATTTTAAAGGCAGAGTGAGAGAGAGAAAGAGAAAGATATCTTTTATCTGCTGATTCGCTCTCCAAATGGCTGCAACAGTCAGGGCTACGCCAGCCCAAAGCCAGGAGCCTGGAACTTCATCCAGGTTCCCACGTGGGTACAGGGGTCCAAAACTTTGGCTATCTTCTGCTGCTTTCCCAGGCATATTGGCAGGAAACTGAATCAGAAGTGGAGCAGCCAGGACTCAAACCTGCTACACCACAATGTTGGCCCCTCATCCTCTTCTTGTGTCCTTGTTTTATGAACTTTATTTCTTCATCTCTTTGAGCATTTTAAACACATAATTTAAATATTCTTCAGATTAATTTGCAACATAGGCTTGCTCCCTGGCTGGAGGAAGGGGAGTGTGGCAGTGAAGAAGGGGTCTGGAGTCAGACAGCTTGAGTTCAAGTTCTGAGCTTATCACCCAGCAGCTATGAGATTGCATGAAAGAGCCCACCGTTCCACACGGGAAGTGGAAGTGATAACGAAACCCACTTGCTGGCTCACTGATGTTAGCTGTGGCTAGCTACGATTTCTAGTTACGGATCAAGGAGAGGGGAAAATTTTTTGGTACCAAATCTTCCAGCCTAAAGTCCTACAGGGAGACCTATGAAATGCCCTCCAGTGGTCACCTTCAGGCAGGTGTCAGGAGTGAGAAACAGGGACACTTATACCATGGCCATCTCCCTGCCAGCTTCTTGCAGCCTCTCCATCAGTGGGAATCAATCCATCAAGGGGTCTGTCTCCATGAGGACTACTGCTGTCTGCTTAAGAACAGGAAGAGGTGTTCTTTCCAGATTTTCTTTTTTAAGATTTATTTATTTATTTGAAAGTCAGAGTTACACACACACACACACAATCTTCCATCTGCTTGTTCATTCCCCAAATGGCTGCAATGGCCGCACTGAGCCAATCCAAAGCCAGGAGTCAGGAGCTTCTTCCAGGTCTCCCACATGGGTCCAGGAGCCCATGGACTTAGGTCATCTGCTGCTGCCTTACCAGGAGCATTAGTAGGGAGCTGGATTGTAAGAGGAGCAACTGGGTCTTGAACCACCGCCCATGAGACGCTGGCATTGCAGGCTGTGGCTTTACCTGCTATACCACAGGTCTAGCCCCTTATTTCCAGATTTTAAGATGAGTGCTAAATGAATACCATAATCATTTCAGCATAACTTCTAAAGATTATTGAACTGAAAACTATGGGGTAGAAATAAAATTAATTACTTTGTGCCTTATTGTAAATAATAATTTTCATATTTATCTTACTATTTGAGCCTTAATATTTTTGTTTATCTGGATTTGATCTTATTATTAATGTAAATTTTAAAGTGACTTTGTTTTGAGAGAATCTAAAATTAGATTCATTTTTTTCCCCTTCTATTTTACTTCTCTGAGTTCCCTCCTCCATTGCAACTTTCCCCTAAGCATCTTTGAATCATGTTTGTCAGTCATAGGACAGTTTAGCCAGTTCCCTCCAAGCCCCCAAATATAGAAAGAAAGAAAGCAAACAGTGGTTTTACGCAGCATTAACAGCTGTTTCACACACTGGTAAAACACAGTCCTGTACTAAGCTCGTTGAGTCTTGTCTTAGTCACCTGCTCTCTGGTCTGCACCCTGAGCTGTCCTGCATTCCAGGTGACCGTGGCTGATCGAGCTAAGCTCCTTATAAAGTTAAACTGCAGATACGAGAGCCCTCCCTCCTACTCAACTGGTTACAGATAGGAGGGATCAACCAGGGCACCATCTTTCTGTGGTGGAGTCTAGGAACTAGGCAAGCCCTTGAATGCAATGCTGCCACCGAGAAGGCTCCTCGGCCACCAGGGAACTTTGTCCCAACCACCCTCACCATCCCTGGCATGCAGAAAGCAAAGGTCTGACAACTCAAACGCCCAACTCCTAAGGCTTTGCAAGGATCTGTGGAAATACTGCTCTTTAAGATTTTTAATGCGTCATAACCCTGACTATAATCATAAATAAGGCTTACTTCCTGTCTAATGGGGCTAACATCATGTATGATAGCACTTTATCTGAGGAGGCATAAAAATAGAGCAAGAAATCATTACCAGGAATGCAAAGCAAATTTGAAAAATCAGCAAAGTTTAAAATGCAATGTTCCTAGTTGAGTGCACGTGCTGCTTGCTTAATGATACTGTAACGTATGACTCTAACGAGATCCAGAGCTGCTGGAGCAGCAGAGAGAGTCGCTGTCTCAACTCCTTACGATCACGGCAAGGTCCTGCGCGTCTCCTCTGCGTATGCCTGAGCATGTCTGTGCCTCAGGAAACTTGCTTCTTGCAACCTGTTGGGCCTTGCTGCCTTTGTGGGCCCAGCATTGATTCCCATGGCTTTTGGTAGCAGACCTGGCTTCTCCTTGGGAGATTCCCTCTCGTGTTGCAGGAGTGTGTGGGTGTGTGTGTATTTTTTGGAGTGGGGCGTGGTCTGCCGTGCCATCTGCTAGGTTAGGGGCTGGTCACATGACCCAAACCTGGCCCTGTTCTCTCTTGGGAATCTGACCCTTGAGAACTGTAAGACAAAGGTGGTAACTGCCGACTCCTCCAGACAGAGGCACTCCGAAGAGAGATCCTTAGGCCCTAGGTCTTTCAGCCTTTCCAGATTTTTCCATCAAGTTCCCTTACCTCCTTCAGTTCATTTCTGTTGCTTGCAACAAAACCCCGCCCTGACTCATAGATACAGGCTCCCAGACACTGTCCCTTCTTCTAGAAAGGCAGGCTGGCACTCCCCCACCTACCCTGCTCCAGAGGGAGGGGTGCCCTACACTGTCTCAGAGCACAGGTTCTCTAGAAAAGCCAACTTATTTATTTATTTATTTTCATTTTATTTGAAAAGTAGTAGGAGACACACACACACACACACACACATACACAGACACATGCACACATCTTCCATCTGCTGGTTCACTCCCCAAATGCCTACAACAGCCAGAGCTGGCCAAAACCTGGAGTCTGGAAGATCATCCAGTTCTCCCATGTGGGTGGCAGGGGCCCAACTACTTGAAGGATAACCTGCTGCCCCCGCAGCGTGCACGTTAGCAGGAAGCCAGATCGGAAGTGGAAGAGCCGGGACTTGAACCAGGGACTCCAGGTTAGGATACGGGCATCCCGAGCAGCAGCTCAATCACTGTGCCAAATGCCTGCCTTTCAGAGCCGGGCTCCCGAAGGGAAAGACCCGTCATAAAAAAAGGTGGCGTCTGTCCTCTGACAGCTTCACATCATTTGAAGGTGTGCTTCCAGTTTCAATTGTGGTGCATTTTCCTGCTTCGAAGGTGGCGGTGGGGCTGAGGAAGATCGTCCACGCTCTGGGGCCAGCTGCTCATGTGCTCATCCTGGCTTTGTGATTTAACCAAACTCAGTAACACCCACTTTTAGGGTAGTTGCAAACATTAAATAATTCATAGAAAGCACTTAATACAGGCCCTGGTTCACTTCCTCAACAACATGGGCCTATCGTGACCATGGGCTTAAATAGCACTTCTCTGGATTTCCTCCCATTTGACTGAAATGCATGTCTTTGGCTCATAGGTCAAGTGAACGTGCTGTCCCTTAGATACAAAGATGCGACATGACCTGGATGAACTGGACCTGTGTTTAGTTATTGAGCAAATAGTGACTGTAAGAGCCACAAGCCCGGGGATGTTCAGATGAGTCTTGAGATAGAGCGCCCTGTATTTAATTAATATCTGTTATAGTAATAGATAATAATCTTTGATATCTCCTTATCTATCACTTTTTTTTTAAGATTTATTTGTTTATTTGAAAGGCAGAGCCACAGAGAAGCAGAGCCACAGAGAAGCAGAGGCAGAGAGAGAGAGAGAGAGAGAGAGAGAGAGAGAGAAAGTCTTCCATCTGCTGGTTCAATCCCCAAATGGCTGGAACAGCTGGAACTGGGCAAATCTGAAGCCAGGAGCAAGGAGCCTCTTCTGGGTCTTCCATGCAGGTGCAGTGGCCCAAGGACCTGGGCCATCTTCTGCTTTCCCAGGCCATAGCAGAGAGCTGGATCGGAAGTGGAGCAGCTGGGACTGGGATCAGCGTCCATATGGGATGCAGGCACTGTAGGTGGCAGCTTTACCCACTACCCCACAGCGCCGGCCCCAGCACCACCGCTCTCTTGTTCTCTGTTTTTACTCTCTCTCTCCTATGTGGATCTAGAACTATTCTGTTGCCTCAGCTTCCACCAGTCTTTCTCACTGCCTTGCCCGTTTGAGGCCTATCCTGTCCATTCTCCCAGACTACGGGGATTCTTTCTGTATCTCGTTCCGTCTGGGCTATGTTACAAGCCATTTCAGGGATGATTAAGCGCCAAACTTTCAGTGATCTATTATTACTCCAAGGTGATTATCCACATACAATATTTTTTAAAAAGATTTATTTTATTTATTTGAAATATAGAGTATCAGAGAAAATGACCTCATGGCCACAAAAGTCGGGGCTGGGTCACACGAAAGCCAGGAGCCAGGAAGTCTATCCTGGTCTTTCACATGGGTGGCAGGGGCCCAGGCACTTTGAGCCATCTTCTGCTGCTTTCCCATGTGCATTAGCAGGGAGCTGGATAGGAAGTGGAAGAGCTGGGACTCTGAATCAGTGCTCCCGCATAGAACGCCAGAGTTGTTGCAGCTGGCAGCTTAACCCACTGTGCCACAGCACTGACCAGTGAGTAAGTAGATCTTTCTGAAGTCTCTCATGTGTTTCCAGGTAAGCTTTTTTTTTTTTTTTTTTTTTTGAAACTGTGAGTAAGGGAGTGCCATAATCAACTAACACTTGGGTTATTTTCTTTTAACATTTTTATTTATTTACTTGAAAGTCGCATGCACACATACACACAACCTGCTGGTTCACTCCCTAAGTACTTGCAACAGCTGGTGCTGGGCCAGGTTGAAGCCAGGAGCTGGGAACTCATTCTGGGTCTCCCATGTGTGTGGCAGGACCCTAAGTATTTGAGCCATCTTCTGCTGCCTCTCATGGTGCACATTAGCAGGTAGCTGGACTCGAGAGTGGAGCCAAGACTCAAGCCCTGGCAATTTGATGTGGTATGTGGACATCCCGTGGTGTCTTAACCACTCTGCAAAATACTCACCCAGGTATTGTCAGTTCTTACTTCCATAAGTGCTCCTTCAAAGCCATCATCACATATAACCTCTTCTCCCATTTTGGGCTGATGTAACAGGATAGAGTTCTAGAATTAGATTGGTTAGGCCAGAATATTAAACATTTGTAAAGTTAATGATACACATTATTGCCTTGCTTTCCACATGGATAGTATCAACTTACCATGCAACTAGCAAGGCATGAAAATACAAATTTTAGGGGCCAGCACTGTGGCATAGCAGGCCGGGCCACCACCTGTGATGCTGACATCCCATGTGGGTGCCGGTTTGAGTCCCAGCTGCTCTGCTTCTGAGCCCGCTCCCCACTGAAGCTCCTGGGCATGCAGTGGAAGATGGCCCAAATCCGTGGGTCCCTGCCACCCATGTGGAAGTCCCTAATGAAGCTTCTGGCTCCTGGCTTCAGCCTGGCCCAGGGAGCACTGGCTCTTGTGGCCATCTAGTGAGCAAACCAGCAGATGAAAGATCTCTCTCGCTCTGTAACTCTGACTTTCAAAATAAATAACTAAATAAAAAATACAAATTTTGCTGCATCTTTTTTTTTGTTCTTTTTTAAAAAAGATTTATTTATGTATTTGAAAGTCAGAGTTACCCACAGAGAGAAGAGAGGCAGAGAGAGAAATCTTCCATCTGTTGGTTCACTCCCCAGTTGGCTGCAATGGCTGGAGCTGGGCAGATCCGAAGCCAGGGGCCAGGAGCCTCCTCCAGGTCTCCTACGTGGGTGCAGGGGCCCAGGGACTTGGGCTACCCTGTACTGTTTTCCCAGGCCACAGCAGAGAGCTGGACCAGAAGTGGAGCAGCCGGGACACGAACCGGCGCCTATATGGGATGCTGGCACCGCAAATGGTGGCCTCACCCGCCACGCCACAGCACTGGCCCATTTGTGCTGCATCCTTAATGCATTGAATGTTATAATGCAATCAAAATTCATTTACAGATTTAATTACATCATAACTTCTGGAATTATCTTGTAGTGCATGTTAAATTCTGATGTGCTATGAGAATCTCTATAGCATTTGGAAAAAATACAAAATATCTTATTTATTATGTTAAGAATTCTAAAGCATGTTTTTGTGTAGGCAAAGCAAAAAATTACGGTTTACATCTAGGGAGACAAAAAACTCTCTGGTTGGCTCCTAAGGAACATAAGTACCGCTTAATAGATCTTCTTTCCTTTAAAACCGCTCAGCAAACCTACATTTTGCTTCTTCCTAAATCATTGTCTCTAAAGGAATTTGCACAATGCAAATTTTGGTGTACCTAAGAGACAGCTATGTGCATAGAATAGTGATTGGCCCCTTATGACATCAGAGGAAAATGAAGATCTTTGCTAATGAGGTACTTTGTAATAAGGAAGCGTAATGATTTCTATTATGCAATCCAGTATGAGCATTTCTTTCATTATAAACTGCAATTCTTCTTTGTTACGTGAGAGCAAGAACTCATTTTATTTTCAAATCAATAGTTGGTGTGCTGAGCGAATAGATGTGAAGTGTTAATAGAGTATAAAATAGCAAGCAAGGCTGTTTGAAGTCGGTGGTATCTTTCTAAGCAGACTGCACGGCTCCGGCCAGGTTGCGTGGACCACAGCAGCCTGCTACTCTGGAATTTTCTGGAGTGTGGAGAGCTTCCTGGTTGGAGCGACTGTCCTAAAAAAAAAATCACAATGGGACTGTGGGTAATGCTTTCATCTCTTAGGCCTGTCTCGTAAAATTGGTATGGTTCTGAAATGTGTTGTCTCTAGGGGTGTAACGTGTATTTGCTTTTTGCTGGGCGGGCTGAGCTAATAATGATCCTAATCAATAAGAGAGGCTTTCAACAGGAGAGTTTTATGATGGCGGCTTTGAGGGTCTTTAGAAACGAGATGAACTCAGTGAAGTTTTATAGGTGATTCACCAGATATACTTCATGAAATCTACTCTACATGATTACCAGAGAAGTGCAGAATTCATTTTCATCTGCAACCACTGGAAAGCTCCAAAGATCACAGGTGGTGGCACACAGGTTAAGCCAGCATCTGCAGTGCCGGCACCCCATCTGGGTGCCAGTTCTAGTCCTGGCTGCTCCACTTCTGATCCCGCTCCCTGCCGATGCTCCAGGGAAAGCAGCAGAAGATGGCCCAAATGCTTGGGCACTGCACCCATGTGGGAGACTTGCAAGAGACTCCTGGCTCCTGGCTTCAGCCTGGCTCAGCCCTGGCCATTGCAGCCACCTGGGAGTGGGCCAGTGGTTAGAAGCTTTTTCTCTCTGTCTTTCCCTCTCTCTCTGTAATTCTTTTAAATATGTAAATAAATCTTTTTTTAAAAAAAGAAAACTGGCAAAAGGGAAGCAAATCTCCAGTGTTAGTATTCTTGCAGTGGAAGAAGTGCTTGGGCTCCTGCATGGGAGATCTGGAAGAAGCTTCTGGATCCTGGCTTTGGATTAGCCCAGCTCCAGCCATTGTAGCCATCTGGGGAGTGAACCAGTGGATGGAAGATTCTCTCTCTCTCTCTCTGTCTCTTTCTCTCTATCTAAAACTCTGCCTTCTGCCTTTTAAATACATACATAAATCTTTAAAACAAATGGACAAACAAACCAAAAAAACAGCAGAGATCACAGGAGAGTGCTGGCCCACACAGTCCGCTCCTTGCTCCCTGCACCTCCGCTCTCACAGGGACACAGATTTTTGAAACCCAGCTTTATTTCTCTTATTTACCTGTTTTTCTTCTAAACTGCCCCCCCCAACATACCTACCCCTATCCAGCTGTCCCCTGTAGCATGACACTAGTTTTGATAGTGTCTTTTTTAAAAAAGATATTTTATTTATTTGAAAGATAGAGTTACAGAGAGGTAGAGACAGAGAGAGAGGGGGGTCTTCCCTCCGCTGGGTCACCCCCTAGTGGAGCTGAGCTGATCCGAAGCCAGGAGCTTCTTCCAGTATCCCACGTGAGTGCAGGGGCCCAAGGACTTGTACCATTTTCTGCTGCTTTGCTATGCACATTAGCAGGGAGCTGGATCGAAGTGGAGTAGCCAGGACTTGAACCAGCACCCACATGGTTTTAATTCACCACATAACAACATGGGCCTCGAAACCAGAGTTCTCAATGCCCAAGAAAGTCACCATGTGGCTCTGACCTCAGCTCAGGGCTAGGGCCATTGATGTGCCCAGACAGGAGCCTGCACAGCAAACCACAGGCCCCACTCTCCTGCAGGGTTTGGAGCTAAGTCGTTTCTGTGGCTCAGCTGTGAGTGGCCACTCATAACCAGTCTAGCTGACCTGCAGGCTCTTGGGGTTGGCCCAGCTCCTTGGGTCCTGAGACTCCCTGTGCAAGCTGTTTTCTCTGTCTGGGACGATTTCCAGCCCAGTCTTTACCTGCTTTACCAAAGACTCTTTACGAGTCTTTGCTCGGCTTTTGGGTCTTAGCTTAAATACGGCTTCCTTTGACAAGTCTTCCTAACAACCTCCCTCCGCACCACAGGTCACACTTGGAGTCTTTGGTGTGCTCTCTTGGGGCGCCATAGTTGGCCCCACAGTCTGCTGCTCTGCGGTTAGTTATATGATGCTTGTGAATAGTTTGATAAATACTTGTTGGCTGTCCGGATGAGTGGATAAATGTTTGTATGCCCAGTCAAATCCTGTGTCCACGGGCCCGGGCAAGGCTCTGGGTGTCACTGGATCCCGCACACCCCTCCCTTGCTTTCCTTGCCCACATGATGGGATTCTGACTTGATCATTGTTCTATGACTTGCTTGGGCATCTTGAATAGCACCCCAGGTTTCCTAGGATTGGGGTTCACCTTGTCACGTAGTTCCCCGACCTGGGCCAGGCAGCCCCATCTGAAGTTACCTGGTTTCCTTAGGCATCACAGGGTCAGAGCGTCTACAAGCACCGTCCTATCTGGCCCTGGGGCGTTCGGTTCCCTTCTGAGCTCTTTTAGAGACTGGCCTGCAGCTGCTGGGGTCCCGGGACTTCCATGCTGCGGGGTCTCAGATGGTGCTTCCCCTCCATGCTTCATGTGTCTCTCACCGTTGCCCATCCTAGGACAACACTAAGTTACAGAAAGCCCCAGGCAAAATGGGAGAGGCTTGTATATTTAGCCATCTTCAGCCGTCAACACCAACCGATTTTCTTCTCTGAATTCCTGTAATTCAGGTGATGCTGGCAAAAGAGGAGACACGTGAACAACACATTTTATTTCATTCCTTTATTTTTTTTTTAAACTTTGGACTAGCATGTAATATTTGTAAGTTTTCATGGAGTACAGTGAAATATTTCAACATGCAACATAGTGTAAACTGATCATAGCAGGCAATTAGCCTATTTTCTTATTACTTCTATGTGCTTAGAGCCTACCAGCTTCTCCAGCTCTCTGAACAGAACATCATACATCACTGTGAACTATAGCCATCCCACTGTGCTGTGAAGATCAATATGTTTTATTTCTCCTTCCAAAGCAATGTGTATTCATTGTTGAAAATTTACAACATAAAAACAAGCAAAAGAATACGTAAAAATCATCCAATGAATGTTTTTCTTTTTGCTGATCTGTATCTTCAAATTTTCAACACTGAAAATTTTCTTTTTTTATAATAAAAGGTTATTTTTAATTTTTAAAAAGTTCAGAGAGATATGCTTCTAATGCTAATTGTGTCTTTTTTTTTTCTGGATGGCAGGATTATGGATAATTTTAAATTTCTTCTCAGGGCTCTTCATGCCCTGTTTTCGTATATTGACAATTACTTTATCGTTGTAATTGGAAAACAGTATTGTAACAAATGTTATTAAAAATTGGGGCTGGCATTGTGGCATAGCTGCTAAAGCCATGGCCTGTGGTGCCAGCATGCCATATGGGTGCTGGTTCAAGTCCTGGTTACTCCTCTTGCAATCCAGCTCTCTGCTATGGCCTGGGAAAGCAGCAGAAGATGGCCCAAGTCCTTGGGCCCCTGCACGCACGTGGGAGATCTGAAAGAAGCTTCTGGCTCCTGGCTTTGGATTGGCCCAGCTCTGGCCATTGCAGCCATTTGGGGAGTGAACCAGTGAATGGAAGACCTCTCCATCTCTGTAACTGCCCTTCAAATAAATAAATAAATCTTTTAAAAATTAATACTACCACTTAGGAAATACTACTAATATTTTGGTGTATATGCTTAAATAATTTTTCCTGTATATGGACAGAATTTGAAAAAACATTCATGCTGTTTTGTAACCTTGTTTTTAATCTTAGCCTCAAAACTTCAGCATCTTTCTACATCATTTGCCTATGTGGTAATTTTAAATGACAAGCTAGTACTCTACTATACCCTATAATAATTTATTTATTTATTTATTTATTTATTTTTTGACAGGCAGAGTGGATAGTGAGAGAGAGAGACAGAGAGAAAGGTCTTCCTTTTGCCGTTGGTTCACCCTCCAATGGCCGCCACAGCTGGCGCGCTGCGGCCTGCGCACCGCGCTGATCCGATGGCAGGAGCCAGGAGCCAGGTGCTTTTCCTGGTCTCCCATGGGGTGCAGGGCCCAAGCACTTGGGCCATCCTCCACTGCACTCCCTGGCCACAGCAGAGAGCTGGCCTGGAAGAGGGGCAACCGGGACAGAATCCGGCGCCCCGACCAGGACTAGAACCCGGTGTGCCGGCGCCGCTAGGTGGAGGATTAGCCTAGTGAGCCGCGGCGCCGGCCGTAATTAATTAAGACAAGTTCCTACTGTTGGGCAATTATGTTGTGTGATATGATCATCACAATTAATAATACTAACAACTATTTCCTTTGAGAAAATGACCAAAATTGCTTGGTGATTTGTTTCATGTTTGTGCGCTCATTGCTATGGGTTGGTGTTTGTACCTCTTCCGATATTCCAATTGGAACATAATTCTCAGTGCAACGGAATTAAGAGGAATTGACAGAATCGAGGCCTTCAGGAAGGGAGTAAATCAGGAAGGGGAGCCCTCATGAGTAGAATTAGTGCTCCTACAAAAGACTGGCAGGAACTGGCGAGACCTGTTCTGCCCTTCCCTCCCTGCCGCCAGGGAAGGACCCAACTTTCTCCCTGAGAAAGGACTTGGTGCTCAAGGCACCACCCTGGAGGCAGAGGCCAAGAACCTGTTAGGGGCTTGACCTTGGATTCCCAGCTTCCAGACCTGTGAGAAATAAATGTCTACTTCTGAAGAACTCCCAGGCTCAGTTTGTTTGTAATAGTAACGTGAACAGTAATGTTTTAATTTATTTTTGAAGAGGGAAAGAGAGAGCTATCCTCACAGGTCCACTCCCCAAATGCCTGCAGCAGCCAAGACTGGGAACCGGGAGCACAGCCCAGGTATTCCCCACGCGTGGCAGGGGACTCAGTTGCTTCCTCCCAAGATCTGCACTAGCAGGAACCTGCAGTCAGGAACCACAGCTCAGAATGTCCAGGTACCTGGACACGGGACAGGGGTGCCTTCACCAGCATTTTAATCACTAGGCTAAAAGCATGTCCCGACAGCCACTTCTAAGTCTTTATATGGGAGGAATGAAGTATGGGGTGTTGGTGGTGGTCACTACAGCAGGGACCTGAAAGCGACAGGAGGCAGGGGATGGTTATGAAGAACTGCACTGGGTAACAGGTATGGCAGATGAAGATGTGGTAGTTATCTTCCTGCTGCGGATTTCTGTATCCATCACCTAAAATCCAAAGTTCGCTCTGAGCTTTGGCTCTAAGCCCCAGCGCTTCACTTGTGTTGCTGGTCTGGGCTCAGCCTCCTGGCTGTTTTCATTGTTGCTGACGGCTGCCGTGTAATTTGTGCCGGTTGTGTTCTGTGTATTATAGGGGACCCCACTCATTGAGGTTGGAGAGTTGTGCAGTGCACAGCCTGCCCAACTGTTTGTAGTGGCTTTGCTCCTGCCACTCTCTCCTGTGATCCTGCTCTTCGTCATTTAGGAGAGCCTTTGATTCTCAATCTTGTGTCCAGACCCCAAATTGGTTTTTCACATGAATCCCCCAAGCTATTCCTATTTACTGGAGAAGGTTGGTGCTGTTAAGGCTGCAATAGAGGGGATTTATGTTCTGGATTTTCTGCAAGTGTTTTTTTGTTTTGTTTTGTTTTGTTTTTCTTTTCAATTTGGTGTGGGGAGCTGGCAGAATCAGAAGCATTAACTATACTGATCTCAGAATACATTAAAGATAGGGAAAAAAAATCCAGCTATCTGGTGTACAATCCAACCATCCCAAATACTATAACTTTATGTTCATTCATAATATTTTCCTCTTACATCTGAGCATAATAGTAAAAGCAGGAGGGACTCACCAAAGATAAAAGTGACCATTTTGCCTGCAGAAGAGGAGATGTTTAAAAGCACTGTATTCCTTGTGGCTCTCTCTGTTCTAAGTGTTTGCCATCAGTGCATCAGTGACTTGAATTTAAGGGCGCACAGTCTCTAGTGGTCAGCTGAGGGAGGAGGTGTTGTCGGACACAGAAAATCCCCTCGGTTCAAGCTTTTGGATTTTTTTCTTTTTGGAAGTGATGCACGTGTCAACAGCTAAGGAGAGGGGTACATTAGGGGGCTTCAAAAATTTATGGAAAGGGATGGGCACTTGGCCTCGCAGGTAAGATACCTATGTCCCATATCCGAGTGCCTTGGGTTTGAGTCCCGGATCTGTGTCTGATTTCAGCTTCCCGCTGGGAGCAGCAGGTGATGGCTTGAGTACCTGGATTCTTGTCATCCCCGTGGGACACCTGGATTGTGTACCTGGCTTCTGGTTCTGGCCCTTGTCCAACCTTGGCCATTGTGAGAATTTGGGAAGTGAGCAAGCATGGGGGAAATTCTCATTCTCTCTGTCTCTCAAATAAAAATAAAAATGAAAGTTTTAAAGAAAAAAGATCTTGAAAAAATGAAATTAAAAGATAAGCATATTTTGGTGCACAAAATTTTGAAATCCATTCATAGTTTTTTCATAACTTTTTTAAACAAGAAACTCTGTGTTCTTTCTTCTTTTTTTAAAAGTATGTTTTTTATTTATTTGAAAGATAGAGAGGAAGAGAGACAGAGAACTTCCAACCATTGATTCACTCCCTAAATAACTGCAATGGCTGGGGCTGGGCCAGGCCAAAGCCAGAAGCCCAGAGCTTTTTGCAGGTCTCCCACAAGGATGCAGGGATCCAAGAACTCGAGCCGTCTTCCTCTGCTTCCCAGGCACATTAGTAGGGAGCTGGATCAGAAGGAGAGCAGCCAGGCCACCAACTAGGGCTCATATGGGATGCCGGCATCGCAGGCAGAGCCTAAGCCAATGTGCCACAATGCCAGCCCCTCTCAGTGTTTTGTTTTGTTTTATTATTTTATTTTTAAAAGATTTATTTATTTATTTCAAAGTCAGAGTTACACAGAGAGAGAAGGAAAGGCAGAAAGAGAGAGAGTGAGAGTGAGAGCGAGAGAGCAAGAGAGCGAGAGAGAGGTCTTCCATCCGCTGGTTCACTCCCCAATCAGAAGCCAGGAGCCAGGAGTTTCTTCTGGGTCTCCCACACGAGTGCAGGGGCCCAAGGACTTGGGCCACCTTCTACTGCTTTCCCAGGCCACAGCAGAGAGCCGGATCAGAAGTGGAGCAGCTGGGACTTGAACTGGCATCCATAGGGGATGCTGGCACCACAGGTGGTGGCTTTACCCGCTACTCTACAGTGCTGGCCCTTCAGTGTTTTATTTTAAATAGTTCCAATGGCTATGTCTTCAGACTCACTAATTCTTGCACAATGTCTAGTCTGCTGTTAATACCGTTGGATATAGTTTTCATCTCAGACACTAGTTTTCGTCTCTAGAAATGAGATAGTCTTTCCTTGGAGCATAGTGCTTTGTGCTGTCACCTTTGTCAACTTTATTTTTAAAGCCATTAGCTGCATAGCAGTGTTGCAAGGGTGAGTATAGAGTGCTCCCATGTACCCTACATCCACTTTCCTTAATCGTTAGCATCTTGCACGACTATGTGCATTTATCAAAGCTACACAATGAGCAGGGAACAGTGCTGTGAACTGAAGAACAGACTTCCCTGGATTTGGTTTGCAGCCTTTAAAAGTTTTTCCTTGTCTACTAATCTTTTCCTGTTCTGTCTTTCCTCTAGTTTCTTGAACATGTGTAATGCAATTATAAAAACCATTTTAACATCTGTGACTACTGATTCTATCAACTGTGTCATTTCTGGGTCAGTTTCAATTGGTTGATTTTTTTCTTTTCTTCATTCTGGGCCATATTTTCTTTGTGTGCCTGGTGATTTTTGCTTTTATCTTGGCAAGGGTGCCATGGCTGACAATTCCACCAAAGATACCCTTATGGGAAGGTAAGGCCCCAAAAGGAACCAGGGCTGCTCTTTCCAAACAAAGGAGGTGGATTTTGTACAGCCAAAATAACTATTGTCTCATGCTAGTAAGCATTTTATAAAGATATTTATTAGGTTTTGAAATTTCTTCCATGAACTTGTAGGTAAATGACTTTTGATATCTCTTCATCGTATTCTAAAACATTTCTAATAATATGACCTTCAAATGATTGCTGTTTGGTCCTATTTTCTGGTGGACTTCTATGAGTGTATATTTGCCCTGCTACACGCACTTGGCTCTGTTCTGAAAATGCTCTTGCACCTCATATATTTTAGCACCAGGGTAGCTGCAAGACAGGGCAAGCCTAGAGGCCTGTGGTCTGGGAGCCGGGCCAGGCTGGTGGGTCAGGAAGAGAGCACCATGTGGGGGTAGGAGGGTATGTGTGTGAAAGTTCAAAAAGGATAGATGGGAAGGGGTGTGTATGGACTGGAATCCAGAGGTGCAATTAGGATCTAGGCCTGGGTGTCTCTGATCCCAGTGTAGGCAGACCAATGAAATCCAGGCAGGCAGAGTCAGTACCTGGGAACAATCCAGAGTGAGCTCAGCAAGGCGGGAGGCACACACAGCTCGCGGGAGGCGCACACAGCACCAGCTCGCAGTTGAACGCCCGAGAACTTTGAGCCTGGACCATTTGCTTTCCAGTGGCCGGGGCTCACAGCCTTGATCCATGTCTCCAAGGAGCTTAGCTGGTTCTCAAAATTGCTTCTGCACTGGGACATCTGGGTGACAGCTCTTTGTGGCATCTCATGAAATACTGATTTGACAAAAAAGATAATTGCATGTTAAATCAGTCTTCATCTTGTTCTTACACAGACATGCAATAGTAGATGTCCGAGATTTAAGATTTTATAAGATTTGAAGCTTAATTGGAAAAACTTATGCATTATCTTAGCTTTTTGTCCTGTGAAAACAGGAAAAATCCTCATCCATGCATTTTTTCATTAGTGGAACAGTTTGATTCAACTTGTCTAACACTGAGTTTCCTTGCAAGCAACTGTGGAGAACCCCTGGAGTGGATGGCATCTTCTTCTCCTTAAAGAAAACTTTTTATTGAGATATGGTGTACTTACAGATTGTATTATTGTAGATCACATATAAGGGTGAAAATTGTAAGGAAAATGAGTATTATAAAAAACAGACCATGGATTTCAATTTCTCTTGCCCCCAAATAAACCTATCTTTTAATTCCACTTTCCACGAACTTCCTGCGGGCCCCTGGCATTTCCACAACCCAGCTCTCGCACTGTGTGGTGGTGCACCCTGCCCAGACCCCTTTGAAGAAGGACCTGTGGCTCAGCTGTGAGGGCTACAGCTCCCTATCAGCCCCTCGTGTGAACAACGTCAGGTTCACCTGGGCTTCTGAGCGAGGACACTGTCTTCCCACGGTGGCCCCAGCCAGTGACAGAGCAGGATTTCTGACAAGGGCCCCGCTGTTCTCAGAACACTTCCAAGGGGTCATCTTAGCTGTCAGCTCCTGCCCAGGCCTGCCGCTCCCTTCCTTCTCCCAGGTCTGGCTCTGACCCCAACTCCACCCCCAACTCCATCCCACATTCACTTCTGACCGAACAGAATGAAGAATGTGCATGTTACCAGGGCGCAGCCCGATGAATGTTGACAAGTAAGGCGGGCGCGTGCATGTAACAGCACATTGGGCGACGCTCAGCAGCACCCTAGGAGTCCCCGTGTGCCTTCCTTGCAGTCATCACCCTCTCCAAGGGTGAGCTCTGTCCTGATTCTAACATTGTCGACTAGTTTGCCCTGTTGCATTTCATACACCTTTTTAAAAAAAATTTTTTTTAACTTGACAGATAGAGTTAGGCAGTGAGAGAGAGAGACAGAGAGAAAGGTCTTCCTTCCGTTGGTTCACCCCCCCAAATGGCCGCTACGGCTGGAGCTACGCCGATCCGAAGCCAGGAGCCAGGTGCCTCCTCCTGGTCTCCCATGTGGGTGCAGGGGCTCTAGCACTTGGGCCATCCTCCACTGCCCTCCCGGGCCACAGCAGATCGCTGGACTGGAAGAGGAGCAACCGGGACTCGAACCCGGCATCCACATGGGATGCTGGCACCGCAGGCGAGAATTAACCTAGTGAGTCATGACACCAGCCCCAGCACTTCATATACTTTGAAGATATCTTTTAGGCCGGCACCGCGGCTCAATAGGCTAATCCTCCACCTAGCAGCGCCGGCACACCGGGTTCTAGTCCCGGTCGGGGCGCCGGATTCTGTCCCGGTTGCCCCTCTTCCAGGCCAGCTCTCTGCTGTGGCCCGGGAGTGCAGTGGAGGATGGCCCAAGTGCTTGGGCCCTGCACCCCATGGGAGACCAGGAGAAGCACCTGGCTCCTGCCTTCGGATCAGTGCGGTGCGCCGGCCGCAGCGCGCTGGCCGCAGCGGCCATTGGAGGGTGAACCAATGGCAAAGGAAGACCTTTCTCTCTGTCTCTCTCTCTCTCACTGTCCACTCTGCCTGTCAAAAAGAAAAAAAAAGATATCTTTTATGTTTGTCTCCTGTTGCTTAAGATGGTGCATTCTTCTAAATTTCTTTAAATCGTTCTGTGAGTTGTAAAGTAAATTCTTATACTTTTTTTTTTTTTCATTTTTCCACCCTGGAACACCATTTCTCTCTCATACATACACACAAACAAACACGCAAAACACACAGAGCAAACATAATGAATCTTTTTTCAGTTCAGTGTTCAATCTGATGTAGAATAAATATGTAATAATAAAATTACACAAGGAGGTTTGATGTCCTTTATTAGAAAAATTAACACATGCTGGAATTGTCAGGGCTTCTTTTTGTCTCGTGCTTACCAAGTGTCTCTGGTTTAACATTCACTAGGTTTGGCTCATCCGTGCGGGATCACCTCTTGAGAATTGCAGGGGACAGTGACCGGTCTCAAAGCAGACGGAGTGTCGATAGCCACGATAGCTGCGCCTATGTCAGAGATCCTTCCTGAGTCTTAGTTAATCAATTCCTCAGCTCTGCCCTAGAGAAATGGGGATCTTATCACACAATCTTTTTTTTTTCTCTTCTTTGCTCAATTCCAAGGACATTTCTTCACTCATTAACTGCCTCATGCTTCAATAGCACCTAAAAAACACCCTGCTATTTCTCAAGCTTCCTGATAATATAAGACCTCACCCATTAAATATATATGTTTAAGGAATCCCTCTGCTTCGATTCTACTTCCTATCAATTTAAGAACGTTCTTGAATAGTAAGGGGAACTTGAAGACCTTCCGTGTACTTGGGTACATATACTTGTGGGTCTTTGAAACAGTCTGCTGGTCTGGGGACATCCTTCAAGGTCTTTCTACTTGTAGCTCTGTTGTGCTGTGAGTACTTAGCAGGCATTTAAAGAAGAGAACTCTCCCTTCCTCCATACAGGAGGGAGCAGTGTGCTTCAGATTGCTGTGCTTTGCATAGGACTTTTCCTTTTTTTTTTTTTTTTAAGATTTATTTATTTATTTGAAAGTCAGAGTTACACAGAGAAAGAAAGGCAGAGAGAGAGAGAGAGAGGGAGAGAGAGGGAGAGAGGTCTTCCATCTGCTGTCTCACTCCCCAATTGGCTGCAACAGCTGGAGCTGTGCCAATGAGAAGCCAGGAGCCAGCAGCCTCCTCTGGGTCTCCCATGCAGGTGCAGGGACCCAAGGACTTGGGCCATCTTCCACTGCTTTTCCAGGCCATAGCAGAGAGCTGGATGGGAAGTGGAGCAGCTGGGACTGGAACTGGCACCCATGTGGGGTGCCCACACTGTAGGCGGTGGCTCCACATGCTATGCCACAGCCCCAGCCCCTTGCATATAATTTTGTTTCAAACTCTTGAAAACGAAATACTAGTTCAGTATGGTTAGCTCTGTCTTTCTATCCTGAAATCACTCACGAATAAGCCTGATAGAAATATCAATAACATCAGGGTTCTTGAACTCTCAAAAATAATTTTTAAAAAATATTTACATTAATTTTTCATCTACTTGGGAGACAGAGAGAGAGAGAGAGAGAGAGAGATCTTCCATCAACTGGTTCATTACCCAAATGCCTGCAACAGCCAGGGCTGGGCCAGGCCAGAGCCAGGAGGAAAGAACTCCATCCGGATCTCTAATGTGGCTGGCAGGGGTCCAAGTAGTTGAGGCATTACTTGCTGTCTCCCAGGATGCATTTTATCAGGAAGCTTGAGCAGAAGTGCAGTAGCCAGGACTTGAACTGATGCTCTGGTATGGGATATGGGTGTCCCACGTATGCTCGAAAATGTTTTTTTCCTACTGGAGGGACTTGTCAGTATCATTGGCTAAATCTAAAGTCCTTATTGGCTTTCTTGGGAAATCAAATGCTGCACTGTTCAACTAAACTTGAGTAGAATAAATGAATGAAACATTTACTTGATTTTATACCTAACTAGTGATTCTAAAAAGAGAGGGATAAATCATGTGCATTTTGCATTGCGATTTAATTAAGTTTTCCCTGTTTGTGACACACTTAAGTGTAGAGTCTGTTAGGAAGCATCGTGCAAGTCAATTTGAGGAATTTCTTTAAGATCTAATCTGAGAGCAAAAACGAAGTTTCATAGCCTTTAGCAGAGTCGTGTTTTAATTAAGTGTATTTGGAACAAATAATTTTTCTGTTTTACAATCAAAAATAGAATTACAAATGATCTACAGTACCCTCCCCTCTCCCCCTTCCCCCCCTCCCCGCCCCCCTTCCCCAGGTCACTTTGCAGATGGGGAAACAGAGATACAGAACTGGGAAATGACTTCCATGTCCCCACCTGACCCATCTGGGCTTTTCACTTTGTCCCAGTTGAGGGACTCTGTGTAAACCGGACCTTTGCTGTCCACTGGCTGGAAGTGCAGTGAGCTCTACTTTACACGTCCTCGTAAAGAAGTCACTAGCTGGCCGGCATCGTGGCTCACTAGGCTAATCCTCCGCCTGCGGCGCTGGTACCCCGGGTTCTGTCCCGGTTGCTCCTCTTCCAGTCCAGCTCTCTGCTGTGGCCTAGGAAGGCAGTGGAGGATGGCCCAAGTGCTTGGGTTCCTGCACCCACATGGAGACCGGAAGGAAGTACCCGGCTCCTGGCTTCGGATAGGCACAGCGCCGGCCGTAGCGGCCATTAGGGGAGTGAACCAACGGAAGGAAGACCTCTCTCTCTCTCTCTCTCTCTCTCTCTCACTGGCTAATGCTGCCTGGCAAAAAAAAAAAAAAAAAAAAAAAGTCACTAGCATCAAAAGCTCGTTGGCTGTATTCCAGCCGATCCTAATGAGTTTCTGTTTGTGTCCACACGTGCATTTAAAAATTCATCCAACAGGGGACAGTGTTGTGGTGCAGCGGGTTAAGCAGCCACTTGGGATGCCTGCATCCCATATTGGAATGGCAGTTCTGAGTCCTGCCTGTTCCACTTCTGATCCAGCTCCCTGCTAATGGGCCTGGGAAACCCACATGGAAGACCAGGATGGTGTTCCTGGCTCCTGGCTTCAGCCTGAACCAGCCCCAGCAGCTGTGGCCATTTAGGGAGTGAACCAGCAGATGGAAGAGCTCTCTGTCCTTCTGTCGCTCTCTGTCTTTCTATCACTCAGCCTTTCAAATAAATAAAATAAACCTGAAAAGGAATTTATCCAACCAGCATGCACTAGAAGAACCAGATGAAGGGCCTGCCTTCAGGGAGTGCAGTCCAGAGAAGGGAACAAGAACTCCAACACCGTGGAGAGTGTGAGCCTAGAAGTAAGTTAAGGAGGGACTCTAGCCCACCTGGAGAAAGGCTTGGGGAATGGGAGAGGGAAGAACCGTTCAGGGAATGGTAGAGCACGCCATGTCCAACAGCCACACCCATGAGTGCATAAGGAAAAGTGCTTTCAGGTTTACCACAAAGGAAAACAGTAAGAAAACAGAAATTCTGAGAAGACGTATGTTTGCTTTCAACAAAGAACTTGATCTAAGGTTAAGCAAACCGACAAGTTCTGATGGGAAGCACTCTGAATAGGAAGACTGGAAACCCAGAGTTTCCTCCCAGCTCTGTAGTGTGACCCAGGTGAGTCCCCTAACCCCTCTCTGCCCCAGATTCTGTACCTGTAAAATAGGGTGTGTGGGGTGAGATCCCAGGTCCCTCTAGCACCTGAGGATTCTATGATTCCAAGTAGCTTTATGCACTAAGTCTACTACTGAATGAAATTCTTGAATTTCTATCCCATCCTGATGAGGACAAGGTTACAAGTCAATAAAGCTGACTAGAGGAGCAAATGCTGACTTCCTTTTCTTTTCTAAGGGGTGGTAGGAGAATAAATGTGTATGATTTCTTGTGTTTCAGGCATTTGATTTGTCATTAAAATAATACCTTCCTATTGTATACAGGGGGGAACTTAGGCCATAGAATTTAAGCAGTGCGTCCTCCTGGCATGCATGGAAGGCAGTGGTGCTGAAATTACAACCCCGGTCTCTGTGATGTCGGAGTCTGACCTTTCTCCACCATGCCATTTCAAAGCAAGTTTGCAGCAGAGAATCCTCGCCATGCAGGAAGATACACCGTGCCGATGTCTTCCCCTTGGGAAAAGACCATGAGGTCATCTTTCCCACTCACCACCAAGCCCCCAACCCATATGCCAAGGCTCCAAGAAGACCTGCCTAGGAAACATGCATAGGGGGCCGGTGCTGGGGGGCAGCCGGTTAAGCCGAGACTTATGACACTGGCGTCTCATATTGAAGAGCTGGAATCAGGAGCTGGGGCCGGGAATTAAACCCAGGTACTCCAATGTGGGACATGCAACTTAACTTCTAGGCTAAACACCCGCTCCCAGGGCATGTTTCTCAATGTTTTTTTTTTTTTTTTTTTTTTTTTTTAAGATTAAGGATTCTTCCCTGAGAAAGTCCCTGGTAGCTTTCCCCTGAGTTTCATTGGGTGGAGTGTGTCCCCTGCCCCTTTCTAAACCAATCTTGAGCAGAAGATGGCATTGTTTGATTGGCGTGGGCTAGTCAGGCTTTTCCCATGAATTGCACAGAGGAAGAGTGGTTCCCAGAAGTCCTGGCTCTCACAGCGAGGAAATGCAGAGGGGACAGCTGCCGGGCAGATAATCAGGCAAGTCCACCATCTCCTCTACTATTTGTCTTAGGATGACCAGAGTAAACAAAGCAGAAGTGTTTAAAGCACTTTCACCTTTAGTGTCCACATGGGTAAAGAAACACAAACCAAAAAAGGATTAGCAATGGTGAATGATCACGTTGCGACTTAGAGATGGTTACTGAGCTTCAGGTAGTGTTCAAAATTCCTAACGGGAGTGGGCGTTTGTGCAGCAGACTCTGCTCCGCTCCCAGTTCCAGCTCCTTGCTGGCTAATGTAGCCCCTGGGGCAGTGGTGATGGTCAAGCACCCACATGGGAGACCTGGATTGAGTTTCCGGCTCCCGGCTTTGGCTTGGCCCAGTCCCGGCTGTTGTGGGCATTTGGGAAATGAACGAGCTGATAGGAAATCTCCAACTGCCTTTCTCTGTCTCTCTGACTTTCAAATAAAAGAATACATAAAGTCTGAAAAATTTGTAATTAAAAACAACTGCATCACGAAGTTTGGTGTGTTGGTGGAGGTGTGGATTTGGGGATAGAAGACCTAAATTTCTTTTTTTTTTTAAGATTTATTTATTGTACTTGAAAGTCAGAGTTACACAGAGAGAGGAAGGGCAGAGAGAGAGAGAGGTCTTTCATCTGAAGGTTCACTCCCCAAATTGGCTGCAACGGCCGGAGCTGTGCCAATCCAAAGCCTGGAGCCAGAAGCTTCCTCCAGGTCTCCCATGCGGGTACAGGGGCCCAAGGACTTGGGCCATCTTCTACTGCTTTCCCAGGCCACAGCAGAGAGCTGGACAGGAAGTGGAGCTACTGGGTCTCGAATTGGCAGCCATATGGGATGCCGGCGCTCCAGGCTGGGGTGTTAACCCGCTGCACCACAGCGCCGGCCCAGAAGACCTAAATTTCTTCCTTGACTTCAGCAATTACCAGTTTGATTTTAGGTAATGAATCTGCTTTTCAAGCTTTGGTTTCATAAATGTAAAACAGAGATATCATTTGCCGTGATGATGAAATAAAATCTGATGCATAGGGAAGTGCTCTGCAAACTCTTCGGTGGGTTGTTCTTGCATGGGAAAGCTTAGTTACTTAGACCTGCGTGGTTTCCTATACCTCCACAAGGCTAACCAGAACAAAATATTTATTCCTAATTAACAAGTTCCTACAATCTCTGTTCCTCTCCATACACCCTCCTCTCTTCAGAGCCTGAATTATTCATCTCTAGCCCTAGTGCTGAACTCCAATGACTGGGAGTGATGAAGGCTCCATTCACCATGACGCTGAGAATTTGTATGTGTTAGATCATGGATGTAATTAAAATATAGCATTCACCTGCTGAGAACAACATTACACTATTTATGAAACTATATAATTTCAATAACGAAACTCAGCAAGATTTCATTGTCATCTCCACCTGTAATCACAGAAGTGCTGATGCAGCACTCGGGACCAAAAGCTCACCAACATTGGCTGAAAATCTGCAACCAGTCTGTGTTTTCATCATTTCTATGAAATCTTTTCTTTGGTGGGGGTGGGGGGAGTTAAACAGCCCTCTTCTAAAAGGTTAAAATTAATTAAAGGTTCAAATTAACACCAGGAAACTTTCATGTTAGAAAATTCTTGTTGCCTCTGGTTAGAAGGGGCTAGGTTTTTTTTTTTTTTCCTAAAGATTTATTTATTTATTTGAAAGATAGAACTACACAGAGAGAGAGAGAGGGAAGGAGAGAGAGAGAAAGAGAGGTCTTCTATCCACTGGTTCACTCCCCAGGTGGCTGCAACAGCTGAAGCTGAGCCAATCGAAAGCCAGGAGCTAGGAGCTTCCTCCTGATCTCCCAGGCAGGTGCAGGGGCCCAAGAATTAGCCTGGTCTTCCAGTTCTTTCCCAGGCCCTAGCAGGGAGCTGAATCAGAAGAGGAGCACCTGGGACTTGAACTGGTGCCCATATGGGATGCCGGCACTGCAGGCTGGGGCTTTAACCTGCTACGCCACATTGCTGGTCTCTCAGTCCCATTTTTACTTGGAGCCACAATTGCACAGGCAAGTCACTTTGTTTTTCTTTTTGTTTTGCTGTGCTCACACCTTCATCTCCCCTTAGTGAGTTTTCAGGCATCCCAAATGCCTCACTAAGGGGAGATGAAGGTGTGAGCACAGCAAAACAAAAAGAAAAACAAAGTGACTTATCTGTGCAGGAGATACCGCTACGCTCATCCACCCCATCCTGGGCTGAGTGTGGTGTGGGCTGTGAGCTGCTTTCCCGACTGCTATATGCACAGAACGTGCGCACTGGTAGAGTGAACAACTGCTAATGCCACTCTTCTTCGTTTTTTCTTTAATTTGAGAGGCAGAGAGAGAGCGAGTGAGAGAGTGAGCTCGCTCCCTTTAAATGGTTGACTCCCTAGATGCACACAGCTGTGGAGGCTGGGCTCGACCAAAGCTGGGAGCTAGAAACTCAATCCAGATCTCCCACAAGGATGGTAGAGACCCAATTACTTGAGCTATTACCACGGCCTCCCAGAGTCTGCATTAACAGAAAGCTGGGATCAGGAGTCGGACTTTGAACTTGAACTCAGATACTCTGCTACAGGACATGGGCTTCTTAATCACCACGCTAAAAGCCTGTCCCACCACTGCTGTTCTTATCTGTGGAAGTATTACATCATTTAAAAATTTTTACTAAGCTCTTAGCCTCAATCATGCCCTAAAGCAATTATTTCCACAGGTTAATGATGTGTTCTATAAAGAACGGTTTCCTTTTTATTCTTGGTGAATTTGCCTTTTAATTTCATTTACCAACCATTTTGTCTTACATGATGGAATCGTGTAGACTTAAATGAACTCTCCAAAGATTGATAAAAATCGATGTCTGTTAGCTGTGCTTTGAACTACACTTCAACCTTCTAAATGGAATCTGCTGTTTCCTTTTAAAAGGGAGGATCACAAAGAATATTGGATTATTTTGGTAAAAGAGATGGTATGTTATGGAATGACATTTATAACCTAATGTTATTTAGATTAAGTTTAAAAAAAAAAGAAAAAGCGGGACTGCAGTGGGGGAAGCAAACCTGGAAGATAAGGACCTCTGCCAGCACACAAGCCGGGGCTCTTCCCCTGGCTGTGCCGGCTCTTGTCCTTAGCCGCTGGGGTCTCTAGCAAGTGGATTCAGAGTCGGGCCGCAGAACGAGCCCGGCAATCAGATTTATTAATCATTTCAGGAGAAATGGAGAACACCTTCCCAGACAACGCCCTCGCCCAGGCCTCCCAGGCGCTTTAGGTTTTACTGTTAATAAGATTCAATAGGAGATGAGCAGTAAAGATATTGGAGCAGAGTTTATGACGAGGAAAAAGTACACATTAAGCACTGGGCTCCCCGACCACTTAACTCAGCACTCTGTGTACATATTTTTCCATTCAGATTTTTTTATTGCTGTTTGCTCAGGGGGAAAAAAAAAAGTCCTCGTTGAAAGAATGTGGCAGGAGTACATGCGCCCTTTTTCCAGGGCTTTCTCTCGTGAGATGGGGCCGCAGTCCCTCCCCTTTGTAGTTCTCTGCTAGTCCGGGCTGGAGGCTGCTGCTGGCCGAAACCCAATCTTGTCCTTGCAAATAAAGGAGTCGCCTGACAATGTTGTATGTGTTGGGACCTCGTCTGAGCCAATCAGAGGCTGCCCTTGACAGCCGGAATGAGGGGAAGTTTATAATAGGATCAGTTTTGTTTGCAATTTGTTTCTAATAGATGCCAATAAGCCAGTTAACTAGGCTCCAGTTAATGGACATTTTATTGTTTCTGCCCCCCGCCCCTTGCCATGCTTATGACCTTTCCACAGAAGCATTTGGGATGCCTGAAAACTGGGATCCACCTCCGGGTAGTCCCAGGGCTCTCCGCCCCGGAGAACGCGCCCGCCAGCCCCGTGGAGCAGGCCAGGCCCCGATACTTTGATCATCCTGTCAGCCGGAAATTTACAGCAACATTCGGGCTTTTGTTCCATGTGTATTTCTCCAAATATAATATCTCCCTCAAGAAATCAATGATAAGCTGTTAAACTAAAGAGCATGGTAACATCCACAGAGCAGTAAATTAATGGTCTTTTGTGGATAGATGGTTACAGATTTCATCATAAAAAATGGATAAAAGATTACATATCACACAGAGCGAAACTTTTAATAACTCAACATGACTTTTCTTAATGGGTTTTATTCATTTTAATCATTATAGTGTCAATGATGATTATAGCCTTATTAGATTGTAGTGATTGAGGGGCCTGTTTATGAGATATTGAAAAGCTCAGCCTGCTCAGAATAGCCGGGCCGCCTGTGTGGGTTTGATGTGTAACTTTATCTGAAGAAGTAGGGCTTGTCAGGAGAGTTTCAATTAATACTTTGACTAAATCGCTCCTGTCTTTAGTGACCTAGGTCACAGATGACTTAAGGATTCCACAACATCAGCTTTTCAAAACAGTGCGGCTTCAGTAGTGTAAGATGGAGCTGTGAGCACCACGTGTGTTTAAACAAGGTAGGGCCGGGCAGGGCAGGGGCCCAGTGGCCAAGTCCTTCCACCTCCCTCCACGGCGGGAAAGTCCTCTTTCAGCCTTCATGATGTCTCCTTTGAAAGGTGTTCCTTTAACCATGGGGTAAAAAGTTGGCCACGAGAATCTGGAAGGATCTAGAAGGTTCTCAGTTTTTCCTTTCATGCCTGGATACAGATTAAAATAAAAACCAGGACTCCATTAGTGATTAATAAGATGCTCTTTCAGGGAAATCCCTAAGACATAGTCATCCTAAACAGCCATTATTATAAAAGCATCAATGATATTCCTAAATTTAAAGCAAATAATAAAAGCCAAACCCACACGTGAATACCGCAGTGGGACCAAGGTCGTAGCACCACCCAGCTGATATCCTCTTGATTTAGTATTGATTCTGGAGATTGTCTATTTTCATTACAAATAATTCTGTCACCTGAAAATTATACCAAATGTTTCATTATAATGGAAGTCATCTGTAGCAGGCCTGTGAGAAGGGGCCACAGCAGGAGGGCTGGGATCAGTTTTGTTTAAATTTTTAAGTTTTGTTTAAATCAGTTGGGTTTAAATTTAGGCTACTTACTTTACTAGCACCGTGTGTTTGGGGCAGATGATTTGAACTGTCCTTGCCTCTCTTTCAGTAGAAATAGGAAACCTGGTGCCTGTTTTACCCATCTCTTAATAATCACAGGAATGATAAGAGAATCTAATGACCCCACATTTGTGCCTAACAATCTCTTTGTTTTCAAGGTAAACTTTACATCTCCACTAAGACCAAGGGACTAGGTGACCTGGCTTTTATATAGTGTGCAATATTTTAAAAAATCAAGTGATTTGATGAAGATCTGGAAAAGCCAAATTCAATCTCGATTCAGCCCCAAGTACTCAAAAAAAGAAGAATTAAAGTCAAAATGAATCTAGGGAAGCTTCTCTTTCCTTTTCTGGGGGAGAGAAGGTGTATGTCTGGATTTTAATAGATGAGGCGAGAAAGGATTTTATTTTTAAAGATTTATTTATTTATTTGAAAGGAAGAGTTATAGAGAGGCAGAGAGAGAGAGAGAGAGAGAGAAAGTCTTCCATCCACTGGTTCACTCCCTAAATGGCCGCAATGGCCAGAACTGCACTGATCTGAAGCCAGGAGCCAGGAGCTTCTTCTGGGTCTCCCACACGGATGCAGGGGCCCAAGGCCATGGGCCATCTTCTACTGCTTTCCCAGGCCATAGCAGAGAGCTGGATGGTAACTGGAGCAGCCAGGACTCGAACTGGTGCCCATGTAGGATGCTGACACTGTAGGCAAAGGCTCAATCTACTACACTACAATGCCGGCCCCAAATATGTACAATTTTCAATATGTCAATTAAAAGAAAAACTAGGGCCAGTCAGTAGGAGTGACTTAAGATGCACAAGTGTGTCCAAGTGGCCTGTCTCTACCTATCTGATGGGCAAAGCTGAGCAAGCCTCAGTCTAGACCTCAGCAAAGAAGAAAGGAGATGAAAGGGGGCTGGCAGAGGCCCAGGAGGTTCCAAGAGAAGAGAAGGACAAAGAAATGCAGAGAGGGAAGAGGAGTTGAAGAAAAAAACCTCAAAATTCGAAGAAAGCAAGTGTTGGGAGGTGGCAGTGGCAACTGGTTGCAGAGTGCCAAATGTGCCTATGCGAGGAGAGTGCACAAGGGAGGGAGGTGCTGTGGGGAAAGAGCATGGACCTTGGTCTCAGACAGCGCTGGGCCAATCCTCCTCCACCACCACCACCACGGCCCTGCTGTCAGCTCTACTTAACGGCCGCTCCACCCACCAAGAGTAAGTCCTGTGGAGTTGGTCACGTTTCCATTTGCTCGGGATGGATGGAGTCTATGTAGCAGGTTGGAGTCATTCAAATTTAATTCTCTCCATCCACGAAACTCTGTTCTTGATCTACACATTGTCCCTGGGACGTCCCATTCACTTCTGGCTCCCATATACATCAGTGGTGTCACTCCCCGTCTTCGTGGAGGAACGACACAGGACCCTGCGCTGTTCTTTTGTCTGCTCGGCCCTCCCTGGGTTTGCTGCTGGTTCTTCCCGGGTTGGCTACCGACCCTTCCACCTCCGTGGAAGGGCGGTTCCCCCTGGCCACTTTCCCCACTTCCTTGGGGGAGCGGCACACCGCCGGCCGGCTCTCTCGGGGGCTGCTCAGGTGTTCCCTTTAGATGTTCCCGGTGCATGTTGTCTCTCTCCTCCTTTATAGTCCTCTTCACCAATCCCAACTCTGCTACCCACACGCCGAGTACGCTGCTCTCCTCCAATCAGGAGCAGGATCAGCTCCTGCAGGTCATCACTCAAGTTGGCGAGAGGCAGCTGCGTAGAAGCTATTTGCTCCTCTCCCAGCGCCATATTGTGGGAGAGCAGATGCATAGAATAAGTCTTAATTCCAGTAACAGTCTAGTCCGAGTTGCTCCCCACAAGTGGTGCCATCTTTCTGTCTCCAGCCTGTCTCTGGGGCCCAGATACTGCTTTCTTCTGCCTTGCTGGTGGTCTTTGCTTAGGCCTGGCCCAAGTCTACCTGCTTCTCAGCTAGCTTGTGCTTCCTCCTGTATCCCATACCTGGCTAGGAGCTTTCCTGCCGACTCAGGTCACCAATTGTAGTTATCTTCCTCTCCAGGTCTCTCACTCTCTATCCTGTCAATCAATAACTTCTGTCAATTCTGACTTCTTCCTGTGATGGTTTTAAACTATATCCACATATTCCTTGTCTTTTTCCCTAGAAACTAGTTTCTTAAAAGACTATTAATTTTATTTATTTGAAATGCAGAATTACATAGAGCTGGAGGGAAAGACAGAAAGAGAGGATCTTCCATCTGCTGTTTCACTCCCCAGCTGGGCTGGGACTGGGCCACTGAACGAAGCCACGAACCTGGAATTCCATGCAGGTCTCCCACAGGGGTGCAGGGGTCCAAGCACTTGGGCCCTCTTCCACTACTTTCCCAGGTGCCTTAGTAGGGAGCTGGATCAGAAGTGGAGCAGCTGGGACTTGACCTGGCACTCCCATGGGCTTAACAAACTGCACCACACCCCTTGGAAACTAGACTCCTGTGACTGTTTTGACCAATAGTTTGGGGAAGCTGGAACCATGTGACTTCTGAGGCCAATCCATAAAAGAGACTCAGCTTCCACCTTGTTCCTTGGAACACGTGAGCTTCTACCTATGAGCCATGAGGCTTTGATGTTGTGGGAAATCCCAAAGTAGCACCCAGGGAGGAGTCGCAGGGAGAGGCACTGAGAGTACACACAGAGATGCATGGCTGGCTCCCAGCTGCCCTGCACCTCTGCTGTTCCAGCTCCAGCCATCACCCAACAACTATGATAGCCTGCACCTGGAAGACCACCCAGCTGAGCCCTGCCCAGATTCCTGACCACAGAAACCACAAGAGGTGCTGACCTGGTGGTTGTTTTAAGCCACGAAGTTCTAGGGCAAACTGCAAGTTAGAGCAGTAACTGGAACACTCACCATCCTTGCTATTTCCCTTCTGCAAGCGTTGCCTTAGACCCCGCCCTGTCACCTGGTCTGGCCTGGTGAGTGGCTGGCACCACAAGAGGACCCAGAGGACTCTTGGACAAACCAAAGTCAGCCCCATGGCAGCAGACTCTGTGGGCAACACTAGGATCTTAAATCTGCTAGGTGAGAATTTTGTGACAATGGATTTCTCCCTGCATTGTAGATCTGCTGATGTATGACCCAGAGGAATCCAGGATCTGGGGTGAGTACATGCCTTCCTCAGAAACAAAGCAATAAAAAGAGAAAAGACAATAAAAAAGGCATTATCAAGTGCTGTAAGAGTGATTTGCTTTTGAGTTGGTTCTGACTATTTTTTTTTTTTTTTGGTCCAAATTGTTTATTCTTTTTGTTGTCTGGTCAGTTGAAATCAGCCTGGTCGTTTGAGTCTTTCTTCCCAGAAGCACAGAACAAAGATCATCTTATATTTGTCTGTTCATGCCAGCTGGTGCCGCCCAGCTTCGGTGGGAGACATTTAGGTTCTAACTTCTGTCAATCCTCAGAGAACGCTGAGAGGTTACCGAGCGCCCCTGATTTACACGTTAAGTGAGAAGCAGCCTTCTAATTCTTACGGCCTTTTACAGGCTCCATTTTTCAACTTTATCTACTGGAATGTAAAATTTCAGCCCTTTTATAAATTGCCTATTAATATTTAATTTCTTACATCATTGTATTGTTGCCGATAACCACCATTGCTGCATGAAACAATAACCGAAGATGCATTCACTATCAATAGACAAGGACGCAAATAGATAGCAGCGGGAGTATACGTGAAAAATAGTCTGTCAAGCCCCGGCAGCCTCAATGAGCTTGGATTTACTGTACTCCGGCCACGGCGACTCTCATTGTCGCTTCAGCCTCTGATTACTCTGTTTGCACTGCAGACAAAATGGTGTAAATGCACACCACGATAATAAGAGAACTATCTGTCATCTCTTTTATTTTTATTCCAAGCTCGGAGAATTGGCAGAAAGAGAACAGTAAATGGAGATTCCTGCTGGTTCTGTGTCACCGGGCCCTTTTAAAACACTGAGGGCGCTGTGAATTATTTAAGACAGAAGAGAAAGTGGGAGTTCGCAGTTTCACCAAAGCTTTCTGCCAATTCCCTTACCCACACTCCAAGCCCGGTCATCTCAGACGACAGGGTTTTTGTGGTTACTGTTCAAAAACTATCAGTACGAGAATGCTTGTTTTCAGTATGAGAGAGAATGGCCAAGTCAGGAATTAATGAGAGGGTCAAGAAGGGAAGCAAATACTGCAGATGCAAGCTGAGAACTCAAGGTTCGTGTTCAGCTCAGCAGAGAATCGGGCACAGACCTCGGGAGGTAATTTTGTCTGCTTCAACCCCGTGGGGATCCCACAGGCATCTTTTTTTTTTTTTTTCCAAAGATTTAGTTATTTGAAAGAGTTACATAGAGAGAGGAAGATACACACACACACACACACACACACAGAGAGAGAGAGAGAGAGAGAGAGAGAGAGAGAGAGATCTTCCATCTGCTGGTTCATTTCCCAAGTGGCCGCAACGGCCAGGCTGAAGCCAGAGTCAAGAGCTTCATCCAGGTCTCCCACATGGGTGGCAGGGGCCCAAGCACTTGGGCTATCTTCCACTGGTTTCCCAGGCGCATTGGCAGGGAGCTGGATCGAAGTGGAGCAGCTGGGTCTTGGATCGGCACCCATATGGGATGCCAGGGTCACAGGCAGCAGCCTTACCTGCTATGCTACAGTGCCAGCCCCACCCATGGGCATGTTAAATTCACCATATTTAAGGTGAGCTTATATTGATATTTCCTTCCTACATATCTCACAACAGAGACAGCCCTCTTCCTTTTCATTCGGATTTTCTTTCTTGCCTGAATGACATCATCACTTTCCCCTTCACCAAAGCTAAAAAACCATGTTTCTGCTTCTCTGTCCAATGATTGTAGAGATCTACTGCTAAGCTTTGGGGCCTTTGTCTGCACAAGCCTTTCCCAGGATTCTGGCTGGGAAGGCCAGGGGCGTGCAGTGTGTTCACAAGGCAATGAGACCTGTAGCACTTGGAAAAGTAAGATGTTTTCAGGGCTGGCGCTGTAGCTAAGCAGGCAAAGCCACCGCCTGCAGTGCCATGTGGGTGCTGGTTCGAGACCCAGCTGCTCCACTTCCAATCCAGTTCTCTGCTATGGCCTGGGAAAGCAGAAGATGGCCCAAGTCCTTGGGCCCCTGCACCCGCATGGGAGACCTGGAGGAGGCTCCTCTGGCCATTGCAGCCAATTGGGGAGTGAACCAGTGGATGGAAGACCTCTCTCTCTCTCTCTCTCTCACTCTTTCTCTTTCTCTGGTATCTCTTGTGTAACTTTGACTTTCAAATAAATAAATAAATAAATCTTAAAATAAAAAAGGATGTTTTCATTGACGTCTCTTTCCATGCCAAGTTTTCCATAGCTATAAATTTCTTCTTTTCAAATGCCACTTTGGAGATTTGGACTAAGGGGACATTGAATTGAGTTTGGAGATACATTTAATTGGGTTTAATGGGACCTGTTTATGTGTTTTGGGCACTTCTGCTTATAGTTAATTGTTGCTGGTTGTCCCTGTAGCGGGGTCAGCTTCCAGCACACTCCCACTGCCCCACTGGGCTGATTTACCTGACGTCACAGCACAAGGAAGCAGAGCACAAGCGGACCCTGCTGTGTAGGTGTGCGGGAGGCACAGCTGTGAGGGGGTGGGGGTGTGGTTCTTTGTGTTCTTAGACACGTAAAACTGTGAGAATTCACTTCTCACTGACACCTGCTCTACACAGCAGTACTGTTCTATCAGAAATGTCCTCCAAAAGGCAGTTTATGTAAGTGTGAGAGAAGTATTCTTTTCTTTTCAACAGGGATAATGAGAAATAGAATTTGCTAACTATGTTCATAAGCACAAAGCTATAGCAGGACTGTAAATAATAAGTGTATCTATAACTACCCAGGTAGAGGACACTTAGTGGATGTGTGACTCAGTTTGAAAAAAACCTAGGGATGGGCATTGCAGAGCCATGAACGCCATGGGTTAAGCCAATGCCTTGATTCTGGCATCCTGTGTTGGAGCCAGTTCCAGTCCCAGCTGCTCCACTTCTGATCCAGCTCCCTGCTAATGCGCCTGGGATAGCAGCAGAAGACAGCCCAAGGGCTTGGGTCTCTGTACCTATGTGGGAGATCTGAATGGAATTCCAGAACCCCGGCTTCAGCCTGGCCCAGCCCCAGCTGTGGCAGCCATTTGGAGAGTGAGCCAGCGAATGGAAGATCTACATTATCTTTCATTTCCACAACCACTCTATGAAGTAGATATCACTTTCCTTGTGTACATGAAGAAACCAGACTCCAAGTACTTCTGTTACCTGTCCCCTGGACTTCCAGGTAAGAGGCAGGATTCCAGACCTTTAACCATCCACAACAAGATGCTGGCATCTGCTTCAGGGCGAATGTGCACTTGCCCAGCGTGTACGCTCACAACCCCCGAGATGGGACCCTCTGACCATGTACGGCGCATCTTTCCTTTGATGCAGCACCTCTGCCTCCAAGTCTCTGGAAGTTTCAACAGCAGTTGCACTTGCTGCCTTCACAATCTCCCACATGGATGTGACAGCTCTTTCTTCTTAGTTCTCAAAGCACTTCCCTTTTGCTGAGAGACTGAGAGATTATAGCATTTTCCGTACTTCCTTTAATTAAGGGAAACCAACACTCATCTTTTTTTTTTTTTTTTTTTTTGACAGGCAGAGTGGACAGTGAGAGAGACAGAGAGACAGGTCTTCCTTTGCCGTTGGTTCATCCTCCAATGGCTGCCGCGGCCAGTGCGCTGCGGCCGGCCCACCACGCTGATCCGATGGCAGGAGCCAGGAGCCAGGTGCTTTTCCCGGTCTCCCATGGGGTGCAGGGCCCAAGCACCTGGGCCATCCTCCACTGCACTCCCTGGCCACAGCAGAGAGCTGGCCTGGAAGAGGGGCAACCGGGACAGAATCCGGCGCCCCAACCGGGACTAGAACCCGGTGTGCCGGCGCCGCTAGGTGGAGGATTAGCCTAGTGAGCCGCAGCGCCGGCCAACACTCATCTTTATATTGTTGCAGTTCCCTCGCTGTGTAGTTTGCTCCTCTCATGTAGCATAATAGACGTTTTCCACATTCCCACAGAGTCAGTCATTTCCATGGCAGAGTGACACACACACACACACATACACACACAGAGGGAGAGAGAGATCTTCTATCCTCTGGTTCACTCTCCAAATGGCCACAACAGCTGGAACTTGGGCAGGCTGAAGTGAGGAACCAGGAACTCCATCCAGGTCTCCCTTATGGATGGCAGGAACTCGAGTACTTGGGTCATTTTCTCTGTTTTTCCAGGTGCATTAACAGAGAGCCGGATTGGAAGCAGTGTAGCCAGGATGCGAACCAGCACTCTCATACAGGATGTCTGCTGCACCACAACGTCAGCCCTGATACTTTATTTGATTGACATAGCTTCTAGAAATATTTCTCTACACTTACACTTCTGTTGTTTCAGTTTTTGTGTTTTTATTGTCGTTGTTCACAAAGTCCGTGAGGCAAGAACATCTGTGGAATATACATTTCCTTCCTCTAGGGAATGATTTTCCGAGGCTACAACTTCCGAGGCAGCATTGCCAGATCAAAGGTACGGCTGTGTCACGCTGCGTATGACTCTGCTGCCTCCCAAAGGCTTGTGTAATTTACTTGTCTTTTTTTTTTTAATTTATTTGAAAGTCAGAGTTACAGAGAGAGAGACATAGAGAGAGAGAGAGAGAGAGAGAGAGAGAGAGGTCTTGCATTTGCTGGTCCACTCCCTAACTGGCTGCAATGGCCGGAGCTGTGCCGATCCGAAGCCAGAAGCCAGGAGCTTCCTCTAAGGCTCCCATTCGGGTACAGGGCCCCAAGGACTTGTGCCATCTTCTACTGCTTTCCCAGGCCATAGCAGAGAGCTGGATAGGAAGTGGAGCAGCCAGGACTTGAACTGGCATCCATATGGGATGCCGGCACTGCAGGCGGCAGCTTTACCCACTACACCACAGTGCCGGCCCCTGCATCATTTACTTGTAATTAGTGATGCACTATGGTACTAATGTCACCTTGAAGCATTGGATAATAGCATTTAGTTTTTCTCTTCTGGCCACCTAGGAAGTCCCCCCCCCCCCTTTTTTTTAGATTATCTCTTGAAATTGATGCCAGCAGAAAGGAGGGAAACTCAGCATATTATATGAGTATGGTTGTTTTGATTTTAATTTTAAAATGAATAATGGAGGGGCTGGTGTTGTAGCATAGCATGTTAAATCTCTGCCCGTGATGCCAGCATCCCATATGGGTGCTGGTTTGAGACCCAGCTGTTCTACTTCTGATCCCTGCTAGTGCACCTGGGAAAGCAGTGGAAGGTAGCCCAAGTGATTGGGCCATTGCACCCGTGTGGGACACCCGGAAGAAGTTCCAGACTCCTAGCCTCAGCCTGGCCCAGCCCCAGCCATTGCAGCCATTTGGGGAGTGAACCAGTAGATGGGAGACCTCTCTCTCTCTCTCTCTGTCTCTTCTCTCTCTATAACTTTGCCTTTCAAATAGGTTTTAAACACATAAATCTTTTTAAAAAAGAGTGATGGAGGAAGGATATAATAAAGTATATAAATAATTTGGTATAAAAATAACTTGATACATCAAAGTTTTCAAACCCACAAAACTATTACCCGACAAGAAGGTTTGGTTAGCTGACTGGCCGAAGATCTGCAGATGTGAATATTACCGCTGTGCCAGATGTGTAATTGGACAGCCACTGCCAATTAAACGAGGCAGGAAATTAAAAGGGTCCAGGAAATAATTAATTCTTCAGATTAGTAACTCAATTGGTCAGAATTACAATACCTGTTGAAGTTGCTTTAAATTATGCTCTACTAGTAATTAGGGGCTTTGCTTCATGTTCTATGAAATAGTTCCCTTTGCCGATGAAGTACTAAGGGACTGCTAATTTAGGCAAATAAATGATGATTGCCTGATCAAAGTCATTAAATTAATATAAAATGTAATGGTAGTAAATTCTCCGATAAAAGAAAATGGTTTAATATCTCTATAGGGAGGTAGCCAAAAATACATTCTGCAAATATTTGGGTACATTTTCACAAGGTCCAGCGGCCTATTCCATTTTGCAGGTAGGCTTGATAGGTTCATAGACCCATCTTTTTTCTTTTACTATGGCAATAAGTAATGGTGTCTTTTCCACGCCTTTGTCATACCTAATTGCCACTTTATTGTTCCCAAAGGGCAATTGGACTAAGACTTTTACGAAGCTGAATTGAAAATGACTCATAAGGATTTAAGGAAGGGACCTGGAGGTGGCAGAGTCTGAAGTCTGAGGCCATTTCCCATAGTTATATTTTAAGGTCATTAGCCATAGGTCTCCTAGTCACTGTGCTTTCTGGAGATCTAAACTTTCAGAGCCACGTGTTCACCCTCATGCAGGGAAGTCCACGTAATTGGCAGCACGTAGGGTACGCTGGGACGTCGGCATCTTCTCACCTGTGGCTCTGGCTGCTTTGTAGAAAAGAAGAGCACAGCCCAGGCCACTCGTACCCAGGAACAGAGGTATCCGGAGAGCACTCATTATTTTCTCTAAAAAGCAAAATGGTGGGTACCTACTTGGCAAGACCAAGTTCTGTCCCATGCTGCTTTTGCATAGATGAGTGATTTGGCTGCTTGGAACAGAAGTTATTGTCGGGATTGTTCTGGGATTTCTGAAATGCGTGCACATTGCCTCCAAGTATAGCCCTCTATTGCTGCAGAAGCTATGTAAAAATTACATGGGACTTCTGGGGTATTTTTAGACAAAGGATATTTCCCCTGGCTCCCGGGTAGGAGCGCTGAGGAAGAAGCCCACACCCTACAGGGACTGGAACTCACCAAGAGTTCATGAATCTGAGCCTTAATCATGGCAAATCCAGTTTGCCTGCCCCAAGTGGAACACAAAATCTTATTTTAAAGGGGTGAGTAGATGCTCTACAAATGTTTTCAGAATAAATGTTCTGAGCGTCAGCTTGTTTTTTTGCGTTAAATTGCCTCTCAATTACCCAGTTCTAAAGTCACATTTCAAAGCTTCGGGAAGTCCTGTCTGGGTCCTGTCTAGACCCCAGAATTGGCCTGGTTTGTTTTAAGGTTTTAGCAAGAGCCAGGCCTGCTGGCTCTGCCTATTGCCAGGGGAGAGACACGTATGTGACGTGAGGCAGGTTTCTAAGGCGCGGCCTTGTTTTATTTTGTTTCATTATAGCCTGTGTGGACAAATTATCCAAAAGTGATATCAGGTTGTGTTTCTGAAACAGCAGCATTCCTTGGCTCTGGGACTCCTTAAGAGAAATGAGCTTGCAACCCATGATCTAGAGCCCTCCAAGACCTGGATTCTCATGGGACACCCGAACCAACCTGCTGCAGGTTTGCAGAGAAGTTACTCAGCCTCTCTTGGCTGTCTAACTTTCTCCTTCTTCTTTTTAAGATTTGTCCATGTATTTGAAAGGCAGGCAGAGTGCCAGAGACAGAGGAATCTTCCATCTACTGGTTCACTCCCCAAAATCTTGTGCTGTGCCAGGTCCATTCAGGAGCCAGGGACTCCATCCAGGTTTCCCACGTGGGTGCAGAGGCCCAAGCACTTGGGCCATTTTCTGCTGCTTTCCCAAGTGCATCAGCAGGGAGCTGGATGGGAAGTGGAACAGCCGGGACTCGAACTGGTGCCCATATGGGATGCCGGCACTGCAGGCGGTGGCTTTACCCACTATGCCACAGCGCCGGCTCCTCTCCATTTCTTTAATTACTGCTTCCTGCAGCACCTGCAGCACGAAGGAGTGGGGCCAACACTCGTGTCTATCGCCTGATCCTTGCGAGCTGCACAAAGCAAGGGAGCCAGCCATCGGGGGGCTGCAGCAGCCATCAGGGGGCTGCAGCAGCCATCCTACTGGACCCTGCCACTCCAGCCTGCAGTCACGGGCCCTCAACAGGACGAGCCACTCACACAGCAGCTGTTAGCAAGGTCGCTCACAGCACTCAGGCACGGTGCTCTGTCCGTCTGGCTTCTCTGGCCAAGTGTCGCAGCTCTCGCTGGAAGAGGGCAGTCTCATTGGAGGAGAGACCCTGTTCCTCCCAGTGTCTAGGGAGGGACGAGGAGGTGGAGTGTTTGAGCAGGTAACTGAGATACACCCCTTTAGCCTTGACTGCTGAGCCCAGGCATTGCCAATTAATACACTTTCTTCTTTAAAAAAAAAAAAAATTCATTCATTCATTCATTTGTGTGAAAGATAAAACAGAGAGAAGGAGATGGAAAGAGCCTTCTATGAATCCAGGTGCCTGGAACTCCATCTTGGTCTGCCACACGGGTGGCGGGGACCCAAATACTTGAGCCATCTTCTGCTGCCTTCCCAGGTGCTTCAGCAGGGAGCTGGGTTGGAAACAGAGCAGCCGGGACTCTGGCCCTGGGATACCGGGTACCGGTGTCACAATTGGTGGCTTAACCTGCTGCATCACAGGCCGGCTTTTTTTTTTTTTTTTCCCCTAAAGATTTATTTATTTGAAAGTCAGTGAGAAGAGAGAGAGAGAGAAAGAGAGAGAGAGATTGAGAGAGATCTTCCATCCGCTGATTCACTCCCCAAATGGCCACAACGGCTGGAGCTGGGCTGATCTGATCTGAAACCAGGAACCAGGAGCTTCTTCCAGATCTTCCATGTGGGTGCAGGGGCCCAAGGACTTGGGTCATCCTCTGCTGCTTTCCCAGGCCGTAGCAGAGAGCTGGATCGGTGGAGAACCCAGGACTTGAACTGGCGCCCATATGGGATGCCAGCACTGCAGGCAGAGGCTTTACCCGCTACTCCATATCGCCAGGTCCCAAAACTCTCTTTCTTTTTCTTTTTTTTTTTTCTTTTTTTTTGACAGGCAGAGTGGACAGTGAGAGAGAGAGACAGAGAGAAAGGTCTTCCTTTGCCGTTGGTTCACCCTCCAATGGCCGCTGCGGCCGGCGCACCGCGCTGATCCGATGGCAGGAGCCAAGTACTTCTCCTGGTCTCCCATGGGGTGCAGGGCCCAAGCACTTGGGCCATCCTCCACTGCACTCCCTGGCAACAGCAGAGAGCTGGCCTGGAAGAGGGGCAACCGGGACAGAATCCGGCACCCGGACCGGGACTAGAACCCGGTGTGCTGGCGTCGCAAGGCAGAGGATTAGCCTAGTGAGCCGCGGCGCTGGCCTAAAACTCTTCTTAAGAGACTCATTTGGTGACGAGAATTTTCTCTCAAAGCATACCCCTAAAAATTATACCCATAAAAGAAAACTGACTATAGAATGAAAATTTAGAAGGAATTTGTGAGAACCATATTTTACTTTTGTGAAAAAATTTGAGGTGAAATTCGCACAACAAAGAACCACCTCAATAAAGCTTACAATGTAGCTAGCATTCACCATGGTGTGCGGCCCGCCCTGCTCCCCATTCGCCCCTCCCCCACCCCTTGGGCTCCACTGACCCACTGTGTGTGCTGTGTGGGTCTGTCTATTCCGGATGTGTTTTATGTGTTGAAAAGCTACTTTTGTTCCAAAGCACTGGGCTCCCAGAGGATTTAAGGAAAAGAGAGTGTCTTCACCTTCCTATTGTTAGAGTCGACTGCCCGAAAAACGTCACCAAGAGACATCTCTTATGCAAACAGCAAGGGGAAGCTTTATTGATTATCCAGCCTGCTGGGGCTGTCTGATCATACATGAACAGAGCAGCCCCGAATAACCAAAGGTTAGGGTTTATAAAGGCAAAAACCGCAAAACCGGGAAGGGGAAGAGAATACACGGTTGTTAAGCGGTTGCTAAAGTCTTACAATCAGCAATTATGATCTTAAGACATAGACAAATCACATCTTCATTATTAGCCCAGGTAACCCAGGTGCAACCTTTCTACTTTTAAGCTTGAGCAATCATGCTAGGGGGTTTTTGTGTGTTGCCAAGGGTGATGTAGTGCACTGCTATTGTCCGGCTATTTGAGATCATAGTTTCGGACCAGAGTCTCACGGTGGGGGGGTTGCTTTCCCAGAATGCAGTCTCAAGTGCTCCAAAATGGAGTCCCTACTGTCAAGGTGCTACTTCACTGTTTTATTTTTACAGCTGCACTAGGAAGGTTTAAACCTGTAAGCTTAAGCTTAACTTTTGACACCTGTACATATACAATTTTAACTCTTCACTATGATCACAAAATATCTACCTGTCGGGGTCTCCTGCCTCTGCCCCGCAAAGTACACCCACCTGCAGACCCCCGTGGGCTGCCCACCAGCTCCAGGAAGCTCCCTCGAAGCCCAGGCCAGCAGGGAAGACTGATGCCCATTTAGAGTTCCAGGAAAGGCGTCGCCAGGGCCGAGTGGAATGATTGTAGTTGGAAGTTGGCCACGTTCACGGGCTAATGAACGGGGATTATGAACAAGGTGAGGAATGTGTTCTTGGCCGTGCCGGGTCCCCAGCGAAGGACGCCCTCGCGCGCCGTCCTGCATATTGAATCTGTTAAGTGCCGGGAGAACCGGACTCTCAGAGAGGATGTGGAGTCTTTTATTCGCTCGCTGAGACGCTTTTGATCTTAAATCTTGGGAGGAAGCGGTTTGCTCAGCACGCTCCATTAGGATGCAGTTGTGAGACTTCAAAAAGCCCAACAGAGGCTCATCCACCTTCCCCCTCCTCGCGGGCGCGGGCGGTTACCAGCTCTTACCGCTGATTTGGATATGTTCCTACAGAGGCACAAAACGGGGTCTGGGGGGGCGGGGGTGTGATTCATGGACCAACAAGAGCAGCTCCGTGTTCATTAAGTACTTTACAAACCTGGGGACTCCTGGGAAATGGATTTTCCCTCCCCAGCGTCCTTCTTTAGTGAGTAGATGTTTCCCAATACTTGTCTGTGTTTCAGGATCATCTAAGCAATCTTGATAAACTCATCTCTGTTTCCTGGTTCTTCCAGAGTCCAGTCACACCCCCCCACCCCCCCACCCCCAGAATTCAGCAGCAAGTTGCATCACATATGGAAGTGCATGGATTTTTACCCCAAACCTGTGATTTTTCTTAGTGGGCTCTTTCTTAATTCACAGTGTGGTAGTGTGCCTGAAAATATAAAAGTTCATGATATTTTTAAAAAGTAGCTTGCCCAGGGCTGGTGTTGTGGCATAGTGGGTAAAGCTGCCACTTACAACAGCAGCATCCCATTTGGGCACTGGTTCGAGTCCCAGCTGTTCCGCTTCCAATCCAGCTCTCTGCTCTGTGGGGAAAGCAGCAGCAGATGACCCAAGCGCTTAGGCCGCTGTCACCCATGTGGGAGACTCAGATGGAGTTTCTGGCTCCTGGCTTTGGCCTGGCCCAGTGCTATCTGTTGTGGCCATTTGCGGAGTGAACGAGCAGATAGAATATCTCTCTCTCTCCCTCTCTGTCTCTCTCTGTGTGTAGCTCTTTCAAATAAATACATCTTCTAAAGAAATAGTAGCTTGGGGCTGATGCTGTGGCATAGTTGGTAGAGCTGCCTCCAGCAGTGCTGGAATCCTATATGGGCGCCAGTTCTAGTCCTGGTTGTTCCACTTCTGATCCAGCTCTCTGCTATGGCCTGGGAAAGCAGAACAAGATGGTCCAGGTCCTTGGGCCCCTGCACCTGTGTGGGACGCCTGGAAGAAGCTCCTGGCTTCTGATCGGCACATCTCTGGCCGTTGCAGTCAACCTGGGAGTGAACCTCTCTCTCTCTGCCTCTCTTTCTCTCTCTGTGTTAACCTGGACTTTCAAATAAATAAATAAATCTTTTTTAAAAAATAGTAGCTTGGCCGGTGCCGCGGCTCACTAGGCTAATCCTCCGCCTTGTGGCGCCGGCACACCGGGTTCTAGTCCCGGTCGGGGTGCCGGATTCTGTCCCGGTTGCCCCTCTTCCAGGCTGGCTCTCTGCTGTGGCCAGGGAGTGCAGTGGAGGATGGCCCAGGTGCTTGGGCCCTGCACCCCATGGGAGACCAGGATAAGTACCTGGCTCCTGCCATCGGATCAGCGCGGTGCGCCAGCCACAGCGTGCCGGCCGTGGCAGCCATTGGAGGGTGAACCAACGGCAAAAAGAAGACCTTTCTCTCTGTCTCTCTCTCTCTTACTGTCCACTCTGCCTGTCAAAAAAAAAAAAAAAATAGTAGCTTGTCCTTTCCCCTAAAGTTATACCTAAGTAATACGATAAATGAAAACTCTAGTCTTTGCCACCCAGCTTTTAAAACTTGGTGACAGTGAGCATTCACTGACATTTGCTCTACTGCACAGGGCATCAACACTGCAGAGAACAAGAAAAAAACATGCAGTCATCTGTTTGCTTTTCCTTTCCTTTCCTTTTTTTTTTTTTTTTTTTTTTTTAGGATTTTTTTTTATTTTAAAGGCAGAGTTACAGAGGAATAGGGAGAGACAGAGATCTTCCATTTGCTGGTTCACTCCCTGGGTGGCTGCAATGGCCAGGACTGGGCCATGCTGAAGCCAGGAGCCCAGAACTTCTTCTGGGTCTCCCAAGGGGGTGCAGGGGCCCATGGGGGTGCAGGTGCGCTTGGGTCATCTTCTGCTGCTTTCCCAGGTGTGTTAGTGGGGAACTGGATGGGAAGCGGAGCATCTGGGACTTGAACTAGCGCCAATATGGGCTTCTGGTGCAGCCAGTGGCTTAACCCACTGCGTTATAGCACTGGCCCCAAGTCATCTGTCTTCTTACTCTTGAATTGGAAGAGGAGCGATTTTGCTTTTCCTTAAAGTCTAGAAATAACCAGGGCTGTGGAGACGGGTACATGTAGCGCAAGGAAGGGAAGAGGAGGGAGCTGATTGTCTACAGGGCACCAGGGAAGTGCAGGTCATTTGTATTCATTTTGAAATTCAGAGTTAGAGAGAGAGAGAGAGAGAGAGAACTCAATCTCCCAAATACTGCTTCACTCCCCAGATGGCTGCAATGGTCAGGGCTGGGCCAGGCTGAAGCCAGGAACCAAGAGCTTCATTTGGGTCTGCCATGTGAGTGGCAGGGTCTCAAGTACTTGGGCCATCTGCTGCTGCTTTCCCAGGCCATAGCAGAGAGCTGGATCAGAAGTGGAGCAGCCGGGACATGAACAGGTGCCCATGGGATGCCGGCATTGAAGGTGGTGGATTTACTCACTTTGCCACAACACCAGGCCCCATCTTGCAATTCTTTTTCATCTATTTTTGAACTTGTGTTTTGTAATATACAGTCTGGTGGGACATGGTGCATATGACAAGTGCAATATTCCTGTTTACTGTTTCTTAACCATCTCACTCGAATATACAGGGGACTTCAGAGAGCTCGTGGAAAAATAGAATTCAAAGACAAATCTGTTTTGGTGTAAAGATAATTTTGAAATCCATGCATAGTTTTTTCATAATACACACTCTTCATGAACTTTTTAAAGACTTCTGAACTGTGGGGAGCAACTCGGACTAGACTGAGTTACTGGAATTAAGACTTATTCTATGCATCTGCTCTCCCACAATATGGCGCTGAGAAGGGAGCAACAACTTCTATGCAGCTGCCTCTCGCCAACTTGATTGAGCTGCAGGAGCTGATCTTGCTCCTGATTGGAGGAGAGCAGCATACTCGGCATGTGGGTAGCAGAGTTGGGATTGGTGGAAGAGGACTATAAAGGAGGAGAGAGACAACATGCACCAGGAACATCTAAGGGGAACATCTATCTGAAGGAACACCTGTGCAGCCCCCGAGAGAGCCGGCCGGCGGTGTGCTGCTCCCCCGCGGAAGTGGGGAAAGTGGCAGGGGGAACCGCCCTTCCACGGAGGTGGAAGGGATAGTAGCCAACCCGGGAAGAACCAGCAGCAAACCCAGGGAGGGCCGAGCAGACAAAAGAACAGCGCAGGGTCCTGTGTCGTTCCTCCACGAAGACGGGGAGCGACATGAACAACAACATTTTGGTGGATCCACAATGCACAGGGATTCAAGAAGACACAATGAATAGATGGGGTGGGTGTGGTGGCTCAGTGAGCGAAGTCTGCCTCCCATATCAGAAATCTAATACTGGGGCCAGAGCTGTAAAGCTGCCGCCTGCAGTGCTGACGTTCCCATATGAGCGCTGGTTCGAGTCCCGGCTGCTCCACTACTGATCTAGCTCCTGTTAATGAGCCTGGAAAAGCAGTGGAAGATGACCCAAGTGCTTGGGCTCCTGCACCCACATGAGAGACTTGGAAGAAGCTCCTGGCTCCTGGTTTCAGATCACCCAGCTCCAGCCGTTGCAGCCATTTGGGGAGTGAACCAACAGTTGGAAGATTTCTCTCTTTGCCTCTGCCTCTCTGTAACTCTGCCTTTCAAATAAATAAATCTTTAAAAAAGAAAAAGCTTTGTGGAAAATCTAATGAAAAGATAAGCTTATTTAAAAAAACAGAAAGCTGAAATAAGTCCTCTTTCTATCCTGCTTCCTGCTAATGCAGACGATGGCTCAAGTGCCTGCCTCCCCACTGTCCATGTGGAAGACCCAGGTGGAATTCTTAGCTCCTGGGTTGGACATGGCCCAATCCTAGCTGTTTTGAGCATGTGGGGAGTGAACCAGCAGACTGTATTTCTCTTCTTCCTCTCTCTCTCTCTCTCTGTTACTTTGCCTTTCAAATAAATATACATTAAAAGTGAGCATCAGATCAGTGTGTCAAGTGTCACTTGAGTAAGTGGGGAGCTGAAAGCCCTACGAGAATGTGCTTGCCACTCAAAAATCTGCTTTTCAGAATTGGCTTTGGATGCAGAAAGAGTTAGTGGCTTTCTAAAAAGCACATGTAAACCAGGAAGCCTCTCACCCTCTTGTTCGTGTTACTTCCCTGCGGCACTCACTACTTCTGCTGAAAGGGGTGACATGGAAGGGAAGGAGGGAGCAAACCAGAGCTCTTTCTCCCTTCAGATCTTCTCCGTGAAGCAGGAGCTGAAGGCAGACTGTGCACTGATCAGGAGGTGGAGGAGAGGTGGGCGTTTGGCGCAGCTGTTGAGACAACTGTTGGGATACCCGCGTTCCATATAGGAGTGCCTGGGTTTGAGTCCTGGTGTGGCTAACACTTACCCTGAGAGGCCATGGGTGATGTTTCAAGTGGTTGGGTCCCTGCCACCTACATGGGAGACCTGGGTTGAGTTCTTGGCTCTTGCGCATCTGGGGAGGGCAGGACTAGTGGATGGGAGCTCTCTCTATTGGGAGTTCTTGCACTCTCTTCCTCTGTCTCAAATCAATAAATAAGCAAAAATTGAAAGAAAAAAAGAAAGTCATGAATCTTTTTTTTTAAAGGAAGGGAAAGGAAATTACTTGATTTTATGCCATATTTAAAAATTGTTTTCATTTTATTTGAAAGGCAGAGAGAGAGAGAGAGAATCTTCCATCTGCTGGTTCATTCCCCAAATCCTTGCAATAGTTGAGATTGGCCAGGCTGAAGCAAGGAGCTAGGAACTCTTTCTGGCTCTCCCGTATGGAGGGCAGGGACCCAAGTACTTGAGCCACATCTGCTGCCTCCCAGTGTATGCGTTAGAAGGAAGCTGGAATGGAAAACAGAGCAGACTTGAATCAAGCACTCTGATGTGGGATAAGGGCATCCCAAGTGGCGTCTTAACCATGCTCCAAATTGTCCACCCCCTTGTGCGCTTGTGCAGGAATTCTCGTGCTAATTTGTTTCACAGAGGAAATACGCACATTATGACAGGTGGGGGGGGGCGGTAAGAAAGGAAAATTCTTGTAATTTAGTGCCTTTGACGGCATTTCCTCCTGCTTTTTAAAAAGAAGATTGATTGATTGATTTGAAAGACATTGTTACAGAGAGAGAGAACAATCAATCCACTGTTTCACTCCCCAAATGGCCGCAACAGTGGGGGCTGGGCCAGGCTGACGTCAGGAGCCTGGAGCTGCATCCTGGTCTCCCCTGTGGGTGCCAGGTCCCAAAGACTTGGGCCATCTGCTGCTGCTTCTGCAGGCGTATGAGCGGGGAGGTAGACTGGAGGTAGAGCAGCCAGAACTTGAGCCGTTATTCACATAGGCTGCTGGTGTCATAGATGGTGGCTTAAGCCACGGTGCCACTACGGGTCCCTCTTCCTACTTTTTTTTTTTTTTTTGACAGGCAGCGTGGACAGTGAGAGAGACAGAGAGAAAGGTCTTCCTTTGCCGTTGGTTCACCCTCCAATGGCCGCCGCGGCCGGCGCGCTGGGGCCGGCGCACCGCGCTGATCCGATGGCAGGAGCCAGGTATTTATCCTGCACCATGGGGTGCAGGGCCCAAGCACTTGGGCCATCCTCCACTGCACTCCCTGGCCACAGCAGAGAGCTGGCCTGGAAGAGGGGCAACCAGGACAGAATCCGGCGCCCTGACCGGGACTAGAACCCGGTGTGCCGGCGCCGCTAGGCGGAGGATTAGCCTAGTGAGCCGCGGCACCGGCCCCCTCCTCCTACTTTTTGAATAAGGTGTCTCCATCCTCATTTGCCACCAGGACCCACAAATTGTGGCGTGGCCTTGGGGAAGGTGTGCAGGTATGGGCAGGCGCCCAAGGCTCAGCTGGAACTGGAAAGCTGATCTAATTCATGGTTTTAAACGAGTTCTTTGACAAATAGCTTTCCTTCCATTATTTTCAAAATTTCCCTTAACACCAAACGCTATGGGTCTCCCCCAGAGCCCTGTGCCCCCGAGGTATTTCTGAGATGGGCCCATGTTTCACAGCTCTGTGAGCTCTGAACAGCGGCTTGTCCTTGGCTTCTCCCAGGGCAGTGCAGGGACGGAGCTTCCAGGTTTCCTCTGATCTTTGCTTGGAGCTTGGTGGGCTGCTCAGGACTGCAGGTTGAAGTTGGTTCTTTTATAGTCCACCCAAAAATCTTACAGAGGCCTGCTCTGTGGCATAGCGGGTAAAGCCGCCGCCTGCAGTGCCAGCATCCCATATGTGCACCAGTTCAAGTCCCAGCTGCTCCACTCTTCCCATCCAGCTCTCTGCTGTGGCCTGGAAAAGCAGTAGAGAATGGCCCAAGTCCTTGGGCCCCTGCACCTGTGTGGGAGATCTGGAAGAAGCTCCTGGCTCCTGGCTTCGGATCAGCGCAGCTCTGGCCATTGTGGCCATTTGGAGAGTGAGCCAGCAGATGAAGACCCCTCTCTCTCTGCCTTTCTGTAACTCTGCCTTTCAAACAAATAGATAAATCTTTAAGAAAAAAATAATTCATCAAAATCTTGAAAAACAACAGTAATGTCAAGAGTACAGTAAGATGGTAATGTAAAGAGATTAAAAATGTTGGTAACTTTTTTCCAAAGTCCTCAAAACCACAATTGGATATCATTATACTTTGGGGTGCTATTGGTCAGATATTCCATCTGTTTTCCTAGTTATAACTCCATAGGGTTTACTGATCTCGGAGCTATCATACTTTTTACCCCTGTGAGTGGAGCTGTCCCCCAGGTTTGATTTGCGGGTCTTCTCTTCTGCCATAACTCTATTGGTTTGTTCTACGTGTCTTACAAAATCCCATCCTTGAAAAACAAGGCTTAACAATTTAGCTCCATACACACTTTAAAACTTAAGAAATGGTTAGATGGGCTTCATTTATATTCTTTATTATTCATTTGACTTACAAAGTATGGAGGCCTGGAAATTGCCTGTCAGTTTTACTACTGAAAGCTACAGCTACGCTTCCTTAAGATTAAAGTCATTCTTTTTATAATCACTCACTTTCCTCCAAGAAAATTCTCTGTGTGGGGGGAGATGTTGGGTGCGGGGGGATTGTGTGCGGACTTCCAACCCTTTAACCTGGAGTAGAGTAGAATGTTAAGTCAGGAAATGACATATCGGGGCACGAACCACTTGTGCTCCCTCCCAAGTCTATTTTAAAGCACTTTCCATTTTAAATATAGCAATAAAATATCAGCCTCGAAATGTCTGATAAGGATAAAAGCAATAGATCCAAATCCAATCTAAACCTGACACTGCCAGGAACAAGAATTCACACTGGTAAGTCGGGACTCATTTATGGGGCCATAAATGGGTGGGCCAGCTATAATTTGGGTATTAAACTTGTAAAATATATTGATGGTATGGAAGAGCTAAATAAATAATTTACTACAAGAAAATTGGAAATCTTTACTTGCAACTTAATTGACCAGTCGTTCTCCCAGACTCTCAGTGGTCCTTACTTTGCATTTGTGTTTTTCCCAGGTTGGATTTTCCTCTTCCTCACTTGTGTTTGGCTTCCTCTGCGTTGAACGATCGCAAGTTAGCGAATTTCTGAAACCACACACGGTCTCCGTTTAAGATTCTGCCAATCCATTACAAGGCGCTGACAATCTCATTTACCTTTTAGGAGGATGAATGTGCCCTGTGTTCTCTCTGTTCCAGGATTACACAATGTTCTTCCGGACCCAAAAAAAAAAAAAAAAAAAAAAAAAAAAAAAAAAGCCGTTTTCAGTACCACATTTCAGACTCCACAGAATGGGAGGGGCTTCTGTGAGTTTGTTTTAAAATTTTTACAGAATCCTTTTTTTTTTTTTTAAAGATTTACTTATTTATTTGAAAGTCAGAGTTACACAGAGAGAGGAAAGGCAGAGAGAGGGAGAGAGACAGAGAGAGAGAGAGGAGAGAGAGAGGTCTTCTATCTGATGGTTCACTTCCCAGCTGGCCACAAAGTTGGATCTGCACGGATCCGAAGCCAGGAGCCAGGAGCTTCTTCCGGGTCTCCCACTTGGGTGCAGGGGCCCACGGACTTGACCCATCTTCTACTGCCTTCCTGGGCCATAGCAGAGATCTGGTTCGGAAGTGGAGCAGCCGCGGGTCTCGAACCGGTGCCCATAAGGGATGCTGGCTCTGCGGGAGGCGGCCTTACCCACCACGGCGCCGGCTCCCTCCCTGCACTTTTTGAAGACCCTTCCTAAGCATGGACTTCAACTTTTTTTTTTTTTTTGCAACAAAATAAACATTTTTCAACCCCACCCATTTTCCATGCACTTTTGGAAGTGCCTTCATATATATAAATACAAGTCGTAGTCTAGTGTGTCTACAGCTTTAGATTCTGTTTCTCTCTCACACTGTGAATATCCCTTCCTGGCATTAAACCACCTTCAACATTTTTGTAACCGCTCAGTCCTGGGTTGGGTGCATGCTTTATGATATGTCCCCCTCTCTCTTGGACTTTTAACTTGGTTCCGATTTTCCACTATTATCATTTCTGCTGCTGGGTGTGAGCACGGGTGTATATCCATGTATGCCTCCCCTGGGGAAGAGCCCCGTCTTAGAGAGGGCAGCGGCCAGGCGAGTCTCTTTACCTACATACTATACCTCTAAACATTCCACCCGTTCCCATCCACTGAGCGTGGATGAGGGGACCCTAACTCCCAAAGCCTCTCCAATACGTTTCCCTGTTTTCAAACCTTTTGAAAGACAAAAACAAAAACATAGGCATATTCATTGTGTATTGATTGATATGAGGTTGGGCATATTTTCATGATTATTGAATATTTGCATGACTATGAATCAGAAGTTCATGTTTTTGCCAGTTTTTCTACTAGGGAATTTGGGCAATATATTATTTTTAATCATATATTTAATCAAATTCTTGCATTTTCTACTAACGAGACATAGAATATACATCAGGTAGTTCTCTATAATAATATGTTTTTACTATTAAAAATACGTAGTATCAGAGGGGTGGGCGCTGTGGCACTGCAGGTCAAGCTGCCACTTGAGACACCTGTATCCCATATTGGACTTTTAGTTCAAGTCCTGGCTACTCGGCTTCTGACCTAGCTTCCTGCTAATGCACCTGGGACAGCAGCGAATGATGGATGGCCAAAGTATCTGAGTTCCTGTCACTCATGTAGGAGACCCAGATGGAGTTCTGGGTTCCTGGCTTCAGCCTAACCCAGCCCTGGCCATTGCAGCCATCTGAGGAATGAACCAGTGATGCTATCTCTCTCTCTCTCTCTGTCTTTCAAGTAAATAATTAAATACATATTTTTTTAAAGATTTATTTATTTGAGAGGCAGAGATAGAGAGGTCTTCCATCCACTGGTTCACTCCCCAAATGGCCACAACAGCCAGAGCAGGGCCGATCCATAGCCAGGAGCCAGGAGCTTCTCCAGGTCTCCCACATGGGTGCAGGGGCCCAAGCACTTGGATCATCTTTTGCTGCCTTCCCAGGCCATTAGCTGGGAGCTGGATTGGAAGTGGAGCAGCCAGGACTCAAACCGATGCCCATACAGGATGCCAGGGCCGTATGCCACAGCACCAGCCCCCTAAATACATCTTCAAAAAAAAAAAAAAAAAACTACAGGAGTGGAGGAGAGTCTGGAGTGGCAATGGGAAGATGGGGAGAAGGTGAGGTGTTTGACAAGGGTAGCTACAGACACCTCCTCTCACCATTGGAGCCATGCTAGGTGAAACTTAGCTTGAAAAACTACAGCAATACCAACAGAGGACAACTCTTCCATGTTTTACGTGGTTCTGAGAAGCTATGGGGTCATCATCGATACGTTAATCATCATTTTATTTCTGTGCTGGGGCAAACAGGTGATTTTATTTTATTTTATTTCTTGTACCTTCCAAAATTTCTGTCCTGAACACATATTATCTTTTATTATCCCTTTTACAGTAAGTGTAGCAATAAAAACAAATCCAAAGACCTGGTAATAATTAGAATGAGCCTCTAATATTTGTGCTGCATATGATTTAGCAGACCTGAAGTTACAAGTCAAATTAATGACTTGACAAATGACAGCGGGGCTACTCAGGCTGGTCGCCTTTGCGAGGGTCGTGGAATCCGGGCTTGGAGTCGCCTGGCAGCAAAGCACTCGTGTGGAGGGCATGCGGTGCGGTGCTTTGTGTCTGAGGTCAGGGCCGCGTGGTTGTGTCACCTGGACGTGAACATGCCTGGGTCCCCCGTGTCCGTCTTTAAAGCGGGGATCCTGATAGTCCTGTCTTCCCGTAGAGGCTGTTGGGAGGAATAAATGAGCCAGACTGTGTAACGCAGCCCTGCTCACAGGAAATGTTCAACACATGGTTCTGGATTGTTCCTAGTAAGTTAGCTGTGGTCAAGCCCACATGATAATAAACAGGATAAGCGACAACACCGAAAGTGGCTTTGCCCTGAGCGAGGGACGCCAAGGGACGAAGTTCACTGTGGCCATACTGGCCCGCTCTCTCTGGATCTCAGGAAGGGCTGGGCCGGGACGGACTGCTCTCCTCCCAGGACAGGCCCCAGGACAGCAGTGCACACCTCTCTCTGCCCCGAGTCTCTCCCTGGCCCGCTCAGCACACGCTCACACACTCTCCAATCTCAACAAGCTGTGTGCAGGGGAGCAAACCTGTCTTATTCTTCTACCCACGTCAGGTTCACTGCATGGGGCTCTGTAATAAGACACAGATTTAAGAGAAAGGCATATAAATGCCTGCTTAAATTTTTAATCAATTTATTCACCTTTTTAGCCAAAAGGCAGAGAGACAGAAAGATCCCATCCACTAGTTCAGTCCCCAGATGCCCACAGAATTGGCAGAGAATTACACCTGCCACGCTGGTTGGGGTAACAAGCATTCTCCTATTCTACCTGCACAGTGCAAACAGTCTCCTGGAAGGCAGTTTGGCAATGCAAAGACTGATCATCAGTCCAACTGTGTCCCATTCGTCAGGATGCTTCCAGATGCAAGTGGTAGAAAACCTGGACAAAATGCAGGGTCCATAATCCTTTCTTTCTTTCTGCATTGCCATCCCCAACATTTTGGAGTCGTCCACATGATTAATTCCTCAGAGTCACAGTCTAGCTGCAGCGGCTCCAACCATCACATGTTCATTTGACATTGTCTCAGAGGTGGGAAGACAGACTGTCCCTTTCTTGTGATCCTATTTTTAAAGGCAGAAATCTTTACAGATCTTTACAAATTTTTACTTCTGTCTGCTCCCTCTAAAATTTTCCCTCACATGGCTCATTGACTAGAATCATATGTTTATTTCAAACCCGTTCACTGGCAAGAAAAATGAAATCACACAGTTGACTTGGGGCTGAGGAGTGACTCAGCATCCTTGCAGTCACAGATCTTCCCAATATCATATAAGGATTCAGTTAATCAGGTAGAAGTTGGCGGATTTTTGCTGTCAAGGCCACCGCTAGCATTCTCTTTCAGGTGGTGCTCTGAGTTTTCCACAACACAGCACATGCAGAGAATTCCAGTGTTTGCTTAGCACTGGGCTTACATTGGAGGGCACGGGGGAACTTCAGGATGGGGTCTGGAAAAAGCAGTCACTGCTTTTCCTTTACATTATATTATTGCAAGAAAAATAAAATACCAAGTACTGGGGCTGGCACTGTGGCACCGTGGGTTGAGTCACTAACTGTGACACTGGCATGCCACACGAGCCCTGGCTGTAGTCTCGGCTGCTCCGCTTCCAATCCGATTCCCTGCTAGCGCTCCTGGGAAGGCAGTGGAGATGGCTCAAGTGCTTTGACGCTTACCACTCATGTGGGAGACCCAGATGGATTTCCAGGATCCTGGCCAGCCCTGGCCATTGCAGCAGTTTGGGGAGTGAACAAGAGCGGGGAAGATATCTCTGTCTCTCCCTATCTCTGCCTTTCAAATAATAAGTGAATGTTTAAAAACATTACAAAGTACTAAATGAGATATTAAATATCAAAACTACATAAAACTTCCAAATAAAATCTTTTCAAGTTTTTAAAAAATATTTTTTATTTAATTAAGGTGAACAAATTTCATGTATTTCATATATACAGGCTTAGGGGCATGGTGCTACTTCCCACCCTACCCTCCCTCCTGCCCACGCTCTTTCCCTCTCTCCTCCTTCCTTTCTTGTTCTTTCTTTGGGGGGGGTTACCAATGAAAGGAAGACCTTTCTCTCTGTCTCTCTCTCACACTGTCTATAAGTCTCTCTCTGTCTCTGTTTCTCACTGTCTAACTCTGCCTGGCGAAAAAAAAAAAAAGATCTTGTAATTTTCATTGTAGAGATCTTTCATCTCCTTGGTCAAATGTATTCCAAGGTATTTAAATTTTTCGTAGCTATTGTGAATGGTACTGATCCTACAAGTTCTTTCTCAGCCACGACATTGTCTGTGTATACCAAAGGCTATTGATTTTGGTGTGTTGATATTATACCCTGAAACTTCACCAAAGTCTCTAATGAGTTCCAATAGTCTCTTAAGTGGAGGCTCTTGGTTAACCTTTTCAAGTCTTAAGATGAGAAACTTGAGCTTGCTTCCACAGACATATATTTTAGCTTTTATGTGTGAACTGCCTACACTCAACTCCTGATCAAGGCTTTTATTTAATGACGATCTCTTCAAATTCCTTATAGCTACCAGAAAAAAAATTCTCAAAGTAGGTGATAAAAAAATTTAAAACCATTTTTACGACCATTCAAACATTTTCCATAGTCACAAATCTATTAAAAAATGGAATAGGTCCTCCTTTCCTTTCACTGATGAATATAACATTGAATTTTATTAATAATATTGGATTTGAAATGCATTTGGACTTTTTCATAGTAGATCTTTCTAAATAATGACCGTGTTCTCATATGCATATGAAATAGTAGCCTAGAAGTTGCCAAAGGCTACCTCAGGTGCACCTGGACAGAGGCGAATGGCACACACATAGGAAAAGACGGTTCCTGGGAGCACCCTTCCTGAGCCCTGCTCAGGCTGTTTCGTCCCTCTGCTCATGAACTGTACTTGGGACACAAATTCCTCCAGCAGTCCCAGAGGTCCTGGTCTAACAAGGGCATGGTATGGCCAACAGCCACCTGCTGCGGGAGGCCCCCTTTCGACTATGCTTAGCCAGTTACTTCAGAGCAATGGGTCTTGGAGTGTGGTCCCCAGACCAGCAGCAAAAGCATCAGCTGATAGCTGGTTATCAATGCAAATTCCAAAGCCCCACCTATTGAATCAGAGCCTGCGGGCGTGGGCTTGGGCCCAACAATCTGTGCTTTAAGCAGCTTTCGTGTGGTTCTGATGTGCCCTCGAGTTTGAGGACCATAGCAGCAAACACTGAAGACCCGCGTTGCTCATCATGCCCTGCCTGGAGCCTGTGGGTGCCCTGTTAGTCCTCGCTCCATCACCAGACCAGGAGGACTGCTATCTTGTGCTTCACCTGGGCCCCATCCAAGGCTAGCAGAGTCTCTGCTCCAAAGCAGGGAGCACCTTCTGTGTCCCTGGCCCTTGGAGTTGTGGATGAAATCAGAAAGCTGGAGGGCAACAGCCAGGGCAGGGAGGCGTGAGCAGTCCTGGAGAGTCAGGACTCAGGGTTCATGTCCAAGGTTTGGAAGTTACTGTCCCAGGAAGTGACCCATCAAGGCCTGTGAGTCAGGCCGTGAGAAGAATTCAGCAGGCCATAGAGAGAACAGAGCTAGATTTATTGAACACGTTGCAGAGGAAGCAGCTCAGGAAGGGGCTGACCACTGCGGTAGCATGGACTGTCACCTGAAGGGGACACGCGCAGCAGCAGTCCCTTAGTTAGGGTGCCCGTTGTTGCATGTCTGCAAGGGAGCAGCGGGTAGGACAGCCAGAGGCTGTCCATTACAGTACGGACTACAATCCAAGGAGTATACCTGGAATTGCAGTATTTTCTCAGATAGGATGAGTTTTCTGTGGTCCAAGAGGATTTCCCAGGTGTACCCAGATTTGCATTTCTGGGCAGAGCTAGGGAACCTATATCCCCCTTTTATCTTAAGGGACTCTACCAAATGCATGGGGCCAGCTTGCACAGTTACATTTTTTCCTAACTTGACACGAAGTTGTCCAGGACGGACAATGGTGACAACCTGCCACTGTCCCCATCACAACTGCAGGGAACAGAACAGCCTAGCTCAGCCATTGCTGCTCCGCGTATGGGGGATGAGAGCTTCCCATTTCTCCCTCTCCCTCGTCCTCTCCCTCTCCCCCTCCACCCCCTCCCTCCTCTCTCTCTCCCCCTCTCTCTCTCTCTCTCTCACACACACACACATCTTCATCAGCAGTTGGCATGCCCACTCACAAGAGTGTCACCCCCTACAGCGCTTGCCCCTTTGCACATAAGGAGAGACAGAGGACCAACACACCGCGGGGAGCACACTCACTTCACCGAGTCACAGGGCGCTACTGTCAGAGCTTCCGGATGCCCCGTGTCTCCTGCTGGAAGTCAGGACAGCCTTTCCTTCCGGGCGTGTAGAGAGGGCCATTCCATGTGGCTCTGTCCATTCCCTCCCAGTGCATTCTCTCTGGCCCTCCGGGGAGCACTTACTCCAAAGCCGGAGCTGAGAGGTCATGGGAGTGCCAAATAGCTTCGGTGTTGTTGGCTCCATCCTTCACCTGCTGGATACCCAGTGTGATGCCTTCCTTCTGTGATACTGACGATACCGGAGCACTTTATGCTTATAAAGCATTCTCACGCACGAGCTCTGTGGTCCTCCCTGGGAGCATAGCATGAAGGGGAATTTCTGTCTGTAGGTGACTTGCCGAAAGGCGTGTATTTGACTTGTGACGAAGCTGGGACTCCGATGCTGGTACTCTGAATCTCAGCCCTGTCGTCTTCTTGTCCCAACAGGAGGCCTCTTTGTCACTTTACCTAACTCATGCTCAGCAGGTCAGGCGCAATTTCATTCCTGCAGACTTTAACAGCGGAACTGTCTGAGGTGTGCTTAGTGTGAGAAACCATCCCAGCGTTGTTGAACATCCTCATGCTCTGCGTGTTACACTAACATCCTTTCTTTTTTTCGTATTCTTTTCCCGCAAAAAGCGGGGAGGAAAGGGTGATAGGAACAGTAACTAAATTCACTGAGCATCACCGCGTCCCAGGCATGCGCAGATGTCTGTGGGTCTCTCATCTTCATCCCAATTTCAGGAGTAAGTCCCATTGTAGTCTCATTTCATAGATGAGGAAAACTGAGGCATACAGTATCAAATATTAGCCCAAGATAAAATGGTTTATTAGTGGGTAAGTAGTGATTTGAGCCCAGGTATTTTGACTCCAGAATCTTAGTCCTAACTCTTTATAGGTAAGGAGACGGGGGTCAGAGAAAGAGAGGAGCATTGTAACTCTACCCCTTACTTGTCAATCCAGTACCCCCACTTTCCCACGAGGCACCTGCATCTCATCCCGGACCAGGGAGGAAAAGACACCATGATGGCCAAGTAGAAGTTAAACTTCATGTGGATACTCCATGAAACTCCCAGAAAGCCTAATGCTAAACTCCACCCTGTTTGTATATTCAATTAGGGCACGACTCCCCATCTCCAAAAAGAGACAGATCACGTGGGAGGAGCTTTCTTCGCTCTGGGCTTCCAGATCACGCGTGTGGGCCTTCTCTGGCCTCCACTCCCTCCCTCACAGGCAACTGTGTGGCCCGTTCATGATGGGCATGGGTAACCCAGGCTCCCACATGCCGTATATTCACTCTCACTTTCAGGTAACTCTTGCTCTCTCTTGTGCACTGTATTTGAGCTTCTGCTTTGAAGTCTCCTTTCTGTAGGGCCAAGCACCTGGAATAAAGACGAAGAGACATGGGCCCATAACAACGCTAGTCAGTCCACAAGAGTGTCTATGATTCTGAATAATCTTCAGGTTAACTTGCACCACTATCAAAATACCATAAAGTCAAAATGAAGTCCAAACAGTCAACTGAGTTTGTTTTAAGAGCTTGGAATTCAAGGACCCTGGGAGGAATGGGGTTAAGCCCGGGCTGTACAGTTGAAACAGTGCTTTCATTATCACTCCCAGAATTCCAAAGCAGTTCTGGGCATGAGACTGTGCAATGGAGACAGAGATTGTCCCATCAAACAGGGCACCTGCTGTTCCCTTTCTGAAGGGTCTTCCATCTCTGTTCCAAACCGCCCCTGACTGTCACAGGCAGAGGTCAGTGGAATCTGGGGAGCCTTCCTGGTTCCCCCAGTTGTGTGAGGTGTCCCCCTCCTGGCCTCCCTCAGTGTCCTGTACTTGCCCACTCTGCTGAATGGCGTCGCCGCCATTCACTCCCAGGGATTGCAGGCCTTGGTGATAAGGGCTTAGGTGTTTTAATGCTTACTTCCATTCTTACCACCCCCCCCCCATAAGAATTGCAAACCGAAGTTTACATACAGTGCACAAATGAGAACAGAATTTATTTATGAGTGAGGGAGTGAACATACATTCATGCATGAGTGTGGGGTGCTCCATGTAGAGAGACACCCATCATGAGACAGCCAGAGTTGACTATGAAGAGAGACAGGAAGCCGGAGGCCTCCCCTTCCCCTCCCCCACACGCCCCCCTCCCCCAGTCTCTTATACGAGGTGGGAGGCGGTACCTTAATTGAATAAACAAATGGGCACGGTCTTAGATGTGTGAAGCTTTCTGGGATTTTTATGGCATTTCCACATGGAATTTAACTTCCACGTGGTCACCCTGGCATCTCCTTCCTGGTCCCGGATGAGATGAGACGCAGGTGCATCCTGGGAAGGTAGGCGTATTAGATTGACAGCTGAAGGGATAAAGTTACAGTGCAGGACTGGCAAAAATTCCAGCTCACCTACACCCGACTCCCTGCCTCGTGACAGCACATCACATGTGGGCAATGACCTGTCCTCTCCCTTCATCAGCTCCTAGTCCTCCCTATGGGATTAGTCCATAGCTGCTCAAGAAATGTTTAGCATATGAATGAATGAGACCCTGTGGGTGCAGACACTTTTGGTTTTGTTTGTGTATTTCTTCATCTCTAGCAAAGAAGTGACCTGACTTTCCTACCCATGTGGAACACGATTTGAGCATTCCCCCTGCCCTCGCCTCCTCTCTTTTAAGTAGGTGGATCATGAAAAATGACCAAGTACTTCTACAAATGAAGTGGTTCAGAGCACTCCCCTGAGTCGTTAGCGGCTCCCAAGGATTCTGGAGGCTCTCTCCGTGGTGCGTCCCTTTGCTTGCTGATGTTTGCAGACGCTGCTGGCCCGGAAGCAGTGGGTAAGGAGACAGAGGTGTGCAGCCGGGGGAGGCATTTCAAGCCTTGTTCTTCTACTCTTTCCCAGAGATCAAGCCAGGGGCTGCTTCCTGCCCCCTGCTAAGCTGGACCTGGGGGTTGATGGTTTTACTGTGTTTCAGTAAGTATGCAGATTAACAGCTGCCTGGCCAGTAGCTTGAGGCCTCCCTTCAATTGAGAGACTTGGAGCCACACATTCCACAGCGGTTGGAAACGTCTCTGCCTTGGGTTCCTTATTATGAGAATGTTACAGCGGCTCTGGGCTAGACAACGATTATGGCAATGGTTTTGATGTCTTTTGTTTCATGCAGCCCATAAAAGTGCAGCCTGGCCTCACTGCCCGCACTTGGGCTGAGCAGACTGAAACCAAGGCCCTGTGCTCTGCCTTGGCGGCGGATGCTGGCTTCAACTGGGTCCTGGTGCCCAGCCTCCCCCCTGAGCAAAAATGTCCCTGCCCCTGTTTCATTTTTTTAATTCATATATATATATATTTATTTATTTGAAAGGCCCTCCCAGCTGGGTGGCAGGGACTTGAGTCGCCTTTCCCTGTTTCCCAGATACATTAGCAGGGAGCTGGATAGGAAGCAGAGCAGCTAGGACTCCAATATGGGATTCTGCATTTAGATGTCTATTTATTTGAAAGGCAGAGAGAGAGAGGTGGGGGCGAGGGAGAGAGAGAGAGAGAGAGAGAGAGCGAGCTCCCATCCACTGGTTTGCTCCCTAAGTGGCCACAACAGGCTCAGGCCAAAGCCAGGAGCCTGGGAGCTCTATATGGGTCTCCCATGTGAGTGACAGGGGCCCCAGCACTTGGGCCGTCTCTGGCTGCTGTCCCAGGTGCACCAGCAGGGAGCTGGACTGGAGGCAGAGTGGGATACTGGGGGCCTCTGGTAATTAACATCTTGGCGGTCAGCATTGTCTCAAGGGGTTTCTTTTCTGGTGAATTTCAGATCCAGACACACCTGAATGCGGCTCCCAGACTGAAGCTGGCTTTCCCATCACAAAGAACACAGTGTCACAGGCCAGTCCAGGAGGGCCACGAACAGACCAAGCAGGAGCTGGGCATGAGCTGGACGTGGACGCTTCAAGCCCAGCTCCGGTCTGTAAACACCTCAACCCCTTGGAGAACCTGGGACTGAAGCAAGAGCTGCCGGCTACTGGTTCTGCGCTAGCACTAATGCCTCCCTTCTTCCATTACCCAAAGTCAGTGACTGACCTTCTGCCCGTTGGACAAGCAGACCCAGTTCTGGGGGTTCTATATCGATTCTTCGAACCAGTTTTGGGTTATTCTATATCCAGATGGACACTCGGACAACCTAGCTTTGGCCCCCACCCACCCTCATTAAGTTACCTTACATAGCATGTTTCATTTCCTTACGGAGCCCGGAGCTCACGATGCCCCTCCCACCCACTGGTGTGGAGACCCTGCCTGGGAAGCTCAAGTGCATTTTGGGATCTGGAGGACCGTCCGTGGATCACTTTAGTCCCCTGGCCTGCCACAGCGGCTGCCCTCTGTTAAGTAGCCGCAACCGAATTTTGTGATAGCCTTTTGTTCTGCGCCTCTGGAGTGATTTTTAGAGAATAAGAGGACATCTAAGTCCCCTGCTGATCGACAGACAAGGGCTGGGTACCAGAGGCTGAGCCATTGTTGGCGGTACCAGAGGCCGAGCCACTGTTGGCGTGTTTGAGTCTTTTTCATTCTGATTAAGCCTCTGGGAACTCATAGTGCAAACTTGAAGGACAAACAGATTTTAAATTAGTTCTTGGGATCCAAAACCTCGGGCTGCAAGAACACAGAGGTTAATGGTCTCGGAGGCATTTGGCCTCGCATATCAGTTTTTCTGCTTTGAATCCTTGTATGAGCCAAACGGAGCATCTCCTTAGCCAGATGGTAGAGAACGAAACCCAAGAGTAAGAGCGGCAGTGTCAGGAAGTGCGGGTAACCTGCAGGAACAGGCCAGGGCTGCTTCCTTCTCTGAACGTGGGCAAGCCTGCCGTGGGGAGGGCAGGGGGTACAAGGGAAAGCCTTTAAATGTGTCCAGGGGTAGCCGACAGACCACCAGGACAGGTGTCACGTTACGGTCCTCCCTCCCCTGATGCACCACGCAGGCAGTGTGACCCTGGTGCTTTTCTTTTGAACAGTGGACTTCTGTCGAATGAGGAAAAGTCTTTGGTGCAGAGTGCCATAGATCTCTGTGTGGTATGCACTTTTTCACTCAGCATCCCCAGTGGTGGAAAGTCAGACATGAACAGAGTAAGAGCTACGCAGACGGAACACGTGACTGCCTCGACTGGCAGGAGGGAAAGTGATCAAATACCAGATCTCTGATTAGAAGAGATTCAGATGAAGAGGATAAATAACCCAACAGAAGTTGGAATGGTCTTTGATTACCTATCATCATCCATCTTTCGGCTCAAATGAGGGTTTGAACATATTGCCACCAGCAGGATTTCCTGATTCTAAAACTGAAAATAAATTTTCAAGTGCCAGCATGAAATCTACTGCAATCGTATAAAATGTCATCACTCCATTTACCTTTACAGAGAATATCAAGGACTTCTGGTCATTGTTGTCAAGTTTATTTATTTATTTTCATTTGAAAGAGGAGGGGCTGGCGCCGCAGCTCACTAGGCTAATCCTCCGCCTTGCGGTGCCGGCACAGCGGGTTCTAGTCCCGGTCGGGGCGCCGGATTCTGTCCCGGTTGCCCCTCTTCCGGGCCAGTTCTCTGCTGTGGCCCGGGAAGGCAGTGGAGGATGGCCCAAGTGCTTGGGCCCTGCACCCCATGGGAGACCAGGAGAAGCACCTGGCTCCTGCCATCGGATCAACGCGGTGGCCATTGGAGGGTGAACCAACGGCAAAGGAAGACCTTTCTCTCTGTCTCTCTCTCTCACTGTCCACTCTGCCTGTCAAAAATAAATAAATAAAAATAAATAAAAAAAAAAAAAAGAAAGAGGAGGGAGAGAAGGGGAGGGGAGGGGACGGGAGGGGAGGGGTGAGGCGAAGAGAAGAGAAGAAAGAAAGAGAGAGAGAGAGAGAGATCTTCCATCCTGTGGTTCATTCCCCAAACGCCCACAACAGCAGGTGCTGGGCTAGATGGAAGCCAGGCGCCCAGAACTCGGTCTGGGACTCCCAAATGGGTGGCAGAGACCCGGCATTTAAGCCATCATCTGCTGCCTCCCAGGGTGCACATTAGCAGGAAGCTGGATGGCGTGTGGTGTGGGGACCCGTGCCCAGGCATTCTGAAATGGGATGTGGGTGTCCCAAGTGGTCCGTGCTGCTCCACAAGCCCCTCCCCATTGTGTTGAAGGGCAGTGTGTTTTGATGCCTCTTGGATCCAGGGGAGGAGGTCCTAGATACAGGGAGGGTGGGGGTAGGGAGAGATGGGGGAGGTCTCCCAAAGTCTGAAGTCTGCAAATCCTCTCGGTGCCCGAACAGAAAAGTAAAGTCTTGGAGCATCACTAATGGCCCAGTGATGTGTGAGTGACTTGCTGGGAGGGCTGGAGTTAGTCCACTGAATAGGTGGGGTCCCTGGTTTGTAATATGATGATTCGAAATTCGGTGTCCAGCTACCCTTACTATGCACATGGTGCCTGGGTCAGGACTGTGTGGCCCTGTCTACTCTGCATCTGTATCAGTTAAGTGCAGGTTGGGTCAAGGCTGTGGCCAAAGTGGTGGGAGATGAAGATATAGACCCCTTCGGTTGTTAAACTCTCTTGGCCGTTTCTGTGTGCAGTCACACAGGAACTGCTAGGTAGTGGACTTAGCCTCTCTGAGCTCCAGCTTGCTTCCCCAGAGGAAGGAGCTCAGTGCCCTGTACAGACTGAGTTCCCCATCAGACGTCCTAGACCACTGTTACTGCTGTTCTCCCCTCTCCCCTGCCCCCAGTGTGATTCATTGTTCTTGCAACTCTTCCCAAATATCACCAACTCCTCCACACACTGGAATTCCTTACTAAATGGACATAAGGGTCTCATGCAAAAGGTGACCAATTGACAAGTAATGGTGTAGGCAGGTGTTGTGGGATGGCAGGTGAAAAATCTCACGTCTGCTTCCAATCCAGCTTCCTGCTAATGTGTCCAGGAGGCAGCAGATGATGGCTCAGGTTCTTAAGTTCCTGTCACTCAAGGGGGAGACCTGGATGGAGTTCCTGGCTCCTGGTTTCAGCCTGCCCAGCCCCAGCTATTGTAAGCATTTGGGAAGTGAACCAGCAGATGGAAGATTCTCTCTCTCTCTCTCTCTCTCTCTCTCTCTCTCTCTCCCTGCTTCTCCCTCTCTGTCACTCTGCCTCTCAAATAAATACATAAACAAACCAACTTAGCAAGAAAGAAAAGTAAAGGTGTTTATTAGGGTACCAGGCCCACCAAACAGCACCTAAAGCAGTTGGTATTTCCCATTGGAAAACAAGCCATTTGATCACTTTCAGCAGAAGGGAAAACAATGCATTAAACTTTGTGATCAAGAACATTGTTTATGATCCATCTGACCCCAAATCTCAAAAACACAGCACCCTGAGATTCCTCCGACATCAGTGGGGAATACAACTCGGGGTTGGTCTGATATCTTTGACCTGAGCTTTCTTCCCCTTTAAAATATGGTCTTGATAAATGATTTCCCATTACTTTCTTCCTTTCTCTATTGCCGGTAACCTTGGAGCTTGATTTGCTATCCACCAGGCAACGGTGATTTGCAGTGTGGCTGCGTGGGATGGGGGAAGCGCTTTGCAGCCTCCAAACAACCCTGCTGTCTCCGGGGCTCAGGGCCGGCTGGGAGTGCTGGGCGGGGCCTGGCTGGGAGCCCCTCAGGGGGGATGCTGAGGCGATGTCCTCAGTCCCTACCTGGGTGGCTTCTGGTTTACTTTGGGCAGCACAGTGCTGGTGCAGAAAGGAGGTGTTTGACCCGTGGAGCTTGGCATTAACCCCACAGGGCTCTGTGGCAGCAGCACGAAGTCCCCTGGGGGAAGGGGGTGGACAGTGCTGCACTTGATGCTTCCGGTTTTTTTTTTCTGCACACGTCCATGATAACCTAATGGAAATGTTTTTAAAGAGGTAGGTAAGTGGCTTATCTTTTCATAGAGGGTGAGTTTTTGCTCAGTGCTAAAAAGCACATTGTATTTTTTTTAAAACTGTCATCCTGGTTTTGCTGTAATAGTTATCTCCCTTCCCCAGCATTTCTTCTTTCTTGTGTTTCTGTCCCCAGTCTGCCTCTCTGGACATCCTCAGCCAAAACTGTGAGGTTGGCAGTTTTGTCTTGGGCAGCTGCAGGGTCCAGGAGCTGGGCTATATGGCCCTGACCCTCTTCCCCGCTTCCCCATGCCCAGGAAGCTTCTCAGTGACTCCTTCCCCAGAGAGAAGACTAGCAGCTTGAATGCAGACTTCGTTTCCCCATACGTGTAAAGGGATAACGATCCTCGCTCGGTTCCCAGGGTGTGGCAGCAGCAAGTAACAGAACATCCAAGTCAAGCTGGCCTCAGCACTGAGACTAGTGATTCCGGGAACAGGAAGCCCAGCAGCAGGTGGAGCGAGCCCCACGGCGGTGGCTTGCCCTCCCAGCATCTCCTGACCTGGCTGAGTCAACCTCATTTGTAGGCTGACAGTTCAGTGGAGTAGGCAGTTCCAAACTGACATGGGGCCAGGCTTCCCATGGTTTTGCTTAAGGTAGTAGCATTTATCCTAATAGAAGGCTTTTGACCCACAAAGGTCCTAGAATTAATGGTGTTATTTCGTGCACTAGAGTCACTGGCACATGTCTGGGATATTATCCCAAATCCAACATCTGATTATCATGGCTCACATCAGGACATAGGACTCACCTTGCTCCCCGTAACATTCTGGCCTGCATCCACACGGGACACAGGAGTTGGAATGGCCACGCCTTCAGTGAGGTCACTAACATCACCCAGTGGTGCTCCACTTCCAGGAGGCAGGTACTCAATCAACAGCCAGAAATGAAAAGGCACCTTGAGGCTTTTTAAAACTTGTCCAGAGACATCTGGCCAAGTTCCCTTGAGTTCCCTTGCAGGGAAGAGTGCAGAGCCAGCCAGCGCTCACTTCTGTCCCTTATCTTCTTCCAAAATCCTACAGCAGTGGTTCTCAAACACAGGGATCCGTTTGAGGGCTTGCGAAGGTCCAGATTGTGTGGGCCAAGCCTCGGGAGTTTCTGAACCAGCAGTTCCAGGGTGGGGCCTGGCCCTTTGCATTGCTGATGTGTTTCCAATGATGCAGGTGCTCCTGGCCCAGGGGCCACACTTTGAGAACCACTGGCAGAGGGGATGAATGATGTGTGTGCTGTGCACAGACAGAAAACAGCAGCCACCCAGACTCACTGGCTTCCTTCTGCTCCAGTTTAGTCCATTTGTTCTCAATGTCAAGTCTTGCTCCTATCAAGCCTTAACGAAGCCTGCCTCATTCATCCACGCAGGGTACTCCATTTTGACCCTGTAGACTGGAGCTCTTGCAAGAGCAAGGCCAGGAATTCGTTTATCAACCCTGAGCAGTGTAAGAGTTGCCCACGCCTCTGTGGAATGTACAGAGGAAGAGGCAAGCTCCCAGCAGCGCTGCCCTGTCTGCTCAGGACATTCTGCACTGCAGGAGGGGGAAGGCCAACCGAAACCCTGCACCGTGCCCAGGCTACAAGGCCTCTGGAGATCTTTTCACTAATGGGCACTTGTAAATCTAACAGGATTTCCTACTGGTGTGAATGCCTTGGGTAAAATGCTCATTAAACTGTCAGCCAGCAGAGAGGTGTTGCTCTTGGGAAGGGGGTCAGGGCATCCTGGGGTGGCAGGAGGCCTCCCCAGACCACCAGGGGCCTCCCTTCCCCCAGCCACCCACCGTCCACCCCAGACTCAAACCTTCTTTCCAAAGCCCTTCCAAGGATTTTACAACTCTCCCCGACTCCACCAGGAAATTCATCTTTTTCTACAGTCCCAAGTGCATATCCACATACTGTTTGTTAGGGAAGCTCTCTGTGTGGACTTGAGACTGGCTGGCCACTGTCCATGGTAAAATAGTTCTGCACAAACTTCAAGTCCCTCACAAAACTACTCCCAAGACTTTATGCTATTTTTTTTGTTTCAGCATTTAAAAATTAAGCTTTAGTATTCCTCAGATACCACTTGCACATAGTAAAAAAAAAATTACACAACAAAAAAATAATGCACAATAAAAATACAAGTCCTCCCCTCCCAGGTCTCTGGATGGCTTTCCTACAATTTATCTCCAAAAGCTTCATATGGATCTTCCAGAAATTTTTCAAACATATTTATACACATACACTTTAAGAAAACTTACATATATTGGGTTCTTTTTATATTAGCATATATATTTATTTATAAGGATATGTTAAGTTTTAAATTTTTTTTTACATTTTTGTTTTATTTGAAAGGCATAGAGACAAGGAGATCTTCCATCCGATTCACTCCTCGAATGCTCACAACAGCCAGAGCTGGGCCGGGCCACAGTCAGGAACTCAGTCCAGGTCTCCCATGTGGGTGGCAGGGACTCAATTACTTGAGCTGCCACTTGCTATCTTCTGGGTGCACAATAGTAGCAGGACGCTGGATGGGAAGTGGAGGAACTGGGTCTTCACACTCCAGCGTGTGATGTGGGCTTCTCAAAGCAGTCACTGAGCTGCCGTACGAAGTGCCTGCCTGCCCCTCTTGTGAGCTATGTAGCCAATTCTCTATTTATGGCATCCTGGCTGTTTCCAGTTTTGTACTTCTGGACAGTGTTAAGACTCATCATTGATTAAGTTGGCAAACATTAAGATTTCCTGGAAATGGAGTTGCTGAGCCAAAGATTTGTGTAATTTTAATTTTGGCAGATTACAACACAGAGGTCACACCAATTTTCATTCCACAACGTGGAGCCTGCCAATGTTTCCCTATTTGCTTGTCTTCAGTGTGTTGCCCGGGAGGCAAAACTAACGCAATTTCTGACCTATAATTCACATCTCTCTTAGGAGTGTCACTGAGCACTTTTTCACATGCACAAGTACCAACTGTGTTTCTATGTCTTTGAAGCCTGTTTAGGTTCTTTTACCCATTTTTCTATTGGTTGTTGAGTCTTCCCTATAGTTGTGTAGGCTTTTTACATGGTGTGAATTCTGTTGTACAAATTTTGGGTATGGTCTTATTTTTATGTAGTTGAAAATAACCATGATTTTTCTTAGTGACTTCTGGTTTTTTTGTCTTTGTTAAAAAAGAAAGGGCTTCCTCAATACAAGATTTAAAAAAAATGTTCTTTTCTTCTAGTATCTTTGTGGTTTATGGCTTGTTTTTAGTATTTTGGTGTAAGAGAGAGGTAGTGACACAGCTTCACTTTGCTCTCCAGTGCTTATCTACTGTGTCAATTCTGCTTCCTGAATAATCAGATTTTTCTTTACTGCTATTTACGGTCATTGTCATTATTAACCAGCCCATTTGAGCTTGAGCATATTGTTTGCAGAACCTGTATCCATTCCATTGATTGGTTCATTCCTTGTAAGAAATAGAGTAACTTGATAATACATTTTGATATGTAGTAGGACTCCATGCCTCTTCTTTTTCAGAATTTTCTAGATGTTCTGGCATGTTTGCTTTTCCCTACAACCTTGAAAATCAGTCTGTCTAGAATTGAAAATACCACAATGGTATTTCTATTGAACCTGTAATAACACAGATTAGGTTAGGAAGAATTGACTTTAGATAATTATGTCTTGCTATCCAACAAATTGGTAGCATTTTCATTTATTCAGGTTTTCATTTATGTCCCTTATTAACATTTTCAAGTTTTATTCATTTATAACTTGAACATTTCTTGTTAAGTTCATTCCTGGATATTTTTTGGTCTCTTATTGTAAGTGAGCATCTTTCCGGGGCCAGCCCATGCTGTGGCTCAGTGGGTTAAAGTGCTGCATCCCATACAGGTGCCACTTCTTGTCCCAGCTGCTCCTCTTCCAATCCAGCTCTCTGTTATGGCCTGGGAAAGCACTGGAAGATGGCCCAAGTGCTTGGGCCTCTGCACCCACTTGGGAGACCTGGAAGAAGCTCCTGGCTCCTGGCTTCATATTGGCGCAGATCCAGCCATTGCGGCCATTTGGGGAGTGAACCATTGGGTGGAAGACTCTTCTCTCTCTCCCTCTGTCTGTAACTCTCCCTCAAATAACAAAATAAATCTTTATATATTGTGGAAAGGACAGGTGTTTCGCCTAGTGACTAAAATGCTGCTTAGGATGTCTGCATCCCACATCAGAGTACTTGAGAATCTCCTGACGTCAGCTCCCTGACAATGCAGACACTGGAAGACAACAGGGTTGGCTAAAGTACTTGGGCCCCTGTCATCCCCAGGAGATTCCCTGGATTCATCCCCTGGATTAAGTTCCTGACTCCTGCCTTCAGCCTGGACCTAGCCCCGGTCATTGTAGGTATCTGGGGAGTGAATCATAAGATGAGAGAGATGAGAGCTCTATCTGTCTCTTGAATGAGTGACTGAATAAATAATATATTATGGAAGTATCCATCATCAATATTTTCACAGTTGTATAAGCATTTAAAAATAGATATCAGATAATTGGATGACTTTTCATCATCTATGGAAGCAATTATAATTTTTCTCTTTTGAACTGTTAATACAGTGAACTGTAGTGATAGCTTTTTTTGATACTGAAGAATAAATAGCTAGTACGTGTTCTGTGTTTGCTATGTTGAAGGCACTGTTCTACAGGCTTTTCATGTATTAATTCATTAATCCCTTTCAATACACTATAAATAATCCCATTTTACAAATGAGAAAACTATGGCATAGGAAGCTAAATAATTATTTGTCCAAGCCTGTATCCCTGGGGAGTAAGAAACATGGATCTGAACACAAGCACTTGGCACCTGGAACTGGTGGTCTCACCAGCTATGCTCAGTGGCCACCACTCCTTTTCTTTTCTTTTCTTTCTAGATTTTTAAAATTCATTTATTTGAGAGGCAGAGTTACAGATAGTGAGAGGGTGAGACAGAGAAAAAGGTCCTCCATACGCTGGTTCACTCCCCAAATGGCTGCAACAGCTGCAGCTGGTCCGATCTGAAGCCAGGAGCCAGGAGCTTCTTCCGGGTCTCCCACACAGGTACAGGGGCTCAAGGACTTGGGCCATCTTCCACTACTTTCCCAGGCCATAGCAGAGAGCTGGATCAGAAGTGGAGCAGCCAGGACTCGAACAGGTACCCTTATGGGATGCTGGTACTGCAGGCTGCGGCTTTACCCGCTATGCCACAGAACCAGCCCCAATATTAATTGTTTTCATGTTTTCCTTTTTAGTCATGCTAGTGGGTAGAACTATGCTATGAGAGGTGGTACCCCAAAGTTTCTGATACACACTTCTTACATTATTGATAGTTTCTAGATACTGTTTATATTTTTATTTTTATTTATTTATTTGAGAGACAGAGGCAGGTGGAGACAGCTGGTTCACTCCCCAAATGTCTGCAACAGCCAGGGCTCTACAGTGGCTGAGACCAAAATCAGGAGGTGAGAACTCAATCCAGGTCTCCCATGTGGCTGGCAGGAAATCAATTACTGGAGCCATCACCACTGCCTCCCAGGGACTGCCTTGGCTGGAAGCCGGAGTCAGGAACTGTACCCAGCATTCAACCAAAGTAGTCTGATGTGAGATGTGGCGCCTTGACCACTAGGCAATCAGCTGCTCCTAGATATTGTATTTTCATTTAAAAATGCTTACTTATTGATTTTTATTTGAAAGAAAGAGAGGGCAGCAGTGAGAGTGAAAGCAAGAGAAAGAGAGAAAAAGGGGTGGCGGCGCGGGGTGCCGGGTAGACTCTTCTCTCTGCTGGTTCACTTCCCAAGTATCTGCACCAGCCAGGGCAGGGCAGGTTAAGCCATCCCTCAGGACCCTACACTCCATGTCGTATACCTGGGCTTAAGTCCTGTCTGTGCTTCCAGTCCAGCTTCCTGCTAATGCCCCGGGAAGCAAACGATGATGACTCAAGTAATGGGGTTCCTGCCACCCACATGGGGGACCTGAATGGAGTGCCTGGCTCCTAATATTGGGCTGGCCCACTCCTAGCTGTTGTGGACATCTGGGGACTGAACCAGCAGAGGGGTGATCTCTCTTTCTTTCCCAGGCTGCTTTTTAAAAAATAAAAAATAAAGCAAACATATAAATTATCATTTCATATGTTCACAGTAGCCTCATAACACTTTACAGATAGGAGTTTCTTGACACGTCTTTATTGAGGAAGCTCAAGAGGGAGAAGATCCCAATTGCAAACTGGGAACAAAGATTTTAATATGGGACACTCAAAGTCACTTAGAATGGCAAGAATTGATTTCAGAAAAGAATCTCTGTTTCCTGGCAACCAGCTCAGCAGTCCCTGAAGGGCACTTGGAAGGAAAGCGGAATCGATGGGAGGGTCAAATGCTTTCTTTCCCAAACATCCATTTTGCATGTGATGGCTGCTCTGTGCAGATTCTGCAGGGTGTTCCTCTCTGGTTCTGAAGATCTGGGGTCCTGCTGTGCAAATGCATGCGCTGGGGGTGAGAAATTGCTTCCACTGAGTTTATTGGCATTTCTTAGAGCACGTGTGCTCAACGAAAATTATTACAGGTAAGAGCTCTGTCCGTTAAAACAGCACTGTGTAGACCACACAGTGATAAATATGGTCAGGGAGACATCCAAGAAAAGCTCCCAACAGATCTTGCCAATACCAAACACCAGCCTTCATCAGGGGTTGCTAAATCTTCCTTCTGACCCTGAAGCCACCTGCTGGGTCCTGATTATTATTATTTTTTTAAAAATCAGACTGAATTCTCACTAGTGGAAATTTATGCTATCTGGAAAGGGTGCTGGAGTTAGACCGTCCTTGGTCCGAACCTGGACTTCTGCGTGGCCTTGAGAAACGTACTGAACACGGCCAGGCCCTGACTTCTTTAGGCGTGGTCAGAGTGTAAAGTATTATTTTGGAGCGTTGATAAGATACTTTGGTAGGATTATATCTGCTGCTTGGTACATATTTAAGTCTTCCCCGAGTACAGCATATCACTCATTTTCAAGAATTCGCAGGGAGGTCTAGACCAAATTGAAAACAAGAGTACTAACCAATGCCATGGCATTGAGCGTGGGTTTCTCGTCCAGCTCTCAAAATGCTCTAGCAAGCACACAGCATAACTCCATAGGACTTAGAAACATGGACTTCCACAGTGGAGCCTCCAAGCTACAGGAGGCCCTGGTCAGTTCCATCAGTTCTGTGAATGAGTCCTTCTCAGGAGAGCACTGTGGCACCTGCGGGTCACCTGTGTTTGTGTGGTGGGGGCGGAGGCAGGGTGCCAAGGATCCCTGGAGCCCTGGTGCTTGGAAGAACCCTGTTGGTGACTGAGACACCTGTTCCTATATTCATGACCATTATTACTTCGTGTGCTTGAATAATACCATTATTGCATATCATATACATGGTCAGAGAGACAGCCAAGAAAGCTGAGTGCAGACCTCGCCAGTGCTGAAGACCAGCCCTTACAAGGGGTCGCTGAATTTTTCTCCTGGCCTTTTAATGTAGGACAGACCAATGAGGAGTAACAAATAGATGTAGTGAGTTGCCATTTCCTGCTCACTCAACACATATGTTATCAACATGTATGGTGGGCTGAATATGTGACTACTAGATGGTAGGCACACAACCAGTGAGACCCAACCTGACTACTGGGGGCGCTGCAGATTCCTAGAACTGACTGTGATGCTGCCCTTGGCAGGGTTAACCTGGGCCTCAGTCTCCCCATGCCTAAATAAGGGAGACCCAAGCCGGGGGATTCCCAGAAATCCATTCTACCTTGGTTGACATTTTTATGAAAGTTTACCCTGAATTCTTTAAAACAAACTAACCAGAAAGAAAGCATAGAAAGATAAAATAAGATAAAATAAACATTTTAAACAATATTACAACATTTTTAACTTCCTCTCTAAAACAGATTTGGACTGAACTAACAATGATGGATTCATCTAGAGATTCATCCGATTTGAGCTCAACTTTAAATGCCACTGTGAATGAATTCCGAGATCTCAGGTGCTCTTTTCCTTCCTGCCTTTGGGCTCTGGGCCTGCTGCCATCCCAAGGTTTCCAGGCTGGTTCTTCTCCTTTTCCCATTGCCTGCGGGAATTGTTTACCACCTGTGTTAATTCACTTTTATTTAACCCTTAGCATCATCCATCAAATTCTCAAATGTCCATTAGTGCATCATTGTTTTAGCAGGGTGTTCAACAACTCAGTCAATCTCTGCCCACGTTCCAGCAATGATCGCTGCTGTCTCTTCTCCTTCCTCATCTGGCTCCAGCCATAACTGGGTGATGGCAACATCTACAGGTCTCTCCCATCCAGCCCGATTCTTTCCCACACCCTCCAAAACACTCGGCTTTCAAAACTGGACAGAGCGATATCATGGTAGACACTGTTGTGCTATGAAAAGCAAGATTTGCTTATTAAATAAATGAGGTTTCAAACCTTAACTGGAATTTGTCTTTTGAAAATATATTGCCTTCAATTAAGTCATACGTGAGTTAGACTTACAGCCTACGGTTTGCACAAGGCTCATATTGTTATAATTAGCAGATGAAGTAAAGGTCGTAAAACACACTGATGAGGAAAATGCAACTTGAGAGTATGTGAGAAGTGTTCACTGTAAACATTTCAATGGCTTTTTCATCACCCTGTTCGTAATTTTAGCACAAGCTAAATGAAACTGAAGCATAGGATAAAATAAGGAGGAGCTGCTAGAAGACCCAAGTTAAGGTAATTAGCAGACATTGTTAGGACTGCCCAAAGTCATCTTGATCGACGTGTCTTATCTGTCCATTCAGTAGTTGTACATTGGAAGGAAACAAAAATAAAATACAGCAAAACGGCAGGTAAGCCAATGAACACAATGCTTTTGAAACAGGGCGAGTTTTCTGGGTGGTGGTGGCATTGGGGACACAACAGGGAAGACTGGAAGCCTAGGGTGCACCAAGTGGTCTAAAGTATGGAGGTGACAAGGGAGAGGCAGGTGAATGATGAGCAGGCTGGTCAGGCACACACTGGAACAAAGAGCATTTGAGGAGGAAAAGTTATGTTCTTGAAGGGAAAAGCAACTCCTAACCCAGGAGTGGGTGTTTGCCAGTGAGGATGCCCCCGCCCCACACTGCAGGACCTGGGTTTGAAACCTGGCTGCAGCTCCTGACTCCAGCTTCTCATCTGGGAGGCAGCCCGAGTAATGGGGTCCCTGCCAGTCCCATGGGAGCCCTGGATTAGTTTCCCAGTGCCCACGGCCCCATTCCAACCATTGCAGGGTTTGGGGAGTGAATCAGTGGTTGAGAACTCTGTCAGACTCAAATAAATAAGTTTTTTATTTCTTTATAAAGATTTCTTTTTAATTATTTGAAAGGTAGATTTACAGAATGAGAGAGAAGGAGAGACAGTGAGAACTCTTCCATCTGCTAGTTCACTCTCCAAATGGCCACAATGGCCAGAACTGGGCCAGGCTGAAGCCAGGAGCGAGAAGTTCCTTCCAGGTTTCCAACGCAGGTGCAGGGGCCCAAGCACTTGGGCCATCTTTCATGGTCTTTCCAGGTGCATTATTAGGGAGCTGGATTGGAAGTGGAGCTGCTGGGACATGAACTGGGGCCTACGTGGGATACAGGCATTGCAGGCAGTGGCTCTACCTGCTATTCCACAGCATTGATCCTAAATAAGCCTTTTTTTTGGAGAGAGACTCCCGACCCAGAATCTTGTCTTCTTAAAGGGATTTGCGCAGATGAGAAGGGAGGAGTCCGTCAGCCAAGCTCTGGCTGAGGGAATAGCAGACCTCACAGTGCTGGTGTTGCAGAGCCAGGAAGGACGTGAGCCCTGCAGTGCCGTAGCCTCTTCTCAGCAGGCTCGCCGCCTCTCCTCCTCGCACATAGTGGGGAGTTCCCGCCTCTGGGCCATCACATGTCCTCTTCCTCTGGGCAGAACACTCTTTCCCCAGAGAGTCACATATCTTGTTCTCTCACCTTGTTGGGCTCTTTGGGTACACACAGCCTTCTCACTGGGGCCTCCTCTGGCCATCCTATTCAAAAGTGAACGTCCTGTTTTCGTTTTTTTCCCTGTAAAACTTATTACCACTAACGTGATGTGTACATTAGTCATTGTTTGGTTTATGGCCCATTGTTCCCTCCTGCAAAGTGCAAGCTCCCTGAGCACAGAGAATTCTGTCATCTTCGTCTGCGGCTGTGTCTCCAGGATGTGGAACAATGTGTGCCACACAGAGGTGCTCGCTCTCTTTGCTGAGTAGATGAAGCACACGATGAGTCATATTTGCAGGACTAAATTGAAGAACCTTAAAAATCAAACCAAGATGGAGTGACCTAAGCCAATACCATTAAAAACAAGAAGTCACCTTTGCCCCAAATAAAAATTAAAGTTTAAAATTACAGCCCCAAACTTTTTCCCCCAAAGCTAAAATTAGGTGCAGCTATAAAATAAGGGACCCTATGCTTAGCTAGCTGCGGCACTTGTGCCTGGCTGTGCTAAGACCTAACCCAGTTTGTGTACCTCCTAATACTCAAATAACGGTGTGGGAAGCGGGACGCCACTCTCCCACAAGGGGAACAAAGGGAGCCAGAAGTCGTCCCCCCTCAGGGTGAACAAGATGGCGCTGGCAGGGAAAGGAACTACTAAAGAAGTAAACAACAAAATGGCGACGAGGTGCATGCCTCCCGTGTGATCCCGTAGCTAATTGGATAGAAGACGCATGCCCTTCACATGATCAGCTCACGGATTGGACTGCTGTGTGCATGCCTCCTATGTGATCCCGTAGCTGATTGGATAGAGGACGCATGCCTTTCACATGATCAGCTCGCGGATTGGACTGCTGTGTGCATGGACACTATAGTGCTTTTGATTGGTCGCTGCGGGTATATAAACCGTGTGGCTTGTACTGGGGGCACTCTCCGGACTCCCGAGTTCAGGAGGCCCATCTGTGCAGACGCTGAATAAATCCTCTTGCTTTTGCTGGAGTCTGAGTCTCTGGGTGTGCCTCTCGACGTGTTAGCATCCTCACTCCGAGGGTCTAACAAAATCATTAGTTTTTTTTTTTTTAAGATTTATTTATTTATTTGAAAGTCAGAGTTACACAGAGAGAGGAGAGGCAGAGAGAGAGAGAGAGAGAGAGAGAGAGAGAGAGAGGTCTTCCATCCGCTGGTTCACTCCCCAGATGGCTGCAACAGCCAGAACTGTGCCGATACAAAGCCAGGAGCCAGGAGCTTCTTCCAGGTCTCCCACGTGGGTGCAGGGGCCTAAGGACTTGGGCCATCTTCTACTGCTTTCCCAGGCCACAGCAGAGAGCTGGATTGGAAGTGGAGCAGCTGGGTCTCAAACCAGTGCCCATATGGGATGCTGGCGCTTCAGGCCAGGGCTTTAACCCGCTGCACCACAGTGCCGGCCCCTAAATCACTAGTTTTTTAAAAAATAAAATTATTATACCTCAGGCTAAATATGATAAATGGAACACACACATTTTGTCTGTTCCCTCTAGAAACTTCTCTGAACAAATAGGGCAGAAACTCACAAAGACTAAGAGGGCAAAAGAACAGACAGCAGTAGACAAGAGATTTCAACAGAATTTGATGGCAGATAGCCTTAGCTCTTTACCCAGGATGAGAACAGCTGAAACACACCTGCAGATAGAAGCACGGTATTAGTGCCAGGTGCCCCTAGAATGACTTGGGATTTGGAAGCACCTTGTAGCTCCCTTGCACCTTTTTAAAGAAGCTGCTAGAGGGGCCAGCGCCGTGGCTCACTTGGCTAATCCTCCGCCTGTGGCACCGGAACCCTGGGTTCTAGTCCCAGTCGGGGCACCAGATTCTGTCCCAGTTGCTCCTCTTCCAGTCCAGCTCTCTGCTGTGGCCTGGGAAGGCAGTGGAGGATGGCCCAAGTGCTTGGGCCCTGCACCCGTATGGGAGACCCGGAGGAAGTGCCTGGCTCCTGGCTCCTGGCTTCAGATCAGCAGAGAGCGCTGGCTGTAGCGGCCATTTGTGGGGTGAACCAACGGAAGGAAGACCTTTCTCTCACTGTCTAATTCTGGCTGTCAAAAAAAAAAAAAAAAAAAAAAAAATGAAGAAGCTGCTAGAGGAAGCTCTCCACCAAAACAGGCGAAATCAAGAAAAACTAAAATTTAGGATTAAGGAAACAGAGCTGTCCTTAAACACCAGACAAAATGAGAATGAAGGGAAACTTCAGCCTGACAGTAGTTAGCAGGCCCAGATGGTAGCAGGACAAGACTCCCAGGCAATCCTAGAGAATAGAAGAAACAACAGCTGATGGACAACCTAGTGTATCTGAGCATACTGAGAGGAGATTCTATAGTTTCTATAGTTTTGTCAGAGAATTTAGGCTTCAATTCATTATCCAAATGAGAAAACAAAGTAACTACTCTCTCCAGAGAAAACAAAAAGCCCTACAGAAAAGGGAATGGAATTGTAGTCTACTAGTATGTTCGAACTGCGAATAATATTTACTTATTTCACATAACACTGCATTGAGAGCCAAGGGTGAGACCAAGTATTTGTTGTGTGTGGGGAGGTGATAGTGTAAGAAAATAAAACTATAGTTGGATAAGAACAGATGTTATTTAAAAATGAAAAATAAAAAAGCAGCAGCAGCATATTATGTAGGATGATGGAAGTAAAAACAAAAAGAAATGGCTACAAGCTGAGATCGATGGCCTTTGGAAAGCAGATTAAAGGCAGGGCGGGGTAGGGCCGACACTTCGGTTTTTAGTTGTGAGCTGCATAAGCCTTGACTTCTTGTGCATGTTGTGTTGTTACATAAATAAAAATAAAATTAACAAGTGTAATTTATGCTTCCTTTATTAACCTCGGGAAAAGGATCTTGAAATAAAATGTGTTGACTGTTTAACCCCCAAGCATAGAAGATATTTGATTGAATGAATGAATGAGAGCTGTCATGAACTTATTCAGAGTGAGAACTTACTGCTGGCAGCTGGTAGAATGTTAAAAAATCCTGCACGGGAAAAGGATCGACGCCCAGGGAAGATATGTAATTGTGTACCCCACTACAATGGAGCCCTGGGTTTCTGCTCGGTTTAACCTATTACACAGTGTAAGGCTGGCAAAAATTGCTCATTTCCATAGAGCTGACTCCGCAGATTTAAAAAGTCCTGAATGGGAAATAAATATGCTGCTCTTAATAAATGTCTAGTTAAGGTATAGTTAATATAGTTAAATGTGAAAGTGTATAAATGATGTATTTTAATCGCATTCAGAGCGCATTTCGGGATTGAGATGAATGCAAACTTAAAAAAAATTCTAACATCCTCTAAACACATTGTCTTATCATAGTAAATGATAAATTACTAAAGAAAAATGTTATTCTGCAATGTTTTGAAGATTAAGTAGAGTATGAGTGAAATTAACATTGTGTGTAAGTAGAGCTGTGACTATATCATGTCAGGGTGGTAATAAAATTGCAAAGGGGAGAGAATTAGAGTTTTATGCCACAGAAATGGAAGTAGTTTTCATTTTAATTGTTTTTCTTTAAATGGATTGTTTCTGTAATGTAGTATATTCTTTCCAGTTCACAGATGTTCAGGAGGGATAAAAGAGTTATAAAATATTCTAATGTAAGCTTTTAAAATAGGTTTTTTGGAACAGAAAGAGAGCAGCCTAACGAATTCAGACTTTTTAGAGTACAATAAAGCATTCATATCGCAAATTTAGTGATTCGCATTTTGTGATATGGGAAAACAAATGGCCTTTTAACATTTCTGCCACTGTTGGCCTTTTAGTCATATAAATCAGTTCATTTATGATTTTGCTGTTTTAAAGTCAGGTTTCTCTATAATTTCCCTTCTTCCTCCCTTGCCTCATGTCCTGCTGGCAGTTTTTTATTCTTGGCATTGGGGAAGTGCACTTGGGCAGGCACTTGGCCTAGCAGCTAAGACGCCTGTATCTCTCCTTGGAGGACCCGGGTTCAGAACTCGCTACAGCTCTCTGACTCCAGCTTCCTGCCAATGCAGATCCTGGGAGGCGGCAGTGATGGCTCGAGTGACGGGGCCCTGCCACCCACGGGAGAGACCTGGATGACATTCTTGACTCCTAGCTCCCAGTTTTGGCCCCATGGAGGGGCTTTTGTGTATCTGGGGTATGAAAAAGCCTATGTGAGCGCCCCCACCCCAATCAAATACATGAGAAAAAGAGGGGGTGGATATTGGCAAGTGGTGAAGACACCACTTGGGGCACCTGCACCCCATATCAGAGTACCTGGGCTGAGTCTCAGCTGCTCTGCTTCCTGTCCAGCTTCCTGTTCATGCACACCCTGGCAGGCGGCAGGTGTTGGCAGAATACTTGGATTCTCGCCACCATGCACGAGTTCCAGATTGAGTTCCAGGCTCCTGGTTTTGACCTGGCCCAGTTCCAGCTGGGGCAGACATTTTGGGAGTGAACCAGTGGATGGAAGATCTCTGTCTCTTTTTGTTTCCCTGCTTTTCAAATAAATAAAAAAAGAAAAGGAGAGGAAAAGAGAAAAGTCCTTATTCTCTCTATCATCTAAAGGTGCTCAGGACTTGCCCTGAGCTAAGCAGGATGCATCCGTTTGTTGTGCGAAGCCAGAGCTTCCAGTTATCCCTCTGGCTCTGGTCAGATCCCGTTCCCGGCCACTCTGGGCTGGCCCTGCCCAGGGGTGCTCGGTAGCTCAGGTGCAGCAGCAGAAGCAAGGGTGCTGTGCTCCTCAGAATTCCGCCCTTACTGCTTCTCATCTCCTTCTCAATTGTCTTTCGGAAGCCACTATTTTTCCATGATTCTTTGTAAAACCACTCATATTCTTTATGCACAGTGGCTCTCATTTATCCCTGGGGCTCTGATTCTGTTCCCCTCACGGTTGCTTTCTCCTTCCTTGACACACGGTCGGGGCCTAATATACCCGAGGGCTTCAAAAGTTTGTGGGAAAAAATTGAATTAAAAGACCATTTTGGTTCAAAAAAATTGAAATCCATGCCTAGCTTTTTCATAAAATATATTTTCCATGAATGTGTTGAAGACTCCTTGTATATATGATTTTGAAATTTTGGGGGGCTGGTGCTGTGGCGCAGGGGGTTAAAACCTCAGCCTGCAGTGCTGGCATCCATGTGGGCTTCCATTCAAGTCCCAGCTGCTCCACTTCCAATCCAGCTCCCTGCTAATGGCCGGGAAAGCAGAAGATGATGGCCTGGCTGCTTGGGCCCCTGCACCCACATGGGAGAACTGGAACAACTCCTGGATCCTGGCTTCGGATCAGTGCAACTCCAGCCATTGTAGCCACTTGGTGAGTGAACCAGTGGATGGAAGACCTTTCTCTGTCTCTGAATCTACCTCTTTCTGTAACTCTGATTTCAAATAAATAAAATAAATCTTTTTTTAAAGAAGAATTTTTTGCACCCATACAGCTTTGAATTCCATTTCCCTTGAATTTTTTGAAGCTTCCTTATACATCATGAGTGGAAAGCCAGGAACTACTGTTCTGTTTGTGCTAGAATTCTGCTGTAAACTAGCACTGGCTTTGGAAATGGGACACTATCTTTTAAGTTTTTGGCAATTTTTTCATTTGTTTGAGTGGCATAGAGAGACAGAGACAGAGAGCTCCCATTTGCTGGTTTACTCCCCAAATATCCACAATGCCTGGGAATGGACCAGGTCAAAGCCAGGAGCTGGGACCTCAATCCAGGTCTCCCACATGGATGGCAGGGACCCAGTCACTTGAATCATCACTACTGCCTCCTAGGAGCTGCATGAGCAAGAAGCTGCAGTGAGAAGCCAGAGTTGGGAATCAAACCTAGGCACTCCGATACGGGATGTGAGTGTCCCAGCTGGTGTCGTAGCCATTAGATGAAACACGTGCCCCGAATGTGTGTAAATGGAAATGGAACATCCAGTTATATGCATTTTTTAAAAATTTATTTATTTATTTGAAAGTTAGAGTTGCACAGAGAGAGGAGACGCAGAGAGAGAGAGAGAGGTCTTCCATCCGCTGGTTTACTCCCCAGTTGGCCGCAAAAGCTCCGGGTCTCCCACGAGGCTGCAGGGGCCCAAGGACTTGGGTCATCTTCTATTGCTTTCCCAGGCCATAACAGAGAGCTGGATCGGAAGTGGAGCAGCTGGTACTCAAACTGGTGATCATATGGGATGCCGGCACTGCAGCTGGCCCCAGTTATATACATTTAAAAAATATTTTTATATATTTATCTGAGAGGTAGAGCTCCAGACAGAGAGAGGAAGAGATAGAGAGAAAGGTTTTCCATCTGCTGGTTTACTCCCCATATGGCTGCAATGCCCAGAGCTGAGCTGATTGAAGCCAGGAGCCAGGAGCTTCCTCCAAGTCTCCCATGCAGGTGCAGGAGCCCAAGCACTTGGGCCATCTTCTGCTGCTTTCCCAGGTCATTAGCAGGAAGCTGGATAGGAAGAGGAGCAGCCAGGACTAGAACCAGCACCCATATGAGATACCTGTGCTGAGGTGGAGGTCTAGCCTACTATGCCACAGTACTGGCCCTCAGTTACATACATTTTAAAAGTGACCCATAAGAAAAGGACAAATGATAGAATGAAGCCCTGAAGGAAAACAGTCTCACAGGTTCCATTCTGCACACTGGAAAGCTGTATTTTCTTTGGTTTTGAAATTCCATCAGTTAAGCCAGGAGGTCACAGTGACCCTTCCAGCCTATCCTCCCCTCCACAACCCAATAAAAACCCATTTTCTGTGGGAAACACTACCATTTGGTGATGTTTTATATCAGCTGTTTAGAGAAATAAGCTATTCTACTTATCTATCATTCCACGTACAGCTTTCAGCCTCAGAGTGTTTTCTAGATTTTTTTCTAATGCATTATCTGATTTCACTTGCAAAAATGCTTTCTGAGAATTACGACCAATTCTTCCTTCCCTCCTTTCCCCTTTCCTTTCCCTTCTTGCTACCTTTTCCCTTACCTCCCCTCTTTCTCTCCTCCCATCAGGAAGATTGCTGATGACACTCAAAGCATTAACTTCACTTCAAAGCCAAAGTTGTGTGAAATAATCGCACAATAATACGAATCCTGGCATTATCTTCAATGGCTCCCTGATGACTCAGCCCTCACTGGGGAAGTCAAATGAAATCTTGGCTGCACAGACTTTGTGGCCATGGATGCTGTCTACTGTGTTCATCTCCGGTCACTGGGTCTTCCCTGTATATGTGTCTTCTTTGGAGATGCACAAGCAAAAATCAACTGCTTGAAGGGTTGTCTTCACTCCTTGCTGTAAAGAAGAGGGAAAGGTGACAGCTGGAGGGTACTTCAAAAAGCTCATGGCAAATGGAGTTAAAATACAAGTCTAGTCTAGTGCACAAAACTTGTGAAATCCATGCATGCCGGGGTCTCCCAAAGTTCTTGGGAAATGGTTATGAAAAAACATGTGTGGGCCGGCGCCGTGGCTCAATAGGCTAATCCTCCGCCTTGCGGCGCCAGCACACCGGGTTCTAGTCCCGGTCGGGGCGCCGGATTCTGTCCCGGTTGCCCCTCTTCCAGGCCAGCTCTCTGCTGTGGCCCGGGAAGGCAGTGGAGGATGGCCCAAGTGCTTGGGCCCTGCACCCCATGGGAGACCAGGAGAAGCATCTGGCTCCTGGCTCCTGGCTCCTGCCTTCGGATAGGTGCGGTGCTCCGTCCACAGCGCGCCGGCCGTGGCGGCCATTGGAGGGTGAACCAACAGCAAAAGGAAGACCTTCTCTCTCTCTCTCTCTCTCTCTCTCTCTCTCTCTCTCTCTCACTGTCCACTCTGCCTGTAAAAAAAAAATGTGTGGATTTCAAAAATTTTTTGCATCAAAATCAACTTGTATGTTTATTCCATTTTCCCCCTGAACTTTGGGAAGTACTTGCATACAGCTGTCCGTAATGGAACTGGGGGGAAACCTGGGCACCTGAGTGAGGGTCAGCAAGCACCACAGAGTGGAACGGGTGCCCACAGGCAAATGCCAGGAAGAGAAGGTGGGACAGTAAGGTGCCGAGCAGGCATCCAGAGGCACCCACTGTAGGTTACCTGGCAGAAGGCTCTTGGCATGGATTTGGAAAAGGTTCTTCCTCTAGTTCTCTTTCCTGGCTGCATGTTAAAACCCTAAGGGGAGCGTCTCAAAGCTCTCAGAGCCCAGCCCACACCAGCAGAATCTCTAGGCATAGTAGAACCCAGGCAGCATCCCTTTTTCCAGATCTCCAGGCTCTTCTGGCGTGAGGTCAAGACTGTTCCGGATGGGTGCTTCTCAGGCGTTGACGTGCACAGAAACCCCACAGGGCCTGTCACCTCAGTTGGTCTGGGTGGGACCTGGGATTCTGCATCTCTAACAAACTCGCAGGTGGCACTGATGCTCCAACCACGGGCCACATGCTGGTAAATGACACCTGGGAGAATCTGATTGGACAGTCAGGACTTGTTTTCTTCAGCGCTCCTCATCCCGGAGTACATGTGGATGACAATGACACTTCAGATGTCACTAGCTCTTACTTCAATCCGTTTTCACAGGTGGGCAGCACCCCTACACCCATTCACAGAGAGAGACTGTCATAAATGTGACTATCGGTCCTTTGGTCATTCTGAGGGTTCATTCGCATGTGTGCTCACAAAACTTCCCAGGTAATGTCTACACAATCCTTCCCTCCCTGCCTTCTGTTAGCTTTGCTAGTTATTCTCCACACTTGGGCTCCAATCACAGACCCACAAGATTGCAGTGGGGGAATCCAACCAGGAGATAATTCTAAGCAAAAGACACCAATCTGTGCTCAGAATGACTTGTCTCTGGGGCTGATGCTGTGGCATAGCAGGTAAAGCCGCCGTGTGCAGTGCCAGCATCCCAAATGGGCACCAGTTTGAGTCCTGGCTGCTCCACTTCCAATCCAGCTCTCTGCTATGGCCTGGGAAAGCAGTGGAAGATGGCGCAAGTCCTTGGGCCCCTGCATCTGCATGGGAGACTCGGAAGAAGCTCCTGGCTCCTGGCTTCGGATCGGCTCAGCTCTGGCTGTTGTAGTCATTTGAGGAGTGAAGCAGCAGATGGAAGACCTCTCTCTCTGCCTCTGCCTTGTCTCCCTGTAACTCTGCCTTTCAAATAAATTAAAAAAAAAAAAAAAGATGACTTGTTTCAGACTACCAGATGTAGCTCGAGGGGTTGGCCTTTACCTTCCCTTACAGTGAGTTTTCCCTTGGGAGGCTCCCTCCCCAGTCAATACAAGAAGGCACCTGGGGTCCACCCTCTCAGGATGACAGCCCTGTTCCATCTCTGCCTATTTCCCCCTAGAGACCACAGCCACAAAAGCCTCTTTTGTTGGTAGAAAGAACAGAACAAGTCTGATGGCGAAAGGAGGATGTGGGGACAGGAGGAAAAGCGTTCTCGGGAGCAGTTAACGCCAAGGAACAGGACTGTCACAGTCCAGGGTCCCCAGGGGACTCCCTGCACTGCTGCTGCGGGGACTTGCGACCTTCTGGGACGGCCTTCACAGACGGGGCGTCTCATCCTCCGGGGGACCGTATGTGACTGGGCGGTGGTTGGTGGAGTGGGGGTGGGGTTTCTCATGAGTAAGGGGTTCTGTGGTTAGGGCAGCACCTCCCCTCTCCCTCTGTCCTGCCAGCCCTTCTGTGAATCCTCATCGTTCGTCCTTGTGATGCGCATGTGGATATGGCGTATGCTTACACTGCAGACTACTGCTAGACACACGGTTCTCTTTCCCTCCACGAAAACCCACGTGTTTTTGTTCACATCCTCTGAGCTCCTGTCTATGGAGACAGGTAGCTTGAGCAATGCAGCATTTGACTCTTAGTAGAGTTCAGACGTAGAAAAGCAGAGATGTATCTTACCGAAGGCTTCACGGCCACAATGCTGATGTGTGAAAAGCCAGATTCTACAGACATGCAAATTAAATGGTGCTGGACCCTTCATTTTACAAAACTTCCATTAAATAGGGGGTTCCTAGGATGCACTCACATAAAGGCAGTTAACCTCCCATATGTATGAAACAGGCGTGCCTCACAGGCTGCATGAAGCATACCAGCTATTCTTCAGTCATGAGGTCTGCAGTTAACTGCCTTTCAAGAAGAAAAAACCCTCATGTTTTTACTTTTGCAGTTTGAGGCTATAGAATAAGGCCCCAAATCATCTTTGGAGCCAAGAAAATTTGGTCCTGGAGAATGAACAAGGTGTAAGATGCTTCCCAACATTGCAGCAGCCCTTGACAGAGCTACAAAGCATGAACTCTCCGTTCAGGTTGCAGCTGTGGCTGGCTAGATCCATGCGTCCCACTGTTGCTGGGGCATCCCGTAGAATGATGAGATTCGCTGGCTCAAGCATGAAGTCCTGTCCATGGCGTGGGTAGATGTTGCTAAACAATAACTCACTGTTCACCAGTGTTTCCCCCTCAACCTGCTGGATTTGTCCAAGTAAGCCCAAGTGGGCGATTGATAAAGCACTTCTGGACTGAAGGGGTCTTGGGAAAGCTTGTAGGCCAATCACCCCATTTATTATTGAGGAAAAGGTAAACAACTCTCCCAGCATCATAACACAAATGAAGGTTAGAGTTCAGGCTATAGTTGAGTGCTCTTGGCTTACAGTCCAAGACTCTTTCTGTACTTGCTAACATCCCTCTACCTGCAACATGGAGAGACTCCATGCAGTTCATCTGCCAGTTCACCTGTTCATTACTAAGGAATGACCACTATAAAACTCCAAGCACTAAGTTTCTCTAACCAGGGGTGGCTCTGCCAGCAGGTTGACATACCAAACCCTCAGCTTTTCCATGTGCACCTGCTCCTAAGCCTGGCTCTCTCTTTTCAACAACCTCACTCCTAGCTGGGGTCTCAGCCCCCTCTAGTTCTCTCCTAAGGAGCTGAAACCTTCTGCTCCTGCATACACAGCCATGGTGGGGCGTTAATACTGGCTTGATTTCCTCCAGAAATGAGCAATAGCTCCTTGACTGTTTTCTATGGGCTCCACATGGCTCCAAATCACGGCCCATGGCTACGGGAACTGCCAGCTCCCTCAACAAAATTGGGAACTTTGTGGACCCCACGAGAGGCCTTATTTATTACCTCTCCCAGAGAAAGCAGACTGGGGCAATAATCGTCAAAGTAATATTTACCCCTTAATAACTGCCTATTTTTATACTGGTGTTAGAGGTTAATAGCAGTGTTATTTACTCCTCTGCCAAAAAGAACTGAAAGATGTGAAATGTAGCAGTCAATAAAGCTGAACAGTCAGATAAATAACATTCATATTATTTCCTGACAAATCCTTCTGCAACCCAGGGATATAAATAAACCTAAGGAAGCAGTTCCTGCATTACAAGTTTACTGATGTGTAAAATGTAATTTTAAAAAGAGCTTCAAGCCCCAGCAGCACTGGATTCTATAACTATATACACCGACAGACAGCCCTCAGGATTGCGTGCATGCACACGCGTGTGAGCCATCTGGGAGCACACGCTCATCCTCAGACATACTTGCCATGTGCATGTGCACACACGGAGTTAAGTGTGGCCTTCGTACCTCTCACTGCCTCTCGACTCCAGTGGTTTTCTTCCTACCTTCTTTCATTTGCTTCCTATCTTGCTGATGGCTCTTTCTGTTTTTTTTTTTTTTTAAAGAAGTTATTTTTAAGAATTTATTTGAAATTCCATTTATTTGAAAGGCAGAGAGAGAGAAATAGAGAGACAGACAGGCAGAGATTTTCCATCCACTGGTTCACTCTCTAAATTCCTGCAACAGCCAGGGTTGGGCCAGGCCTATGTAGGAGCCAGGAACTCAGTCCAGGTCTTCCATGTGGATGGCAGGGGCTCAGCTTTCCACACCATCACTGCTGCCTCCAGGGTGTGCATCAGCAAGAAGTTCCAACCCAGGCACTCCAGTCTGGGATATGGGAGTCCCAAGCACTATCTTAACCACCGCAGCAAATGCTGGCCCCAATGTCTTCTTAGTCTCTCCTTTTAGGTTCTTAAGCTGGAGCCCACGGGGCTCTGGCTGAGTCCCAGGCTTTCAGCTCTAGAACCTTTCTTGGTGCCCCATCCATTCCCAGGTAAAGTCACAAATGTATTTCTCCCTCTCTCCATCTCTCCTCCCACTTTGATAATACATAATTGGTTCCCTGACATTTTCTTGTACAATAGACATCTCAGTCATAGTCTGACCACAGTATAGCTCTGAATTCTATCCCAACTCGCTTTCTACACCCCACCCGCTGCTGTCCCAAATCAGTCCAGGATACCACCTGCCACACAGTTAATTGCTTGACACATCAGCACCTTTTAAATCCCTTTCTGATAGTCACCTATTTCTGTCCTACATCAAATTGCCAAGTAAGTCCTGTAAGCTTCTTCAAAATACGGAAAATGTGGATTCTATCCATCCATCCATCATCTTCTGTCTTTACCACTCACCCAAGTCCAAGTTCACTCTCTTTCTGACAGCTTTCCCAGCTTCTACTCCAGCCTTCTCATTCGTTCTCCTCCCAGTAGAGTGAGCTTTAGAAATCTGAATCCAAACATCATTTGGTGGCCTGAAAGTCCCTGTGTGACCTGGCTCTGTTCCTCCTTGACATCTCTACCCATAATTCCTCCAGTCACAATGGCCTCCTCTCTGTTGCTAAAACGGATCATGTTTTTGAATGTTCTGGATCCAGAGGTCCCATGCTGTTGTGTTGTTCTGTGAGGAGGCCTCCTCTGGCTTCCCAATCACCCAGGCTAAACCACTGCTACCCTTGTTAGCTGTGAAGACAGCACCTGTCATTTCCTGACACTGTCGCTCATAGGTGTGCCTGCATGGTCCTCCCTGGTCCCCACCAGGATGGAAGTAGCCACCACCAAGGCACATCCTCTTCTGTCATCTTCACTCTGTGTGTAGATGATGAGATGATAAGGTCGGCTTGTCCTCCCTCTCCCCCTGCTCATCACCTCATCTGCCCTCTGTGGGCCTCTGTGTCCCAAATCCCCTCTTATTACAAGGACACTGGTCACACTAGGTTATGGCCCACTCTAATGATCTCATTTTAACTTAATTACCTTCAAAGGCCCCATTTCCAAACACGGCCACATTCTGAAGTATGGAGATTTGGTTTTCAGCATATTAATTTTGAGGTTAGGGGGCACAGCTAAGTCCTTAACAGTATCTAATAAAGAATAATCATGATAACAGTAAATGCTACCATTCTTATGATCTCATAATGTGCTGGACAGTGTTCCAGGTGATTTTCCTGTATGACCCTAGTTAATCTACAGAAAAATCCTGTATGAATGCCCCTACCCCTCTCTCTCTTTTTTAAAGATTTATTTTATTTATTTGAAAAACAGAGTTACAGAGAGAGGTAGAGACAGAGAGAGAAGTCTTCTATCCACTGGTTCACTCCCCAGATGGCCACAATGGCTGGAGCTGTGCCAATCCGAAGCCAGGAGCCAGGAGCTTCTTCTGGGTCTCCCATGTGGGTGCAGGGGCCCAAGGGCTTGGGCCATCGTCTACTGCTATCCCAGGCCATAGCAGAGAGCTGGATCAGAAAAGGAGCTGCCAGGACTAGAACCGGTGCCCATATAGGATGCTGGTGCTTCAGGCCAGGGCTTCAACCCGCTGCACCACAGCACCGGCCCGTCCCCTACTCTCAATTCCATGTTCCAAACAAGGAGACTGAGGCACAGAGGAAAGAGGGGACCTGCCTGAAGCTGTAGGTTCCAAGTGGTGGAGCCTGCGTGATTGTCAGGTCTGTGTCCTTGACCATTACCCAGCTTTTCTCCATGCACTTAGACATCTCTGTGGGATGAGCAGGTGAAGGGAGATCACACACAGTAGTCAGTGTCAGGCACACAGACAGCAGGCACACCTGTCTAACGCTGTCCACATCAGCCAGGGATACCTAATCGACATCTGCTGTGCTCTTTCAAAAAAAGACTTGAAGTCACATTTATTAAAGAATAGCCATACAATATCAGCAGGAAAAAAGAAACTAAAATAGAAAATCAAAAGAAATGAGAAATGAATACGCTAACTATGAATGCCCATGGAGTTGCTAAGATTGAACACAGGCCTTGGCTCTGAGCTTCCCAAGTTCTTTACTGAGAAAGAAAGCAGACCCATTCCTTAGAAAGATCCAAATGGTCCTGGAAGTACATTCTGGACTTATATCTCACACGGGCTTTTACATAATCATCATCAAGTGACATAATGGACGGTGTCCTGGACAATGATTATTCAGCAAACTCCGGAAAAGCAAAAGCTGACATATTCTCAAAAGACCTACAGGCTTCTGCTTTTGTTTTGTTTTTATTCCTTTCCTTTCCCTTTCTATCAGTGACATCCTGTGACTCTGTGCAGTCTCAGTCCGCTGATCCCTTCTGGCATAAACCCTTGCCGACTCTTCCCCTTCGTGTCAGTGAGCTGGGAGGGCCGGGCTGGCTCTGAAGGCCCCAGCACAAAGCCTCAGGGACCGCTGAGCCGGGCGCGGAGAGGCTAACTGCTGGGAGAGACGTCTGGGACTGGGAGTGTGCAAAGTCGCGACCTCATTTTTCTTCTCTTCTTTCTTTTTCAAGTGTGTGTGCTAATGGAGAGCTTGGAGGCCAGGAGGATTAGCTTCTCATTTGAAAAATCAGTTCCCCAAAGAAATAACGCAGACGCAGCCTCCAGTCGTGAGTCAGAATTTGGCAGTGCAGTGTGGCCTGTAAAACATGCAGGCCAGGGCTTGAACAAGTACTATAGTAGCACTCAATAAATATTAGTTATTATATTAGCGGCTTAAGAGACATGTTCAGACTCCTTGTGGGGAATTCTGATAAGGTTCTCTCCCTAGTACCTTTAATAACATGAACACAAAATAGGTGTTTATGGAGTTGTGGACCTTCTGGTACAGAGAGAACTGAAAGAACTTTTCCAGAAGGCCAGTTTTTTGCCAGGTAGGATGGCCTTAGTGGAGGCCATCGTAAGCTCCAAGTCGAAATCTCTGTGATTTGTGATTTTTCCTCTGAAGCAGTAGTGAGAGATGTGTGAACAGTTACAGGAGGGCAGGAGAAGCCTTACCGGGCCTCACACTGCTAACGCTGGTACCATGAACCAGTTGAGATTGCACTCTGACAGGTGAATGTTCCATCTGTCTGCTCAGGCTGCCAGAACAGAATGCCACAGGCTGGGAGCTGAGACAACAAGGCATTTGTCTCCTCCTCTTCCAGTCCAGCTCTCTGCTGTGGCCTGGGAAGGCAGTGGAGGATGCCCCAAGTCCTTGGGCCCTATACCCGCATGGGAGACCAGGAGAAAGCACCTGGCTCCTGGCTTCAGATTGGCACAGTGTCAGCCGTAGCAGCCATTTGTGGGGTGAACCAACAGGAGGAAGACCTTTCTCTCTGTCTCTCTCTCTCACTGTCTAACTCTGCCTGTCAAAAAAAAAAAAAAAAAAAAAAGAAATTTTAAAACTTGAGGCCAATGTTGTTTAAGCCACTGCCTGGGATGTCGGCATCCCATCTGGGCACTGGTTAGAATGCTGGCTGCTCCACTTCTGAACCAGCTCCCTGCTAATGTGCCTGGGAAAGCACCAGAAGATGGGCCAAGTACTTAAACCCCTGACCCCATGTGGGAGACCCATATGGTTCCTGCCTTCAACGTAGCTCAGCCCTGGCTGTTGCAGCCATTTGGGGATGATCCAGCTGATTAGAAGACCTCTCTCTGAGTCTCAGCCTCTCTCTCTCTTTCTCTCTCTCTTCCAAGTAGAAGCTGTAGAAGCATGGGATGCTGCAGCTGTTCTGTGTTGGTTATCCACCACAGCAGACCCACAGTGGCTTGCACTGGAGCTGTCAAAAAGTGGCCTGCATGACAACGTGGATTGGCTACAGCTGTCAAACCTCAGCCCCTCTCTCTAACACTACCTGCTGTCTGTGTCAATGAGAGCAATTCTTTTCAGGATGACTTACCCAATGTTTTTCTCACTGCACAAAACCAGAAGTCTTTGGCCTTGTATTTATTGCTAGTGGGGACTTGGAAATTTGTTGTGGAGGCAGGTGTTTGGCCTAGCAGTTCTGCTTGCCACATTGCAGTGCCCAGGTGGGAGTCCCAGTTCCTCGCCTGACTCCGGCTTCCTGCTAATGCAGATGCTGGGAGGCTGAAATATTTGAGTTCCTGCAATCTATGTGGGAGGCCAAGATTGAGTTCCTGGCTCTCCAGTTCTGCTACTAGGAATGCTGTGGGCACTGGGGAGGGAGCCAGTGAATGGGGACTCTCTCTCTTCTCTTTCTCTCCCCCCTTTCTCTCCACTTTGCTCTCTCTCATTGCCTCTCAAATAAATAAATATTTTCAAAAAATTGTTTCCAACCTTTTGTCGGGGCTTCTCGCTCACAAACCTCTCTTCTTACGTCGCATTAGGTAAGTGATGCGTCATTTCACATTTCTCTAAGACAGAGTCCTTTGGGCCTTTTCCTATGACAGCTAATTATGACTTCTCTGAAGTCCTCAGTGAAGGCATGAGATGTGTGTGTGTATGCATGTGCACACCTGCTAGCACCTGTGCCCATATGTGTTGGTGAGCGAGAAATGGACAGGTAGACAGACAGGAGAGAGGGTGGAGTGCTTATGGACAGACATTGACCACGCCCTTTTCTACCTGGGCTTCTAAAACTCATGGCTGATAGGGGATCGGAATGGGAATACTTGAAATGAACGGGTTAGGGAAAGAGGGAGTAAAATCCAAAATGCTACAAGAAAATAGTGTGACTGGGACGACTTGGACATTGACCCAGTAAAACTTGGAACTCTACTAGTTGTAAATATCTTAGTCTTTAAAAAAATCAAATACTGCTGAAATACTCCCCACGTGGCATGTCCCGTTCTGGAAACCTCAAGCAGTTGCAGTCTGGAATCACACAGCACATCATCATCACTGCCTCTTCTACAAATTTCTGAGAATAAAAAGCCCCCGACATCTCCATCGGGTTGTAATCAGCGAATACAGTAAGTGCGGGAAGTGGACGGCTGTTTGCAGGGAACATTATTTTATACATCTTGTGGGAGAGGTTGTGAGGATTCCGTTTAAAAAGGCTGCTCTAATAAATGATTTACCAGGGCAGCCCCAGATCAAAGAAATTGCTCCGAAATTGCATCTCAGGGCACCTAAAACTCAAAGTTTATGGAAGTCTCCAGAACCCCAAGCCTTTTATGACTTTTATATTAGCTAACCACTAAATTTTCAAAGCAGAGTGACTGCCATGGGTTTTAATAAAAGCTGCATGGCTCAGTTCCTCCTCCTCTGAGGAAACGTCAGGGTGACACTGATTTTGGAAGCGTGGTGCATGTCATGGAAGAAATAACATGGAGCAAGGCTCGGGCTGGGTGCTGGGGGATTTGAATTCTTACAAGAAAGACATTGGCCCCAAACAATCCCACATACCTTGCAACCAAACAGTAGGACTCTGCCTGGGTCGCTGTATGGTGGCTGGCGCCTGCACCTAGAGTGTCACAAAGGGGCGGAGCAGCTCCAGAGATTGGAAGCTGGTTCGGAGCTCTCGGGAGCAGGCTGCACACTGGCTAACTCTTGCTCATTCTCTGATGATTATACATGTTTCCCAGCCCGGTCAGGACTTCAGAGACTTTCCCTAGAGCAGCTGGTGTCCCGGCTCCTAGACAGGCCATGACCACTCTGACCCTCAGGCGGTGTGTAAGTGAGGACTCTTTCCACAATAATACCGAGATCCTGTTCATTCTTGTCATTGTCATTCTCCTATGTCATTCTCCATTCTCCTATGGTGCCCCGGCTGCAGCGGCCATTGGAGGGTGAACCAATGGTAAAGGAAGACCTTTCTCTCTGTCTCTCTCTCTCTCACTGTCCACTCTGCCTGTCAAAAAAAAAAAAAAAAAAAAAAAAAAAAGAGTGGAAGAGGTGCTGGCATTGTGTCACAGTGGGTAAAGCTGCCACCTGTGACGCCAGCATCCCATATGGGCGCCGGTTCAAGTCTGCTTCCAATCCAGCTCCCTGCCAATGGGCATGGGAAAGCAGTGGAAGATGATCCAAGTGCTTGGGTCCTTGTACGCATGTGGGACTCCTGGCTTTGGCCTGATCCAGCCCTGGCCATTGTAGCCACCTGGGGAGTGAACTACAGATGGAAGAGCTCTCTCTCTGTCGCCCACTCCCCTTCTCTCTGTAGTTCTGCTTTTCAAATAAATAAAATAAATCTTTTTTTTTAAAGAGTGGAAGAGGGAGCAGGAGAAGGAGGGTGGTGTGAGACTGACTCAGCCCAGTGGTGTTGGCTTTGAAGAGGCAGGAAGGGACCGCAGGCAAGGGACATGAGTAGCATCTAGAAGCTGGGAAAGGAAAAGAAGGCATTCCCTCTGGAAGCTTCCAGAAGGAACCCAGTCCTGCCAACACCCTGCTGTTAGCCCCATACAATCTATTTCATACTCTGACCCCCAGAACCACAAGATGATGAATTTGCATGGTGTAAGCCACTGACATGGGGGGTAATTTGTTCTGAGGGCTATCTTGTCTGACATCTTCTTAGGCAAGGTATCTTTGTGGGAGGACTGGGCAAAACAAGGAGAAGATTTGGGCCAGCGCTACAAGTGATGTTGATGGAATTTTATTCCCATTTGCCATGACAGGTTCAAAGGTGGAAACCAGCAGGCAACAAAGCAGGTCTGCAGATTTTCACATTTGTAGAGCTAGGATTGAATATACAGGAAGTGGTATCAGCACTAATGATCAAGCTGTATACAACTTACCCTCTGCCATTGATGTTTTGACTTACTTGGTTTATGCCCTGTCTTCCTTTACAAGAATACAAGGAGGGTACTTCAAAAAGTTATGGGAAGTAGAATTAAGAGATAAGCTGCTTTGGTGCAAAAAAAAAAAAAAATTGAAACCTATGCATAGGAGGGATCTTCAAAATGTTCACAGATGGGCCGACGCCGCGGCTCACTTGGCTAATCCTCCACCTGTGGTGCACCAGCACCCTGGGTTCCAGTCTCAGTTGAGGAGCTGGATTCTGTCCTGGTTACTCCTTTTCTAGTCCAGCTCTCTGCTGTGGCCTGGGAAGGCAGTGAGGATGGCCCAAGTCCTTGGCCCTGCACCTGCATGGGAGACCAGGAGGAAGCACCTGGCTCCTGGCTTTGGATCGGTGCAGTGCACCGGCTGTAGCAGCCATTTGGGGGTGAACTAACCAAAGGAAGACCTTTCTCTCTGTCTGTCTCTCTCTCTCACTGTCTAATCTGCCTGTCAAAAAAAATGTTCACAGAAAATGCATATTATGGGGGCTGGCATTGTGACGTAGCAGATAAAGCTGCCGCCAATGATGCTGGCATCCCATGGGGTGCCAGTTCAGGTCTTGGCTACTCTACTTCCTACCCAGCTCCCTGTTAATGGCTTGAGCAAAGCAGTGGAGGTGTCCCAAGTACACCCATATGGGAAACCTGGAAGAAGCTCGTGGCTCCTGGTTTTGGCTTGGTCCAGCACTGTCTGTTTCCGCCATCTAGGGAGTGAACCAGCGGACAGAAATCACTTTCTCCATCTCTCCTCTCTCTGTCACACTGATTTTCAAAATAAATTAAAAAATCTTTTTAAAAAAGAAAAGAAAATGCACATTATGAAAAACTGCATGAATTTCAAATTTTTTCACCAAAATAAATTTTTTTTTAAATTCTGTTTTTCCACCAACATTTTGAAGTACCCTCATATAAGCTTTGTCAGGTTCACAGTTATAGCTTCAATGCTTCAAATAATTCCTAGGTCATAGCAAGCGCTCGGTCATTTTGTCTGAACAAATTCTCTATTTCAACACATTTTTATTAAGACTATGCATCAACAGTAGAAGTTAATAAGTTAATTATAACCAGATTTTTTTTTATCTGTTTTGCTAGGTACTGTATTTCTGTATCTGGGGGCTGGTACTGTGGCATAGCAGATTAAGCTGCCACCTGCAATGCAGGCATCCCATATGGGCACTGGTTCAAGTTCCAGACACTCCACTTCCCATCCAGCTCTCTGCTAATGGCCTGGGAAAGCAGCGGATGATGGCCCAAGTGCTTCAGCCCCTGCACCCATGTGGGAGATCCAAAAGCAGCTCCTGGCTTCTGCCTGGCACAGCTACAGCTATTGGCGGCCATTTGGGGAGTGGACCAGCAGGTGGAAGATTCTCTGGGCCCTCTCCATTACCTCATCATGTGTGTGTGCTTCAAATTGCTCACCAGCAAACTCCTTTCTGCTGCCTCCCCTCTGTGCTCACTCAACCTCTCTCCTGCATGACTTATCTCAGCACCCAGCTTCAGTCCTCCTTCCCAAGGAATCCAGTCTGGAATTGAGAGAGACCCATTTAATGGCCAGGAAAGTAACTATAGAGTGAAAATGAAATTCCTCTTCTTATCCCTCCCAACATGGCAACACAACTCAGGCTTCCACTCTAAGAGTTTCTGAAGTTGGAGTTCTTTGTCAGAGATTGTATTATTGTTATTTTTTTGATACATATTTTCTCTTCGATAATAGCAGAACTTCTAGCTTGGCATGTGACCACCAAATTAGAGACCACACTTCCCAGCTCCCTTGGGTATAATCATGTGATCAAGTTCTGACCAGTGGAGGTGAGTGGAAATGAGGTGTGTCAATTCTGGGCCAGAAAGGAAGGACCGGAGCCTCGCCGTCCATCTCCTCCAGCTGGTGTGATGGCAGGTGTTGAACAGCCATCTCAGACCATGGCATGAAGCTACCGACCTGCCAAGGAAGACATCAGAAGAAGCCTCAGGTCCCCACCCTGCTATGCCACCTTTTACACAAGACACAGAAATGAATTTCTCTCTGGTTTAAACCACTCTGTTTGTGTTTAGCCAGACACATGGAGTTTGTAAGGAGGTAGATGTTGAAGTCTAGAGCTTCCTAACTTCTGAGCCTGGGAAATCCCACACCTGCTGTGGATCTTGGTCTAAAATTGGAATACATCACAGATGCTTTCTTAGGACTTCTCCTTCTTTGTTAGAGTTCACTGTAATTATATCTGTTGTTGGTATCACTACCATTCATATTGCTGTTGATCAGCCATAGCATATGTGGAAGAGCAACAAAAGAAAAAAAAAGGAAAAAAAATAGGTAACTTGGAATGAGTCAAAATTAAACATTTGTGTGTCAAAGGACATTATGAAGAAAGTGAAAATACAGCATATAGACAGGGACAAAATATTTGGGAATCATGTATCTGATAAGGGTCTATTTCCAGAATATATAAAGAACTGTTATGAGTCAACAAGATATACTGCACAATTAGATATTTGTGGTTTTTTGAGATTTATCTATTTATTTGAAAGGCAGAGTTACAAAGAGACAGAAAGAAAGGGATCTTTCATCTGCTGAATCACTCCCCAAATGGCTGAAACAGCCAGGACTGGGCCATGGTGAAGCCAGGAGACTGATCTGGGTCTCCTACGTGAGTATAGGGGACCAAACATTTGGGTCATCCTCCGCTGCTTTCCTAGGCATGTTAGCAGTGAGCTGGATTGGAAGTGGGGCAGACAGGACTCAAACCAGTGCCCATGTGGGATGCTGGTGCTGCAGGCACTAAGCCACAGTGCCAACCCCTAAATATCTGTTTTTTCAAAGGACATATTTAGATGGCCAAGAAGCACAAAAAGAGATGTCAGCATCATTAGTTATTATGTAATTGCAGGTTGAAACCATAGCAAGATGCCAACTGAGATGGCTTCAAAAAATTGAAAACTATGGGGCCCAACATGGTGGCTCACCAGGTTAGGCTGCCACTTGTGACACTGGCATCCCATATGACCATTGGTTCAAGTCCCACCAGCTCCACTTTCCATCCAGGTCCCTGCTAAAATGCCTGGGAATGCAGCAGAAGATGGCCTAAGTCTTTAGGTCCCTACCGCCTGTGTAACAGACCTGGATGGAGATTCAGGCTCCAGGCTTTGGCCTGGCCCAACCCTGGCCATTTCAGCCATTTGGGAAGTAAACTAGCAGATGAAAGATCTCTCCCTCTCTCTGTCTCTCCCTCACTATTTCTGTAACTCTGCTTTTCAAATAAGTAAAATAAATGTTTTTTTTAAAAAATGGAAAATAGCAAGTGCTGGCTAGGATGTGGAGAAACTGGAATTTGTATACACTGATGCTATGAATGGAAGTGACTCCACTGCTGTGAAACATAGTTTGGCGGTTCCTCAAAAAATCAACCATGAAATTACCAAAAGCCCCAGCATTTCCACCACTAGGCATATACCTGAAAGAACAGAAAACAAGTACTAGGACAAACACATGTACACACCTGTTCACAACAGTCTTACTCACACTAGCCAAAGGTGGAAACAATTAAAATGCCCATCAATGGGCAAATGCATAAACACACTGTGTTTGTATATGTGACAGAATTTGACTCAGCAAGCAAAAGGAATGACATGATACATGCTCCGACATGGGTGAACCTTGGGAACACCATGCTAAGTGAAAGGAGTCACACACAAAGAGGAATAGTGCATGATTCCATGTCTGTGAATTACCCAGAACTGGCAAATCCTTGGAGACAGAGAGTAGACTGCTGGTTGCCAGATACGGCAGAGAGTAGGGAATGGGGAAATGCTTAATGGGGATGGGGTTTCTTTTAGGGTGGACAAAAAATGTTTTAGAACTAGACAGAGCTGGTGCTTATACACTATTTTGAAGATACTAAGTGACGCTGAATGGTTCACTTTAAAATTAAAACAGTTGATTGTGTGTGTTATGTGAATTCTGCCTCAGCTGGAAAAAAACAAAACAAAACAAAATAAAACAGAAGCAGCCATGGGGCCCCCAAACGACACTAGGGTTGTTTGTTTCCAGAAAGGCGCCCAGCGGTGCCAGGGTCTGCTTGAGACACGAACCTGAGCCGACTCGGCGCCCAGGCCACTAATGAGCTCCTCTCCTCCCCCGGAAGCAAATGTTCCTCCTCCCTGCCATTCATTAGGTTCCAACCTGCTACTTGTCAGGTAGCATTAGTTGTACCGGCATCCAGGGGACCAGGCCGCCCCAGCTCTTCCCAATTCCTTATTCATTATGTTAATGAGAGCACAAGCCAGGCTCTGAGGCAGCAGCTCTGAGATGGATATGGGGGCTGCTTCAGGGGCAGGGAGGCTGCACAGGGGGTGGAAAAGGCCTGGAACCAACTTTGTCCCACACTCACTCTGTATTCTCAACAAAGTCAGTTGCTGTGGGAGGGGCTTTGCTCACCTTACAATGTTACCAATGTCTTCCTTAATGAATTTTTTTTTCTTTTTTTGACAGGTAGAGTTAGTGAGACAGACAGAGAGAAAGGTCTTCCTTCCGTTGGTTCACTCCCCTAATGGCTGCTACAGCCAGCGCTGCACCAATCCAAAGCCAGGAGCCAGGTGCTTCCTCCTGGTCTCCCATGGGGTGCAGGGCCCAAGCACTTGGACCATCCTCCACTGTACTCCCGGGCCACAGCAGAGAGCTGGACTGGAAGAGGAGCAACTGGGACAGAATCCGGCGCCAATATGGGATACCGGCACCGCAGGCGGAGGATTAACCAAGTGAGCCACAGCACCGGCCCCTTTAATGAATTTTAATATCCAGAAACTGAACGCTTTGCAACACCTCCCTTGCAACCAGCCTTGTCTGAGCTACCACCATTTTTTTTTTTTAACTGAGAAATGCAATGGCCTCCTGCCTGCTCTCCCAACTTCTGCCTTCACTGTCTCCCCAGCCTGCGGTTGCACTGCCATGAGACTGGCCCTTCCAGACACACATCAGACCCCATCACTGCTCTGCTCAGGATCCACCTCTCACCTCCCCCACGCCCTGCCCTAGAGCTCTCATCACACTCAGGGTAAAAACCAAGTCCTTCCCTCGGCCTTCAAGGTTCCACATGACCTTGAAGGTCCTGCAATGGCTCTGATTTCATCTAATACCACCAGCCCCCTTGTCAACCACACCTAGGCCCAATGGTCTCCTTTCTGTGTCTGCCTCAGGACATTTGCACTTGCTATTCTTTCAACCTGAAAGGTTGCTCCTGCCCTCAGCTCCCCAAATGTCATCCTTCCCAGTGAAATCCTCTAGCCCGGCACCGCCAATCCCCTTTCTTCCTTAGTTTTCACTTTATACTGCACTACAGTTAATGCTATTCACCGCTCAACACCAAACAAACGTATGCTTGTTAATTTTTTATTACTTATCTTCCTCTAGAATGCAAGTTCCATGAAATGTTTTCTTCACTGCTGCATCCAAGGCACCTACATAGTGTCTGACACACTACCTGGCACTTACTTATAAATGGTCTCTAAGTGTTCACTGGACAAATCGGTTAGCTGTGCTGAAGACCAAAAACAATGCATATGAAAATACTACACCAATGTACAGGGTTCTCTTATTCCTAGCAAAAGAAAGTTTATCTCAAGGCACCGAGGCCTGTACCCGAAGCAGCTGTGATATCGGGTGGACACAAGTAACAAGAATGAAGATTTTCACCATTCCGAAAACTGCCATGAGCCCCGATGCTACTTTAGGACCTGCTGCAGCCTCTGTTTTCAGACTCTCACCCCCAGAGGCTGTTGTTCCATAATCTTGGTGAAGCGCGGTTCATCAGCCTTCCCAGAACGGGCTTCGGATGAGCAGGTTCCTGATGAGCAAGCCAAAGGCACCGAGATATTCCATAGCTGCTGGGGGACTTTATGGATGTATCACATTGGCTTTTTATTTGCTACTGCAAAATTAAATTACAAATGGAAATAATTTGGTTCAATGAAAATAAAAAAACAAAACTAAACTCAAAGTAAGAGGGGAAAAAAAAAGGCCAAATCACACAGAGGTCAGAACTATCTGGAAGATTCCTTCTTAAAGTCTTATAAATATAAGGTAATTTCTAAAATGTCAAGGGTTTCTCAGCTCAATTAAAATTATTTGTAGCTCAAATGGTGGAGACCAGGAAGTGCTTTATCCAGGGAAACGCAGGCACAAGAATAATAGGCAACCAAGCTGCTGTGGTCCAGGAGAAGTCTTACTTAAATGTTGAAGAATTTCAATCATGGCAGATGCCAGCAAGGACAAGAGATAAAACAAGTGGAGCTGTTAACCTTCAGCTTCCCTTCCTCCTGCTTCCACTCAGAGATAGGAAAGAGCCAAGAGCCATTCTGCAATCATACCAAATTCATTTCCCATGTCCATCTGGGGGAAGAATTCTTAACTCCACCAATACATCCCAAGGCCAGGCCGGGGAATGGCTGCAGTGCCGTGGCCCTGAGTGCGCGGCACGTCACTCCTTTCTAAACAAGTATTGGGCTCCAAGGCTGTCATCTACTCAAGGATGAATTTTGCAAACATTACCAACTTACCCATTGGGAAGCAAAACAAAATATCGGATAGACCCAGTGTTTGTCATAGATAAATAGTTCTTTGCACAGTAAGCCCAGGGGTGTCTGGCACACCTCTCGAGGTCCACTGAGGTATCAACTCAAGTCAGAGGCGTTATCATTTACTGTCAACTTAGACTGCCGTCACTTAGGGCCATCATCAGAAAAATTACTGATGATTGATACTGACGGTGACGATGATGACTCTTGCAATAAGCTTAATTAAAATAATGAAGTGCTGTTGTATGCAACATCCTTGTGGCAACGGAGGGATAATGCAGATGAGCCACAGGAAGTCAGTGTGGGGTTCATATTTCAATTCTGACCAACCAGGGAGCCCTGCAGGCACAGTGTGTGAGTCCCACACCCTCCTCCTCCTCCTCTCCCCAGGCCGAAGCGCCTCATTCCTCTTGAGCATACAGTGTCAGGGATAAATGCAGTGACAGAGGCCTGCTGGTTACAGTTTCACTGCAAATCCGGCCCAGTGGGTGCTGGGAGTGCCTCCTGGCCGGCCTTCCTGGGGAGCTGCTTACCCAACTCCGTGGGGATGGCACTGTAGGCCGGGTGCTTCCCCCACTGGCAGCCTCCCTGATGAAAAGTGGGGGACACCGTACCGAGAGAGAGAGAAGCATGGGGGCCCTGGTCAGCAGTTTGGAAATCTGGCCTCCCACAGAACTCACTTCTCTCCCTGGAACTTCTTGTTGCTTCACTTTCTCATTCCCGTCACCTGGGGTGGAAGGGGGACAGGAGAAGAAAGAATATAAAGCTTCCAGGGACTTCTGAACCACCCAGAAGGCCAGCCCCAAACCCAGCCCTGGGTCCATTTCACGTAATTGGTGGGGGCCTTAAAAACATCAACAGCCCTCATCCACTGGTGGGGGAAGATCAAAGGAACACTCACCCACTCACTGCACTCCGAAAAAACTCCCAGCACAAACTGTGGGCTTTTAACTATCTTGTGGGACCAAAAACCTAATCAGAGTGCAGAGGACTATAAACATCTCGGAAGGGAAGCAGACACTCATTAAACTTTGATTATGAGACTAGCAGCTCTGATAGGGCCTTCTGGGCTCATAGAAGAGAAATCCCGGGCCCACAGGCCCCCTTCCCTGCAGAGGGGTCTGGGAGAGAGCCGGGAGAGTGAGCCCCAGCAGTGCTGAGCATCTTTGTGGGAAGGTGGAGCTGCCGCAGCTCCCTTGCCAACAGGACAAAGACTGGCTTCGGCCCGTCACGCAATGCTTCCCCTTCCCATCTGCTCAGGAGACAGTCGCTGGATGCCAATCATAGAAAAATGCGAACTTGCATGTAGCGAGCCATAACAACTTCCTCTGGCTGCTGGGAACTGGGATTTGGCCCATTCATTCATTCATTCATTCGTTCAGTCCACAAATATTTACTGAGCACTTGTTATGTGCCTGGCTCCATTCTGGGTGTTAAGGATGTGGCAATAAGAACAACAAAGATCCTTGCCCTGATACGGTGTACGTTCTAGGAGGGAGTGGAGCGCCATAAACACACAAGGTGAGTCAGGTAGGACGCTCACAAGGCCAGAGGGATGAATGGGTGGGGGTGGGGTGCATGTTTAGACAGGGCAGTTGGAAGAGCACTCACAGAGGAGGAAATCCTTAATAAACACCCACGGAAGTGCTTCCAGGAAAAGCTGGGATTGGAACCAAGAAGGAGTATGAGGATAATTATTAAAAGGAAGGAGGGACAGGACGGGCAGTTCTGGAATGATTCCCGGGGTCGGGCGCCATGTTGGCCACTTGACCTGAGTTCTCTCTTCCATGTAATAGAGCTTTCTGTTGACGCTCACCTGACTGCGGCAAGTTACAGCAATCAAGGTCAAATTTACTTAGGCCATACCTCAGGGTGTGTGCCTATAGTCCTCTACATGGCCCCAGGGAGTCACCCTCTGGCTAAGGTCTCGTCTGCAACAAAACCAAACCACACATTTTCTGGGCTTCCACCTCTGCTCTCTTAATTTGATGACTGAATTACTCTTGGCACGATTAACAGTTTAGGTTGTGTGGCTCTGGGGCGAGGGTTGTCCCATGTACTGTAGGGTGGTTAGCAGGTCCCCTGGCCTCTGCCCACTGGACCCTGGAAGAACTTCACCAGCTGGGATGGCCAAAATGTCTCCAGGCAGTACCCTCATGGGAAAATCGTTCTGTAGAGATCCAGCAACCAGACGTGTATGTGGAACTGACTTTGCAAATTCAAAGAAGCTCAGAGACGCCGCAGCACTGACTCGGCACCACCCAGGCAGCCACTCTTTGTGGAGCCCTCCCGGGAACCAGGAGCAGGATGACAAGACTCCAGGTTCAATCTAACTTGTCTGTGCCACCTGCGGCCATAACAAGTCCTTCCTCTTTGGCCCCCGGCCACCAATCCGCCTGCTGCCATAGCCCATCTATGCTCCACAGTTTCCACGTGGAAAGCTGATGGGATCGTTCCCTTCTGTAAAAGCCTTCAGCAGCCTTAGAGCATAAAATCCTAATTCCATTACGATCCCAGATCCTTTAAAAGCTGTCTATTGCTATTTTCCATGGTGTACTGCCTCAAACCACATTGTCCAGCCCCTCCCTACTCGGTCTGGATTATGTCCTCCTGCCTGACCATACTTTCCCGTCCTCATGTTTTGTTTTGTTTTTTTAATTGTATTTTCATTTTTTTTTTAAAGGCAGGGAGACAAATGGCAAAAAATCATCCATTTGTCAGTTTACTCTTCAAATGCCTGCAATAGCCAGGGCTGGGTCAGGCTGAAGACAGAAGCCTGGAGCTCCATGCAGGTCTCCCATGTTGGTGGCAGGGACCCAAGTATTTGAGCCATCACCTGCTGCCTCCCATAGTGCACATTAGCAGGAACCTGGGTTGGAAGCAGAGGAGCTGGGACTCCAATCAGGTGCTCTCTGTTAAGGGACGTGGGTGTCCCGGATTACCTCTTAATCTGCTCTGTCAAATGCCTACCCAAGTTCCTCACTCTGAAGTAGCAAAGGCTTTCTTCTCTTTCGGGACCTAGCTCCAGCTCCACCTCTCCAGCTAAGTCTTTCCCAACATTCCTCTCAAGCCCTTCAGAACAGATGACTTCTGGGATGGCCTTCTCATGCCACCCAGATCACACTCCTACTGCTGCACTGTCTCTCAGTTCACGCTTCCATCTATCCCCACCAATGCTTACTGAGCATCTACTGTGTGCCAGTGCTCTTCTAGACCCCAGGGAGGGAGGTGTGAACAAATTCTACAGTAGCTTTTGCTCTAGATGGGGAGCTAGGCAATAAAATAATTAACTGAACAAATGTCAGAACATCATGGTGTCAGGTGCAACACCAGGTTTTGGTATGGAAATGAGGTCGACCCAACTCCTGCTTTTAAGGAGCTTATGGTCAGAGGTTGGCAGAGTGAGGGGACTATGTACTGTGGGAAAAAGAGGAAAGCACATCTAAATACCATGCCCAAGTGTGAGGAGTTCCCAAGGTTCCACACAGGTAGTAGGAGATGGTCCAAAGTCTTGGGGGAAGGCTGTAATCATCAAATTTCTGATCTAAGCTTCAAGAAAACCTTCTGATAGGGTCACGACATGTACAGGACATGTTAAGGGAGAAGAAAAAGAGACCAATTCTGGGAATGTTGAAATGGAATTCCCACCCAAACTTATCTCAGGCCAGAATTTCCCCCCAGCTTCAATATCAGGTGGACAAACAGTGATGTAATTAGGACTGCAAGCCGTCAAGCCCGGTCTCTGACCCAGGTTCCCGTGCTTGACATCCTGCGGCCTCCAGAACTCCTGTGCTTTGGGTGGGCCTTCTTGTTGGAGGTGGAACTGAAGAAATTGAAAACCACCTCCATCCATCACTTACACACAAGGTCAAATGTCCTTAATGCCACCTGCTACGAGGGAAAGTTTGTGTTCCCGCAAAATAAATGCCTGGAAGCATAGCCCCACCGTGTGATGGGATTAGGAGGTGGGGGGCCTTTGGGGAGGGGATCAGGTCAGCAGGGTGGAGCCCTGGAGAATGGGATTCGGGCCCTCACACAGGCTGGACAGGCCAGAGCTCCCCCTTCCACCCGATGAGGACAGAGCAAGAAGGCACTCTCTCTGAATCAGCAAGCAAGCCCATATCAGACTCTGAATCCACCTCCGTCCTTGCTTTCCAGTCTTCAGAACCTGTGAGAAATACATCTCTGTTCTGCTGCTGAGATCTGTCAGATTGGTTCACACCTCATAAATTTCAGCTGATGGTGTTTTAGTACAGCAGGCTGAATGGATGGAACACAGCCCTTGAGGGAATATCCACGGATGATAAAGGCTGTCTCCCATGCCTCCCTGCATAGCAAGAACACCAGATAATATAAAAGAAAAAGCCAGAGATCATTCTGAGAAGTCCACGTTAAAGCCCCGTAAAGACCCTGTGATTCTGCACTTGTCCTGTTCTCTGTGGTTCATCTAGTTCTCTCCCACCTTCCCACTCTGCCCATACTGCAGGCATGCAATGACTTTCACTTACTTGAAATAGTTAATCTCTGTAACCAGAGGTTCCAAACAGGAGGTTGAAACTAGGGATCAGCTCACTGTGTGGAGGTCATTTAAGAGCTCCATCTCATCTCTGAAATATAGATTAACCAGGAGAGTATGAGTTCAGCATTTCTATGTAATGTTGCTTCATTGATCCTCCAGGCCAACTGGCTGTGGCTGCAGGCGGATACCTAAAAATTAGTTTTAAAACTTTCCCATCTTTTAATATTTTATAACCTGTCAGAAAATCAATTATGGACTCTGCCCCCTTTCAACGCTTGGTTTCATAGGAGCCGATGTTTAACCAAAGTGAGATTTTTTTTTTCCCCTCCTCTCCTTTACAAAAAGCAAGGGACCCATTCAGAGTGAATGATGACTTCAGGGAAACTCCTGGATTTGTAAAGATTTAGAGATGAACTGAATAGCTTTGACCTGCCAAGTCCACAGCTTGGGTTTTTCTCTCCCATGCAATGGCCAGAAAGCGGCTTTCCTAAACGCGGAGAAAGATAAGTGATCCAGAGGCTAGGGCTATGGAAACTCAGTCATAGTTTGAATTTTCACAGACACCTTTCTCCAAATCCCTTCCTTTCCTGTTATGCACACACATACCTATGGGGCACAGTCTTTCAAGGTAAAGAAACATGTTTTCCCTATTCTTTTCTTAGTAGGAAAAGATTTAAAGAGAAAAAGAAAATATTAGAACATATGCCAAGGTGATTTTTATTTTCTGCCTTTTAGGGTTTTATAAAATTTCATATCAACATATATTAAATGAGAAAAAAGAAAGTATTCAAAAATGAGAACATAAAGTCACAGTAATAAGAATCTGTGGTGAAAGTGGAATTAACTTCAGCTGTAGATGAATAATAAACACTCCAACTTCCCAGAATGCATGCACCCATCACTTCCCAACAGCCATACTGATCACAGGGAGCTAGGTTTGTCCCATGAAAATAGACATTCATGGGGTCAGCACTGTGGCACAGTGGGTAAAGCCTCCTGCAGTGTTGGCATCCCATATGAGCAAAGGTTCAAGTCCCAGCTGCTCCACTTCCCATCCAGCTCCCTGCTAATGTGCCTGGAAAGCAGCAGAAGATGGCCCAAGTGCTTGGACCCTTGCACTCATGTGGGAGACCTGGAAGAAGCTCCTGGCTTCAGATGGTCCCAGCTCTGGCCGTTGCGGCCATTTGGGGAGTGAACCAGTGGATGGAAGATTCTCCCTCCCTCTCTCTGTCTCTCTCTCTCTCTCTCTCTCTGCCACTCTGTAATTCTGCCTTTCAAATAAATAAATCTTTAAAAATAAAAAAGAAAGAAAATGGACATTCCTGTTCAAGACATGGGAGGAGAGAGAAAGGAGAGAGGGAGACAGGCAGGAGAAAGGGATGACTCCTGGCCAGGAAGAAAGGGAATACAAAGAAGGAGAGATGAAGAGGCCAAAAAAGAAAGTGGGAGCCCATGTTGGGTGCAGTGGTTAAGACACTACTTGGGGCACCTGCACCCCACAAAGAGCGCCTGGTCTGAGAGCTCCTTTACTTCCTATCTGGCTTCCTGCTAATGCACACCCCAGGAGGCAGTAGGTGCTAGCTTAAGTAGTTGAGTCCCTGTGGCCATGTGGGAGACCTGGATGGAGTTTCAGGCTCCTGGCTTCGGTCTAACCCATCCCCAGTCATCACAGGCATTTGGGGAACAAACCAGTTGATGGGAGATACCTGTCTCTATACTCTGCCTTTCGCATAAATAAAAGCAAATTAATAAAACTTTTTTTAAAAAAATCTCCCTTACAAAATAAAGTAAAAGAAAGTGGATTGAGCCAGATGGCTGTTGAGCTGATAAAACGCTGGACTTGGTGTCAGGAAATTCCAGCTCGGCTCACACCCACGTTTATTACACTCGGTAGCAGTAGCAGGGCAATCTGTCTCAGCCCAGTAGTATCCATGGCATAATTGCATGTTATTCTTTAAATAGAAGTAAAACACTCACTATCTTTATGACACTGACATTTAATAACCAGAGGAGGCCTGGGAGAAAGACACCCACAGTAGCTGTCTTGGGTATGTTGGCCACGGCTCCCAGGCTAGGAATTCCAATTACCTGCCTCTCTTTACACTTTCTAACAAGCTGTAGCCTGAGAACCACAGCCCCACCGTCCAGCCACCAACTGGGCTTTGCAGATCCCTGCATGGCTAAAAAGCTAGGGGAAGTCTTGGGAAGGAGGTGACGTGTTTAGCCTGGGGCACAGGGAAAGCCAAGTGGCTGCTGGTAGCAGGCACAATGGTGGGGGAGCCCAGGAGGAATCACCATGCACTTGAAATTCCCTGACAGATTAATAAACAATATGTGTAACTTCTGTCTATTTACCTGGTTGATCCTCAGAACTCAGGATATTTCCTCCTTGCATTCAGCAAATTTGCCAAGTCCCTGAAATATATCACTAGGTCAATCAACTTAATTGTTTGCTTTTTCCACCAAAAGGAAGGAACTGTACTATATTCTTTCTTTTCTTGTTCCCATTTGGTTATGACATTTTACTATGGAAAGTGGGAAATATCTATAAATCCTATTTATTCATATAAACTCCTATTTATAAGGAGTTTTCAAGAAGTTCAGGGATATTGTGCATTATGAAAAAAGTGCATAGATTTCAAAACTATTTTGCACCAAAAATACATATATTTTTAAAAAGTTATTTATTTGTAAGGTAGAGTGACAGAGAAAGGGAGAGACAGACACACACACACACACACATACACAAAAACACACTGGGGGAGGTGGGTGCAGGGAGGAGAACTAGTTTTATCCATTAGCTCACTCCACACATGCAACAGGCAGGTCGGAACCAGGCAGAAGGCAGAAGCCAGGAACTCCTTCCAGGTCTCCCAGGTGGGTGGCAGGGACCCAGGCACTTGAGCCATCACCTGCTGCCTCCCAGGGTGCGCATTAGCAGGAAGCAGGATTGGAAGCACAGTATCCAAGATTGGAAGCCGGCATGCTGATGTCCCAAGCAGTGACTTAACCCACTATACCACAATGCCCACCTCAAACTTATCCATTTTCCATAAACTTATTGAAGTTGTCCCATATTAATTATAAAGGTGTCACGTTGTAGGCCTTAACCGTAAGTTCACCCCTTCACTCTCAGTGCTCTGGTGTCCTGACCTCTAATGTGTAGAGAGTAATAATAGTACCCGTCATGGAGGCCTTGCAAGAGTCCTTATGTTAATGAGTGTGAGGCATTTAAGACAGTGCAGCATGTGTTCAGCGTCCTGTGCTCACTATGATTATTTCAGTCATCCACACACATTTTTAAAATTTGTTTATTCATTTCCTTGAGAGCAGAGAAAGAGAAGAGAGGATGTTCCCACATGCTGGTCCACTCCCCAATCCCCATAATTCCTGCCCATGGGTGGTAGGAATCCAGTTACTGGAGTCATCACTGCTCCCTCCCAGGATCTGCATTGGCAAAAAGCTGGAGTCAGGAACAGAGCTGGGAATCGAACCCAGGAACTCCGATGTGGGACACAGGTATCTTAACTGCCAGGCTGAACACGTGCCCCACACCCATTTTTCTGAATGTCTGTTATGTACCTGCCACCCCCTGAATGCCAGGAACCAAAAAGTGAGGATGCCTTTGGAGCTACATTCCAGTGGACTAAGGAAATAATAACAAAGGTAACGATAACGACAGCTCATATCTATTGGGAGTATAATGCACTTCTTCAATCTCCATAATAATCCCAAGAGGTAGGCAAGGATGTTATCTCCTAGGAGTGGAATCCACAAGCTCAAAGGGTTAAACAGCTTGGTCACACAACACAGCTGCTAAGTGACAGAGCCAAGGCCAGAGCGAGTCAGCACGGCTCCCCAGTTTGAGGTCTTAACAGTGATTTCCTCTTTGTTGGAATGTGGGCTATTTTTAGATAACAACCATGGTTCCAGAGCCCAGCACATGCACCTTGCCATCCTTCCACGTTATACTCATACGATCATCACCCTGCATCCCCTCTCTTTAAAGACAAGCACTGAGTGGTTTGGTAACCATGCCCTGAACGTGACAAAATTCAACAACTCAGTGGAAAACATTTTACCTGCTGGTCAGGGGAACAACTCAGCATTTGAAAGAACATCTAACACTGTACAGCCTTGGCCTTCACACTGGGAGACAAGTGCACATCTCCAGGACTACCCTGAGCCAATCACTGGAGAATGGTTTAATTGGTTAATCATATAAATTACAATCACTTAATCATTTTAAGCACCATCAGCCAATTAGCTCAGAGTTATGGGCTCTGAAGTAACAGTTATGCAAATGTTTGTTCCACTGCAGGCTATTAACGGCCATATTTTCTCAATCAAGATGACAGAGATGGATGGGTGGGGGAAGAAAAGGAAAATGAGCATTTGTTTGGTTTAAACTTCTGTCCTGTTGGGTTATAATGAAGCATTCTGCTGCAGAAGCCCTGAGCGCGGTGATTTCTCTTCCTGGAAGGGAGTCGTTGAGAAGAGTAGAGAGGCTCCTGGGGGCCGTTTGGGAAGGGAGCCGAGAGACTGCTGAATGCGACTCCACAGGAGCGGGGCTTGGTGGTGCTGGGAAGGCTGGCTTTGGTGACATGGCCCACGTGGTCGGATGACAGTCAAGGCCACCAAGGACCAACTTTCACTGCTGCCCGTGCTCTACTAAGCAAGCTAGAGTGACCGCTATACTGCAGGAGCGCTCGATCCAATGCACACAGAGCATCCCTGTCTACAACAGTAATGACTACCGAGTAACCACGAAGACGACAGAACAGCCCTGGGGAGAAGGGTAAGTCAGTGTTAGCGAGCCAGCCACTCTGAAGAACACCCAAACCATTATGAGGTCAGAAACAATGTGTCCCGTGGGCTCTCTCTCTCCCATTCCCGGGCTAGGGCCTGGCACGTGACAGCTGTCCAACAAACACTTGTAAATGAAACGAATCATTGGTGGCCCAATATGAATCTAAGGACCACAGAGCTGAAGGAATTCTAACCCGCTGCATGTGACTGAGCTGTACAAACATGCGTGTGCTGGCACACGGGGGACAGCTGGCCCCTGGAGTGTGGCCCTCGTCTTCCTTGTGCCTCGCATGGCCCCTGCTGTACCAGAGCTTTCTGCTGGGCACTCGGCTGAGCAGCCTGGCTCGCTGTGAGCCGTCAGCTGTCGTATGGCAAGTGCTGTGACGGTGAGGAATAATGACAATTTCAAAGACGGAATTACCTGTGTCAGGAATGTTCAGGAAGCAACACGGTTTCGTGGTCCTCCATCACTTTGTGACTACGGCACTCCTAGCACTCCTTGTGACTTTGCCTGCCTTGGCTAGTTAGTTAAACATAGGGTTGGGATTGGACCCCTCTTCCCAAACACACATACACATAATTACCCATGCAATATGCTTGTCACAAAATGTCAGTCATTCACTTGATAATGCCTATCAGGCTTGTGTGTCAGAGGTCACACAAGAGACTAGTTTGGCACAGTTTTGGGACTGCTAAAAACCTGTCATATGATGACAAAATGTTAAATGCAGAGAGGAGGAGGAGACGCTTCAAGGTCAACACGGTTATGAAAAGCTCCCTATAGGAGGCAGGGTTTCATCTGGGAGAAATTGGAGAGACAAAGAGACGAAGGTTGGAATATTCAGGGAGAACACCCACTTGGCCTCACGACGTGTGCTACAATATGGTATGTGAGGATACTCCATAACATCAGTGTGGTGGTAGGTCTGTGTGTTCTTTTAAAGGCTTTCCATTTTCCGATTTAGGCATTTTAATTGCCTTCAGGAAGTACCTGGCCTGGTTTTATCTTGCTTACTTAAGGCCCACAGGTGCCCTACCCACAGGTGGGGGCAGGAGAGGGTTCCTGGAAGCTCCCCGTGTGACCTGATCCATTGATAGTTGCCCTCTCCCCCTCCCCTTGCTTTTTCTTCCTCAAACAGGGAAAATGATGCTGACCTAACCTACCACTGCTCTGAAGAGAACCCGATTTAACAAAACACAGCACCACCCTCCAGAGAGTGAAGAACCGCTGGGACAAAGTCTAACAATGACTGTGCTGAGGTATGGACAGCAATGGGTAGAAATGGCAAATTGGACCAAAATCATTCAAACAGGTTCTAAGGATTTTCTTCCTTCTGCATTTACATTCTGTTATTGACTCTGGATTTTTTTTTTCCCCTTGCACTTAATTAGTCGAAAGCTGGTCTAACACTCTGAAACAGGTCACACCATAGCCAGAGTCCGTGTTCTTAAACACAGGGCTATGAAACCTCTCCCATGTTTGCTTGCTTCTCTTTCAGTTTCCCTATGTCCCCAGCTCACACTGTTGCTCGTTTGTCCATGTAAGGGCGAGGAGATTCTCCCCATCTTCACCTCAAAATAGGTTCCCGGCTTCCTAAGGGGCTTGCTTAAGAAGTCTTGGCAAGGCAACTGTTTCAGGAGGTGCTATAATATCACAACAGCAGGTGCACGCTGGCTCCAGCACTTGAAGAGATGTGGTCCTCCCCTTTGCCCAGTACAGTTCAAATTCCTCCCATCTTTGATGGTTCAGAATGCAGCTGACACTTTCCCTGGGCCTTCCCTGTACTCCAGGCCCAGCCGTGTAATACAGCATAGTCTGTGTCTGCTTTGGGGATTCCCCCGCAGTAGGCCTGGAGACAAGAATTCAAATGTAAGGAATCTGGGAGGAGCAAGGGAAGTGAAGCAGGAAGGGCAGCCAATAAAGGGTGCGGAGCTGGGAAATGGGTGTGGGTGTAGCCTCACCACTGGTCCACCAGGTGGGAGAGCGAACCGGGGTATTGAGACACCAACTCCCGTCAGCCATTGGTTGAAGGGTGTTGAGGGTTTGGTGATTCAACTGAAGGCTGCTAAGAGGTTGTTGTTTCCCAGCAGAGAGCTTTCCATGGTTCCAGGAAGAGACACAGGAACTGGAAGCTGGAAGTCATCTGTGTTCTTGGGAGCACGCTGAAATGGTGGGGCCTGAAGGACACGGGTGGGGCAGGCAGAGCACCTGCTGCAGTGGGCATCATGAAGTTGCACTTTCTCGCCCAGGGTTCCGGGGGAAGGCACTTCAGGGACACAGCAGCAGGATCTGACCAGGAGTCGGCCACCTTCCTGCAGCAGCTCTAAGAAGGGCAAGGTCGTTTGGACTCATTGTTGGCAGTGTGCCTTGAGTAATGTTCTAGTCATAGCTCAGCACTTCAAAGGGCCCAGGAGTACAGACTTATTATAACACAATTACAGGCTTATTATAACATGCTCACAATTTTACATCAGGGGCCAGAGGATGGTACAAAAAAAAACAAAAAACAAAAAACAAAAAAACCAAACCTTTAAAGGTTGGGTCCTCTCTAGGCCATGGAAGGGAGGCATGTTTCATGGTTTTGGTCTTTTAGCCAATGACTGGTGTAGGTAGACTTGGCCATGTGTCCCAGTCTTGGCCAGTGAATCCTGAGAGCGATTTGGGAATGGAGGGCAGGGAATCAAAAAACAGTTTTTCTTGTGCATGACAGAGACACCTGGATGAGCCATTGCTCTTTCTTGCTGGGTATCTCCTCTCAGCACCTGCTTCGCATACTGGGGGTTTCCGTGCATACTCTGTCACCATGTGGGGTCGTTGCCAACTACTGAGGCCAGTAGAACAGAGAGATGGGAAACCCTTGTGGCCATGAGCCTCTGAGTGACCAAGCCAGGTAGCACTCCACTTTCTGACTTCTCTCGTTCTTTCAGTTTAAGATACTTTCATGTCCCCTATCCTTAATAGATCCTACAGTATCAGTTAACCTAGCCAGTAGGTTGGCGAGAGAAGGCGATGTAGGAAAGCAGTTGGATATGGGGCTGTGGCTGAAGCCTGCTCCCACATGATGACCAAAGTGTCAGTCAGCTTGGGCTACCATCTCAGAATACCATAGGCTGGGGGTATTGTCACACCAGAGATATTGGCTTTCTCACAGTTCTGGCGACTAGAAGCCCAAGACCAAGGTGTGGTAGGGTGTGACAGATGAAATGGGAGATGGTGGTAATGGGTATGATTTTTAAAATATTATATAAAAAAGTTGATTGTACATTTTCCAAATTGCCACTGTGTGACTTTTCAAAGTCAGGTATAGGTAAATGATCTAGTAAATCATAAATTAGTTAACTTAAATTTATTATTTAAAAAATTAATAAATTTTAATGTAATAAAATAAGAAATATTCACTGACAAGAGTTTTAGATTCCACATTGCAACTAACTCATAAGAAAGTACTATTTGTCAAGTTTTGGTGTAGTATCAAATACTTATATCCACAACTATCTGAAAAGATACTAATATCTGTGTAAGACAAGATTTTCTTTACATACGTCAACCAAAACAGCGTGTTGCAACAGATTAAATGAAGAAGATAGTAAAACCAAGCTGACTTCTACTTATCCAGACATCAAAGAGGCTTGCAAAGATAAAAATCATTGTTATAGTTCTCTTTATAAGTTTTTGTTTTGGAAACTATAATTTTTCATAATAATGTTATTTATGTTGTGAAATAGGTTTATTACTGTTATTTTAAATGAATTAATAGATAAATACTTCAAAAAATTTTAAGATACAGTACGGTAAATGTTGACAAATATAATTTGTATTGACAAAAATTCTTGGACCAGTATTGTGGTGCCATGGGTTAAGCTATCACTAAGACGCCAGCATATCACATGGGCACCAGTGAAAGTCTCAGCTGCTCTACTTCCAATCCAGCTCCCAAAAACCAATAATCTGCCTAGGAAATCAGCAGAAGATGGCCCAAGTACTTGCCTTTGCCACCCACATGGGAGACCTGGTTGAAATTCCAGGCTCTTGGCTTTGGCCCAGCCCTGGCCATTGTGGCCATTTGGGGAGTGAACCAACAGATGGAAGATCTCTCTCTCACTCCCTCTCTCTTTGTAACTCTTCCTTTCAAATAAATAAATAAATCTTTAAAAAAATTATTTGGAGTCTCCAGCAACTTTTAAGCAAGTAAAAGGATCCTGACATCAAAAAGTTCGAGAATGACTGGTGAAAATTAATCAAGGCCGCCCGAATCTCCCTAGCCAGGTGAAGCAGAAAAGGCATTCACTGGGGCACATGCGGGAGCTCCCCAGAGCTAGCCGTTTCCTCCAGCACCTTTGTGCTGCCTTCCAAAGCAGCCTCGGGAGGGACTTCTGTGGCCGAGAGCCTGCAGCTGAGACCAGTGAGAAGTGAAAAGCAAGTTGTAATGGCCCTCTCGGGAGGTGGGACTCGCTGCATGAAATATCCCAAACACAGGGGTGCTGTGTAGAAGATGCTGGGCAGCCACCCATCTCCACTGTGGTAACTGTTAATATCCTCATTTTGTTCAAGTCAAGACCGAGGTCGAGGCCGGAGCTGTACGTGAGTGAGCCATCACGGGAACTCAGCTTCTCTGTTGCTGGGCTCTACTTCTGGACAACACCTGGGGCCCGGAAGTCTTTACGCTCCGAGACACTGTCACTGTGCTTTGTCCCACAGAGGCCTCAGGGAGAATGGAAGTACATTTTAAAAAAAAGAACTGGGTGTGTTCATTAGAGACCATTAGAAAGCTATGGAAAAATACAAAATGAAAGAAACCCCCATTACTCCATCGTGCAGTGGTATATGTAACACTGGCTTTGACAATTTTTGGCAATTTTGACAATTTCCCATATTTTAAACATTGTATTAAGAGATAGAGAGAGATGCTAACAGAGAAAGCTCCCTCTGCGTGTTCACTTCCAAAGTGCCTATAATGGCCGAAGCCAAGGGATGTGCAATCGTGGTGTCCACGTGAGTGGCAGAGATCCAGTTACCTGAACCATCGCTATTGCTTTCCAGAGTCTGCATTAGCAGTCAGCGGAGTGAGGAGCCAGAGCCGGGTACTGAACCCAGGGACTCCTTATGACCAAACACTGGAACTCCAACCAGGTCTCCCATGTCGGTGGCAGGGACCCAAGCACTTGAGCCATCTTCTGCTTTCCCAGGTACATTAGTAGGGAGCTGGATTAGAAGAGGAACAGCTGGGATTTGAACTGGTGCTCATATGGGATGCCGGCGTCGTAGTTGGTGGCTTAACACTAGGCTAAACACATGCTCTCCTACCCCCATATTTTAAAATCAGGTTTTAAAAACAAATATAAGTTCATGCTGCAATACTATTTTTAACTTTTGAAGCTTATATATCAGGATCATCTTTGCATATTGTTAAATATTAATGTTAAGCGTTAACATTAAATTAAACATATTAATGTTTAATATTTAATAATCTTAATTTAGTGACTACATAATATTCCATTCGATGGAGGAAAGCAATTTATTAAATGATACTACATTACTTTAGAAATATATCCCATAATAATTCCACTTTTGAAAGCTCTCTACCCCTAAAACTAAAGACCTCTAAGTCTGTTTTTACTACATTCCTGCATGTAGAAAACTGATCCCTTCCTGATTCTGTCCACAGTGCCTAGCACTGAGTAGACCATGTAACTCTCGATAGGCGACTTTCAACACAAAAAACGTACTGGTTCAGCTCAAGTGTCTTGTGTATGGGGCCTACGATTTGGAAGGTAACGTGGAAGGGAGGGAAGCATATTTTAAAGTAAATTCCTGCTGTCTGTGACCGCAGACATCCAACAGTTCCAGAAGGAAAAGCCCGAGGTGCTGCAACTGATGGTGGCAGACGGCACCCAGCCTGTGGAATACACAAGCAGGGCAGGCTGCGGATCGTGAACAGAGCCATAAAACGGAGAAACATCAGAAGTATGAAAGAGCCATTCTGAACTCCTGATTCAGACGCTCAATAAAACTGAAATGAGACTGCACTGCTGACAAGGGTAATGACTGAAAATCAGGCCTTTGTCCATTCGTACAGGTGGAGAGACAGGCAAGAAAAATAGGAAGGAAAAACAGATGAACAGAAAACTAATGTGGATATAGTTATTGCTAGCAAACATTGCTTAAATGTCCAGAATCTAGTCACCAAAAGACTGCATCCTCCTTCATGCCCAAGAGGCATTATTACTGCTGACAGCCCCAGGGGGGTAAGCTCCCTGAGGACTGCCACCAGCATGTCCTTCTTGTCTTTGTACACCTGGTGTCCACAGCAATACTTGGCACATGGTAGGCACTCAATAAACACTGGTTGGAGGAGTGAAATGACACTTCTTTGCCTTCCTTGTATACTGCAATCGCTCTTGCATTCTTGAAATCCCTGATACAATCATACACGTGCACCTGTATGTAAGAACTGCTTGGTTCAACACAACGAATCATCATGGAGCTCCCAGCAACATCATGGGACCTGTGGGACGCAGGACAAACGGTCCCACACCTGCGCTCCATGAGCCCTTGACTAACCAGTGGTCTGGGCCAGTGCTCCTCACACTCACACGTGCAATCTCCTGGGGATCTTGTCAGAATGCTGATTTGACCTCAGTGGGTGTGGATACAGCCTGAGCCTCTGTTTCTGACACAGTCCCAGGTAATGCTGGTGCCATGGTCTGAAGTTTTTTGTTTTTTGTTTTGTTTTGTTTTGTTTTGACAGGCAGATTAGACAGTGAGAGAGAGAGAGAGAGAGAGAGAGAGAGAGAGAGAAAGGTCTTCCTTTTCCGTTGGTTCACCCCACAATGGCCGCTTTGGCGGCATGCTGCGGCCGTCGCACCGTGCCAATCAAAAGCCTGGAGCCAGGTACTTATCCTGGTCTCCCATGTGGGTGCAGAGCCCAAGGACTTGGGCCATCCTCTACTGCACTCCCGGGCCACAGCAGAGAGCTGGACTGGAAGAGGAGCAACCGGGACAGAATCCAGCGCCCTGACTGGGACTAGAACCCGGGGTGCCGGTGCCGCAGGCAGAGGATTAGCCTAGTGGGCCGTGGCGCTGGCAGTCTGAAGTATTTTAAGGAACAAAACATCCTGGCATATCTGACTGTAGTACGGCAACTGGGGAGATGGCTCTGTCCACACACTCTTGCATAGCCTGATTCCCTTAGCATGTGTAGGCTTAGTTCTGGTCTTTTATTCCCCTGAGGAGTCTGACGCCCAGAGTACACACCTGTCGGCACAAGTGACCTAAGGACAGTCAGGATAACCCTATGGTCTGTGAAGTGTGGAGGAGACACCACAGGGAGAGGAGGCGTTCACATACCTCGTGCCCATAACAGAATCAGCGTTTCTTTTCCACTACTGGAGACAGTGAGCCCATTCTCATTGCCACATCTACTTGAGATCCTTCGTAAATCTGCAGGGTGATCACTGAAAATTTAAGTTCTTTCCTTCTAAAAAGTCTTCAATGTGGATGTGAAACTTAGCAAAACACAAAGGCTTTTTCTCTCACATCACAAATGTGCTTCCTCAGCAACTGACTTTCAAATGATGTGTCACACGTTGCATAATTAAATCACAGCCTCAATGGCCGCAAATCACTTGCAGGAACAGTTGGACAGGACTGGCGGTACGGGGGAGGAAGGACTTCCTGATTAGCAAATTTCTTTTGTCCTGGGCTAAAAACTCTGCACCAGCAAGCGGACGAGGTGGGAAATCAATTCTCAGTTTAGTTCTCCCCCAAGAACATTTATACTGGGCACCAACTGGAGTGGCTCCCCAACCAAGAGGAGCTTGCTGACTTACAAAGATCAAACAACAAAACAGCTACCAGTGGTGTTTCAGGGGAGACATTGGGACCATGTGCTCATTACAGGTTGGTTATAATAATGGCCATTCCATGGAGTAGTCCTGTTTCTTTTTTAAAAAAATTTATTTATTTATTGGGGGGAGGTAGGGTGAGGAGGGAGAGAGAAAGAGAGAGAATCTCCCATCCATGGGTTTACCCCCTGAAATGCCCACAACAGCCAAGGCTGGGCCAGGTTGAAGCTGGGAGCCAGGAAGTCAGTCTAGGTCTCCCACATGGCTGGGTGGCAGGGACCCAACCACTTCAGTCACCACTGTCTCCCACGGTATGCGTTCACAGGAAGCTGGAATTGGAAGTAGAGCTGGATGGAAGCACAGGTATACACTATGGGATGTAGGTGCCTGAGTCACATCCTAACCACTGCACAAAACATCTGTCTACTTCTGGGCTGGAGGAGGATGTGGACCTGCCCTCTGCCACAGATAAGGCCCCCGGTGGCAAAGGCGGCCAATCCCAATCCGATCTTCAGTCATCCCACCCCTCCCTGCCACGGCCAGGACTCACTGTTCCTCTGGTCACACTCCTCAGAGAGGCCATCTAGAGCCGAGAGTTTCCATTATTATTTTTGTTTTTACTAACCCAAATTGGGAAGAACAAAACAATGTGCCTATTCTCATGGGCATCACATGACTTAATTATTGCAGCTACAAGTTTTCAATGAGTGGGAAATGTGAATAATAGCAACAAATATACAAAGGAACTTAGTGCATGCCAGGCACCGTTCCGTGCACTTTTCTGACCTCATTCCCACAGCTACCCAATGAGATAGGAGCTATTATTATCACCACTTTACAGGAGAAGAAACTAAAACATGGCAGGCTAAGGAATTGTCCATAAACAGCTAGAATGTAAAGGAGCTGGGATTCAAGGAGATTAATACTGAATATGCAGCAGGACATTGGATTTTATCTAAGATACACACATACATTGTGCTAGCTCTGTGTCACCATAATGAAACTCCTGACACAGGCTGCTTATGAAGAAAAGGAGGTTTGTTTAGCTCACAGTTTTGGAGGTTCAAGAACATGTTACCTGCATCAGCTCAGTTCTGATCTCAGATGCACCACATAATGGCATATAGCACTAGTGAGAGTGCAATGACCAATCTCCAGCCAGGAAGCAAAGAGAGGTGGGGCAGGGGAGACAGGCTCACTCCTTTTATAAGAGTCTTCTTGCAAGAACTATGGGTGTGTGTGTGTGTGTGTGTGTGTGCTGTGGCACAGTAGGTTAATTCTCAGCCTGCAAAACCAGCATCCCATATGGGCGCCGGTTCTAGTTCTGCAGCTCCTCTTCCAATCCAGCTCTATGCCAAGGCCTGGGAAAGCAGTAGAATATGGCTCAAGGCTTGGGCCCCTGCACCCATATAGGAGACCTCGAAGAAGTTCCTGGCTCCTGGCTTTGGATCGGTGCAGCTCAGACCATTGCAGCCATTTGGGGAGTGAACCAGTGGGTGAAAAGTTTTCTCTCTGTCTCTCCCTCTCACTGTCTGTAACTCTACCTCTCAAATAAATAAATAAAAATATTTTTTAAAAAAATTGGGCTGGCACTGTGGCTCACTTGGTTAATCCTATGCCTGCAGTGCCGGCATCCCATATGGGCGCTGGGTTCTAGTGCCAGTTGTTCCTTTTGCAGTCCAGCTCTCTGCTGTGGCCCAGGAGTGCAGTGGAGGATAGCCCAGGTCCTTGGGCCCTGCACCCCATGGGAGACCAGGAGGAAGCACCTGGCTCCTGGCTTCGGATCAGCGCAGCGCTGGCCGTGGCAGCCATTTAGGGAGTGAACCAACGGAGGGAAGACCTTTCTCTCTGTCTTTCTCTCTCACTGTCTATAACTCTACCTGTCATATATATAAAGAACTATGGAGGGGGCCGGGCAGCACTGTGGCCCAGAGAGTTAAGTGACTACTTGCAACACCAGCATCCCATCTCAGGTTCCAATCCCAACTGCTTCACTTCCACCACAGCTCCCGCTGATGCTCCTCAGAATACAGTAGAAATGGGCCCAAGTGTTTGGGCCCCTGCCACTCACTTGGGAGACCTGGATAGAGTTCCAGGCTCCTGGCTTTAGCCTGGAATGGCCTGGCCATTGCAGCCATTTGGGGAGCGAACCAGCAGATGGAAGATCTTTCTCTCTCTCTCTCTCTCTCTCTCTCTTTCTCTCTCTCTCACCCCTGCTTTCCAAATAAATAAATAAATACATATTTCTTTAAAAACTATGAAGGGGTTGCAAAAGAACTACCTTCCAAGAGCACACTCACAATGACTAAACCAGCATCCACTAGACTCCGTCTCTGAAAGTTTCTACCACCTCCCACTGCTGCCACCTGGGGAACATGCTTCTGGTCACAAGGGTCCCTTTGGGGACTCTTGAATTACGTGGAAGCTGTAGCATCCATGTTTGTCTGAACTTAAATCTTCCTCCACATATGGCTAATTCTGCGTTTGATTTTTTGAAATGGCAATATAACCAGAATTTTTAAATTAAAGCAAAAATTAAGCAGCTGCTGTCCCTTATCCTACAATCACTTATTTCTGTAGGAATAGTTTTTTTTTTAATGAGAGAGAATGTGGGAGGGTAATTGACAGCATTTTATAGTCTGTATGAAGGCCAACAATTGTCTAATCTAGCCATGTCATATGCTAATATTGATTAAATTTAATGCTGAGATTTTTCAACAGATGAAAAAAAAACTCAATCTATTCGTATCAGCCAAAGAGGGACCATTTATGGGATTTTTGCTGTTTGCAATGACTGCTGGTACAGCAGACCCGAGCTACTGCAGTTTCCCTCTGATTATTTCCTGCTTTCCTTAATAAATTACATGTTGTGGTGGTGTTCACCAGGGGCACCGTTTGCCACCCCCGTCTGTATGGGCTGAGGCCAGAATCACCCGATGCGGACCAGCAAGGCCCAGGTAAGGCCGTCGCACCACCACCATTGTAACCAGCTCACCAAGTGACGGGCCAGCAATGCTACCACCTTGGCTGCAAAGAGAAATTGACTGCTGCTCGATGAAGCAGAAACGAGACTGTCACTCACTGGGGTGGAGGCTGGGAATTGTCTTATCTAGTCCTCAATAGCCATGTAGGTTTGGGAAGTTATTTTACAGTTGTAATGACAAAGGGAAATGGAGTCTGCTTTTGCTATGTACCGGGTGCTCTTTTTTCCATTGTAACCTCGATGAATAACCCTGGGAGTAAACACACTGTCTGCCCTGCTAACTGGTTTTATTATGCAAAAAAAGGACTCAGCCCGATTCAGTTGAGGCAGCATGTTAAGAACTAAGAAGGGGGGGGTGGGTGGGTGGGAGGCTGGCGCTGTGGCATAGCAGGTTAACGCCATGGCCCGAAGCACCGGCATCCCATATGGGTGCCGGTTCAAGACCCGGCTGCTCCACTTCCAATCCGGCTCTCTGCTGTGGCCTGAGATAGCAGTGGAAAATGGCCCAAGTCCTTGGGCTCCTGGCTCCTGGCTCCTGGCTTCGTATTGGCACAGTTCCGGCTGTTGCAGCCAATTGGGGAGTGAACCATTGGATGGAAGACCTCTCTCTCTCTCTCTCTCTCTCTCTCTCTCTGCCTCTCCTCTCTCTGTGTAACTTTGACTTTCAAATAAATAAATAAATAAATCTTAAAAAAAAAAAGAACTGAGGAGGGGCTGTCAGGACCACCACCTACCTGTCTCTAGGTACATAACTACATAAACTATTAAGTCAATGAAAGCATTTGAAGCCAGGAATATCACATTCTAATGTAGACTTTTTATTTCAAAATTAGATTTGGGGTGGGTGTTTGGCCTAGCAGCTAAGATGTTAGCCAAGTCACTCAGTGTCTCCCAGCAGAGTGCCTAGGTTTGAGTCCAGACCCCACTTCCAATTCCAGCTTCCTAGGAGGCAGAGGTGAAAGTTCAGGTAGTTGGGTCCCTGCTACCAATATGGAAGACCTGCACTGATTTCTTAGCTACAGGTTCCAGCCCTGGCTGTTGTGGGCATTTCGGGAGGGGTGAACCAGCAGATGGAAGGTCAATCTGTTTGTCTGCTTCTCTGTCTCTCAAATAATAATTTTTTAAAAATGTAAATCAGATTTCACGAAAACAGAGTAAGTATGGTCATTTACTGACCTCTTCTGTGAACTTGTTTCAAGTTCCACAGAATCACTGGATCAGAGCAGAGGCGTGGATTCCTGGGTGTTGGACAGGGCCTGAGCAGCCTCTTTTTTGGGAGGGAGGGAACTTAGGACTGAGGAGTTAGAGTTACTTGTCCAAGACCACAAAGTCACTTTTTTGCAAGACCAGAAATGGAAGAAGTCTCAAAGTCATAGCCAAGGGCCTCTCTGGCCTCTCACCTTAATGCTGAGCGGAATGCAATGCAAAAATTCCAGCTTCCTCCTTGAAGGGATACACAGTGGGCTGTGTGACACTATCCCCGTCTCAGGAAGAGCTTTAGCTGACGGTCAAATGGTCAGCCCGTTCCCTCTTGAAATGGGTGTCACTGCCATGCCTCTCTGAAGGACAGTATCAAAGACATGACGTTTTCTAAGCCTCTGTCCCGATCAGTGAACTTGCAGACAGGATCCCTCCCCGCCACACACAAACAAATGAGGGGAGTGGGAACCTTGCATACCCTTCTGCCTAAAGCGCAGACACAACAATGGAACTCACCAATGAGTCTGTGTCTCCAAAGCATTTCAGAAACTCTACACCCCCGGTGGCCTGAGTAGGAAACCATTTGCAAGGAGTCGGGTGGTGTGCTAAGAGCTAACCTTCTGACCCTCGCAATAAACAAATAGTAAAGTTGTCTTTTGCTAGTCAGTGCAAAACTCCCTCTAGTTGCTCTAAAGACCATTTGGAACTGTTCCAACTTGCATATCTGTTGGATGTTTAAGAAATAGATTAAGAGGTCAACAGAGAAAATGAGACATCTCCAGATGGCTGTCTAAATGGACAGTGGGAAGAAGAAAGGAGCGAGGGGGGAAGAGTTAGCAGTGGTGAAATGAAAAGGGACTAATCACGACTAGGGAAGTCGAAACCACAGTCACCAGTGGAGGGAGCCTGTGACAATTAGGATTTGTGAAAGCAAGAGTGACAGGAAACCGGTCAATATGATTCAACTAAACTGGACAGTGTTTCTTGAACTTGCAAATGCCCATTAGCTACCTGGAGATCTCATCAAAATGCAGAGTCTGCCTCAGGAAGTCTGGGGTGGGCCCTGAGACTTTGCATTTCTAGCAGCTTCCAGGTTAGGGCAATACTGCTGATGTTTGTGCCACACTTCTCAGGGCTTTGGATGGTTTGCATGTGTTCCTCAAGGATTCCTGTGCTGGCAGCTTGGTCCTCCGTGCGGTGCTATTCAGAAATGGCGGAACCTTTGGCCGGGGGTGGGCTCATGCAAAATAATTAGGACACTGGAGGCACTGCCCTCAGAAAGGATTGATGCTGGTCACATGAAGCGAGTTAGTTGTTCTCTCAAGAACAAGTTGTCATTGAAAAACAGGACTGACCCCCGAATCTCTGGCTTCCTGTTTTGCCATGAGATTTTTCCATGCCTGCTACTGCCATGACCCCATCTGCTAGGAGGGCCTCAGCAGAACTGAGCAGAAGCCAGCACCATGCTCTTAGCTTCTAAACTTGGGGGCCAAACGGTCCTGTTTCCTTTACAAGCATCCAGCTGCAAGCATTTTCTTCTAGCAATGGAGAACAGACTCATTCAGGTATGTAATGGTCCATGCGACTGACAAGTGTAGGGGTGGGCTGCAGGATTCATCGATCCAGAGGCACAGTCAGTCTCTTCTTCCGGGACCCTACTTCTTTCCACCTCTCTGCACTGCTGGCGGCAGTGCACATGTATATTCGAGCACCACGATATTAAAAAAGCACGTTCTTCCACCTCCGTTTGGAATTCTTTCACTCCACCTTGCCGCCATACTTTCTTTCTCTCCAGCGCACCGTCGGACCCTTCATGGTGTCAACATGAAACAAATGGACAGCCAGGGAAACGGAAGTGCTCGGGGAGCTCATAACCCCCACCCAGATTTTTTTTTCTTCATTCTGTTTGCGCAGCAGGCAGACTCTCTCTCTCTCTCTCTCTCTTTTTTTTTTTTTCCAGAGATTTATTTATTAATTTGAAAGGCAGACAGGCAGAGAGAGAGAGAGAGAGAGAGCTTTTATCTGCTCTGGTTCATTCCCCAAATGGCCAATATGGCCTGAATTGGGCCTATCTGAAGCCAGGAGCCAGGAGCTTTTTCCGGGTCTCCCAAGTGAGTGCAGGGGCCCAAGCACTTGGGCAATCCTCTACTGCTGTCCCAGGGCATAGCTGAGAGCTGGATTGGAAATGGAGCAGCTGGGACTAGAACAGGTGTCCATATGGGATGCTGGCACTGCAGGCGGCAGCTTTACCCACTATGCCACAGCGTCGGCCCCAACCCACCAAGATTCTTGCAAAGAATTTTAATAAAAATGCTCTACAAAAACCATTACTAATAATGTCACCAATTTTCACTTAAATTATTTTTGAAATTCAAAGATAAATTAGAAAGAGTGATCATATAGAGCCATCAGGAGACATATTCTAAAATGAGCACCAGGGATGTGCATTTAGCCTAGTGGTTAAAATGCCAACTTGGATCTGGCATTGTGGTATAGTGGGTAAAGCCACTGCCTGCAACGCCAGCATCCCATGTGAGTGCTGGTTCGTGTCCTGGCTGTTCTACTTCCAATTCAGCTCCATGCTAATGGCCTGGGAAAGCAGTGGAAGATGGCTCAAGTGTTTGGGATCCTGCCACCCATGTGGGAGACCTGGAAGGAGCTCCTGACTCCTGGCTTCAGCCTGGCCCAGCCCTGGCCACTGTGGCCATCTGGGAAGGGATCAGCAGACAGAAGATCCCCTCCACCCCCACCTCTTCCTCTCCTCTCCTTCTCTCCCTCTCTGTAACTCTTTCAAATAAATTTAAAAAAAAATTTTTTTAAACAGATGCCAAATAGGATGCCTGTGTCCCATATCAGGGAACTTGGGCTCCGTATCCAGTCTGGTTCCTGATTCCAGCCAGCTGCCTGCTAAAGCAGATCCTTGGAGGCAGTGATGACAACCCAGGTAGCTGGATTCTTGCCACCCATGTGGGAGACCTAAATTGGATTCCTGGCTCCTAACTTCAGCCCATCCTAATCTTGGTGGTTGTAGGCATTTGCGGAGTGAATCAGTGGGTGGGAGCTCACTCTCTTATCTCTGTGTGTGCCTCTACCTCTCAAATAAATAAGAGAGAGAGAGAGAGAGAACAATAATAGAATAATAGATTGAGAGCTAATTAAATCCAAACACATTTTTTTCTCCAAATTTTTAAGACCCTTCTCAATAAAGAAGGGAAGTGTGGAGGCAGGAAGGGAAAGAGGAGGACACGGCTTGACAGAAGGAACACTGAGCCCTGAGGCTGTGTACTAAGTTATTTTCTCCTGCATAGGAGGGCCTCACAGATAAAGTCAAAATTAAGAATCCAAAGAAGGGTCTTTTGAGAATTACCCTGCGTTGTCCGTGCCTCCTATCAAACGTCCTCTTGGGAAGGCGCCCAGGCAGTCAGCTACATCAGGGTGGGAGAGTGGGAGAGTGACCCCTAGGAGGTCAGAGCTGCCATTCAGCGTCCTGTGCAGGCCCCTCCGTGGGCCCTGACTCAGGAGCACTGTATTTGGTGCCCAGAGCACCCTCTAGAGAGGAGTTCAACCATGTTTGCCCACATAAGCCTGCCCGTTTCATTTCCCCCAAGCTGCAAGGAACACTATTTAGATTTTCATTTTAAAATGTGCAAAGTTTTGCTTCTCACTGCTCTAAATTATTGGCAAGTGGAGCAATAGGAGACTTCAGGTGGAAGCTGAGATTGTAAAACTTTTGCAGGATCTGCTTCCACAGTAAGTTGTAAAAAGTGCTATTTTGCTCAGAAAACCACCAGAGGTCATTTTCCATTCTCAGATCTTGCTGAGAAAGTAAAAAGTTAAGAGCAGGGGAAGGAGATAGTTTCAGTTTTTCTCTCCTCAAAACAGGCAGTATTATGTTAAAAAAAAAAAAAAACACATAGGAACGAACCAATTCCACATAGCTCCAGTGTGAGCACTGAGTTCTGGGTCTTTAAGCTTCTGCCCCAGAGAACAGCGAGGAACCTGGAGAAGTGGACAAACCAAGGTCCCTTTCTCACCCCCCTGGAGCTCCCACCAGCCTCCTCTGCACAGGAAGCTGTGAGCATGGCAGCTGCATCCTTAAGGAGTGCTTGGAGCATTGGATACAACCTTCCCGGAGAGAAGACAAAGGAGGAGAAAGAAAGCAAAATGTTCAATTAGAGAACCAAGAAATGGACGCACAGGTGTTTCTAGATGTGCATTTTTGAACTCTTGGTTTCACAAAACCACATTCTAAATGGCATTTAAGAAGGGAAAGGGGCAGTGTTTGAGGGCCAGAGGCTTGGGTTTGGTGCCATTTCAGATATTTACTGCTGTGTGCCTCTAGCAAAGTAACTTAACCCAGAGGGTGACCAACGCATTCCAGTCGTAGCACTGAAATCTCCTGTGTTCCCAGAAGACCTCCAGTTCCAAGAAAATCAGTCATTCACCCCTTCACTTTGCTGTAAGATAAGGGAGCTGGATAAGTCCCATTTAACTCTGGAAAGGACAAACTGGTTACCTTAGATCATCTGTTTATTTATTTATTTAAATATATCCAGATTATTTTACTGAAGGACCTGAGGCAGCTTATGAAAAGTATAAGATAGGAAGATGCAGATTAGAAAACCAGGGTTAGTGATGGGTGTTCAGGGCAGTGAGTGAGATGTTGGCATGGGACGCACACATCCCATATCTGAGTGCCTGGATTCCAGTCCCAGCTCTGCTGTCCATTCCAGCTTCCTGCTGGTGTGCATATCGGAGGCAGCAGGTGACAAGTAATTTGGTTCCCTGCCACCCACATGTTCCAGCACATGGCTGGGTCTGGCTCAGTCTTGGCTCTTATGGACATTTAAGGAGTGAACCAGTGGGTAGTGGATCTCTGTCTTTTGAAAGAAAGAGAGAGAGAGAAAGAGAAAGAGAGAGAGAAAGAGAAAGAGAGAGAAAGAGAGAGAAAGAGAGAGGAAGGAAGGAAGGAAAGAAGGAAGGAAGGAAGGAAGGAAGGAAGGAAGGAAGGAAGGAAGGAAGGAAGAGGGAAAAATAGTGAGGACTCAGGGAACTAGTAATGTTTTGTTCTTTCTTTTTTTTTTTATTTATTTTTTGTCAGGCAGAGTGGATAGTGAGAGAGAGAGAGACAGAGAGAAAGGTCTTCCTTTACCATTGGTTCACCCTCCAATGGCTGTTGTGGCCGGCGCACCGCGCTGATCTGAAGCCAGGAGCCAGGTGCTTATCCTGGTCTCCCATGTGGGTGCAAGGCCCAAGTACTTGGGCCATCCTCCACTGCACTCCCGGGCCACAGCAGAGAGCTGGAGAGGAAAAGGGGCAACCGGGACAGAATCCGGTGCCCGACCGGGACTAGAACCCGGGGTGTTGGTGCCGCAGGCGGAGGATTAGCCTAGTGAGCCGCGGTGCCGGTCTGTTTTGTTCTTAATTTAGGTACTGGTCATAAATATGATCAGAGGATCAAAAACTCATTTTTCTAAGTACTATGTACATTTCTTTGTATGTACACTGTATTCTAATAAAATGTTTTAAAGTAAACAGATACAAACACCTGGATTAGAAAAAAAAATCAAGAATACAGGAGCAAGGCCAAGTTTAACACCAACACAGAGATATATGCTGGTCATCTGATCCCATAATTATTACAACTGAGTGGCAAATATGATTCTGAGATTCCTGGCAATCAAAGCAAAAAAAGAAATGCAATCTGTAATATGATTCATTGTCCCTGAGGGAAGCATTAATTTTTCAGGGAAATAAAAGACTTTCCTGGGATTTGGTCTGAAAGAAATTTCATACAGGTGTCTTGTTCTGACTGAGCTGCAGCAACAAACCACTCATCCCACAGACTGGTGGCTCCCAGTTCTAGAGGCGGAGAAGTCCAAGTTCAAGGCCTCGGCAGATGCAGAGTAGGGGCTTTCTTGCTGGCTTCTTGCCAGTTAGAAGACTGGCTGGTTCTCTGGGGCCTATTTTGTGAGGGGTCTAATCCCATTCAGGAGGGCTTCACCCCTAGGACCCAATTCTCTCCAGAGGTCCCACCACCTGGGCAGTTAGGACTTCAGCGTATGAATTCTGGGGGACATAAATTTCAGTTCATTATAAACTGTCTTGGAGTCGCTACACTTAACTCTCGCTCGTGCCTGTTTATTGCAGAGACGGACACATCTGGAGGCTCTTCACTCCCGCATCTGGTGGTTGATGCTGACTGTTGGTGAGAAGAATTCCTAGGGCTGTGGGCCAGAGCACACTCACCTGGCTTATCCATGTGCTCTGGGTTTCCCTGCAAGGGGGTATCTGAGTGTCAAGGGCATGTGTCTTGAGAGGGAGCTAGGTGCATCTGCTTTCATGGTCTAGCCTGGGACATCACAGAACGCCATTTCTACCACACTCCATTACTTAGGGAAGTCACATCACATTTCAAGGGGCGGGGACATAAACCCCCATTTCTTAGTGGAGAACTGCCAGGCATATTATAAAAAGAGCACACGACTGGGTTTAAGTCCCAGCTCTGCTCCTGATTCCAGTTTCCTGCTAAAGCGCACCCTGAAAGACAGCAGGTGATGGCTCAAGTAGTTGGGTCTTTGCCACCCAACTAAGAGAACTGAATTGAGTTCCAGGCTCCCGGATTCGGTCTGGCCCAGCCCCAGGCACTGCAAGCATTTGGGGAATGAATCAATGCATAGAAGATCTCTGTGTCTGTCTGGGTCTTTCTGTCTGGGTGTGTCTCTGCCTTTCAAGTAAATAAAAATAGATAAACCCAAATTTAAAAATGTGAAAGAGCATGTGAGATGGGCTAACCATGTAGATGTCACCTTCCCTGGGAAATACAAGGTGCCGCACCATCTAAAGGGCAGGCATTATTGCTAACAACACCGATACCAAGACAGTCTGCTAGGCACGATTACTGACATGATTACTGTTGGATCATAGATCAAACCTATGTAAAAACCATGACATAGGCAAGGCTTGTCCTCAAAGATGTGCCATTGCACCCAGCCTTTTATTTCAGTCTTTTCTCATCTCTTGGAAGGGCTTATGTTTCCTTATTGCCTCCCAGAAGTACACACTCCAAACCTCTCCATTCCTCTACCTCCCATGCAAACTTATCCTGGGGTGTCCCAGTCCAGAGATCTGACTTTCAACTTCACCTGCTACAGCAAAACTGACTTCACTTGGTAGCCATCTCAGAGTGAACACATTGCCACTGTGTCAGAGCTTTGGACAGACAATGCCCTACTCCAGGGCATGATTTGGAGGACAGGCAAAACCAATAAGGTTCTCCATGGTTTGTAAAGAATATGCTCCTCTTCTCGGAAGGGCAAATGTGTGTCCTTGACATACACCAGAATGTTAACTCTTGTTATCTGTGCAATTATGGTGCTTTTATTTTATCCTTTTGTATTTTTAAACTTGTATAAATTTTCCACAAAGAATGTGCATTGATTTTGCAATTTGGAAACAAAGCTATTTTTAACAGCTTTATCGAGATACAATTCTCATGTCGTGCAATTCACCCATTTAATGGGTACAATTCAATGGCTTTTAGACTAGTTTCCAGAGTTGTGCATCCATCACCACCATCAATGTTAGAATACATTTATTACCCTAGAAAGAAACTGCCTATCTGTTACTTGCCACCCTCGTAACTCCTAGTTCTCTATTTTCAGTCTCTATTTTCCTATTCTACATGTTTCATATAAATGGAGTCATATACAGTCGGCCTTCCATATCCACTGGTTGTGCATGCAAAGATCCAGCCAACCATAGATGGAAAATATTCTGGAAAAAATTGCATCTGTATCGAATATGTACAGAGTTCTTTTTTTTTTTTTTTTTTTTTTTGACAGGCAGAGTGGACAGTGAGAGAGAGAGACAGAGAGAAAGGTCTTCCTTTGCCGTTGGTTCACCCTCCAATGGCCACCGCGGCCGGCGCGCTGCAGCCGGCGCACTGCACTGATCCGATGGCAGGAGCCAGGAGCCAGGTGCTTTTCCTGGTCTCCCATGGGGTGCAGGGCCCAAGCACCTGGGCCATCCTCCACTGCACTCCCTGGCCACAGCAGAGAGCTGGCCTGGAAGAGGGGCAACCGGGACAGAATCCGGCGCCCCAACCGGGACTAGAACCCGGTGTGCCGGCACCACAAGGCGGAGGATTAGCCTAGTGAGCCGTGGCGCCGGCCCAGAGTTCTGTTTCTTGTCATCATTTCCTAAACAGTGCAAGCCTAGAAGCTATTTACATAGGGTTAGGCATTTCAAGTCATCTCGAGGTGATTTAGCATATACGAGACAACGTGAGTAGGTTACATGCAAATACTGCACCACTTTCTATAAGGGACTTGAGCATCCTCAGGTTTTGGTACCACTGTGGGTCCAAGAACCAAACCCCCACTGATCCTGAGGGATGACCATAACAGGTGGTCTTCTGTGACTGACTTCTTTCTCACAGCATAATGTTTCTTCAAGGTCCATGCATGGTGTAGCATATATCAATAGTTCTTTTCTGCTGAGTAACATTCCACTGTAGGAATATGACACAGGTGTTTATTCATCAGTTGAGGGACTTTAAGTTGTTTCTGTTTGGGTATTACAAATAATGCTGCTATGAACATTCATTTACAATTCTTTAAGCAGACATACATTCCATTTTTCTCAAATAAATACCTAGGAATGAAGTTGTTGTATCTTATGGTAACTCTATATAGCCACTTGAGGAAATGCCAGAAATTTTTCCAAAATGAGGCACTATTTTACATTTCCAAGCAATCTATAAGAGTTATAATTTTGCTAAATCCTTGCCAGTACAATACCATTTGACTATGATATGATTAACCAAATAAGTCTAACTGATGAGCTATATCCATATATACCATATAAATATTTATATTATGCCAATATCATATAATATTATTAATCATATAAAATATTATTATATATCTTATTATATAATATAATGTTTATATTATAGGTATAGCTCATTGTGGTTTTAATTTGCATTTCACTATTGGCTAATGATATTGAGCATCTTTTTCATGTGCTTGTTAGTCATCCGTATATCTTCCTAGAAGAAATGTGCATTCAAATCTGTTGCCTGTATTATAACAATTGTCTTTTATTAAAGAATTGCAATATATCTTTATTATTATTCTAGTTACAAATCCCTTATCAAATACATGATTTGCCAATTTTTTTCTCCCACTCTGCAGGTTGCCTTTTTATTTTCTTGATGGTATCTTTTGAAGTACAAAAGCTTTTAATGCTGATGATGTCTGGCTTATCTATTTTTCCTTTTGTCACTTATTCTTTGGTGTTATATATAAGAAAATATTACCTAATGTAAGGTCCAAGTATTTACTCTGTGTTTCCTTCTAAGAGTTTTATAGTTTTAGTTTTATTTTTAGGTCTTTGATACACTTGGATTAAGTTTTATATATACTATGAAAAAGGAATGCAACTTCATTCTTTTGGATGTGAATATCCAATTTTCCCAGCACCATTTGTTGAATTCTTTCCTCATGAGAATGTTTTGGCAACTTTGTCAAAGATCAATTGATCCTAAATGCAGGGGATTATTTCTGGTTTCTTGATTTTATTCACTGATCTATATGTCTACTCTTATGCAAACACAGCACTGTCTTGACTACCACAGCTTTGTGGTAAGTTTTAAAATTGGGATGTGAATCCTCTTTGTTCTTTATCTTGTTTTTTTAAAAAAATATTTATTTATTTTATTTGAAAGTCAGAATTACAGAGAAGGAGAAGCAGAAGCAGATAGAAAGAGAGAGGTCTTCCATCTGCTGGTTCACTGCCCAAATGGCTATAGGCCAAAGCCAGGAGCAAATTTGCCAGGCCAAAGCCTGGAGCCAGGAGCTTCACTGGGGTCACTCACATGGGTGCAGGGGCCCAAGTACTTTGGCCGTCCTCCACTACTTTTCCCAGGTACACTAGAAGGGAGCTGGAGCAGAAGCAGTGCAGCCAGGACTTGAACCACCATCCATGTGTGATGCCAGCACTACAGGTGGTGGCTTTTCCCACTACACCACAGTGCTGGCCCCACAGCTGTGCTCTTTGTACTCCAACCAGAAATCTGTGAAAATCACCACACCCTCCTAACTTTTGATACTGTCATCCTTTGTCCTTTTAGGTCTATGTATGGTGGGATCTCATGTTTTAGTTACATTTCCCTGAATACTAATAAGACTGACCATCTTATCACTTCTGTCAAAGTGACGACACGATTTAGTCCCCTCTTCTACTGATTCATCCGCCTTCTCGTGAGTTCTTTATATATTTTGGATGTATCTCCTTTGTTGAACAAATTATAGCACAGTCATACAGAGAGTACTCTTTAGCGGTCCAGTCAATGAATTACGTACAGTTACAAGGAGAAACTCACAGATATAACGTTGAGCAAAAGGAGCCATACGAGCACATTGAGCACATAGAGACCTGCATTGTGGCGCAGCAGGCTAAGCCTCAGCTTGTGACACCAGCATCCCATATCAGAGCACCAGTCTGAGCACCAGCTGCTCCAATTCTGACCCCACTCCCTGCTAATGTGCCTTAGGGAAGATGGCCCAGGTGCTTGGAACACTGTCACCCATGTGTGGGAAACCCAGATGGAGTTTCAGGCTCCTGGCTTCAGCCTGGCTAGCAATGGCTGTTAGGGTCATTTAGGGAGGAAACCGCTGGAGGAAAGATTGATCTCTCTCTTTTTCTCTCTGCCTTTCCAATAAATAAAATAAATCTTAAAACAACAACAACAAAAAGAGTATATGTTGTGGAATTCCATTTGTATAAAGTTCAAAAACAGACAAAATTAAACTATTATGTTAAAAGTCAGAAGAGTGGTCCTTTTAGGCTAATAACTGGGAGGTGACCGTGGGGACCTCTGGGATCTCTTTTTTCAGTTGTACACAGGTAACACAGGTGCGTTCACTTTTTTTTTTTTTTAAAGATTTATTTATTTTACTTCAAAGTCAGCATTACACAGAGAGAGGAGAGGCAGGGGGAGAGAGAGAGAGAGAGAGAGAGAGAGAGAGAGAGAGGTCTTGCATCCAATGGTTCACTCCCCAATCGGCCACAACAGCCAGAACTGTACCAATACAAAGCCAGGAGCCAGGAGCTTCTTCCAGGTCTCCCACTTGGGTGCAGGGACCCAAGGACTTGGGCCATCTTCTACTGCTATCCCAGGCCATAGCAGAGAGCTGGGTGGGAAGTGGAACAGTCGGGACTCAACTGGCACCCATATGGGATGCTGTTGCTTCAGGCCAGGGTGTTAACCTGCTGTGCCACAGCGCTGGCCCTGACTTTGTGAAAATCCATGGAGTTGTCACACATTGTAGTTTGTGCATGTTTCTGAATGTTACCCCTGAGTAAGTTATGAAAAAGAAGGATAATCAAGTCTTAAAAAAAAAGATGCTAATTATCAAATACTTGATATTTGCTAGTAGGTTCTTGCGTATGATATATTTCTCACTTCTTGTGTTAAAGGTTTTTTTTTTTTTTTGGTTTGTTTACATCAAATGCTTTTGCTGTGTATGCTTTGTTTATATTTTAAAACGAAAAATTTCATGACTAGCAGGTCAACAGCCAAGTTTAATTTTCCTCTGTGCTGAACTGTAGAAATCTTGGCAAATAACATAATTTGAATTCCCAAGGGCTATAAGATTCTAAAATCTTCCTTTTCCCTATCAATCCCATAATACTGAATACAATACTCATACAGTGAAATGTCTCGGCTAATACAACTGTAGCTGTCCCCTTAGGAATTCACTGTAAAAGGGTTTCACTGTGCTTTGTAAAGCAATTTCAAATTCTTCATGATGAAAGGTTCTATATAAAGAAGGTAATATAATGGACTTGGCTTTCAACTTCTTTCATTTAAGTCTTAACAGAAACATGAATCTACTATATTAGTATCATAAACCAATAGGTGCTATATAAATGCTGAATAGAAATATTCTGGGTGAATTACATTGCAAATATAGCCGTGTATTAGCTAAGTGCTTTACCAAGTATTATGCAAATGTTGATTAATAAGACAATTACACTCAATTAAAATAATAATAATAATATATTCTTCCAATTATCTGGGCACCCATTGACTTCATTGTTTGGTGTATGTCTACTGCACATTTCTCAATGCTAAATCAAAACTTATAAGAGACGTTTCTTTGGAAGGAAACAGTCTTCCTTCATCCATTGGTACCAAATAACATGGAACTGATGCTTTTAAAAGAGGCAATGATACTAAAAAAAAAAAAAAATACACCCAGGCCCTGTCTAATACTCACGCTTCTTAGAGTTCCTTTGGAGAACAGGTGCTCCAGCACCTCCCAGCATTACTACCAGCAGGCATGAACCATATCATGAAACTGGTTGTGCTTTGCCCCAAAGACAGTGATGACCAAAAATACCTGATAGCATTCCTACATGGAGTCTAAAACATTATTAAGATGCTTCCAATGAAAGGCATGTTAGCATGAACCATCGGCAGCAGCAGCACTGTCCTATTTAAAATAACACCTTTGGAGACTGCTAGGTGAATCTCACTTCTATTGGTGCTGCAGTCCAAAAAATTGTTTTGGTATCTTGTGAATCTGGATTTACACAGAAATGTATTTGTGGGGAAACGTATCAAATCTACAACTATTTGTTTTACATGGATGTCAGATGAGTACTGGGTGGGTGACAAATGGCATTTCTGTATCCACCTCTCATTTATCATTCCTTACACAGCTCTATTGTGATGGGATTGATCACAGTAAGGCTCTTGCTAGAAGAGAATTTTCCTGCAGCTCCAGCCCTCTGTCCAAAATAACATCAACCACCAACTCTATGGCAGAAAGTTTCAAGTTTCACTTCGGATGGGCACACAGAAAGTTGTGATAAATACTCATGTGACACAAATCATATATCCCTTTAAGGTTGTGCTACTTTCTAGCACAATACCAACTGATGTGTTGGATGTGCCTCCTACATTCAGGGGAAATCCAAATCAAATTCTGGTGGAGAAGAGAGAATTGGCCCTTAAAGGGGTCAAAAGAATTTTGTACTAATATTGGAAGAAAGAAATGGGAGTTGAATACCTTTTGTGACTTGTATAAGACACTGACCATAAGTAGGCTGTTATTTTTCTCAATGTAAGGTACAAGATCAACTGGAAGATTTCATGCCAAGAATTGAACAAGACCAGCAAGAGGTGTCAATAGAAGAAAATTCCAATGAGGATCAAGCCATGTTCAATCAGTACTGACTAGTTGACTTGTGGGATTGATGTGCAAGTATCTTTGGTTTAAACTGTGACCTACCTACCAATAGTGTAAACTACATTCACAGGAGTTGATAGTCGCAACGGATGATGAGATGGTACAGATATGATTCAGGTCATGGGATAATAGTGAAACAACAAACTCTTTGAACAGAGGGTGAAATTGGCTGAAGGCATTAATTTGGTAGGAGAGGTGTGGAGAAGACAAGAGGATTCTTCATGCTACAGTGAAGGGAATGCCCAGTATGAGACAGTTCTGAATACAGTGCTCCCTGCTGCTGAACAGGCAATCACAACACGCATCACACTTCTTTCCCTGGAAATATTTGAATCTTGTCTCAGTGCTTATAATGGATCAGAAACACAGATTTTGATAACAAAGTCACATTGGCTGTGAGCTCTTGTGAGGATAGTCATTGGCTGTATCTTCTTTAGACTGCTGGGATTAGGGTATAAAAGATGGGGGTCTGTGAAATCTTTCACAGAAGTTTAATTCCTCATCCTGTAGAAATGGTTGCATTAAATTTTCTCTATCGTTTAGTAATATACTTGTGGACTAAAAGATTTAAGTGCTAAATAAAATCAGCCAAGTATGATAAACTAGTATACCCTCCTTTATTGTATTTGCCAGTAGCTTGAATAACCTTTAAAGTTGGTATCTTCTATTTTTATTTTATTTTAAATTTTTTCTTTATATTATTTACTTGAAAAGCAAAAAGACAGAGAGGTAGAAACAGACAGGCATATAGACAGAGATTTCCCACCCAGTGGTTCACTCCTCCAAATGACCACGACAGCTAGGGCTGGGACAAGCTGAAGCAAAGAGCTGGGAACTCAGTCTAGGCTGTCACATGAGTGGCAGTGACCCAACTGCTTCAGCCATCACCACTGCCTCCCAGGGTGAGCATTGGCAGGAAGCTAGAAATGGCAATGGAGCCAAAATTCAAACTCAGGCCCTCCCATGTGGGAAGAGGGCGTTCCAAGCAGCATCTAAACCATTGTATCAATGCTGCCTCTAAATTTGGGTATTTTTTTCTGGTAGAGTATTTGAATATATTTTTGGTACTGTATTTATTCAATAAAGTATTTAATTAATGCTAAGTGTGAGAAAAAAAGAATTTAAATAGCTACTCATAGAATACATGGCTTAAAGAATAAGGACAAAAAATCTAAATTATAACAATTGCATTCCATTCACTTATCATTGATTGAGACCGCTCTGTGGCTAATACAGTGTTATGAGGGAGAGGTTTTTAAAAACATGATATAGACTCTACCCTCAACACACCTGGCATCGTACAAAGGAGAGGAGGGAACAAGGGAATGGCCAAGAGTGCCAGGCAACTTCCATAGTTTCTCACCTCTTGGGTTTTCAGCATGAAAAAGCAGCAAGGTCAGAAAGAAGTGTTTACAGTTTTATATCTTCCAGTACAAGAACATTTAAGACACTATCTCTACTATTTTTATTGCCTAGACGTCCCCTATCTTTTATTTTTTAATAAAGCAAAGGCAGTTCTCCCTGGCAGTTTGTAGCGGGAGTTCATTATCAGAGGAACACTTGGCTTTTAAATGATGTTAACACTGAAATCCTCTTCCCTGGTCTCTTTCTAGTTAAGATTTCCTCATCTTAATCCTCTCTCCCCACATATTGATCACACGTTGCATGCTTCAAAGTGCCCACTTAATCATTCCACTTTTTCCAAGTCTAAGTCTTAATAGGCGACAGGTTTCCTATTATACTTCCCCTGCCTTAAAATATCTTAAAAGAGTAAATCTGCAAATAAAGAAACCACACAGACCAAAAAGCTCTTCTACAAATTCTCCTCTAGTGGATCTGGATTCTAAACAGTGAAGATGTAGCAATAATATCCACACTGCAGGGCCTCCTGGACCTGCTATCAACTGGTCCTACTCCAACAGAACGAAAGCTTCAACCCTTTGTTCCCTCCACACTTGACCTTCACCTTCTGAGATTTCAGCCCCATGCACTGGAAGATGTGTGGGGATTACGAATCCCAAGTACGGTCTAAGATCTGATCATTTTGCTCTGTTATTCATATGTTCCTTCTGTTTGACCGTTTGTAGCTTTTAATTTTGAGGGAGGGGGCAGTGTCATAACACTTGAGCAGATGTTGCAATTGGTCCCCAGGGGCAACCTTGGGGAGGGAGGCTGAACGAGACACTCGCCAAGGTTCAAGGATTCTGTGACTCACTGGGCTTGACCCCAGGCCAGGAGTAGGGGTGCTGATTGCTTCCAACCTGTGCTTTGGCAAGTAATAAATGTCAACTGATCTTTCTTCGGATGGTAGGGATGGTACCCATATAAGAGAACACGAAAAATGGTACGTGTTAAAAATGCATTCACAGGAGCCAGACTTATGCGTGCTTAGAATTAAGTTGCTGCATTCAGTACATTTGTCATTCTTTCTGCATCCAAGTTTTGGTAACAGGATGTTTTCAAATAGTTTACATTTCTCTTGGGACAGCTTCCCTAACCAAATGTTGCGTTAGTGTTAGCCGGCAGTTATTTGGATATGCTCGATTCGTGTTGTTTCCAACAAGGAGGTCTGAGGCCATTTCTGCAAGCAGAATCCACATTGAGGATAATGGGCTTTTCCGCCCTGTCCATAAAAAGCAAAAGGACCAGATCAGTGAGAGTTTTACAAAATACACTGTCAAATCCTTGGATGTTAACATTTTAGGTTACTGGGAATGCACAGATGACAGAAACAGACTGCAACTGGCATTCAAAAGCCTGTGAGTATTTGGGGCAGACATTTGCCCCAGCAGTTAAGATGCCAGTAGGGATGCCCACATCCCATGCTGGGGTGCCTAGGTTTGAGTCCTGGCTCCATTCCATATTCTAGCTTCCTGCTAATGTACACCCAAGGAGATAACATGTGTTCAAGTGTTAGTGACATATCAGGGAGGTAGCTAGCAAGGAAGAGCTGTGGTCACCTGCATGGCCCAAGTCTCTGCCTCTCAGTGCAATGGAAAACTGCTGCTTACAACTGGCGCAGCTTAAAAATAGCCACATGGCTGCCAGCTGTGCCCCCACAGTGACCTCTAGCTTATTGTAAGGCTATTATAATAAGACTACCATGACTGACACACCTACTCCCATCGTGCACCTGACACCACGGCATGTCCACGTTTTCCAAATGGGTGGCTTTCAAGCCCCACCCCAGTGAAGCCTGGCCCCTGACCTTTACCTACATCTCATCCCTGAATTATTTTCTTGCATCAGAGACAAGAACCTGGATACAGCCACCCTACATGAAGGTCCCTGGCACGCACATGAGACACCTGAATTGCACTCTCAGCTGCAGTATCAGCCAGACCAGCTCCAGGTGTTTTGGGCATTTCAGGAGAGAATCAGTACATGGGAGCTTTCTTTGTCTCTCTCTAAAAAACATTTTTAAGGTAACCTCTAATGTTTTCTAAGAAAATTACATTTACTCAAACTTTGTTTCTTCCACTAAACACTTGTGCACCAAACTATCTTTCTTTTCTAGTAAAGAAGAAGGAGTGTCCACTGTGAAAAATACAGAAAAGCATAAACAAAAATTGTTAAATACCTATGATTCTTCAATCTCAGAGTCTTTGCTTTGAAAAAGACAGTCTGTGGTGAACGTTACTTGAAATCTTAGAAAATTTGATATTTGTTTCTGAATGAAACCCTGATGCATTCTTCTGACGTGGATCTTGCTCTAGCATCACGCTCCCTGATGCCACACTCAAGGAAGCTTAGTTCTGCATGACAAGGGGACACAATGATACACACAAAGGATGGTTCATTTCACTGGATCTTGGTTAAACCACCATTGCCTTATTAATGCAACACTGTGTAAATAAAATCAAGATTAGAAGCCCCAGGTGATTGAAGGAGTTACTCAGTAGTAAAAAGAGAATCTGTTCAAGAAGTTAGAAAATGAAGTATCAATCCTGGCGGCAAGGGAGTCTGGGGAAGTGAGTATTGAGCTGGATACAAGTGCCCGAGGAAAATCATATTTTTGAAATGAAGGGTGAGAAGGGGGTTCACTTCTTTTCTGCTTTTAAAATCTTTAAATTTTAATTATTTATTTACATTTTACTGGAGAGACAAAGAACTTCCATCTACTAGTTTGCACCCCAAATGTCTTCCAATAGCCAGGACTGGGCCAGGCCAAATCCAGGAGCCTGGAACTCAGTCTGGGCCTCCCACGTGGATGGCAGGGACCCAGCTTCTTGAGCCATCACTTCCTGCCTCCCAGGATACACATTAGCAGGAAGCTGGAATCAAAAACAGAGGAGCCAGGACTCGAACCAGGCACTCCAAAATGGGATGCCAGGTGTGTCAAACGCCCACCACTTGGGTTCACTTCTTAACCAGGACTTCGTCACCAGTAGGCAGCCAACCTTGTCTTCCTGGAAGGTACTCACAAGTCTGGGGTACTAATCTAGGGCCTCTGCCCACATAGCCCTGAGCATGAGCTACAGAGAAGTCGCCATGCCTACTTTCTCATATAAACATGAAACTGAATCAACAAGACAGTGATGTTTTAGTACTGTTTAATAAAAGCAGTGAAAGATAAAGTAGTATGCTGATAGGGCACTTGGAGTTTTTACTGAACCAACATGCAGATGTATTTATGGTTTAATTTACTTCCTATTCCAGCAGAATTTTTAAAGCCAAGTTTCTGGAAGCAAATTCTTTCCAGATGCAACTATCATAAAATCCGGGTCAAGAAATGTTTGTTCTAGGGGCAGGCTTTCGGCAAGGCAGTTAAGATGCTGCTTAGGACGCTTGCATCCGTATTGGAGGGCCTGGGTTTGGGTCCCAGCTCTGCTCCTGCTCCAACTTTCTGCTAATGCAGACCCTGGGAGGCAGCAGGTGATGGTTCAAGTAGTTGGGGTCCCCACCACTCAGATGGGAGACCCAGACTGAGTTCCTGGCTCCTGGCTTCAGCCTAGCCCAGCCCTGGCTGTTGTAGGCATTTGGGGAGTGAACCAGCAGAAGGAATATCTGTCTCTCTACCTATCAAATAAAATGAAAATAAATCAATAAATAATTGAAAAGAAATGTTGGCTCTACAATCCATAGTTTTTTTCAAGACAACCTGGAGGGGCTGTTTTATGTTTTAAGTTTATGTATTTCTTTATTGAAAGGCAGGGCAAAAAAGAGAGAGAGAATCCATCTACTGGTTACTCCCCTATTACCCACAACAGCCAAGGCTGGGCCAGGTTGAATCTAGAAGTCAATGACTCCATCTGGGTTTCCCAAAGGGTAGCAGAGGCTCCAGTACTTGAGACATCATCTGCTGCTTCCTGGGGTGTGCATTAGCAGGAAGCTGGAGAGGAAGCAGAGGAGCCAGTGCTCTGTTATGGGATATTATGTCCCAAGCCTCAGTGTAACCCATTGCATACCAACACCTGCCCTAAACCACAGTTTTGAACATAAACTACCCCGAATAGCAAACATCAGATGAGGGGACAAAAATGTTTATTTAACTCAATCTATTTTTGTATTGGTGCAACTTAGTTTCCTAGCTTTGTGTAATCATGTGCCTTTAATCTTCTAAGACATCATTCATTTGAGGTAGTTCAAATATATCTTGATGCTAACATTTTCTCTAAAGCTAACTTTCTATGACTTTTTAAAAAAGATTTATTTTTATTTATTTGAAAGACAGAGTTACAGACAGAAGTAGAGCCAGAAAGAGAGGTCCTCCATCTGCTGGTTCACTCCCCAGATGGCCACAACGGCCGGAGCTGTGCTGATCCGAAGCCAGGAGCCAGGAGCTTCCTCTGGGTCTCCTACATGGATACAAAGACCCAAGGACTTGGGCCATCCTCTACTGCTTTTCTAGGCCATAGCAGAGAGCTGGATTGGAAGAGAAGCAGCTGAGACTAGAACCAGTGCCCATATGGGATGCCTGTGCTTCAGTCCAGGGCTTTAACCTGCTGTGCCTCAGTGCCGGCCCCTCTATGACTTTTTCATAAGGCATTCATCTTCCCCTCCCAATGTCAATGCTAAGGCAGTCGTCAGTGCATGCCCAAACCCCTGATCCACAGGGAATTTACTCGTCCTTCAGCCCCTTCCTAGTCTTTACCTTCCTTCTCCAGGGATCGCCTGCATTCGCTCACTCCAGCCTGTATTTGGATGCAGTGCTGAGATAGCACAAAGGAGAGGCTATTGGGAACAGCAGCTGCCACAGTAGAGTTTGGTTTTCTTGCAGCCTTGCCTCTCCTTGCTCTTTTCTACAGGCCAGTGGCTAATTGCCCAGAATGTCTAAGAGCTGGGTTTAAAACTGCGGTGTCTCTAGGCTGCACCTATCATTGGATGAGATAGTGGCATTGGGCAGAAGGGCACATAGTGGTTTTGATGGCGAAGCACATTAACTTGCAACCCCCACTGCACAGAATGAAGGAAATGCAACTGCTGCCCTCTGGGGAGAAGCCACTTAAGCAAGAAAATAAATAAGAGGATTTTGATTATGTTCAGAACCTTTAGGCTGGTGCCCAGGGGGCTGCATCTTGAAATTCTTGTCATTTCGGGTTTACACAAAAAATTATAGTGCAAGAAAAAAGGTGCTCATAGTTCTCATTACAAGAACTTCACATTTTTTAAATGGTGTCCTTGTTCTATTGCGGTTCTATTGGGGTAATACATGCCATCATCTGAACTGGGTCATTGTTTCATTTCAGTTAAGAACATTATGGATGTTAAGGACCCAGTAGCGTGCCTGGCAAGTAGTTGGCCACTGGAAGTGTTCTTTCCCTGCCCTACTCACTTCTGCTGTGCCTTGCTGCTCCTGCTTCCTGCTAGAAGTCATTCTGCAGACCATCCAGAATTCCAGCATCTCTGCCGGACCATCTGCCAGAGCCGAGGAACTCACTCTGCTGTTGCACGAGCTGTCCTCATTTCTGCCATTTCTGCCGAGCATCCTGTCTCCTTGGGGTGGGGGCCATGAATCCATCTCCAGCTACGTGCTCTTCCTCCACCTACCACAATAGATTCAGCACATGGAGTGCTGTGGGGGCATGCACATGGACAACTTCAATATAAATGCTGTGTGCCAGGCACTGGGGGAAAATACTGCACAGGGTCTCCCAAAAGATCATGGCGGGGTGGGCGTTCTGCCTAGCCGTTAAGGTGTCCACGCCATACACCGGAGTAGCTGGGTTCAACCTGGCTCTGGCTCCTGACTCCGGGTTCCTGATGATGTGCATCCTGAGAAGCAGCAGTGATGCTCAAGTAGTGGGGACTCCCGCCATCCATGTGGGAGACCTGGACTGAGTTCCTAGCTCCTGGTTTCAGCCTCGCCCAGTCTGAATCACTGCAGGCATTTGGGGAGTGAATCAATAGATAGAAGCACATTCTCTCTCTCTCTCTCTGCTTCTTAAATGAATAAACTTTTAAGTTCATGAAAAATACATATTATGAAAAAACTATGCATAGATTTCAAAAATTTTTATACCAAAAATAAACTTTTAATTCCACTTTCCCACCAACCTTTTGGAGTCTCCTCATATTATACATAATCAGTACAGCTAAAATTTACTGAGAACTTACCATATGCTAAACATTCAGCTAAATGGTTTTATATACACTGTATATATTGATCGAATGGCCCTAATGAAGCACTTGAATCTAGAAACATATTTTTTGACAGAGTTAGTGAGAGAGAGAGACAGAGAGAAAGGTCTTCCTTCCATTGGTTCACTCCCCAAATGGCCACCACAGCCAGAGCTATGCCATTCTGAAGCCAGGTGCTTCCTCCTGGTCTCCCTCACAGGTGCAGGGGCCCGAGCACTTGGGCCATCCTCACTGCCCTCCCAGGCCACAGCAGAGAGCTGGACTGGAAGAGGAGCAACCGGGACTAGAACCCGGTGCCCATATGGGATGCCGGTGCCTCAGGCGGAGGATTAACCAAGTGAGCCAAGGCACCAGCCCGGAATCTAGAAACATCTTAATTTAACTCCTTCAAGCACAGTCTACCAAAAATTGGACAACTTCAGATACCTAGCTGTCCAGGTTACTTTAGAAGACTAAAACAGTCCTAATTTCTGGTCTGATAAAGGCCAATCTAGACAAGCCAAACATCAGACTCAGATCAAGTTTCAGTCAGCCTGAGCCCAGATGACTCCCAGTTTCCACCTGTGGTCCCCAGGAGGGCCCGCTGTGCTGGCTTCCAGGAGATACCCTGTAGGCGTCAGCTGCCTCCTGGCTATCTGAGTGAGCTGGCAGCCTCACAGCCACCCTTCCCCAACTAGCAGAAGATGGGCAATATATTCTCGGCCGAGATTTTGAGAAATGAAGACACGTGGGCATTGCAGCCTCCACATAGCCCACTGCCTGGTTATTCTGCCTTTTTCTGTCTTCTTCCCTCAAAGAGCTCATCTGTTGCAGTTCCATGATTTTTAATCTTTATTTGTGTGAAGGGATGTTGGTACTGAGGTTTTTATCAGACACTGGGAGCAGAAAGGGATTTTTGCAGGAAGATATTTTGAGGAAGGCCTCACTCATATATATAAATGATTTATTTATTTGACAGGCAGTGTACTGAGAGAGAGAGATTTTCCATATAGGCTGGGCTAGGCTGAAGCAGGAGTCAGGAGGTTCTTCCAGGTCTCCCACATGGGTGACAGGGGCCCAAGTATTTGGCTCATCTTCTACTGCTTTCTCAGGCACCTTTGCAGGGAGCTGGGTCAGAAGTTGAGCAGTCAGGACTGAAACTGGCATCCACAGGGAATGCCAGCCTTGCAGACAGCAGCTTAACTCACTGTGCTTCTCGGCCCCAGGAGTCATTCAAATTACGAACAGGTACATGGCTCCCTCATTTGTCTGCCTCTGAGACTGTCCAGGTGGTAGGGTGGAAGCAGGTGGGAGGGGCATAATTGCAGGTGGAAACCAATCCCAGCAGGCTTCCTGGAGGTGGTCAAAGTCCAGCCAGGCAGCAGCAGAGCTGTGGGACTCAAGGAGGACAGATGGGTCCAAGAGAAAAATTGGTGTCCTACAATGCCTACTTAGTTCCCCACATACACACATACACGGAGAAAATCAAGACAGGGGCAGGAGACATGTGTGGGTGCTATCCAGGGTGCCCGGGACGGAGCAGAGCTAACAGCATCCCCAGCAAACCCGGCACAGCTGGCACACACAGCGACAGTGGAGAGGTGCTGAGCTCTGCAAAGGCGAGTTACCTGCTCAGCACAATCCATTCCTGCAGTGCGATGACCACAGGCCTGGCCATGTGTTTTTAATGGGTTCCCAGGCTGCTAACAGTTAGCATTGTTAATGACCTGCAGAGAGAGCAGACCCCTGGGTCAGAGCTGCCTGCAAATCTTGGTTATTACTTTGAAAGTATGTGCAGTGGGCCTGGGCTGGTTCTTTTCTTTTTAAAAACTGTAGATTTTGGAGTCTTAGGGATGTGTTTGTGTATGAGTGTATGTAGGAGTGTGTGTGAGAGCAAATGTGTGAGTATATGTATGTGTGTGTGAGCGTATATGTGTGCGAATGTATTTATGTGTATGAGTGTGAGCCTATATGTATGTGTGAGCATGTATGTGTGTGTGTGTGTGTGTGAGCAAGTGTTTGTGTATGAGTATATGTGTGTGTGCAAGAGAATGTGTGAGAATGTATGAGTGTGTGTCTGAGTGAGTGTGTGTGTGCAAGTCTATGGTAACTGCCTGAGTGAGGTCACCTTGCTCAGGCCAAGGATCTTCTTGTCAAGCAAGAAGCTTTTCACCCTAAATCAGTTTTCACTTCTAAATTAGCTCCACAAAATGGAATCCATTAATCAGCCCTGGATCCTTCTCGTCTGGAATCGGGTGATGTGCAGGTGTCTGATCCCTGAGCCCCTTCATTACCTGCAGCCAGCCCCTCTAGCCTCGTCTCTTACCACAGAGGGCTCCCTGTTTCTCAGCCTTTCTAAATGTGCAGTTTGCCAGTCATGCATCTTCTTCTTCTTTTTCTTTTTAAAGGTTTTATTTATTTATTTGAGAGGTAGAGTTACAGAGGGGGAGGGGGGGTGTCAGAAAGAAAGGTCTTCCATCCACTGGTTCACTCCCCAAATGGCCGCAATGGACGAAGCTGATCCGAAGCTAGGAGCCAGGAGCTTCTTCCGGGTCTCTCATGCGGGTGCAGGGCTCCAAGCGCTTGGGCCATCTTCTACTGCCTTCCCAGGCCATAGCAGCCAGGACATGAACCTGTGCCCCTCTGGGATGCTGGTGTTGCAGGTGGAGGCTTAGCTTGTTACACCACAGCGCCAGCCCCACGCTGCTTCTCACTCTGTGGCTGCACCACATGGCCTCTTTTCTGCTAGAAATGCCCACCAAGTGCAACCCCATTCCTCGCCCAGCCCAACTCACTTTCAATGTTTGGCGGAGGTGACACCTCTTCCAAGAAGCTCTCCTATTTGCTCTTTGTTTTCTTCTTCTGTGTTCATATACAGTTTTTTTTTAAAGATTTATTTATTTTGCTTGAAAATCAGAGTTACACAGAGAGAGGAGAGGCAGAGAGAGAGCGAGAGAAAGAGAGAGCGAGAGAGAGGTCTTCCATCCACAGGTTCACTCCTCAGATGGCCGCAACAGTCGGAGCTACACTGATCCGAAGCCAGGAGCCAGGAGCCAGGAGCTTTCCAGGTTTCCCACACGGGTGCAGGGGCCCAAGGACTTGGGCCATCTTCTACTGCTTTCCCAGGCCATAGCAGAGACCTGGATTGGAAATGGAGCAGCCGGGTCTCAAACTGGCACCCATATGGGATGCCGGCACTGCAGGCGGCGGCTTTACCTGCTATGCCACAGCGTTGGCCCCCATATACAGCTTTATATACACACATATTTCATGTAAATTATTTTTAAATTTTTAAGTGTTTGAAAGGCAGAGTGACAGAGGGAGACACACACAGATCTATCACTGGTTTACTCCCTAATCGCCTACATCAGCTGGGGCTGGGGCTGAGGCTGGGCCAGGCTGGAGGCATTTGGGTATCTCACAGGGGTGGCAGGAAGCCAGGTACTTGGATCACCACCTGCTGCCTCCCAAGGTACGCATTGGCAGGAAGCTGGATCAGAAGCAAAATGGTACTGGAACCTAGATACTCTGATATAGGAAGCAGGTGTCCCAAAAAGCAACTTCATCCACTGCACCCACAATGCCTGCCCCTTGCACTGTGTTTTTGAGGTATTTTCACCTTGGCTATAAAAGTCATACACACTTATTATAGGAAATTTGGAAAAATAACAAATTTTTTTTTAAAAATCTTAAATGAGAAACAAATTCTGCAGACAAAAAACTTGGGGTTATAATCACTGTTGGCATTTTGATTAATTTCTTCCCTGTATTTTTTCCATGCTATGTTTGTACATTTTTATATGCTCAGAAAAGAAACCAATTTAATTAAATGCTGCCAGAAAGACAAGGAGAATATTGACTGAAAAAAGTTCAATGCATTCAGTGTTTCTAGGTGACTGGTGATGCTAAAAAGTAGTTCAGAATGTTTAAAACTCAGATTTCAAGGGATTTTTTGGCATCAGTTTAGCAAAAATACATTCTAGAAAATGACTGCTTAAGCAAATCTGCTAAAGTGGTATGTGTGCATGCTCTCTTTTTTACTTAGCATCCTATCATGTCCTAAAACATCTTGGAAAATGCACCTTCACTTGTCATTTTCTGTCGTCTGATTCTCATTGTGCGAGCAGTGGCTGCTCCCTCTGGGGTCCCCCCGCCAGATGGCAAGGCTGCTCCTGGCAGGTCTGTGATTTCATCATTTGATATCCACTCCGACCATGGTCTGGCTGAAGGGTAAGCACGTGAAAAACTGGATGAATGGAAGGTTGCCCCACACTTCCGGGATTCTTTACTCAACCAGCCGCTGACTGTTTGGTACCTGCTGCTACGTCCCAGGCTGTGTGGGAGTCCACGGGTCTGGGGGATGTGCTGCTCTGCCTGCGGTGCCCTTTTGGGGTGAAGGGCTGGCTCTCCAGTATGGGGACTGCTGCTGGCAGGAAGGCCTTGGGGACTGGCTCGTCTCAATGGAGCTGTTTCATCTAAGGTCACCCACTCTCTTGGGGGGTGGCTTTAATCCATTGACTGTTTCATGAACATATAAAGGCCTGGTCCCCTTGTCCCAGCTGGGCACCACTATGAAGGATCCTGCTCCAAAACTCTCAGCACTTGACAGGTTGCCACTGAGCCCCCCGCCCATCCTGCTGCCCTGCCCCTCCCCAGGTTTGCCTCCCTAATGCTCCCACAAGTTAACCTTGGCCTCAGGCCTGCTTCCTGGGGAAGCCATCCTGTAAGAATGGGAACCTGCAGGATGACCAGACACTCCCTCACCCATGGGTGGCTTAGGATCCAGGGTCCTGCCTGCTTCCAGACCATGGAGTGTGTGTTCCTGGAACAGCGACCATGTCTTGTACCCACTATAGCCCTGGGCTGAACTCCAGTCCTGAGAGCACAGAACCCTCTCAAGCACACTGCTCGATGAGCAGATGGGGAGGGGCTATGAGGAGCATTCTGAGGAAGCTGGGTGCTGGCAGCTACCGGGGTGGAGGCAGGAGTGACAAGTGGGGGTTCCCAAATTTCAAGCCTGAGAGACGAGAGCAGGAGGAGAGGCTTCTTGGGTAGGAAGTTAATTTTGTGCAAAATTGGTGTTGCTATGAGGCTGGGGTGTAAAAATGGTGCATATGAAGTGTCACAATCTTCAAGGGGGCAGAGCTTCTGGGCAGTTGCTGAAGTAGAACCAGGCCTTGTGCAGAATGGCTTGGGAATATCCACTGAGGCATGCCAGATTCACACTGAGGTAATATTAGAAGCTGTGACAGTGAGGACAGTCTTGCAGTTTTTTGAGATCTTTTTATCTTTCTTTGTTTTTAAGGTTAAGACACAGAAGAGTGGAAGATGCATCAAAAGATAGCCAGACTTGAAGTACAACGTCAGCCCTTCCCTTTGCTTCAGTCTGCCAGCCCAGCCTGCAGACTGGGGACCTGCCAGCCCCCACAACTGTGTGAGCCTCGTTCCTAAGTCTCTACCTCCAGTATAGATATAGTTTAGAAAAGATAGATGTTATATAGATACAGATATAGATAAATAGAAGCATTAGGATGTGTGTGTGTATGTGTGTGCTCCCTACTGACTGTTTCTCTGAAGAACACTGAATAATATAGATTTTGATGATAATCTAATAGATTCTTGACTTTACAAAAGAGAAAAAGAGGCACTGAAAGGAAAGAGGAGAAGTCAAATATATCATGGAGAGATGTAGTGTGGCGCAGCATCTCCAGTGGCAAAAGGAAGAGAGTTTCAGAGGTGATTTCTGTCTGCTAACTTGGCTCAAGTTGTACATCGAGTTATTTGTATCATTATGCAAGTCAGCGGCCACACTTTAGCGAACAGCAACTGAGTAAGAGTAAGAGTAAGAGAATTGAGAAACTGGACTGAAGGGATATCCAGCAATCATAACAAATCTGGAAATTAATTGCATAATAATGAAATTTTAAATGTAAAAGATGGACTAGAAAATGATCGAGTCTCATAGAAAACAGAGAAAGCAAAGAAATAGAGAAAAGATTGAAGGAGCAAATCAGGACATTTAGTTTCTGAAAGACAGGACAGATAAAATGGATCAAGGATTTAATTAGAGAAATTATACAAAAAATTTCCTTGAAGGATTTGGGTTTTCAGAGTGAAGACCCAGCATAATGAATGAAAATGGCCTGTTAATAAAAACTATCACCAAGACAGTTCAGAGTTCTGGGGGCAAAGGGGAAAAATCAGCTTTTAATCTGGGGGTGAGTAGCAGAGAGAGAGGATGAGGAGAAAGAGGTCACACACAGAGTCAGTATGGCACCATACTTCTCTGTAGCAATACCAAGAGTTGAGGTTCTAACAGAAAGGAATTTCCAGACTAGAATTTTATACCCAGCTAAGCTTTCAATTAAGAATATGGGGAATGAAAGACAAGGTCTCCAAATGTACCTTCCATGTATCACTTTTAAGAAGTTACTGAGGATATGCATCACCAAAACATATTTGTAAATCAATAAAGAAGATATGACATTAACAACAGCAGCAGCAGCAAACAAACAAAAACAGAGGACTTTATAAAGACCAGAGGGAAAATAATTCGAAGGATGATTAGGTTGAGAAGTATGAGACAAATGAATTCTAATCTTTCATAGCAGGAAGTAAGTAATACCTATAGTTCTTTTTTAAAAAAAAAAAAGATTTTATTTATTTACATGAAAGTCAGAGTTACACAGAGAGAGAAGGAGAGGCAGAGAGAGAGAGAGAGAGAGAGAGAGAGAGAGAGAAAGTCTTCCACCAGCTGATTCACTACCCAATTGGCCACAACAGCCAGAGCTGCGCTAATCCGAAGCGAGGAGCCAGGAGCTTCCCCCAGGTCTCCCATGCGGGTAAAGGGGCCCAACGACTTGGGCCATCTTCTACTGCTTTCCCAGGCCATAGCAGAGAGCTGGATGGGAAGAGGAGCAGCCAGGACTAGAACCTGCACTCATATGGGATGCCAGCACTACAGGCGGAGGATTAACCTATTGAGCCACAGTGCCAGCCTTTATAGTTCTAAAATATAGAAATACCGGTATAATATGAAGGTCAATAACAGGAAGAGAAGCTAAAAAGATGAAAGGAATTTCCTTTGGGAAACATGAATTGGGGGAGGAGGTTGAGTGGGAGAAGGGAGGCTGTTTTCCTTGATAAGTCTTGCAGTATTATTTGACTTTTAAACTAAGCGTATTTATTACCTTTATACAAATTAAATTGAAACAGGCAAACGTCAATTAATATGCCAGAGATAATTTATAAGTTGTGCGTAAAAATGGCCTTTCTTATCCACACTATTAGAAGTAATCTTTCAGGAGAAAAAGCACGCCCCTCTGATTTGTCTTCCTTCCTCTGCAAATGGTTTTTAAGCAAATTCTTGGGAGCCCATCAATCTGCCAATTAGAAGAAAAAGCAGGAGGAACAGCAGGAGTCATGACTGCAAGGAAACAGTTCCTATCCCATAAAATTATTGCCTTTACCAAATTAGAATAAACCTGTCAAGACCATGTTTAACTATATTTATGTAAAAATCAAAGCAGTCTGACTTCCACTGTCAAACAGTCTTCCAACTTGTCTGTAACAAAGTGCTGCCTTCCTAAGCCAGGTACTTCAAGCCTCATGGGTGCGTTGGGGCAGGGTGGCTGACTGGTACACACATTCAGAAAGCTGGCCTTTTCAAGGGCTGCCTCTGGCTCTGTGGGATGGCTGGCTCATTTAGTTGGCCTGACAGTTGTAGCACGCTGGGTGGCTGTTGCTTCTGCAGGAAAACCACCAAATAAAATATCATTGCACCTAGCTCACTGATCAATAGCACAAAATAAAAAATCACACTCCTCCATTCGCATGAGAGGCAATTTTCTGTAGCTTCTCACAGTTGCTAGAGCTTTACAAATATGTATCTCCCAAACCACCAGACGAGACAAATCGGTATGATACTAGTTATTTTTATGTGCTGCCTCATCCTTTATACAAAGTATCTCGGATCACTTTAAAGTGAGAGAGCAGAATGGAAAGTGTGATTTATGGTGCCTGGGGGACCAAGGCTACCACTGCAGAAGCAGAGAATGGCCCACTAAGGATTCTGGGAAAGGCAGGAAGGCCAAGAGGAGATGCAAACCACACATGCCGCTTGGGCAGGGGTGAGGGGAGAACTGTAGCAGGTGTCACAACTTCCCCATTGTGGTGGTGGAGCCCCTGGTGGAGGAAAGAGGAGCACTAGAAGACAGATGAACATGGGCTAAAGCTGAAGTGCTTCTAAATCTCTGCTTAATAATTTTTTTTGAAATAGCTTTATTGAGGTTTAATTCACACACCATACGAGTCACCCATAAAGTATACAGTTCAATGTTATGGGGGCAGGTGGTAGCATGGCTGCTTGGAGTGCCCACTGCTCTTATGAGAATGCCTGGTTCAAGTCCTGGCTCCTCCACTCCCAATCCAACTTCCTGCTAACGCATCCTGGGAGGCAGCAGACGATGGCTCCTGTGCTTGGGCCCCTGCATTTATGTGAGAGACCTGGAGGAAGTTTCAGGTTTTTGGCGTCAGCCTGGCCCAGCACTGAACGTTGCAGTCATTTGGGGAGTAAATCAGCAAATGGAAAACCTGTTTCTGTCTCTCTACTCTTAAAGTAGATGAAAAGAAATAACAAAAATAGACCAAAAAAAAAAAAAATCCCATGGTTTGTAGTTGTGATCATCATCACGACCAATTTTAGAATATTTTCACCCCCGCCCCAATCCCATATGCTTTCACAGGCACTACCCCTTTCCTACTAGCCTCCCTGCCCCTGCCACTCTTCACCCCTACATACGCACAGTTCCAGGAAATGCTACTTCACCCTCTGTATCTACAGATTTACCTTTTCTGAACATTTCCTGTAACAAAAATTATTCAATATGTGGTCTCTGGCAACTGGCTCTTCTCACTTGTTTGCATTTGCTACAGTATCTGCGACTTGGGTCTTTAAAAGCACTGGTGATGATCCTGCTCTCAGGGAGTATGGAGTAGAATGGGTAGGAAAGGGGACCAGACACACGGGAGAACGACAATATGCCACGGATGCAGGCCACCGTCACTGCCCTGAGGTGCTTAAAAGCTGTCCACTTTGAGAGGAGGTTGAGGTGACCCTGGCAGCTCAGGGACTGCGTCATGGAGGTTCCATCCTTGCAGGACAGAGGTCTTCTCTAAGTAGCAGGGCCTCAAGAGACAGACAAACCAGCAGCACGTTCCTACATCCCCAGACGCTTCTTCATGGCGTCCAGTTCAGTGTTCCCAATTCTGGGAGTGCTCTGGCTTGTGATGCATGGGGCTCTCTTTTACCCCTACCCCAAGAGGACAAGGATCAGGGCTCACCAGAGAGTGGGTGTGCCATGGGCATTGGGCCCGAGGGAACACACCTGACGGAACACACTTGAGGAGCCCCAAGGTGCAGCAGCACAGTGCAGGGGCCCAGGGGGATGGGAACCTAAGAAGCAAGTCCAGCTACATTGCAAGGCCACAGGCAACAGAAGCAGCTGGGTACAGATAGACAAGCCGGAGAGTCCAGAGCTCAGACAGACCATGCACCTGGGCACATGCCTGGAACAGCTTCAGGAGCTGCCATTGGCTTCCTCAGGCCACTGTCATTTATGTATGTCTACCAGCCTTGAGCTTCTCCAACCTGGCACCCATTCTCACATCTGGCTGCTTTTTCTTTAAGCTGTTTCCCGAGACATCCTCCTCCTACCTCACACCACACTGCCAAAAGTATAGCCCTGTCAGTCAAGACAGTGTCTCTTGCTAATTAAAAAAACTTTGTCCTTTGGGTCAGCATTGTGGTGTAGCAGGTAAAGCTGCCGCCTGCATCACCAGCATCCATATGGGGGAAGGTTCAAGTCCCGGCTACTCTACTTCCCACCCAGCTCACTGTTAACAGCCTGGGAAAGCAGCAGAGGATGGCCCAAGTGCTGTGACCCCTACTACCCACGTGGGAGACCTGGAAGAAGTTTCTGGCTCCTGGCTTCAGCCTGGCCCAGCCCTGGTCACTGTGGCCATTTGGGGGAGTGAACCAGCAGATAGAGGCCCTCTTTCTTTCTCTCTCCCTCTCTCTTTGTATCTCTGACTTCCAAATAAGATAAACCTTTAAACACACACACACACACACACACACACACTCTCATCTTTTCTCTCTCACTGCCATTTATAAGAGGGTAGTCACCTGCCTGGTCCCTCAACTCCGTTGCCCTTCCCCTGGCATTTGTCACTCTTTTTTTTAAAAAAAAGATTTATTTATTTATTTATTTGAAAGTCTGAGTTACACACAGAGAGAGAAGGCACAGAGACAGAGACAGAGACAGAGAGAGAATCTTCCATCCGCTGGTTCACTCCCCGAATGGCTGCAACGGCTGCAGCTGTGCTGATCCAAAGCCAGGAGCCAAGAGCCAGGAGCTTCTTCCTGGTCTCCCATGCGGGTGCAGGGGCCCAAGGACGTGGGCCATCTTCCACTGCTTTCCCAGGCCATAGAAGGGAGCTGGATTGGAAGTGGAGCAGCCAGGACTCAAACCAGCGCTCATATGGGATGCCGGCACTGCAGGTGCTGGCTTTACCTGCTATGCCACAGCGCCAACCCCTGTCATTTTCATATGAGAAGTCTTCAAAAAATTCCCCAAAAAATGCATGTTATGGGGGCAAGTGTTTGGCTCAACAGTTAATATGCTGCTGGGACACCCACATCCCATATCAAAGTTCCTGGGTTCAAATCCCTGTTCCACTTTTGATCCAATTTCCTGCTAATGTGTGCCCTGAGTGGCTCAAGTACTTGAGCCTCTGTCCCCCATATGGGAGATCCAGATGGAGTTTCAGGCTCCTAGCTTCTGCTGGCCCAACCTCAGCCAGTGTTGCCATATGGGAAGTGAACCAACAGATGGAAGATCTCTTTTTACCCCTCAATTTCTCTACTTTTCAAATAAATTTAGAAAAAAAAGTTTTAAAGAAAATGTATATTATGAAAAAACTATACATGTATTTCTTTTTTTTTTTTTGTACCAAAATAAGGTTATGTGTTAATTTCATTTTTTTCATGAACCTGTTGAAGTATCCTCATATTCTCTGCAAACCCTTCCTTGACTCTCCTGGGCAAAACTGAATGCTCTTTTCCTGTGTTCCATGACTCCTTGCTTTATGTCACAATTTTATATATATATATATATATGATACATATATTATATATATATATATATGTACCACAATTGCCCTCACCATTGTCTGACACATTATGTGCAAAGCTGTGCACATTTTAGATCCTGAGTGTAAGGTCATGGAGGGCAGAATCTCTGCCTCATTCATCTTGGTAGCACAGTGCCAAAGTGGGTGACCTAAGTTGAAATCTATAAAAGTGAATGTATAAATGATTTATGAATAAATGAATTTAAAAATAAAGCCAGAGCAAATTTGGTGTTTAGAAAACTATTATTTGTTAAAAAAGAAAACTATTATTTGTAAAAATACTTGTTTAGAAAAATATTGCTTTGTATAAATATCATGGCTAAAGTTAATCTCAACATCAGATCAGAATAATTAGCAAATTGGTCTTACGTTCACATCTTTGTTCTTGATAGAAACTATTTAAATATGCCTCCATGCTTTGATTAGCACTCTTTTTTTGTCTAGAGTTGATAAGGGATGTAGAAGTGTTGTTCAACTAAAAATTCAATAATGATAAAATATAAATGAAAACAGGAAGTGCTTTACTTACCAATGGCCATCAATAGCAGTGAGCCAGACACAGAGGCATAGTTTCTGAATCTGACTGCTCTCCCTAGCAGTAAGACACATTAAAAGGGGGGAGAAGAGCCAGGCACTAGGATGCTTGTGAAACAACTGGGCAATGTCGGAGAAACATTTTGTAGTACATTGTGTTCTGAGAAAGGAATTTACAGGGGGAAATTCGGTGGTGAATTAAAGTTGGCTACAACTTCTTTGCCACTCCTCTATGTCTCCATCTTACGTGCTTTCTGGGATGGTTCTGTGACTTGCTTCATGCAATAAGTGACACTGCCTAACTTCTGAGTCTGAACCTTGAGAGATCTGTGGTTTTTGCGTTCATCTGCTGGAAATGCTCTGTTTTGGAATAAAAATAAATGCTGTGAGTGGCTACATAGAGGAAAACTTAGCTGCTCCAGTCAATATCCCCAGGTGAGCCTCCAGCCAGTAGCCAGCACCAACAGCCCATCAAATCAGTGGGTCAGATTAACATTACAGCCAGTGAAGCCTCAGGTGACTGAAACCTCAGCCAACACCACACAGAGCAGAAGAACCATCCAGCTGAGCACAGTCAAACCACAGGATTGGGTGAGAGAACAAGCAGCTGTTGTTTTTTCAAACCTTTATGCTTTGGGGTGGTTTATTAGAGTAACAGATAACTGAAACAACTTCTGATTTGTATTTACTGGAAAGTGAGACTAATTTGAAATTCTGCTCATCTCTGGGAATAGCAAAGTGGGCCAGGAATAATGCTTTCCTCCTCCCAGAAAATTCTCAAGGGAATGGCTTAGTTGGCTGGAGAAGCTTTAATAAGAACAATGCAGGGAAGTTAGACAAGCCCCGCTAAGTCAGCAGCATCACTGGTGAGGGGTACAGAGCCTTATTATGCTATTAAGGTAAGCATTTCAATTACTACAACATGTACAAAGTGAAATGATAAACTTGCAGTTTGATGAGAAGGGTATATAAAATCAGTGGCTGTAAAAAGCATGGTGGAATCAATAAAGTTTATGAAACTGAAATTAGTTGTGTGTGAATGTGAGTAACAAACGAGCAACATGTTCTGCATTCAGGAAGTAAGGAGGGGGTCCTCTGTGGTCTGAGCTTATGTTCAGGATGAAGGGTCAACAATATCCATCTGCTGCCTGATTTATTTTGATTATATCCAGGACAGTTAGGTTTATTCTAACATTTTGGCTCTATTTTTGTCCATTCATCTGTGACTTGTCCTTCTACCTCTAACCCAGTGAACACCTTCTTATCAAGGTCCAGTTGGAATCACCTCTGTGAAGCCTTCCTTTATCTCTCCTGCCAATAATGAATCATTACCCTCTCTGTGTTCCAGTGAAATTTGTTACAAGTTGTTATAATAGGACTCTTCACCCTGTTTCAATTTCTGGTTACCCAAACTAGCTAGGTGTGGGACTAAATCTTATTCAGTTTGGTATGTTCTCTAATGGGTAAGAAGCAGTGCCAGGCATTTATTAAAGGTGACAGGGTAGGTACTCAGTATTCAAGTGGATGATGGACAGGGATTTGTCCTGGCAGATAAGATTCTGGTTAGGATGCCCACGTTCCATATTGGAGTACATGATTTTGATATCTGGCTTCAGTACTTGAATCCTGATTCCAACTTCCTGCTAGTGTGGTCCCTAGAATAGCTGTGATGGTTCCAGTAATTGGGTTCCTGCTACCCACATGGGAGACCTGAATTGAGTTCCTGGATAGATGGATGAATGGGTGGATAGATGGATGGACAGATGGATAAATGGATGGATGGACAGATGGGTGATGGATGGATGGATATAATGGATAGGTTTGTGAAATCCCCTTAAACTGTCTCTTATGGAATATCCTAAGCCTGGAAAAGAAAGGAAAGGAAGAGTTAGGTGGTGTTTTGGGTATTTCTCCACAGGAAAGATGTAAGCATGGTAATGCTGTCAGAAGGAGAAGCTGGTGAACCTGCCTTGAAGCATATTCTCAATTTAGATTTCATGTTTATTTGGGTGGATCTGGGGGCACTACTCTAAATGATTGAAAAGGCTAAAGCTGCCCCTTGATACAGACAGCGGAAAAGTTATTTAAAAATTATGTTTCATTGGCTCTCCAACATGAACTGTTCAGTGGCAGTATCTGGTGTGCCCAAAGAAGGCAAATGGACTGGGAACAAAACATCTTGGTCAGGGTTTGGAACTCCACCATTGGGCAATAGCAAGGAAGCATCATGGCCTCAGATATCACTAGGCACAGAGCCCTCTATGGAAGAGGCCCCTGCCCTCCAAAACAGCATTTCTCAACCAAGTCTGGGCTCCATTCCTTGAGACGCTGATTTGATGGATCTGCATACAGAACCTTCAGTAACTTCTAAAACCTTCCCAGGTATTTCTAATGGGCAGTCAGGATTAGGAATCACTCATTGTTATAAAAGCTTAAGTGATGACCCAGGCACAATGACAAGGACCATGGTGTGCATGGAACACTCTGTCAACAGAATGAAAACAATGTCTGCACATGAAAAGAGCCACATTGTACATGCATTAATTCAACTGACATTTATTGAGTGCCTCTGATGCCAGGCCCCCTGTCAGGGGCTGGGACATGGTGCTATGCAGCCCTTGTGGAGTTTACATAAGTCTACTTAGGCTCTTAGACATTAAATAATAAACACATCTATAATTGGGAATTATGATAAGTGCTATGGAGGAAAAGACAACAAAAAGTCAGTTTTGCTGGAGTGGGAGCAGAAAAGAAAAGTAGAAAGCAAGCACCACTTAGGTTGAGAGATAAGAACGTAACTCCATATACATGTATTTAAGGAGTTAGGGGTTACTATTAGGCTGAGCCACAGGAAATTGCTGACATGCCATTTATGAAGTGCAAAATGGCAATTGCATGTGAGTCAAAGTAAAAAGTTCATGGAAAATGGAAGTAAGCTTTTTCCATGAACTTTTTTTTATTAATTTATTTTATTTATTTTTTTGACAGGCAGAGTGGACAGTGAGAGAAGACAGAAAGGTCTTCCTTTTGCCGTTGGTTCACCCTCCAATGGCCGCCGCGGCTGGGGCGTTGCGGTCGGCGCATTGCGCTGATCCGAAGCCAGGAGCCAGGTGCTTCTCCTGGTCTCTCAAGGGGTGCAGGGCCCAAGCACTTGGGCCATCCTCCACTGCACTCCCTGGCCACAGCAGAGAGCTGGCCTGGACGAGGGGCAACCGGGACAGAATATGGCGCCCAGACCGGGACTAGAACCCTGTGTGCCGGTGCCGCAGGCAGAGGATCAGCCTATTGAGCTGCAGCACTGGCCTTCCATGAACTTTTTGAAGACTCTAAGATAAGAGTGTTATCAAGAGCAGGGACCGGAGGCATAGTGTGAGCTGCTTTCATCAGAGCAGGGATGGATGGCTGCAAGATTTGAGGCAACCCTAGTAATAGGAATAAGACTTGCAACCCACATTTGGGCATTTGGTACAGCAGTTAAAATGCCATCTGGGATGCCCTCATTCTACATCAGAGTGCCTGACTGGAGTCTTGGCTCTGCTTCTGATCCAGCTTCCTGATAACCTACACCCTGAGAGGCAGAAGGTGATATACTTGGGTCCCTGCCACCCAGATTGAGTTCCAGGCTCCTAGTTTTGGCTTGGCCCACCCCTAGCTTGCAGGCATTTGAGGAGTGAACCAGTGGATGGGAGATCTCTCTCCATTCCAAATTAAAAACACAATAAATAAAATTTTTAAGCAGAGGAATATTAGCAGTGTATTTAATGTTTAGAGGGTTCTTTGATTTTAAACACCCACACTTATTCTCAAATCACTGAAGAAAAATGTGAACTTCTACTACCTCCCCTCCTAAAAGAGGTGGAGAGTGGTGGTGTTTAAAATTTGGGTCTTGAGGGTTGTGTGTTTCTAAATGAATCAGCAGGCACCTCACCTTGTAGCTATACCACACTGAACATGAAGTATGCTCATGTTCAAGTTACTGTGACTGCCAAACAAAGCACCCCAGACTCAGGGGTATAAATAACCACGTATTTCATTTGTGGGTTCCAGGGTCAAGTACTGGAAGGAGTACGTGGAGCTTCTCTGCCTGCCACGTCTAGGGCTCCAGCTGGGAAGGTCTGGAGTGGGAGGGGCTGGGAGAGTTGGAAACAGAGGATCCACTTTCCACATGGTTTTTTTTTATTCTTTGTCTGTGGCCTGAGCTGGGGGAAGTAGAAGTCTGGCTCCACTGGGATGATATATCAGAGCACCTGACATGGATTAGGCATTTCACAGTCTGGCAGATCAGTTCGGAGAGCCAGGGTCCCAGAAGGGTGCCTTGGGAGAGTGAGTATTCCTGGGACAGCCAGAATGCCATGGCTTCTCATGCTTTAATCCCAGAAGTCGTATCACATCCCTTCTGCTACAAGCAATTGCAAGCTCAATCAGCCCCAAAGGACAGAGGGGGACAAAAACTCCACCTCTCAATGGAGGGAGGGTCAAGGTCATGTTGGGAGGAGTGTATGAGATAGGAGATATTGCTGCAGCCATCTTTGACGATTAGTCATCACTTCTGCCATGAAGTGATAAGAGAGAGAGAGCAATGCTGAGAGAAATTCCCATGAGGGAGCCAGGTAGTCCCTGTGTCAGGATGGTGGCAGCTCCATGTGAAGTGAAGGCGAAAGTGAGAGCACTCCTGTTACAGGAAGGGGGGACTCTGCCAAAAGACATTTTCCAAAAACAACCCTTCTCTTGCCATAGTGTGCAGGAAAACTTTGGCTTTTCCAGAGAGGCAGGAGACACACACTTGGCAGAGAGGGCAAAGGCCTTTGCTGGCTAAGTTGAACTTAGCACAGCATCACGTGGGGAAACAGTCTTCCAAAGCAACCAAAGGGTCTGTTTGGAAAGACTGTTCTTAGAAGTTGCATAAGCAGTTTCTGAGATTCAGCAGGCTGAAGCCCAAAGCAGATGTCAAGACTCAGATGTTGTGGGCCGCAGTCCAGAGGGAGAGAGGCAGTAGAATAAATACCCTGTCATTTCTTAACTCTTGCCATTTGACTGCCATTGGCCAACCCAAACCAGAGTCAGAGGGCAGGGAGGCCAGGTGGTGCTGCCCTCAGAGGCCAGAGACACACAGCAGGGTGGAGAAGGGTGGAGGGCTAATCTGGGGCACAAGCCTAAATGGAAGAATCCAGAATCTAGAGATTCCTGGACCAGGTAGGCCCAACCTAAGGATTACATTCAAGATTCTGCAGCCTAGAGTATGCCACACTGAGTAAGCATTGTCCCTGTCCTGTTACTGAGGTTTATTTCTGTCTAGGATGCTAATGAAAATTATCTTAATATGAACACATCTAGAAATTCATATTTTTGTGTGCTGCGTTAATTTTTGTAGGACAGGGCAGCAATGTGATTGAGATAGACGTTCTGGATTCACACGGTCTGCATTCAGTCCTGGCTCAGCCACATCCTAGTGTGAGGCCTTTTGTGGATTACTTACCTTCTCTGTGCTTTTAGCTCCCACGGGAAAAAGTTAGGGATGAGGATCCTACCTTGAGGGGTGTTCTACAGCTAGAATGAGGTTGTGTGACATGTAGTAAAGGGTTGATAAATGCAACTATTGTTTTGTGCAACAGGTTTGGTGGGAGGTGATTTTTGTATGCAAAGCTCTATACTTTTTCAAAATAGTGTGAAGTTGCTTAACACACACTTTTAAACACTATTTTAATAATATACCCCTTAGTGACTGATGATGTGGTATATCCCATATCAGAGTGCCTGGTTCAAGTTCTGGTTACTCTGCTTTCCATCCAGGTTTCTGTTAATGCACATCTTGGGAGGCAGCAGATATGACTTAAGTACTTGGGTCCCTGCCACCCACATGAGAAACCCAGATGGAGTTCTGGGCTCCTGGCTTCAGGCTGGTGCAGCCCTAGTTGTTGCAGGCATTTGGGGAGAGAACTAGTAGATGGAAGACCTCTCTCTCTCTCCCTCTCCCTCTCCCTCTCCCTCTCCCTCTCCCTCTCTCTCCCTCTCTCCCTTTCTCCCTCTCTCTGCCTTTTAAATAAGTAAATAAATAATTTTTAAAATAAATAAAATAAAATTCTTCCTTTCATGGATTGTGCCTTTAGTGTTATATCTAAAACATTATGGCTGGGCCAGCGTTGTGGCCTAGTATGTAAAGCTGCTGCCTGCGGTGTCAGCATTCCCTATGGGCACCGGTTCAAGTACCAGCTTCTCCACTTCTGATCCAGTTCCCTGATAATGTGCCTAGGAAAGCAGCATAAGATGACCCAAGTGCTTGGACCCCTGCACCCACTTGGGAGATCTGGAAGGAGCTCCTGACTCCTCGCTTCAGCCTGGCCCAACCCTAACTGTTATGGCCGTTTGGGGAGTAAACCACTGGATGGAAGCTCGCTCTCTCTCTCTCTCTCTCTCTCTCTTCCTCTTTCTGTGTAACTCTGACTTTCAAATAAATAAATATATCATGGCCATATCTAAAGTCATCTATGTTTTCTCCTATATTACCTTCTAGGAGGTTTATAGTTTTGTATTTTATAATAATGGAATTTTAACCCACAGACAAATGTATTATACTCAAGAAAGGAAGCACAATGATATTCTCTGCAGTTTGTTTATAATTTCAAAAGATTAGGAACGGAGTCGGCACCGTGGCTCAGTAGGTTAATCCTCCGCCTGCAGCGCCTGTGTCCCATATGGGTGCTGGTTCTAGTCCCGGCTGCTCTTCTTCCAATCCAGCTCTCTGCTGTGGCCTGGGAAAGCAGTAGAAGATGGCCCAAGTCCTTGGGCCCCTGCACCCACATGGGAGGCCAGGAAGAAGCACCTGGCTCCTGGCTTCAGATTGGTGCAGCTCCAGCCGTTGAGGCCATTTGGAGAGTGAACCAACAGAAGGAAGACCTTTCTCTCTGTCTCTCCCTCTCACTATCTGTAACTCTACCTCTCAAATAAATAAATAAAAATCTTAAAAAAAAAAAAGAGTAGGAACAACATAATTGTCTGTGAATAGGAGACTGGCTAAATTCTAGCAAAAAGAATGAGGCAGATCTATATGTTCTGATGTGAGATACTCTGTTAAATAAAAAATATAATATGAAAATAATGCTTTGGACAGATGCCACCTTTTCTGATTTGAAGACAGTTCATACACACACACACACACACACACACACAAGGTGTGCATACACACTGATACATTTGTAGACTACCTCTGGAAGGACAAAGAAAAAAGTGCTAACAGCAGTTGCTCCTTTCTCCAAGAGAAATGCAGGCAAGGGGGTGAGGGTGGGGGTGGGGTCAGGGCTGAGAGGAAGGGTGCCTACTCCATGTTGTATGAGGGGTCTTCAGAAACCTAGTGAGAGAGATGGGTATCAGGATGCAGCAGGTTCAGCCACATGTGGCACACCTACATCCCATGTCAGAGTGCCCAGGATTGAGTGCCAGCTCCTGTGCCTCCAATCAGGCAGCCCTGCTAAAGCTCCCAGGAGGCAGCAGATGATGATCCAAGTACTTGGATCCATGAGTCCATGGGGGAGACCCAGATGGAGTTCCTGGCTCCTGGCTTCAGCCTGGCCCAGTCCTGTCTAGATCTCTCTCTCTCTCTCTCTCGCTCTCGCTCTCGCTCTCTATTGCCCTGCCTTTCAAATAAATAAATATTTTTAAAATGTGGAAAATGTGTTATGAAACAACTATGTATGAACTTCAAATTTTTTGCCCTAAAATCAACTTTTCCATGAACTTTTCAGTGTATCCTTGTATAATTTGTTGGTATTTTCAGTTTTTAACTACTTGTACATATTACTTAGTAAAATTAATAAAACAAAAACCCTAGTAAAGGGGCAGGCAGTGTAGCTAAGCAGGTAAAGCCACCATCTGCAGTGCCAATATCCCATATGGGTGCCAGTTTGCCGGTTCGAGTCCCGGCTGCTCCACTTCCCATCTGGCTTTCTGCTATGACCTGGGAAAGCAGTGGAAGATGGCCCAAGTCCTTGGGCCCCTGCACCCTCATGGGAGACCTGGAGAAAACTCCTGGCTCCTGGCTTCAGATCAGCCCAGCTCCAGCTATTGCAGCCATTTAGGGAGTGAACCACAGGATGGAAGGCCTCTTTGTTTCTCTCTCTGCCTCTGCCTCTCTGTAACTCTGCCTTTCAAATAAATAAATAAGTCTTTTAAAAAAAAATCCTAGTATATAAGAAACACACAGCAAAGGACATATGTTGTAATACAATTCAAGGCATATTTTGCAGCTGAAGGGCTAGTGCAAATACATTACCTACAATTTAATACTTAGAGATCATGTGTTTAATGATTGAGTAGTGAAGATCTGTGTGTATGAGGAGAAAACAGAGAGGGCTGACCCAGGTGCGTGTGGGCCCACAGAGAGGACGACACCTTGGGCTTTTCTCCCCTGACAGGTGCAGCTCCCATGGTGAGGTCTGTGGATGAGGAGGATCAACCATCCATTTCCAAGTTCATTCTCACTTTTTTTTTCTTTTGACAGGCAGAGTTAGACAGTGAGAGAGAGACAGAGAGAAAGGTCTTCCTTTTTCTGTTGGTTCACCCCCCAAGTGGCCGCTACAGCTGGTGTGTTGCGGCCGGCGCGCTGCGCTGATCCAAAGCCAGGAGCCAGGTGCTTCTCCTGGTATCCCATGGGGTGCAGGGCCCAAGCACTTGGGCCATCCTCCACTGCATGCCCGGGCCACAGCAGAGAGCTGGCCTGGAAGAGGAGCAACCGGGACAGAATCTGGCACCCCAACTGGGACTAGAACCCAGGTGCTGGCGCTGCAGGCGGAGGATTAGCCTAGTGAGCCGCGGTGTTGGCCATTCTCTCTTGCCATCTGGCAAAGCAAGTGTGAGTTGCAAAAGGTGAAGCATCAGACCCATACCTTTCCCTGTTTCTTCTTCTCCATGTTGTCAGTTACCAACTTATTTTAGCACATCAGGACAATCTTAAGGATGCAGAGAGGATGCCCAAAGAATGCTTGGGACATGAAGACTTTGGGGAGCAGGAGAGGTTTTTGGGTTTCATTACTAATTAATTAATTAATTGGGGGGCAGAGAGAGATCTTCTATCTGCTGGTCCACTCTCCAAATATCCTTATTAGCTGGGGCTGAAGTTGGATGCAGGTCTCCCATATGGATGGCAGGAACCCAGTTATCTGAGCCATCACTGCTGCTGCCCAGGGTCTGCATTAGGAGGAAGCTGGAGTCAGGAGCTGGAGCTGGAACCCGAATCCAGGCATTCCAATGTGTGATGCAGGTATCTTAACTGCCAGGCCAAACATCTATGCACCAGAAGTTTTGGGGTGAATCTCAGAAGCATAATTTACCCTGCCTCTGTTTCTTAAAAGGAAAACTGCAACCTAGGGAGGCTCAGTTCATCATAAGGTTGCTGCTCAGAGCCATCTAGGCTTAGCCTGGGCCCCATGGGCCACCTGGAGTTGGCCACCCTCCAGCCTCCAAGAGCACACCCTTAACACCTTGCTTTTTAAACTCAGTAGCATGGTCTTAAGTGCAAGCAATGCAGGGTGGGAGAGTTAGGGTCAAAATCTGCAGGCAATGCCCCTTTCTGGTGCCCAGGTGGTAGAGGGGACCACTGCCTACTGCCTTGCCATGGATGGCACCTTTTCCTTGCTCCTCCTGTGAGGTGAGAGATGCAGTCACAGGCGATCTGTCCAAGGGACAGCAGCTTCTGCCGGGTAACCTTGGGGCTCACTAGATACTCAGGTGCAATCTGCCCCACCAGCCAGTGCCTGGTGTCCACACAGGGTCATCCCCATGGCGAGGGGATGGTCCTGGCTCTGCTCAGGCTGCTCCCAGCAGGGCGATGCCCACTTCATCCACCTGTAATGAGGCCTCTACCTGAGTCCGCAAGACGCCAGTGCTGTCCCAGTATTCCTGGAGAATGCACCAATCTTTGCTTTGAAATCCCTGGAGAGAAAGATAGGGGTCCTGCACTGTCTGCCTCCCTTTGAAGGGGCTCCCACCCAGCACCTTCCCTGCCCCCTCCCTTTTCTTCCACAAAAGGCGTTCTTGACAATCCCTCTAATTAGCAAGTTGCATTTATTTTTCAATATTTGGTGCCTGGTTTAGTTTAAGGTCCTTGGGGACTGAAACTACATGGATGAACTCAGAGCAGCAGGGAGGTGCGGAAGCTTCCAGCCATGCCCCACCCCCCTCTCTAATTGGTGGCAGCACAGTCTGTAACAAGGTGAGTCTAATTCCGTTCTGCTGAGAGAGGAAGAAAGTTTTATTTTTATTAGCCTTCCAAGGCTATCTAGCAAATTGGCAGGGTTTATTATTTTTTCTCGAATATAACAAAAAGCAGAAGAGCTCCAGTTTCTTCCCGTTTCAGAGGAATCCTCAAGTGTAGGGAGTCAAACGAAGACACAGATTTGTCCTCTTCCTCAAGCTTTGCTGGCTCCAGTGCCCACTGGGAAGCTGGTACCTATTTTATCCAGTCCAGCACAGGGTGGCCGCCCTGTCCCCAGTCAACCTGATGCCAGCCTGGTTCAGCTCTTCTTTCCCGGAACTCACACCTTCTCCCATCCAGCCACTCTGGGCCAGGTGGGCAAGTGTCTGCTCGGCTGTTTCCTCCGCTGCTGTACCAGCCCATGATGAGCCTTTAAGGCCTCTGCACAAAGCTGCCCCCAGACCAAGCCAAATCCATCAGCTTGCGCCTTTCTGCAAATTCCTTCAGATCTTCCGAACATCACACAATTCTGCATTGCTGGGCGTAATTCTGCAGGTACGACCACAGTAGCACGGACAGCCACCTTCAAGCTTGCCTCATAGACAGAGCACATGGTCTACTGTTAAACCTATTACAAATATGAGGGCATTTCAAGAAGTTAATGGAAAAATTGAATTGAAAGCTAAGTGGGTGGGCATTCAGTCAGTCTGGTGGATAAGATGCCCTGGTTTAGATACCCATGTCCCAAATTGGAGTAGCGTGGCTCCTGATTCTGGACTCCTACCAACGCAGGCCCTGTAAAGCAGCAGTGATGACTCACATAGCTGGGTCCCTGCTACCCACAGGGGAGACCGGATTGAGAGTCCTGCTGTGGCTTAGGCCCCAGCTCAGCCTTGGCTGTTGTGAGCAGCTGGGGAGCAAAACAGCAGATGGGAGCATTCTCTCTCGATCAAATATAAATAAATGAATAAGATAAACCTACCCTGGTGCAAAATAATCCGAAATTGTATATACTCATATATCACCAATACTCTTATTGTGGTCAATTATAAAGCAACCAGATACAACCTTAATGGAGAACAACTTGCTAATGTGAATCAAAAGCTTAATATTTTGCAGGCCCTTTGACCCGGCAATTACACCTCTAGGAATATATCCTCAGGAAAGAATCAGGTATGCAGGAATGTTCATTAGTAACATTTATTACTTCTAAAAACTGGAAATAATCCAAATATCCAACAAAAGGAATATGGCTAAATAAATTATGGAGCAGCTATACAATGGGCTATTCCACAGTCATTAAAATATTATAGAATAATATTAATGACAGGGAAAGACATTCAGGTTATATCATTAGGTTAAAAAAAAAGAACTTCAGATTAATGGCAAATTTTACTTCTAATCATCTATCCCTAGCTCAGAAGAGTTGAAAAAGGAAATAGACTAATCATAAAATTAGAAGGCAAAGCTCTTTTGATGGCAATGGTTCCCTTTCCACATGTTAAATAGAAAATTTTTAAAAATATAGATAAGTAAAAGAAAGGAAAAATTGGCAGATGTCTCCAGCTACATGTAGAATTAACATAGACAATATTAACATCAACAATGATGGAGCCTTCCTGTTTCCAATGTGTGCATGGTATGAGTGTAAGTATCAAATGCTATGTACTCTTTTACTAATCTTATTTTTTAAAGATTTATTTACTTATTCGAAAGGCAGAGTTACAGAGAGAGGGACACACACACACACACACACACACACAGAATCTTCCATCTACTAGTTCACTCCCCAAATGACAGCATACAGTCAGGGCTGGGCCAGGCTGAAGCCAGGAGCTTCATCCAGGTCTCCCATATGTGTACAGGAGCCCAAACTTGAGCCATTATTTACTGCTTTCCCAGGAGCATTGACAAGGAGCTGGATCAGTTGTGGAGAAGCCAGGACACAAACCAGCACCCATATGGGATGCCAGCATCTCAGGCAGTGCCTTAACCTGCTGCACCACAATGCCAGCCCCACTCTTTTACTATTATTTTAATCATTGCCCTAGAAATACAATATCCACCCTTCATTTATAGAAGCCTATTGTGATTTTGTACTTTTACTTCTTCCAATAATGCCTTAGGATGCTTGCTTACCCTGTCTTTCCTGGGCTCTGACCTTACTCAACATTGTTGCCACGCGTTTGAATTGTACAGACGTTACACATCCCATAAAACATGATCATAACCAGTATTTATTTGTGTTTCCCATATACATAGACCTCACTCAGTCTTTCTTTACTTCCTACATCTCCAGTCTATCTTCAGTCATTTTCCATCTGTGTGCAGAACATCCTTTAGTATTTCCTTCAGTACAGATCTGCAGCTGATAAACCCATTCATTTTGGCTGAAAATATTCATTTTCATATTCATTCTTGAACAATGTTTTTACTATAGGATTCTATGTTGGCAGTCATTTTATGTCAACTGTTTTTTTTTTTTCCAACTGTTTTTATTTACTTATTTTATTTAAGAGGCAGCAAGATTGAGAAAGAGAGATAAACACAGAGTTCTTATCCACTGGCTCACTCCCCAAACGCCTGCAATAGCTGAGACTAGGCCAGGCAAAAGCCAGGAGCTGGGACCCCACTACATGGGTGGTAGAGAGCCGTGACCACTGCCTCCTAGGAAGCTGTAATCAGAAGTGTAGGCAGGATGTGAACCCAGGAACTCTAATGTGGTATTGGACACCCCAAACAGTAGCTTAACCACTAGATCAAATGCTTGCCCCTCTGTGAACTCTTTGGAGATGTTTTGGGGTTTTAATATGATGCGTCTAGGTCTGGTTTTTCTTTCATTAGTGTTGCTTGGAGTTTGTGGAGCTTCTTGCATCTGTGGCTCAATGCTTTTCATCAGTATTAGAAAATTCTCTGCTACTGTCTCTTCACATATTGCTTCTGTCCAATCTCTCTCCTCTGCTTTTGGGATTCCATGTTAGATTTCCTCACAGAGTCTCCACATCTCTTATTCTTTTACCCCTCTCTTCTTTCACTCAAAATGTTATTGTAAATATTGTTTCCCATGACCTACCTTGCAGTTCACTAAGTATGTCTACTCTTCTATTAAACCAACCCAATAAGTTTTTCACTTCAGTTGCTGGACTTTTTCAATTCTACAGATTCTATTTGATCTTTCTCTACCCAAAATCTCAATATTACCTTTTATATCTTTGAACAAGTCAAGTGTGGATAAACTGTTAGTTCCACCATTATAGGCAGTCTCTGTGGATTTATTCTCTTGATTTTTACTTGTGAGCTTTTTGTTTTTTGTTTTTCCTGTCATGTCCCAGTACTATTTGATTGAGTGCCTGAAATTGTTTCAGAAAATAGTAGACAAAATTTGCAGGTTGGGATTATGTTATTTTTTTTTTTCCAAAAGGCTATCTCTTTGCTTCTAGGAGACGGCAAGAGACATTCGCAGTCCCATTAATCTGAATTCAGGGATGAGAAGACTTGAAGATGGTTTTAGTCCTTTTGACATTTGGTTTGCTTGTAGTTTATCTTTACTTCCAGGATGTGGTTACTCACCTCACATTATGGAAGGTTCACAGGCCTCCTCACTTGGGAAACCCCTGATTCCCATTTCTGCTCCCCCGTGTGCTGCAAAGCTCTCAATGCCTCGCTTGGCCTCTTGGTCTCTCAACGCCTTTGCTGGAGTTAGTTGGTACGGCTGGTCCTAAATGCCTTGGGTGTCCATTGTTCAGATTTTGTCTTCTTCCAAATCTTAAGCTGTTAACTCCTTTCTGCCTTATGAGTTTTCCAACACCATCAAGAAGACTTTTATAAATGACTTTGTCCAGCTTCTCCCATTGTCCTCTACAGATAGCTTGGTCTAAATCTCCTAGTGTGCCATTACTGAAAGCATACACCTGTCTTCTGTTATCAAATTCAGCTTTTAAAGGTCTCCTCCAACGAGTTTCACCCTTGTTACTAAGCCATTTGCCACTGTTTCTTCCCATTATCAGTGCATCAGTTGTTCTTCGTTCCTTTGGGTCTGAAAAGAATTACCAGTTCAAACTGTGGAAAATTACTTCCACCTAGGATGGTTTTAATAAAAGATGACTGTTCAGAGCGTCTGTGTCCCATGGCTCATCTATGTATGTCCCACCCTACTGGCTGGAAACGGATTTGTGATAGTGCCTGGCAAACGGGAGCCCAACATGAGAGTGATTCCTGATGTTTCCCTGAGTGCAGCCCACGAACCCCTGGTCTGATTCAGGCCAAGGGATGAACGCCTGCAAAGGGCCAGGCCCAGTCTCCTGAAGCTAAGACCCTATAGCTGTGGGGAACAGGAAAATAGCATCTGGCAAAGCCCTGGGAAGCATATTCTCACAGAAACATATTCTCACCTGCCTTGTGTCTACCTCTATGAGTACTGCCGAGAGCTCCAGCCCGTGTTCTGTCAACGGCACACAATTTTGTCGCTGTTGCTGTTTGCCAGCTACCAGAGACAGGATCTCATGACTCTCTTCCAAAGCTCAAGTCCATCACAGCTATTATCTTCCTGTTTGAGCCTTAGCAGAGGGAGGTCCCAGTGGAGGTGAGAATAACTGTGTCAAGGGCTTCTGTCCTGCTTCTGGAGAGCCAGAGCCTCTGGGGCTGGGTTTTTTGTTTTGTTTTCAAGATTTATTTTAAATTCACAGTTACACAGAGAAAGGGAGAGAGACATAGACACACACACACACACACACACACACAGAGAGAGAGAGAGAGAGAGAGAGAGAATTTCCATATGCTGGTTCACTCCCCCCAGATAGCCACAATGGCTGGGGTTGGGCCAGGCAGAAGCTGGGAACCAGAGCTTCTTCCAGGTTTCCTACATGGGTGCAGGGGCCCAAGCACTTGGACCGTCTTCTGCTGCTTTCCCAGGCCATCTGCAGGGAGCTGGATTGGAAGTGGAGCAGCAATGACATGAACTGGCACCCTTATGGGATGCCCAAGTTGTAGGTGGTAGCTTTACCAGCTATGCTACAACACAAGCCCCAGGGCTGTGGCTTCTTAAGGTAGCAGCTGAGACAATGGGTTTTTTGTGTTCCATGAAGCCTACAAGAGTTAGTGACATCTGGGACACTCAGTTGACTTCTGAGTGTCATAGAACTTCCAGGGAAATGGGGGCATCTGAGTCTCGTGGGGAGGCTGTGTCTTTGTCCCATTATCTTTCTGCCTGACTCCAGGTGCTTTGGGATGCACCTCTGGGCAAACTTCAGCAATTCTATTCAATCAAAATCACCTTTTCTGAGTTCCTAACGCTGAGGTGACAGGATATGACCAGGACAAGTTTGAAATACAGGATCGACTCTACTATAATAACCCAAAGATGTCTGGCATGTATTTTAGGGGAAAAAGGCAATCTATGCATATTTACATATAGGTAAATTTGTATATATATTTTTTAAAAATCTAAAAGAACTGATAACACCTTGTTAATATAATTAGACAGGCAAAACTTATCTACTTTATATAAATTCAGTTCTAGCTCTTCTTATATGCAAGACTTGGTTTTGAATAAAGATTTTAAAACATTTCAGGGGCAGGTGTATAGTGGTTAAGATGCTGGTTAAGGTGCCTATGTAACAAATCAAAGTGCCGGGGTTCAAGTCCTGGCTCCACCCCTGACTCTCGCTTCCTGTCAATGCAGATCCTGGGAGACAGCAATAATGGCTCCAGTGCTTAAGTCCCTGCTGCCTGCATGGGAGACCTGGATTGTGTTCCTGGCTTCTGGTATCAGTCCAGTCCAGCAGAGCCATTGTGGGCATTTGGAGAGTGAACCAGCAGATGGTAGTGTGCTTTCTCTTTCTCACTGAATCTCTGCCTCTCAAATAATAGTAGAAAAAAATTAAATATTTTCAATAGAGACTTTAGAAGTTTCATGAAAATATAATTTTATTTATTGATTTCTATTAAATGTATTATTATATAAAAGATACATTGGAATATTCAGAAACAACTTATTTTAGATTTTAGATTCTTTGATTGATTTATGTTTTCATTCATTCTACATATATTTTTGAACATGTGTTCTTAGCTTTTTATTGCTAGGTTATTTTTAGAATTAAAATGGATGGGGCCGGTGTGGTAGCACAGTAGGTTAATCCTCTGCCTGCGGCACCAGCATCCCATGTGGGCGCTGGTTCTAGTCCTAGCTGCTCCTCTTCCAGTCCAGCTCTCTACTATGGCCTGGGAAAGTAGTAGAGGATGACCCAAGTCCTTGGGCCCCTGCATCCCTGTGGGAGACCAAAAGAAGCGCCTGGCTCCTGGCTTCGGATTGGCACAGCTCCGGCCATTACGGCCATTTGGGGAGTGAACCAACGGATGGAAGACCTTTCTCTCTGTCTCTCCCTCTCACAGTCTGTAACTCTACCTCTCAAATAAATAAATAAAATATTTTAAAAAAAGAATTAAAATGGATTAGGTTAGAAGGAAACTGGGAGGAGCAGGAAAGAACCCTGGAAAGTAGACCACATATTCAGATGACAAGCTCACAACCCTTCCACTTAGCCATCCACTCATCACCTTAGCTTAGGCGGCTCTGAACTGGATCAGAGGCAGAGTAGCCAGGACAGGAACTGGCACTCTGATATGGGAAGTGGGTGTCCCAAGTTTGGTTTAACCCTCTGTGCCACAATCCCTGCCCTTACATGATTGGGGCCTCACGAGGGCTATCTTCCGTGTTGCTCACTGCTGTCCTTGTGTTGTATTCTCACATGGAAGAAAGGGGGTGGGAGAGCTCTCTGGAGTCTCTTTTAATAGCACTAATTCCATTCATGACCTAATTACCAAGATCCTGCCTCCTAATATCATCACACTGGTGATCATGGCCCTAAAAATGTCTGCACCACGTGGCGGACAGTGGTGCTATTCTCCACCCTTCACTGAAAGGCCGGATGGGCGACAGCCCTCAGTTGTCAGATCCTTCAGGAATTCCCAGGGCTCCAGGGAGCCACTTTGCCCCAGGTCTGGCCTTGCAGATGGGCCTGCAACCAGTGACTGACTGATGCAGGTGTGTAAAAGCCCAGCCACTGCGGCTGGATGTGGGTGCACTCTGAGGGATGTTCTATGTTCACAGCTCCCTGTGGAACTGGCATTACGGGGCCTGTATCACAACTCAGCTGCTTCTATCCACCTGGCTTCTACAGGTGTCCCCACCAAAGGTACCGCTTAATAAATCTCTGCACGTTAAACTCCATCCCAGAGTCTGCTTCCTAAGGAAGTCAACCTGTTATACTCTAGTCCTAGAATATCTAGCAGTTAGAGAAACTACTCAAATAACTCAGATTTCAGGTTTACCTACTTCTTGGCGTTAGTGTAGCCAGGGTTACAGAAGCAATGTTGCATGGGCAGTAGTTGATTAACTTTTCTGTAAATGACCAGAGAATTAAAGCTTAGGCTTTGCAGGCCTAAGATTGTTGTATATACTTCTGTGTATGTGTGTGTGTGCTTTATACCCATGAAAAATGTAAAAATCATTCCCAGCTCCCTGTCAGCAGCAAAGGAGGCTGAAGGCTAGTGGACTGTAGTTTACAGATCCCTGGTGTAGGATATTAAGAGGACAGACTTGTTAGGAGATACTTCTCCATGGATCTCATGTTTCTTTAGATCTAGCAAAGCAGAAGTACTGAGTAACCTTGTTCTAGAATATCTCTTTAAGAATTTTCTAGGGGCAGATATTTGGCAGGGTGATTAAGACACCATTTGGGGGCCAGCGCTATGGTGTAATGGGTAAAGCCACCGCTTACAGTGTCAGCATCCCATACAGTCGCCAGTTCAAATCTCGGCTGCTCCACCACTTCCAATCCAGCTCTCTGCTATGGCCTGGGAAAGCAGTAGAAGATGGTCAGAGTCCTTGGGCCTCTGCACCCATGTGGGAGACTGGGAAGAAGCTCTTGGCTCCTGGCTTCCAATCGGCCCACCTCTGGCCGTTGTGGCCACCTGGGAAGTGAACCAGCGGATGGAAGATCTCTCTCTCTTCTCTTCTCTCTCTCTCTCTCTTTGCCTTTGCCTCTGCCTCTCTGTAACTCCGTGTTTCAAATAAAAATAAATAAATATTTTTTTTTAAAAAAAAAGATATCATTTAGGACAATCACATCTCATATCTAGGGTCTGGTTTGAGTCCTGGCTACTCTGCTTCCCCATGGGACACAGGGAACAGAGAGATGGGAAATAAAGGGAAAACAAAAGGTACATTATGGCAAACACCAAAACCAACCTCAAATCCAGTTTAAAGAAATCAGAAAGGATAACATAAAAGTGCAGGCTCAACAATATCCAGTAGACTAAACACTCACTCATCTTAAGGTGAAAAAAATAATAAAAGCAAGCTTTGCCTTGATGGAATCTTCTGGGTTAAATTCTTGGGCAATGGCTCTTTCCGTACAGTCTGATCTGTGAGCATTTACTGCCTGTGATAAATTAGGAGTCCCCACCATGAGCTTTTACTGCTTCGGGTAGGGTGATCACAGCTTTCTAAACTGTAAATTACTTTAGCAACTACTTGGGACAGAAGGAAGTGAAACAGAAGGCCCAGGCTTAGCAGACCATTTTCTTGTTCTGCCTCTACCCTACTGCTTATCTGCATAGGGCACTTATTTATTTTAACATCTCCCATTTCTTACCTGGCCAGCCTTTTAAATAAATTTCAAAGCCATTGTTAGTTACACAAAAGATATGAATACAATGCACCACAATGTTAAACACAAGTGCTTGTTGGAGGATGAAACACATTTTATGCAATCATATTTTTTAAATCTTTCTTTTCGATTTACTAATCCACTTCATTATGCAACCAACTTTTTAATCAATCAACAACACAGTCTTTAATCAAAAGGTCAATACAAGGACAAATGCTTTAAAAATCCTCTAAGAATGAAAACTATGCAAACCATGCAAGCCAGATCATTCATATCTGGGACATAAAATAGCCTGAGCTGGACACTGATCATGTTTTCTGAATCATACATCAACATACATCATACAACACCCAGGTTTCCTAAGGCAAAAGTAAGACAAAATATTTGAAGATAGAAGTCACTTTGAGAACCTTCCACGTGTCAGATGCTTTATGTATATTCTTTCCTATTACTTAGTTCTCCCAGTAATTTTATGAACTGCTTCTCCATTTCATAGATAAGTAAACTAAGCTTCAGAAAGGTTAGGTAGGTTCCTATTAACTGGCAATGATGGTATTCAAACATGGGTCTCAAACAGTCCAAAGCTCCCATTCTTTTTCTCATCTCCTGAGATCCTATCTTAGACAATGGCCGTTCTATCTTTCTCCATCTCCTTCCCCCTCTTCTCCTGGCTGCACACAGTAGCTCTATTTCACTGTTGGTGGCACCATCATTCTAGGACCATACTTGGCTCTCCATACACAATCATCCACATCCCCTTGTCTAGTAACTAAGAGGGCGTAGGTGGCTAGTAGTAAGGGGATGCAGAGAGCACTTTCACCAGCCGTGCCATGTGCCTAACCCTAACCATAACCCTAACCCTAACCCGATGATTTCACAGGTGTGGGGAGCCCTGAAAGCCTGGTAGTGGTCCTTCCCACCTTACTGCCACCCCAGATTCAAACCTGTCTTCACCAGCTTCCTGTGGGCCAAGTACAGCTCTGCTGGGAAGACCTGACTTGTAGAAGGAAAAGACCCCGAAAAGGATCCTGATCACTTGGCAAGACTAGAAAACACACGGAAAGGAACAAATGCACTTGGAAATATTTCTGTTTAACTAAAAACAAACAAGGATTCCTTTAACCTGTTGGCCAACTGCCCTCCAGAAAGGTTTTACCCAGCAACTCCCATCGGCAGGGTCCCTGCATCTGCAAACACCCAACCTGGTTGAGGGTGATGTACGCTTGATGGGCAGCTCCAGAACTGCTGACTCAGGGACATAACACTCTCACTGGGGGATGATGGGAATGTGCCTGGAAACCACATTCGCATAGCGTTTTTACATGAGACTGAGAAGATGTCCACTTTCCACACCAAAGAGTGGGGAAGGGGAGGTTTGGGCACCCAGCGACCACTCACAGCTGTGGTCTGTGCTGGAGTCCCAGTGCTGAGGTTGAACTCTCTGCACCAAGACCCGTCTCATGGGCCATGAACTTCTAGACCACTAATTTTCTTCACAGAGGCAACCAGGGAGTCCAGCACTTTTCTGACTTCACCTCCACCGAGTTTGAGAGAGCCAGGTTTCTTTACTAGGTCTGACTCAAATACCTTCTTGCTAATGGACCAGAGTCATTTGAAGTAGAAGGTGCTGACTGACATCTTGTGTTTATCAAGTTTGCTTCTTCCAAGAGGCTTCTTGGTTAACACCAGCTCATAATAAGAGCTCATTGGTTTTAATGAGCATGTACTTTGTGGCAGGCAATGTGCTTTGCACTTCACATGTTATATTTTTAAAAAAATATTTATTTATTTATTTGAAAGTCAGAGTTACACAGAGAGAGAAAGAGAGGCAGAGATAGAGGTCTTCCACCTGCTGGTTCACTCCCCAGTTGACTGCAACGGCCAGAGCTGTGCTGATCTGAAGCCAGGAGCCAGGACCTTCTTTCAGGTCTCCCACACAGGTGCAGGGATCCAAGGACTTGGGCCATCCTCCACTGCTTTCGTAGGCCATAGCAGAGAGCTGGATCGGAAGTGGAGCAGCAGGTACTTGAACCAGTGCCCACATGGGATGCCGGCACTGCAGGTGGTGGCTTCACCCACTACAACACAGTGCCAGCCTCGCATATGTTATTTTATTTAAGCTTTTCAACACCCATTGGGGTGGGTACTGCTATCCTTTACCTGGCCAACTTTTAATACTGTTTCAATGTTTCTGTGTTAAAAAGATACAGGAAGTGGGGTGGGCATTTGGCGTAGTAGTTAAAGTAGCAGCATCCAATATAGGATGGGCTCAAATCTGGACTCTAGCTCCCAAATCCAGCATCCTTCTGGGTCAGACTCTGGGAGACAGTAGGTACTGTTTCAAGTGCTAGGGTCCATGCAGCCCATGGGAAAGGCTTGGATTTGGTTCTTGGCTCCCAGCTTCAGCCTGGTCCAGCCACAGTGGATGTGAACACATGCGTAGTGAATTAGCTGATAGGGGTGCACTCTTGTACCCTCTCCCTCCCCCTTACCTTTCTCCCCCTCCCCTCCCCCTCCCCTCCCCCTCCTCTCCCCCTCCCTCTCTCTCTCTCTGCCTCTCAGGGAAAAAAAATCCAAGGCATGAGCAGGTGAGCAAAGAATGGTTTTCAAATTTTTGATTACAAATCTGTAAGACCAGGATGGTTTTAAAGTCTACCTCGCTCATATAGTACCCCAGGAAAACAGGGCTAAGCACAGCTTCTGGCCTCCGACCCGCCTGCTACAGGGGGGCTCCGTGCTCTCTCAGCTAAGCTGGCACAGCCGTGTTTCAGCGGCAGTCCTACTGGGAGCAGGGCATTCGTGGGGCATCTACTCTAGGTCACAGCCTGTGCTAGTAGTGGCTTTCCTTGTGCAACAAGAGGTTTACAGGGACTTATCCTGCTTCTCTGGAATTGGGCTTGGGATCCACAGCAACAGAGGCTAAATGTTCTTGCTTCTGACTCAAGGAGGGCTTCCAAATATTGGGGGCAGGCTTCCCAGGAATCAGCAAACCAACCCCACTATGGTCAGCCCCTTTCCATCCAATCCTTCCTGCTCCAGGGCCCATGAAAGCAGAGACCATAGGAGCTTTGGTTTTGTTCTTGGTGACCTAAAGGAAGGAGCATGCCAAGAGCATTAAGAATTAGGGGTGCTTATAAGAGAAATTTGGTCTCGCATTCCTTTGATCACTTATTCATTCATTTATCCAACAAATGCAGTGTTTGATGAATCCAAACTATGCCTGTTCAGGTATGTGCAATCTCCCAGTGACAAGATCATGGTCCTTGCCCTCATGCAGCTCACACCTGGACGTCTGCTCAGGTAGGGGACGGCAAAGTTGCAGATGTTGGCATGTGAGAGGACTCCCAAGAAGGCAGGTGGGTGGGTGGGTGCCCTTGTGTCAGTGTCCTTACAGAGGGCTCCCCCAGGCTAACATTTCCATGAAGAAGATGTGGGGAAAAGGAAGCTGAAAGCATCTCCCCATTGGGAAGTGATGGCAGAAGGTGGCAGGACAGTCACTGCAGGGCCTTCCAAGGCCCTCACACCTGGCTCCTGGGAGGTGGAGAATCCCCGTGACCCAGCTTTCCTCGGGAGGCATATAGGTACCTTGGTCTTGATGGACTTTGCTAGAATGCTCTTCCCAGCAATCTTCACAAGCAGGCAATCTATCAGGGTCTACTTTTCCTCCTCAGTAAAATCAAACCCATGTGGAGAACCAGAGGGTGTGGCCTCCCTTTACTCCCGGTGTCCATCTGAACTACCTGGGCAGGACCCAGAGTCCCCAGGCGCTCTTCCATTGCTCACCAGAGGGGCACTGTTCGTGTCTAAGTAGAATGCATCCAAGGTGACATTTACAGGAGTGTGCTGACCCGCTCTCATGTGTAGGAGGCAGGGTAAGGCTGAAGTCCTTGGCCCTCACAAGGCAGGACACAAAAGCCAATGGGTTGTTATTAAAACTCAAGCTCCTCTCCAAGCAAGTTAGTGTCATTGATGTTTACAGTATTTCAAAACATCTCCCGTCAGCAGAGTGACACACCTTCAGCCACCATCAGCTCACCACATTTTGGTAAGGCCAGAGTTGGTATCTTCAGACAGCACTGCATTTTAATTAGACACTATTTCTTTTCCAAAGTTACCCTCTGCCTCTGCCGAGCTGCTCTATTTGTTACCCGCTGAAGGATCAGAATAACCAAAGGTTGTCTTCTTCTTCGACTCTGAAACATAAGGAGAGGAGACACTGACGGTCCCTGAGCATCCTGCAAGTCACAAGCTAACAGAGGCGCTGCTTCTCTGGAAGCGCTGTCCTTGCATCTCTCATCCAGATGGCTGGTAAGAGGCACAAGTGTGCCATCCTGTTCTTCACCTGGCCGAATTCCTTTCTCTCCTGCTCCCGCTTCTCCAGGATGGAATGTTCCAGAAGGCAGGCTCCATGAGGGCAGCAGTTTTGTCTGCCTTGAGCACCACAAGATCCCTGGCTGCCAGAACTCAGCGTGGCTCCAAGGAGGTCCTGGATAAATATTTGTGGTCTGCATCTGCAGCCCATGCACCTTTCAAATTATAATTCTGGTTACTCCTCTGTAATTTCTCAAACAGTGGAGAAGGTGAGGAAAACAGTATTTTTGTGGGGGTGGGGCAGGATCCAATTTTACCCCCAAAACCTATTTCCTTCACCACTGAGAACAAGCAAGGCAAGTCTTAGGTCACTGTTTTCCCATTAGCTGAGGACACAAGGGTTTGCTTTATATGAATACTTTTTCTCTTTCCCACGTAGTGATCATCTCATATTTCTCACTAGAAGTAGGGGGAAAGGTGATCTTTCTAACCTGGAAACGGCATTGCTCGTTAAGGTTCAAAAAGTGACTGGGGCTCAGGGAATCCTATGCAAATCAGTCTTGATGAGCCCTTAACTAATCTGTTTACAAACCAGACCTGCTAGACAGGCCTCAGTGATTTTCTATCAAAGCAAAGTACTGCTCTTTATGGGCATCTGGCTATCCCTGAATGGGCAGTTTAAGCCTAGACTCTTTCCTTCAAAGCGAGATCAAAGGCTCCATGACTCTTAAATGAGTGCGTGATTTCCACTCACTACCTTCTTGTTTGCAGATCGTGTTTATTAGCAGCACTGTCTCAGGTTTACTTTGTGAATTACTGGTTTCTGAAAACAGGCTGGCAGTTTTATGGACCACAGTCTACACTGGTGGAGATTATGCAGCATCTAGCACAGAGAATGGCCCATCGGCTAGGACATTAGACATAGGAAAGTCTCGGCACGAATGACAATGCCTGGCCATGCAGAAGGCATTGATGATGATCTTTTAAAGGCAACCATCTGGCATAACAAGGCTAACACAAGAAAAGATTCCCCAACTCTGGGCAGTTGAGATTTGATAACTCTTTGACTGCCTCGGGAGGCATTTTCTTTGAAGTTTTCAGTTTATTTCTGCAGAAGACAGTGCGTAGATGAACGGTGCAGTCAGAACTATTCAAGGAGAGACGGAGACCAAGCAGACGGCTTACACAAAGACTCTGGCACATGGCAAATGCCACTGAGTCCTTCTTCTGCGGATTTCAGCCGGCAGTTTCCTCGGGTGAGGACCTGGGCATCCACCCTCCCAGGTCCTAAAACTGAGATTAGAACCCTGTCCTTCACTAGCGGATGGAGCTGCCAAGAAAATTGCATCTTGCAAGATTTGTGGTGACACAAGCATAGAAGCTTCAGGCTGTCGTTGACCTATAAAAGGAGCCAGACTAAACTGCTGTGAGTACAGTGCAATGCAGAGAACATCTAACCTCGGAAGGGGCAGCTTTTAATGTCACGAGAGGGCTGGGCCACAGATGAAATGGGATGGCCAAGAAAGGCCATAGTCAGGGATCAAGCCACTGTTTAAAGTCCTATCAGTTTTTAATAGTAATAGTTTTGTTGTTGTTGTGGTGGTGGTTTTTTTTGTGTGTGTGTGTGTTTTTTTTTTTTTTTTTTTTTTTTTTTTTTTTTGCTGGACACTGAAGCAAGCATAAATTCCCAAAGATAAAAACACATCTGTCAGAACCCTGTGGCCAGACCACTACCAATCCAAAATGAATTGGGCAGAAAGTGGCAAGCCGGACAACAGGGAAAGTAAAGCTATCGTAAATCTCTTCTTTAAAAGTCTCTTTCTGCTTATCACCTCCTAAGTGTCCTTGATGGCTCAGTTCTGCCACTGCCATTTTGAAAAAGAAGTCCGATACTACGCAGGAAAGCTGTGTCAAAGAACGCATTCCTGCACACAGGAACAGGACCAGAAATTAGATTCAGGAGGCTGGGAAATAAGACGTTCAGACCACAAAGTCACCAACACAAACAGTTTTAACTTGGCGACGTGATGCCTTCTAGAACTTGCAAGAGGAAAAGGGTCTGTGCGGGAGCACATCGGGCTGTGACTGCACAATGGAACACTCAGTTTGCAAACCTTTATGCTGCATCTGTAACACAGCGGTGGACACAGAGCTTATAAAGATGCTGTCTCCTTCTCTGGCATTGTGCTGTGTCTTTCATGCTAGCGTAATGGGCTCTTTCCTGATTCTGTGTTTTTGTTAACTGTTTGCATTCTTTGTCTAAAATATGGACCTTCCATCTCTGAGACAAAAGGTCCATTCTAAGCAAAAGTCAAAGCCAAATAAATGAGTTAGGAGTTAACCAGTAGAGCATACTTACATTAGCACAAATAAGCTATCAGGTCTCCCTGGTCATCTTGGCTCATTAAAGGGACAAAACTAAACCAAGCAGGGAGAATGAATCATGTTTGGCACTTATAGAGAGCAGGTCTCGGGTCAGGGTTAAGGTCATTAAGAGGAGCGAGAGTGAAAGAGACGAGAGATTAAAGCTTCGCGTGTTCTTAGGGTCTCTGAGACTGGAACTCTAAGGTGACATTTCTGGAAAAGGTCTCAGATGGTCTAAAATTGCTATGCAACAGTTCAAACTCTATCCACAAATGGAATGAAAGAGAAGTTCAAGAGGCACAAAAAAGACGTAAAAGAGGAGTGAACTTGGTATCAGCTGTCCTCCACCGGGGCTGCCGGGAGGCTCCCTCTGGACGGGAATTAACTCTTGCAGGGCACAAGGCTATCTCTTAATGGTGCTGGGAGGAGGAATTCAGCCCTAAAAGGCCTAGGCCATTCGTTTTTACAAGGAGAATGGGCAACAATTATGTCCAATTCATATGATTAAAGGGAAAATCATGAAAATCTTTAAACATTCCAATTTGACACCAGTGAGAAGTTTTCTACCCTAAAATATGGTCTAGTGCTGAGACGCTATTTGTTCTAACCTACAAGAATCCAAACGTCTCAAGTATTTCAGGCATTTATCATTTTTAATGACTATGGCAAATGCCAAATTTTGTCCTTTTGAAGATAAAATGCTACACTCAAAAAGTCACAGGATTTGCATATATAGCCAAGGCTGAAAAACACACCCCAAACCTGCCCTTTGCTTTTATGGCTCTGGCTGCAAGGAAGGTTTCCGTGGTCTCTGCCTCTGCCAATGTCGTTATTTTACTGAGAGGCTTGCCAAGATGTAGCTTGTGGCTTGGCTAGTGTGTCGGGTTTATTCAACTGGCTCATTCTCGATGAGCGCTCTTGCCACCTCTTTACCAGGCATGACAGACTATCATTAATAAAAATGTATTGATTTCTGAATCTATTCCTGGCTATAAAAGAACCCTAATAAATGAGATGGCTATATGAGCAATAAATAATCCCTAACCAGAGAGAGTCCAAAAACTGTCAGGAGCACATGCCTCAGGCTTCCTTAAACCCTTAACTAAGATGGAATCGGTCTTAAAGCTACAACAAGCCTTGGAGACCAGTGCAACGGCCTCATTTTACAGCGAGGGAAACAGTGGCATGATGTCGCACAGCTTGGCAGTGATCTAGGATTACAGCTCAGATCTCCTGTGTCCCAGGCCAGGGACAGTCCTTAGAACCAGACACTGGGAAGGGCTAGAACTCAGGTCTCCTGTCTCCCAGCCCAGGGACAGTTCCTGCAGGCTAGATGCAAAGTGCTTCTACTTCACTGTATTTTTCTCTTAATGTCCTATAAAATAGTCTAATTCTAGTCTGGGCAAGAAGTCTTCACCCCTTTTAGGTATTCCTGAATTATTAAATGATGAATACAATTAAATAGTAAAAGGTCATCTTCAATCTGTCTGCCACCACCGAGAGATGATTCCATGTGTGTGTCGGTACGATGGACATGCTAGTTTATGGGTCTGACACCTTGCATGGAATGTTACAAATCCCTATGATGTCCTTAAGCTCCCTCTTCAATTGAACTGAAAGACAGCTAAAAAAAAAAAATCATACTTGGACAGATGACTCCCCACTGGCTGGCTATTTGAGAATGCCCAAGGGTGCAGTTACTGCAGCTGAGGCTGGGAGTACCCCACACTGAGCAGGATCCTGACAGCAGCCTGGGTAGAATTTATGCACACGGATAATATGGCCCCATGCTCTGCTCGCTTGCCTTTCTCCCACATCCACTGCGGACTGATCACACACATTTCTGATTGCTTAGAAAACAAGTCGAGATCAGAATCTGTGCACGGAGAAGGGCCAAGGATCAGGCCCAGATCAGTGGGTGTTCACTTCCATTTGGACTTTGTTGTACCTGAACATATGTTCCCTTCTAACAGTGGCCGGTCAGCTGGAGAGCACAGGCTCTCAACCACCTATTTACAGACTCCCTGAGTAAGTCTAATCTGTGCTGTTGTGAGATTCACCTTCTGCCTCAAGGTCCATGTCGCAAGTTCTAAGACATTGCACTGGGAAACGCTGTGCCCATAAAGGGAAACAGGCGCATGCTTTATCTGCATGCAGGTTGATGGTTAAAGTACTAAAAGGGTTGGACTAAGCTTGCTACTCAAAATGCAAGCTTTTCCTCCCTATTTTCTTCAGGCTTTTTTTGGGGGGAGGGTAATTTAAAAATTTATTATTTATTTGAGAAGCAGAGAGACAAAGATCCCATCTACTGGTTCACTCCCCAAATGCCCACAGTGAAGCTGGGAGCTCAATCCAAGTCTCCCATGTGGGCGGCAGGAACCCAACTACTTGAGCGAACACCATTCCCTCCCAGAATTTGCACGAGCAGGAAGCCGGAATCAGGAGCAAGAACTGGGAATCAAACCCAGGTGCTCTGACGTGGGACATGGGAGTCCTAGCCGGAGTCCCAACTGCTAGGTCAAACACCTGCCCCGCTTCGGTCAGTCTGAACAGCATAAGCTGAACTTGAGACCGGAAAACTCTAAGATCCACATTATGCCAAGACTTCTTGCACAGCTGTACATGACAAACTGTCCATTTCTAATCCAAAGTAAATTAAACTTGGTCGGTAGAGCAAGAGTCTTTAAGAACAGAGGTGTATGCAGCAGTTAGGAGTTCACTTAACGTTATGTGCAATGCTGTAGCTGCTGCTCCTTCACTTTGTTGAGCTCCTACTCAATGCCAGGGGCTGAATTCAACACAGGGACTCCAAGCCAGCACGACACATTCTGTACCCCAAGCGAGCTCCCAGTGTGATGTGCAAGACAGATGAGCAAAGGGGCAAAACATAATAGGGCTAAGTTCTGTGACGAGACAGAGATCAACACGGAGCTCTGGAAACAAGGGAAATGACAGCCTGTGACACTTGATGAAGGCTTTTTAGGAGTCAGGTGTCCAGGCTGGTCAGCCAGGAGGGGAAGCAGAGGACAGTTCAAGGAAAGGAAATGGCAGGTGCAAAGGTGCTGGGGCGTGAGACGCACAGCATGCTTGGGAAATGGCAGGTGCTGTGGGCAAAACAGGGCCTTGAACATCTTGCTTGGGAGATCAGGTTGCATCCTAGGTTAAATGACTTTAAGTAAGGGAATGACTGCATTCGATTTCAGTCTTGGAAAGACCTCTCTCCAAGCAGTGTAAAGGAGGAATCTGGGTACAAACCAGACAGGTGGCAGGTGTGACTCTAGAGACAGAAAGATAGCTGAGGGGAAGGGAAAACGAGGCGGTGACCACAAACAGATCCAAGGGATTTGGGGGAAGAGGGTGATGGAAGTATAAGATTGCTTTGAGAGACTCTAAGGCAGGGGGAAGAGGGAGAGGGAGAGGGAGAGAGAAATATCTTCCATCTGCTGGTTCACTCCCCAAATGGCTGCAATGGCCATGGTTGGGCCAGGCTGAAGCCCGGAGCCAAGAGCTTCATCCAGGTCTCCCACATGGGTGGCAGGGACCCAAGCACTTGAATCATCTACCACTGCTTTTCACAGGCCATTATCAAGGAGCTGGATTGGAAGTGGAGCAGCTGGACACAAACCAGCACCCATATGGAATGTCATTGCTGCAGGCTGCAGTTTAACTGGCTGAATCCCAGTGCTGGCCCCTATGGCACTGTTCTAAAACTGAGTTGTGGTGATGGTGGGTTAACTCTAAGTATACTAAAAGCTAGAGAACTGTATAAAATGAGGAAATTTTATTGAATGAAAATTCTACCTCAGCAAAGCTGTTGAAAGAGACTGGGTGTTTGACCTAGTGGTTAAGATACCCTCGTCCCATACTGGAGTGCCACGGTGCAATATCCACCTCTGATTTCTGACTCCCACTTCCTGTTAATGTAGATCCTGGGAAGCAGTGGTGGTCACTCAAAAAATTGGGTTCCTGTCATTGATGTAAGAAACCTGGATTGGGTTTCTGGCTCCCAGCTTTAGTCCAGCCCAGCTGCAGTGGCTGTAGACATTTGGGGAATGAACCAGTGGATTTGAATTGCCTCTGTCTCTCTATATCAAAACAAAATTAAACAAGAGAACAATTGCAAAGAGGTTGAGGTACCTTAGATAAGAACCAGAGAGGGCTGAGATAGGCACTAGAGATTCAGATCTGGCTATGGAGAGCACATGTAGGAGGGATGGTTCCTTGGATTCCAGATGGGACAGGGACCGGGAGGATGTGCTGGGGAAGACAGGGACTCAGGTGTTGACATGCGGGTTTGAGGACACTGTGGAACAGAACCGAGAGGGGGGCTTCTTGAATTCCACTTTACCACCATTTGGCACAGGCTAATTCTTGTTAAGATGGGGTGTTCTGTGCGCTGCAGGATGTCTGTTCATCAGTATCCTTGGCCTCCATCTACTAAATTCCAATAGAGTGTGACAACCAAAAATGTCTCCAGACTTTGTCCTATGTCCCTGGCAGGCAAAAGTGCCCAAGCTGAAAATAACTTGTTAAGAGAGAAGTATCAGGGCCAGTGCTGTGGTGCAGCAGATTGAGCCACTGCTTGTAATGCCTGTTTCCCACACAGGAGTGCCTGGATTCCAGTCTCAGCTCTGCTTCCAATCCAGATTTCTGCTGGTGGACACCCTGGGAGGCAACAGGTGATAGCCCAAACGCTTCAGTTCCTGCCACCTGTGTGAGAGAACTAGATGGTATTGCTGGCTCCTGGTTTAGGCATGGCCCAGCCCTGGCTGTTGTGGGCATTTGGAAAATGAGCTAGCAGATAGATCTTTCTCTCTGTTGCTTGGCTTTTCAATCAAAATAAAAACAAACCCACTTGTTTAAAAAGAGAATGATCCTTATGACTTTCTCCTTAATGCATATAATTCATCATTTGAAAGTATATAACTCAGGGGGCCAACATTGTGATTTAGCAGGTAAAGCTGCTGCCTGCAACACCAGCATTTCATATGGGCAACAGTTCATGTCCCAGCTGCTCCACTTCCAACCCAGCTCCCTGATAATGTGCCTGGGAAAGCAGTGGAAAATGGCCCAAGTGCTTGGGCCCCTGCACCTACCTGGGAGACCCAGATGGAGCACCTAGCTTTAGCCTGGCCCAGCCCAGCCAATTGTGATTTGGGGCATGAACCAGCAGATGGAAGACCTTTCTCTCTCTCTCTATCCCTGTAACTCTGCCTTTCAAATAAATAATTTTTTAAAGAAAGTATACAACTCAGTGTTTTTTTAAATCCATTTGCGAGGTTATGTAGCCCTCACTACTGACTCTAGAACATTTTCATCAACCCCAGAAGAATCTCCAGACCCATTAGCAGTCACTTGCCAGTTCCTTCTCCAGCCCCCCGCATCCACCATCTATCTACTCCATAGAGTACTACATGTCACAGAAGCACACAATACATGGCCTTCTGCATCTGGCCTCTTCCACCTGGCATGTTTTCAAAGTTCACCCACATTGTAACAAGCATCAGTACTTTTCCTGTCTATGGCCAATCTTCCTTTGCACCGTTTATCCATCATCAGTTGAGGGGTATTGGGTTGTTTCTACTTTCTAGCTATCATGGGGCTATGAACATTTCTGCATGGGGTTCTATGTGCATATCCATTTTCACTTTGGGGGCTATACATTCTAGGAGCAGAAGTGCTGGATCATGTGATAATTCTATGTTTAACTTTTTGAGGAACTGCCCAATGACTTTCCACAACAGTTGCACCCTTCAACGGCCCCAGCAGCAGCATCCGAGGGTTCCCCTATCATCACATGCTCACTTACGATCGTCTTTGGCTCAGTTTCCAAGCATTGTATATCAGGTCCTTTGTTCATGACAACCCCATGGACGAGAAAACTAATGGTCAGGGAGGGAGTCCTGTACAAGGTCCCAGTATAACGCTCGGTTGAGTCCTTCCCAGCACTGCTATTTGCTATTCCATGTTGAAGACCTCTATTATTCATTACAGTTTGAACCTGTCCTTCATGTAAGATGCTGGCAGTCTGACACGGGACGGCTTTGCTGGCTGGTTTTTTAATTCTCAGAGGTCTTTCCATGCTATACCCTACCGGGACTACGCAAAGGCAGCACTGAGCAAGGATCGTCTCTGTATCGTACCTTTCCCCTCCTTCCTGCATCATTCCCCTTTCCTCAGTACAATTTCCCACTTAAAAAGATAAAATTTTCCTTGGCCCCATCTTCCTTGTCAGTGTCTACCCCATTTGTTTCTTTATTTTTGCAACTCAACTCCTGAATGGCTGCCTCTACCCTCATCACTTACAATTCTTCTGTTCTCAGACTCTCATTTCCAATACTCCCCCCAACACTCTTGAGAAAATCATCAATGACCTCTATTTTGCCAAGCCCAAATGATTACTTCTAAGTTATTACTCAACCTATCAGCAGATTTTGAGACAAATCATTCCTCCTCCTCATAAGGGTCTTCATCTGGCTTCCTGGCCATTGTTCCCCTTCCCCACTTCTCTTCACCTCTCTCCTTCAAGTCCTTCCTCCTCCATCTCATTTGCTTGTTCAGCCTCGTTGTCCCAACCATCAGAAGTTGAAGTAACATGGGGCTCACCCCTTAGACCTTTATTCTTCTCTCCTGACTGGTAACCATCTCAAATAAACCCGACTGTTCTTCTCCCAAACCTGCTCAATCCCCCTATCTGGTGAAGGGCAACTCCCTGCTCGCACTTCCTCAGACCCCCAACCTTGGAGTGTCCCAGACGCTTTCCTTCTGTCCCTCACCCCACTTATCAGTTAGTGGTTCTTGTATGTGTAGAATCTGACCACCTTGCGTCCTCCTCAGTTAGAAGAGTCTGGTGCCAGATATTGCCCATCCTCTGGGTTATCACGTTCACCCCTGAACTTGTCCCCTTGTTCCCCCCTTTCCTCTGGTCTATTCACCACACAGCACCCAGTCTGAACATTTAAAAAGAAGGCCAGGTCACATTATCCTTCTCAACAAAACCCTTCACAAGCTGGCTGTGTCAGATGGCTTGCAAAAGTGGCCACCCCAGTGCCCCTCTTTGGGCCTGCACATAATGTAGCCTCCTCTTATGCTGACTCTGACCTTGGCTATGGGACTTGCTTTGGCCAGGAGGACAGTACAAACATGAACCAAGCAAAGGCCTGAAAAGCGCTTGCCCAAGGCAGGCACTGTGACACAATCGGTTAAGTCACCACTTGTGATGTCTGGGAGAGCCGGTTCAAGTCCTGGCTGCTCCACTTCTGATCCAGCTCCCTGCTAATGTGCCTGAGAAGCAATTGATGCTTGCTCAAGTACTTGGGTCACTGTCACCCACATGGGTGACCTGATGAGACACAGAGACAAAGAAAGCTTGTATCTGCTATTTCACTCCTCAAATGGCCACAATATCCAAGGCTGAACCAGGCTGAAACAAAGAGCCAAGAACTCAACCTAGTCTCCCAGAAGGAAGGCAGAGAATCAGTTACTTGAGCTATCACTGGGTCTACATCTATGCTGCAATGGGAGCCTGGAGTTGGGAATTGAAGTCAGGTACTCCAAAGTGGCTTACCTACTGGGCTGAGTGCTCTCCCCTGCCCATTTCGTTCCGAGTAACAGTTCACGAGACTCTACGTGATGTGGCTTCCCTGTGCTGGACCACTTGGCTGAAGGCCCCACCACCACCTCTCATATTCAGCATTATCCCACCCCAGTGTCTCTGCTCTGTTCCCCACGCCCGCAATGTTCCCTTCTCAGACAGCTGTATGGCTTGCTCTCTTCTTTCTTGTCTGCTGAGATGCTACCTTCTCAGAGAGAATCTCATCAAACACCCTTATCTTGCTTTATTTTTCTTGTTAGTCCTTATTATTACCCGCGTTTGCTCTAAGTATTTATTCCTTGCCTATCACACCCTTCTCTCACTCGCACATCACATCAGCAGCCATCAGAAGGGATGCTCTATAGGGCAGGAGTTCTGTCTGCCTCGCTCATCGCCAGGAAAATGATGATGGCAGCAGTGGTACCTCTGCCCATACCAGGTCTGTCACCTGCACTGTTTCTAGGGCTGAGGTGGAAAAGTGGCAACACTGGGGCACGCTACACTACTGCAGACTGAATTCCTACAGCACCTGCAACTGATATGAGATTCAAAAAACACACATTAAGGATTCGAGGTAGGGGGACAGCAAGGTGCTGGGTTGCCACAGGCCAACACTGAGATCTGTGCTCTTTGGCCTCCCTACTTTCCCACTGGTCTGTAACACCTGTTTGTCACACACATCACTTGTTCGTTCTATAAATGGCTAGGAAGAAACAGAAATTCCAAGAAAATATTATCAGTATAGAAATTTATTTGAATTCAAAATAATATGGTTATATTTAGAATAATGTAATAATTATCTAAAGCAAGTATCATCATTGGCTCTGGAACACATCTAAAGATGTCTTTGTTTTCAAGTCCAAAAATATGTAGGAAGAATGTGTAAGGAAGCAAAACATATAAAACAAGTCTGCTGAGTACTGAGAATTGTAACAAGGAAGATACACTAAGAATACTGTAACCGAGTTCAAATTATAAAACATGCAGCAACAAATTCTCTGTCTTTATCAATTCCCTGGGAAATAAATGCAAGACCACTACCACCTGCTTCACCGGACAGACATCCTGGGGGACCACAGGTAGTCATTCGCTGTGCCCCTTTTTCCTAACTTCTCTCTTCACACGCATTTCTTTTCTCTCCTGTAAGATGTGTTCCGTTCCGTTGACACGACATTCAGTCTTACTTGCGAAGTGGAGTAAAATATCTGATCGAAGTATTGGATGATGTCATTGAAGATGTTCAGGGATCAAACTTGAAAAAGGTCAACTCCGCCAGCAAGCAGAGGCCGTCAGTGGCTTGCCAAAGAAAAGAGTTCATATAATAGGTGCTTGCTAAACAGACAAAAAGACTAAGTCGTTAAAAATGGATGAAAAATTTGAGGGATTTCTGTGACCTAGACAATCAAGAGCAGCCAGGTGACCTTTGATTAAACCTATGTACTTGTGGGGTTGGCTAGGAGGAGGCTCCAAGGCAGAGTGTGGTTCCCAACAAGTGTCCACAGCCAAGGGGCACCCTCAGAAGGACTCCTCCTCCCGCAGAAACTGGAACACAGCCGAGAAGTCTTTCTTGGCGTAGCCCTTTGCACACATCACCCTGTAGATCTGATGGGCAAGACTACCCAGAAGGATTGGGCTCTTTGTGCTGGTGGCAGAGTCTTGCGCCAATCCCAGGTCCTAAATCAAACAAGGGCAGGAGGGAGCACATTGAGACTGGGAGGAAAGGCTCACTTGGGAACTAGGGTTCCTAACCCTCTGGTTTCGAGAAAGAAAAATGAAATCTGAAGGAATACATTTACAAGCACTGTGGTAATTACATAATGTATATTCCTGTGTGTTCACATCCCAGCAAACTTCCCGAGCCAGAAACCCTGATTTCTGAGGGCCTCCTACAGCCCCACCCTTCACAAGACCTATCTGCATTTTGCTTTTGGAGTTACTATACAGGCAGGATTACAGAAGGCAATGCTTTCAGATCAGTGGGGAAATGCAAGGCTCACATAAAAATAAAAAAAAAATATTTTCTTAAATGAAATATGATGGGAAACAAAACTGAAATTAGGAAATATAACTCCAAACATTATTATCCAATAAATAATTACAGCATGCTGATAATACGCAGGAATCTGGGCTACAATGATGGATAGTCGTAGCCCAGTCGTAGCCCAGTCAAACTCAGCCATTGAGGCAGAAAGACAATGAGACAGGTATTCACATAATTGTATAGATGCACACCCACAGGAGCCAGGCAGGCCCAGTCTGGCGTGCAGGTAAGAACTTCCAGAGGAAGAGGCCGCTAAACACACGTATGAAAGGTGAGCAGGTGTCAGCCAGGTAAACACATGGGGAGAGCAGCCAAGGAAGAATGACCTGGCAGTGGGAATGGCAAATGCAAAAATTTACAAGTGAGAGGGAAGCAGAGGCAGAGATGAGTTTAGTGCGGCTGAAGCAGAGAGAGGAGGGAGAAAGCCCAAATGAGTCAGGTGAGGCACACAAAGGTCTTGTAAGACAAGGTACTTCATCCACAGGTACCGGGAACCGACTAAAGGGACTTACGAGGAGAAGAGACATGACCAGGATTGCACACTTAAGAAAGCCACTCTTGCTAAGGTGGGGAAACCAAATTGCAGAGCACCAGGATGAAAGGCAAGGAGACCAGCGGAGGAGGCTGCAGTGTCATCTACAGGAGCGCAGCCGCAGTGCCAGCAGTGCGGGAGGGAGGAGGTGGATGCGCTCAGGAAGGACAGGTGACCGTCATGGGGCAAGAGGGAGAGCAACCACACGTGCTTTCTGGGTGAGGGGTCCTCAAAAAGGTCATGAAATGCCTTTTTTTTTTTTTTTTTTTTTTTGACAGGCAGAGTGGACAGTGAGAGAGAGAGAGAAAGGTCTTCCTTTACCGTTGGTTCACCCTCCAATGGCCGCTGCAGTCAGCGCATTGTGGCCAGCGCACCGCACTGATCCGAAGCCAGGAGCCAGGTGCTTCCTCCTGGTCTCCCATGGGGTGCAGGGCTCAAGCACTTGGGCCATCCTCCACTGCACTCCCTGGCCACAGCAGAGAGCTGGCCTGGAAGAGGGGCAACCGGGACAGAATCCGGCGCCCCGACCAGGACTAGAATCTGGTGTGCTGGCGCCACAGGCAGAGGATTAGCCTATTGAACCGCGGCGCTGGCCATGAAATGCCTATTCTTAAAAACAGGCAGAGATTACAAAAATACTTTTGCACCAAAATAAACAACTTTGATCTCATTTTTCCATGAACTTTTGAGAGCATCCTCAGACATATTTTTACTTTTATAATCAGAAAAAAGTCAGTGGTGGGGGAATAAGCTCTACGCAGAAATCCGAAAGCTGCTGGTTTAGAATGTGCTTTCTATGGTGGAGATCACAGCATGAAGCTGAGATCATAAATGAAAGGAGGCAACAATTCGCTTTCCAAATGACAACTAATTTATAGATAAATCTACACAGATTCTTAAAGCAGGAAGATGCATCAAGAAACCTCGTATCATGAGAAAGATCTCTTCCTTAGGGATGTGGACGTGCAGTGCCAATAAATTATAAACACTTAGAAAATCCTTACTGCTCTCATTCTAAGGAGTTGCTAACGTGATATAAATTCATGATGAAGAATAACACTTTATCAGCTCATAGTATAAACAAACCTGAGCATGAACGAAAGCTGTTCATCTGTCCTTCTCATCCAGGACAGGAATAAAAATGAGCAAGGTAAGCAATGTTAAAGTTTTATTTTAATTTTAAGCTAAGTTTCTATTGACTCCCTGCAAGAAAGTTAATCACTACTCTACTAATTTTGGTTTGTAGGACAGAGATATGCTTTGTTAAGGAGGGGAGGGAGGGGAGAAGGAGAGGGAGAGAGGGAGTGGGAGGGAGAAAGTGGGGAGAGAGAGAAAGAAAAAGAGACAAAGAGAGAGAGAGATAAGATCATTAAACATTGTCCCCCTCTCTCTCTGTCATCCTCTGCATTTACCATACCTTAGCCATGAGCGTCGTTCCGAATCCACCCTGATAGTTATTAGCAGAGGGAACACCATCCATCACCCCAGGTACAGGATTGTAAGTGTCACTTGACCAACACCGTCCTGAGCTCATATTTAAGATTTTAGCCAACAGTTTTGGGTCAAGCCCTAACCTGTCAAAGGTCAAAGAAAAGAAGAGTTAAATGTCAAAATGTACAAGTCATGCGTGACTGATTTATGTGCACGGGTGCTCTATCTTCTTTCTCCACTTACACGCTTTCTGAAATCAAAGCAGATTGATATGAAGGTGAAGAATCCAATTTTGAATTATAAGGTATTAAAAACTACTGATTAAACCAGATCATTTCTGAGCTAGTACATTTTGCATTTAGGGAAGGCTTTCTGCACAATCCTACCATTCAGAAGAAACAGTACAAAATTGCATCAAAATGTTGTTTTATCACACTCTGAGGTTTCTTGTATTTGGATATTACTACATTTATGTGTCACGTAAGAACCTTAAGCCAATATGATCATCTACATTTCATTCTTTTCAAACAAATGATATATTTCAGAAAGAAATACTGAATGACAGACGATACATCATGGGAGTTTATGTGGATGTATTTATGTGGGTGTTTATTCCTTTAGCTTTTATGAGAACAAATGCAAAAGAGGAGTCATGAGCTTCAGAGAAGCTACTGTTAGAAGACATGTCTTGTTGCAAACTTTTCCTTATTTAGTAAATCGTCATTAGACAATCCTGCTTATGAAGCGAGTCTGCCCAGAGCTGTGACATATGCTATCTACTCAGAGACATGCATTATAGTTCTGGGTCAGCTGCTGATAAGCTCACTGATCCTGATAAAACAAAGCCTGCCCAAGCAGAAACATCATTTGTTCCATCACTGGGCTGATGGCACAAACGGCTGTTCAATGAGGACCCTAGAAAAAACAGCATCAAAATGCCCTAGGACTTTGCTTCTAAGGATCTTAATGCAGTTTGGGAAGCACAGTTTTGTTGTTTCACTGAATCAAGTTTCAAATAAAACTTTGTTTTATTTGAAATTTCAAATAAAACAAAGTTTTTTTTTTAAGTTTCAAATAAAACTTGACCCAAAACCCAGCAATTTATTGATTTCTTTTATGCAAAGGGTCATTAGAAAACAACTGTCGAGCCAGCGCCGTGGCTCAATAGGCTAATCCTCCACCTTGCGGCGCCGGCACACCGGGTTCTAGTCCCGGTTGGGGCGCCGGATTCTGTCCCGGTTGCCCCTCTTCCAGGCCAGCTCTCTGCTCTGGCCCGGGAGTGCAGTGGAGGATGGCCCAGGTGCTTGGGCCCTGCACCCCATGGGAGACCAGGAAAAGCACCTGGCTCCTGGCTCCTGCCATCGGATCAGCGCGGTGCGCCGGCTGCAGCGGCGGCCATTGGAGGGTGAACCAACGGCAAAGGAAGACCTTTCTCTCTCTGTCTCTCTCTCTCACTATCCATTCTGCCTGTCAAAAAAAAAAAAAAGAAAACAACTGTCATAAAAGCTTTCTGCTTTTTCTTAAAACCAACCTATCCTAAACAATGAAAAAAAAAAAAAAAGACTGAAAGAGACTCTTACACAAATTTAAAACAACCTGTGCATTTGGACATGTTAAGCCCTTGATCATTTTGCATGTTTGAGATACATGTTCATTTCATAATCTGAAGGTCAAGGCCAGTGAAATATTTTCTCGGTACTAGTGAGGGGCTGAAGCTACTGACTAGGATATGTATGGAACTTCCATGTAAAGCAACTGCTCAGGCTTTCAAGAGGTTCATGGAATGCCGTGTGGCATATCATGTATCTGAATTCCTATGCTGACCCATGTTCCAATGATGGGGTTCTCCCAAGGATTACAACAGATATGAAAGATTCCCTCTAAGTCAGCTACCGTACATCCTGGTCAGCTGTAGACTGCCAGAGAGAAGCCCAACAGTTCCATTCATCTTTTATAAGATATAAGCTTGTTGCCTATGTAGTTGGCTACTGGTGCATTTTTTCTCCCTTGTAACTAAAACCAGGCTATCAATATGTGTGGCATACAACTAAGGAAGGATAACATCAGTGTGTGTAGGGTATAACTGTGAAAAGCAAAGTCACAAATTAACAATGAGTTAATCTGCTGTAAGTGCAAGCATGCCCTCTAAGTAAGTACAAGGTCAAGAATGTCTATGTCTGATGCACTATAATGAGACAGGAATACTGTCACAGGCCCCCAAATACCTCTTTGCCTCTCTATCTCAAGTACAACGGAGGGGCTTCCTAACTGAGAGTTCAAGGTGGCTGATCACCTCCAAGGCAGCAGAGCTGCCCCTGACTTTGAACCCACCAGGTCACACTCTGCAGTACTTCCCAAGAACCTTCCCCACTGCGGAAACACACACTTTGCCCACAATGCTCCCCAAATGGTGAGTAAAGCTTATTATCCTACCTTTGTAAGACCCTATATTTTTCTCACATGTTCAAGGAAAAACCCTGGCACTGACTTATGGAAACCTTCCTTAGTGAATACATTACTATTCAGAAGCATCCTGAGGGGCACACACAAAAATCACGTGGCAGTAGTTCCCGTTCCTGCTCACTACCAATCCAAGGCTTCCTGCGGGGCTGACCCCCTCACGGGGACGGCTACTCCCTCCCCCATTTTCTTCCCTGTGCCCCTCCTCTGCAGCAAAGTATATCATTAAAAAGAGCAAGTTAGAAGTGTTTTGCATTTCATCTTTCTAAGGATTCTCTCCCTGGCACATACATAACTGACAGTTAAAATTAGACATGATATTAAAATCAGTTACTGAAGTCCTCTGTCTTCCACTGTGCCCAAAGCTTGTAACGGTCTGAAACCAGCTAGAATACACAGTAATTGTCATTCAGAGTCTATCCTAGAACGTCATGCTTCACTGGAGAAGACTGAGTTTCCATTTGAAATCAACAAATTAATCCAAGACAGGTATCTGAAAGGGCAAGTTTAATAGGAAGCAGCTACTGGGCTCTCAAGCATGATAAAATGTTATTGCTGTTCCCTGTAAATTGGCTGGGAGCATATGATACTTCCTGCATAAGAGCCCCATGGCTGTTCAGGAGATATGCAGCTCAAGCCATCAAAAAGATGACAATCTGTCAGTCCCCATAATAACTTGCCATTGGATGTGGTTCGAGAGTGTGTGCATGCATGCATGTGGCTTTACAATTGCTGGAATGTTCTCTGATATAAACAGAGAATGAATTCATTGCTCTGACCGCATATATAATGCAACTCAAATAAACGTCACTGTGTCAAATCTACTCACCTCTAAAACATAAGAATTTTAAATGAACTTTTGGATGAACTAAAGATGAGGCATTAAAAAAAACATTAAAAAACATGAAGACAAACCAAAAATTTGCTTTTATAACTAACCAAGGTTTTCAAGACCAATAAAGTTTGTTGATTTTATCATCTTTAAGTATCTACTCTTTGGTTTTATACAAGAACAGTACAAATTATGTCACCAAACTGTGATGTTTGGATCACAGGAACAGATCTGGCAATGAAATATCTAACAATGAGTCACTTGTAATCAATCATTCACTTACTCACCAATACTTACTCACATCTGCCACAAACAGGCATTCTGCAGGGAGCCAAGAATACAAAAATAAAGAAGCTAAGAGCAGGCTGTGGCTGCCCACCAGGAGACAATGATTGCCTCAGTCGCTGCTCAAGACACCTGTTTTCCATATTGGAGTGCCTGGGTTTGTGCCCTGACTACTCTATGCTTCCAAGTCAGTTCCCTGTTACTATGCCTGGGAGGCTGCAGATTACGGCTGAACTAGGGTTCCTGTCACCTACAGGAGAGACCCGGATGGAGTTCTTGGCTCCTGGCTTTGGCCCTGCTATTGAGGATGTTTCCAGCAGGTGGAATCTCTCTCTCTCTGTCACTCTACATTTAAAATAAATAAACAAATCTTAAAAAAAAAAAAAAAAAAAAAAAAAAAAAAAAAGACACATCTAGATTACTTGTGCCTGAGGCAGAAGTGCCCCCTCCCTTCCACTCACTCTGCACTCCTCCCCTCCACATTTGCTCAAACAGACCTCCACTGAGTGCTTACTGCCTACGAAGGCTGTTCTTAAGATACAACAATCAGCACACAAAGCCATTTCCTATCATAAAGCTGATATTCTAGATGAGAAGACCAGCAACAAACAAATAAATGTAAAACACCAGCTAATGGGAAGTGCTATGAAGAAAAAACAATAAAGCACAATTCAGTTCAAATACCAAGCATCCTTCCACAACCACAAGTATCAATAATTATCACATATTGAGGACCAACTACATGCATTAAGTGTTTATAAGATCTACACAGATTATCTAATTTCATCTTTGCAGTAACCCAGTGGACAGGTACTATTATTCTGTCATTTTATAAATAAGGAAAGCTGCAGCGGCACAGCTGGGATGCAGACTTAGGCAGTCCCCAAATTCTAACCATGTCAGGTGGTGAACTTTACAGTCAACCAGCCAATATGATGGCATTTTATCCATTTATTAGGAAATTTGGTCCAACTGTTCTAACTGTAACCTTCTGTTATCTGGTGTATTACAGAGGGGTACAATGAAGAAGCTCAGTCATCACACACGTGAAAAGGCAGTATTTACGGACAGTGACCAAGAAACTGCAGCTTCTTTTGGGGGGAAGCTCTCATCTCAAGCAGCCTACAAAAGTCTAGGCGTTTCAAGCGCATTCTGTTTTTTGTTTTTGTTGTTTTGGCAGGCAGAGTTAGACAGTGAGAGAGAGACAGAGGGAAAGGTCTTCATTTTCCGTTGGTTCATCCTTCAAATGGCCGCTACGGCCGGCGCGCTGCAGCCAATCTGAAGCCAGGAGCCAGGTGCTTCCTCCTGGTCTCCCATGCGGGTGCAGAGCCCAAGCACTTGGGCCATCCTCCACTGCCTTTCTGGGCCACTGCAGAGAGCTGGACTGGAAGAGGAGCAACCGGGACGGAATCCGGTGCCCCAACTGGGACTAGAACCTGGGGTGCCGGGCGCCACAGGCGGAAGATTAGCCAAGTGAGCCGCGGCGCTGGCCTCAAGCGTATTCTGGTGGAAGAAGTCAACGTGGAGGTTGCTGGGGGTACCCGGGGCTTGGGCACTGACTGGTAATTCACATTACTTGCTACAACTACCACCAACATTAAAAAAAAAAAAAAAAAAAAAAAAAAAAAGCTCAATGCACAGTGGAGCAAAACTAACAGGGAAATTCACATTATCAATGTTGTTTCCATGTGATGCAGACAACAAAAACCCCTCTAATGCAAGAAGGGCAATTTCAAGGCCATAAAACTGAGCCTCTGAGTCCTCATGAGGAACCCAATTAGAAAGCAGAACAGTCTAATGGAAAAGACTCTCAAACGATATTACATACCAATATTTTTTACTGTTTACTTTTTTATAACATTTTAAATTTTCACTAACACACATAAAGATTCACTGTAAAAGAACAAAACATCAATAAGAACTTTAAACTGTAAGATTTTATTCTTCTATTTAAAGGGGAAAAAGGAAGGAAACAGTGTACTAGAAAAAACACTGACTTATGAGAATGAAATTAATCAGAAATGATCACTTCATAGGAATAGGTAACTCAATTTGTAAATGTTGACATTAATACTCTTAAAAAATTTCACTTCAGAGTGAACAGAATATAAATGCGGCTGAACCACTTTGATGGTATACCACTTTGTGGGAATTTACTACTTGGGAATTTATGCTTGCTGATGCCAATTTTCTCTTTCACCTTGCAAAGCTCAATAAATCGTGGCTGCTCTCTCTACTCTATTAGAGAACAATCCTGTCATTTTAAACCACCTCTGTAAACCATGGAGGAAAGACAATAGCAAAAGCCCTCATTTTTAGGGCCTTCAAACCATGCAGAATCTTTGTAAGATGAAGTGGTAAAATCCTAATGTTATGGAAATAAGCAATTTATTAATACAATCTGAAATACTAGAAAGTAGTAAATTATTTTAATAGATAAAACTAATGAGTTTCTGCCATATGTTCAGACTTTCAAGATATTTCATATATATTTATAATATATATATGTATATATATATATATCTCAATACTTAGGTAGTTTGGGGAAAATTTAACATTAAAAAGTTTCTGTTTCCAAATATTACTTTTATTATATGCAATCAAGGCCAAAAACTATTTGATGCCTCTATCTGAAATTTATCACTTTCATTTTTCCTTGAAAACAAACCCATTATAAGAGCCAACAGTTTTCATTTCATCATGTACATTTTATTCAGCCGATTTTCGCACTATTCTTTATTAGCTGGTGTTTTGAGCAGAACTTCCACAGCACCAACCCTAAACAAAACTTCACTTTAGAAGGGCAGATGATCATCCAATAAAGAGTTTTGACAGGAAAATTATTGACAGAGTGTCAGAACATACATCACGAGACCTAAAGAACTCCATGATCCAGGGATGCTCAGGCAAGGAGCAGAGTATAGAACACACAACAAAGACCAGGCTGGGACCTCATATAGTGTGCTATAACCTAGATTCACCCAGGCTTTCACTTTTTATGATGCCTTCATTGATATGCAGAAAAGTGAAAATAAAGTTAGACAGATGCACGTGCATACTAACCCAGTTGTCCATACCAATTAATTTCGTACATTTTCCTCTTCCATAAAATTACTCTAGAGAGTAGACATGAAAGCAAGTTGCTAGTAACCAGTTTTTCAATTCTAAGTGACCCGTAGTCTAAAACTGGCCACCATATCCTCTGAACAGTGAATACACATGACACTCTTAAGAGCTCCCTATACCTACAGTTTTATGGAGGCTTTGTACAGATATGCCTTACCATCTTATAGACATTCAATTTTAAAATGTAAATGGTACAGGATATTGATAAACCAATTAGCGCTGATGCAAAGCAAATTCCTCTTTTATCTCAATTACAACATGACAACTTAATAGGTCAAGATAGTTTAACATCTGAGACAAGGGCAATTCAATAAAACAACAGCATCTTGATATGGTAATTAAGAGGAAATGTGAATCCATTACCATGTTTTAAAAAATATCTCAAGCACTGCAGCTCTTTTTATTGCTTTTATCAAAAGCTGTGGTATGAAACACCACTTTGCCTCGTGACATACTGGTAAGCAGCCTTGGAGAATGTGAAAAAATATCTCAATGAAACATCCTGCTCATTAAGCATTTTATAAAGTAGGAAATGTATATTTATCATATTCATGAAATATAAGATATTCAAAAATTAATTAGGTGATTAATCATATATAGCATTCCTAACCCAAGAGATTAAAGGCTAAAATTAAGACATTAACCTTAGGCAAAGTATCATTTTAAGCAAAGTATCAATGACAGTTTAATAGAAAGATATATCCTAATGCAAAATAACTGAACCACAGGCAAGCTAAGACAAAAGTTAGGCATATGTACTGCAGCTTTATGAACGCTATCTAGTTTATTCCGAGAAAGAACTACTTGAGAACCCTTTTAGTGAAGAGTTTGGGGACTGTATTTAAAATAGATACATAAAACTATTCACATAGTAGTATAACCCTTGCATTCACTACACATTAACACTCTGTTTTATATAGATTTGTCTCAACACTGTCAAAGCATGTTTAAGTTTTATAGTGAAAGTGTTTCTTGCATTTCAACATAATAGGAGAAATGGAGCTCTCATATAAAAAAGATAATATAACTTCAAATGCTCAGTGCAATTGCATTTATGGCTATGACAGAGTATTCATGCTCTCTAGGGACCTATTGCTCATCCAATAAGCAAAGTCTATTAAAGTTCAATAATGAACTTTCACAATGTCCCTGGATCAATTCATTTGTACTCTCATTTTTTAACATTAGAAAATCAAGCAAGAAAGTCAATAAAAATTGTTAGTATATGAAAATGTACTACTTAACAAACCTGATTCCAAGATTCATAGCTTCAGCAGTGCCAATCATACTAATAGCTAACAGCATGTTGTTGCAGATCTTTGCAGCCTGAAAATAAATTAAGCACATAGTAAGTATCCTTATTTTCAATTTATAACTTACAGGAAGTCTTTCTTTGCCCCATTCTATTCTTTCCAAAAGAAATGACATTCAACTGTTGATTCTCTTGAGTGGACAATCATGCCTCCCACTGAGCCCAAGAGTGCTCTCTATCTCAAAGCATATTCGGGGTCTCTTCTACCAGGTAATAAACCCACAGTGGTGCCTGACCTCCTATTATGTGATCAGCATATTGAAAGTACTGATCGAAGCCGGCGCCGCGGCTCACTAGGCTAATCCTCCGCCTAGCGGCGCCGGCACACCGGGTTCTAGTCCCGGTCGGGGCGCCGGATTCTGTCCCGGTTGCCCCTCTTCCAGGCCAGCTCTCTGCTGTGGCCAGGGAGTGCAGTGGAGGATGGCCCAGGTGCTTGGGCCCTGCACCCCATGGGAGACCAGGAAAAGCACCTGGCTCCTGGCTCCTGCCATCGGATCAGCGCGGTGCGCCGGCCGCAGCGCGCCGGCCGCGGCGGCCATTGGAGGGTGAACCAACGGCAAAGGAAGACCTTTCTCTCTGTCTCTCTCTCTCACTGTCCACTCTGCCTGTCAAAAATAAAAAATAAAAAAAAATAAAAAAAAAAAAAAAGAAAGTACTGATCGGGGCTGGTGCTGTGCCATAGTGCATTAAGCATCTGCCTGTGGCACCGGCATCCCATATGGGTGCTGATTAGAGTCCCAACTGCACCACTTCCAATCCAGCTCCCTGCTGATAGCCTGGGAAAACAGTAGAAGATAGCCTAAGTCCTTGGGCCCCTGCACCCACATGGGAGACCTGGAAGAAGCTCCTAGCTCCTAGCTTCTGACTGGCTCAGCTCTGGCTCTTGTGGCCATTTAGGGAGTAAACCAGCAGATGGAAGACCTCACTATCTGTCTCTCCCTCTCTCTCTCCCTCTTCTGTAACTATGCCTTGCAAGTAAATAAATAAATCTTAAAAAATACTGATCTATGCGGCATGCCTGTTGTTTAAGGGGTGGGATTTACAATTTAATTGGGAAATAATGTAATTGGGAGGAATAAGCTACATGAAAAGGCAACAAAGAATGAAGTGGTAAGATGTAAGGCAGAGCCTGTAAGATAGAACAGCAGCAGGTTCAGAGAAACAAGATCACTGAAGACAGGAGTGGAACCTGGAACACATTTCAGAGGCCACAACAGGGTTTACATAGGCAAAAGCAGGAAAGGAGACCAGAGAAAAGGTACGTGTGTAGGAGGGATTAAATATTTAAGAGCATGGAATGTTCCTGGCAACAGTAAGAAAACTGACACATATGCAGATGTCTTAAGGAATGGTGAGATTTGATAGTTAAGACTGGGAGCTAGTTAAGAGCCATGAAAGATAGGGTGGGGTTAATATTTGACATGACAGGAACAGGTTTCAAAATTCAGAATAGGGAAGTATTAGGATCATGCAGTATCATTTTGGTTACAGTGTTGGGAAAGTGGTAGATTTGGCATCCAGAGACCTATTACGCCCCCTGAGCAGCAAACGTAGTGTGAGATTAAGAAAGAAAGACTGGATCAGGTAACGTGTGCAACGGACAAGATGGTCAACAGTGAAGCAAAAATCAATAGAGCTTGGAGATCAACTGGACAAGGATTGGGACAATAAATAAATCTAAGGTAATACCAAAGTCTTGAGTGAGATAAACTAGGATAAAAGCATTAAAAGGAATGAGTGTGTGTCGGGAAAGAGAGGGACAATTAGTTTCATTTCAGAGTTCAGTATTGTCAGTCATCTAATTTTCTAAATAAAAATTATTTGTTTTTCAAGAAAATTATTAAAATGCATAGTTTATTTCTCCTTGATTGTTCTACAAACAGAGTAAAAAGTATATGGAGGATAACAGCAACTCAGACCACATGAACACTTCAAATAGAAGCAGTTTTAAGGATGATTTTGGTAGTCACTGGGAAGACCCATCAAGATCCAGTGATGAAACTTTTGATATCTTTTTTAATAAGTAAATGTGCTCACAAGGAATGAGGCAACGCTAATTTACTCCAAATTAATTTTGGAAAATCTGAGCAAATAAAGAATCCACACATGAAACACAATAAAGAGTAAGAATGTAGCCTGGAAAGAGAAAGGCTCTTTAGCTATTGAGTCCTGGAGCCAAGGTCATTAATGTGGAAATGTTACCTGCCCAGTCCCAACAGCTCCACAGTACACCACATTTGAGCCCATGCACCCCAGCAATTCTTTGGCAGCAGCAAATTCATCTTCGACTCCTCCTACCATAAATGTGAGGTTCCCAGACCGAGCAGCTCCTACACCTGAATCATTTGGGGTTAGAGAGAAGAAAGACAATCAATTTTTAAAAACATTTAAGTAGACAGTGAAATTTGAAAAATCCCAAAACTAAATAAAAACATCTTGCCTTGCCTCCAAACTGTATTTATGCCAAGCATGTGTGAGATACTATAAACTTGATGGGAATATTTCAATAACCATGTTCCATGCAGGGGCATCACAAACCAAAAGGGACACACTGATTCGTCATACTCTCATTTGCAACCCATCTTAAGCATGTGGCATGGTCATGGCATCTTATGAGGGGTCTTCAAAAAGTTCATGGAAATTGCATATGCTTAAAAAAACTATATATGGATTTCAAAAAAATTCTGTACTCAAGTAAACATCTTTTAATTCCATTTTCCACAAATTTCTTGATGTAATTTTTGTACATTGAATTATCTGAAATGTGAATTTCATTATTCCTTTGCATCCTATTCAGTATTAGAAAATATTGAAAACAGTTTAGTTAGTCCCTGATCAGCACAGAAGCAGCCAGAGGGGTCCACTGTTCAAGTCTGGATTTGAGGTCTCCGGCTTATTCGCTGACAATCTGAATACTATCCACAGATGATATTAGAAAGAAAGAGCTCTGGCTCATTGTCCCATAAACAGACATTTTATATGGTGAGATCCTTTTTAAAAGGAACTAAAACTGCTTCATAATTAGACTGGTTACTCTCATACACATTGCATTTTCCAGTATTTTTTTCCTTTTTGTTATGCAATTTATGGGTAATTCATTCCTAGTGATATGAGCAGGAAGAAGAAATAAACTTCAACACTGTAATAGTTTAGTCCATGTACTATGTAAGTTAATCACAAAACAAAAAGGACACACAGATTTAGTAATAGTATTATTCTCAATGCATCTTAAGTATTTCAGCACACAATCCCAGCATGACATGAGGAGTCTTCAAAATGTACAGGGAAAATGCATATTATGAAAGAAACTACACAGGGATAAATGCTCCTAAGAGGCTTTTAACAAAGGTTTACTGCATACTCATTGATGGAAATGATTCAAGAAACAACTTCTAACTCAGCACAGAAAACATGGCCTAAACTTGTCCTAAAGGGGAGAAGGTTTCACTCATCTCAATTTTTATTAAGTATGAAATAAAACCATGAATATTATTGCTGATTTTTAGTATAGAGAGAAATCTTAATTCATAATTTTCTAGTTTAGTTTAAAAACAAGAAAGGATGAGTATGTGAGAGGGCTACATTAGTACAATTTTTGTCTTTACAACTTATTTTATATAGCACAGCTAGGATAAAGAAGGCATACTTATCTGTACTATTTACAACACCTGACCATGACAACAGACAGCTGCAAGTAATGGCTTATTTTTGAATTTCATTTATTCAATGAAATATAGTTTTAACACATTTTTTTAAAAACCTCAAGTGGAAAACTCCCTAATTTCATTCAAATTGTGAAGATTTTGCTTTTGCCAAATCAAGCAGCTTTCTATTTTAAGGTTTGTGCTATTTTTAACCAATTGTTCAAAGCACAAGGAAGTCCAAACTGAGTTACCAAACTGTCTTGGAAGAGTCGAGTGCCCACAGCTTACGAAACCTTGAGATGCTCTGAAAAACGGTGAATTCACATTATTTCCCAATGTCTTCAGACACAATGTGTAATAGATTACGTACAAAAACCCAACTGCAATAAACTCTTCAATTAGCTGGTACACGTCATTGGGACATTCTGACTGTCGTTCTGGTAGTTTCTAATTTACTTCACCAAGATGGTGAACCACTGACATTTTACAATTATTTTGCTCAATTTCTTTAGCAATTTTTATTCAAACCATATTATCCTTTCTCCCAATCCTGTTGCTCTGACCTAGAGAAATTAAGTAAACAATGTAAGTCAAAGCTTACAAACAAATCCAGCTTTATCCATCATAGGTCAATAGCTTTGTATCTAGATTACAGACTGCTAAATAGCTTCAGAGAGTCATTTATTAAAGGAAAATTAATGCTGACAATGGTTCTCAGCTGGTTAATCTTTTGACAGGTGCACTTTCTCACTTGTTCAAACACATATTTCAAAAAGAAGAAATAAGTTACTTAAGCAAGAGAAGACCCCAAAAGGAAGAATAATTTATCTTTTAATTCAGAGGCTTATGGAACTTCTACTCTTCCCTCCTGTCAAAGTGCTATGCTAATGATTACCGACTTTATCCCAACCAATATCCCAATGTAAAAGCTGACTAAACTGGGTAATTCTAAAGCTTTGGCATCCCTTGGGATAAAATTCTATCTTTTCATGGACATTTTGTTAACTGTACAACACTGTCGAGTCTAGTCCTATTGCAACCAGAATTAAATGGAAAGAATTAAAACCTAAGTTATCCAAATATATACATATATATAAAACCATTTTGAAATTAGGAAAGAACATCTAGAAAACTGGAACTCTAAAGCTCTGAAATATCCTATGCATTTCAGAGAGTTCTCTACAGATATTTATGTCTCTTAAAATACATTTATCTCAAGAATGTGCCATTTTAACTCATATCCATTTCTTACACTCTGGTAGCTGCTAGAAAACTAGGAGAAGTATTCATTTTACTTTATATTTTAGTAATTGTATATGCCCTGTGCTTAGTCATTTTACACCACTTATCACATCCTATTAAAATCTTTGTTTTCTTACCTAATTCTTCCATTAGAACATAAGCTCCCACAAGGTTAGCACTGAGGTCTCTCGTTTATGGGCAGCATTCGTGTTATCCATCACATTGCATGATACATTCAATAGATGGTTGTTGGTTAAATAAGTTTTATAAGCATGTTAAAAAGAGTGAAGGATCTTATTTTGTTTGGGGGAATGTGCCATTGGCTGCTGTGTGATTATAAACAAATTAACTTTTAAGTCTTATGGTACAGAGTGGGAAAAGCATTAATAAATTCTTCATAGAGTGGCTGTGAATATGTGAACACACACAGTAAAATTCAAATGCTATTTAAATGTAAGGGCCCAAGTTTGTGAAGTGGGCGATTGCCCATTTGGTTATCTAAGTCATTGTCTTCTCTAGAATAATTCTAGCCTCCATTGTGAAATATAAGCTGCTTAGCACTGAATCTAGGAACACTAAAAGCAGGATAGCCCAGGGTAAGTATTACAGTGCACCATAGCCAGTGATTATATCACTGTGAACACCCATTGCAAAATCTCTCAATGGCAGCACAGCATATGACAGACAAGAAATCTGTATTAGTTGTATTCATTTAACACAATTAACTGGGAAAGCCCTGGAGTGAAGGCTCAACCACATGTCTCTGCTCCTAAGAAGTTAGGCACTGTGAACCAGCCACTTATCTCCTTGTCTATCACTACCTACCTAGTCTGAGCCACTGCCACCTCTTGCCTGGATTACTACCACAGCCACCCACTTGCTCTCCCCTTTGCTTTTGCCTTTACAGTCTATTCTCTGTAGGGCAGACAAAAAGAGTCCTCTTAAAACATAAGTAAATGGAGCACATGTTTATTCTTCACTTTCAGTCCTTCAAAGGCTCCCCATCATTCCAGTCGAAGACCCAAAGTTCTATTCATGTGGCCCTGGGCTACCTCGCCCATCTCATTTGTACCATCTTCTCTATGCTGCACTGCTTTCCAGCCATCTTGACCTCCTTGTCACTCCTGAAACAGGTCAAGCACATCACCACTTCAATGTTTGGCACCTGCTATTCCTCTTCCCTGGAAGGTTCTTCCCTGACATTCATGATGTGGTTCCTTCACTCCATTTAGGTCTCTAAGAGGTTTCCCTGACATTAGGTTTAACCATCTATTACCATCTATTATGCTCACCACTATCTCCTTTTCCTGCTTTCACTGTATTCACAACATTTTATTACCACCTGTTTATTTTAACACCTCTGTTTGCTTACCACATGAACATTAGCTCCATAAGGGCAGTGACAACTGGATCATTCACCCATGCCCAATCAGTCAGGTACACAGAGATGCTCAGCAAACAGACTTTTGTGGAGGGGGATGAGGGACGGGGGGAGAGAGAGAGATGGAGGGATGGGGAGAGGGGGGAGAGAGAGAGAGAGAGAGGTATTGGAAGCTCAATCCTAAGTGCAACAGTGTTGGGAAATGGGGCCTGATGACAGGTGATTTGACCACAGGGGACCGTGCTGTTACTGGAGTGGGCTCCTTATAATAGGGCAAGTGTGGCCCCCTCCTGCCCTCTCTTTGCCTTCTGCAAGGAGATGACACAGCAAGCAGACCTTTGCCAGATGCCAGCCCCTCTGTCTTAAGATTTCCCAGGGCTGGCGCCATGGCTCACTAGGCTAGTCCGCCACCTGTGGCGCCGGCACCCGGGTTCTAGTTCTGCTCGGGGTGCTGGTTCTGTCCCGGTTGTTCCTCTTCCAGTCCAGCTCTCTGCTGTGGCCCAGGAGGGCAGTGGAGGATGGCCCAAGTGCTTGGGCCCTGCACCCACATGGGAGACCAGGAGGAAGCACCTGGCTCCTGGCTTCAGATCGGTGCAGTGCGCCGGTCGTAGCGGCCATTTGCAGGGTGAACCAAAGGAAGGAAGACCTTTCTCTCTGTCTCTCTCTCTCTCTCTCACTGTCTAACTCTGCCTGTCAAAAAAAAAAAAAAAAAAAAAAAAAAAAAAGACTTCCCAGCCACTAGGAACTGCAGGAAATAAAACTCAGGTATTCTGCTACAGCAGCACAAAACTAACACAGGAGGCACCTGGGAAGAAAATGTACACCTGCAGTTCTATGTAATAACTGCTATCTTAGAGATGTACCCCAGATGCCAAGGGTCAAAGACAAAGTAGTGACATCATTCTGGCAAGTCATAATGCCCTAAATCCCTCCATCCATGCAGTGAGGCAGTAAGACAAATTATCACTGAATTCCTTTCATGTTTTTGAAATTTCTTAAGTTGAGGTCTTCAAATTCACATACATCCACTTTCCCTTATTTTATTACATTAATACACAAAACAAGGTATGTTTTACTTTGTACAAATAATATGCAAAAAAATTCCAAATGAGAAAAGTGGCTTAGAAAATTAATCTTCTCATGTAACATTGATGAAATCTAACAAGCCTATATTCTTGTGGCTGCTTCTAATGCTTTATCTAACATTTGCTGCTGATGATGTCTCTAGTGTTTCTCTCCCTTGACCCTAAAATCAGAAAAATTGAACTTATTTAGAGGAACAAATGAAGAGCTAAACACTCCGACCATTTAAAACGAGTTGAAATGGTAGACACCCATCACTTCTCTTAGTAGTCTGTTTAGATTTCAATCAGCCTCATGGTGGAGAAACACTCTTGTATCTAATCCAAGTATCTAAGTCAATCTTCCTGTCTCTTTAAAAAATAAAAAAGGTTGTCATAGGAAACTTCCACTGGCTCAACTATCTTCTTCCCTTCCACTCCTATTTGTAGTTGACATCAAAATTTGACCACTGGAGATCCATACTTGGTCAGGGCGGTGGGGGGAGGGTCTCAACCCTGGAAACAAGGAAGTCCTTGCTCTCAGGAGTTGAGTTTGAAATCAAGGGTTTGGGGGTAGGGGAAAATGAATGGAGGTGAGGGGAGGGATGAGGAAAACACACAGGTAATAAAAGAATATGATGCACACTAAAGCATAACACAATCATGCAGAGGATCCCACTGGCAAGTGTCTATTCAGTACCTTTGGCCGCTGGCTAGACTTTGACACAGATGCAAAGTTTGCATGAGTAAACCTATATTTTGAATAAAAAGTCAAGACTGTTTGTAGTGTATTAAGAGAATATCTCAAATATGACTCTTCCAGAAAATCCAAAATGTAAGGTTATAGAAGATATAAAACATAGCTTTCACCCTCAAAAGTTCTAGAATACAATCAAGGAAAACAGAGGCATACCCAGAAGTAAATGCTAAAAGGGAGCAGTAGATACCAAGTGTCAGGCAAATGAGGGCTATCTGCAACTCCCATCATGGAAAGAATAATGAATTCTTCTTCTTCTTCTTCTTCTTCTTTTTTTTTTTTTTTTTTTTTTTTTTTTTGACAGGCAGAGTGGACAGTGAGAGAGAGAGACAGAGAGAAAGGTCTTCCTTTGCCGTTGGTTCACCCTCCAATGGCCGCCGCAGCCGGCGCGCTGTGGCCGGCGCACCGCGCTGATCCGATGGCAGGAGCCAGGAGCTAGGTGCTTTTCCTGGTCTCCCATGGGGTGCAGGGCCCAAACACCTGGGCCATCCTCCACTGCACTCCCTGGCCACAGCAGAGGGCTGGCCTGGAAGAGGGGCAACCGGGACAGAATCCGGCGCCCCGACCGGGACTAGAACCTGGTGTGCCGGCGCCGCTAGGCGGAGGATTAGCCTAGTGAGCCGCGGCGCCGGCCAGAATAATGAATTCTTAGAGAAAGGGTGAAAAGGAAACAAGACCTTGTTCTCAGAGTAACAGCTTTGCTGGCAACTGCGTAGGCTTGAGAAACCTTTGAGAACACGGGCATTCTGAATCCATCTGCAAATCTGGTTCAGAACAGTTTAAACAAACCTAAACTGAGCAATTAACTTTTATTTTATTTTACCTTTTTTTTTTTTTTTTTTTTTTTTTGGAAAGACAGAGTGACAGAGACAGACAGATCAATTTTCCATCCACTGGTTCACTCCCTAATGCCTACAGTGGCTGGAGCTGAGCCGAGCCAAGCCAAAGTCAGGAGCCAGGAACTCCATTCTGGTGTCCCACATGGGTGGCAGGGACCCAAGTACTTAGACCATCATCTGCTGCATCCCAGGATGCATTACCAGAAAGCTGGACTGGAAGTGGAAGAGCAGGTCTCCCCCAACCCGCCCGCCCCGCCCCCAAGCCCCTGTCCCCATATGTTTTACATATGAACACCGAGTTCTGCCTGATAACCTAAATATACTTAATACCTACCTCTCTTCATAACAGATTTGAATTTATCAGAACAAAACAAATAGAAAACAGAAAATCATGAATAAAGAGGAGTAATTTTGAGAGACCTATTATACAATATGATGACTATGATAAATTATATTCTTGAAATTTTCTGATTGTTTTCAAAAGAAACAAATTGAGGTAATGCACATATTAACTAGCTTGATTTAGTCAATCCACATTATACATGTATTTCAAAATAACATGCTATATATGGTAAGTATATACAATTTTGTCAATTAAAAAATAAATTCAGGAGTTGGAATTATGACGCAATGAGTTAAGCAGCTGCCTGTCACTGGCATTATATTTCAGTTCCAATTCAAGTCCCAGTGGCTCCAATTCTGATCCAGCTCCCTGCTAATGCACCTGAGAAAACAACTGAAGATGGTCCAAGAGCTTAGAGCCCTGCCACCCATGTGGGAAACCTGGATGAAGTTCTAGGCTCCTGCCTTCTGCCTGGCCCAGCCCTGGCAGGTGGAAGATTTCTTTCTCTCTCTCTCTCAATCTCTCTCTCTAGCTCTACCTTTCAAATTTAAAAAAATGAATAAATCCTTATACAAAAGTAAATAAATTTTAAAAATTAAAAAAAATCAGAATTAAGAACAAATACAAAAAATGAAACTATAAGACCTCATAATGAATTTTAAACAGATCTGTACATCTTAGAAGTCAAGGCAACTACTGTTTGGGAAAGGAGCAAAGCAAACTCAAGAAAACAATTCTTTTCTTGAAATCAACAGCATATTTCAGAAAATGTTCATTTGGAATTTTATGTAAGACAGTAAGTGAAGTAACGGACAACATTCTTCACAATTTTACATAAAGGAGTGATTTTTTTTTCAAGGTAAACTGTTAGTAAAACTTAGTTTTCACTCTTTTCCCTGGCTAATCGCAGCCTTGTACCTGTAATAAAGGTAAAAATTCACGTAAGTCACCTTGTTCTAGTATCTCTGTTTGTCTCACAATGTTTAGGCAATTTTTGCTTGATTTGAGAACCAAAATGGGGTGGGTAGGAGCCACTTGGGACACCTGCATCCTACATCAGATCTCTGGCTCTACATCTACTTTCAGCTTCCTGCTAATGTGTAGGAGCACAGCAAGTGATGGTTGAAGGACTTGGGTCACTGACATTCATGCAGGAGACCCAGACTAACTGCCTAGCTCCCAGCTTCAGCCTGACTCAGGCCTGGAGGTGGCAGGCACTCGGGGGAGTGAACCAGTGGATGAGAGCATCCACACGTGCTCTCTCTGCCTTTCAAAATAAATAAGTACACAAATTTTAAAAAGAACCAAAATAGGTTTATGCCTCAAATTATACATTAATATGAATAAAACTAGCTGTTAAAAGACATTACTTGCTATTAGTCAGCATTTCTTACATAATCTTATACTTCTGCTTTTTACATTAAAAATTATCTCTCCAAAGTAGTCCTATGCTTATGTTTCAGGAAAAGGGAAAACTGTAAAACTCACTGTATTTTCCTGTTTGTCTTGAGATGCATAAAGTGGTGAATTCTCATCTCTCTCCTTAAGGGTCTTCTGATATTTTAGTCTTTATTTTTCTAGTCAGTGAACCCCAATCACTTCTCTGGTTTCCTTGTCTAACTTCTGCAACAGAAGCTGCCAACACTACGTATGCTAAGAACTATCAGCAGTGGCTAAGATATACAACAATTTTTCATGCATCCATGTCTTTCCTGGGTTGTTCCTTCATATGATGTTCCCTTCCCTGCCTTCTTCACCTGGCTAACTCTTATCTTTTAAGACTCAACTTATAATAAAGACTTCCTTGGCTAAGCAAAACTGAGGAAATGCATCACTCCTAGACTGGCCTTATAAGAAGCCCTTAAAGAAGTCCTACACCTCGAAGCAACGGGACAATAACTATCTTCAGGAAAACCCACAAAAGTACTAAAATCACTGGAAGAGTAGAAACACAATACAGAAAGTCACCAGATCACAAAGATTAACAATAAAAGAGGAAGAAGTAACAATGGATAAACCAAACAGCCAGAATACAATGAACAAAATGAGAAGTAGATTGTTACCTATTAATAATTACCCTGGGCCGGCGCCGCGGCTCACTAGGCTAATCCTCCGCCTAGCGGCGCCGGCACACCGGGTAGTCCCAGTCGGGGCGCCGGATTCTGTCCCGGTTGCCCCTCTTCCAGGCCAGCCCTCTGCTGTGGCCAGGGAGTGCAGTGGAGGATGGCCCAGGTGTTTGGGCCCTGCACCCCATGGGAGACCAGGAAAAGCACCTAGCTCCTGGCTCCTGCCATCGGATCAGCGCGGTGCGCTGGCCGCAGCGCGCCGGCCGCGGCGGCCATTGGAGGGTGAGCCAACGGCAAAGGAAGACCTTTCTCTCTGTCTCTCTCTCTCACTGTCCGCTCTGCCTGTCAAAAATAAATAAATAAATAAATAATTACCCTGAATGTAAATGGATTAAATTCCCCAGTAAAAGGATACAGACTGGCTGATTGCATTAAAAAAAAAAAAAAAAGATCCAACTATATGCTGCCTACAGGAAACTTGCTTCAGAAAGACACACACAGACCGAAATTATAGGGATGAGAGTAGATACTCCCATAAATGGAAACCAAAAGTGAATGGAAATTGCTATACTCATACCAAATTAAACAGAGTTTAAGTAAAAAACCGTTAAAAGACAAAAAAGTCATTAATGTTGAAGGGATCAATTCAGAATGAGGATATAACAACTGTAAATATATACATACCCAAAATTGGACCACCCATGTATGTGAAGCACATGCTGTTAGGTCAAAGGGAGATATAGACTCCACAACAGTAGTTGGGGACTCCAGGCTGCCACTTATCAATGGACAGGTCATCCAGACAGAAAACCCACAATGAAACACTGCAGTTAAACTATGCTACAGAAAAAACTGACTTAATATTTAGGGAATGTTTTGTCCAACAGCTGCAGAGTACACATTCTTCTCATCAGCACATGGAACATTCTCCAGAGCAGACAATACATTAGTGCAGCCTTTGTGGAAATCAGTGTGGAGTTTCCTCAAAAAACCTAGAAATAGAACTACTGTACAACCCAGGAATCTGCTATGGTTATATATACAAAGGAAAGGAAATTAGTATTTCAAAGAGATACCTGTACTTTCATGTTTACTGCAGTACAATTCACATTAGCCATGATATGGAAATCAATCTAGGTGTTCCACTGGTGGATGAATGAATAAAGAAAATGCAGGGGCATGTATATATAATGGAATAATATTCAGCCATAAAAAAAAAGAATGAAATTCTGTCATTTGCAGCAATACAGATGAGCCTGGAGGACATTAGGTTAAATGAAGTAAGCCAAGCACCGAAAGACAACTGCTGCTTGTTCTCACTGACATTAAAAAGAGCTACAAAAGCTGATCTCTTAGAACTAGAGAGTACAATAGTGATTACTAGAGACTTCAAAGGGCAGGAGGGAGGAGGGAATGGAGAGAGGCTGGTTAATGGATATAGGAAGTACAATTGGATAGGAGGAATAACTTGTAATATTCCATAGCACAGTATAAGAACTGGTTGAAAACAATTAATTATGCATCACAAAATAGCTAATAGAGAGGATTCTGAATATTCTCAACACAAATGATAAATGTTTGAGGTGCTGGATATGCTAATTACTCTGATCTGAGCATCACACACTGTATACATGTATTGAAATATTACATTCTATCCCATAAATATGTATATTTTGTGTCAATTAAGAATACAAACATTTTTTAAAAGACTCAACTCCTGTCAACTCTGAAAAGCATGACCCTGTGCCCATTTTTACAGCTTCTGGTGATATCTCTAGTAAAGCGCTTACACTTCTCTAACCCATGATTCTTCTGTGTGCCTTGTTAAGATCCTCATGGGCATGAACTATTTGAATCTTAGCACCCAACACAGGTCTGAGTCTCATAAATGTTAATTTTCTCCTTAAAAAGTAGGTAGAAAAGAAATAAATGATTAATAAAATGACCAAGAGGACTAATTAAGATTTAATGTTTTCTAGTTTATAAAAAAAAGCTCAGATTTTTAATAGTGCATTCTTGAAAATTGCTCAGAGTTGATTTGTGTTCTCAAAAAAAAAGATAATAAGTACATGAGGTCATCCATATGTTAATTAGCTTGATTTAGCCATCCCACTTTGAACATGTATTCCAAAAGAGCATATTATAGAAGTATGAGCATTTATAACAATATAAATATATACCAATTTTATTTGTCAATTATTTTTAAAGGCTCTGCTTTGGAGTAGCATGACTTTCTGCATGTGGTAATATCATTTTCACTTACTGCCACCCAGACACAAATACCCACGTATGGAGACATTACAAAGAGTTAAAAAATGAAAAACATGTGCTTTGAATTAAGAGACCTGGGCTGAAATCACAATTCAAGGTCACACCACTTGGACGAGTTATAACATCTGTCAATTTTGGCCTCTCCTCTGAAAATGGTGATAACACCACTTGCCACACTTATTGTGAAGCTTGAATGAAAGAGTACACTGAAAAGGCACTTAATGCAGTTATGCAAATATTATTTAAAAATTTAAATACAAGAAGTAAATCTACTCAGCTTGAATATATCAAACTCTTTGTCCTAGCAATAGCAAAGGACTAAAATTTGGAATTTAGCCTACTGAAAAGCTGAATCAAAGAATTATAATAAACTGTGATGCAAGTGCTGATAACTCAGAATAATCACTCAGGAATCATGGATAAGGAGATCATTGTCAGTTCCATGACTATTAGGAAAAGGTCTTCAAATCCAAGAGTAAAAAGATGGGAAGAGAAAATGTACAATTAAATTATATTTATCTTTAATACTGTAAAAACCTTGCTGCCAAAGTACTCCCATTGATATACAGCAAAACATAGTAAATCACTTAATTTACTCAAAAGAACTTAAATGTTTTAACCAGGCTGCCATCAAAAGAGATCAAGAAGAGGGCCAATGGGACTTGGGCTGCAATGTGAGCCGTCTTTAAAATGCAATTGTTCTAATCATTTTCTACAGATGCAGCCTCACAAGGGGCTGCTGTCACAGGGACCATTTACGACTTGTTATGGTGTCTCTATTGTTTACCAGCCACATTCGCTGAAAAAGGCGACAGCTGGGACAGAAAGCTGCTACTCAACGAACAATATAATCCCGTGAAAGTAATCAACAAATTTAAGGGTGTTAATTAACTTTACACTTTATCATGTTCAATTAGTTGTCCTTTCTAGAAAAGATTGCCGTGCACAATCAGTTTAGAGCGTGCCATGTTTGATTTGTAAGTGATCACTGTTTCTGTTTCAGAGTCCATGTCAGATGCTCTCTTGGGTTCTGGTGACACAGATGAATGGCTCTGCACATGTTAGGGGCGATCTGGTTTAACATAAGCCAGCATAACATAACCCCTTGTTAACACTATTCCTGGCATTATCCGAGCTGGAAACACAAAAGCAAAAGCACAGCACACTATGCTGGAGTCAGATAAACAAAGTTTAGTTGGCTTTCCTTGAAATAAACATAGACACAAATACATGGAGAAATCAGCAATTTTTCATCATTATTTTTCAAAGTAAGACTTGTCTTTCAGGGGCATGTTTGGGATCATTTCCTCCCAGCAAGATCTCAAAGCCCTGCTGCATTATGCACAAAGCACCACTGCATCCTCAGACTCCACATAATGCAGAGTCTTTTCCATGGCAGTTGAATAAATGCTAGGGATGTGTTGTTAAGTACTGGCTTGTATTAGATTCCAGAATACTACCTTTTAAGTACTAGCTTGTATTAGATTACAGGATGTAGCTTTTTAAGTCTAGAAACTATAGGTTGTAAGTGTGGGAAATCTGCAGGGAAGTACATTAATCTATGAATGCAATTTGCCTTCTCTTACCTTGAATGCACCTGTTCCTACTTGCTAATAGGACAAGAAAAATCTCATGATGGAGCGACACTGCATTCAGTATTGCATTTTAATGAAACTCACTGCAGTTCCTCTGAATTGATATAGAATTTTGTATCGAAACACTTCCTAAGCCACTGACGAGGTAAACAAAATCCAAAATCAAAGTTTGGCAGGAGGTGTCTATCCAAAACAACAAAAGCAAGTGACAAGCCACCTACACAGGATTTTGAAGCATCTTCATAAAGGCTCTACCTTGCTCTTACAGGCAGTTTCCTACAAGAATATACAAATTAGATGCATATAAATAAAACACGGGTGGTTAGCTGGTTATAACATATACAAGGACAAAACTGAACTTTGAAATAGAAAAGTTGTTAACTCTGAAAGCTAATAATGTCCTAAGTTAAATATTAAAGAAGGAAATTATAGGCTATATCTAAAACAGCTGAAACCACAATACACCGCAGCAGAAAACATTTGTTTTCTGCAGAAGATCTGCAGGGAGAAGAGAAGCGGTCGATAGATCCTTAAATTGGAAGCAATAGCTGTTCTTCTACCCCAAGTTGGCAGCTGCTACATTTGCAGACCTGGTTCATTATTTACCCATAATGACCATCAAGCTGCAGTCAAAGTCAGATCACAACAACTGTCAGCAGCTCTTTTAATTAGCCTTGTTTGAATTCAGATAAATATCACAATAGAGCTGCTTATGCTGAAAGAGCAACAGAATGTTCCGCATGGAGAGGGGCTGGCTCAAGCAGGACCAGTGCATCAGACACAAACGCAGAGTGCAATTTTTAAAGGATGGAGTAAATCAAAGAATGGCATGGTTTGCTTTCATTTTGAAAATCACTTTAAAAAGCAGTTCCCTGGCATTCTCCTACAGCAAGAAGGTACAGAGTGCTAGGCTGCACTGAAACTCAAGGCTCCTGAAAGTGAAATCTCTGGAGCCCAGGAAAGCTAATGCCTTCGGAGAACGTGATTCTTAAATCTCCATCTTGTAAATAAATGCTATCTTTTTGCTTTCTCAATCATTTTTAAAAGCCAAATAAGAAATCTTTCATTAGATAGCTTCTTACTTTAAGGTCCTCCTATTTTACTTTCTTTAGGAGTTGCCTACTTAGAAACATTTTCAGTAACAGGAGTTGGATAGTCTTCTAAACATTCATACACATTATTTTCATTCAGCATTATCACAAAGTAAAACAAGGCCAATAATAAAATTCTGAATAACACAAATCTTGCCATATTCCATACCCCTCCCCCACTTGCTTGAGAAGGAGGTATACACAATCGTCAGCTGTCCTGGACTTTACGGAGAACTGACTGCACACGAGCTCTGCAGACACTTCTAGGGCAGTAAAGAGAGGCGATGCTGGACAGGGTAGACAACAAGCAGGAATAAGCAGAAGGCCAGACGGCAGCCAGAGGACGAAACTGGGGACAGCAAGAAATGCAAGACTTTAGAGGAGGCTGTGTTTAATAATTAATTAAAAAGCTACCCATGGTTAACCAGGAATTCACACTTGGCATCTCCTGAGACTCTGAACTCTCACAGTGTGGGGTGGGAGGCACAGCTGAAGAGGTAACGGGCTTCCACCTGAGTTGGACCTGCTCCCCTTCGCCCTTCTTGCTAGCTTCTTAGCCACTGCGTCTTCCTGCAGCCATTTCCAAGGGTGTGAACACAACGTTAAGAGAGGGTAACTAAGCAGCTCAGTGTGAGGATAAAGGATCCATCACTGTTTACACAAGGTGTGGATGACACTCGACTGCTTCCCCATTGAGTAGGAAAACACTCTTACGAAAAGTAATTATTTGTCAGGGCCAGCGCTGTGGCTCACTTGGTTAATCCTCCGCCTGCGGCGCTGGCATCCCATATGAGCGCCGGGTTCTAGTCCCGCTTGCTCCTCTTCCAGTTCAGCTCTCTGCTGTGGCCCGGGAGTGCAGTGGAGGATGGCCCAAGTGCTTGGGCGCCTGCACCTGCATGGGAGACCAGGAGGAAGCACCTGGCTCCTGGCTTCGGATCGGCGTAGTTCCAGCCGTGGCAGCCATTTGGGGGGTGAACCAACGGAAGGAGGACCTTTCTCTCTGTGTCTCTCTCTCACTGTCTGTCAAATAAATAAATAAAATTATTTTTTGTCAACTTCAAACACTACAACCTTGGAACAAAACTTTTATAGAGGGCCGGCGCCGTGGCTCAATAGGCTAATCCTCCACCTTGCGGCGCCGGCACACCGGGTTCTAGTCCCGGTCGGGGCGCCGGATTCTGTCCCGGTTGCCCCTCTTCCAGGCCAGCTCTCTGCTATGGCCAGGGAGTGCAGTGGAGGATGGCCCAGGTGCTTGGGCCCTGCACCCCATGGGAGACCAGGAAAAGCACCTGGATCCTGGCTCCTGCCATCGGATCAGCGCGGTGCGCCGGCTGCAGCGGCGGCCATTGGAGGGTGAACCAACGGCAAAAGGAAGACCTTTCTCTCTGTCTCTCTCTCTCACTGTCCACTCTGCCTGTCAAAAAAAAAAAAAAAAAAACTTTTATAGAATGCTGTGAGACCATATACAATAAAGACAACTATTTGCTGGATGCAGATGTGCGAACTTTTGATCTGGTTCTGTGGAGAATTCATCATAGCTGAAGAGTATATTTCTTGCTCAACTGTTATCCAAAAGTAAAGAGCAAGCTATATACAGATCAATGTATCACAGAGAATGGCCTTCTCCTTCTTCACCCCTTAAGAAACCTACCTCTTTACTGAGTGCACAGCCGATAGCTACAATCTGTCTAGCACACTGAGTACAAAGACAGTAGTCAATTTAACCAACCCAAGTCTGGAATCACAATTTCAACTTCCTACTGGCTAACTCTTACTATTGGCTTCCAGTAACGCAACAAATCCCACACAGTGAAGCAGTTGTTGTTTTCTTTTCCCTGGCAAAGAGACCCCAAAACTGATTCTTCTTCTTGCATGACCACTCTTGGTTAAGACATTACTGCTACTCGTGTACAGCAGGGTCCCAACATCAGTTCCTCAGAACACTAGTTCTACATAACGTTGATGGGTGTTTCCAGTGAGGCGAATTTACAGCTGTGTTTTGGTTCTGGCCAATAAGGTTTCACAGTCTCCTCTTCAGGTAGCAAATCCTGTCCTTCTGGCCAAAGGCTGGACAGTAAGCACACCCACTGTTGTAGCAACAACTGCAGGGCAAATCTAACAGAACTAACAGAGTTCTGCCCTGATCCAACATGCCAAGGTTGCTGAGAGTTCAATTCAAGAGTGTCTGAGGCAAAAGCTAACAAGGCTGACAAGCAAAGCATGGCACAGATAATAAGGACAGAAACCGGAGAGCAGCACCACGTCCGCAATTCGAGTCACTGAACCCCTGGTTCTTTTCAATGTGACAGCCAACCCAGTAATTTCCTAGCTTATAAACCACTGCACACACAAAAAATGTTTCCCACATGATTAAGGTTTTATGACCAAATATATATTGGGTTAAACAAACAAGAATCTAGCCACTTATTTTTAATTACAAAGACATATCCTGAATATTTCCAAGGGAAAACAGAGAATGTACCATTTCTCTCATTTTTTCACTATTTTTTTTTTCAAGGCATCTCTTCAGAATTGGTTTTCACAGGGACCATGCTTCAGGAAAAGTTACTGTAGTCATGTGACATGTTCCTCACCTTTCTATATCCAGCTACTAATTTCTATTGATTCTGCTGTGAAATTTCACTTTTAGTTAATATTTTCTCTATGGATCATTTGCTCTTATATTTAACCTTTTGGTATTGCTGTTTTTGTTTTGCTTTGTTTTTTTTTGTTTTTTTGTTGTTGTTGTTGTTGTTTGGTTTTTTTTTTTTTTTGACAGGCAGAGTGGACAGTGAGAGAGAGAGACAGAGAGAAGGTCTTCCTTTGCCGTTGGTTCACCCTCCAATGGCCACCGCGCTGATCCAATGGCAGGAGCCAGGAGCCAGGTGCTTTTCCTGGTCTCCCATGGGGTGCAGGGCCCAAGCACTTGGGCCATCCTCCACTGCACTCCCTGGCCACAGCAGAGAGCTGGCCTGGAAGAGGGGCAACCGGGACAGAATCCGGTGCCCCGACCGGGACTAGAACCCGGTGTGCCGGCGCCACTAGGCGGAAGATTAGCCTAGTGAGCCGCGGCGCCGGCCTGTTTTGCTTTGTTTTAAAGATGTATGAGTATGTCTCTCTTGAGGAGTAGATAGCTGTATTTTTTAAAATGTAATATGAGACCAGCATTGTGGCACAGTGGGTTAAGTTGCTGCTTGCCACACTGATATCCCATACTGGAAAACTGGTTCAAGTCCTGGCTGCTCCACTTCAGATCCAGCTCCCAGCTAATGTGCCTAGGAAAGCAGCAAAAAATGGCCCAAGTATTTGGACTCTTGCTACCCATGTGGGAGACCTGCACAGAGTTCCAGGTTTCTGACTTCACCTGGCCCAGCCCCAGCCAGCCATTGCAGCCATTTGGCAGTGAAGCGGTGGACAGAATATCTCTGTCTCTCCTCTTCTATCACTCTGCCTTTCAAATAATATAAATTTTAAAAAAAGCAATCTGATGAAAAATGAGTATGTTTATATTTATTGTGACTAGACTTATATTATTTTGCATTTACCCTTCACTTTGATTTTTCTTTCAATTTTTTTTTCTCCTCTTCTGCCTAAAAGTGTTTTAAGTTCATTTATACTGCCCCCCACCCCATGGAGCTGTGGAAGCTAGAATTACTCTGAATTACTCTTCTATTATTTTACTGGCAATCCTAACTTTTAAACATAAGTAACTACAAAGGTTTTTAATACTGTCTTAAGTTTTTCAGTTATCTCTGTTCTTTCAAACATGGCATAGACCTTAGTCTGTTTTAGGCCAAGGGATTACCATTCACCTCCCCTGTATAACAAATAGTATTATTGTCCACTGTTTTTGTAGTACTTTATTTTTATAAACACACGTGAGTTTAAGTAGTCAATAATTGATTTGATTTTAAATTCATTTTGTTCCCACGATTATTTCTAGCATTCTTTCTCTCCAGATACATTCTTTTTCCTGCTGAAGATTGTTTTGCTGCCTTTTTTTCCTTTATATGTGTATAGAATTGTGGTTTTTAGGCTCATTTTGAATGGGAGCTTTCTGTTCAACCCCATCCTTAACCTCCCACCCTGGTTCATCTCCATGCACCCCTCCCTGTATGTAATTTTATGGTCATCCCTTGGGCTTCCCAAGGCCCCAGTTTAGGACCAGTTCTTACATGGGTGGGTTGGAGCTCCTGCTCTGTGGGGGGAGAGAGTACTGGGATACTGCAGATCCAGTCATGGAACCAAAAGGTGGCTTGGTTCAGTGCCTAGTCTTACCCGCGTGACTGTCATATCAAGCACATGATTCAAAGCTTGCTAACAATTGCAGCCCAAGGCAATGCTCAGCAGCAGATTCTGGCTTCCTGTCTTCAGTCTACGAGGCTGGGCCCAGTCCCTCATTGCTTATGTAGAGTATTCTTATTTTCTTTTACTCAGGAACAGAACTCCAAGGCAGTACTAACCAATTTTGGACTCGAAGTTCTGCTGCCTGATAGCACCAATGCCACTCAATGCATTGTTATTGCTGCTCCATTTTTGGTCCCTGGAGCCATGTATCTTATCTTGAAGCATAATAGTTATACTTATTTTCTATTATATCATGTTTCAGACATTTGGAGAGTGAACTAGCAGAGGGAACGCAGGTCTGTCTCTTACTCTCAAATAAATAAAATCTTTTTCAAAAAAAAAAATTAATTTTATTCTTTACCCCTAAGAATTCATCTTAGTAAAATTCAAGTCATTCACTATTATTAGAATTTAGGTGGGGTCTGCACTATGTGGGCTAAGCTTCCACCTGCAGCACCAGCATTCCATATAGATGCCAGTTCACGTTCTGGCTGCCCTTCATCTGATCCAGCTCTCTGCTTATGGCCTAGGAAAGCAGCAGAAGATGGCCCAAGTACTTGGATCCCTGCACCTATATGGGACACCCAGAAAAAGTTCCTGGCTCCTGGCTTCAGATCGGCGCCAGCTTTTGCAGCTATCTGGGGAGTGAATCAGCAGATGGAAGACCTTTCTGTCTGTAACTCTACCTCTCAAAAAAAAAAAAAAAAAAAAAAAAAAAAAGAATGTAGGTTTCATCTCTGGGTTTTCTTCTTTTTATTCCACTTTTTAAAAAATTATTTATTTGAGAGAGAAAAGAAAGAAGGAAAATTTGCTTGCATTCACTGGTTCCCTCACCAAATGACTGCAATGACTGAGGCTGGGATGAGGTCACAGCCAGGAACTAGGAACAAAATCTAAGTCTCCCAAGTAGGTGGCAGGAACCTACTAATTCCCAATATGTGCACTGGAGCCAGGAGCCAGAGCTAGGAATCAAACCCAGGTATTCTGATGTGGGAAATGGGCATATTAATCCCTACCAGGCCAAATACCTACCCTCACTCTCAGGTTTTTTTTTCTTTTTTTTTTCTTCCACTTATTAGGTAGAGTTAGATAGTAAGAGAGAGAGAGAGAGAGAAAGAGAAAGGTCTTCCTTCCATTGGTTCACCCCCAAAATGGCCGCTACGGCTGGCGCTGTGCTGATCTGAAGCCAGGAGCCAGGTGCTTCCTCCTGGTCTGCCATGCAGGTGCAGGTGCCCAAGCACTTGGACCAACCCCCACTGCCTTCCTGGGCCACAGCAGAGAGCTGGACTGGAAGAGGAGCAGTCAGGACTAGAACCCGGCACCCATATGGGATGCCGGCGCTGCAGGCAGAGGATTAGCCAAGTGAGCCATGGCGCTGGCCCCACACCCTCAGTTTTTGATTTTCAACATCTTTCTTATTTGGTTTACCTCCTTGTAAAATTTCATTTACAATTTTCAATCAATACCTTAAAATCTTGTTTCAGCTGTATTTCAGTTTGAGAGTTTTCAGTATTGTTGTGTTCTAAACATTTTTTCTTTTATGACTTCTTTGATTAAGAAATATAAATTCTTTTTTTTTTTTTTTTTTTGACAGGCAGAGTGGACAGTGAGAGAGAGAGAGAGAGAAAGATCTTCCTTTGCCGTTGGTTCACCCCCCAGTGGCCACTGCAGCTGGCGCGCTATGGCTGGCCCACCACGCTGATCCAAAGCCAGGAGCCAGGTGCTTCTCCTGGTCTCCCATGCAGGTGCAGGGCCCAAGCACTTGGGCCATCCTCCACTGCCTTCCCTGGCCACAGCAGAGAGCTGGACAGGAAGAGGAGCGACCGGGACAGAATCCAGTGCCTTGACTGGGACTAGAACCTGGGGTGCCGGCGCCGCAGGCAGAGGATTAGCCTAGTGAGCCTCGGTGCAGGCCAAAAAATATAAATTCTTTAGAAAAGAGAATTTAGGGGCCGACACAGTGGCTCATTCAGTTAATCCTCCGCCTGCGGCACCAGCATCCCATATGGGCGCCGGGTTCTAGTCCCGATTGCTCCTCTTCCAGTCCAGCTCTCTGCTGTGGCCAGGAGGGCAGTGTAGGATGGCCCAAGTCCTTGGACCCCTGCACCTGCAACGGATACCAGGAGGAAACACCTGGCTCCTGGCTTCAGATCGGCGAAGTTCCGGCCTTAGTGGCCATTTGGGGGGTGAACCAACAGAAGGAAGACCTTTCTCTCTGTCTCTCTCTCTCTCTCTCTCTCTGTCTAACTCTATCAAATAAATTTTAAAAAAAAGATAAATTAAAGATTTTATTTTTACTACTGATTTCTAATTCAATTGCACTGTTGTCACAGTTCACAGTCTTTAAGATACAGATTCTTTGATGCTGGAGATTTGCTTTATGGTCCACTGTATCATCAATTAACCATTTTCCCACATGACTTGAGAAATATTCTTCTTTAATTGTTGTGTTTGAAGTCCTATAAATGTCTACCTGGTCAAACTTATTAGTTGTGCAATTCAAATTTACAACCTCAACAACTTTTATCGTATTTGATTATCAATGGCTTGACAGAAGTATATGGAACTGCCTCACTATGATAGTGGACATTTATCAATTTCTCCTATGGTTTATAATACATTTAAGAGATTATTTTATTAAACACAGTCTATACAAGTTTAAATAGTGTCATCTTACTGATGATCCCCTTTATCTCCAACAATGCTTTTTAGTATTAAGGACAGTTGTATATAATTAATTAACCCCTTTACTAGATAATAGGACATTCATTTCTCTTTTAGTGGAAACTTGCCTTGTTTACCTAAAAGACACTTGCATTTTCTGTGTCTTATGTTTTAATGGTGTGAGTCCTTTAAAAAGCATTCATCTGGAATTTTTTTAAAACATTTATTTATTTATTTATTTATTTGAAAGTCAGAGTTACACAGAGAGAGGAGAGGCAGAGGGAGACAGAGAGAGTTCTTCCATCTGATGGTTCACTCCCCAAACGGCCGCAATGGCCAGAGCTGCGCCAATCGAAAGCCAGGAGGCAGGAGCTTCTTCCAGGTCTCCCACGTGGATGCAGGGACCCAAGAATTTGGGCCATCTTCTACTGTTTTCCCAGGTCATAGCAGAAAGCTGGCTAGGAAGTGGAGCAGCTGGGTCTCGAACTGGGGCCCATATGGGATGCCAGCACTTCAGGCCAGGGCGTTAACCCATTGTGCAACAGCAGCAGCCCCCATCTGGAATTTTGAAAAATCCAAATGGCAAAAGTCTGTCCTTAATTTTGCATGTTTTGTCCCTTCTTTTCTACCACTTTATTTTGTGCTTTTTCCCCAAGTGGTTTTTTTTCTTCCCCCTCCTTTCTTGTCTTTTAAACAGTTTCAGGCTTCATTTCTGTTTTTGTTTTCATTTCTCCTTTTACTGGTTTTGAAATATACTTATTTTCATTGTCTCAGAATTTTCCGAGGCATACTTAAATTTAAACTCTAAAGTTAACATCTTAACCTACTTTTCAAACAACACAAGATCTTCAGATTCTCTTGGCTTACATGTCATTGTCGTCCAGTGTTTTAGTCTTTTCTTTAACTCTACAAATTATATATTACTATTCTTTATTTAGATGTTTTTAGATTTACCCAAATTAAGTTATTATCACTGACTATTTAAATTCTATACTTATATTTTTTCTCTACTTACCATTTCTTATAACAATCTCAGACTTTCCTTTAGGATCCTTTAGGACTTCTTTTTGAGATGTACTTTCAATATATGTCTCTTGTGTTAAACTTTATTAGTTCTTATATTTAGTTTACATTTAATCATCATTCCTTTATTTTGAAATTAAATCCTGAAAAATTAAATTTTGCATATGTGCAGTTCTACAATTTTACCATGTAACTACCAGTAACGATTAGCATACAGAATGATTCCATTGCCCTAAAGACTCCCTCATGCTATCCTTCCGTGGTCAAACCCTCTTGCCCACTCCAACCTCTGAAACTAGTGAACTGTCACCATTCCTCTATTTTTACCTCTGCAGAGAGTTACAGAAATGCATTCACATAATTATGTAACATTTCACACTGGCTTCTTCCATGTAGCTTGATGCTTCTGAGGTTGATTTATCCTATCATGTGTATTATATCACATTCCTGCTGAAAAGAAAATTGTGTGGACATCCCATGGTTTCTCCATTCACTCACTGAAGGATTTCAAGCTGTTTTCAGTTTAGGCAGATTGTGAATTCAAGTACAGGTTTGTTTTTTTTTTTTTTAAGAAAACTTTTATTTAATAAATATAAATTTCAAAAGTACAATTTTTGGATTATAGTATTTTCCCCCCATAACCACCCTCCCACCCACAAACCATCCTATCTCTTATTCCCTCTCCCATCCCATTCTTCATTAGGATTCATTTTCAATTATCTTTATACACAAAGATCAACTTAGTACATACTAAGTAAAGATTTCAACAGTTTGCATACACACAGACACACAAAGTATAAAGTACTGTTTGAAGACTATTTTTACCATTAATTCTCATAGTACAACACATTAAGGACAAAGATCCTAAATGGGGAATAAGTACACAGTGACTCCTGTTGTTGATTTAACAACTGACACTTTTACTTACAATGTCAGTAATCACCCGAGGCTCTTGGAATGAGCTGCCAAGGCTATGGAAGCCTCTTGAGTTCACAAAACTCTTACCTTATTTAGACAAGGCCATAGTCACAGTGGAAGTTCTCTCCTCCCTCCAGAGAAAGGTGCCTCCTTTTTTGATGGCCCCAAGTACAGGTTTTGTGTACAGGTGTATACAAGCTGGGTCATTAGATAAGGTATATTTAATTTTATGGATAAAAAGCCACCTGTTTTCCACCATGGATGTCTATTTTGCATTCCCATTAGAAATGTAAGAGCAAGGCCAGTGTTGTGTTGTAGCAGGTAAAGCCAGTGCCTGAAATACCAACATCCCACATGGGCATCAGTTCATGTCCTGGCTGCTCCACTTCCAACCCAGGTCCCTGCTACTGGCCTGGGAAAAGCAACCAAAGATAGGTCAAGTGTTTGGGCCCCCTGCCATCCAAGTGGGAGACTCACTTGGGAGACTCATTTGGGAGAGTTCTTGGCTCCTGGCTTCAGGCTGGCCCAGCTTTAGCTATTGAAGCCATCTGGGGAGTTGAACTAGCGGATGGAAAATCTGTCTCTTTCTCTCTCTAATTCTTTCAAATAAATAATCTTTTAAAAAAAAAAAAAAAGAAATGTATGAGCAGTCCAGTTGCTCCACATCCTTATCAGCATTTATATTGTTTAAAAAAAATTACAGCCAGTCTAACTGTTGTGCAGAGGTATCTCATGGTGGTTTTAATTTGAATTTTGCTAATGGCTAATGACGTTGAGCATCCTTTCATATGCTCATCTCCCCACTATGTATCTTCCTTGCTGACATATCTGTTCAAATGTTTGGCCCGTGTTCTAGTTGAGTTGGTTGTTTAATTGTTGACTTTTTTTTTTTTTTTTTTTTTTTGACAGGCAGAGTGGACAGTGAGAGAGAGAGAGACAGAGAGAAAGGTCTTCCTTTGCCATTGATTCACCCTCCAATGGCCGCTGCGGCCAGCGCGCTGCGGCCAGCGCACTGCGCTGATCCAGTGGCAGGAGCCAGGTGCTTTTCCTGGTCTCCCATGTGGGTGCAGGGCCCAAGCACTTGGGCCATCCTCCACTGCACTCCCGGGCCACAGCAGAGAGTTGGCCTGGAAGAGGGGCAACCGGGACAGAATCCGGTGCCCCGACTGGGACTAGAACCCGGTGTGCCAGTGCCGCAGGCAGAGGATTAACTTATTGAGCCGCGGCGCCGGCCATAATTGTTGACTTTTGAAAAATATTTACATATTCTGGATACATGCTTTTGGTTAGATAATATGATTTGCAATGTTTTCTCTTAGGCTGCAGTTTGTCTTTTTAGTCTCAACACTCTTAAGTAGAGCAGGTGTTTTAATTCTGATGAAGTCCAACTGATCAATATTTTCTTTCATTAATTTGGGTACCATTATCAAATCATTTTCTAAGCCAAGGTCACAGTGAAACTGAGCCCCTCTCTCTAATGCCTTTGATAAAGACACTACCAAGCCCTAGTCTCTCACAGTCTCTCAGTTTATCCTACTTAAAGTTTCCTTGCAATCAACTTCTTACTAAAATGAACTCACCACACTATGGAAGTGGTATAGCTGGTGCCCAGGATCCCTCATCACAAAACTCATGAGGTCACGGGAATTTTTATTGTGATAGTACTGTATCTGCTCAGTTTGGAGAAAAGTTACATTTTAACTACACAGTGTTTCAATCTATCAACCTGTGACACAATACATCTCTCCATTTACTCAGGTCTTTTTGGATTGCTTTCATCAACTTGTGTATAGTTTTCAGCACACACATCCTACACATTTCATCAGATTTATAGTATTTCAAGTTTTGGAACAAAAGTAATAGTCTGAAAATTCAGTTTCTAGTTGTATTAATCATATCTCTTTATTTTCCAATTATTTATAATTACATATTTTCTATTTATTTCTAATGCGTTGATATCTGGGGTCTCAATGAACCTGGAGAGACTGTTCCACCTAGGACTAGTCATTTCCTAGAGAGAGAAAAAGACTAGCCTTTAAGTGTATCTTCATCTGAAAATCAGCCAATGCAAAGCCTATATTCCCAACCATCTTTTTTTTTTATAAACTCTCACACTCCAGTCCACTATTCCTCTACCCTAATTACCCCAGGACCAAGTACCAGACAAGTAAAAACAGTCCACTTAAATTATTCAACCTAGCCAAGTCTAAGCCTGCTTCCCAGCCTTAGCCATGTCTTCCTCCCTACTATGCTACCTGCTCATCCGTAGTGATTCCCCATGTGGCCCTGTGTAGTGTGGCATGCCCTCTCCTCATGGGAACTGTGAATAACAGACCATCTTGTCAATAGTGTTCTCCTGATCTGTGCCATCATCATACTTAAATAATAAACACCAAGTGTTGATTGTTAACAATTATGAATCACTTAACAATAGAAATATATTCTGAGAAAAGTGTCATTAGGTGACTCCATCCTTGTGTAAACATTATAGAGTATATGTACATAAAGATGGCTATGATATCACTGGGTGATATAACTTTATAGGACTGCTGTCATATGCAGTCTGTTGCTAACCAAAATGTTATGTGGTGTATGACTTTATGCGCAAATTTGATGGATTTCCATATTTTCTTGTACTCTGTGACCTTATTAAATTCATTTATTCTTTTTTTTTTTTTTTTGGACAGGCAGAGTTAGACAGAGAGACAGAGAGAAAAGTCTTCCTTTTCCGTTGGTTCAGCTCCCAAATGGCTGCCGCAGCTGGCGCGCTGCAGCAGATCCAAAGCCAGGAGCCAGGCACTTCCTCCTGGTCTCCCATGCAGGTGCAGGGCCCAAGCACTTGGGCCATCCTCCACTGCCTTCCTGGGCCACAGCAGAGAGCTGGCCTGGAAGAGGGGCAACCGGGACAGAATCCGGCGCCCAGACCGGGACTAGAACCCAGTGTGCCGGCGCCACAAAGTGGAGGATTAGCCTAGTGAGCCACGGCACCGGCCCCATTTATTCTTTATAAGCATTTACTTGTTGATTCCTTGGAATTTTCTACATAGGAAGATAATCATGTCATAAATGAATATGGCTACTCATTTCTTTTTATTCTTCTTGCCTTACTTCACTCAGTAGGGTTTCTTGTATGAAACTGAGCAAGAATTCTTGCATTGTCTCGTCTTAAGGGTAAAGCATTTGGCCTTTTGCATAAAGTATGATGTTAGCTGTAAGGTTGATTTTGCTTTAGTACATGCCTTTACGAGTTTAAAAAGGTTTCCTATTTCTACTTTTTTGAGAGCTTTTATCATGAATGGATGTTGAAGTTTGTCAAATATTTTTTCTCCATCAATTCTTTTTTTAAAAGATTTATTTATTTATTTGAAAGGCAGATTTACAAAGAGGCAGAGGCAGTGGGGTCGGGGGGTGGAGAGAAATCTTCCCTCTGCTGGGTCACTCCCCAAATGGCTACAACGGGCGGAGCTGGGCCAATCCAAAGCCAGGAGCTTCTTCCCTTCCAGGTCTCCCATGTGGGTGCTGGGGCCCAAACACTTGGGCCATCTTCTACTGCTTTCCCAGGCCATAGCAGAGAGCTGGGTCAGAAGTGGAGCAGCTGGGTCTCAAACTGGCACCCATATGGGATGCTGGCACTGCAGATGGGAGCATTACCTGCAATGCCACAGTGCTGGCCCCTCCATCAATTCTTTAGACTGTGGAGTATTATACATATTTATTTCAGTTGAACAGGCTTTGTATTCTAAGACAAACCTCACTTTGTGGTGACAGATACTTTTTATATATTGCTGATTATATTTGTGAACATGTCATTGAGGATTACTCTGTCTATAATCATGGAAAATTATGATCTATACTACTGTATTTTCCTTGTCTGGTTTTTATATCATTGTAACGCTGGTCCCAAAAGATGAGTTGGGAAGTACTGCCTTATCCTCTATTTTTCTATACAAAACTGTGTAGAACTGATATTATTCCTTCTTTAAGAAAGAAGAGATGTGTTAGAATTTGCCAAAGAACACATCTTGGCCTATAGATTTTCTTTTCACAAAGTTTTGAACCACAAATTCATTTCTTCAATTTCTTTAATTTCTTGAATGAAGTTTAGAAGCTTGTGGTTTAAAAAATTGGTCCATTTCATTTCCATTGCAAAATTTATGTGAACATGGTTGCTTACACTTCCTTATTGTCTCCCTCATTCCTGACATTCGTTACCTGTGTCAAGTTCTCCCATTATTTTTTAGTCAGTCTGGCTTATTTTCACAGAATTATTTTTTTATGGTTTATTGATTTCCTGTAATGTTTTTGTTTTCAATTATACTTATTTCTGCATTATTTCCTTTCTTTTGTTTGCTTTGGTTTTATTTTACTCTAATTTCTTACAACAGTACTTAAGTTTCTGATGTGAGACCTTTCTAATATAAGCATGCAGTGTTTCCTATTTCCTTCTCCACACTGCTCTAGGAGCACCCCACATTCTGTGATGTGTTGTATTTATACTTTTGTTCAGTTCAAAATATTTCCTAATATCCCTTTAAACTTTTTGACCCATACACACTATTTGTATTATTTAATTTGTCAACATTTAGGGTTAATTTTCCATATATTTTTATTGACCTCTGATTTAAATCCATTATGGTCAAAGAATATATTTTGTATAATTCTAGTTCTGTTAAAAGTTTAAGGTTGGTTTTGACCCTGGATAACATCCACCTTGATGATGTGTACATGAATAGTATGTGTTTTTTACTGAATTTAGATAAAGTATTCAGAACATGCTAATTAGGTTCAGCTGAATGATGGTATTGCCTAGTTTTTCTATTTCTTTGTGGATTTTTCAGTGTACTTGTTATGCCCATTATTGAAAGAGATGCACTGAATTCTCCAATAATAATTGTGGATCTATCCACTTCTTTCAAATCTCAGCTTTCATTATATGTATCTTCAATTTCTTGTTAGGTACACACAAATTTGAGATTGCAATGTCTTCTTGGTGAACTGACCCTTTAATACTACATTATATCTTTGCTAATTGTCCTGTATCTTTAATATTTATGTGGTATACCTTTTCCTAGCCTTTTAATCTACCTATACCATTGTATTTAAAGTGAATTTCTTGTAAACAGAACATAGTTGGATCTGTTTTATATGACTCAATCTTTTGTGCCTTTTAGTTGGTCTATTTAGGTCACTTACATTTATTGTAATGACTGACAGCACTGGACTAGTCTTTTATTTGTTTTCTGTCCCTCGCCCCTTTCCTGCCTTCTCCTGAATAACTGAATATTATTTTAGTATTCTATTTTAATTGCCTACTCTATTTTTGTATAGGCTTTGTTTTGTTTTTAGTGACTGACCTAGGGATTACAATATCCATACTTAACTTTTCACTGTCCACTTAGAATTAGTATTTTATCATTTCAGATGGAATTTAGAAAATTTACCACTCCTGTGCACAACATAAAGAAATGCTTGTAGTTGTCACCTATTTTACATTTATAAACACAGAAAATTCCACAAATATTATAATGTTTTTCATAACCACAATGTATATCTTAAAGAATTTGAGAAGGGCTGGTGTTGTGGCATAGCAGGCATCCCATATGGGCACCAGTTTCTGTTCTGGCTGCTCCACTTTTGAGCCATCTCCCTGCTAATGGCCTGAAAAGCAGTGGAGGATGGCTCAAGTGCCTGGACCCCTGCCACCCAGGTGGGAGACCCAGAAGAAATCCTGGCTTCGGCCTGGTTCAGCTCCAAACCTCTGGGTCATCTGGGGAGCAAACCAGCACATGGAAGATATCTCTCTCTCTCTCTCTCTCTGTACTCTGATCTTCAAATACTTAAATAAATCTTAAAAAAAAAAAAAAAAAAAGACCTTGAGAAGAAAAGGAGTTTACTACATTTATGCTGCTGACCATTTCTGTTTCTCCTTCTTCATTCCTAACATTCTACCGTGCCCTCTATGATTACTTTTCTTTTGCCCAAATTCCTTTATCAGTTTTTCACAGTAGGTAAGTTAGAGATGAATTTTCTCAGCTTTCTTTTTATTGTGACTATCTCTATTACCTTCATCCCTGAAGTATATTTTTGCCACATAGAGACTGACTGTTTCAGCACTTCAAAAATGTTTCACTGCAGTGCAGGCATCTGGCACAGTGGTTAAGATGCCATTTACAATGCCTGTATCTTTATCAGAGTGCCTGGGTTGGGAATGTTTTGGATTCCTGCTTCCTGCTCATATGTACCTGGGGAGACAGAGGTGATGGCTCAAATACTTGAGTTCTTGCCACCCACACAAGAGACCAAAATTGAGTTCTTGGCTCCCAGCTTCATTCTGGCCCAGTTCCAGATTGCAGGCCATCTGGGGAGTAAACTAGTATATAGCAGATCTCTCTCCGCTCCCCTTCTCCCCCAAATAAATTAAAGAAGAAATGTTTCACTGCCTCTTGATCTCCATGTGCCTCTGGTCATTCTAACCCTTATTCTTTCTCTGGATGATTCAGATTTTTCTGGATTCTCAGTAGTTTGATTATGATAATCTAGACACGATTTCTCTGAGTTTATCCTGTGTGGGGCTCACTGAACTTACTGAATCTTTAAGTTTGTTCTGCACCAATGTGGGTTGGCTTTCAGCCACTGCCTTTTTTTTTTTTTTTTTCTTTGACAGGCAGAGTTACAGACAGTGAGAGAGAGAGAAAGGTCTTCCTTCCGTTGGTTCACTCCCCAAATGGCCACTATGGCTGGCACTGAGCCAATCTGAAGCCAGGAGCCAGGTGCTTCCTCCTGGTCTCCCATGCGGGTGCAGGGCCCAAGCACTTAGGCCATCCTCCACTGCCCTCCTGGGCCACAGCAGAGAGCTGGACTGGAAGAAGAGCAATCAGGACTAGACTCCGGCGCCCATATGGGATGCCAGTGCCACAAGCGGAGGATTAACCAAATGGGCCACGGCACCAGCCCCTCAGCCACTGTTTTCTTTAAATTTTCTGCACCATACTCTTCTGGAATTCCAATGGCACACATATTAGACTCTGTGACACTGTCTCACAGGATCTTAATACTCTGTTCAGAGTTTTTAGTACTTTTTCTCTCTGTTGTTCACACTAGATAATTTCTCTTCATGCAATTTCTAACTTCAAATTCAGACGCCTTTCTTCAGCACATCCACTCTGCACTCTGCTCTTGAACACATACAGTGGGGCTTTTTTTTCTTCAGATTTCTGATTATTGTATTTTTTAATGATGAAATTTTCTTTTGTTTGTAAGCTCCTGTTTCTTTCCTGAGTCTTTCTATCTTCTGATTTTTTTAAGATCACGGTTATAGTTATAGCTTTAAAGACACTGCCTGATGGGGAAAACTGAGGAAACTTGGGCTAGCACTTTGTCTTTATCCTTGAGAATTTATCAGACTTTCCTGGATTTTTCTGTGTCAAGTAACTTTTTATAGTATCAAGGACATTCAGAATATAAAATGTTGTGAAACTCTGAGTCTTGCTCACATTCGATGAAGAATAGTAGGTTCCGATGTGCATTTGTCTTACCAGGCACTTGACCAGATTAGGGTCAGACTGCACATTCCAATCTGCTTCCACAGGCTCTGGCTGTGATATCAGTTCAGTTTTTAAATCCTTGGCAGTGCTGTTTGCATCTGTCCCACATGTGCATCAGCCAGGGGTCAGTCTGATAGCAAGGAGGCTGTCTGTTCCATAGCTAAGCTCTTAAACCCACTGGTAGGCTGTTTAGGGTCTTACGTTGTACAGCTCAGGAAGGACTCAGAAGCACATACACAACATCATGCAATCTTTTTCAAGCTCCATCTTATCTATAAACTGTCCCCATCCCTGACCTTCTAGAACCTACCTCCCACTAGAAAACCCTGCATTTCCTACAATTAGGTCTGGCTAAGTAGGAGAATAAGGAATAAAAGCAGCAACAGGGACTCCCCCACATTGGACCACAGTTCCTCTGATCCGAGTAAGGATTCCCTTCTCTCAGATTGTCAAAGTTGTCTGCTCGGGGTCCACTGTTACTACAAAACTGCTGCTTCACAAGTGAGGCTCTGTGGCAAAGCTGAGAGTAAGGGGAAAAAGAGACATGCTTTTTCTGTCCTGTAGGACCCTTCTTGTAGTGAAGGGGGAGGAGGAGGAGAAGGAGACAGAGAGAGACAGAGAGAGAGAGAAAGAAACTTGCCATCCGCTAGCTCAGCTCCCAAATGCCCTGCACGAGGTCAGACTGAAGCTGGAATTCTTTTGGTTTGTACCCATGCACCGTCTCAGGCTAGGAGATAAGTAATGGTGGAGAGAGAGGAAAATCCAGGAAATTTGTTGCCGGTGTTTTGAATTCAAGTTCTGTTTTTCTTCTCCAACCTATCTGCTACCATTTACTTCTCAGCATACTGAGATTGCTAGTTGCCCCATGCATCCTGACCAAGGTTTTTAGTCACACTCAGGAGAGAAAGAGCGGAGAATATTTACTCCACCTTAACCAGCACAGGAACCTAGCTATCATTCTAGAAGGAAAGTTTTACAGGATACAAATTCTAAGCTGACAGTTATCTCCCATACATCTACAGCCAACTGATCTTTGACAAAGGTGCTAAGAACATAGCACTGGAGATAGGATAGTTTTTTGAATAAATGGTGCTAGGAAAATTGGGTATCTACAAGTAGAAGAATGAAACTAGACCACTCATCTCACTCCACCCTCAATCTCTCAACATCTACAATAATCAACTCAAAATAGACTGAAGAATTAAATATATGAACTAAAACTATGAAACTATTAGAAGAAAACATCGAGGAAATGCTTCAGGACATTGGAATGGGCAAGGATATTTTCCCATCAGACTGCAAAAGCATAGGAAACAAAAGCAAAAATAGACAATTAGAATTTCAACACATCCAAGAGCTTCAGTACAGCAAAGGAAACAATCACCAGAGTGAAGAGACAATGCACAGCATGGGAGAAAATATTTGCAGATTATCTGACAAGGGGTGACTAATATAAAAGGAACTCAGGGGTCGGCATTTTGGAGTGCTTGGTTCGAGTTCCTGCTACTCCACTTCCAATACAGCTTCTGGCTAATGTGCACCCTTGGGAAGCAGCAGATGATGGCTCAAGTACTTGGGCCCCTGCCACCCACATGGGAGACCCAAAGGGAGATCCTGGCTCCAGGCTTTGGCCTGGCCTAGCCCTGCAGTGTGAATCAACAACTGGGATCTCTCTTCCCCTCTTTCAAATTAATGAAAAATAATGAATGGTCATTTTTTTAAAAAAGGAACTTATACAACTCAATAGCAAAAACCAAAAATAATTCAATTAAAAATGGGTAGATCCAAACAGTTCTCCAAGGAAGATATACAAATGGCCAGCAAGTCCATGAAAAAATGCTCAACATTACTAATCATCAGGAAATGCACATCAAAACCTCACTGAGATCCTCTCTCACTCCAGCTGACTGAAAACAAAAACAAAAAGAGTTGGGTGGCAACGCGGCTCACCTGGCTACCTGCGGCACCGGCACCCTGGGTTCTAGTCCCAGTTGGGGTTCCAGGTACTAGTCCTGGTTGTTCCTCTTCCAGTCCAGCTCTTTGCTGTGGCCCGGGAGGGCAGTGGAGGATGGCCCAAGTGGAGGATGGTCCCTGCACCAGCATGGGAGTCCAGAAGGAAGTACCTGGCTCCTGGCTTCGGATTGGTGCAGCACCAGCCGTAGCGACCATTACAGGAGTGAACCAACAGAAGGAAGACCTCTCTCTCACTGTCTATAACTCTCTCTCTCTCTCTCTCTCACTGTCTAACTCTGCCTGGGGAAAAGAAAAAAAAAAAAAGGCATGCTGCCCCTTGTCTCAACTGTTGAGGAATAGTTTTGTTTTTTGTTTTAATATGATTTGTTGAACTCTTTAGTTAGTATACTTAATCATATGTGTATATAGTTAATTGAAAATAGATCTTAGAAAAAAATAAGACTGGGAGTAGGAGAAGGAAGAAGAGGGGGTGGGAATGTGGGTAGGAGGGCAGATACGGTGGGAAGAATCACTATGTTCCCAAAATTGTACTTATAAATTTATGAAGTTTGTATTCCTTAAATAAAAGGTTGTTGGGGGTAAAAAAAAGTGCTGGCAAAGGGGGCCCTTGCACTTTGCTGGTGAGAATGAAACTAGGTACAGCCATTGTGGAAAACAGTATGGAGATTCTCAAAAATTAAAAATAGAACTACCCTACAATTCAGCAATCCCACTACTGAGTATATATACAGTGGAAATGATGTCAATCTGTCACAGATACCTACACCCACATGTTTACTGCAGCACTGTTCACAGTAGCCAAGAAATGGGAACAACTGAAGTGTCTATCCACTGGAGAACAGACTTCTTTAAAATGAAAGTACCCATACTTAATAGAATACTAACTCGCCATAAAAAAAAAAAAAGATGAAATCTTGTCATTTGCAACAACATAATCAGAGGTCATTATGTTAAGAGAAATAAAACACACACAGAAAGACAAGTATAGCATGATCTCACTCCTATGTGGAGTCTAGAAACAGGTGACCTCATAAAAGTTATGGTATAATGGTTATTACTAGAAGTTAGGGTATGTATAGAGACAAAGGATCATTAACATGTACTAAGTTATAATTAGAGAGGAATAAGAAGTTCTGAGAATCTATCACATGGTAAGGTAACAGTAAATAAGGCTAAGGTACTGTATATTTTTCTATTCTTTAAAAAAAAAAAACCCTAGAAGGTAGGATTTTTTTAATGTTTTTTACCATAAAGAAATGATAAAAGAGGGGACAGATATTTACCCTAATTGGACAATACACAATGTATCAAACATTACCTGTTATATCATAATTATATACAATTTTTATATATCAGTTAAACTTTTTAATATAAAGAAAAATTTTTAATTGATGGTTATCTGTCAATATTTATCTATTATTTGAAAGGTAGAGCAAGAGAGAGCGACAGAAGGAGAGACATGGGCACCCACAGGGGTAGCAGGGACCTAAGTACCTGAGTCATTGTCTGCTGCCTCACAGTGTGTGCATTACTAGCAGGAAGCTAGATTGGAAGTGGAAGTGGGACTTGATCCCAAGCAGTCAATATGGGATGTGGGAGTTCCATGGGGCGGCTTAACCTGCTGTACCACAAAACCCAACCCTCTGTCACTATTTTGACAATATTTTTCCACTATTTTCTGGCTTCAATTGTTGTGTTAATGAGGTCTGCTATTAACACAAAAGACTAATATTATAAGAACCCTACATGCAAATTTATATGATATTTTTATAAGACATTCTAGAAAAAGCACAACTATAGTGGTATAAAGCAAGCAAGTGTTTATGTAGGGCTAGGAAAGGAAGTAACTACAAAAGGGACTTTCTGGAGTGATAGAAATATTTTTTATTGTAATTGTGATGATAATTACATGATTATACATAACTGCCCAAATTAATCTCTACGCTTAAAATGAACAAATCTTATAACAACAGTAGCCTCCCCTCCCCTCCACTCCCCTTCCCTCCTCTCCTTTCCTTTTTAATTCCTATTTCGTATATACTGTGCCACCTGTTTCTGTGTATTTATGTCAATTTTGGCAAATTTTCAGACACTGTTATGTTGACTACCTTCCTCCCTCAATTCCATCTAGAACTCCAACTAAATGCATGTTTAACTTTTTCTTCCTAGTCATAGGACCACATCTCTTAATTTTTCTTTTATATTTTCTATCTCCAACTTTTTTTTTTTTTTTTTTTGTGACAGACAGAGTGGACAGTGAGAGAGAGAGACAGAGAGAAAGGTCTTCCTTTTTGCCATTGGTTCACTCTCCAATGGACGCCAAGGCCGGCGCGCTGCGGCCAGCGCACCGCGCTGAACTGATGGCAGGAACCAGGTACTTATCCTGGTCTCCCATGGGGTGCAGGGCCCAAGGACTTGGGCCATCCTCCACTGCACTCCTGGGCCACAGCAGAGAGCTGGCCTGGAAGAGGGGCAACCGGGACAGAATCCGGCGCCCTGACCGGGACTAGAACCCGGTGTGCCGGCGCCGCAAGGTGGAGGATTAGCCTAGTGAGCCACGGCACCGGCCTCTATCTCCAACTTTCACTATTCCATTTGAGTTATTTTTTTAGATCCCTCTTACCAATTGTCTCTTCAGCTCTACATATCATTTAACTCATTAACTGATTTAAATTACTATGATTTTTCTTTCCAATGACTAGAAATGATCATTTCTAGTATTTTCTAACTCCTCACTGATCTGTTTTCAATTCCACCTTACATTTCTTTAAATATATTTTTTTTTTTTTGACAGGCAGAGTGGACAGTGAGAGAGAGAGACAGAGAGAAAGGTCCTCCTTTTGCCGTTGGTTCACCCTCCAATGGCCGCCGCGGCTGGCGCGCTACGGCCAGCGCACCGCGCTGATCCGATGGCAGGAGCCAGGTGCTTCTCCCGGTCTCCCATGGGGTGCAGGACCCAAGTACCTGGGCCATCCTCCACTGCACTCCCTGGCCACAGCAGAGAGCTGGCCTGAAAGAGGGGCAACCGGGACAGAATCCGGCCCCCCAACCGGGACTAGAACCCGGTGTGCCGGCGCCGCAGGTGGAGGATTAGCCTAGTGAGCCACGGCACCGGCCTAAATATTAAATATGGTTGTTTCATACCCCCATTTTGATCATTTCAGTACCTGTTGCTCATAGGCACTGAATCTGTTTGTTCCTGTTGGCTTTTCTGGTGACTTTTCTTCATATATGTCTGGAATTTTTTTAAGACTGATTGATCGATCAGTTCACCCATGCATTCATTTGAAAGAGTGTTAGAGAGGGAGACTCTTGTCTTCCATCTGCTGGTTCACTCACCAAATGCCCACAACTACCAGAGCTAGGCCAGGCTGAGGCCAGGAGCCAAGAACGCCACCTGAGTCTCCCACATGGGTGGGAGATGATGACCCATCATCAACTTACCAAAGCACTTGCTTATACCTGCATTATAGCAAGTATCAACCCACACTGCAAGGCAGAAGCTTTCTCCACACCTGTCTCACTATGACATAGGCTCCCCAAAAGCAAGGACTATGACTCCTAACAAAGTGTCCAGTTTACAAACTATTGTGAAAACAGGAGTGGAGAAAGTATGGAAGAAAAAGAAAGAGGAAAAATCTGTAAATATCCTTGCATGCACTGAAAGAACACTGACAGAAAGAAGATTACAATATGTTACCAGTTGAGGAGAGGGAAATACCGTAGCAGATTCTAAGGCTGTGCATCCTCCTGAGCACTTAGAATGCAGCTAGTTCAAATTCAGGCCTGCCTCAAGTGTAATATACCAGATTTCAAAAAGCTAATATGAAAAAAAGGATGTGAAAGACCTCAGTAATTTTTACATTCATTACAGGATGAATGGATAGCATTTTAGATATATTGGGTTAAATAAAACATATTATTGAAATTATGCTCACCTATGTTTTTTATTATTTTTAACATGACTATTAGAATATTTACATTACATGTGAGTTAACTTTATATTTCTATTAAGTAGACAGTGCTGCTCTCAGAATTTGAATTTCAAAGATTAGAAGAACTAAAATTGTATTACACTATAAACAGGGAATCAAGAGGAAAAAATGCCTTTATACAAAAGATGAGCTTGACTTTAAACTTAGTTTGAAATTAAGTGGTTCAAGAGATAAAAATGCAGGTCTGAAAATCAGAAGACATTGTGATGGAAATATAGAATTAGAAAAGTTCTACAGAGAGGAGATAGCTGAAATTTGAAAAGAGTACATAAATCCTCATAGGCAAATGTAAATCCACAATTTAAAAAAGAAGTGGAGAAGTAGGTGGATTTTCTTAAAGGATAAGAAAGGCTGGCTTCCTAAGCTGATCTCTGAAATCATTTCACATAGAAACTTGACATTAAATATAACTTGAGAATATTCTGGGCTAAATGTATTTGATGTTTTAAAAAAAAAAAAAAAAAAAGACTTACACTGTTTGCAGGGGCAGGTGGTTAGCCCAGCAGTTAGTATACTGAGGTACCTGGGTTTGATTCCTGGCTCCAGCTCCTGACTCTAGTTTCCTCTAATGCACATACTGGGACCAGCAGGTAATGGCTCAAGGAATCAAGTACTTGCCACCCACATGGTGGCTTGGTCTGTCTCTACAATAATAAATGTTTATTAATTTATTTATTTTACAAAAGAAAACCATTTCCAAACTTCAAATAAGGAGCACTTTACCTATTTGATTTATAAACAAATACAAACCCTATAAGTCAGCTTCTACCATAGCAAAGTAAATATTCATACATTTTAAGTATGCAAAACTTTTTGGTTATTGCTCTTCTAGGAGTGAAAAAACACTGTTTCTTCTGCACACCTCCATCTTTAACAATTCAGGGTTTATACATTGTACTCACTTTCTAGCAATACTTGGAAAGAGCTGACAAAGTTCAAGTTTGAAATCCATATAGTCTTCATATTTCTTTTTGATTTTTACTAAAATGTATGAGATTTGGACATATTATAAGCAAAAGGTTATTTTAAACAATGTCTTAATTTATCCAAAATGAGCTACACAAATATTAGGTACATAATTTCATAAAGTAACATTTCCTCTTACTTTGGAGACTTCATAGAGAACTGTTCATACTCCCACTGGTATTTCCAACCAGGTAATCAAGAAGGGCAAGGAGACTGCTACTCTCACATGTTCAGACAGAACTTAAAGTACTGAACAAAGAATTCCAGCAAAAGATATCCTACAACCTTCCCTACCTATCACAAACCTTAGCATTTTCAAATTCAGTTAGTTTTCCAAAATAGAATTATGACACCAGAAATCTTGCCAAATATTTTTTTTTAATTGAAAACTTGAGCCCTTTTGATATGTCAAGAATCCCTGGACTCAATGTATTTGTGGAGAGAACATAGATACCAAGCAACTACAATGCAAGGTAGGCTGATAGATGACCTACACATCACGGTGGTACTCAGCAGGTGGCATCTCTGTGGACATGGGGTTTAAAGGTTCGACAGATTAAAAAAAAATGAGGAAGAGGTTAACAGCCCCGATAAAGAAAAATCATAAACAAGGAACAAGAGACTAGAGTAAACGAGGAACACATTTAAGAAATAGTGAATGGTCCAGTCTGGCTAAATTTAAAGCATGTGAGATAAGCAGTTCGAAGCAAGAAGAGAAAAGTAGTTGCACCCTCTATGGAGTGCCTTGAATGGACAGGCACGAGATGGCTGCAGTGGGTGCACATCAGGAACCAGGGAATGTTTCTGAACAATGCACCAGACGGTACCTTGGGCAGACAGAAGCAAACCTCAGACCCACCAGGTAGATGAAACAGCACACCCATGACACAGCAGCCAGAAGGAGAGAGTCTGAACAGCATGTGCTCACGTCCCTGCGTTCTGGGCAAGAATGCACAGCACTGTTTTCAAGACAAGGAAATGCATGTGCACATGTTCAGTTTCCCGTCTGGGGCACCCAGCATAGTCTTTAAGGAAGAAAACAGTTTTTATCACATGAGTAGGGAAATCTGCCTTTTCCTGAATGGATTCAAGCCGGACAGGCTGAGGCATGCCATCTGCTCACAGCAGCAGCAGCCGCAAGCTTGCTCATGTGCACACTATCTTTCCTCTGCAGTGTGCTCAGCTCAAGTCGCCCACCCTAGGATTCCTTTATTCTGTGTAGTAAAAGTCACTTCCTACTGCTCACTGAATCAAAGCTGGAAACATCTGAGAGGAAACATTTTGGTTGCTGATGAAATGAAGTGGCTGCTTCACATTAAAGTGGAAAAGGAATTCAAAGGAGGGAGGAAAGAGAGCGCGTGAGATCAGAGCAGAACAGAGATGGAAACAAGGGGGATCAGGAACGAAGCCCGAAGATCTAAGGGCAAGAGGAGGAACGCATCCTAACTGCCACACTCAAATGCATTCACTTAGATGTAACTTTTATTCACAGTGAAACTATTCTTTTCAAAGAACCTGTGGTCCACAAATGGGGTTGAGGTGATACCAAAGTTAATTATGTCTCATAATTAGCCATTAAGATTAGATAACAAAGCCTTTGCCAATCTACCACTCTAATGATGGAAGACCAACATCTGAGAAATATGGTGGATTAGCATACCCACATATGCAAAGTGCACAGAACCATTTCCACAGTTACCTTGTCATTGAATGATTAAATATGAATTCATAATTAGAAAAATCCACACTGTAATTTATTGGCTTTTCTGACTGTTCTGGTTCATTAAAAGTTGATTACTAAATAGTGACCTCTAGTGGTCTGTCGACTTCTAATGCTGCATTGTTCCTCTGAAGAATGAACACAGATGGGAAGAACCTTCCTACCAAGAAAAAGGCAACTGCTTTGAAGATGTTAACGTTCCTCTTCCCTATAAAGAGAAATATTCCTTTTTCCTATTCTTCCCTCCTTTAAACTAAAATCCTGTGCGACAAATACAAAGTGCTTTCTGCTTCTGCCCAAGCATCACTCATTGAATAACAAACAGTGACGGCACCTATCTGCCAGACTCTGGGCTGGGTGTTTAGGGTAGTTTATTAATATCTAGAACCTAACTTCACCAATCCTTCTCTGTCCAATCCAAAAGAAAGCTGACATCCACATAGTTATTATGTTACTATCTATTTACTTCCTACACACAATCCAAACAGGACCTACAAAACACACTGTAACTTAAGATTCAAAGATATCAGTAGCTTCTGATTCACTTTATACTGAACTGGGCAAGGTTGATTGATCTCAAAAGATAATTGATCAGCAACAGTGAAAAAAAGTTTATTTCTTGAATTTTTCTTAAAGAGGGCTTTATAACAATGACTCTTCTCAAGAAATTGATTTCTATAGCATGTAAACTTTCCAAGCATCACCTCACCCTTAAAATGAATACATTTCTTTTAAAAGGATCCAAATGCCTATAGTAATGATTTAAAATTAAAAGCAATTTAGAAATCCATAAATATAGTTAGCTTTTACTACTTGCAACCCAGGTACATTCATTATTAAAACAAGGTTTCAAAAAGACTCACAGTAAGAAGAGAAGACTCTAGGTATGTTACTAAAAGGACTACATATTTCTTCATCCTCCAAATCAGTCACGATATCGATCCTGGTTCTCTAAAGTAGTGTTAATGCTGCAGCATCCTTTGAAAATGTAACCAAGCCTCCAATAAATTTAAGATGTAAACAAAAGAAACCCATGTACTTCCCTCCTGGACCACTGCTGCAGAACGCATGGGTGTGGAGTGCCAGTCGTTTCCTGTGATGATTTAATAGAGTAGCTGGATAATGAGTTGTGCCTTCTGCAACAACTGAATCACCATTTAATGCTATTATCAACAGTTCACGACCCATCAGCAAGGAATGTCAACCTGATTAATCTAAACACTGCTGACCTCAAAAAAAAAAAAAAAAAAAAAAGAAAGAAAGAAAGAAAAAAAAAAGGAAGGGAAAGGAAAAAAACCATAGTCCTCACAACACATATATTGCTCCTTAGTGTAAACATATAAACCAAATTATTAAAATAAAACATTCAGAGAGTTTTCAGAGAGTTCTATATGCTAATTTTGTTAAGTGAGGGTTAACTGGGTTCTGAGAAGACATTACTTAAACATGAACATTTGCTACAACCAGCAGAAATGGTTTTTTTGAAAGTTCACAATTTTCTAAGTTCAATGTGTCACTTAATATATGTATTTTCTTAAATGGCAACGTAAATTAGGGTTATAGTAAGATATAATTTTGGTTATAAAGTTGTTAAATTTATTTCTTTTTTTTAAAGACATTTATTTATTTGAGAGGCAGAGTTACAGAGAGGCAGAGGCAGAGAGAGGGAGGAAGAAGTCCTCCATCCACTGGTTCACTCCCCAGATGACCAGAGCTGGGTCAATCCAAAGCTACGAGCCAGGAGCTTCCTCCAGATCTCCCACAGGGGTGCAGGGATCCAAGGACTTGAGCCATCCTCCACTGCTTTCCCAGGGCCACAGCAAAGAGCTGGATTGGAGGTGGAGCAGCTGGGACTCAAACCAGCGCCCATATGTGATGCCAGCACTACAAGTGGTGGCTTTACCCACTACACCACAGTGCCGGCCCCTAAACTAATTTCTTATACACAGGTCTCAAACTTAATCAGAGAAAGGATCTAAAAACACAGATTTTAATACATTATCAGTTCTTTCCATGAGCACACATACAAGAGTGTTAGTATGAACTATTTCATTTTCTCAGTCCAATGAGAGTAGAGCTTCAGGTAGTTTGGGCTGTCTCTGTTTTATATGATGGGCCATTTCTGATGGGACATAAATCTGAAAGCCTAGCATTTCAGTAATGTTACCTTTTTAAGATTCCCGTACTTCTTGAGACACCTGAATCCCCTATGGGAGTGCCTCGTTCCAGTTCAGGCTACTCTGCTTCTGATCCAGCTTCTTGCTAACATGAACCCTGGGTGACAGCAGATAATGCTCAGGCACCCATGTGGGAGATGTGGATTGAGTTCTGGGATCTTGGCTTCAGCCTGGTCCAGCCCTGGCTGTTACAGCTATTTAGGGGAATGAAGCAGCAGAAAGAACAACTCTATCTGCTTCTCTGCCCCTCAAATAAAATTAAAACAAAAAAACATGTGCAGACAATTTTTTTAAAACAGACTCTTATGAGGTAACCAAAGAGCTCACCTTCTTTCCATCATGATTTGAAATGGCTCTAAGAGAACACACTGGGCTCCTACCTGAAGTTTACTGGAAGCAGAACCAAATTCACATCACTACAACAAAGTTTTTAGGATCTATAAAAACATGAATTCAGCTTCTACTTCCTTGTACCTGTGTTCAAAGATTGAGACTCTAAAAAAGGCATCTCTCTACAATGGAATGCCAAACTAAAAAGTTAAAAAACAGGCTGTATATGGTAACCAGAAAGATTTAATCTCAAACTACTAAGGAGATAATCAAACAAATCCAGAATAAGGAACATTCCATAAGACTCTCAACTTAAAAATGTCAAACCATGAAAGTTCCCCTCCTCCGCACCCCAGAATGGGAGGGCATGGGAAGCGCTCTAGATCAAAGAGGGATGAAGGAACCTGCAATCCAATGTAAAGCTTGAGGTTACATGCTGCAGCTAAGAGAATCTTAAAGCCCAGATAGTTGCAGCACATTTGAAAAAAGATGAATATAGGCCGTATATTAGATGACATTGAATCAGTGTCAGCTTTCTTGTGTGTGACAGTAGTCTTGGGATTATACAGAAGAGCATCTCTATTCTTGTAAGATATACACTAAAAATAGCTTGGGATGAATGGTTCAGTCAAGAAGAAAAAGAGCAGAGAGGAAGAGAGCACAAAAACTGAAATTAAAATAAACAGCTAATTAGACAGGAAGGCACTGACACACATACAAACGGAATCTCTACACATTCACTGTTTAGAAATGTTTTATAAATTCTCTTTTTACTATGCCTTCTAAAAGGGCAGGAAGTGGAAGAGGAAAAATTCTGACCCAGAGACTGATGGAACAGCTGTCTCTTGATTTACAAAACAGATAGTTTCTTGAAACATCTCAGTCACATGTCTATGAAGTGAATAACTGCTTGTTAATTTACAATGCGGAGTTATTCTGGACCTCTACTTTAACAGCCAGGTTTGTGTGTGTGCTCTGCTAATAGCTTCCCAGGTAATGACTAACTACACTAATGGTGTTTGTTCTTGGGGGGCTACCGCAGCATTTTGCATAGATGGGACCTGAGTTCCACTTCAGGGTAGTCTTACAAACAGAAACTCAACCACCAACAAAGCTAGGTATCTCTATCCTAATATTGCTTCACTCATATTAGTAAGAAAAGCTGGATTCATGACTGGTTCTGTAATATATCACCATGCTACTCAGTTATAGCCCTAAAAATCCATAATGCTTATGGACTCACTAAATCTGCCTTCATGTATACTGCACACGTACATCTTCAAAATACACAGGAGTCTGTTTGATTAGCGCATTTCTGCAAATTAGGATTTGGAGCAGAAAGATATAGAATCAAATTTAAATACATGTGGCTGTTTTTAATTTTTCACCAAATAGAGGTGTCAAGAAAACAAACATGCTCCCCCTGATTTTATTAAAGAAATGCAATCAGTTATTCTGAGATCGTAACACGCGGTCCTCAATGTGAGAGTCATCATGCCTGCCTTGTTTCATAGTTAAGAAAAAGCAGTGGAGCAGGCAGCTGAACCCAGGTCTTCTGAGCACAGTGAGGAATAAAAAGAGCAGAATCTTTGGATGCATATAGAACACTTACCTGTGAAACTGCCACTAAAAGACAAGCTCCCTGTTCCCAGTAACCCCCACTCCGCAGAATGTTCAGGCTACTAGGATTGTCTGCATAAAAATTACAGGAAAAAGTTTCAGATAAGGACACTTGTAGTAACTCAGTGGAAAATTCTTCAAACTCATATTGTTAAAGGAATATATTTCAGACTCCAGTTTGATCAGAAAACACCAGGAAGGATAATTTATTAAAAATGTTTTGTGGAGCTGGCACTGTGGCACAGTGGGTTAATGCCCTGGCCTGAAGCGCCGGCATCCCATATGGGCGCCGGTTCTAGTCCCAGCTGCTCCTCTTCTGATCCAGCTCTCTGCTATGGCCTGAGATAGCAGTAGAAGATGGCCCAAGTCCTTGGGCTCCTGCACCCATGTGGGAGACTTGGAAGAAGCTCCTGGCTCCCGGCTTCAGATCAGCACAGCTCAGGCCACTGTGGCCATCTCCACAGTGAATCAGAAGATGGAAGACCTCTCTCTCCATCTCTGTATCTCTCTGTAACTCTTTCAAATAAATAAAAAATAAATATTTAAAAAAATTAAAAAATGTTTTGTGCTCTTTAGAGCATGTACTGTAATTTGTATCTTTAGAGGAAGACTAATTCATTTATTCATCCGTTCACTCATTCATTCATTCAGCAGCCTGAGTGTCTGCTACATATTAGGTATTGTTTCAGGCACTGAGGGCATAGTAGTGAGAAAAACAGAATAAAGATCTGTGCTTGTGGAACTCAAATTCTAGGAGGACAGTTCTCAGTTTCAACTGCACATCAAGAACAACTCTGGAGATTCTGATTTAACTGAGGAGAGTGCTAGGAAGGTGGAGTTCAGAGCAGAAGTAGAAAAGCTGACTATATAGAGACCACAACAGTTCATGCAGTTAACAGGAGGGAAGGCAAAGTGTATGCATACAAATGCATGTGGGCTGGGGCTGGCATTGCATGGGCTCACATGGATGTTTTTTCATGGCTGTATCTATTTTCTCAGAGAAAATAAGAAGGAAGGTCATCAGCTGACATTGGCGAAGAGTATGAGAGGTTTGAAGACAGAAGAGGAGGAGTGAAATAACTGTTTAGATGATGGAAAGAATAAATGAATGGAGCCAGGAAATGGAAAACTTTCAAGCAGCCTTAAGGGGCCATTTGAGACTAGTAATCACTAATTTAAAGGTGAAACCAGGCCAACATGGTTATCCACTGACTTCAACAATGTTCAGCAAATACAGGGCACATGAGCAGTTGGATCTAACCAGGGAAAAAACAAAGAGGCTGAGGATGTAGGATGTGTAAACATGCCAGTGAAATATACACTGGAAGGGAAGGCAGTGAGGATATGAGGAGGACAGGGATAGAGGCTGTTTTATTATTGCCTGTTTTAACACCAGTAGGCACTGCTGTTAACTATGACTGCTGGGGCCAGTGCTGGTGCATAGCAATTAAAGCTGCTACCTGCAGTCCTGGCATCCCATATGGGTGCCAGTTCGAGACCCGGTTCTCCACTTCTGATCCAGCTCTTTGCTAATGCACTGGGAAAGCAGTGGAAGATGATCCAAGTGCTTGGACCCCTGCACCCACATGGGAGACCCAAAAGAAGCTCCTGGCTTCTGGCTTCAAATCAGCCCAGAAGTGAACCAACAGATAGAAGATCTTTCTCAGTCTCTACCTCTCTCTGTAACTCTTTCAAATAAATAAAATAAATCTTAAAAAAAGGTAACTGCTTATTTTCCTAACATCTGAAATTCCCTGCCTTTGTCTTTTATAGATGGTAGATTTCCTTTCCCTCCAACTTCATTAAGGTTTAATTGATAAATAAGAATCATGAGTATTTATGGTGTACAACCTAATGTTTTGATGTACTTATATACTGTGGAATGATTAACACAGCCTTGGATCCATATACATATCATCTTTTCTTGATTACTTTTGCTCAGAAGCAACCAAACATAGCTTACAATTTTAGTCTCTTCCAAGACTCGAGAAAATTTAGACTGGGTAGATCTTTCCATTCAAATTCATGACACAGAATATCATTTTACCATTCTCACAAAAAAATGGGGATTCTATTATAAAAAGGAAATCTGTAAAAGAAGCCAATTCAATTGGATTTAGCTTCTTATGGTTTCTCTGAAACACATGATAGATGCTCTAGATGGACTATGATACTTGATTTTAGTCTCCAGTGTTGTTTGAAGTAAAGGATATTTATTTTACAGAATAAAATATAAATAACAGATAAAGGAAAGGTTATATGTGTGGGAGACCCAGAAGAAGCTCCTGGCTCCTGGATTTGGATTGGCACAGCTCCAGCAGTTGTGGCCATCTAGTGAGTGAATCAATGAATCAATGGTTGGATGGGTGGAAGACCTCTCTCTCTCTCTCTTTCTCTCTCTCTCTCTCCTTTTGCCTCTCTGTAACTCTGCCTTTCAAATAAATAAATCTTTTAAAAAGGGGGGGGGTATGTTTATTTTCCCCCTGTGAATGTAACTGTTAGTATCTGAGAATAGAAAGACTTGTGTCTTTGACCCAGCAGTCTCTTCTGAACAGAGCTGTCACTGGACTACCTTAGCTGGTGAGGAACCCAATGTATCTGGAAGCCCCTCGGAGCACTGCTGTATGCTTTACAAGTCCACAGTCCCTTTCCCACAACTGGGTTAGAAAATCAACTCTAAAAAGTAAAGAATATTCCTTCACTCATCTGGCAGCGAACTTTATCTGAAATGCTGCAGGGCTTCATTCAACTTAATGTGAAGTCTGTGTCTGTCCCTGCATAAGCAACTGATGTGCCTGACTCCAGAGGCCCGCCCTGGACTCTGCTAAAGATGTCAGGAGATACATATAATACACGTATGTGCTACCTTCCCATAGTTCCAAAACAAAATGCACATGATTCCACAAGTTTCAAGCTGGAGATTGCAGCTCCCTTGGGGTTATTTTTCTTGTCCTATGTTATAAACAGGACCCCAAATTTCTGGCTTGGCCTTACAATCATTGCAATTTGCTTCCACCCATTGCACTAAATGGGTATGATTGTCAGGCACTGGACTTTTGCATATTATTGAATACTAGAGAACAAGTCCTTCAAGCCCGGAATCTTCAAGTGTGTGAACCTCAACCCAGGCTTTCATCATCTCAAAATCCATGGGTTTCCCCCAGCGAGGAGGTGGCATAGCTGTTCCCTGATTTCATCTGGGGGTTTTCATTTCTTTTAGCAGAGGCAGCACATTACATGGATAAAAAGCACCAATCTTAAGTCAGCCAGACTTGGGTTTGAATTAGCCCCACCTCCACAAATGATGAGTACAGATGCCTGAGCCTCTTTGCCAGACCATTTATTTACTGCATCAGTAAAACAGAGGTCACCAGGGCATCTACTGCACAGGGCTGTTGTGAAGATTAAATGACAATGCAAGTAAATTGCTCAGCAACATGCAAAACTACCTGGCCTAGGACTTAGTGTGTAAGTGCACCTCATCAGATGTTAGTTGCCCTCAGCTTTCTGTACCAAAACACATGCATGTATCTCCTTGCCCTAGTGAAGCTGTTAGTCCACAAAACATTTATGCACAGAAATAAGATGATAATGACATGATATGCTCCTCTTGTTTTCAAAGCACCCTTATTTTGACTTTAAAGGAAGCTTAATTAGCCAATGGATATCAAAGGTAACTTGCTAGTATCCAGAATTCTAGAGGTGAGAGAGATTAGAGGTAACATATTGAACAGCTATTATAAGCCAGGTACATTATTATCCTGATTTATAAAATAAGGAGAAGGGGGTCGGCACTGTGCCATAGCAGGTAAAGCCGCCGCCTGTACTGTTGGCATCCCTTATGGGTGCCAGTTCAAGTCCCAGCTGCTCCACTTCCAATCCAGCTCTCTGCTATGTCCTGGGAAAGCAGCAGAAGATGGCCCAATTCCTTGGGCCAGTGCACAGCATGGGAGACCTTGAGAAACCTCCTGGTTCCTGGCTTCGGATAGGCACAGCTCTGGCCATTGCAGCCATTTGGGGGTGAACCTACAGATGGAAGACCTCTCTCTCTCTTTCTATCTCTCCCCCTCTCTCTGCCTCTCTGTAACTCTGCTTTTCAAATAAATAAATAAATCTTTTTAAAAGAAAAAAATTAAAGCTGAAAAAAAATTAAAGCAAATTTCTTTAACTCTTTGAAATGGTAATAGACCTACATGTTTGTAACACAGTTTTGTAAAAACTAACAATAGTTACCAAAACACAAAAAAAGTTAAAGGAGAGTAGCACAGTTTTACAATTTTGCAAATCTCTTTAATTCTGGTTTAACAGAAGGTAGTTAATTTTTCAAAGAAGATTAAATGCAGAACAGGAAAACAAGAAACGTATATGCTGTTTTCCAGTTGAGTTATATAAAGAAAAGCTGGCCTTATACAGATAATGTAGCTGGAAACAGGAATACTGCAGTAATTTTTTCGCACAACTGTGGCTAAAACCCAACAAATGGTGGTTGTTTGAAAGCTAGCTCTGCAATCTCTGCAATGTGGAATCCACACTCATTATCAATGAACTTTTGATGCTGTTACATAAAAATCTATTGGTCTATATCCATGCACTATTTTGTAACATCATACAAGGAACGAAGTCAGTCAGATTTTCCAAATTCCCAATACACAATCTCAGAAATTCACATTCTTTTTTTTTTTTTTTTTTTGGACAGGCAGAGTGGACAGTGAGAGAGAGAGACAGAGAGAAAGGTCTTCCTTTTTCTGTTGGTTCACCCTCCAGTGGCCACTGCGGCCGGCGTGCTGAGGCCGGTGCACCGAGCTGATCCCAAGCCAGGAGCCAGGTGCTTCTCCTAGTCTCCCATGCGAGTACAGGGCCCAAGGACTTGGGCCAACCTGCACTGCACTCCCAGGCCATAGCAGAGAGCTGGACTGGAAGAGAAGCAACCGGGACAGAATCCGGCGCCCCAACCTGGACTAGAACCCGGGGTGCTGGCGCCACAGGCAGAAGATTAGCCTATTGAGCCACGGCGCGGCCAGAAATTCACATTCTATAATAGCACCACTAATTTAGTCATAAGTCTTTAAATACAGGAAGCTCTTATATCAGATACAAGTTTTCTAAAACTCAAATTCTTACTTGAAAGAGTTTTATCATTGGCAACACATATATTGAGTGCTTTCCTTGAATCTCTTTTTAAAGATTTATTCATTTATTTGAAAGTCAGAGTTACACACAGAGAAGGAGAGACACAGAGGTATCTTTCATCTGCTGGTTTACTCCCTAGATGGCCACTATGGCCATGGCTGGGCCAGACTGAATCCAGGAGCTTCATCTGGGTCTCCCCTGTGGGTGGCAGGGACCCAAACACTTGGGCCATGTTCCACTGCATTCCCCAGGCCGTTAGCAGGGAATGGAAATGGAGGAGCCAGGACACAAACCAGCATGATACCATGTTGGTATCACAGGAAGTGGCTTTTCCTGCTACAGTACAGTGTCAGCCCCATCAAGGACATTATTACACTCTATGTACATAGCCTTCAAGAACACAAGGCTGGGGCAGGCACTACAGCAACTGGGTTGGGCTGATGCCTGGGACATTCTTAGGACACTTGCATCCCACATCAGAGTGCCAGTTTGAGTCACTACCCAGCTTCCTGATAATGTTCCAGGAAGCAATAGATGATGTCCCAAGTACATAGGTTCCTGCCATCCAGGTGGGAGACCTGGATGGAGTTCCTGACTTCAGTCTTTACCTAGTCCTAGCTGTTGAGGATATCTGGGAAGTGAACCAAAGGTTGGACTCTCTCCCTCAGTCATTCATATTCATTCTCCCTCTCCCTCTTCCTCTCCCTCTCCCTCCCCTCCACCAAGATTTATTTATTTTATTTGAAAGGCAGAGTTACGGAGAGGCAGAGGCACAAAGAGAAAGAGAGAGATCCCATCAGCTGGTTCACTCCCCAGATGGCTGCAACATCTGGAGCTGCACCGATCCAAAGCCAGGAGCCAAGAGCGTCTTCTGGGTTTCCCACATGGATGCAGGGGCCCAAGGACTTGAGCCATCTTCTACTGCTTTCCCAGGCCACAGCAGAGAGCTGGATCGGAAGTGGAGCAGCCGAGACCCAAACCGGCACCCATATGGGATGCCAGTGACCCAACTGAAAGGAAGGAAATCCTCCCAAACTCCTTCTATGAAGCCAGCATCACCTTAATTCCTAAGACAAAAAAGATACAACAGAGAAAGAGAGCTATGGACCAATATCCCTGATGAACACAGATACAAAAATCCTCAACAAAATACTAGCTAATTGAATCCAACAACATCAGAAAGATCATTCACCTGGACCAAGTGGGATTTATCTCTGGGATGCAGGAATGGTTCAACATCCACAAATCAATAAATGTGATACATCACATTAACAAACTGAAGAATAAAAACCATATGGTTATCTCAATAGATGCAGAGACAGCATTTGATAGAATACAACATCCTTTCATGATCAAAAAGCTTAAGCATATTGGGTATAAAAGGAACACTCCTCCACACAATCCAGGCAATTTATGACAAAACCACGGCCAGCATCCTATTGAATGGGGAAAAGCTGGAAGCATTTCCCCTAAGATATGAAACCAGACAAGGATGCCCACTCTCACCATTGCTATTTAATATAGTTCTGGAAGTTTTAGCCAGAGCTATTAGGCAAGAAAAAGAAACCAAACAGATACAAACTGGTAAGGAGGGGATCAAACTACCCCTATTTACAGATGACATGATTCTGTATATAGGAGATCCAAAAGACTTCACCGAGAGACCACTGGAACTCATAAAACAGTTTGGTAAAGTGGCAGGATATAAAATCAACACAGAAAAATCAATAGCCTTTGTATACACAGATAATGCCATGGCTGAAAAGGAATTTTTAAGATCAGTCCCATTCACAGTAGCTCCAAAAAGAATTAAATACCTTGTAATAAATTTAACCAAGGATGTCAAAGATCTCTATGATGAAAATTATGAAACACTAAAGAAAGAAACAGAGGAAGACATTAAAAGGAAAAATATTCTATGTTCATGGATTAGGAGATTGAGAATCAACATCATCAAAATTTCCATATTACCAAAAGCAATTTACAGATTCAATGTGATATCAGTCAAAATACCAACGCCATTCTTCACAGATCTAGAAAAAAATGATGTTAACATTCATAAGGAAACACAAAAGATCACAAATGCTAAAGCAATCTTATACAACAAAAACAAGACCAGAACGCATCACAATACCTGATTTCAAGACATACTATAGGGCAGTTATAATCAAAACAGCCTGGTACTGGCACAAAAACAGACAGGCAGACCAATGAAACAGAACAGAAATTCCAGAAATCAATCCATGCATCCACAACCAACTTATCCTCAACAAAGGAGCTAAAATCAATCCCTAGAGTAAGGACAGTCTCTTCAACAAACAGTTCTGGGAAAACTGGATTTCCACATGAAACTAGACCCTTACATTACTCCTTACACAAAAATCCACTCAAAATGGATCAAAGACTTAAATCTATGCCCCAATACCATCAAATTACTACAGAATATTGGGGAAACCCTGCAACACATTGGCATAGGCAAAGAATTCATGAAAAGACCCCTAAAGTACAGGCAATCAAAGCCAAATGGGATTCCATCAAGCTGAGGAGCTTCTGTACTACAAAAGCAAAGTAAAGAGTCAACTCAGCAAAGTGAAGAGAATGAGAGAAATTATTTGCAAACTACACAATGGATAAAGGGTTAACCTCCAGAACCTATAAAGAGTTAAAGAAATTCAACAATAACAAAACAAACAATCCAGTTAAGAAATGGGCAAAGGACTTGAACAAGCATTTTTCAAGAGAAGAAATTCAAATGGCCAACAGACACTTAGAAGATGCTCAGAATCACTAGCTATCAGGGAAATGCAAATCACAACCATAATGAAGTTTCACCTCACTCCAGTTAGAATGGCTCCCATACAGAAATCAACAAATGACAAACGCTGCAAGGATGTGGGGGAAAAGATACCCTAATCCACTGCTGGTGGGAATGTAAACTGGTGCAGACACTGTGGAAGACAGTATGGAGATACCTCAAAAATCTGAATATAGATCTACCATGTGATCCAGCCATCCCACTCCTGAGAATTTACCCAAATCAAAAGAAATCAGCATCTGAAAGAATGATCTGTACCCCTATGTTCACAGTACAATTCACAATAGCTAAGATATGGAATCAACCCAGATGCCCATCAACTGTTGACTGGATAAAGAAATTATGGTATACATACATTATGGAGTACTACTCAGCTATAAAAAAAAAATGAAATCCTGGTCTTTTGCAACAAGATGAACACAACTGGAAACCATTATACTTAGTGAAATAAGCCAGTCCTAAAGAGACAGAAATCATATGCTTTCCCTGATATGAGGTAACTAATAGAGTACCTAAAATGTAATATATTGGAGTGAAAAGGACATTTTGAGATCCAATGATTGCTTACAGCCCTTGTCTCTTACGATTAGGAACAGTGTTTTCTTCTTTATATTATTTGCTGAACTCTTCTACTTAGTGTAGGGTTAACTTTACAATCATTAAGTAAACTGAAAATAGATCTTTGTAAAATTTAGGAGTGGGAATGGGAGAGGGAGGAGGAAGAAGGATTGGAGCATGGGTGGGAGGGAGGATAGGATGGGAAGTATCAGAAGTATCACTATGTTCCTAAATTGCTATATACTAAATTCATGAAACTTGTATAACTTAAACAAAATTCAAAAAAGAAAAAAGTTATATTATTGTGTAACTCAATTTTTTTAGAATGGAAATGTTTTAAGACAGCAATTTTTTCAATTTAATATGGATGGAAAATGTGTTAACAGAAGGTGCAAAGCTGGTCTTCTTCCATGCTTATTCCTCCCTAAAAAGATGGGTGGGTTATACAATTCCTCCACATAAATGCAGTTCACCTGGATGTGTAGGGGGCAGGGATTGCGACTTGAACAAAGTCACTTCACACTAGTTTACTCACTTTCTCTGCAGTGTATTCATTAAATGTGTTTCTTCCTATAAACAATCAGTCTAAGATACATTAAATATTTACCAATTTCTAAAAAAGTAAACATGCCCTTACTGCAAATAAGGAAAAGACAGGGAAAACATGGAAAGGAATATTCTTTTCCAACCCAACTGATGCTCCACATGGGCTCCCAGGAAGGCTGACACCTTGGGTTTCCAAGTTCAAAGAATATATAAGCATCTAGAATGACTGCAGTCCAGTGCAAACAGGCTTAAATAGGAGGCCTGTCCTCTTTGAAAAGAAGGAGAGTCGCTCTGGGAGTTGCTGGCTTTGTGGCTGCCACAGTGACCACTTCTTCTTGCCTACAACAGATTTCTTCAGCTTCACTATCCTCACTGGTGACTTGTGACATTCTCCTGCCGGTCCCTGCAGGTCCAGTACCCTGACAGGCCATTATGAAAAGGATTTCTAACAGGGCCACTGGCTGTCAGAAGCCACCAGCTGGCCTGCCACAGCCCTGCAGTCGCCAGGGTCCAGCTGCCAGTCTGGGCGGTGCTGTCCATGCTGAGCAACGTGCCACCCAGCTGCTGCGTGGTCACGTCCATCTGGAGCTCTGCAGCTAGACAAATCTCTATGCCTGTCAGATCTCTTCAGCAAGCCTTGTTATGCAAATTCAATTACTCAAGTGTGCCCTATTACTGCTGGCTGAGAGCTCCTAGAACCGGGCTCACACTGACAGTCAGTTCACATGTTTTGCTCACCCAAAAGCACCTCATTTATTCTTGCTTTGCTATCCCCTTGTATCATTAAAGCTGAACAGCCAAAGTCCACGGGATTCTAACCTCTCTGCAGTAGACTACTGGGCTCCACCAAGAGCTCAGAGGAAAATTAATTACAAAAGAAAACCTTCTAATCAGACATGAAGTGGTGTTAAGGCTGTAGATTCCCTACATTTGACAGAGATGATTTTATCACCAGAAATATGAAATTTAAATCTTAATGACTGAAAGGAAAATCTGGTATAACAAGATATTTTGAACAAAAAAAATGAATTATTAGGAGAAAAAATGCTGTAGCAGTCTTTTTTACTAGTTTCCCTCTTTAAATAAAAAGGAAAGAAGTGAGCTGCACTTTCAACCACTGTTGCTATATCAGAAGAGACAGGAGGGAAAGGACCCAAATAAATGTCTGCTTATGAATGTGCAGTTACAAAATCGCCACCAGAAATTTAGCTAAAATAGGTATTACAGAGGTATTACAGAGGCACAGAACGTTATGTGGGCCTTGGTTCCCATGGAATGTTCTAGCACAGGAATGTTCAGGATCTTCACTATAAAAATAACAACTCAGATAGCCGAGGCTGTGGCATAGCGGGTAAAGCTGCCACCTGCAGTGCCAACACTCCATATGGGCGCTGGTTCTAGTCCTGGCTGCTCTATTTCCAATCCAGCTCCCTGCTAATGTGCCTGAGAAAGCAATTGAAGATGGTCCAAGTCCTTGGGCCCCTGAACCCATGTGGAAGACCTGAAAGTAGCTCCTGGGTTCAGATTGGCCCAGCTCCAGCCATTGTGGCCATTTGGGGAGTGAACCAGCATCTATAAGATCTCTCTCTCTCTCTCTCTCTCTGCCTTCGCCTCCTTGTAACTCTGCCTTTCAAATAAAATTATTTTTTTTAATAACTCATTGCTGACTATAAAACTAAAAGAATAGAAAGATCATTGGCCAGGCACAAGGCAAATTTCAGGTTTAAAAACTTTAGACAAAGTGTTTTGGGTTTACTTCATTTTCTCAGAACTAGGAAATTGGGTAAGCAAAAGAGGCCTAGAATAAATAGGATATTATATGAAAAATCAATACTCTATGAGCAGAAGACATCATATTCTCCATTTAATTTTACTGTTTTGCCTTAAGCAAAGAGCAAAAAGCACGGTGCCCATATGCTTGGCCTTACACGTCTGACACTAAATTGTTTAAAAGTGCTTTTGATACTTCATTTGTAATTTTTTTTTTTTTTTGACAGGCAGAGTGGACAGTGAGAGAGAGAGACAGAGAGAAAGGTCTCCCTTTTGCCATTGGTTCACCCTCCAATGGCTGCCGTGGCCGGCGCACTGCGCCTGGCACACCGCGCTGATCCAATGGCAGGAGCCAGGTACTTATCCTGGTCTCCCATGGGGTGCAGGGCCCAAGCACTTGGGCCATCCTCCACTGCACTCCCTGGCCACAGTAGAGAGCTGGCCTGGAAGAGGGGCAACCGGGACAGAATCCAGCGCCCCGACCGGGACTAGAACCCGGTGTGCCGGCGCCGCAAGGCAGAGGATTAGCCTAGTGAGCTGCGGCACTGGCCTGTAATTATTTTTAAAAAGCTTCTAAAATATTACACAACAAATAGTAAATTATTTCACTCACATAGATGAAAGTATAACTATATTATGTATAACAATTAGGAACTCCCTGCATTTGGGAGAACAAACAGTTATCCCACAGTATGACTTGTAGGCTTAGTTGGCTATTTTTATTTGAAAGGCAGAATGAGTGAGAGAGAGAGATCAATCTTCCACTTCCTGGTTTCCTTTCCAAATGCTCACAATAGGCAAGGCTGGGCCAAGCCAAAGCCAGGAGCTCAGAAGTCTATTCAGGTCTCCCTTGTGGATGGCAAGGATCTCACCACTTGAGCCATCATCTGCTGCCACCCAGGATGTACATCAGCAGGAAGATCAATCAGAAACAGAGGCAGGATTCAATTCCAGACACTAAAATATGATTGCAGGTATCCCAAGCAGCATCTTAGCCCACTGTACCCATCTTAGCATAGACAATTTTTTAAAATGTGGAAATGCTGTATTAGGTAATGCAGGTATATTGAAAATATGTATTTTTTAATCTAATGAGATGGTTTAATTGGCATGCTATATATTTTCACATATAAATTCAGATTAACAAATAGGATAGTAGAGGCAGGGGTCTGGCCCATTATTTGGCTCCACTCCTGACCCCAGTTTCCTGCAAATGCAGACCCTGGAAGGCAATGGGCTGGCTCAAGTAAATGAGCTCCCACCACCTGTGTGAAATCTGGATTGAGTTCCCGACTCCCAGTTTCAGCTGTCCCAGCCAGGGACCACTGCAGACATTTGCAGAGTAGGCCAGCAGATGGGAGCTCTCTCTGTCAAATAAATAAATAAATAATAATATTTTTTGAGGGGAGTAGTACATTTCTACTACATTTAAGAGTTCCTGGCCGGTGTCAAGGCTCACTAGGCTAATCCTCCGCCTGTGGCGCCCGCACACCGGTTTCTAGCCCCGGTTGGGGTGCCAGATTCTGTCCCAGTTGCTCCTCTTCCAGTCCAGCTCTCTGCTATGGCCTGGGAGTGCAGTGCAGGTTGGCCCAAGTCCTTGGGCCCTGCACCCCATGGGAGACCAGAAGAAGCACCTGGCTCCTGGCTTGGGATCAGCTCGGTGCGCCGGCCGCAGCACGCCAGCTGCAGCGGCCACTGGAGGGTGAACCAACAGAAAAAGGAAGACCTTTCTCTCTGTCTCTCTCTCTCACTGTCCACTCTGCCTGTCCAAAAAAAAAAAAAAGTTCCTAAAAATGCTTATATTCTGATTAAGAGAAATCTATTTCTTTAAATTATTTTAATCATTATGATGAGTAATCTTTTACCCCAAATCTTTACAGAGAAAGCAGAAAATCCATAACTAGAATTCATCCTTAAACTACTCTGCTGGGTTCTCAAACTCTTATTGGCTACATTGGAACTTTGTTTTTTCACCTTGATAATTACAACAGTGATTTAAAAAAGAATAGATTAGTTAATACTGTTGAGCACATGCTATGGGCCAGGCAACTTTCTCTAAAAGCAACCCTATGAGGCAGGTAATTCTAATACCCATTTTACAGAGGAAGAAACTGAGGCACAGAGAAGTTAGGTGACTTGCTTAAGGTAATATGCCCAGTATGCAGCACAGAAACTGACTCTAAACTTCACTAACCCCAAATGTGAAAACTAAGAAACAAACAGAAATCAACCACTTGGTGAAAGAATCACTACAAACGTGATCTGAGGAAATTCCCCTCTGCATATAAAATGACAGTTCTGTTCTCTGAACAATTTTCTCCAGGACAAGGCTTCTATGAAGCATGTGAACATGCCTAAAGTCATACATCTAGAAGGTTATCTAAACTTGAGTCCTGAACCCTACACCCAAGATCTTTCCCTCCCACCAAGAGACCTCTTTTTAAAGCTCTACAAGTTTTGTTTTGTGAACCAGAGTCAGTGTTCTGATTTCAGTTACAATATTCCCAAGAAAGTAGTAATGTGTATCTTTCCACTCTGATTATGTTAGAACATTCTAGTGAAGTCAAGCCCTCAAGTTAGGGTTTTGGTGAGGAAAAGAGAAGAAATCTCATCTGATTTTCACAAAAACACAGGCCCTAAAAATGGCATTACAGAAAGGAATATGCTCCCTGGGGATGCAGTTTTACAGAACAGTAAGAGATTTCATCTTACATATTGTTTTATTTAAGCCTCTATATAATCAATGCATACAAACTCAATACGGACACTCTTGCCCATTTTATTACACCTAGAAAAGCTGAGGTTCAGAGAAGTAATTCACCCAAAATCACAGAACACATGTGGAAACAACAGAACGTAAACCTGTGCGCTGCCTAACAGCGCACCAGAATGTCCTACCTATGCAAATCTGTCCCACTTTACAAAACAAAGAGAGCAATTTCCAAACCATCTGAGTAGCTTCTTCTTCAGTCTTCCAAAAAAGTGATCAAAAACATAAAGATTCCCTAAAGAACTAAGCAAAAAAAAAATATATATATATGCATGCATGCGCTGTGCTTTATAAATCTCTGGTTTGCAGATTTGAAAAGGAACATCTGCTATTGCTTAACACAACGCAACAGACTGTGAGACGTCTACCACCACCTATACCTGAGCTCCAGGGCATTCTGAAGCTATCTATTAATTCCTTTGCAGTCTCAAGTAAGGATCTCACTTAATTCTGTAAACTAAAAATATCACCGCCTTCACAGTCTGGTCCTAATATTAGCACCTGGAATTAGAAAAGCACTTTTGCATTCCATTTAAGCAGACACTATCACGTATGGTAGAGTGAAATTATATTTCCAGCCTTTCAATGAGGCACTGTTTGTTTTCATCTTGACTGTCTCCCTCTAAGGATAGAGAAAGTAGTCCATGAGAGGAGGAAATAGCTCAGGAAAAATAGCTCATTGCAGGGAGCAACCTTGATTTTCCTTTTTATAAAAGAAGCAACAGATGCCATCATATTTCTATATTACAGCTCTGGCCATTGCGGCCAATTGTGAAGTGAACCAGCAGATGGAAGACCGACCGACCTTCCCTCCTTCCCGCCTGCCTGCCTTCCTTCCTTCCTTCCTTCCTTCCTTCCTTCCTTCCTTCCTCTCTCTCTCTCTCTCCCTCTCTGTAACTCTTTCAAATAAATAATAAATAAATCTAAAAAAAAAAACAAATCCAAGTCTGACAATTTACTTGCTGACCTAGGTTGAAAAAAAAAAAAAAAAAGACGTATTTGGGGCAAGCATTTGGCCCAGTGGTTAAGATACCACTTGGTACACCTGCATCTGATATTAGAGTGCCTGGGCTCAAGTCCCAGCTCTGATCTTGATTCTAGCTTCCTGCTAATTTGCATCCTAGTAGGCAGCAGGCTTGGCTTGAGTAGCTGGGACTCTGCCAACTACATGGAAGATTTGAGTTGAGTTCCCAGCTCCTGGCTTTAACCTGGCCCAGCCCTGGCTGTGGACATCTGGAATGTGGGGAGCAAACCGGACTAGACTGAGTTACTGGAATTAAGACTTATTCTATGCATCTGCTCTCCCACAATATGGCGCTGGGAGAGAAGTAAACAGCTTCTGCACAGCTGCTTCCAGTTCAACCAATAAACTGTAGGACTTGCTCCTGATTGGAGGAGAGCAGCGTGCTCGGCGTGTGGGCAGCCGAGTTGGGATTGGCAGAGAAGGACTATAAAGGAGGAGAGAGACGGCATGCACCGGGAACATCTAAGGGGAACATCTAGCTGAAGGAACACCTGTGCAGCCCCCGAGAAGAGCCGGCCGACGGTGTGCCGCTCCCCTGCGGAAGTGGGGAATGCGGCCAGGGGGAACTGCCCTTCCACGGAGGTGGAAGGGATAGTAGCCAACCCGGGAAGAACCAGCAGCAAACCCGGGGAGGGCGAGCAGACGAAAGAACAGCGCAGGGTCCTGTGTCGTTCCTCCACGAAGAGGGGGAGCGACACTGGAAAGTAAACCAGAAGATCTCTGTCAATCTCTCCTTCCCTCTCCCTCTCTCTGCCTTTCAAATAAAATAAATAAAAACTTTTTAAAAATTCTATTCTGATCATGCTACCTTGCTGCTTCCAGTGTTCAATGGCTTCTCACTGATCTTAGCATAAAGAACGAAATGAGCAGCATGACTAAAAGTGTCCTGATACCCCAGTCTGGCCTCTCTTCAGCCTCATCCAACACCTCACTTCCTTTCAACAGGGCTACCCTCTCTGCCTGTCAGGCTCTCCCTGTGCTGAGTTAACCTAGCCTCCCCTTTAATGGCACCATCAGTGGTTACTTTCCCCAACAAAAAAATCCTGACCTCCAAGAAAACACTCCTATCTGCATAGCCCAATGAACGCTTCCTGCATCACAGTTCTAAAAATACCATACCATTTTTCACGACGGTATGAGTAGTATCAGCCTTTCCTAACTAGACTGTAAGATTCATGAGGACACAGACCACGCTTCTGACTGCTTACTTTTCAGGGCCACTGTAGTGCCTGGCCCACTTTACAAACACAGTATTTATTGAGGGACTCAATAATGAAACACAATAAAATAAGGATGGGGGTGGGCACTGTGGTACAGCAGGCTGGGCCACTGTTTGGGATGCCTGCAACCAGTATCGAGTGCCAATTTGAGTCTTGGTTATATTGCTTTCAATCTGGCTTCCTGCTAATGCATCTTGGGAGGCAGCAAAAAAATGGTTTAAGTGTCTGGACTCCTGCCACACACACAGGAGAACTGGATAGAGTTACAGGCTCCTGGCTTTAGGTGGGCCTACCTCTGGCTGTTGGGAAGCAAACCAGCAGATGGTAGAGAATTCTCTCTCCCCTCTCTGCTTTTCATGTAGGATAAAAATAAACACTAAAAAAAAAAAAAAATGAAGGGATACCGCATCAGTGTGTATGTGCATATATATATATGTATATAAAGATTTATTTATTTATTTGAAAGGCAGAGTTACAGAGAGGCAGACGCAGAGACAGAGAGAGTCTTCCATCCACTAGTTAACTCCCTAGATGGCTACAATGGCCAGGGCTCTGCTGATCTGAAGCCAGGAGCCAGGAGCTTCCTACAGGTCTCCCACGCAGGTACAGGGGTCCAAGGACTTGGGCCATCTTCTAGTGCTTTCCCAGGCCACAGTAGAGAGTTGGATCAGAAGTGACACAGTCGGGACTTGAACCAGTGCCCATAGGGGATGCCGGCATCATAGCAGTGGCCCCAGTATATACATTTTTTTAAATTTCATTCAAATCCAAAGCTGCCATCCAAATGCCAACAGAGGTATTCTTATTAATGTCAAGAACAACACAAGGACATTTGTAATCTCCCCTATTTTCCAGTACTGCTATGGAAGTACTAACTAATATAACCAGTTAAAAAAGAAATAACATTAAAATTTATAAAACAGGCAAAATGATTATTTTTAGACCTGGAAAACCCAACAGAATCAACTGAAAAGCCACTGGAAACAGTAAGAGAATTCAACAGAAAGTGGGTTTCAGATTAACATTTAGAAATCAATACCTCGGGGCTGGCGCTGTGACTCAGCAGGTAAAGCGACTGCCTGCAATGCTGGCATCCCATAAAGACATCAGTTAGAGTCATGGCTGCTCTACTTCCCATCCAGCTCCTGTTGATGTGTCTGGGAAGGCAGAGGACGACAGCCCAAGTCTTTGGGCCCCTGTACCCATGTGGGAAAACTGAAAAAGACTCCTGGCTCCTGACTCTGGACCTGCCCAGCTACAGCCACTGTGGCCAATTGTGGAGTGAACCAGCGGATGGAAGATCCTGATCTCTCCCTCTCTCTGTCTCATACTCTGTCTCTCTCTCTCTCTCTCTCTCTCTCTACTACTACTACTACTACTCTCCCTTTCAAATAAATACATGAATCTTTAAAAAAAAATCAATATCTCTCATTTTTATAAACAACACTTAGCATTTTTAAAGGATTTGTTTTATAATGCAATCAACAATAACTGATTAAAAAATTTGGAATAAATTTTAAAAAAGCTTAGTATACACATAAAGAAAACTTTAAAATCCTAATAATCATAAAAGAAGAAATGAGTATATTTTATTCTTAAATACACTTAGCTTTGTAAATACATCAATTTCCCCTAAGTTAATCCATAAATTCAGTACAATACCAGTGAAAATATTAACAGAACATTTTGGGGAGGAACAGGATAAAATGATTCTCATGTCTCTTTGGAACAATAAATAAGCAAAAGCAGTCTGGAAAATTCTAAATAGAAGAAAAAAAGACCAACGAAAAGAAAGAGAGTATGCTTCCCTACAGTAAAATAAAGCAACAGAAAGTGAAAGCATCTTTTTAAGGAAACAATCAATGAGATACCACAGACTAGTAGAAAGAACTCAGAAATAAGCTCAAATATTTATAGGAATTGAGTACATGAAATTAACAGGATATTTGAAAATAATGGGGAAAAGATAGATTTTTCATTAAATGGATTTTAAAAAGAAAAGTAATGTAGATCTCTAGCCTCGTTCTTTCCAAAATAAACCACAAATCAATCAAAGACTTAAATTTTTTTTAATGAAGAAAAAAATAACTAAAAGAAAATGTGTATAAATATTTTTTTAAATTTTGCAAACTTAGAGATGAGAAGGTAAGGCCTTTCTAAATAGGACATAAAACTCAGAAGACTTACAAGGTAAGACTGATAAATTCAACTATGTAATAATTCAAAACTTCCACATTTCAAAAAGTATCATAAACAAAATGAATAAAGAAAAAGACAAATTAGCAGAAAATATTTGCAACATTTATACCCATACAAATGCACACATTAAAATCTAACCTCCACAGGGCAAGGGAAAGAGAGAGGGAGAGAATGTGCGTGTGTGTGTGTGTGTGTGTGTGCACTGCTGCAGTGCCAGGACTGGAATAGCACTTACTACATGGTAGATACTCAACGCTGATTTGTTGAATAAACGAATGAGCATTTGCACTCATACATATCAACTAGAAAAGATCAATGCCTAGCACAATTGCTACTACAAGGATTTAACAAATAGTTACTGAGTGAATAAATTAACAAAACATGCCCAAAGAACAGGAAAACAAGCAATCATTAAAGAAGAAGAAAGGACCAACATTCTTAAAATGCTTAAACAAATGCATAACTTGAGGAAAAAAGAAATCAAAATCATACTATCCCATATTTTACCTATTGATCTAGAAAAGAAATGTAAAGGTACTGTAGGTAAAATACAAATAATCCTTTTTCTTATTCCATTTGCTGCTACAAGAAAATACCTGAAACCAGGTAATTTATAAAGAACAGAAATTGGGGCCAGCACTGTGGTGCAGTGGGTTAAACCAATACCTGCAACACCAGCATCCCATATGACTGCTTTGCATTCTGGCTGCCCCATTTCCAATCCTGCTTCCTACTAATGACTGGGAAAGCAGCAGAAGATGGCACAAGTACTTGGTTCCCTGCCATCCACGTGGGAGACCCAGATGGAATTCCAGGCTCCTGGCTTCAGACTGCCCCAGACCTTAGCTGTGGCCATTTGGGGCACAAACCAGAAGATAGGATCTCTGCCTCTCACTCTTTCTCTCTGTAACTCTGCCTTTAAAAAAAAAAAAAAAAAAAAAAGTGCAAAATCAAGGTACCAGCAGGTTCTCATCTGGTAAGGGTCCAGCTCTGTTTCCAAGATGGTACATTGATTGCTGCACTCTCACAAAAGGCAGAGTATAGGCAAAATGGAAGCAAGAGACCCAACTCCCTTCCTCAATCCTTTTATTATAGCAGAGCCTTTATGACCTGAACAACACCCAACATTGATGCATTGGGATTAAGTTTCTAACACATGAAATGTGGGGGACACATTCAGACTACAGCGCTCTCCTACACTGTTGACAGAACTATAAACTGTAGGGGGAGTGGCGGGGAATGGCAACATCTAGCAAAATCTAAACTATACATACTCTTTGATGTAGCAATCCCATTTCTTAGAATTTTTACTAATAAATCTGTATATACCATAAAACTATGCTTAAGAAAATTCAGAGAGGCTTATTTGTAATAACAGAAGTCTGTCCATACAACAGAATACTTTGAAGTCACTGAAAATCATAAAGAAAACAATGGAGGCTGGCATTGTGACATAGCTGGTTAAGCCACCACCTGTGACACCAATATTCCATATGGGCACCAGTTTAAGTTCTAGCTGCTTCGCTTCCAATCCAGCTCCCTGATAATGGCTTGGGGAAAACAGTCAAAGATGGCCCAAGTGTTTGGGCCTCTGTACCTATGTGGGAGAACAGGATGAAGCTCTAGGCTCCTGGCTTCAGCCTGGCCTAGTGGTGGTCATTGCAGCTCTCTGGGGAGAGAACCAGCAGATTGAAGATCCATCTCCATCTCTCTCTCTCTCTAACTCTTCCAAAATAAATAAATCTCTTTATTGTTTAAGATTTACTTATTTATTTGAGAGGCAGAGTTACAAAGAGAGGCATATCTTCCATCCACTGGTTCACTCCCCAAATGGCTGTAACACCCATGGCTGGGCACGCCAAAGCCAGGAGCCAAGAATCAGGAGCTTCTTCCAAGTCTCCAACACAGGTGGCAAAATCTCAAGTACTTGGGCCATCTTCCACTGTTTTCCCAGGCCATTAGCAGGGGCCTGGATTGGAAGAGGACAGCTGGGACTTAAACACGTGCCCACATGGGATGCCAGTGCCACAAGTGCCAGCCCCAAAATAAATCAAAAAAAAGGGGGGGGGGGGGAATGAAGGGAAGAAGGGAGGGAGAGAGAGAAAGAAAAAGGAAGGAAGGAAGCAAGGGAGGGAGGGAGAAAGGAAGGGAGGAAAGAAAACAAGGGCAGGCATTTGGCCTAGGGTTAAAATGTCCACATCCTATACTAGAGTGGGTTCCTAATTCTAGCTTTCTGCTACAGCACACCCTGGGAGGCAACAGGTGTTGGCTCAAGTAGCTGGGTCCCCACCACCCAGGTGGGAGACACAGGTTGAGTTTCTGGTACCTTGCTTCCCAGCCCCAGCCACAATAGGCATCCAGGGAATGAAGGAGCTGATGGGTGGTCTCTCTGTCAGGTCTCTTTCTCTGTCTCTCAAATAAATAAATAAAATTTTTGAAAAGTATAAATTAAATAAAAAATGTTACGAAAACTTGTTTTTTAAGAAGTCTGTATATACACATGTATGAAAAGAAATATTTTTAAGTATCAGGAAATCTTCAGCTATAATATACAGAAGTTTTAGGAAGAAAATGGAAGTAGGGAGTCTATTTCATTTAAAAATAGGAGAAAATACTCTGTCTCTCTCACTGTCCACTCTGCCTGTCCAAAAAAAAAAAAAAAAAAAAAAAAAGGAGAAAATAAACAAAGAAAGTGAAAATAAAAGCAGAATAAAGGTCCACAGAAGATTAAAGAAAGGATAGAAAGAAAACCTAATGGCTCCATGAGTCCATATATATGACTCAATTCTTTGTTTCCAAAAAGGATTTTGAATGGTTTATAAGACACACAAACACATGTGCTATCAGCACGAAGAAGAATGCAGTCTCCCACACTCACTATTAAATTCCCAGTGCCTAGCAGATAGTGAGGACTACTTAAATATTTTTAAAGCTAAAGATACAAGTGAAATGGAAATCATACAGAAAAAGGGAAGGCTGAGGAACAAATGAATATAGTAACTAGGCACCAAAATGTAGCCCTGAGCATCCTGGCAGCCTCAATAAAGAGAAAAACAAGATGCTCAAGTTCAGTAATCTTTCAACACGCACACAGGCTCCTTCACCATGGGAGATGCTGCCAGAACTGCCCCCGACCCAAGCACACTCCTGTGCATCTTCTATCTCAGGTCCTGTAACTACAGTTAGAGGCAGCAGTGACTCCAGACTTCTGAGACTACCTCCTATTTTGTTCGTAGTTCACCACTTTCCCTCAACACCCATAAAAAGAGGGGCATAAGACTCTGAATGCTGCTACCATCCTTCCTTTCGGTGCTCCTAATTATCAAAGGCAGGAATTTATAATAGAGAAAACCCAAAATACAAGGACCATGAAAGGGGAATTTCAGTTCAAGAATGCCACCAACTCTTGATATCCTCTATTAATAGAAAGAAGTACTAATGAAAATAACTGGAATGCAGGGATAATAAAAACTTGCAAATCTCTCCATGGACTCCGTTCAGGCTATAAATTATTTCCAATTGTGTTAGGGGACATCTGCAATGGGAGTCACTCAAGGAAGAAGAAAACTCTACTTTCAAATGCCAGGTAATTTGGTTAGAAGTTCATGTGAGTGAAGAATTCAAGCAAAAATTTATTTCAATCCAGCAGCTACATGGTGGTTAACACCATTCAACAACAATGCAGACAAAACCTCAGAGTTCTGTCTAATAAAACCTATTAGAAGTGTATCATTATCTAAAAATAACATTACTCAAATTAGTCAGAATTAAACTATGAAAGGCATGGCCAAAGAGGGAAATATTTCCTAGAATATTAAAAATATACAAAAAGCCATCTTTTTTTGAAACGAAACTAAGGATCACCATGCAATATGAGTGGATATTTGTCCCTGGGATAATCATTCAGTGAACACAGACAACTGCATAACTTCTTTGTTTTTATTCTTCTTTTATAAAATAAGGGCAATCCTTCATTACCCAGACATTTCTCTCTGGAAGCTCTGAAGGAAAAAGCTGTACTATTTCTATAATGTTTACAGTTTCAGACAAAAGTGATCATCAGTGCTGGTCTTCAGTCCCAAAGCTGCTTCTAAAAGGAGGAAAAGGAGAAGGAGCCATTTGCTGATGAGCTTGTTTGCTCAATAGTTTGAGCACTGATTCCATTTTCTTCAGGAAACTGAAAGAAACAGTAATCTTTCCAGATCAAACTTCCACCAAGAACAGTTTTAGTACAACATTTATCATACCCAGCAAAACACCAGAGGACAACTCCATCTGCTACAACAAAACAGAGAAAGATAAAGGTCTCCAAACACTTAATAGCACTTTCCCAAAAAAGGGCCATAAACCTAACACCACTGCAAGAGAAATGCAATCTGCACTCTGCAGACCTAGACAGGAATTGCTTCAATACTATCTTCTTCCCTCTTCCTCACCATAAAAACGACCCACCCCTGGCCATGATGTACAGATCAACATCCCAAGACTCCTAGGAGATTAGAAACCCACAAAGACCAACAAAGACAGGAAGCATGGACTTCTTTCCCACCGTTTCATTTCAATAAATATGTACTGAGAGAACACTGAAAAGCAAAATGTATGGCCACGCAGAATCACAGCCAAGACAGAGTGGCACAACTTAAACTAGACATACAATTACAGAATCATCTCTCAAAAAAAGGTTAAATGGAGAATACCCTAGGAGGATATGTGACTGATCCCACCTACCCACTTTATTTTTTTTTTTTTTAAACTTTTATTTAATGCATATAAATTTCCAAAGTACGACTTATGGATTACAATGGCTTTCCCCCCGTACCGTCCCTCCCACCCACAACCCTCCCCTTTCCCACTCCCTCTCCCCTTCCATTCACATCAAGATTCATTTTCGATTATCTTAATATACAGAAGATCAGCTTAGTATACATTAAGTATGGATTTCAACAGTTTGCTCCCACACAGAAACATAAAGTGAAAAATAATAGATGATTTTTTAAAATGATGATGAAATCAGAGCAGACCTATTGTCATGTTTAATCCCAGTGAGAGTCAAGTTGGGAATTGATAATTTTTTTTTTTTATTTTATTTTTTTTTTTTTTTTTTTTACAGAGGATCAGTTTAGTATGCATTAAGTAAGGATTTCAACAGTTTGCACCCCCATAGAAACACAAAGTGAAATATATTGTTTGAGTACTCGTTATAGCATTAAGCCTCAATGTACAGCACATTAAGGATAGAGATCCTACATGAGGAGTAAGTGCACAGTGACTCCTGTTGTTGACTTTACCAATTGACACTCCTGTCTATGGCATCAGTAATCTCCCTATGCTCCAGTCATGAGTTTCCAAGGCTATGGAAGCCCTCTGAGTTCTCTGATTCTTATCTTGTTTAGACAAGCTCATAGTCAAAGTGGAGGTTCTCTCCTCCCTTCAGAGAAAGGTACCTCCTTCTTTGATGGCCTGTTCTTTCCACTGGGATCTCACTCACAGAGATCTTTTGCCAGAGTGTCTTGGCTTTCCATGCCTGAAATACTCTCATGAGCTTTTCAGCCAGCTCCGAATGCCTTTAGGGCTGATTCTGAGGCCAGAGTGCTATTTAGGACATCTGCCATTCTATGAGTCTGCTGAGATTCTCACTTCCCATGTTGGATCACTCTCCCCTTTATTTACTCCATCAGTTAGCGTTAGCAGGTACTAGACTTGTCTATGTGCTCCCTTTGACTCCCAGTCCCTTCACCATGACCAACTGTGAACTGAAACTGATCACCTGGAACAGGAGATGGCATTGGTACATGCCACCTCCATGGGATTGAATTGGAATCCCCTGGTATGCTTCCAACTCCACCACTTGGGGCAAGTCAGCCTGAGCATGTCCCAAATTATACATCTCTTCCCTCTCCCATTCCCACCACCATGTTCAACAGGGATCACATTTCAGTTAATTTTCAACACTTAAGAATAACTGTGCATCAATTACAGATCTAAACCAGTCATATTAAGTAGAACAGATAAAAAAAACTACTAAGAGGGATAATGTATTTAGTTGTTCATTAACAGTCAGGGCTATGCTGATCAAGCCACCATTTCCCATAGTGTCCACCTCACTCCAACAGGTTTCCCTCTTCCACCTACCCACTTTAAATCATTACTGAGTGGGAGTGATTAAAGAGCCCTTCAGAAGGCAAGCACCATATCATAGCCATGTACTCACATATGAGGTACGTTCTAGTAATAGTCCTCTGTAGTTGGGGTCTGGGATCCACATGGAAATGTTTATTAAATGCCTAAATTGGGTCCAATTTAAAAAAGGTTACAAAAAATGAACATCTGCTTAAAGAATTTCAGTAGAAAGTATAGGAAAAAAAGATAATCAATTGGATAAATTTTACATCTTGTATTTACTTCTTTACATTTAAATTTTTCCATAGTTTTTTAAAATTGATTAAAACTGAGCAGGTGATGGGGCCGGCGCCATGACTCACTTGGTTAATCCTCTGCCTGCGGCACCGGCATCTCATATGGGTGCCGGGTTCTAGTCCCACTTGCTCCTCTTCCAGTTTAGCTCTCTGCTGTGGCCTGGGAGGGCAGTGGAGGATGGCCCAAGTGCTTGGGCCCCTGCACCCGCATGGAAGACAGGGAAGAAATGCCTGGCTCCTGGCTTCAGATCGGTGCGGTGCTGGCCGTGGCGGCCAGGTGGGGAGTGAACTAACAGAAGGAAGACTTTTCTCCTTTTCTCTCTGTCTCTCTCTCTCTCACTGTCTATAACTCTACCTGTCCAAAAAAAAAAAAAAAAACCCTGAGCAGGTGAAGGTAAAATAATACAAATAAAATTAAACAGCAATTACTGAAAAGAATAGGGTTTTCTAAGGAAAAGTTTTTACTTTTCCTCAAGAAAGGTTTTCATGAGAAATTATACGTAGATGTTTGCTGCTCCTTTACAACTATGTATACTGCAGTACCATCACACAAAAAATTCAAGAACATTCAAAACTCAAACTTAAGTAAAAGCAAGTATATCACCTTCATTTCTACTGCCAATGGAACAAATTCACAGGGTTTAAGTTACTAAGGGAGGTGGAGGGAATAATTGACATAACTTAGATCTTAGATGCCAAAACTGGGTTTTGGCAGAATGGGAGAGGAAAGCCACATGACAATGCGTATGTAGGGGTGCACATCTGTAGTTTCTCAGGGTTGTAAGTGGGAAATAATAAAAGGTTAGGGCATGAAAACACAAACAACTCATTCCCGCAAGACCTTTGCTTCAAACTCATTCCAAGTTGGAACCTTCATACCCACACAATATTAAAATCAGCGTCAACAATTCTTCAGGAGTTTATTTTGGTGTTCAACTGTATTGCAAAGATTCTTAATAAGAGGCGTTCAGCTCAGGGGCTGACACTGAGGCTCGGCAGTTTAAGCCACCATTTGCGATGTCTGCACCCACAGTGGAGGGCCAGTTAGAGTCCTGGTTCCTCCACTTCCAATCCAGCTTCCTGCTAATGTGCCTGGGAAGTCAGCAAAGATGGCCCAAGTAATTGGGAGCTTGCCACCACTGTTGAGGCCACTTGAGGAGTGACCCAGCACATGGTCGGTCTCTCTTGTGTCGTTGTGATTCTCCTTCTCTAATGTTTTGGTTTTTTTTAAAGATTTATTTATTTGAAAGTCAGTTACACAGAGAGGCAGAAAGAGAGGTCTTCCATCTGATGGTTCACTCCCCAATTGGCTGCAATGGTTGGAGCTGCGCCGATCTGAAGCCAGGAGCCAGGAGCTTCGTCCAGTTCTCCCACGTGGGTACAGGGGTCCAAGGACTTGGGCCATCTTGTACTGCTTTCCCAGTACATAGCAGAGAACTGGATCAGAAAAGGAGTAGCCGGGACTAGAACCGGTGCCCATGAGGGATGTCAGCACTTTAGGTCAGGGCGTTAACCTGCTGCACCACAGCGCTGGCCCCTCTAATGTTCTTTCAAACAGATAAAATATTTTTTTAAAAGAGAGAGAGGGAGGGAGGTGCTTGGTTCAGATATCAAAAGTGGAATTTTGAAGCAGGATACTTTTCTATTTTTAAAAAATCCTCATTTGCATAGAATTGATAATGTACACATATTCCTTGGTTCTCTTCCTTAAGTAACAAAAAAAGAATTGGTGTTATTTTAGGTTCCTTATTTTCCTTCACCCTCATTGCTCTAGTTTGCCCACATTGTCTCTCCTCCATGAAAACATGTTCACATTAACATGCTTCTGGAATAGCACAATTCACCCTTTTTAAAGACATAACCTCTATCTTCAAAAACCACATCATTTAAAACTGATGCAAAGATAAAGATCAAGAAGTACTCGGTTTTTCCTCATCTCATCATAGAACATGGTTCAAAAAGATAACATCACTGAAGTCAGCCCAAGCTAAACGTGACCTTGGTTCTGACATAATCAGATGACCCACAAAAGAAAGGTTCTTTCCATCCAGCCAACAACAGGAAAAGAGTGAGTGAAACCACTCAAAATAAGATCTGGCTGAACTCCAGTTTTCATCACTGTCCATTAGACAATTTTCTGACCAGTAAAAACTATATTCCCTTGGAAATTTACCCCAGTAAGGGTCAGGAGCAGAATATCTTTTTTAATTTTTTTAACAGAAACTTATTATTCTTTTCTACCCACACTTCACTTTCTTACTATCCTTTCCTTCCATGTAAATCTACCTATTAAACATTTCTGGAAATAACTTGATATACAACAAGCTGGGAATCTCGAGAATAAGGAGAACAAATTGAAAAGTAACAGTCTCCATTTATGACTTCCAAAACAACCTGGGAACTGGTAAAAGGTTCTTTGGTACTGTGAGCTATAGTAACAAGAAAAATGGTTTGTTTTTTTTCTTTGAACATACTTATCTAAGGAAAAGGCAGGCTTCCTTTGTACTCCTCTATGCAAACTGCTGCCAATCCTGTTTGGAGCTAGAAATCTACAAGCCACGAAACCAGGAACATCAGGCTATTTAAACATTGGAAATGCTCATTCCTAAAATATGTGAAGTAGGAAGTAGGGTGAGGTTTGGTTTGTTTTCCAAATATGCACCAGCATCTCACACTTGATCTAAAATTTGGAGTAATATTAGCAAAGCAAAATGTCACAACATCAGGGTTTCTTATAACCCTTCAATTAAACTTATGTTTATGGGTTAGCCATGGTGAATACAGGATTTTTTTTTAACACAATATGAATTAAGTACAGAAAAGTATCTTTCACTGCATTCTCTTTGGGATACAAATATTAAATTAAAACACACCCACAGGGCTGGTGCTGTGGTGTAGCAGGTAAAGCTGCTGCCTACAGTGCCAGCATCCCATATGAGCATCAGTTCGAATCCCGGCTGCTCCATTTCTGATCCAGCTCTCTGCTATGACCTGGGAAAGCAGCAGAAGATGGCCCAAGTCCTTTGTCCCTTCCACCTGCATGGGAGACTCAAAAGAGGCTCCTGGCTTCTGGCTTTGTATCGGGGCAGCTCTGGCCATTGCGACCATCTAGGGAGTGAACCAGTGGATGGAAGACTGCTCTCTCTCTGTAACTCTGCCTTTTAAAAAAATAAATTTCTAAAAACACACACACATATCACACCACACCACGCCACTCAAATGTCCTGTGTTGAAAGCTGTTGGGACAATCTTCTTTTAATAATAGCGCTGCAGGATTGTATAAATATGTTGAGAGGAATTAATAGTACTGACAAGATGAAAATCATCAATTCCCAACATATAACCCTCCCAATAAAGCATAAAACAATAGTTGTAACGTCAAAGGAGAACTGAATGGTGTATTTTATTGTTAAACAAGAAGCTTAATAGGCTGTTGGTTTTAAGTCTTAATGCGAAATACTATTAAGGTGCTAAAAAATTGTATCACTGATAATCTTGCAAATTGAAATTCTCACCGATTTTCTGTAAAAGCCAATCTTCTATATTTAAAAAACTATAAAAGTATATTTATTTAATTAAGTAACTCTGGAAAATCTTTAAAGCACAAGTTAAAAGAGAAATCATGTGAAGCTGTCCTGTGTGCTCACAGTATCACTAGATAGCTAAATAGGACACTCTGGTTCCTCTTCATATCCGAACTGCTAAAAGAACTACAAAGGAAATTATTTAACAAGGTTAAAACTTCTGGTTTTCACTTATTTTTCCACATTTTCTTGCCCCATGTGTTCCTCTAGCTGACTATATCAAAGCACTTAAAACCAAAAACATAACTGTTTTAAATTACCTATTGTACTGTTTTTAGTTCGCTGATCATTCTTTCCATATTTTGATGGGGGTATGTCATTGAATGATAATATCAATAGAGAATGAAAAAGTATCTCTGTTGATTTTTTTTTAAATAAAACAACCCAAAGCCTTTTCTTTATTCTAGCAAGCCAAAGCAATTCTAAACTTGAAGGTACTACCATAATATCTGGAAATCCCTCTACCTTAAATCAGGTGTCTTCTTGCTAAATCAGGCTACCTTATATTATCTGTTTGTTGTCATGCTATCCTTTTCTAAGTAAGCCTCAACTTCCTCCCTGAAAAGTGAGAAAATATATAATTTACATTTCATGGGGATGCTGTAAGGATTACATATGTTAAAATACACAAATTGCCCAATAGAACAGTCATGACACACAAAAGGTACTAATAAATATCAGTTGCCAGCTTATAGAAAATTCTGTATTATGAAACATTTTCTAAGGTGATTAAAGTAATATTTTGAATCTACTCATTGACCAGGTTGTGTACATTTTTATGCTTTCCACTCTTAGCTCTCAGATTTTTCAAGGAAGAGGGGCTGAGGAGGGAAGCAGCAAGCAAAAAGCCGCATCAGAAACAACACAGTTGTTGCTCTTTCTTTTAAATATCTTTCTAATAAAACCTGATTTTTAATCCTTCTTGTTACTTATTTTTCCCAGAAATATAAAAATTTTCTCTCATTCTTTGTATTTTAGAATCCATATCTAAAACTAAGCAGATCTACTCTGTCCAAACCACTGTTAAACATGGGTATATTTGCTGTTGAACAATTTTCACTATCAGACCTCAGGTCTCTTAAAGAGATTACTGACAACTATGCACTCCTTCACAATTATGAGTTACAAGACTTGAAGGTTTCAAGTTGGTCAGTGTTCTACACAAACACTTTCTCATCCTTTACTCTCATTCCTACCATGCTTCTTAAGCCAGAGAATCTGCTCCCAACTAAACTCTTCTCAAGGTAGTTTGCTTGTCAACAAACCCCAGTGCCTCCCAACACCCACCCTAAGGGACTCCCAGCCTTGTTTATGCGGGAATTGCAAACAATGCACTTCCCACTGCCACATAATTACATCAGCTGCAGCCAGGCCAGAGTGCTAGGCTTTTTCCCCTTCTTTCTTTCTTCTCCCTAGCAAACCCCCCACACCCCTTTTCATTTAAATTACTTTTTTTTTAATTTAAAAGCTTCTGGATGTTTTATTACCTTGGCAGCTTAAACTTTTTCTCTGGATTCACTAAAAAGGTAAGTTTAAACAATTTTTGTCAGGTTAATGTCTTTTTTTTTTTTTTTAAACACACGTATGGGACAACCAGAATCTACAGTGTTAGGTCAGGATGATGATGTGGTATTCTATCACGGGAACGCATGCTGGGGACAATTTCACTGCTTTCTGTAACTTAAACATACAAAAAACAAAAATGTTACTTTCTATGGGGTTACACTGGTTGTGCTCCAAACATTTCTATCAGCAGTTACATCACATGTGATCCTAAAGGATGTAAGAGGGTTTAATGTTTGGTTTTGTTGTTTTCATTCTTTATGCTTATTCATACAGTATTATTCATGCAGATAAATATTAATATATATGTATTATTCATGCAGATATAGAAAGTCATTGTTTCCTTGCCTAAATATCTACAGAAAGTTACTAAAAATATTTAATTTAAAAAAATCTAATGTTGAACATACTATAAAGCCAATGTCAGCATTTCACGGAAAGCCACACTGTCTCCTAGTCAGTTTAGTTGTTTTTTTAATTTCAGATATCTGAAAACCAATTAAGCGTGATAACCTTTGTTAATAAAATTTATAAATAAACTCATCTCCCCAAAACCTGACTTTCAAGAAAATTTCACTGAACATTTTTATCTAAAGTCAAGTCAAATAAGTTATATATATTCCATCTAAAATCAAATGCATTAAATACATTCCAGGGATGTTCTTTAAAAATAAAATATGCAAAGCCTCCCTGACTTATAAAAGATACAAATAATTAAGAATCATTTTAAATTTTAAAACATTTCCACCTATGAGTCTCCTGAAGTATGAGTAAATGGTTTTAATGCTTAACACTGACTTTCTGCTTTCTTTCCCCTTCTTATCCTAGATACCCTCCCAAATGTCCCCACCAACACATACATAAAATAGAGCATTTAGGCGTATTTTAGTACATCCCCCCTCCTCCTCCACTTAGACAGTCTTGCCTTTTATATCTAGGTGGAGGTTCCCATGGCAACACTCACTTACACCAATACTATTTCCAACTGAAATGAGAGAAGCCAAAATTGCAATGCTTCATTACCAAAGAACACATACTCTAATACATAAGGATTTTTTTCCTAATGACTATTATTTTTAATGAAAAAAGTATATTTCTGGAATCTCAAAAAAATAATTATTTAATATTATAGAAACAACTGGAAAATATTGTCATTATAGTCATTTATATATGCATATCATTACATGAGATTTGCATGTGTTTACTCTTATGACATAAAACTGATGCCTAGCCAAGAAGCTTGCTTCAATTATAATTATGAATAGGAAGTGTAATTTTTACTAATCCAGTTTACTGTATCAAATTTGATTTTTTCAAATGTTGGCTCCCTAGCTCACAAAAACCCTGGTGAGAAATTCTAACACAACAAGCCAAGAAACAATTCATGGACCGCAGGAGGCAATTCCAGAACACAGGCATAATCTATAAAGAGAAACCACTACAGCTTTTTGATGTTAAATAAGTAGAAATATTAGCATACAACAAAGCTAAGAAGGAGGCTGTTGTATCAAGTTTAAAAGTAAAATATTCAGGGTCAAATGTCATGAGTACCTTTGTCTAGACTACTTTCAAATGTGAAACCCTCCTAATTTTTAAAACAAAAAAGGCCTCTCTTGTGATACTGTTGGGTGTATATATGTAATTTTAGTACAATTCGTATCTATTCAAGTAATTCAAAATAGAAGGGAGAGAGTAGGTTCATTCTGTTTTTAAGTGAGAACAACAAGGAGGGAGGTCAAACCCTGACTTTGAAAACATTTTCAATCCTTAAACATACTGTGCACATTAAGAAGCTTCAGAGAGGAGGCAAGAGTAAAAAATGAGTAGCACTGCATAAAGCTTTTTGATAAACGACCAAAGCTAAGCATTAAACATCTCTCTGCTTGGTGAATACATTTTTTAAACGAATAAAAATCAATAGAATGTACACTGAACCTTACTTATTCTGACAACCTATCAGCATCTGGATACTTACATTAAATAATTTAATTGTTTCTGCTAGAGTGTATTAACTTATATTTGTGGGCTCATAAAAACACAACATGAATATGTATTTTAATTCTTAAAATCTTTTATAAAATTTATAATGAGCTTTTTGTTTTGTTTTTGCTTTTACATTATCACTGGTTTAAAACGAGCTGATTCAAAAACACTATAAAGACTCCCTGAAAACCAGTACAGGAAACTCAAGAATTTACTTTCCCAAAAGCAGCTTTTAAGACATGAACGTGAACTGCCTAATGAATCTCATAGTCAGGCTTGTGAAAAGGACTGACTTACACCTTTCAAAGTCTTTCCTTCTTTTTAAAATTTCCCATACAGTGAAACCTGTGGACACTTTTTTTTTTAACAAGGGAAGGCGTGGGTGAGTGTGGGAGGGGGCACAGCAGCAGTAGGGGGTTTCGAAATATTTGTCAAGATTTTTATAAGGCTGTAGCCCCTCTTTCAGTGTCTAGGTAAGAAAAGCAAAAAAGTCACTAACTGTTAAGTTTTAAGTTTACTTATAAAAAAAGAAAAAGGCAATCTGTTGCAAATGTTCATTTTAATTTACCTTCATTTCACTATAAATAACCTAAAAACAAATATTTGCAGAGCTCAAAAATCTTTTCAATTCTCTGGAGACATTTACTCAACCTTGTCATTTGGGTGTATTTTTAATCCAACTTCAAAAGCAGTGTCTAGAAAAAGTATTTTGTCCTCTCTCAACAATAAAAAAATGTATTTTAAAACTCTTTTATCACAAGCAGGTTTGGATGCAATGCCACCTGGTGGCACAGATAAACTCTTAACAGCTGAGCAATCATGCTGTTCGAAGTATCAACCACTCGTTCTGATTACTCTTCCTCCTTCTCAAAATATTCATCCCATAGTTTAACAATGAATAATTTTTATTTTAAAATTTAAAGATTTTTCTAACCAATTAATGGCACATATGCACATGGAAATTTCCTCAGCGCTTAAATGTCATGAAAGAAGCAAAACACTTTTTCATAAACCAAAACAACTGGACCAAAGCTTTAATTTTTAAAAGACGAAATACTTTAGAGGGAGGGGATAGGGACGGAGTAACTGGTTGCTTTGTAAAATTACACTGTATAATTAATTCCATGGTAAGAATGTTTTTATGGTGTGTTTTGGTGACCTTTTATTACCATCAAGTTCACAATGCTGGTGGGCTGCCTTTTAATCCCTCCGCAGACAAAGGCCCTAAATAAACACAGATCCCTTCCTGGGAAAAAGTCCACTCTGGTTAAATGGTAAGGAAATGAGTAAATCATTAGTAATCTTTAAAGCCAAAGCTATAAACTCAAGTTACCTTAAGTTGAAATGAAAGTGTCCTGCAAGAGTTTCAAAGTTCTGTCACAGATAGAAATCTCCAGCTCTTGACTCCAGACTAGGCGCCAGCTGATAAACAAACAATTTAAGTCAAGAGCTGGAGAATTCCCAGCTTTTTCATTTAATGGCTTTGGCCAAGAGTATTTATTGCCTCCAGTTTTATTCTCACTTAGCTCTAAGAGGAAATTTAAACTCATCATTATCTTAAAGCCCCATATGGGTAGCAGTCCACTCACCTGATACAACTCCTCTTTACAAGGAACTAGTTTGAGTCTCTACTAGAAGTGATGTAATAACATAAACTAATTCACTACAGTTTTAGGTTGACTTTTTAACAGGCTAAATAAATTTTGTTCAATATAGTTTATATTCCCACTTGGGGTAGTAACAATTCCAAAAAGTTGAATTTTACAGTTTTCAGTACAAACTACCAGCTAAAACGGAAAGGGACAAGGTAACTTCTCTCTCATGCACACCCCTACTCTCCTGCCTGTTCTCCATTCTCCCACTGGTCACTGGTGCGCTTTCATGCTTTGCCTGCTATCTCTTGAATATTATGTAAGGTAACTCTTCTGCACCAAATTAAGACTTTTCCTATTAACATCAAAATAGCGAGTACTGCTCAGTCTATTTCCTAACAGAGTGCAAGATTTAAGATGGAAATGCCTTATCGTGGAAAGCTGTTGATTTTTATGTGCACCAATAAGAATATAAAAGTTTAGCCAAATTAAAGACCACAGATAATCATCAAATCTTTCTAGATGCTATTATTAAAAGTTCACTGTTAGGGATTACAGGCTTTAAAGTCAGAATTACATTGTTGCTCTTAGTCCTTTCTCAAAATCATTTAATTTTAGATAAAAATTTTTAGGTAACATTTTTTGGGTAGAAACAGATATGAAACAGTTACAGTAAACCAATGATGCCTTTTCCTCGAGCTGCTTATCTAATGAAAGAATGCTGCAACGAAAATTTTATAGCCTAAGGCAAAGGGTTAATAAAATGTCATTAGTGCACAGCAAAATTCTTTTCCTCTCATTTCTTAAATTTGCAGAAGTTTTATAAACCTATCTTGGCTAGAAAAGCCAATTAACTATTTCAGTGTCTGCCAAGACTATTTTTCTACTCTTTAAATATATGGACATAGTACATTAAGAATGTTGGCCACTAGAGAACAAGTATTACCCTCACACATAAGAAGAATTAGGGGAAATGAAATGCAATCAATGAAAAAATTACTTATATGCCTGGTTTCATATTAAGTTTCATTTAAGAAAAACTTCCTGGGAACAATGTTCTCTTAGAGGCTGCAATAGGTAAACAAATATGATGACCCAAACTATGCCAAAAACTCAATAAATAAACAAGAGAGCAAGTACTGATCTTAAAATTCTTAATGCTTTCCTAAAAACAACCCGTATCTCTCACATCCCTGGACACAACTGCATGCAAAATCACTATCATCCTCCTCTTCAGGGCAGTCTGCAATTCTCCCCAGGATAAAACAGAGCAGGCTGCTACGCTTGCCTCAGCCACGGAAGAATGACTGCTATAAAATCTGCACGTACATTTAAGATGTACGTTTTTTATTTTATTTGTAAGGCAGAGTGTGAGAGACACACATATCCTATACGCTGGTTCACATGATGAAGCCCCAAAGAAATACAAAAACAAAATACAACTGTACAGCAAATACAAAGAGAGACAAAGTTAAACTTCACACAATTTTCATCTGCCATCGTCATCAAACTTTCTCTAAGGAAATCAGACATCTAGAAAACTTCAAATAAATCTGTTAATGGTTGGGATTTCACCAAGGTAACAAGGCCCCCATCAAATTCTCCATTCTGTCTCCTCCCACTCACCCCTGATGCTCTCCAGGGATCACAAGCAAAACAAAATTAAGACATATAATGCATAAAGTACACTAGAATTAATTTCATACTGCTTAGGAATCAATAGATGCTGAGGAAGAATAAAGCAGACATTAGTAACAGCCTCAGGCTTATTTGCTGAATCTGCTTCACCTTTATATAAACACTGTGAGGCAGTCCTGAACCATGTGACCAGACCTAGTGTGTCTGGTCTGTCTTACATCCTGAATGGCAATTAAAGGACATTAAAAATATCCTGGGATTACTTCAGGCAGGACCCCTACCTCATCCATACACTTTCCAGTATAATCATGTGACAAGAACCCAGTGTCCCTCCACCACAGGACACAGCCTAGCAAGAGCACCCTGGGAGCAGTTATTTGATTAGCAATTACAAAGCAACTCCAATTTCACCTTCAGACTTTCAGTTGAAGAACTGCAAATTGCAAGAGTAAATTTTTAGAAATAAACTAGGCTGTTGTTAGCAATAATAATTATAACCAACAAAGATATTAATAATGAAATAGCGAGGAGAGGGATCAACACTTGCCTTCTCTGACCCATCCTTCCACAATTTTCTTAGAAGACAAACTATTTAGAGCTGCCTCAGCTATGCTATCTCGCAGAGGTGAGTCAGCGTCTTTTTTCAATGCACTTAGAATGTATTAACATCTTACACAGGCACACTCCTCTGTGACAACTGCTTAAAGGAAGTCTTCAGTATGACAAAGAACGTAGAGATTCTTATGAACTCCTTTACTGCGAAGCTAATCACAAAAATCCTTTAAATTTATTTACTAAACATTTCTGAACTACTTGTGCAAACTTAAAACAATTTCAGGCAAAAAAATGTCCTCCTTAGATAAATAAAAAATACCTAATAGATACAGGGTGTTAAGTAAAATCATGGGGAAATAGAAAGGATTTCATATAATTAAGCCAACTCTGTGTATTGGCACTGATGAAACCTTAAGTCATCTCTAAGAAAATGGATTTGTCTGTTAAACAAAGTTAATGAATATTTTAAATATTTGAGTTACTAAAGCTTTAAATATTACCAAATCAAACCAACAAGGCTTATTTTATATTTTTCAAGATAGAGTAATTGAAGTCTCTCATACTAAAGTCAATGCCACAGAGTACTTTTTAATTCTGCAATAAATAATCAAAATTAACTTTAGAAATCATAATAGCAGTATAACTAACACTTTAACAGGAACTGTTAAACTGATAAAATTGAGGTTTTTTACCAACTTATTTTAAAACATTCTTTTAAACAGCTTTTTTCAGGTTTAACTGATGTACAAAAACCTGCAGATATTCAACACACACAACTTGATGAGTTTGGACATATTGCACACACTTGGGAAACTATCACTACAAAGTAAAAACCATTTCTATCACCTCCAAAAGTTTCCTTGTCCTCATGCCTGGTACTGTTATTGTTATTTTTACTGCTGTTCTGGGGGGTGGTGGTAAGAATACTTAACGTGGCTCTCCCCTCTCCACAACATTTTAAGTGCACAATACAGAACTATTAAGGTCAGGCACTATGTGCCACAGCAGATCTCTAGAACTTACTCATATTGCATAACAAAAACAAGTTATTACTGAGGTTAAAAATAAAATTTAAGAATAAACATCACACACAACACTACTGTGTAATCAAACAGCTTATGAGAGTATCAAAGAAAGACCTACTGTGATAGCCCTTCCTCCTCAACATACTATAAACCAAGGCAAATTCAATTATATGAAATTTGATAAAAGATTCTGCTTTTGGACAGAAATAGCAATGTTTCAGCCCAAAGCCAAGTAAAACTGCCAAGTTATAAACCTCTCCAAGAAAACCTTTTAATGGAAATGCCAACAGACCCTTAACTATAATAGTGTTAGGTGCCAAAAGAGAAATAATTTTTGTTTTTGTGGTCTCTTTACCATAAATTAGATACAGATCTAGTGGAAAAACAGTAGGTATCCAGTTCAGTGAACAGTAAAGGCCAAAACTGCACACTTAATTTTAAAACAATAATGGAGCCTATGTGGAACTTTCACCAAGATTTAGCAAGCCAGTCTGGCACTCTAAAAGAAATTCCTGAATAGGCTGTGTGCTTACTATTCCATATTCTAAGAATACTTCAAGGGGCCAGCGCCGCAGCTCACTTAGCTAATCCTCCGCCTGTGGCACCAGCACCCCGGGTTCTAGTCCCAGTTGGGGCGCCGGATTCTGTCCCGGTTGCTCCTCTTCCAGTCCAGCTCTCTGCTGTAGCCCGGGAGGGCAGTGGAGGATGGCCCAGGTGCTTGGGTCGTGCACCCGCATGGGAGACCAGGAGGAGGCACCTGGCTCCTGGCTTCAGATCAGCACAGCACACCGGCCGTGACAGCCATTTGGGGGGTGGGCCAACGGAGGGAAGACCTTTCTCTCTGCCTCTCTAACTCTGCCTGTCAAAAAAAAAAAAAAAAAAAAAAGAATACTTCAAGGGGTCAGCGCTATGGTGTAGTAGGCTAAGCCTCTGCCTGCAGCGCCAGCATCCCTTATGGGCACTAGTTTGTGTCCCAGCTGCTCTTCTTCTGATCCATCTCTCCGCTGTTGGCCTGAGAAAACAATAGAACATGGCCTAAGTCTTCGGGCTCCTGTACCCATGTGAGAGACCCGGAAGAAGCTCCTGGCTCCTGGCCTCAGATCTGCTCACCTCCAGCCGTTATGGCCATTTGGGGAGTGAACCAGTGGATGGAAGACCTTTCTCTCTGTCCCTCCCTCTGTCTGTCTGTAACTCTACCTCTCAAATAAGTAAATAAATCTTAAAAAAAAATACTTCAAATCACTAAAACTGGACCCAGCCAAGGAGAGTCTAAAATCTGGCTTCCTGGTAGGGAACTGTTACACAAGCACATACACAAGAGTCTAATGACGTAATCTGGACATTAACTCCTACCTGGAACAATGCAGTTAGGAACTCAGGGAGGTCTGTCAGCTACCAGGCCCTGACTCGCAGTCACTTCAACTCCAGGGCTCTGTGCAAACCTACAGACATATTACACAATCTGGAGTCCGCTCTTCAATTATGCAAGCCCAGTCAAATGCTGTAATAATGCCCCTGGAGCTCACTGAAGAGCATTAGGTCATTAGCCACAAAGAACAGTTTTTTTTTTTTTAACTTTTATTTAGTAAATATAAATTTCCAAAGTACAGTTAATGGATTACAATAGCTTCCCCCCCCATAACTTCCCTCCCACTCGCACCCCTCCCATCTCCCGCTCCCTCTTCCATTCCATTCACATCAAGATTCATTTTCAATTATCTTTATATACAGAAGATCGATTTAGTATATATTAAGTAAAGATTTCACCAGTTTGCACCCACACAGAACATAAAGTGTAAAATACTGTTTCAGTACTAGTTATAGCATTACTTCACATTGGATAACACATTAAGGACAGAGATCCCACATGAGGAGTAAGTACACAGTGACTCCTGTGGTTGACTTAACAATTTGACACTCTTGTTTATGGCGTCAGTAATCTCCCTAGGCTCCAGTCATGAGTTGCCAAGGCTATGGAAGCCTTTTGAGTTCGCCGACTTCGATCTTATTCAGACAAGGTCATAGTCAAAATGGAAGTGCTCTCCTCCCTTCAGAGAAAGGTACCTCCTTCTTTGATGGCCCCATTCACAAAGAACAGTTTTTAATTTGCTTTTATGTCTAGGATTCATTACAGAAGAGAACTGATCAAACTGGAACCAACTCTGTAATAGCACATCCACTCCACACAAAAACGTTAAGTGTGTGTGTATGTGTGTGTGTGTGTGATACATATATAGAACACAGTGTGATTAAACAACATTGGACATTAAGTAAGGGCCACAAATTTTATAAACTCGTGACCTGCACATGATAAATAGGTTAGGACATCATACTATGAGACCAGCGTCATGGGTTAGTTAATATAAAGCTGAATTTACGTTCATGACCACAAACTGACAAATGCATGGTATCAGACAAATGGGACTGAGTGTAGGTTATTCAATTTAACAAACTCTAAGTGTTGGTGTTAGTAACACAAACAGAAATGTTCCCTGTGTATCACCTGAGCAATCAGCCACTGCTTCAAAGCCACTTCCCCCAAAAAGGGTGTCCCATCCACTCTTCTCAGAAGTTTCTATTGCCTTAACTGTCACTCTGCTTTTTTCTTTTTATGTCACAGCACTTATCACTGAAATTATTTTTGTTTTATTTGTTTACTCGCTATGAGTACTATTTCTTAAAAGTTCCAAGAGGCAAAAGCCTAAACCCTAGTGCCTAGAATACATGTGGCGCACAGGAAATAGTGTTTTTTGTTTTTATTTATTCAAAAGGCAGAGTGACAGCAGGAGAGAGAAACACACACACAGAAAGAGACAGAGGAAGAGACAAAGCGGGCCGGTGCTGTAGCGTAGCAGATTAGACCTCTACCTGCAGCACCAGCATCCCATATGGGTACCAGTTCATGTCCTGGCTGCTCTTCTTCCAATCCAGCTCTCTGCTCAGTGACAGCTGTGAGTGGCAGGGACCCAAATACTTGGGCCATCTTTCATTGCTTTCCCTGGTGCATCAACAAGAAGCTGGATGGAAAGCAGCACAGTCGGGACTGGAGCCAGCACTCTGGTTCCAGTCACAAGCAGTGATCCACCACAATGAAGGACCCCAGACCTTCATTTTTAATATTAATCTTTCTTTATAAAAGTTCTAAGCTTTCTGTATCACCCCAAGGGATCTCTTACTTTCTTCCTTAACACAAGCACAACACACACAAAAAAATGAAACTGAAAGTGTAAGAATGTTGTATAAACTAACCAATTCTCTTTCCTCTTTGTTTAAAGAATATTTACCAAAGAACTGTCAGAGTGCCTAATTCCATGTTCCATTGGCTCCCACAGGATGTTACTGCGAATCATCAATAAGGTTTCCACTGGATCTTCAACATAAATTTTCTATTTCCAGACCTAAAAATCCTCTGCTACCCCAGAATCAGATGTATAAATCAAAACTGGTGAGACTCTCTATTGCTATAAAGCCAATGAATAGCAGCTCGGACAGGACGAGGACAGTGTTCTCCAGAGCCTGGAATGCTGCTGGAGATGAAACCGCTGATGAGGGGTTCCCCTTCTGGTTGTTCCGTACTGGAAACACTGCCGTATCACACTGCTGTGCATTTCATAACTTTCTGCAAATGATTTTACTTATTTGTTTTCCTAAATTCTTAACTTCTACTGTAAAGACTTCCCCTTTAAGTTGTTTCTGATCATTGCTCTAGGAACACATGTTATGGTGCAACAGGTCAAGTTACTGTTTGGGAACACGTGCATTCCACATCAGAGTCTAGTTTGAGTTCCAGCTTCCTGTTCATGCATCCTGGGAGGCAGCAGATGATGGTTCAAGTACATGGGCCCCTGCTACCCATGTGCAAGACCCTGGCTGCTGGCTCTGCCTGGCACAACCCTGGGTATCTGGGGAGTAAACCAGTGGATGGAAGATCTCCAGCCCTCTATCCTTTCCCCAACTTCCTCCCTGCCCCTTTCAAGTAAATGAAAATAAACAAACTTTAAAATATATATACATATATTACTTGAGTTCTTACCCCATCCCTATCACTTCATCCATAATCATACTCCCCAGTGACACATAATGCTACAACACAGCATGATATTTCAAAGCTCAGTAAATGCTTATTACCCAGCCAGTACTGGATACTATAGAGGCACCCACATGGGAGGCCAGGATGGAGTTCCAGACTCCTGGCTTCAGCCTGGCCTAGTCCTGGATACTGAGGCCATCAGGTGAGTGAATCAGTGGACAGAAGATCCATCTCTCTCTCCCTCCCTCCTCATCAGTCACTCTACCTTTCAAATAAATAAATAAATCTCAAAAATCTAACTGGGTATCACATCAGCTATTCACTATTTTAACCAAATAATCATAATGATTTTATCATTTAAAATGATATACTTTCATTTAGCAATCTTTATTTCCTCTTAGAATAATTTAGAACTGTTTAGAAAATAGTATTTACCAATGCAGTGGAATATGGAAACAAGAAACAAAGAACATCACACCAGTCTTCAGTTCTAACCAACAGTAGGATCTTGAAGTAGTCACTGAATGTCTCTGGGTGACACACCCTTGGTAAAATGGAAAGATCTTTGATCTCCCATCTATCTCACATGGTTGCTTTTCTACTTGAACTCAATCTAAGTTTTTAAACATTTACAGAAGACCAATTATATTCCAACCATTATGCTGCAAAGAGGAGACAAAACAGACACAACTTACTCCAAATGTACATCACAACAGAAAGGATAATAATGTGTGAAATATTTATATAGAAGAATACTATAGTGCAGTTAAAATGAATGAACCACATGGAACAACAGTGTAATCACAATACATTTCATGTTGTGAACATGGATATCCAGCCAAGAGGGTCTGCCAAACTATAAATGCTGACACAGGGTACAAAGGTGCCTTGTGCTCACCTGAGTGGCTATTTCAGTACAAAGAAGTAATTTTTTGCGGCCGGCGCTGTGGCACAGTGGGTTAATGCCCTGACCTGAAGCGCCGGCATCACATATGGGCACCAGTTCAAGACCTGGCTGCTCCACTTCCAATCCAGCTCTCTGCTAAGGCCTGGGAAAGCAGCAGAAGATGGCCCAATTCCTTAGGTCCCTGCAACTGTATGGGAGACCTGGAAGAAGCTCCTGGTTCCTGGCTTCAGATCAGCGCAGTTCCGGCCATTGCAGCCAATTGGACAGTGAACTATCAGATAGAAGACCTCTCTCTCTTCCTCTGCTTCTCCTCTCTGAGGAGAGGCAGATAACTCTGACTTTCAAATAAATAAATAAATAAATCAGTATGCAGTGAGTCTATCATTGTCACGAATGAAATTCAGGAACAGAATATGCAGTGAGAAAGCAAGTTCCAGAATATATTCATTTTTCAGCCATAAAAAAAGAATGAAATCCTGTCATTCGCAGCAAAATGGATGGAACTTTATGATATCATGCTAAGTGAAATAAGTAACACACAGAAAGACAATATTGCATGTTCTCCCTCATAATAGAAGCTAAAACAAATACAAAAATATAAACACAGGATGTAGATTACTAAATGCTGAGAGGGGTAGGAGGGACACGGGGAGTTTGGGTTAAAAACAAAACAGGAAGTTTGGTGGGGTTGATAAATTGAAAAATAGGGGCCGGCACGGTGGTGTAGCAGGTAAAGCCACCGCCTGCGGTGCCAGCATCCCATATGGCGTCGGTTCAGGTCCCGGCCGCTCTACTTCCAATCCAGCTCTCTGCTATGGCCCAGGACCTTGGGCCCCTGCACGCATATGGGAGACCCAGAGGAAGCTCCTGGCCAGTTAGAGTGAACCAATGGATGGAAGTCCTCTCTCTCTCTGCCTCTCCTCTCTCTGTGTGTAACTCCTTTTTTTTAATAAATGTGAATTTACAAAGTGCAACTTTTGTATTGTTGTGGCTTCCCCCCCAACCTCCCTCCCTCCCGCAGCCCTCCCCTCTTCCTCTTCCACTCCCTCTCCCATCCCACCCTTCATCAAGTTTCATTTTCAATCACCTTCATATACAGAAGATCAACTTAGTATATACTAAGCAAGGATTTCAACAGGATGCACTCACACAACTGCACAAGGTATAGGGTATTGTTCGACTAGTAGTGTTATTTTTAAGTTTCATAGTAGAACACATTAAGGACAGAGATCCTACGTGGGGAGCATGTACCCAGTGACTCCTGTTGTTGATTTAACAACTGGCACTCTTATTCATGACGTCAGCAATCACCCGAGGCTCTTGCCATGAGCTGTCTAGGCTATGGAAGCCCCTTGAGTTCACCAACTCTGAACTTGTTTAGTCAAGGCCGTATCACCGTAGAGGTTCCTTCCTCCCTTCGGAGAAAGGCGCCTCCCTCCTTGATGGCCTGTTCCTTCTGCTGGGGTCTTGTTCACCAGGATCTTTCATTTAGGTTGTTTTTGCCACCGTGTCATGGCTTTCCATGCCTGTGGTAACTCTGACTTTCAAATAAATACATAAATCTTTTAAAAAAATAAATTGACAAATATACTAATATAAGATGTTAATAAGAGGGGAAGCTTGGTTTGCGGTATAACTAAAGCTCAGCAGGACAGGAAAGCCAGAGAGGTGACAGGGAAGCCACAGGCTACAACAGATTCACAAACTCAGCCAAGCAGAGTGATTACTAGGCCTAGCTCACAAAGAAGATATGTTTTAAACAATACTCATGTGTATGGGCAAAAAACTCAAGGAATACACTTGTGACCAACTGTGTAACAGGTTATTTTAGTTTCTGTCCTGTGGAAAGTATAAAACATTGCAACAAAGGGTTTAAATGTAATTTTTTTTCTTTTTTTGCACCTATGCCACTGATTCCTAAGTGTAATGGTCTGATAATGAAGGGGATGTTCCAAATCACGAAAAATGAACTACTATTTAGAGATTTTAAAAATGTGTCTTGAGGGCGGCATTGTGACACAGTGGGTTAAAGACCTGGCCTGCAGCGCCAGCATCCTACATGGGCGCCAGTTCAAGTTCCGACTGCTCCACTTCCAATCCAGCTCTCTGCAATAGCCTGGGAAAGCAGCAGAAGATGGCCCAAGGCCTTGGGCCCCTGCACCCACATAGCAGACCCAGAAGAAGCTCGCGGCTCCTGGCTTTATATCAGCTCAGCTCTGGCTGTTGTGGTCATTTGGAGAATGAACCAGCAGATGGAAGATCGATCTCTCTCTCTCTCTCTAACTCTTTCAAATAAATAAAATAAATCTTAAAAAAAAAAAAAAAAAAGTGTGTTAAGGGTCCAGCACTGTGGCATGGAAGGTTAAGCCTCCACCTGCAGCATCGGCATCCCATATGGGCGCTGATTCAAGTCCCAGCTGTTCCATTTCTGATCTAGCTCCTTCCTAATGTGCCTGGGAAAGCAGCAGCAGATGACCAAGTACTTGGGCCCCTGCACCCATGTGGGCAACCTGGAAGAAGCTCTTCCTGGTCATTGCAGTCATTTGGGAAGTGAACCACCAGATGGAAGGTCAATCTCTCCCTCTCTCTCTCTCTCTTGCTCTCGCTCTGGCTCTCCTTCCTGTAACTCTTTCAAATAAATAAATAAATATCTGAAAATGTGTGCTAAACTATTTTTTAAAAGCATGAGAATAAGACACAAAACTTGAAAAAGGTTAATAGAAAAGAAAACAGGACTGGGAGAAACACAAGTAAGAAATAAGAGGGGTCTTCAAAAAGGTATGGAAAACACATATCATGAAAAAATCACACATGGATTTCAAAAATTTTTGCAGGGCTGGGGCTGTGGTGTAGCAGCTAAAGCTGCCACATGTGGTCCAACATCCCTTATGGGCATCGGTGCTACTCCCAGCCACTCCAGTTCTGATTCAGCTCCCTGCTAATGCGCCTGAGAAAGCAGCAGAAGATGGTATAAACATTTGCGCCCTTGTACCGGCATGGGAGACCTAGAAGAAGCTCCTGGTTCCTAGCTTTGGATAGGCTCAGTTCTGGCCATTGCAGCCACTTGGGGAGTAAACCAGATGGAAGATTTCCCTGTTCCTCTCTCTCTTTTTTCTATGAAACTGTGACATTAAGTAGCCTTTAAAGAATTTGCATCAAAATAAACTTGTACTAATTTGTTATAATGGGTCTACACGGAATCTAGTTTAGGCACGAAGGATATAAGACATCCATTTAAAAAGAGTCCCTGGACCGGCACTGTGGCATAGTGGGTTAACATCCTGGCCTGAAGCACCCTCATCCCATATGGGCACTGGTTTGAGACCCAGCTACTCCACTTCTGATCCAGCTCTCTGCTATGGCCTGGGAAGCCAGTTGAAGATGGCCCAAGTGTTTGGGGCCCTGCACCCACGTGGAAGACCTGAAAGAAGCTCCTGTGTTCCGGCTTTGGATCAGCTTTGTCCATTGCAGCCATCTGGGGAGTGAACCAGTAGACAGAAGACCTCTCTGTCTCTCCCTCTCTCTGTCTCTCTCCCTCTCTCTGTAACTGTTTCAAATAAAAAAAAAAAAAAAACTTTTAAAAATTCATCGTTTGGACCCTAAGTGAGGACTAACAATCAAAGCAGAAAGAAGACTACACATCCACGACATCTCAATATGTTCAGCTTATACAATCTGACTGAAAAATTTTAGTGAGGCAAAATTTCTGCTCAAGGGTGCCCAAACCACAGTGCCCAGATCAGCTACTGGGGAAGCAGAGCTTTCATTGGACATTTTAAACATGTGAGATCAAGATCTTGAAGCACCTCTCTGAAGAGCTGTAACAAGAGATGAAACACAGCTTCAGCAGCACGATACTGAAGACAGCACAATCAAAGCAACAGAGACCACCACGTACAAGTGGTCCAGCCAAAGCAAAAGCAGACCAGTCAAGAGCCAAAGTTATGGCAAAAGTTTTTTAGGATGTTCAAGGCATACTGCTGGTTGACTCTCCAAAGAATAGTAACATCTGTTTACAAAGAGAGCGTTTTAAGAAAGTCAGCCAAAGCTTTCACAGAAAAGTCTCCAAGAAAGCTTCACCCAGAGAGGCTGCCTCCACCATAATATTCCTTCTCACTCCTCTCATTCAAGAGGTGATTTTGCTACAGCTTTGATGAGAAGCCATTAGGCGTCTACCATACAATCTGGATTTGGCTCCTTAAGATATCTTTGTTTCCTAATCTTAAAAATTCATTAAGGGGCAGGGTAAGCCTCCGCCTGTGGTGCTGGCATCCCATATAGGTGCTGGTTCGAGTCCTGGCTGCTCCACTTCCAATCCAGCACCCTAGTGATGGCCTGGGAAAGCAGTGGAAGACGGCTCAAGTCCTTGGGCCCATGCACCCACATGGGAGACCTGGAAGAACCACCTAGTTCCTGGTTTTGGATCAGCTCAGTTCCAGCTGTTGCAGCCATCTGGGGAGTGAACCAGTGGATGGAAGACCTTTCTCCCTGTCTTTCCCTCTTTCTGTAACTCTCTCAAATAAATTACATAAATCTTAAAAAAATCATTAAAGGGCACCCAACTCTCTTCAGCTTAACAATGTAACAAAGACAACACTGACAGATTCCTAGAACATTCAATGCTTTAGAGATGGACTAAATGGCTGGCATCATCACCTACAAGAGTCTTCAACTTAAAAAAAAAAAAAAAAAAAAGAGTTAATTTATTTGCAAGGCAGAGAGAAAGCTCCCATCAATTGGTTTACTTCCAAAATGCCTGCCATAGCTGGGACTGGACTAGGCCAAAACCAGGAGCTGTAACTCAACCCAGACTTCCAGATGAGTGGCAGGACCCCAATTACTTGAGCCATCACTGCTTCCACTTAGTTTCTGCGTTAGTAGGGAGCTGGAGTCAGGAGTCAGGAATCAGGACCAGGTATCAAACCCAGATACCCAAATATGGGATGAGGGCATCTAAACCGTAAGCCAACTGCCCATCCTGATTCTCTTGAAATTGATGGAGCTAATGTTGAGAAATAAAGTGTATACTTTTTGTCTTTTAATCTCAGTTTTCATGAACATTTTGAAGTCTCCCAGTATTAAGGTTCCTTTTTCTTTTTTCTTTTTTCTTTTTTTTTTTTTTTTTTTGGACAGGCAGAGTTAGAAAGTGAGAAAGGTCTTCCCTCCGTTGGCCCACCCCTCCAAATGGCCACTACGGCCTGCGCGCTGCACCGATCCGAAACCAGGAGCCAGGTGCTTCCTCCTGGTCTCCCATGCGGGTGCAGGGCTCAAGCACTTGGGCCATCCTCCACTGCCTTCCCGGGCCACAGCACAGAGCTGGACTGGAAGAGGAGCAACCAGGACAGAATCTGGCGTCCCAACCGGGACTAGAACCCAGGGTGCCTGGCGCCGAAGGCGGAGGATTAGCCTAGTGAGCTGCAGCGCCAGCTCCTCTATTTCTTATATCTGAGAAAGTGGAACTGTTTTCAACTCGTTATATTAAAAATATATAAATAAGTTGTTATTATATACTGATTAAACTCATAATGAGCAGAAATCAAAATCAATAAATTTTCACAAACCATCTCTATACAAAGCTGTTAACCTACAATATGGTACAGATTCACATGTGTTCACAGTTAAAATATTAGCACTTTGGCACCTTGAAACTACAAATCAGCGTTTAAGAACAGCTTGATAACAACAAAATTTCAATGTTTTCTCACAAATAAGATATATTTTTAAAGATAAAGTAGCATCTGAAAATTAAATTGGTATTCTCCACTATCAAACGGCAATTCCAAGTTATATTCTTTTTTAAAAAACTTTTATTTAATAAATATAAATTTCAAAAGTACAACTTTTGCATTAGTGTGGCTTTTCCCCCCATAACCTCCCTCCCACCTGCAACCATCCCATCTCCCACTCTCTCTCCCATCCCACTCTTCATCGAGATTCATTTTCAACTATCTTTATATACAGAGGATCAACTTGGTATATACTAAGTAAAGATTTCAACAGTTTGCACACACACAGATACACAAAGTATAAAGTACTGTTTGAGTAGTAGTTTTACCGGTAATTCATATAGTACAATACATTAAGAACAGAGATGCTACATGGGGAGCAAGTGTACAGTGACTCCTGGTGTTGCTGTAACAACTGACACTCTTATTTATGACATCAGTAATCACCTGAAGCTCTTGTCATGAGCTGCCAAGGCTATGGAAACCTCTTGAGTTCACAAACTCCAACCTTATTTAGGCAAGGCCATAATCAAAGTCGAAGTTCTCTCCTCCCTTCATAGAAAGTTACCTCCTTCTATGATGGCCTGTTCTTTCCGCTGGGATCTCACTCACAGATCTTTCATTTAGTTTTTTTGTTTGTTTGTTTGTTTGTTTTACCACAGTGTCTTGGCTTTCCATGCCTGAGAAACTCTCATGGGCTTTTTAGCCATATCCAAATGCCTTAAGGGCCGATTCTGAGGCCAGAGTGCTGTTTAGGGCACCTGCCATTCCATGAGTCTGCTGTGTATCCCGTTTCCCACGTTGAATCGTTCTCTCCTTCTTAATTCTATCAGTTATTATTAGCAGACAGTAGTCTTGTTTATGTGATCTCTTTGACACTTAATCCTATTGTTATGATCAATTATGAACTGAAACTGATCACTTTGACGAGTAAGATGGCATTGGTACATGCCACCTTGATGGGATTGATTTGGAATCCCCTGGCACGTTTCTAGCTCTACCATTAGGGGTAAGTCTGAGTGAGCATGTGCCAAACTGTACATCTCCTCCCTCTTATTCCCACTCTTATATTTAACAGGGATCACTTTTCAGTTAAATTTAAACACCTAAGAATAATTGTGTGTTAATTAAAGAGTTCAACCAGTGGTATTAAGTAGAACAAAAAAAATATTAAAAGGAATAAAATAGTAAGTTGTTCCTCGACAGTCAGGACAAGGGCTGATCAAGTCATTGTTTCTCATAGTGTCTGTTTCACTTCTACAGATTTCCTTTTAGGTGCTCAGTTAGTTGTCACAGATCAGGAAGAACATATGATATTTGTCCTTTTGGGACTGGCTTATTTCACTCAGCATGATGTTTTCCAGATTCCTCCATTTTGTTGCCAATGACCAGATTTCATTTTTTACTGCTGTATAGTATTCTATAGAGTACATATCCCATAATTTCTTTATCCAGTCTTCTGTTGATGGGCATTTAGGTTGATTCCATGTCTTAGCTATTGTGAATTGAGCTGCAATAAACACTGAGGTGTAGACAGCTCTTTTATTTGCCAATTAAATGAAGAGGGGTGAGCATTTGGCTTAGCCATTAAGATAACAGCTAAGATGCCTGCATCCCACATTGGAGTGCCTGGGTTCAATCCTGGCTCCATTCTTGACTTCAGCTTCCTGTTCATGTAGACCCTTGGAGGAAGCAGTGACAGCCCCAAGTGACTGGATTCCTGCTACCCATGTGGGAGACTGGGTTGAATTTACAGCTCCTGGCTTTGGCCACAAGTGGGCCACTGCAAGCATTCAGGGAGTAAACCAGTAAGAATTCTGTGTTACATGCATGTATGTGCACACATGTGTATCTGTCCCTCAAATAAATTAATTTTTTTAAAAATCAAGCAACAGCAAGATCATACTACCATATCAATTTTCAAATTCAACTATAGAATCACTCAAAAAAAGAACTTCAGTTAATTAATTCTACCATACCACCACCAAGCTTAAAACTGCTTATCAGTATTCTGTGATCAAAATGCCTCGATCACACTGTAAATCTTTACACCTCAGTCATATTTGGCCAATTCAACATAACAATTAGAAGAGTCAACAGTTATTACTCCTCCACCTATATTCAAAAATAGTTTGAAGCATAAGGTATCTTCACAATAAGATCACTAAGCCTTTTGTGAAAAAACATAAACAGATTTTCATTATATTTTTAAATTCCAAAGCCCATACATATAATTGAAATAATATTCCTATTTACTGCTACATTGCCACAAATACACACACACACACACACACACGCATGCACACACACAGTAATTTTTGATTCTATAATAACTTTGGAAAATTTGGAAATTACAAAATATAAGATTTATAATTCTGCCATTCCAAAATCCCCAGACACCTGCTATTAATGTTTGATATAAGAAAAGGTTTTAAAATATCATCATTGGGTATCCTTCTCTTATTGAGATGATCATAAGATATTTAAGTATGTTAAAGTGGTGAATTATATTTACAGATTTTGTAACACTAAGCCATCTCTACATCTATGAGTTAAACCAAACTTGGATGCAATGTCTGATCTCTTTTATAGATGGGTAAATTTATATTTGCTAATATAACTCTTAGAAGTTTTTATGTCCATACGCATGCCTGAAGTAGACCTATATATAATTCTTCTCTCCCATAATGTCTGCCTGGTTTAAGTACAGTATGACAGTTAAACAGGTGTTAAAGAATGAACTTGGAAATACTTTTCTCTTCTGTTGTCTGGAAAAGTCCCTTTAAAATCTCGATGAGCTGCACCTTATCATAACATGCATCGTCTGGGCCTAATATCTCCCTTTCTAATCATTTCTTCAGTTTCTTTTTAACAGTTACAGGATTATTCCAGCTAATTACTTCTTGACTTAGTTCTGAAAAGCTGCATTTTCTAGGAAATGACCAATCCCTATCCATAGACTTGGACCAAAAATTCACAGCCTTTGAAAGTTGTGACATTCCTTTCACGTGAGAGTAGAACTAGCAATGAGTCTTGAGAGTACTAAATAGCATGTCCATTTTGTTTTGCTTTGATTTTTAATGAGAGATGGTGAATCCTCTGATAGTTCTAAAAATAACTGGAAGCATCTTGGGCACCACACAATCATAACTGCTACTTCTGACAAAAAGAAAAAGACATGCATGTATTTTAGTCTCCACTTACCACCAGAAACAGGGGCATCCATGAAAACTGCTCCCATTTTCTCAACTTCTTTGGCCAATTCTTTTGAAACTGCAGGATCAATAGTACTGGAATCTATTAATAATGAGCCTTTCTTCACTTTTCTAAGTAAATAAATAAAAATATTTATGGTTGACAACTCTGAATGAACATTTCATGCAGCTACCTATAGGGTCAGAATCTGCTAAAAGCTTCCAGCTATCAAGGAGGTCTTATATTTAGTATTAAAAATATTATTAGTTACACTGTTCAAAAATCTCATATTCATTTCCAGATCAATTATAGTTCAAAGTAAACCCAAACTTTGAAACAAATCCCAAAAAATCTAATAAACTACATGGTACATAAATTCTGGTTTCAGGTGCAATATATACTAACCATAATAATATAGGTAAAGTTAAGATATAGGTAATTTAAAATACCTATTAACTTTTAAAGGGTATTTGACAGGATTTAAATTTTTGTTTGTGAAGTAGCTGGGTCTTTAAAAAGTAATTTATTTGTCTTTAGCTAAAATACAGATTTCATGTATTTGTATCATTTCCAAAAAAGCATAAGCAACTGAAATATAACCATTTGCTTCAGGATAGCATATTTGTTGTATAACTACAACTTTTAAGAGACAAAATAAAATATCAAACAGATAGGAAGGAAAATATGAGAATGGTTTTGTAGCTCCCACAAAGTCTTTCTGTTCTTCATGGTACACTTCATGGTACATGTATTGGTAAAGGGGAATGCAGTCCTTTCAAATATATTTTATATCAATATGTAAAGCACATTCTTACAGCAAAACATTTGTTTGTACTCTAAGTGCACAATATAGAACTACAGGGTTCCCTTGTTATCTATAAGGCTGTGACTATCTTTACTGGCTAGGAAATGCTCATGTAAATTATCAATTATGTAAAGGACCATATGCCTAATCTTTCGACACACACTCATGATGCAAGAATCAATATAAATAGTGAAGGACAAAACAGAAAATTTGATAAAAACTACTACTAAAGTAAACTCTTTTCATAGGGAAAAAACAGCACACAGCATGGTTTCAACAATTTTAGATATATGGATTGCTGTTGTTCCAATGCTAGGTTTGGGTGTATTCCACAGAAAGGAAACAGCATACTCTCTGAGAGAGATCACCTCCGGGGTAGTAATTGCCTCAATCCAAAAAATAAAAAGTTTTAGGTCTTCTGTGGTCTTACTATTTTTAAGTTCTAAAATATTCAAACAAATGGGAAATTATCTCAGCAATTACACATGCACTGGGTGTAATGAAGTGATCCTGAACCAGAAGAAAAGAACCACCCATGCGAAGAAACTAGAATTCATGTTGAGGCCAAATTCTTTCAGAGTACCCCTCACACAAGATTGCTCTGGTAGCCAGTCACCATTACACCTAAGTAAAGGATATTCATAACAGAAATACAGACTTGTGTCCTCACACAAGTTGTCAGTTAACGTCCCTGAGAGGTAAAGCAGGGCCACGAGTGCAACAGGCACGCCAAGGAGACAGCGCGGGAGCCTCGGGACCACACACACCGTGGGCCTAAGACCCTATCCAAAATGAGTGTCTTTCAACCTTCCCTGAAACCTAAACATTTGCTTTATCAGTTTTCTGCCTAATATCCAAGTGTCTTTTGCTTCCAAGTTTGTTAGTTCTGCAAAGCAATTCCATTTCCCAAAACCTCAAATTTCATGTGGTACAGCTTCCTGACATTAAACCCTTTTTTAGTCCTCTATGTGTCTACAAGGCTTTCCAGTTTGTTCTAGCTCTGCTGAAATTCAACAACAAAACAAGTTAGGAACAGGAATCAGTAAACTAAGTGAGGAATGTAACCACTATCATCCTAACATGACCACAAAGGTTTGGCAATAAGCAGCAATTAACCAGAAAGTTCTTGGAGCCGGGGAAGACAGGCACTGGTTAGGAAACTCTGACCTAAATTATATTCTATTTAAAGAGCTACTGCTAACCTTTAATTACAACTTCCCCAAGTCCTTACTATAGATGTACTAACCCAGAGGACATACAATAACTTTTTATTATATAATAAAATGTTAAATAATGGTGTTCTTTCCAATGTTTAGTTTTATTTTTCATAGAAGCCTTTTTTCTGAATTTCTATAAGCTATAAGATAATTATGCTCATAATAGTCATACAGTTTAAAATACAAACTTTGAAAGTCTTTTAAACATGTCACCAATGAAAGGGCAAGTTTATGCAGGAGTTAAAGGAGAGCAATTGAAAAAAACAAACAAACAAACAAAAAAACCTTATTCCCCAAAGTCACATACTTGACTTCAGTGAAAAAAAAAAAAAAAAAGCCCTTTACAATGAGAAAGGAACCAGCCAGACTGTTCACTTTATGAAATAAGAAAATACAGAAAGGCTTAATAAATAACTGCACTTCCTAGTAGTTCTAACAAAAATGAAATCCATGAACTATCAAAACAAGAAAACATTGAAGAAATACATACTTTAGAATTCCGTTCGCTCCAGAATAAGCTTCTATTGCATTGATACTGGTGGGCAGCATTGTAATAATTCTGTCAGCTTTTTCAGCTACATCTGCTGGGGAAGACACTACCTTTAAAAAAAAATGGCAAAGGTACATTATTTAAATTACAATGCAGGCAGTTCATACATAGCAAGCAGGATTCACTTTTTCTGCATGCCTGTCACAGGGACAGTATGTAAGAACTAACACTCGTTTCCAAATGACAAAAAGAAAAACTTCCTGCTGAGAATGGAAAGTCCATTCCTTCTGCACACACTGATGCAGTTTCTGTGGCCTCAAAGCTGCTGTTTATTTTCTAAAGTGTAAAGGAGGTCGACAGGAAAAAGGGAAAACCCAACGGTGCTGAGAACAGACACACTTCTCATGGTTCCTCCAGCTTGGATTCTCAAGCAGCAAATGTTGTGGTATATGTTTTGACTAAGAAAAACATCCTAGCGAAACAGAGCTGGCAGCCCAACTACAGGGTTCACCAGCAAAATCTCAAGCCCCAGTCACCACGATCCTCCAGTCTCTATTTTCAGGGGTGGTGTACGGGGGAGCCTATTTCAGAAAAGGAAAGGGCAGGACAAGATGTTAGTACGCACTACAGTGATCCCGGGCACCACAGGGAATAGGCATTAGGGCACTCCCCTAACTCTCACCCCTGCCTTAATAAGGACAACTATACTGTTAAGGAAAGTGGCTCTCGGGCCAGTGCTGTGGTACCATGGGTTAAGCCACTGCCTTCCACCTGGATGTTGATTCAAGTCCTGGTTGCTCTACTTCCAATACAGCTCTTTGCTAATGTTCCTGGGAAAGCAGGAAAGATGGCCCAAGTGCTTGGGCCCCTGCACCCAGACGGGACATGTGGATGGAGTTGCAGGTCCCTGGCTTCGTCTTGGCCCAGCCCCAGTTGTTGTGGTCATTTGGGGAGTGAATTACTGGATGGAAGATTGGTCTCCCTCTCTTTTTCCCCCTCCCCCTCTAGTGCAACTCTGCCTTTCAAATAAATCAGTATTTTAAGAGACTCTGTCCATCCTCCTTATGTGCACATCTATGTACAGGTGGACATGCATTCATGCTCTTCTCTTTCGCTGGCTCTCACACAGACACCCTGACACAACTGGCCAGTGGCTGGCAACCAAAGCAGTCAGAAGAAACCCAGGTGTTCACTCCTTGACTCAAACGCTCCTCTAATGGAATAGTCCATCACCACAATTGCACAAACATGTCGCTAGTGCCTTTTCTCCATTTAAAGAAAGACAAATGACTATCAAGCATGTAATTGAAGAGTTCTCTTCAGAACAACTGATGCATGTAAAAACTGAGATGACTGTACGTGCACTAGGTACATATGTAGCCACTGACCCAGTTTCTGTTAGAAAACATGCAGTACTGTGTAAGTATCTCGGCAATGGGCATGGTTCTGCTTTTCATGTGGTTGGAGTTTACATAACATTTTCTTTTATCTTTTATTTGCATTTGATGAGAGTGAAAGGAATGGAAAGCCAAACATAGTGTATAATATAAATATTATGAGTTGGAAGTAATTACATTCCAATTTTCTTTTTTTAAAATATTTATTTATTTATTTGAAAGAGTTACACAGAGAAAGGAGAGGGAGAGGGAAAAGGAGAGGGAGAGGGAAAAGGAGAGGGAGAGAGAGGGAGAGAGAGGGAGAGAGAGGGAGAGAGAGGGAGAGAGAGGGAGAGAGAGGGAGAGAGAGGGAGAGGGGGAGAGGGAGAGAGGGAGAGAAGGAGAGAGAGAGAGAGAGAAAGAGAGAGAGAGGTCTTCCATCTGATGGTTCACTCCCCAACTGGCCACAATGGCCAGAGCTATGCCGATCCAAAGCCAGGAACCAAGAGATTCTTCCGGGTCTCCCACATGGGTGCAGGGGCCCAAGGGCTTGGGCCATCTTCTACTGCTTTCCCAGGCCATAGCAGAGAGCTGGACTGGAAGTGGAGCAGCCAGGTCTCAAACCGGCGCCCATGTGGGATGCCAGCACTACAGGCGGCAGCTTTACCTGCTACGCCACAGCGCCAGCCCCGATAAATGCAGTTTTAACACAATCCCATTTCGCAAGTAATTCTCTAACATTTCAGATAACCAAAGAACCTACTACTTGGTATATTAATTGGATATAAAACATTATAAAATATCTCAGACCCTAAAACAAAACAAAACCCTCTATCTTTCCATGCTTCATTCTAAAGAAACATGGCACTTTAGAGTCTACAATGAAGTATCTACATTTGAACATATAATAAAAACTTGTTACAAATAATTCTAAGAAAAACTTTAATTTCTATCAAATTATAAATAAATACTTGAACTACATAAAAAATTTTCCTACACCCCAAATAAGTATCAAGATTCCAAATGAGGCCATTATTTCCTGGCAAACAGTTCAAGTGTACTCAGCAGAAGTACTACATAGTAAATGGAAATAAAAGAAAAGGCTGTAGGAGTCCTGATTCTCTACTTCTGGACTACATCAAGAATAGGGGTTACCAGGGAATCCCACTGGGCCAGCCCAACGTGAATGACACAAATGCAGTGCAAACTGATGTATATCTTTTAGTGGCACTTCTTCTACTGCAGCTCCATCTTCTAGATCTTTCAGGGATATCAGTAAGCCCAAAAGCCTAAGAGTCAACTTCAATTTCCTCTTAAGAAATTCAGATCCATTTAGAAGACTCCCTGGGAGGTGTGATAAAAAAGGTATTCACAATTATCTCATATTTAAGGGTGCTTCACACCTCCAAGTTTCTCATGCCTGTGAACTGGCAGTGCCAATGCGTGCAACTGCCAAGTGCATGGTATGGCCAATCAGCCCCCTACATCCCTGGCATCTGTTTCTTGGGATGCTTGGGTTGCCAGAGTTCTGTTAACCCCTCGATTACAGGAGGGAAACAATGCCAAAGTTCACAGGCCTGGAAAAAACACACAATACTAGTGATAGCAGGAACATCACCATCATACTGGCTGCAGCTGCTCTGTAATGACTGTATACATTTGGTATGCTGTAAAAAGTCTAGTTTGTACTACACATGCCTGTTTATTAGACAGATATTCAAATAATCTGGCCACTGATGTGAAGACAGAAAAACACGACTGAAAAAATTTGGCCACGACTGACAAAATCTGGCCTAGACTCAAAAAGGGGTGGAAGGGTGGGAGGGACCCAACCTTGCTGCCAGTCTAACACGAACCACAAAAACCTCTAGGAGCCAAACTAATTAGAGACCCTTCCATTGCATTTGCTAATTGAATGGATGAGCAAAGACAGCATGGCTCAGTAAAAGGAACACTAATTTGGGAAACCAGAGACCCAGCTTCAGTTACAGCTCAGCCAAGAAGTCAGGCGTGATTTGTGCCAATCACTTTACCTCTCTGGCTTCAGTTTCCAAATCTATAAAATAAGAATAGGGACTCGGGGTACCTTTGAGGACTACCTTCAGAGTAGAAAGGAACTAGTTCTATGAAGCTATAGTCCCTGTAACAAAGAGCTGGCATCACAAGTATCTGCAACAGCTCAGTTTAAATGGACAACACTGGCAGGACTGGCACTGTGCTGGTTTTTGACTGTCACTGGCCTAGCTGACTCTGGCCCTTGAGACTGCTCTGGTCACCAAGGCTGTCCCAGGGAGATCTGCTAATTCCAACTGGCCTATGAAATAAAACGGCTCTACTTTTCTACGATCTCAAGTTTAACTACAGGAAACTGGTTCCTGTGGATATGACAATGCCCACAGTCTAAGAATTCTTGCAGCCAATTTCTATGGATTTAACTTTGATCCATCTGTATGCTAGTATACACTAATGACAAGTGGATAACATAAAGAGAAGACAGGATAAAAACAAAATGACAAAATCCGATTTGTTGGAGGGGGTGGAGGGAGAAAGGACAAGAAAAACCTGAAGGAACCATATCTCCTTTTTACGTATCCATTGGAAGGAGACAACTGTTGCTGAGCTGCAATATATGAAGAAAAAATCTAGCCATTTCCTCTAGACAAAGCAGCCACATAAGTCAAGCTCAGCATTACTTCCAAGTAAACCAGATGCGAAACAGAAACTTGCAAAGAAACGACATGAAAGTGACCTTATTAAACTTGCTACTCCTGTGTTTTTAAATCGTTCAAAGTAGAAAAACACACTGTTACTTCAAAATTACAGTATATTTTAAAATGGACAAAAATGGTTTGTGCCTACATCTTGAAACATTTGGGCAACAACGATGGAACTCACTCAGCAAGAGGCTTTTCAAGTTCTCATTTAACAAGACCTGAGTGGATGCCAGATTAGATCCCAAGAGATTTACTTCACCAAACATGTTCAGCCTTACAACCCAGGAACAACAAAATGGTTTCCAAGTTTTTAAAGAGAAAACAAAAGAGAGAATCTAATTAAGCCTAGTTTAACCAGAAAACACACAGAAATGGCGCACATGTCCCAGACTCCTGGCACAGAGCAGCAGTATCTCCAAGGAAAATCCTAGACACTGAAAACGAAGCAAAAGTCATATGTCCTTTACGATAAGGCTTAAGTTATAAAGAGAAACCAGGATCTTCCATGAAGTAACCACGGGACATAAGCGATGGGACAGAGCAGACTCTCACGCAGGGATGCTGTCAGATCACTTTGATCTCCTGGTTTGGTTTCAATTGCATCATTCTTTCACTTAGGAGTGACTCTCCAGGACAGACTTGTGTTTGTATGTGTGGTGCTGAGGAATAAACAGTGTGGAAAAATATGGCACAGAGACAATAATCACAATAGTAGTAACCATTGTGGCAGTAGGCACACTTGCTATGTTCCAGGTTCTCTGGACTTACGAGGGAGGGACTATTATTATCCCCATTTTATAAAGTGAGAAAATGTGGGGCCAACGTTGTGGCACAGAGAGTTAAGTTGCCACTTGTAGAATGCCATACCATGTCAGACCAGTCCCAGCTTGCTCCACTTACAATCCAGCTCCTTGCTAATAATGCACCTGGGAAAGTAGCAAATGATGGCCCACTTGGGCCCCTGCCACCCACATGGAGACCAGGATGGGGTTCTGGGCTCCTGGTTTTGGCCTAGCCCTACCCTGGTAGTTGGAGGCATTTAATGAATGAACCAGCAGATGGAAGAGCACTCTCTTTCTGGCTGCCCACTCCCAACCCCACCCCATCACTCTTCCTTTCTAATGAATGAATGAATGAACTTATTTAATCTTTAGACAGGTAAAGAAAAGCACTTCTTCACCTGGAACTTCAGGAGGCTATCTTTCACATCGAGGGCAGGAAAAAGCCCACCTGAGGAAAACAGATCCAAGAGGTAGAGAGAAAGGAATCTAGCACCTGTACCTCTAAGTTCAGCTCTTCCAGGAAACAGCTCATACATAAAACAATAAATCCCAGAGTGTTTCCTTTCAAAAAAAAAAAAAAAGAAAGAAAGAAAGCACTTCTTTCAGGAAATGTCTGAGGAGCTTTAGAACCAGCTGACTGCTTTCCAGCACTTTCCTCCCTGGAAATCTTCCCCTAAAAGCACAGGCGCAACCAGAAATCAGCTAGCTGGCCTTGCCACAATCTTTAGGAGGAAAAAAAAAAAAAAAAGTTCTGTTTTCTTTGACTCTCACCTCATTCACTTCCCTGAAGGTAGTAATGGGGTGGAGAAGGAGGCGGACTTAAAAACACAGGCAACACAAACAGTTTTTCACCTTTAACCCCTGTAGGGCACATACAAGGTGGAGGGGGGCAGCAAGTGTCAAGGTTTTCACATGTATTTTTCCAACCCATCCCAAGTCTTGCCGTTACCTTGCCATACAGTAAAACAAAACTCATTTTTTCTTTCAGTCAACATTTTTAAACATTAATATGGACTATGAAACAATAATATTGACATTTTAATATATCCGAACTTACTGTCTCCAATTAATAATTACCTCTTAATGCAGAGCTCTGAGGAAATCACATTTGTTCAAATAACACTGCCACTGTTCAAAACATCTTCTAAGCTGCCAAGGCAAACCACTTCTCATCAAAGGTTTTCCTTCTATTCTGACAGACATTTCCCTCAAGCTTTACCACCCTTTATCCTCCTTGACTCACACCGTCCTGCCCACCACAGCTGACACCGTCGCCACACACAGGAGCTCCGAGAGCCGAGCCCCAGTAAGAGAACCAGAGATGTGAGGGAAATGACATGAACGAAGAAAAGATCTGGCCTCCCCGTCCCAGTGCAAGCCACACAGAACTCAGGGGTGGCAGCCGCCCACAGAGAGGGTGAGTCCTCACGATTTACAAGGCTGCTCACAACCTTTCCCTTGGTGAGCGTGTGTGTGCAGGCGCATGCGCGTGCACACACACACACACTAACACATTAACACATCACAAAGGGGTAACTGAGTCTGTATCCTAGAACCCTCTCATTCTATCCAGGAATCTTTCAGAGTTTATCTTGTGTAGTTCCCTGTCAGAAAATGACTCTTCAGAGTTAACTACTTGGGGCCCTGCATTGTGGCATAACAGGTTAAGCCATTGCCTACAACACCAGAATCCCACATGGGCACTGCTCCACTTCCCATCTGGTTCCCTGCTAATGCACCTGGGAAAGCAGCAGAGCATGGCCCAAGTCCATAGGCCCTTGCACCCATGCAGGAGACAAGGATGAAGCTCTTGGCTCCAGCCTGGCCCAGTCCTGGCTATTGTGGCCTTTTGGGGAGTGAACCAGTAGATGGAAGATTGATCTCTCTCTTTCTCTAATGCCACCTTTCAAATAAATAAATCTTAAAAAAATAGTCATAAAAAATTAACTACTCATTTTTTTCTCTCTAGAAAACTGCCTTAGACTTTATTATTATTATAATTTTAATACAAATTTCCTTGTAATATTAGATGGTCTCACTACCCGAGACAGCCAGCAGCTTATCCCCTCCACCTCAAGCTTTTATCTCCACAGCACATGGGCTGTTGGGCAAACAGTACCTACTCAGGCACCATCTGTGGACCCCAGGGGAAACATGCAGCAAGTGGAGGGAGAGGCTCCACTTCATGTGCAAATTAACCCTCTGTCCTCATTCTTAGTCTGAATAAATCCTACTTACTCTTCTACTGTCTCACTAAAATGTCTAGTTTTCAGACAGAACTGCCCTCTCACCTAATGCCATACATATTTTATTAAAAATGAAAAAAAAACTTTATGTGTGACTCAATAATCTAACTCCCATGATTAGTCCCCAAGGGCAAAGTCTGTGAGTATTTTGTTTTAGCCTGTATTCCCAGTGCCTGTCACACAGAAAAGTACTCAAGAAACGTCTGTTAATTTAGCGTTTTGAAGTAGGCATTTGGCACGGTACTTAAGATCCCATGTGTGATGCTCTCATCCCATATCACCCACACAACTTATCAGAATATTGGTTTAAGTCCCAGCTCCTCCACTTCCCATCCAGCTTTCCATAATGTGCACCCTGGGAGGCAGCACGTGATGGTTCAAGTACTTGAGTCCCAGCCACCCACAAGGGAGACCCGGATAGAGTTCCAGGCTTCTGGCTTCAGCCTGGCCCAGTCCTGGATGTGCAGTCATCTGGGGAGTGAACCAACAAATGGAACATCTCTCTGCATCTGTCGCTATGCTTTTCAAATTAAAAAAGAAGCAGGAGGAGGAAGAACTGGAGAGGGAGGGTGAAGAGTGGAGGAAGATGAAATAAGTAAATAAAAATTTTAAAATAAAAAGTAGTGACTTCAGGAATTCCTACTCCCTGTTTAACCCACAATGATCACAGCAACAAAAAATAGGTTTGCTTCACAAAGAGGGCTTACTCTCACAGAGTCATTTAAATGGCATTAGAAGAGGAAGAGCTATGTACAGCAGATGAGAAACAAGGCTGATAGAACTAATCTACACTTACACTGACATACAGTGCTCAGGATATGCCAAACATAAGATACTTATTTTAAGCTCTCCCTATATTAATTAACTTAATCCTCAAAACAACTCCAAGGAAGATATGATTATCATCATCATTTCATATGGGGAAACAGGTGGAGAAACACTAAAAACTAAAACACTCACTCAAAGAGTCCCAACACTTGCAAAATTAGGATTAGTTACAAATGGTTACAAGCACAGTGACTTAAGGCTAGGTATTATCTCCTAGCTTGGCCACCAGAAGTCTGAAATCAAGCTGTGGAGCTGAGCTTGGCTCCCTGCAAAGGCTCTAAGGAAGGTGCATCCTTGCCTCTTCCACTTTCTGGTGGCGTCTTAGCGTGAAGCAGCACAGCTCTCAAGTTCCATCTTCTCCCAGGCTGCTTCTCTGTGTCTGTGTCTTTTCTTCTCTCTCTCTCTCTCTTTTTTTTTTTTTTTTTTTTTTTTTTTTTTTTTTTGGACAGGCAGAGGGAGAGACAGAGACAGAGAGAAAGGTCTTCCTTCCATTGGTTCACCCCCAAAATGGCTGCTACGGCCTGTGCGCTGTGCCAATCCGAAGCCAGGAGCCAGGTGCTTCCTCCTGGTCTCCCATGCAGGTGCAGGGCCCAAGCACTTGGGCCATCCTCCACTGCCCTCCTGGGCCACAGCAGAGAGCTGGACTGGAAAAGGAGCAACCGGGACAGAATCCGGTGCCCCAACCAGGACTAGAACCTAGGGTGACGGCGCCGCAGGTGGAGGATTAGCCTAGTGAGCCACAGCGCCAGCTCTCTCCATCTCTTTTAAGGACAGTTGTAATTGAATTTGGGGCCCAACCTAAAAGCAGGATGATTTCATCTCAAATCCTTCATTTACTTACATCTTCAAAGACCACTTCCATAAAGGTCACATTCTTAAGTATGAGGGGTTAGGACTTCAACCCACTGAGATACATGTCATTCACAGACCATACATATAATATTTCCATTTAAAATGCTTACTGTGGTGGTTTTGATACATTCAGATACCTGTAACTATCACAAGAGTCAATTTGAGAACCTTTTCAAGAAGAAATACTATATCCATTTGCTATCACTCTCCAGCATACTTGCTGGTACCTGACTGCATTTGAGCCATCCCAGTGCATACACTTGCATTTCTCTGAAGACTAATGATGCCGAACACCTTTTCTTGTGTTTATTGGTCACCTGCATATCTTCCTTGAAAATGTATACTCAGATGCTCTGCCCACTTGAGTTACTTGTCTTTTTATGTTTGAGTTGTCAGGTGTAGTGCTACAGGCACAGAGGGAAGAATAAGGATGTTCATTAATGATTTGAAAAGGCCTGTTTTGCCAGTCAAGGGTAAATAGTCTCCATCTAATTCCCACGTATCTATAGAGTAAGTACTGCTGTTACACAAATGCATGAACCACTATAAAATGACTATACCAAACAGATGTGTTATCCCAAAAAGTAACATCCATCTCCTTTAATTACTAATCAATTTATCACAGCCTGACTAGCACCTTGACCTGCTTCCCATCTCCAGAGGTGGTAGGAGGCTACCTTTCCAGATTCTCTACCGAAAAAAAGACCTGGTCAAATCTCTCCAACAAAGCTACTAAGTCACTTAAGAGCAACTGTAAGTCCACTGGACTGGGAGCAGTGTCAGTTTCAGGAGACCACACAAACATAAGCAGCCCACCAACCACCCTGCAAAATACCACGATGGCACTCACAGCCTCATACAACACTGCTGCCAACTCCACGGGGCCTTCAAACCATGGAAGGAGAAGTGATACAAGGTGCTCACTCCTGCAAATGGCCTCTAAGTTGGCTAAGCCTGCTCTTTATCTATTGCATTTATCTATTGCATTTCTCAGGACTTACCTACAAGTCTATCATCCACAAATTGACTAGTTGTTTTTATTTATCCCTCATCTTTTTATATATTTCTCAGGAATTTTTTAGTACTCCCCTAGTCCTGGAATCATATTCCTCTCTCAGTTACCACTCAACAACCTGTACAGAATTTCCCTCACAACTTGAAAAAGATACTGTAAATCCAGATAATAACAACTGTCTCCTGTCACCCGAGTTACTAATACAGTTTACCAAATGCAGGGGCCAGTGTCTGTCTTTCCTTCTTTCTCCCTCACTAAAATTCTAGAAACACAAATGAGGGCCTAAAAATGAACACTGGAAACTCACCACAGCTAAATTCTTCATTAAGGCATACCATGTTGTTAAGGTGTGTCCTGGTTTATAACCAAGAACAAATATGTGTTCACAAAGTACTGCCATACCATATTACAAAGTCCTTCCTCTTACACTGTCTCATTTGAGCTTCACAATCTAATGGCACAGGCTATCATCATTCATGATTTTCAGAGGAAACCAGGTGAAGTGAAGTAACTTGTCCCCAGTACAACAGCATAAAAGTATCTGAGCTGGGCTCAAGCTATATTTTTTATCTCTAAATCTATTCCTGCTCTAAGAATTGTGTTTTTCAACATGGGAGGCTATCTCCACCGAACTATCCTAATAGCACAATCAGTAAAGTTACTATCCCAGAAAAACTGACACAGAGCCAAAGCAAAGCCCACCAAATACAGTCCCCTGGTGATCTAATGGAAACTCCTCTTTGCTGCACATCTGGATGAATGTTTATGAAGAAATAAAATTAATGATGGACTATAATTCCACTAGGTATTCTGCTAAGAAGCTGCTACTTTTTTGAAGGTTTAATCATTTTTAAACATCAAAATCTAAAACAAATCTAAAGAAAAGGCCTTACCTGTTCTCCTGCCTCTTGAAACTCTTTGCATGCATCAGGGAATACATCATAGATAATGAGCGGATAACCATGTTTCATGAGATTTTTTGCCATTGGATTCCCCATGTTGCCCAGTCCAATGAATCCAACTGGAGTCTTAGAAGCCATTGACCTAGAACACACTGATTTTAATATGTTACTTTTAACAAGAGTATAGAACATGCTTTTATTGCAAACATTCATTTAGTATTAGTAAGACAACATTACCTAGATGTTTTCTATAAAGAAAGGTTTCAAAAGGCTAGTTTAAACTAATCACCTACTTACAAAGATATCAACACTGTGCAGACTTTTAATTATTTCTCTATGAAACAGTCATCAAATTTTAAGCAATCTCTCCTATTTTCTACCTCTGTAACATTTCTTTATCATTTCCAACAATCAATTCAATGTTATTTATTTTTTTTTAAAGATTTATTTATTTATTTGCAAATCAGCGTTGGGGGGGGCGGTATTCCATCTGATGGTTCACTCAATTGGCCACAATGGCCAGAGCTGTGCCAATCCGAAGCCAGCAGCCAGGAGCCAGGAGCTTCCTCCACGTCTCCCAGGCAGGTGTAGGGGCCTAAGGACTTGGGCCATCTTCTACTGCTTTCCCAGGCCATAGCAGAGAGCTGGATTGGAAGTGGAGCAGCCGGGTCTCGAACTGGCACCAAATGGGATGCCGGCACTTCAGGCCAGGGCTTTAACCCACTGCACCACAGCACCGGCCCCAACTCAATGTTATTGATAAAGCATCTCTTATGTACTTTTTACCTATCATGTGAAATACTCTAATTTTTTTTAAAAGATTTATTTTATTTATTTGAAAAACAAGAGTTACAGAGAGAGGTAGAGACAGAGAGAGGTCTTCCATCCACTGGTTCACTCCCCAGATGGCCATAATGGCCGGAGCTGTGCCGATCCGAAGCCAGGAGCCAAGAGCTTCTTCCCGGTCTCCCACAAGGATGCAGGAGCCCGAGGACTTGGGCCATCTTCTACAGCTAACCCAGGACATAGCAGAGAGCCGGATCAGAAGAGGAGCAGCCGGGACTGGAACTGGCACCCATATGGGATGCTGGTGCTTCAGGCCAAGGATTTAACCTACTGCGCCACAGCATCCGTCCCTAATACTCTAATTTCTTTAAGATTTATTTTATTTATTTGAAAGGTAGAAGGGGAGAGGGAGAGACAGAGAGATCTTCCATATGCTGGTTCACTACCCAAATGGCTGGGGCCGGGCCACACTGAAGGCAGTAGTTTCTTCTAGGTCACGTGGGTGCAGGGGCCTAAGCACTTGAGCCATTGTCTGCTGCTTTCCCAGGCACACAAGCAGGAAGCTGGATCAGAGGTGGAATAGCTGAGACTTGGACCAGCACCCATATGGGATGCCAGTGCTGCAGGTAGTGGCTTAACCTGCTGTGCCATAGCACTGCCCCCCATAATATGGATTTTCAGGAATATTCTGAAAACTCTTCCCTGGATAGATTTCAATTTTTTTACCCTTACCTTTTAAATTTTTAAAGTTATATTTTAATTCCATTTTCCACAAACTTTTTGAAGTATCTTCAAATCTTTGGGTCTAGGAATGGGAAATTTTACCTTCCCACTCCCAAGATTATAGTAATAATCCTCTCCAATGGTGTTAAGAAAGTAAAAGAATTTTTAAAATTAATTAATTTATTTGAAAATCAGAGTTAAAGAGAGAATTGGAGAGACGGGGAGGGAGAAAAAGAGTGAGAGAGAGAAATAGATATCTTCTACCTGCTGGTTCACTCCCCAACTGGCCGCAATGTGAGTGTGTGAATGAATTTTGGAAGCCAGGAGCCAGAAGCTTCAACTGGCTCATCCACGTGGATGGTAAGAGCCCAAGCACTTGGGCCATCTTCAACTGCTTCTTCCAGACAACCAGCAGAGAGCTAGATCAGGAATGCCAGCATCGCAGGCAACGGTTTTACCCTCTAACACCACAATACCGGCCCGTAATAAAATCTTTCAACCTAGGAGACTAAATTCCAACCAGAAATCACTAGTTCATAAACACGGACCTGGGGGAAGGGGAATGCTTCCGCAGGTTTTGAGTAAAAAGGGCAATAAGATCAGCATCATGTTCTAATAACTTTGTGCTTTTAGGAAAGAGAGATTTCCATTTACCAAAACAAAAGGAATTAAACAGCATCTGTTTTATCTATTTTCTTTTTTATAAAAGGCTTTTCAAAATCACATTGGGGCACACAATTCAAAATAATGCTTTTGAGAGTGAGGACCCTTTGTATCATCATGGGAATAACACTGGATGCAATTTCTCAGTTTCTCAATTTAGAACTTGACTGCCAAATACTTCCTGCAAAGGTACCATGACAGAGTGCAGAGAGAAACACAAGACAGACATGTACCCTGCCCTCCAAAAGCTCATAGTTCAGGGGGAAAAAAAAAAAAAGAGAGAAATAATTCCACTTGTCCTTTCATTTCCTGGCTTTATTTTACCTCATTCTTTCAAGGACTCCAGTTTGAAAAGTGTGTAACAAAACAATTAATCATAGCCACCCTTTTAAGTTTCAAGTCCTCTACTGATTGATCCCTGCTCTTCCTTGAACCTAATCTGACTGTCATAAGATTTCCTAAAAGCAAAGTACTTGATACTCTACCGCTTGAGAAACAGAGGTTTTCTTGAGCTAAAAGCATACATCATTCTTTTTTGACCTGATGATGGACTCTAACACTTGTATTAAATGTGTCATTCCTGTGCAGTATTACCTTACAAGGCTAAGTTTAATACTCTGGGTATACACGAGTTCTTTGTCTTCTGACTTTCTGGCCCAGGAGAGTTTCAAAGACAGCAGTGACACCTAACTGGAATTTTATGTTGATAGTAAACAGAATGAGAAGCACTCATACACTTTGTAAAGAGAATGCTAACGAGTGCTCATAAGCAAACTAACAATGACAGCCTGAGAGAAAAACAGCACTACTGTGCCAGATGACTGCATTAAGGTTGGAAAGGCATATACTTAACAATCTGAAAACATGTGAAAGTAGGAACACTATATTTTAAAGGCTGTAAATTCAACAGGCAACTAATTGTCGGCAAAACACTTACTAAGTACAGCGACGTGGAAACAAAATTCATTCACACACTCAACAGTACTGCCATGTCAGACGCCATGGTCACAAATGGGACACATACTTTTGTTTTCAACAGTCCAAAAGGACATAATTTATGTGTACAAACTCTCAAACAAGACAGTTACGGATACATATAATAAAACAATGCTGAGGCCGGCACCGGGGCTCACTAGGCTAATCCTCCGCCTAGCGGCGCCGGCACACCGGATTCTAGTCCCAGTCGGGGCGCCGGATTCTGTCCCGGTTGCCCCTCTTCCAGGCCAGCCCTCTGCTGTGGCCAGGGAGTGCGGTGGAGGATGGCCCAGGTGCTTGGGCCCTGCACCCCATGGGAGACCAGGAAAAGCACCTGGCTCCTGCCATCGGATCAGCACGGTGCACCGGCCGCAGCGCGCCAGCCGCGGCGGCCATTGGAGGGTGAACCAACGGCAAAGGAAGACCTTTCTCTCTGTCTCTCTCTCTCACTGTCCACTCTGCCTGTCAAAAATAAAAAATAAAAATAAAAAAAAAAACAATGCTGAGACAGAGAACATTCAGGTTTAGGAACCTGAAGGTAGCATCTGACCCAGGTATTCTAGGATGGGCAGGATGTCAAATGGATAGGTGGGAAAGAAGGAAGGAAATGCTACAGAGAAAAAGGAACAGGATCATATGCAGGGCACTACAAAGGACAAAAAGAAATGAACAGTAACAGTAAATATTATCATAGTTGTATAACAAGCCAGAAGCTATACAAGTACTTAATAAAGAGTACTGTCATAATACACTACTATTAGGCCTATCAGCTGAAAACTCAACAGCCAGTTTAAGGAAAATGCCCACGACTTTACTCATTTGTACTTTACTAAGTCCTGATATCCAAGTTCAAATCCAGCCAGTCTGACTCTAGATTCTTTACTTGTAACCACTGTGTGATGGTGCCCTCCACTTTTCCTGAAGAATATACAAAGAAAGAAAACAGCAGGAGATTCAGACCGAGAGAAATAATGTGATCATAAAGTGGAAGGCTGGGATCCACACTAAACAATTTGACTTATTTTGTAGGTACTAAGTAAGTTATTGAAGGACAAAGCAAGAGAAATAAAATGATCAGACTTACATTTTACAGACAGAAATGAGGCAGCAGGGCATGACAGAGGAACTAGAGACAAGACAACCAATACAAAAGTGACAGTGACACTCTAAATCTTGGATAGTTCAGGCTGCCAAAACAAACTCACCACAGCCCAGGCAGCATAAACATTCACCAGGAAGTCCACAAGGAAGCAGCCAAAAGAAGTCTGCTAAGTGCTCACTTCTGATTTAAAAACAGCCATTTTCTCAAATCTCCACCAGAGAGAGAGCAGAAAGGACGATCTCCTGTAGCTCTTCTTACAGGGGCACTAATCCCATTCAGGAGAGCTCTATGCTCATGATCTCATTTGCTCCCAGAGCTCCCACCCCATACCATCATGTTCAGTGTCAGGATTACAACAGATGAGTGGCGGGGAGGAGACAACACAACCGTTCCATCTGCAGCAAGGCCACAGTTAATAAAGGGTGGGAGCTAGGTGAAAAGAATGAAAACTATTTCAAAGACAAACAAAAAAAGTTAACTACAGAATAGACTATGGACTAAAGTAAGGGACAGGTCAAAAATGACAGCAAGGGAAGAGTGATATCAACAGCCTAAGGAAAGAAAGTAAAAAGGAGAATCGGCTCTCCTCTTAAACAGGGTAACCACAAGCTCTCAGTGAGTCGAAAGATGTCCAACAGACTTTTAGAAAGAATACGACCAAAGCTTTAGAAATAGAATGAGAAAAACAGGCATGTTCTGTAACCATGTGTTTCAAAATGAGAGCTGAAACTGTGGAAGGTGATAAAATCACCCAATGAGATAGAGACTGAAGCCAAAGGCTTTGTGTACACTGAGAAGACAAAAACAACCAATGCAAATTTTAGAGTCACAAGACAAGGACATTAAAAATAACTGTAGTCCACACAGCCTGAAGTATCAATACAGAAGGTATTTTTAAAACTATAAATCAAATTTCTCTAGAGGAAATCTATGATATGATATGGGTGAAGCAAGTTACACTGGAAGATTAACAGAATAGACAGTAAGGAAGAAAAGACTAATCACCTTAAAGACACAGCAATAGGAAATATTCAAGACAAAACACAGAACAATTTAAAAACAAAAAAGAGGAGCAAGCATTGTGGCACAGTGGGTTACACCACTGCCTGCAATGCCGGCACCCCGCATGAGCACTGGTTTGAATCCCAGTTGTCGCGCTTCTGATCCAGTTCCCTGCTAATATGCCTCGGAAAGCAGCAGAAGTTGGCCCAAGTACTTGGCCAAGTACTCTCACGTGGGAGATCCTGTCTGGCCTGGCTGGTACTGGCCATTGCGACCATTTGGAAAGTGAATCAATAATGGATGGAAGATCTCTGTCTCCTCTCACTGTGCAACACTTTCAAACAAATAAATCTTTAAAAAGAGAGAAACAGTTTCCAACTAAAAATACTAAACTGATAACCAAATATAAATGCAAACCTCATATGAATCCTGATTCCAAGAAAAAGCTGTAGGCGTCAGTGCTGTGGCACAGCAGGTTAAGCTGCCGCCTGCAGTGCAGGCATCCCATATGGGTACTTGTTGAAGTACTGGCTGCTCCATATCCCATCCAGTTCCCTGCTAATGAGCCTGGGAAAAGCAACAGAAGATGGCACAGGTCCTTGGGGCCCTGCCGCCCACATGGGAGACCCAGAAGAAGCTCCTAGCTCCTGGCTTCAGCCTAACCCAGCCTGGGCCGTTGCAACTATTTGAGGAGTGAACCATGAGATGGAAGATCTCTCTTTCTCTGTCTCTCCTTCTCTTTCTGTAACTCAAATAAATAAATCTTAAAAAAAAAAAAAAAAAAAGCCTTTATCCACAGAAAGTTATGAAACTTTGAATATGAGCTATATAGTAAATGATAGAATTATTGCTAACTGTCTTAGGTGCAATGATAGTAGTTTGGTCACATGGAAAAGTGTTCTAATTCTCAGGAGATTAATGCTGAAATATTAGGGTTCAATTATCATGTGTGCAATCTATTTTCAAATAATGCAGGTGGTATATATATGTAGGAAGCTATAAAATAAATGTGGCAAAATGTTAACAACTGCTGCCTCTAAGCAAAGAATATATGAATGTTCATGTAGCATTTTTTCAATACTTTGATGTCTTTTATAATAAAACAAGGAGAAATAAAGTTAGCATATCTATATGAAAGAAAAATATCACAGATGGTGGAGGCAAGTGTGGCGTAGCAGGTTAAGCCACCACTTGCAATACCCACCCCTGCCTGCTCTGCTTCTTATCCAGCTTCCTGCTGATGTATCTTGGGAGGCTAGCAGATGATGGCTCAAGTGCTTAGGCCCTTACCACATGGGAGACTAGGATGGAGTTACAGGCTCTTGTTCAGCCTGGCCCAGAACTTGTTGTCGTAGCCATTTGGGGAATGAACCAGCAGAAAGGAGACCTCTCTCTTTCCATCTCCCCCTCTTTATTACTCTACCTCTCAAATAAATTAATTCTAAAAAGTCAGAAATAACAAAATACAAATAACTCAGAAAAATGCTTCCAACCATGACAGAAATAGAGCAACTTCATGTGCAAATAACTTCACAATCTAGAAGAAAAACATGAATAATGCAAAAATTACAAAATGACAATTAACAGAAAATATGTGAATTACCCCCAAAAAAACTTTGAAAATATACTCAATTTGTCATAGTTTAGAGAAATGCAAAACAAAGCAATGTGATACCATTTTTCACTTATCAGATAGATACTTTTTTGTTGCTTTGATAAAAACTATTGAAAACAAAGGACTGATGAAAACGTACTCTCACACAAGTACAGAATTATACAACTATATCACGTTAACCTTTTGGATGGCAACTTGTAAAAAATTACTTTAAAGTTTAAAATATGAATACTCTTTAACTCAGCAATTCCACTTCTAGATGAGGAGTCAACAAACTTTAAAGGATCAGGTAATTTTTTTCAGCTTTGCAAATCACAGGGCCTCTGTCACAACCATTCCACTCGTCCATTTTCGTTTCAAAGCAACCATAAACACATGAACAAGTAGATGTGGCTGTGCTCCAAAACTATTTACAAAAACAGGTGCTGGGGCTGGCATTGTGTAGTGGGTAAAGTCATTGCCTGTGACACCAACATCCCACATGGGCACCAGTACATGTCCCAGCTGCTCCACTTCCAATCCAGCTCCCTGCTAATGGCCTGAGAAAGCAGCTGAAGATGGCCCAAATACTTGGGCCCTTGCCACCCACATGGGAGATGCAAATTAAGCTCCTGGCTCAGCTCTGGCCATTGTGGGCAACCAGTGAATGTCTCTCCCTCTGTAACTGACTTTAAAATAAATAAAAAATCTTATAAAAAAAAAAAGTGCTCAACTATGGGCCACATTAAACTATGAACAACACAAACATAAAAAAGAATCTCAAAAAGTCCATGGAAAATGGACTAGAATTAAAATAATATTTTTTAAAAAATTTTAATAGGATACATTTATTTTGGTACAGAAAAATTTTTGAAATCCATGCAGCCTTTTTATAATATACTTTTTATGAATTTTTTGATAATATACTTTAAAATAGCTTAGTAGAGGCCAGCGCCGCGGCTCACTTGGCTAATCCTCCGCCTGTGGCACCAGCACACCGGGGTTCTAGTCCCGGTTGGGGCACCAGATTCTGTCCCGGTTGCTCCTCTTCCAGTCCAGCTCTCTGTTGTGACCCGGGAAGGCAATGGAGGATGGCCCAAGTACTTGGGCCCTGCACCCCCATGGGAAACCAGGAGGAAACACCTGGTTCCTGGCTTCGGATCGGCGCAGCGTGCCGGCCGTAGGGGCCATTTAGGGGGTGAACCAATGGAAAGGAAGACCTTTCTCTCTGTCTCTTTCTCTCTCACTAACTCTGCCTGTCAAAAATAAATAAATACATAAATAAATAAATAGCTTAGTAGAGCACTTGGTATAATGACAGAAACACTGCAAATAAGTAATCTTTTTTTTTTTTTTGACAGAGTGGACAGTGAAAGAGAGACAGAGAGAAAGGTCTTCCTTTACCGTTGGTTCACCCTCCAATAGCCACTAAGGCCGGCGCTGCGCTGATCCGAAGCCAGGAGCCAGGTGCTTCTCCTAGTCTCCCATGCGGGTGCAGGGCCCAAGGACTTGGGCCATCCTCCACTGCCCTCCTGGGCCACAGCAGAGAGCTGGACTGGAAGAGGAGCAACCAGGACAGAATCCGGCGCCCTGACCAGGACTAGAACCCGGTGTGCCGGCGTCACAGGCAGAGGATTAGCCTAGTGAGCCACGGCGCCAGCCAATAAGTATTTATTAATAGGATACTTAATTCATACTAACTAAACATACACTAATAGGGCAGCTGATAATTCACAGTAAGTCAACACAAATATTTTTTAAGGGTCTGTATTTCTATTTTTTAAGATTTATTTATTTATTTGAAAGAGAGAGCAATAAAGATCTTCCTCTGCTGGTTTACTCCTCAGATGGCCACAGCAGCCAGGGCTGGGCCAGGCCGAAGCCAAGCAGCCAGGAAATTCACCCAGGTCTCCCACACAGGTGGCAGAGGCCCAAGCACTTGGGCCATCTTCCGCTGATTTTCCCAGGCCTTGAGCAGGGAGCTAGATCAGAAGAGGAGCTGTCAGGACTCAAATCGGCACCCATATGGAATGCTGGTGGCACAGGCAACAACATACACTGTCTATGCCACACTACCAGCCCCAGTACAATGAAATATTACACAGATGTTTAAAATATTATGACATAACTATCTAAAAGTAGGAGAAAATCTCGAGGATAAGTTATTAAGTAAAAAAGGTAAGAGGTAGAACACTATATGTTAGTATAAAATACATCTATTAGAAAAATCACATCTGTATTACTTTTCCTGATTTTCTGTATGGATACATAAGAAACCAAAGCTACATCTGGGCAGATGGATTAATGGGTAAGATTTGAAGAAAAGTCTCACTTTTTATTTTATAAACTTTTGAATTTTTACCACGTGCTTGCAACTTTTATAACCACTTTTATAATACAATGAAATAAATGAACTGGCACACAGTGAGTGTTTAATAAGTGTTATGTGAATGAATAATGACTAACTAGAGAAGGTTCATCAAGTGGGCAGATGGGGACAAAAGCCACTGTGAAGTAATCACAGAGTAACTAGGGTGGAAAGCGGATCCAGCAAAGCCAAGTGCTTGCAGCTAGCACTGCACATTGCAGGACGGCTCTTCAGTACCCTTTCCTTCCAGATTCAGAGTCAGCTTCCAAACTGTCTAAACCCACACAGGATGAAGCCGTCTCTGTCAAACGACTGGTTCAGGGGTTGCCAGGTCTAAATCAATGATCTGGAAAAGCTATAGGAAACCTGAAAATGCAACAGGGAATGGATAAGAAATTAATGAAAGCATTGTATCTGATCTACAAACTTTTGTGACTCCCAGTATTGCTACCTAAGTGGCAGCTGGGGAAAATACACATAAGCAAAGGATTATCAGCATCAGAACAGGAGGCTGAGAAAAACGGTATTAGGACGCCATCAGAGGCACCAGTGAAATTCCTGATTATAACTGAGTTTGAGGACAGATACAGACAGACCTAGAGAGACAATGAAATGAAGAAACAAGAAAGTATGACTACGTATCCAGAGAAAATAAGAAGGAACCAAGGGACTACGTGTAGTGAGGAGGGCAAAGCCCTCAAAGGTCAAAACAAGAGTCACTGAGCAGGTCACAGCAACCAGAGGCCTAGTTCTGCTTCTACTGCCTCAGTAGGAAAAGCAGTTCCAGTGATGAGGCCCTAGAGATGAGGCAGAGCGCTGATATTTGTGGCTGACACTGAGCAGGTGAAGGGCAATGAGGCCAACGCTGACTGGGGCCAGCATGACTCACCAGTCAAGTTTTCTTCATTCACCCTTGCTTGGCAAAGTCAGAGAAAGGGTCACAGAAGTAGATGATCTGAAGCCAAAAGAGAAGCAGTAACTTGTTGAAGGGGATAATATTTAAAATCTTTTCTTGAGTTTAGAAGGCCTAACTAGGTTCCTATTCAGGTAAGTCACCTAGATACATGACCTTGAAGCAACAAGCAACTTCCCTGGACTTTAAGTTCTATCAACAAGAGTACCTACCTTCACAGGTTATTGTAAAGATTACTTCACATAATGTTTATAAACTGTTAAAAAGGTGCCTGGCACATGACAGTCAAAAATATTAGCTATTTTACTAACAATGGTCAAGCAGGAGCACTATGGGATGAGTCCGGTGCCAACTTTCCCCTTCTGCCTAGTCAGTTACAAGAACAAACCAAAGCAAAAGAGGTATGAACGCCTTTAGCAGACGCCCTGCATCTGGGAAGACAGCTTCTAGTTAAGGTGAGACATCAGGAGTGCTTGGCTGATGCAGGATTTGATCCTGCAGGGGCAGAAATTCAAAACAGTATAATGGCATCATTATTACTCTAAAAACTTTGAAAACTAAGTAATGCATCTTCCTTTAAGTAAGTCCGACAGTAGTATTTGGAAACAATGTTAGAACACAGATATAATCCAGCCAGGAGAAATGTCAACATACTACAAAGGTGGTACCGGTTGATGGGTAAACAAACTAGCTAGAAAATTCAACAACATCAGTTTCCAAATTTACAGAACATGACCTCCTTCTCCAATGTAACAGGAGCAAAGTTATCCATTTTTAGGCAACCCCAAGTGCTACCAAAAATCAAAGTTTCAAAACGCGAAAACTGATAATAAATTAATTTACATTTTCAAAGCTTTTTTCTAATCAAAACGATGTACGTTCAGTAGAAAATTGGAAAGTATGAAAAAGTACAAAGTCATAAAGGAAAAAGTTAACCTCACTACACAAAAACAATTACTATCAATATTTTGCATAGCCTTTCCACTCTTTTGAATACATTTTCTCATTACTTCATGAGATGAGACTGTATATACAGCATCAAAGCCTATTAAGCACTCTCTCTGCTTTAATGCTAAGTTACTAAAATAATGACTTACTCTATAAAGACCTTTATTGTTTGGGTCAAATTATTTTAATAATCGATATGCCTCTTATGTAATTTCCTAAGGTCAATTTTTAGTTCCATGTACTTCTTTTCAGAATCCTAGAAGGTAATGAAAAAGTCAAAAATACCATTATATATCTTTGACTTATGCTATAAGCTATGCTGCTTTGAAAGCAGATTTCATACATATAAAAAAGGGTCATAATTTAAAAATCTGTACTTATTTCCATACTTGGTGCTGGTTAATTTTTCCACCCTACCTGCTGTCAGGGACCATTTTAAGATGACCTGAAACAAACTATTTTTCACAACTATAGACAGCCTAAACCAGAGTGTTCTCCTTCATACAAAGAAGTCTAAAATTAAATTTAATTACCTTTTAAAATGATTAATTTTATTAAATGAGTGATCAAATAATAATATACATATAATTATTTCTATTTCTCATTTTTCTATTTCCTGGTTGATGTTTTAAGTCTTTTCAAATTAAGATGTGCTATTGAGTGATAACTTTCAGGTCTCATTTTTTAAATAATAAATCATTCACCCACAATATTTAAGCATCTTAAATATACAACAGAGCCAACTACCTCAGAAAACTCAGGGCACTAAATGCTGCTATTTGAGCATGACTTTTTATTAATGTCCCTAAACTCCAAACTTCAGTGTAGATTTTTTTCTATTGACTCCAACATCCAAAAAAGTTAACATTTTGTGTAAACTAACCCTAACAGAAACATTAAAAACAATCCCACAAACACAAGTTTGAAACACTTCATCACCAAAGAACTCTCTCACATTTACCCTCAATCTATATTCTTACAACATCTTTGGAACAAAGAACCTGAAGAGCAAGGTCCTTTGTCAAAGCCATGTAACCAGCCCTGGGAGGTGGGTCCTCCCAGTTCACAGAGGCACACATGACCTTGGGCCCCAGACTCATCCACCCCAGAACCATGAACTCCAAAAGGCCCACAAGGCTTCATTAGACATCATCAGAACACCTAGTGAAGCCACTCAACAGCAAACGCATCTCCTGCTGCTAATCAATTCTGAGACCTAGGCACCCATGGAGAACCCTTTAGCACTGTGTAAGCTCACGGATGGGATTTTTAGCTTAAATGTCGCCAAAGTGGGAGGCAGTTTCTGCAGCTCAAATAGTGGTGACAACTCCTGGCACGGTCTACGAGTGTCTTTTGACTGCGATCCTGTATTGGACATCTGTTTCCCTCCAACACGTGGTATCTGCTCCTCTCAAAATCATTAAGGAAATACACAGGCTTTACTGGGGGGGGGGGGGGGGGGGGGGCTGGAGAACTGTTGAAGAACTCAAATCCTTTTAAGCAAAAATTTTGGAAAAACATACCAAGGGTGGGTTTTTTATTATTTTTTGTTTGTTTGTTTTTAACTCTGAGTGCCATTTTCCAAACACTGCATGGCTGACATTCGCAAACTTTCACAGGGAGACAGCAGGCGGTGTCCCGCAAGTCAGCCACCTTTTCAGTCCAACAGGCATCCAGGTGTGGCAGAAAAGTGGGGGACCCAGAAAGAATTAGCACTACTTTCTAGACCCCGTGGGGGACACCCCGATTCACTTCTCGGGTTCCTCTTATGAAAAATGCCTGGATTCCGTCTCCAACTATGTCCTCGCAGTTCTAAAACCTGTCCCTGCCCGAAGTCCGTGGCCGGGCTGTGAAACTTACTCTGGTGTCTTGGGGACTACCAACTCTGACGGCGGCGTTCTGGCGAGCAACCTGGCAGGTCGCACGGTGGCAGGTCGGGGTTGGGGGGGAGCCCACCTCACTGACCCAGGGTCACTGCAAACTTCTCCGGGCTGACCTACGGTGCCGCGGCGTCGGCACAGCGTGGTGAGGCCGGACCACCCCCTCAGGGGCTTAGTCCCCAGTCCGGCCCCGCTGCCCCGGGGGCGCTGCAAGGCCTTCACGCGTCCTCGGACCCAAACACTCTTTCCTTCGCCGCAAGCTCTTCCCCGCCCCTTCCTGGGACCTCAAAAGGGCGCTGAATCCTGTTCTTGCGGTCGGGACTGGGGGGCACCAGCGGCGGCCGCAGAGGAGGTCAGGCCTTCGGGTTTCACACCCCAACCCAACCACGGAACGTCCCGTGACAGGACCGCCCCGGCGGCCGGGCGCGAGAGGCAGGCGGCCGGGGCAGGGCCGGAGGGAGGAGGCAGAAGGTCCTTACCCACTGCAAGGCTGGCAGCTGCTGGCCGCGGCCGCTGGCTCCAGTATCGGAGGCCGGAGGCGGCTCCTCGGAGCCATAAGGAGGCTGCCATGCTGCCCCCGCCCCGCCTCCCGCGGCGACCTCCGCCACCTCCCGGCGGGACCCACTGACTGCGAGTATGCGCAGCGGAGCAGGCGGACACGGCCGCGGCGTGGGAGCGCGCACGCACGCGCCCTTGCCTCTCAGAGCGGGCGCCCGCCCGCGATGGGAGGGGCGCAGCGTCGAGGGGTGCGGCCCGGCTGGACAGGGTCCGTCAATCCCCTTACGGACAGAGGAGCTAGCCAATCAGAGCTTCCAAGTCCGCTGCGGCTTCGCGTAACACCAATAGGAGGCACATAGCCCCGCCCCCAGGTTTCCTCCTGGTTTACAGCCTGCGGGCGGGAATGTCCTTGTTTACGATAATGAGGAGGGTGTGTGGGAGGCCGTGGCTGTCGCTCTCTGCCGCCTGCAGGTAGCACCTGCTTCTGCGGAACCGCCCCTTCCGACGGGGTTGTCAAGACGTGTAGTTCCTTATAGTTAGATACTGAAGAGATTTTTAAGCAAGAGCCGAAATCCCCAGCCTTTCCAGTATAGGGATACAGTTTTACTTCAATAACACACTGATCTCCTAATGTTAGCTTTCTGTTTTTAGTATCTACTCTTTGGAAAGCCATCACAGAAATCTACCAATAATTTTTCACGTCATTTGATTGTATTTAACACTTTCTCAACAAATTTGAAAAAGAGTAGGAAGACGAATTGGTAATGTTCTTTTTGAAGAGTAGAATTATTAGGAACTTACATTGTTCCAAGAAATTTTTAAAATCCTCGATCCTACAACCATGTTCTAAGCAAAGACTAAAGGGAAAGCAAAGATGAGAAGTGGCTTCTACCCCTGGTGGGGGGGACAACCACCTACCCCCAAATTCATTTTATTTAGTTGTATTCACTTGCCTAGGGTTGTACTCTCTAAACCTCTTAATCTAAGTAGCAGAATCAACAGATTTGACTTTGACATTGTTTTAGTTCCTCTGCCCAGTCACCCGTGCAGTTGGAGGCAGCTAAAGAGAGAGCAAAAATACTGGATAATTTCCAAGCAGGCTCTCTCAGGGCTCTGTGCATGCTAGCAGTGTTTCCAGGAACTGGTACAGAGTGCAAGGTCGTCTCTGTAACTGGCAGGACCACAATTCCCTTTCCTGGCTGTCTCCCCGCCCTAGCCCTCTACCCCACACCAAACTACTAAAGGAAGGAAAGTGGAGAAGGAAGGTAGGAAAAACTAATTTCAGGTATGGGAGTTTCCTGGAATTGAGTCCTGGCTCCTAGACAACCCATTAGTTTTTTTTTTTTTTTCTTTTTTTCTTTTTTTCTTTTTTTACAGGCAGAGTGGACAGTGAGAGAGAGAGACAGAGAGAAAGGTCTTCCTTTGCCGTTGGTTCACCCTCCAATGGCCGCCACGGCCGGCACGCTGCGGCCAACGCACCACGCAGCACAGCCACGATGGCAGGAGCCAGGTGCTTCTCCTGGTCTCCCATGGGGTGCAGGGCCCAAGCACTTGGGCCATCCTCCACTGCACTCCCGGGCCACAGCAGAGAGCTGGCCTGGAAGAGGGGCAACCGGGACAGAATCCGGCGCCCCAACTGGTACTAGAACCCTGTGTGCCGGCGCCGCGAGGGGGAGGATTAGCCTAGTGAGCCGGCCCCCATTAGTTGCTGGAGCATTTTCCTACCTGTTTCTCTTTTTTGGGTTTCTTTAGCCTGTGTCTGGAATAGACCCTCCTGCAACCAATAAACGCTGCCCTATAGATTTCTGTGATTAACTGCTGAACTGCCCCATGCCTTCCAACAACGCCGGCCTACGTGGCAGAGCTGTTTACAACGCAAGACAGCACACCAGTTGATCGCTGCTGCTCCTAGGGTTTATATCTAATCAGATTGCTTTTGTCAGTTTTATTGTGAGCTACTGTTTTTTTGTTTCTTTGTGGGTTGTTTATAGGGCTCTTTTCTTGAAAATGAGCATTTCTTTACAAAAGGCTGGCTCCTCTGAATGGCGATCTAAGACTAAGGCAGAAAGGGGGGACCGGCTCAGCAAGAGCAGGCAGAGCTCAAGCTGGCCCTGAAGTCTTTTTTGCTTTGCTTCTGTTTCATTTTATTGTAGGTTTTTTTTTTTTTTTGATACATGATGGTAGAGTGGTATTGAAAGTTTATTTTGCTCAGCTGTGATCAGAGGATAAGTCATAAGTCTCCCTATACCATGCAGACTGCTATCCCCTCTTTTTTCTTTCTTTCTTTTTTTTTTAATTTGACAGGTAGAGTTAGACAGTGAGAGAGAGAGACAGGTCCTCCCTCCGCTGGGTCACCCCCCAAATGGCCACTACGGCCGGAGCTACGCCGATCCAAAGCCAACAGTGAGGCACTTCCTCCTGGTCTCCCATGCGGGTGTAGAGGCCCAAGCACCCGGGCCATCCTCTACTGCCCTCCCGGGCCACAGCAGAGAGCTGGACTGGAAGAGGAGCAGCCGGGACTAGAACCCGGCACCCATATGGGATGCTGGAGCCTCAGGCAGAGGATTAGCCAAGTGAGCCATGGCGCAGGCCGCTACTATCCCCTCTTGGAAGCCCAATATTGAGTCACACATTGAGAAATTTTCATAGGTTTCTGATAAGCATGTATTTTTTTTTAGCAACTCTTACTGTTTGAAGACACTTGAATCTATTATTGTATTCACAACAGCTGTTATTATGTGTGACCAGCTTTGCCTTCCAGATACCATTGTATGAAAGTTTGCAACTTCTCCCTAAGTCTTGCCACACATTTTTGTTTGGAATTGGGTTTCAGTGCATTTTAATGGCCTTTGACTTCCACTTCCAGGAAGATAGAGTAGATGTATTTTCCCCTACTCCCCCTACTTATCACAATTAAACACTTGGACATTAAGTATAAAATAAATAAGAAGACTCTGAGGGATCAGCATTGTGATCTAGTGGGTTAAGCTGCCACCTGCGATGCCAGCATCCCATATGAATGCTGGTTGGAGTCCTGGTTGCTCCACTTCTGATCCAGCTCCCTGTTAATGCACCTAGAAAGGCAGCAGGAGATGGTTCAAGTGCTTGGGCCCCTGCCATCAACGTGGGAGACCCTGATGGAGTTCCAGGTTCTGGATTATGCCTGGCCCAGCCCTGCACATTGTAGGCACTTGGGGAATGAAACAGCAGATGGAAGATCTGTCTCTCTGTCTCTTCTCTCTGTAACTACCTCTAAAATAAATCAAATAAACCTTTAAAAGAAGAAGAAGACAATGACAAGGTGGAAAGCAGTCATACCAGCTGGGGACTTCAGGACCCGAAGAGGAACACTGTGGTAAACCTTGGGTCTTCACTGAGCCTTTTCTATCCCAGACTGGGTGTTAGAGACGCTGAAAACCAGAAACCTGAAAGTGCCAAGGGGTGTAGACAAAACATGTTCAATAAAAGTCTGCACTTTCAGCCGGCGCCGTGGCTCAATAGGCTAATCCTCCACCTTGCGGCGCCGGCACACCGGGTTCTAGTCCCGGTTGGGGCGCCGGATTCTGTCCCGGTTGCCCCTCTTCCAGGCCAGCTCTCTGCTATGGCCAGGGAGTGCAGTGGAGGATGGCCCAGGTGCTTGGGCCCTGCACCCCATGGGAGACCAGGAAAAGCACCTGGCTCCTGGCTCCTGCCAGGATCAGCGCGGTGCGCCGGCTGCAGCGGCGGCCATTGGAGGGTGAACCAGCGGCAAAGGAAGACCTTTCTCTCTCTGTCTCTCTCTCACTGTCCACTCTGCCTGTCAAAAAAAAAAAAAAAAAAAAAAGTCTGCACTTTCTAGCTTTTCATCAAAAGATAAAAGAAAGGCAACATAGCAAGACAACAAACCCATGAAAGATTAAGCATTTCTCTCTCTCTCTCTCTCTCTCTCTCTCTCTCACACACACACACACACACACATACATACACACTATGGCTCCCAGCCCACAAAACCAAGGTCAAGTGGAGAACCTAGACTTCCAGACTCTTCAGGTTATGATGAGACACTCAACATCCTAACCCTAAACCCATAAGAGTGGTGTCATCAAAATTCAAGTAGAGAGCTGGAACTTTGATCCTTAACACCAGGCAGTAGCAAGTACTCCTCTACACACGTGCTCCCCATTCCCTTGGTGTCAGCAGAACAGCTGCACAGCTCCTGTGACAGTCAGATGGGCAAACAGGCACTTAGGTTGGTCTTGGTTGCAAAATGCTTACTTCCCCCAAATTTATCTTTAGCGAGATCAAAGTGCCAATCCCACTGCATGCTTCTCCCCAAAAGCTTCCTTTAGCAAGACAAAAGTACCTATCCCACTCCCAGGAAGTTTCTGGTTAAGAAGTCAAGGATTCCACCTTCCACCCTTCTGAGGTTTGCTGTTGTTTGTCATTATGAGCAAGCTAGACAGGACAGGCAAGGCTACAAATCCAGCCTTTTGATGGGTTTTGTTTTGGTCCTTTAACTGTTAGCTGCTGTTCTGTTTCTTTTCTTTTTTCCTTTCTTCCAAAAATGTGCTTAAAAGACTCGGACCCTCACAGTTCCTGGGGTCTGCCTCTCCTAGAGCCCCCTCCTGGCTGCTGCAGCAGGAGACTACTGACATAAATAAATCTTGATTTGCTCTCTGCCCTGTCTGCATGGAAATTCTTTCACGTGACACAAAGCACTGAGGTCATCTTTCTCTGCCACCATTTCACCCTTAGCACTCCTATATGGGATGTGAAGGATGCAAGGGTCAGCTTAACCTGCTGAACCACAATCCACCAGCCCGAGAACAGAAGGGCTGAATAATATCCAAAAATAAAACGGGGGCCTGCATTGTTTCGTAGCTGCTTTACTGTGACACCAGCATCCCGTAAGAGCACCAGTTATAGTCCTGGAGGCTCTGCTTCTGATCCAGCTCCCTGCTAATGCACCTGAGAAAGCAGCAGGAGATAGCCCAAGTGTTTGGGCCCCTGCTATCCACATGGGAAACCCAGATAGGGTTCCAGGTTCCTGGCTTTGGCCTGGCCCAACCCTTGCTGTTACAACTATTTAGGCAGGAAATCAGCAGATGGAACATAAATGATCTCTCTCTATATTTTTCTCTCTCTTCTTTTCTCTCTCTCCTCCTCTCTCTGTAACTTTGCCCTTCAAATAAATCAATAAATTTTTAAAAGGATAATATTCAGAGTGTCATAATATCCAAACACCCAGATTTCAATAAAAAAAATACATCATACTAAAAGCAGGAATGAAAAAAAGACAATTTCAACACCAAGATGATGAACAAATTAAAATTATCTAAGATCTGAAAGCAGCCATCAGAGAAGATTTCAATAGGCAATTAAAACATACTTGGAATACATAGAAAAATAATTTCAGCAAAGAAATAGAAGATAAAAGGAAAAAAGAAAAGGAAATGGAAATTCTACAACTGAAAAATGTGATAACCAAAATTTTAAAATTCAGTGAATGAGTTCAACAACATAAAAGAGTAAAGAATCAGTGAACTGGAAGACGGCATAACAGAAATTATACAAACCAAGCAACAAAGAGAAAATGGACTGGGGGTGAAAAAGCATAGTCCAGGGACTTGTGGTACAACCACAACAAAGGCTCTAGCATTGTCATGTCCTAACAATCCTCCAAAAGGCTCCAACTCAAAACTCAGTTGTGTGGGGGTTACGTTTCCTCTACATGTATTTTGGGAGCAACATTCAGGTCACAGCACAAGTGGCTTAAAGGATTTAATTTGCTCAAAGAAATAAAAATGAATGTATTGTTCCTTATTCCTGACAGAGCCTGCATAGGCCTTACTTAAGAGAGACTTGTGATTTGAGTCTCTCTGTCTGCTGTCAAGTTGGTGCTGGCTTCATCTCCAAGCACTGTGCACGGTTCTAGTTGCTCCCATGGCAAATGCCAGTGGCTGCAGCGGCTTGTATTCTCTTACTGAATCATTGGGAAGAGAGGAAATGTTCTTTCTCACTCCAGTTTCCATCCGATCACAGCTTATTACTGAATCAATTTCAATGGCCAAAACAATGGGATACATCAAAACAATGAAATCAAGGCCCATTCCAGAGACAAAGCACAGGCCATTCTCATTGAAGCCAAACTATTTGAGTGCAGCGGATGAGGAAAAACTATGCCTTGCTTTTTTTACCCAAAAGAGGAGGAAAGACTGCAGGGTAACAGCAATGGCTGTCAACCTCAGACAGTAACAGAGCAAATTAACCCACAGACATGACTTCAGACAAGACTTAGACTGGCAGCTCCGGATAAGATCTCATCCTCAAAATGTGCTACAGTGTTTTTGAAAACTGGATGCCAAATTCCTTCATAGAAATCATACAATCTCCCATAGTGACATCATATGTTTATATAACCCACTGGCCCTTTTGTGACTTGGGAAACAGTGGATCAACTTTGTTCAATGTTCCATATATCAACTGCAACAAAAATAACTGAGATACAGTTCTACTTTTGTTTATTTGGTTTTGCTTGGGTATAATCACTAGAGGCCCCTGACATTATTTCCACATCTGACCCCATTCATCTGTACAGATCATAAAGCAGTAGTTTGCAGTTCTGAATACACAGTAGAACTTTTTCAAAATAGCAAATCCCAGTCTTCAACCAACAGTAATTTCCAAGGTCGGTCATAGAACATTTGAATTTATTTTTCATTTCTTCAAGTGATACTGCTGTACAGTGAGCATTAAGAGCTACTCCTAAAGAGGGTAAAACAATCTGAGACATAAGAGAAGTTCAGGAATGAATCAAACTGACGACAATAGGCACAGAAAAAGGCAGTGGTGAGAGAGATCTAGAAGGCAAAACTGATATTACCAGTTACCTCTGGGAGTTGAAGGCAAAGTTGTAATGTAGGCACACTGCCAAGCTTTTGACTTGGTTGACTGGACAGATAGATGGAAGTGCCATTTCTCCATCATGGTGAATTGAAGTGGATCTGGGGACAATTGGCCAGGTGGAGAAGCTGAGTTCAGAGATGCGTGTTTATCCGTGGGCTAACAGAAGATAATGAAAGTCTTGATTGTAAATGAAATCACTCCAAACACTTCTAAAGGAAGAAGAGAACATGATTTTGCTGATAAATCAGCAAACACCCTAAAGGAGAGCTTTGTTTTTCATTGCTGTAATGAAATTCTTGAGGCAAGCTACTTTGTGAAGCAAACAGGTGCTGTTTCACCTCAGCCGCCGACAAGGCATCCAGATTGAGGAAGACCCAGAAACTCCACAGCCGTGGCCATATCAGAAAGCACTGGAAATAGCCATACCCACCAAACTGGGGTACTGCTGGTGGCAGGCATCACCAAAGGATCAACGTCGACAAATACCAATCGCTTTACTCTGGGAAAACTGGTTTGAGGCATCACTGCTGAGAAAGGATCCAGACTTCTGCCCAACAGTTGATCTTGATAAGTTGTGGACCTTGGTCTGTGAGCAGACACAGATAAGTGCTGCCAAAAACGAGATTGGAGCTGCTCTCATCATTGATGTGCTATGGCCAGGCTTCTACAAGCTTCTGCGGAAGGGAGAGCTCCCCGAGAATCCTGTCACCGTGAAGACCAAACCCTTCAGCAGAAGAGCCGAGAAGAAGATTGGGTGTGGGAGTGGGGAGGAGGCTGTGTCCTGCTGGCTTCAAGACCCATGGTTCATTAAGTGCTAACAAATTCTTGAAAGCAAGAGAGAGAGAGGAAGGAAGGAAGAGAAAGAAAAAGAAGGGAGATGAAGGGAAGGAGAGGGGAGGGGAGGGGACTAAGAATAAGAAGTATGAGAATGGGGATGATTCATTTTGCCTGCTTTTTCAAAAAATTCGGCCTTTGATTAAAAGGAAAAATTAAAAGGAGGTGAATTCAAAGGAAATTTTTATTTGTTTTCAACACAAAAAGCAGAGATTGTATTATAAAGGCTAAGGACGGGGGGTGGGGGGAGTTGGTAGAGAGACAGGGATGGAAGAACACAGATTTGGGAAGGACAGTGTTGGAGCTTTATTGAACAATCCCCAGCAGTCCTCCTGTTTAATTTTCTTTAACATCAAAAAATGCTTCCCCATTTAATTTCCATAGGTGAGGCCTATGGTCAAAAAGAAAGCACAGTCTTAATTCAGCTATGAATTCTCTTTAGCTATAACTCAAACTTGAAATAGCCCCACAAGTGCAATTATAGTGATGTGTAAGAATTTTCCCAAATACAGATCAAGATATGAAAATATGTACATCTAAGATGACTACTTGGAAGTGGAAATTTTAGGCAGGAACAAAGTTGCTGTGAATTCTTCTTCTTCTTCTTCTTCTTCTTCTTCTTCTTCTTCTTCTTCTTCTTCTTCTTCTCCTTCTTCTTCTTCTTCTTTTATATTTACTTATTTATTCTAAAGGCAGAGTGACAGAGAGAGAGAGAGACAGAGACAAAGAGATCTTCTACCTCGTTCATTCCACAAATGACTGTAATGGCCAGGGCTGGGTTGAGCCAAAGCCATGAGCCTGGAATTCCATCCAGGTCTCCCACATCGGTGGCAGGGGCCCAAGGACTTGGACCATCTTCTACTGCTTTCCTAGCCCCATTAGCAGGGAGCTGGATTGGAAGTGGAATAGCTGAGACTTGAACCAGTGTTCGTAAGGGGTGAATAACAGGTGTTGACTTAACCCATTGCACCACAATGCCAGCCCCCAGCACAAGACTTTTCTTCTTTTAAAGAATTATTTATTTGAAAGGCATTTACAGATAAGGAGAGACAGAGACAGAGAGAATCTTCCATCCACTGGTTCACTCTCCAAATGGCTGCAATGGTTAGGACTGGGCCAGGCCAAAGCCAGGAGCCAGGAGCTTCATGTGAGTCTCCCACGTGGGTGTTAGGGGCCCAAGTAGTTGAGCCATTCTTTGCTGTTTCCCAGGCACAGTAGCAGGGAACTGGATTGGAAGTGGAGCAGCTGGGATTCTAACTGGTGCCCATATGGGATGCTGGTGTCACAGGCAGCAGCTTTACCCACTATGCCCCAACCCGGGCCCCTGGACAAGACTTTTGATGTCAACGGCTGGTCTGCTTGCCAGGCACTCTCCTAGGCTTCTTCCTTCATTCAACGCACAAAATCCCCTTTTTTGTTCTTCTACCCCTTGCACGCATGGGCTAATGTCTAACTTCTTAACAAAATGTTTTGAAAAAATACGTAAGTTCTGATGAAATGAATTAAGACTTGGGGGCTATTGGGATAGCATGAATGTATTTGACATGTGATAAGGATATCAATTTGGAGGGACAGAGGGAAGAATTCTGTAGACTGAAGTTTGTGTCCCTTCTCACAGAATCATGTATTGAAGTCCTAACACCCAGTGATTGAGAAGAGGTAGGTCCTTGTGGAGATAAATAGGCCATGAGGAAGACACTCTCATGAATGGAATTGGTGTCTTTATAAAGATACAAGAGAGCTCGCTGTTGTCCTCTCTGCTCTCGACCATGTGAGGAGCCAAGAAGATGACCACCTGCAAACCAGGAAGCTGGCCCCACCAGATACCAGATCTGATGGCTCTGTGGTCCTAGATTTCCTGTCTCCAGGACTGTGAGAAATCAATTTCTGATGTGTGCCATCACTTCTATTAGAGTGGCCCAAACTGAGACAAATATTCAAATCAGAATTGTTCAGTACAAAGTACAGGATGCCATTGATTCAGACTAAGCTCCTACACTGGGCCCCAGCAGACCTGGCTAAAAATCAAAATTGTGTCATTCATACTGAACTCTGACATCGCCAAGCTACAAGTTGTTTATATGACCCTCCAATAAATCAGGATTAGAGAAATTCATCCAAATTTCGCAGACAAGCCAGTTTCAGTTGGTGTGATAATGAAATTCCTCTGCCTTAATCCTTCCACCAAAGCAAGTAACCTAAAGTTAATTAAACGGTGATTTTCTCATTCTGTCTCCCTGTCCCCGCTTTACAAGAGAAGTAACTTTGAAATGAGCAATCTGCTTTTGCATTTTGCTTCTTCTTTCTTCAAGCCCTTTTCTGTCTATGAAAGCAATCTCTTCTGCTTGGCTCATCAGAACACTTGCTCTATTTTATGGAGTGAAGTGTTGTCAAATTCTAGAATTGAAAGTGAAGTCAATAAAAATCTTTAAACTAAATGGTTGTAATTTTGTCCTTTGACACAATGAAAAATAGGAACTTCTTACCTGGCAGGAAGGAGTGCAATTGAGCTAACAACATTGGAAAATTGTTGGACATTACCCACTAAAGTTACATGAACCCAATAAATCCACTCTTAAATATTAGCTCAGGGAAATACGAGACTATGTTCATCAGGAACTTGTGTAGGAAATATCAAAACACTATATTTCTGAGTGGCAAAAACTGGAAAGAATCCATTTATCCAAAAGCACAGCTAAATACATTGTAGCACTCATATGTGCATAGAATGGCATGTCATTATAGTAGTGAGAATGAATGCAAGATGGTTGCACCCATCAACACAGGTGACTGTCAAAAGCCATGCTTAGCAAGCCACCAAAGAATGAACACATTTATATGGTGCTCCAAACAAGCAGAACATAAATATTTCCTTTTATGAATACTTGCACATGTAATTAACCTATTTTCTTAGAGCAAGAGAAGGACTAACACAGCCTTCAACATACAGTTTACCTCTGCTGGGAAGAAGAGGATGTAGGTTTATTATTATTCTGTCCATAGGGATAAGGTTAGGACACATTTCACATGGATCATTCACAAGGCTGGACAGATTTTTCAAAAGGATCGAGTGCTTTTGCTTATTCCTGGTCACAGGAAATGATACTGAGCAAACATTTGGGCCAACAGAACACGAGCGGAGGTAGTGTGTGTGCCTTCTAAATCTTTCTGCTGGAGTCTCGCGGCCTGAACATTGTGCTTCCCATTCCCACAGACAAATATAAACGTAGAGGGAGACAGTTCCAAGAATGCAGATAAAGACCACAGCCAGGGAGATGGCCAAGCAGAGAAGGAAGAAACACAGGCTCTGGATTTCTTATGAGACAGGAAAAAAACTTTTTATTTAAGTCACCATAGTTTCAGAACTTCTTATTACAGCGGCTTAACTTGGACATTGACAGTGACTTTATGTCATCATCATTCTTTAGGCATTCCCTTTAAGTGTCAGTAGAGTAGCTGGGCATGCCTCGGAAAACGGAGCATGTGCAATGTGGCATGGTCTACCAGAGGAACAACTGCTTCGGCAATCTAGAAACTTCATGGGGAAAGTTAGCGAAAAAACACAAGAGACCAAAATAGACACTGGAATATGAATGTAATGATTTACTAGGAGAAATACAACAGCGATACTCCTGTATCGCTGCACATTCTCTTTCCTGGAACGAGGCTTCATGGGAAACTGAGCCATATTCAGAAGCCATTTCAGTGATTTTCTAGAAAAAGTTTTCCATGTGGTCAGCCTCTTCTCTTCCTGCAGACTGACCTGCACTGGACTATCATCATAAAGGTTGCTTTGTGTGCATGAAATGAAAACAAGGGGAAAGAGACCGGCGCTGCTGTGTGGAAGGTTAAGCCTCCGCCTGCAGGGCCACCATCCCATACGGGCGTTGGTTTGAGTCCTGGCTGCTCCACTTCCATTCCAGCTCTCTGCTGTGGCCTGGGAAAACAGTAGAAGATGGCTGAAGTCCTTGGGCCCTTACACCCGTGTGAGAGACCCAGAAGAAGCTCCTGGCTCCTGAATTCAGCCTGGCCCAGCCCCAGCCTTTGCAGTCATTTGGAGAGGTGGATGGAGATTCTCTCTCTCTCTCTCTCTTTCTCTCTTTCTCTCCCTGTATCTCTGCCTTTCAAATACATAAATAAATCATCTTTAAAAAGGGGGTGGGAAGACCAATCAAGTATCTAGGAAATATTCTGGCAATTTTGTGATCACACTAAGCAAAATTAAGGAGTTTATATTTGCATTAGAAATAGTTTATATTTGCATTAGAAATAGTGTTACAGGGGTCAGTGTTGTGACACAACTGGTTGGTCTGCACTTGGGCCATATTGGAGCACCGATTAGAGTCCTGGCTGCTATGCTTTTTTTTTTTTTTTTTTTTTTTTTTTGACAGGCAGAGTGGATAGTAAGAGAGAGAGACAGAGAGAAAGGTCTTCCTTTGCCGTTGGTTCACCCTCCAATGTCCGCCACGGCCGGCGTGCTGCAGCCTGCGCACCGTGCTGATCCGATGGCAGGAGCCAGGTACTTCTCCTGGTCTCCCATGGGGTGCAGGGCCCAAGCACTTGGGCCATCCTCCACTGCCTTCCCTGGCCACAGCAGAGAGCTGGCCTGGAAGAGGGGCAACCGGGACAGAATCCGGCGCCCCTACCGGGACTAGAACCCGGTGTGCCGGAGCCGCTAGGTGGAGGATTAGCCTATTGAGCCACAGCGCCGGCGCTGCTATGCAGTGCGTTAATGTACCTGGGAAAGCAATGGATGATGGTCCAAGTACTTTGGCCCCTGCCACATGTGTGGGAGACCTGGATAGGAAGTTCCTGGCACCCGGTTTCAGCTTGGTCTAGCACTGACTGTTGTGGCTATTGGGGGGGGGGGGGGCGGTAAGCCAGCAGATGGGAGATCTCTGTATCTCTCTCATTCTATGTCTCTCTCTCTTGCTCTTTCAAATAAATAAATCTTAAAAAAAAAAAAAAAGGAAGAAAAAAAAAGGGTGTTATAGCTGGAACCAGAAATAAGTCAAAGTTAAAATTGTTTCTTTTTCCATGGACTAGGCACTACCAGTGTTTACCTCTGTAACTTTTCTTATCGCAAGTGCTAATATAGAGAATATTATTTGTCTTTAAGGAGTTTTTTGCCCATTTGGGGGAAGAAGAAAAACTATCTTCCTAGACTAGTACGCTTTATGGGAAGTACACTTTTTGTCCAGAGAACATGCTAGTTATTATTTTTTGGTGGCAAAACACCTTTCAGGATTTGATAGTGATCATCGACTGTTAAATCTTTTTCATGACGGTCTTAGGCAAGCTGAAAAGTTGACAATGCTTCATTAAGTTCTACAATGTCTGTTTTAGACCCGGAGTCCTGAAACTACTCTTTTATCCCCGCCACAGTTAAACGACCATTTCCTTGGATTGAAACATTCTGAAGATTAACTTCAAACTGGTCATGATGAAATTTTCCAGACCTTTGAGCCATCCTCCAGGCAATTCCTTTTTGTTAATTTTACAGCTAAATTCTTAGAGAATGTTCTATTTTATCTCACTCCCAAGTTATTGCGGCATATCATTATAGGTCTCAGGTTTTTGCAGCTTTCAATGAATTTGCTTTTTTTTTTTTTAAGATTTGTTTGTTTATTTGAAAGGCAGAGAGACACAAAGAGAGGGAGAGAAAGAATAAGAGGTCTTCTATCTGCTGGTTCACTCCCCAAATGCTCACAACAGTCCTAGCTGGGACTGATGGCCAAAGCCAGGAGTTCCATGGGGGCCCATGGAGGCACAGAGACCCAAGGATTTGAGCCATCATCTGCATCTGTTAATGATAATTAACCTGCCTTTCCAGGTGCATTCACAAGAAGCTGGGCAGAAGCAGAGCAACCAGGACTCCAACTGGTGCTCCAAGTAGCGGGGACTTGAGCAGCACTCCCACACAGGGTGCTGTCATTGTAAGTGGCCTTGTAACCCACTGCACCACAATGCCGCTCTCCCACTGACTGTCCTTCAGAGTGGAACCATGATGTAAACCACATGCCATTTAAATCCTTTTAGGAGGGGCTGGCGCTGTGGCAGAGCAGGTAAAGCCACTGCCTGCAGTGCCAGCATCCCATATGGGCACCGGTTCGTGTCCCGGCTGCTCCACTTCCAATCCAGCTCTCTGTTATGGCCTGGGAAAGCAGTAGTAGATGGCCCAAGTCCTTGGGCTGCTGTACCCATGTAGGAGACCAGGAAGAAGCTCCTGGCTCCTGGCTTCAGATCAGCTCAGCTGCCTTTCTGTATCTCTGTCTTTCAAATAAAATAAATCTTAAAAAAAGTTAAAAAAAAAATAAAACCTTTTAGGAGCCATATTTCAATAGAGAAATAAGTGAAATTAATTTTAATTTTATATTTAACTCAATATTAAAAATATTATTTCTTCACCTAAGCAATACTAAAAATTATTCTTGGGATAATTCTTGGATTCATTTTCATGCTAAATCATCAAAATCTTGGAGTTATTTTATGCTTGGAGATCTAAATTTGGACCAGCCACATATGACATGTTCAATAGCTTCATGTGGTTAAGGGCTAACTCCACTGGAGAGTACCATTCTAGAGGAAGGCCAAGAGGTCCTTCAGAATCCAGCCACTGCCGGAGTAGTCAGGAAGTTGGAGACCATGTAATGTACCCTATACCTTGGAATTCATTTTTTTAAGGTTTTATTTATTTATTTGAGAGTTGGAGTTACATACAAAGAGAGGGAGAGAAAAAGAGAAAGGTCTTCCATCCACTGGTTCACTTCCCAGATGACTGCAACGGCCGGAGCTGAGCTGATCTGAAGCCAGGAACCAGGAGCTTCTTCCGGATCTCCCATGCAGGTACAGGGACCCAAGGACTTGGGCCATTCTTCCACTGCTTTTCCAGGCCATAGCAGAGAGCTGGATCGAAAGAGGAGCAACTGGAACTTGAATTCATACATTCATATGGGATTCCAGCATTGCAGGTGGAGGTTTAATCCACTGCACCACAGTGCCAGCCCTTGGCATTATTATTATTATTATTATTTTTTTTTTTTTTTTGGTCAGGCAGTTAGACAGTGAGAGAGACAGAAAGTTATAGACAGTGAAAGAGTGAAAGCTCTTCCTTCCGTTAGTTCACTCCCCTAATGACCGCTACGGCCAGCGCTGCACCAATCCGAAGCCAGGAGCCAGGTGCTTCCTCCGGGTCTCCCATACGGGTGCAGGGGCCCAAGTGTGAGCAGCCACAGGTAGTGGCTCCCTTTGTTTACACTTAAACATATGGATGGAGACTTCCCGGCACAGACAATTAGACTAAGGAGATTCCGGGAAGAGGCAGGAAGAACCTTATCTCACTGCTGAACCTTTCACAAGAGATGATATAGATAATCAGTCACACCTGAAACCTGCATTTATCACCTGTTTTATTGTACCCTTGTAATCAAGAATTAAGAACCTTATCGGGAACTCTTTGTAACCTTAAAAGCCTTTTTGATATGTAAATCTTTTGTGCTCCTTCTTGTAAACAACTGGTCATGTTTAAATACTACTGGATTTGTTGAATAAACGAGCCTTGATCAGGACTTGTCTTGGCTCCATTCTTTGCATCCTTGTCCCCGCATTCCCACTCTCTGTTTCAGGAAACCCAGTTCATTGTGCTGCAGGCCGGCACACCCAAGCACTTGGGCCATCCTCCACTGCCTTCCCGGGCCACAGCAGAGAGCTGGACTGGAAGAATAGCAACCGGGACTAGTACCCGGCGCCCCATCTGGTGCTGGCACCGCAGGCAGAGGATTAGCCTAGTGAGCCGTGGTGCCAGCCAGCATTCATTTTTAAGAGAGACTGATGCCTCCAGTGCCACTGTCCTAAGGAACGATGAGGACTGCTGTCCTGCCACATGTCGAGTAGTTACACACAACCTGAGGCCAGATGAACTTATTTACTAGGAGGAAACACATTTCATCTACCTTCACCTCCTGAAGACCCTCACCTCTGGGCTTGGCTTTGTGGCAAAGTAGGTTAAGTTGCCACCTGTGACACTGGCATCACATAGGAGTGCTGATTCAACTCCCAGCTGCTCCACTTTGCATCCAGCTCCCAGCTAATGCACTTTGGAAAGCCCAAGCAACTTGGACCTCCGCCACTCACGTGGGAAATCTAGATGGCATTCCAGGCTTCTGGCTTTGGCCTGGCTCACCTCTGGCCATTGCAGCCATTTGGTGAGTGGACAAGTAAATGGAAGGGAGCTTTCTGTCTCTCTCTAACTCTGCCTTTCAAATAAATTAGTAAATCTTATGGGGGAAAAAACGCAAAAGAAAAAAGAATATCACTCTTAGTTCAGAATGAAGCCTCAAGCAAATATGGGCTCCTAGAAATTAAGACCAGAGTCTTAATTAAACGTTCTCCCAATGACTGATTTTAGGTATTAACATACTTTGAGACTAAGAAGTCAGAGAGCCACCCCTATTCCAGATCATTCATTCAAAAACCTCTAGTGTCCCACAACCTCACAACAGACTGGCAAATCTTACCCAGTGACACCACAACAAAATTCCTACACTGTCCATCCATGCATCCAAGACTCTGGGCATACCCTGACAGTGAACTGCATGAACTAGGAGCAAAGAAGCCTTCCCAGGCAACTATAGCCAGTTACACGTCCCAGGAGACAGGACTGAGCTCCAGGTCCTTCTGCTGTGCCAGGGTGTAATCAAGAGGACTACTTGGGCTCCCTCAAGAAAACAAAGTCAACTCATTAGGGAGTCTACTGGTCCCCTGTGTAATATAACTTCCTTCATTAGTGAGGCAATGCAGAGGACACTCTTGGCCAGGAGATAAATCATTGGTTTTTAAAGATCTGCTATCTCCTTTTCTGTCCTCTGAGGCTGTCAGGGGACCATGTTATGCAACTTCATTGTAGATCTTCCCTTTTCTCTGGTCTGTCTCAGGAACAAAGATGCTATTGATGCAGATTTTTTTTTTTTAATTTATTTGACAGATAGAGTTAGACAGTGAGATAGAGAGACAGAGAGAAAGGTTTTCCTTCTGTTGGTTCACCCCCCAAATGGCCACCATGGCTGGAACTACGCCGATCCGAAGCCAGGAGCCAGATGCCTCCTCCTGGTCTCCCATGCGGGTGCTACATTATAATTTAATGATAGACAACAATCAAGATGGAGGAGACCAATGCCCTTATCAAAGAGTGGGAGGAAACCAGTTAGACCCTTTTTGCCCTTCCACCATGGAAGAACACACTGTTCAAGGTGTCACCTGGGAAGCTGAGTCAGGGATCTTACCGAACACCAAACCTGCCAAGATCTTGATCTTGGCGTTCCAAAACTCCAGAACTGTGAGAAATAAATTTTTATTTCTTATAAGAATATTTTAGAAGGTGATTTATATTCTATTCTATAGCTATAATTAAGTTTTCTGTGTTTCAGCTATAAACTGCTTCTAAAATTCAAATTATAATTAATAAATACCTATTATTTGACTGTGAAGAAATTGTTTAATATAAAGCCAGATGGTTTTCTTGTATTACTTTTTTTCCCACTATGGATCCAATGTGGGAATCCCTATACTATATAAAGGACAGTTTCTGGGTCTAGCGCTGTGGCGTGGTGGTTAAAGCCACTCCCCTCAGTGCCACCATTCCACATGGTCGCCAGTTTGAGATCTGGCTGCTCCACTCAGATCCAGTTCCTTGCTAATGTTCCTTGGGGAAAGCAGTGGAAGATGGCTCAAGTTCTTGGCCCCTGCACCCACATGAGAGACCCGGAAGAAGCTCCTGGCTCCTGGTTTTGGATTGGCTCCACTCTAGCCATGGGCCATTTGGGGAGTGAACCAGTGGATGGCAGATTTCTCTCTCTTTCACTGCTCTGCCTGTGGCTCTCTGTAACTCTATCTTTCAAATAAATACATAAATTAAAAAAAAAAAGAGTGTAGTTTCTGACATCATAGTCAAATAGAGTATTGTTCCTTATTCTTTTCCTTGTTCTGTATTGTAGTTCCTTGTGCTCTTGAACCCAGCATAATTGCTCAAAATGATACTGTATTTTAGATTGATCGATGTTTGGGGCACAATTTTATTTCAGTTTTTCTAGAGTTTCTAATCGCTTTTTTGCCTTTCCCCCCTACCCCAGAGAAAGAACGTGCCTACTTCACCATATTTAAACATCTTCCGACACTTTATTATACCCAGCTGAATTCTTATTCCAACTTGGAAAGAAGCAGCAGGCGTTTGAGATTCCTTTTCATTGAAATCCTGGTTAGTTCCATGTTTTCTATATTCCAGATCATTTTTTTTTCTGATTTCCCAGCTTCCTGTTTTTTCTTTCCTTTCTTGAGCACATCAAGTAACTTCCTAAGACAGAGTTTCTGAGTTTTCAAATATCTTTATCCTGTTCTCCTGCATACTTGATGGTTTGATTCCAAGTTCTCCACCATCTAAACTCGTACCAGACAGATTCATGCCCACCGACACTGCAGCACCTCCTGACTGTATCTGAGTTGTGGCTTCTTTCTTTCTATGTAAGCCATCACATAGTTCCACATCTCTCTGACTTCCATAAATTTAAAAGCTGATTTCATCTGTTGGTGATTCTCACTCAATCTCTTCATTCTTGTGATTTTATTGCCTTTTTAATTTTTGTTTCTTTACTGTCATTCTAATGGCATCCAGATCAAACACATGTGTTCAATTTCCCATTCAAAGGAGAAGCCTCCTCCACATCCTTATTTTTGAGAGTCTCAAAAGGTTGTGTGGATTGTCATCATGCACTACCTGCTTGCTTTGTCTTTGAAAGAACTGCTCACAGCGAGCTCTAACCTTGTATACGAGGATTGAACCATGTGGATGGGAATACAATGTCACCTTCCAGAGTTATTAGGCACTTAGCATTTCAGGATGATTTTACAGTGCCACCATAGTACTCTTAGGGGTTCACTCATCTATTTGTCTCTAAAGCATTTAAGGAAATAACTGAATGGGGATCTGAATGGGGATTCCTGTTAAGCACTGGGAGCAGCCTGAACCTTTTGTAGATTTGATGCAGTATGACTCAGGGTGGAGTCCTACCAGTCTGCCACCAAGTGGGAGTGAGCCGAGTGAAATGATGCTTTATAAATATTTTGTTATTATTAGCAATTCATTATAAACATAGAACCTAGAAGTGGTGTGCCAGTAAATGTCTAACAATGAATTCTCAGGGAAAAATGTAGACATACATATGTGTGTATATCTGTTTATTATAAATTTTATGATATAAAATATGTGTCACGTAAGTTTGAAGTAATAAAATACACAACACTTTTATTGTGATTTCCATATAGCCAATGGATTCTTACAGAACTTGTTTGTTGACTTTTGCCAACTCTTTCTCTGAGGCCAACATATGGTTGTAATTGAACTATGATTTGACAAATAAAGTTGCATCCCAATCTGCTCTTTCCCCAATAAATCTATTGTCATTAAATCTGACATGTGTATTTTATTTTTCATGATGGTTTTATTTAACAACTAGCTTGCAAAATTGCTGAAAATTTAACAGTCAGGTCTCGCAAACTGGTATAAGGCAGTTCCAGAACACCATTACCTATAAATTCCACATCTGCTTCCTGAAGGACAAACAAGGACATATCCATTTTTGTTATCTGAAGGACATTTCTCTAATATCATGAAAATATCTTTCTTGTCTGTAATTCTCCATCTTCCACCATCAGAAATTCAGGCACCACAGAGACTGGGTGGGGGGGGGTCAGCTCTGCCTATTATCACCTCCAAAAGAGAAAACCGGAAGTTTGGTTCAGTCAACCCAAGTGGCATATTGGGCTAGGACTAGGGTGTTGCTGGTGTCACAGCCACAGGGTGGCACTATTGAAACATGGGTATTGTAGCTGCCTCAGTACCCCTCTACCTCCAACTCCCAATTTGCCCCAACCGTACACAACTTTACCATGAATCTAACTTACATCTCCGCCAAAAACCTAGCAACTCACAGAGAGTGCCCTTCAGTGCAGGAAACTCCAGCAGTGCAGAAAAGCCCATGGGCATTCCTCTTGCCTAGAAGTTATATAATAGGGTCTTTTTGTGGCATCTGTCCTGGCCACTTCTATTTTTTTGACATCTGCTTTTTAGTCTCTGACATTCCCAAGCGGCCAGGGACCTCGGTGTCCTTCAATGATGCAGGCAGATCTTTGACTGTCAGTCTAGGCCCCGGAGAAGCTGAAGCCCTTCATGTAGTTTCTGTGTCCTTACTCATTTGTGTCTTCTTTCATTGTCCGTTCTACGCACATGGCCTGTTAGGTTCTGCTCCACATTAGACACTAACGGAAAAACTCCATTGTTTACCATCTTTCACAAGAAACCCAACAAAATGTAGCATGTTTGTGTTCTGGCAACTTCATTAAAGTGCTCCCAATTCCATATAAATACTCCAGGGAAGGACTGTAATTGGCCCAGCGTGGCTCGTATGCCTACCACTGACCAGTGGGTGGTCAGGAGGATAAGACACTAGGAATGATTACATCTGCATCACATGTAATTCTCTGAAGTGAGGAGTATGAATGGGAGCCCAGAACTGCGTGGAGGGAGGGAGGAGAAATATCCCTAAAAATGTGGGTAAGCATTGCCTGAAGATGGAAGACATTCATGCTGAAAGTACAAAAGCAACAAATGGCTGTTATGGCAGAGAACTGACTCTTCCTGATGGCTAGTCCTTTCTTTTTGGATGTTTTACAGTTCCTGGAGAAAACAGGAAACCATATGCCTTGTGGGAAAGATTTGTAAAATGAAAACATGTTTAACATAAAGTTATGTTGAAGGATGTTCTTTGAAGCACTACTTTGAAGTATAATGGAGAATCCCTACCCCAAAAATCTGAAATGTTCCAAAACAAGACATTTTGAGCACCAATATGATGCCACAAGTGGAAAATTCCACACCATGGAGTTTTTTTTCATGAACCAATTTATTAAATATTGTGTATGGATGGGCATTGTGCCACAGCAGGTCAAGAAATCACTTGGGATGCCTGCATTCTCTATCAGAGCACCGGGGATCCAGTCCTGGATTTGCTTCTACTCCAGCTTCCTTCTGATGCACACCTTGGTACTAGTAGATGAACTCTTGAGTAGCTGGGTTCCTGCCACCCATGTGGAGTTTCTGGCCCTTGGCTTTGGCCTGGTCTAGCCCTGGCTTTTGTGGGCATTTGGGGAGTGAACCAGCAGATGGAGGGTCTCTCTCTCTCTCTCTCCCTCCTTCTCTCTCTCAATCTCTCTCTCACTCTGCATTTCTTTTTTTTTTAAAACTTTATTTTTTTAATTTTTTTTTTGACAGGCAGAGTGGACAGTGAGAGAGAGAGAGAGAGAGAGAAAGGTCTTCCTTTGCCGTTGGTTCACCCTCCAATGGCTGCCGCGGCCAGCGCACTGCGCTGATCCGATGGCAGGAGCCAGGTACTTCTCCTGGTCTCCCATGGGGTGCAGGGCCCAAGCACTTGGGCCATCCTCCACTGCACTCCCAGGCCACAGCAGAGAGCTGGCCTGGAAGAGGGGCAACCGGGACAGAATCCGGCGCCCCAACCAGGACTAGAACCCGGTGTGCCGGTGCCACAAGGTGGAGGATTAGCCTAGTGAGCCGCGGCCTCTCACTCTGCATTTCAAAAAAATTAAATAATAAAGTTACCTTAAGGCTATGTACATAAGATACACATGAAACAAATGAATTTCACTTAGATTTGGATCTTATCTCCAAGATATCTCATTACATATAGGCATAGGCAAATATTCTGAAATAAAAACAAAACAAAAAAACCTGAAATCCAAAACACTTCTCATCCCAAGCATTTTGGATAAGGGATTCTTTATATGATCTAGCTTATCTATTACAAAGTCTGAATTTTCGTACAATTGCTATTTTCACATGGGAACAATTTTTGCATGCGTTCAAACTTCAAGACATGTGGTATTACTTTAAATGCTTACTTAATGTGATATTATAATTTAGGAGTTTCAGGGGAAACATTAAATCAGGGGCTGTCTTCTGCTATTTAAGCAGAACCAAAAAAAATGCAAAATGATCTCAGTGCTATTTATTCTGTTATGCTAACTTAACATTTTTGGGTCTTGCAGGCTTATCCATATCTGAAAGTTCAAAATATACTCATCAAAATATAACACAGAGGCGTATGCTTGGCCTAGTGGCTAGGATGCCAGCTGGGGTGCTCACATCGCATATCAGAGTGCCTAAATCCTAATCCCTGCTCCATTCCTGATTCCAGCTTCCTGGAATGCATCGCCTGGGAGGCAACAGGTGTTGGCTCAGGTAGCTGGGTCCCAAATTGAGTTCCTGGCTTCTGGCTTTGGTCTGGCCCAGCTCTGGCTGTTGTGGGCCTTTGGAAAATAAACCAGTGAATGGGAAATCTCTGTCTCTCTCCCTCTCCAATACAGACAAACAGAAATGAAAGCAAAACACACACATACACACACACACACACACACTTAGATGAAAGAATGAGACCTTGGAAGATGAGCTGCTGTGATAATGGGAAGCACTAACAAAATCGCGCCATGTGCCCTCCTGTGTCTCTGCCATGCCTCTGCTGTTTGTGTGCCTCGGCATGGGAAGGCTGTTTCGCACCTTGACAGCACCTGCACTTCGCTGCTGGACAGGGCTTAAAGGAGCAGACTTGAAACTGGGGGCTCAGACTCCCAGGGTACACACAGTCTTTCCAAAACAAGCTGTCCATGGATAATCTTCACGGAAGGAGTTCTCTACTTCTACATCTCTGTTTCCTGAGAGCCTGGTGAAACCTTCCCTTTCACTTTCACCCTGTCTCAGCCCTAGGGAAGACAGGCATCTAATCTCCATCCTGGTGCCCTTTTCTGGGGTGTGAAGATCTCGGGGCAACTTATAAGGGGATAATTTTTTTATTAAACATTTTTATTTATCTATTTGAGAGGTCGAGTTACAGACAGAGAGAGGGAGAGAGGAGGAGAGAGAGAGAGAGAGAGAAAGAGAGAGAGAGAAAGAGAGAGAGAGAGAGAAAGAGAGAGAGAGAGAGAGAGAGAGAGAGAGGTCTCCTATCCCCTGGTTCACTCCCCAGATGGCTGCAACAAGGGTCGGAGCTGCACCGATCCGAAGCCAGGAGCCAGGAACTTCTTCTGGGTCTCCCCACATGGGTTTAGGGGCCAAGCACTTGGGCCATCTTCTACTGCTTTCCCAGGCCACAGCAGAGAGCTGGATCAGAAGAGGAGCAGCCAGAAGACAAACTGGTGCCCATAGAGGATGCTGGAGCCAAAGGCAGAAGCTTAGACCACTATGCCACAGTGCTGGCCCTAAGGGGATAATTTTAAATGTACTGCCTCTGAAAGGGATTCTTCCTGCTTAAAAGAAAGCAAAAAAAAAAAAAAAAAAAAAAAAAAAAGTAAAAAAATAAACAAAAACAAAACAAACTAGTAAAAAGTACCAAAAACTTATTTTAACTAGGCTCTTGAGAAGCCTTGGTGCCTTCTCTGCCTCTCCTGTGTCTCTGTGGAATCAGGATTCAGAAGGACATTATGGGGTCTGCGTTATGGCACAGCAGGTTAAGCCACTTCCTGAGCCACCAGCATCCCATAGAGTCCCCGCTTTTCCCCTTCCAACCTACCGCTCTGCTCGTGCACCTGAAAGAGCAATGAAAGATGACCCGAGCCCTTTGGCCCTGCCAGACACATGGGAAACCTGGATACAATTCCTGGCCCCTGACTTCTGGCTGGAGCCTGGCTGTTGAGACATTTGGGCGTGATGGAAGCACTGTCTGTCTGTCTCTGTTTCTCTCTGTCATTCTGCCTTTCAAATAAATAAATAAATATTTAAAAGAAGAAGAAGAAGGATATTATCCCATTCCTGTGGTTTTAAAATAATGGGCAGTGAGTCTGAGTTAGTTCACTGATTTGACAATGAAGTCTGGCTTCTCCAGTAATGTATTTTTCTGACTCCATAAACAGAGTGAGCTAAACTTACAGCTCCAAAGGTTTGATAAAAATAAGAGAGTGCTTTAAAATGTTTGTGGAAAATGTGATTAAAGGATAAGTTTATGGGGGGGGGGCAAAAAGTGTTGAAATTGTGCATAGTGTTTTCCTAATACATATTAAAATGTTTTATTATTGTTTATTTACTTGAGAGGCAGAGAGACAGAGCTCCCATCTGCTGGTTCACTCCCCGGATATCAACAGTGGCCAAGGTTGGGCGATGGTTAAAGCCTGGAGCGTGAGAACTCAATGGGCTGCAGGAACCCAATTGTTTGAGCCATTGTCTCCCAGGGTCTGCATTGGCAGGAAGCTGAAGTCAGGAGCTGGAGCTGGGCAGCAAACCCAGGTACTCTGACGTGGGATGTGGACCTCTTGCACATTAGGCTAAATACCTGCTTTTGTCATATGCATTTTTCATGAACTTTTTTTTTTTCATGAATTTTTGAAGACCTCTTGTTTGCGTGGATTTCAAAAAATTTTGCACCAAAATATTTTTAGCTTTAATTCTATTTTCCATGAACATTTTGAAGCATACCTCCATAATCAATTTAAAACATACCAGTAAATATGCTGTTTGCAATGATTTAAACCTAAGATAAAATATTTTTAGTTATCCATGTAAAATGTTCAGGGGATGCTACATTTTTCAAAACTCTTTTGGGACTACATATGCAAAGAATTTTGAAAACCTGATCTAAAGAAACAGGAAGCTACCTTTAGCAATTTAAACTCTTCATTAAGAAAATACAACTATATAACTTACAACTACAATTAACTATGAAAAATGTCCCATTTACAAAGAAGGATGTAAAAGAACACAACGGCTTAGTAAAAATGCATGAGTAACTAAGCTAACATTTTTCTTATGTTCACTTAATTTTTTACTCTTGGGTCTAATCAAATGCGGATTTCTCCCTGTTAAATATAGAATTTGGTTAACAGGCTCACTAAAGCTTTCAGTCTCACCATCTTTCAGCCTGTTTATGCTGTAGGTGGGAAGTGGCTGGTGTTTAATGTCTATTTTCTCAATATTTAAACCAATTAAGCCTTTATTTGAACCCCCACAAGAACAAAACTCTGATTACAGTTCTCCTGGTGGTGGTTTTTTCCCTCCTGCACTGAATTTCCAAGAAGAAGAAAATAGTGATTTTTTCCAGACTTTCTTTCTATCCCATGAAAAAGTTCTACTAACTTTGACATTCCCTTTTCTACCTCTGCTGCTTAGATACCGTAGAGTCATCTGGTACAACACAATGCAAAATTAATTACTATGATTTGATTATATTACATTGCCAGATGGATTGACTGACCCAGAGCCAACTGGTTTTTCTACAACCAAGAGTTTCCTCCCTGTTTCTAATAACTGAAAAATGTTGAAACATATAAAGACATTGTAAATACTCAGTCACACTATTTTCTTCACAAACAGTACCCTCTTACCCATTAATTAGCTGCTGGCTGAGAGCAAAATTTAGCCAGGCACAGGGAGACTCCTGAGAGCTGGGGGTAGGGGGGATGGGTGGCTACAAAAGGAGTTACCTGGAGGCCCGAGAGTGCCAGGGACAGACTTCCCATCTCACAAGCTTGCCGCTGGCCAGGCCAAGCCTTAAGTACAAGGTCTTCTTTAAGCAGCAAGTTTAACCTGGGATGACCTTGGTCTAGGGAGAAATGGTAACCTCTTACTGTACATTTGGAGCAGAGAGTTAATTCCAGTTGAGCTTTTGTGTGTTTTGTTTAATTTTAATTTCTTATCTGCATGTGGACAAAGCTCTTCAAATCCCAAGTTGGGCCCAACCATACCTTTCACTACAAAAATCAAGCTTTAGAAAGTGTGAAAGTTTTCCTCCGCATTCTCTTCTGTCCCTGATATTTTCAGTGTCATGACTGTTTCGTGTATATTTTGCATTCACATCCTTGTAAGATTTTTTTCTGTTGACTCATTTGGGAAATAAAAAGCTCTATCAATTTTTTTTTTCAAGAAAATAATCCCAAAAGGATAATTGCACATTCCCTGTGGTGAGAGGAACATTTTCCAGTCTCATCAGCAGAGACGGCAGAGTACAATCAGTGCACAAAGAATAATTGTTAATGAAAAGAAAGCCATGGTTAAGCAAAATAAAGGTATGATTCATTATAGACAGATGATGCAGTGGGGGATTTGTTGCTGAGAAAAAACAGCTCAATTACTTGTGTGATATATTTTAAATTGATAAAAAAATTGTTGGTCGAATAACTCTTCACCAGTTCAATTAAATGAAGATTTAAATGCTGTTTATTAAGTGCACACTTATGCACCAGGAGCAGACACAACCTTCTTGCCAAGTGTCTCACGCTAAGAAGGACATGGAGGTCACTGAGGAATTTTCTGACACTTTGTCTAGACAAAACCCCAAACTGATTAGTTTTGAAACAGCACCATCCGAATCTGCTTTCAGGTTCACATAGGAATAATCATTGTTTTGTAATATCGACATGATCTACTTTGTAACTTTTGCAACCCAATTGAGATTCCCCACAATTCTTCAGCAGGTACTGTTATAGACAAAGTTTCTGTTTTTCCAGGCCTTGGAAGGTTAAACTAATTAAATTATATACTGGCTTACTTCTTCAAGACACCAAATCTGATTTATTTCAAGAGAGCTGGAGGATGATGCATCAAAAGCAAATTGTAGGCCGGCGCCACGGCTCACTAGGCTAATCCTCCGCCTGCGGCGCCAGCACCCTGGGTTCTAGTCCCGGTTGGGGCGCCAGATTCTGTCCTGGTTGCTCCTCTTCCAGTCCAGGTCTCTGCTGTGGCCAGGGAGGGCAGTGGAGGATGGCCCAAGTCCTTGGGCCCCTGCACCCACATAGGAGACCAGGAGGAAGCACCTGGCTCCTGGCTTCGGATCGGCGCAGTGCACTGGCCTTAGTGGCCATTTGGGGGATGAATCAATGGAAAAAGGAAGACCTTTCTCTCTGTCTCTCTCTCTCACTGTCTAACTCTGCTTGTAAAAAAAAAAAAAAAAAAAAAAAGCAAATTGCAGACCAGAGCACGCTGAGGCATTCCAGACAGATACCACATGAAACATGGCAGAAGAAAATTGAAGCAAGGAGAAAACATGTGTGGGGAAATATCTTATCTGGAAACAAAGTTAAAGCACTCTCTTTGATGCACTCTAATAAAGATGGAGCGTGAATTCAAAACCATCTCCTGCTCTCCGCAGCATAATAGACATAATGTTTAATCATTAAGTTTATTACAATCATTATGTATATTTTTAAAGCATTAAAGAAAAAATATTAATGATATTTGTTAAAGCAAGCTAAGGAAGACAAGCAAGACCATTGAGTTAGGAATAGGGACAATGGCAATGGGATTTTCCCAGTGGGACAGAAAGATTGGGTTCAACTCTGAACACAGCTTGGGCAAGTGGGCATTTACAGCCCAGGCACAGGGTGGTCAGGGGTTAATGGACCAAAAATTACAAGGAGGAAAGTTCAGGGGTAAGCAAGATTATGACTAAACTGATCTACCAGGATTCTTGCCACATACAAGGCCAAGGCAGTCAGACATCACCAGAGGGTTGTGGAGGATGAACAACGCGGGCAGACACCAAGGGTGATCAGATAACGGAGCGTGGGAGGTTTGTGCTAAGCTGATTTAGTGATTTTGATCTTTGTCAAAAAACAACTCCAGGGGCTAGTGTTGTGGTAGAGTGAGTTAAGCCACTGCCTGCACACTGGCATCCCATATGGGCACCAGTTCCTATCCTGGCTGCTCTCTTTCCAATCCAGTTCCCTGCTAATGCTCCTAGGAAAGCAGCAGATGATGGCCCAAGTGCTTGGGCCCCAGCCACCTTTGTGAGAGACCCAGACAGAATTTCAGGGTTCTGGCTTTGGCCTGGCCCAGCCCTGGCCTTTGCAGCCATTTTGGGAATGAACCAGCAGGTAGACAACCTCTCTCTCCCTCTCTTTCTGTAACTCTGCTTTTCAAACAAATAAATAAAATTGTGTTCTTTTTTTTAAAGATAACTCTAAGTCCCAAAATGGCTAAAATGAAACATAAAATGACTTGGTCTCTACATAAGCAAAGAGAAGTAGGAAAATTGGTAAATTTATTTATTTTGTCTTGCAGAGAAGTTCATGACATAGTAAGTGAAAGAAGTTAAGTTGTAATGTAATAGGATTCTGTTTCACAGAAAACAAGTAAACCCAAAAACTCATTTCTTTCCCTCTCCATCTGTGTGCACATGTGTGCATATGAGCAAATTATACAGGTTTGATTTTATTAAGATACAATTTAGGGAGCCAGTGTTGTGGCTTAGCAGATTAAGATGCCACCTATGATGTTGACATCCTACATGGCTGCCAGTTCAAGTTCTGGTCGCTCTACTTCTGATCCAGCTCCCTGCTAATGCACCTGGGAAGGCCACAGATGATGGTCCAAGTGCCTGGGTCCCTGACACCCATGTGGGAGACCCAGATGGAGCTCCAGGGTTCTGACTTCAGCTTGGCACAGACTGGCTGTTGCAGTCATTTGGAAAGTGAACCAGCAGACAGAAGACCTGTCTCTTTGTCTTTGCCTATCTGTGTCGTTATTCTTGTCAAATAAATAAATCTTTAAAAAAAGGTTAAGGGAACTGTGAAAAAGTTACATGAAACTGAGTTTCAAGATTTGATAGTGACAGTGCTGTGGTATAGCGGGTAAAGCCACTGCCTGCAGTGCCAGCATCCCATATGGATGCCAGTTCTAATCCTCACTGTTCCACTTCCAATCCAGTTCTCTGCTATGGTCTGAGAAAGCAGTGGAAGTTGGCCCAAGCGCTTGGGCCCTTGCACCCATGTTGGAGACCTGGAAGAAGCTTCTGGCTCCTGACTTTGGATTGGCGAAGCTCCGGCCGTTGTGGCCATCTGGAGAGGGAACCAGCAGATGGAAGACCTCTCTCTGGGGCCGGCGCCGCGGCTCACTAGGCTAATCCTCCGCCTTGCGGCGCCGGCACACTGGGTTCTAGTCCTGGTCGGGGTGCCAGATTCTGTCCCGGTTGCCCCTCTTCCAGGCCAGCTCTCTGCTGTGGCCAGGGAGTGCAGTGGAGGATGGCCCAAGTGCTTGGGCCCTGCACCCCATGGAAGACCAAGATAAGTACCTGGCTCCTGCCATCGGATCAGCGCGGTGCGCTGGCCGCGGCGGCCATTGGAGGGTGAACCAATGGCAAAGGAAGACCTTTCTCTCTCTCACTGTCCACTCTGCCTGTCCAAAAAAAAAAAAAAGACTTCTCTCTGCCTCTGCCTCTCTGTAACTCTGCCTATCAAATAAATTAATTAATCTTAAAAAAAAATAGACTCAATAGTAAATGTCATACTGATTCAGGATTCCTTTGTAAATTTTCTAAATGTTTTCTAATTTAAAAATTGATAAACATTCTAGAAAGATTAAAAATACCAAAAATCACACATACAAAAAGATAATAACTAACACCAACAATTCTACTTACACTCTAGTTCCCTGTTAATGTGATTGAGAAGGCAACAGGTGATGACCCAAATAGCCTCTGCCACCCACATGGGAGACCCATTAGGTGTTCCAGGCTCCTGGCTTCTGCCTGCACTGGCTTGGACGTTGCAGCCATTGCAGAATGAAACCAGAGGATAGAAGATCTCTCTCTCTCTCTCCCTTCCTCCCCCCATCACTCTGTATGTCACTTAAATAAATAACGAATCTTTGAAAAATGTATCATTAAACACTGCACATACACTTCTTTGGAACAGTTTTTCCTTTTTATTAAATTAAACAAAATAATCTGTGCTTAATTAAATTTGTAATGATAAAAGTAGAGTTTTTTTTTTAAGATGGTGTAATTAAATGTTTATATTGACATTTAGTCTTGATGTAAACATTGTATGGGTCAAGGAATAGATAAAGAGAAAAGCATGTTAATTTATGTGGCTTTTGTGCTTCTCTGATCCTGTATAGTATTGATTTATTTAAAAAATTTTTATTTTTTTTTTGTTTTTAATTTGAAAGCTGAGAGATAGAGACTAGCAGAGATCTCCCATTTGCTGGTTCACTCTCCAAATGCCCACAACAGCCAGGGCTGGGCCAGGCTCAAACTAGGAGCCTGACTCAATCAGGGTCTTCCTCTTGGGTGGCAGACACCCAAGTACTGGAGCTATCACCCACTGCCTCCCAGGGTGCACATGAGCAGAAAGCTGGGTCTGAAGTGGAGCCAGGACCTGAATCCAGGCACTCTGATATGGGATGCAGATGTTCCACACGGTGTGCCAAATGCCTGCCCCGCTAATTTATTTGTGACTAGATTATATGTAGCTTCTGAAGGTTGTTGATTGTTTGAAGATCCCTTCTCCCTACCTGGATCAATCTACTGCTAATATATGGATATGTTGTATTATCTTGCATTAATAGTATCTCTCTCTCTTTTTTTTTTTTTTAAGATTTGTTTTATTTATCGGAAAGACAGAGTTAGAGAGAGAGAGGTCTTCCATCCGTTGGTTCACTCCCTAAATGGCCAAGGCTGGACCAGGCTGAAGCCAGGAGCCTGTATCTTCTTCCAGGTCTCCCACATGGGTGTGGGGGCCCAAGGACTCCAGCCTTCCTCTGCTGCTTTCCCAGGCACATTAGCAGGGAGTTAGAATGGAAATGGAGCAGATGGGACTTGAACCTGAGTCCATATGGGATGCCGGTGCTGCAGGATGTGTCTTCAACCTGCTAGGCCACAGTGCTGACCCCAATATTATCTTTTTCTAATACTGAACATCTGGGTGCCTTCCATAAGCTTGACTTAATGCTATTGGATTTCGAATGTTGAGTATCTGGGTGTGTTGTCTCACCCTAAACTGATGCTATCCTCTGAAGCATGCCAGAGTACAAAGCCTGAGGGAAAACTCGCTCTTGTAAATTTCTACATTAGCATTATGCACGGCATATAATCGAGTTATTCTTTAATTTGGTGACAACTAGCTCTCTGTTGCTAGTAACTCAAAATAACTTGAATGTTCTTATTTCACTTTTGTGTTTCTCACATTTTTGCCAATATTATCAAATTATTTCCATATGAACGAAAAAAAGACTTTCTTAATCTCCAAAACATTTTTATTTGAAGTAAATACCTGTGAAAGAATTTACTCTTCAAATCAGTTTTTAAATTATAGGAACTTTTAATTTATTAAACAGAACAATATCTGCATATTCTGATTCTAAAGTGAGATTTTTCTGAATGAATTAGATTTCAGAAATGGACCCATTAAAATCCGAGTATTACGAGTGAGCTATTTATTATTTATAGAGTATAGTTCTACATACTCTTAACATTTTGTCTTCTACATATAAATATCTGGGTACATGCACCATTTGAGTGTATAAAATTAAACTACCTGAACACCTTTAAAAAATTAGAGCAAAACGTAAAAATGTCTATAAAAAGAAATTCATTAGAGATTTCAAAATATCCGTAAGTGCTAAATAAGGTTTCCAGAAATCAGTGATTATGTTGAAACGTGTCACAAGGGGAACTGTTAACAAGTGTTACTTTGCCAATGGTAGGAAGATTGCCAACTTTAATTGGCTTTAAAGTTGGTGTTCTATCAATGGTGTATTGTAGAGGGCAATAATGCCCACATTTATGATATAAGCCTGAAATGGGAACTCCGAATTTGACTAAATGTGGCACCATGCACTAGTCCTTCTAATTAAAAATATTCAAATGCCCACCTTTTAAATCTGATTAGGACGAATACGATCATGTTTTTATTTAAAAAACAGCAAAACAAAAGGTGTTTGTCTGTGCCGTACAATAGACAATGACCAGCCAATCCCTCTCCTGCTTGGCTGTGCATTGACTGCTTTGTTTTAAGGAAGATACTAAGCCTAGCTCTTGGAGGCTGTTGGGAGGGTGGAATTCTTCTGAATGAAACTGAAAATCTGGCCCAGCAGCTTCCTGGGGATCCTGTAAGAGGGAAGGTATGTCCTCATTAACAAATGCAACAAGAGAGCCTATTACTGTACTTTATTTTTTTAAGATTTATTTATTTATTTGAAAGACAGAGTTATAGAGAGGAAGAGAGAGAGGGAGGTCTTCTGTTGGTTCACTCCCCAGATGGGCGCAATGGCCAGAGCTGAACCAATCTGAAGCCAGAAGCTTCTTGCAGGTCTCCCACATAGATGCAGGAACCCAAGACTTCGGCCATTTTCTACTGCTTTCCCAGGCCATAACAGAGAGCTAGATCGGAAGTGGAGCAGCAGGGACTTGAATTGGCGCCCATATGGGGTGCTGGCACCACAGGCAGTGGCTTTACCTGGTACACCACAGCACCAGCCCCTCATATCACTTTAATAAGCAGAACAAATCATACTGTGTCTGTCGGCTTCTGTTTTTCTGACCTTGAAAGCTTAACTACCTAATGACCCTGATTCTAGCAGGGCAGGTCTTGAAATAACAACTACAAGCAAAAATATGAACTAAACTTCCAGTCAGACCATTAAGAAGGAAAATCCAGGAAGGTCATTTGGTGCAGTAGTTAAGATGCTGCCTGGGACACCCCCGCATCCCATAGCAGATGGCCTGGGTTCAAGTCCCACCTCTGCTTTTGCTTTCAGCCTGCTGCTCACGGGCACCCTGGGAGGTGGCAGTGATGGCTCAAGTTGCTGGGTCCCTCCCACACCTGTGGGAGACCCAGACTGAGTTCCAGGCTCCTGTTTTTGAAGTCCTGCTTTTTGAAGGTGTTTGATGAGTGAACCAAAGAATTGAAGATCTCTCTCTTTCTCTTTTCGCCTTTCAATAAATCAACAAACAAAAGGAAAATCCCAGGAGAAAAGCCACTTATACATGTGAGGCTTCAGAGAGGGAGAAAAGATCCTTTGATGATTTCAGAAGGAACTTTCAGAATTTAGCATTCAACACACAACTCATGAAACTGGCGCATGTGTCTTACTGACTTGAACAGTTTGTGTTTGTGTACTAGGGGTAATTACTAACCTTTGTGAGCCTTGCAGGTCATCAGACTGCCATTCTACACCGGAAGTCTCGTTTGTTTGCCAACTTCTCTACTTCCCACTCATATGACATCTGTACCCTCCGTATTTCACCTCATCAGTCATGGAACACATGCAAGGCACATGCAGTGGGCATAGCTACAAGGCCCCCCCGGGGCAGACACCGTTGGTTGCCTTCCCAAGGTCACCTCCAGGTCCCCTCCTCCTCACTGGTTGGGCCATCTATAGTCCATGGCAGAGTCAGAAAGTGTCCTGTACTCCCACTTCCATTGCCTCCTGGGGGTCCCTGCATCTGGCCTGGGAGGTAAGGGAAGGTCGTCTGGGAATTTCTAGGAAAGAAGAAAAAGCTTTCCCTACCCCAAACCCCAGACTTCTGAAAACTGTGATCATATGGAGATGTGATGCTTGGAGCCCAGGAGGCTAGTTTGTGATAGTGAGGGTAAAAGTTCAGAAATTGCAGAAAAGTCAACTTATTGCCTTCTGGACTTTTATTTCTTGATTAAAATGAGCTTTTTTTAAAGTCACTTGTCATTTGGCTGTGTTTTTACTTGCACCTAAAAACATCTTAAGTCATATATGTATTCCTAAGTCAATGTCTACTAATAAAAATGTCCAATTCGGTGATGACTTAAGTTACCTGTCAGGCAGTTTATGGCATCTACTTGCCTGTTTCTTAGCCCAGCATCTCTGATGCCGTAGAAAAGAGCAGTTCTCAACCAAAGGTGGACATGGGAGCTGTTGACATTTGGGCATAATCTTTGCAGAACAGAACAAGGGTCTGTGCAAGGTGCTCATTCCTCGTGACAAAATCCCCACCCACCCTGACACCAACACAGTTTTCCTCTTGATGCCTCTCTAAACAAAAAGCAGAATGCCTATGCACAAAATGATGCCTTTTCTGGAAAAGATGGATTTAAAATTTTTTGTGACATTTATTGGCTTGTGTTTGCAAAAGGAAACACTGGAAGGATGAGCAGAACAGCAGTGAAAATGGTTCCCTGCGAGGGCTGAGGAGAAGCAGGATCAAAGGAACAGAGAGAACCGTGGCTTCTCTAGGCGCTGCGTGTCTTTGCTGAGAAACTGATGCTTGTTTTAGTAAGAGTCAACAGACATAAAACTGCGTTTCATAAATACAATCATGACAAAATATAAAACAGTTATAAAAAATGTTGTAAGTAAAATGGTTTGTGGAATGCAAAATGTGAAGAAGTGAGAATCAGAGCTATTTAGAGCCAAAAGTAGTGAGGAGAATTTAACAACAAAGTGGACCTCAATGTTTTGTTCATGTAACATATTACAAGGAATAAATAGAAGTACTTAAAACTGGAGTTTGAGATTATATCAGTAATATTAATAAAAGGGATAGCTGGGGCTGGTACTGTGGCACAGCAGGTTAAAGCCCCAGCCTGCAGCGCCAGCATCCTATATGGGCACCAGTTTGAGTCCCAGCAGTTCCACTTCCGATCCAGCTCCCTGCTAATGCACCTGAGAAAGCAGGGGAAGACGTATCTTTTGTGAAAATCTAAAATTGTTCCAAAAATCAAAAGTTTATTTAAAAACCACTTTAGGAGGTGCAGGCGTTTGACATAGTAGTTAGGATGTATATGTCCTGCATTGAAGGGCCTGGGTCCAAAGCCCAACTCTGGGTCCTGACTCCAGCTCCCTGCTAATGCAGACCCTGGGAGACAGCAACAAAAGCTCAGGTAGTAGGGTTCCTGCTCCCACTTGGAAGACCTGAACTGAGTTCTTTGCTCCCTGCTTCAGTGCAACCCAGCCCTGGCTCTTGCTGGTATTTGGGAAGTGAACAGCAAATGGGACCTCTCTCTCTCTCTCTCACTGAAAAATGTTTTTGGTCTTTTTGGAGACCCCTCATCTTCCAGGCAAGCAGCTAAAGGCAGGGTTGAAGGACACATGAGGTCATTCAGCAACCTCTGCTTTTCCGTGTCATTGAGCACGTAATTCACGTGGCTGGAGCATTGAAATCTTTTAGCTGGGCACACTGCTGTCTGAATAAAATGGTGGTTCTGCTATGAAGGATGGCGATGGGAAGGGCTACTGGGCAGGCAGCAAGTGGTCTGCTGCAGACTTCCACCAAAACTCCCCAAGGCCATGAAAATAGATGAAGCAAGGACAGACAGCAGAGGTCTTGCTCTAGGGAGCAAGGACAGCGCCATGTGAAGGGTGCCTGCAACTTGGATTTGCTAGGCCCTCTGCCATTTGCTAGCTCTGTGGCCTCAGGCAAGTTGCTCTCTGAGCCCTAATTTTCTCTTGAATAACTGGAGAGAATAAAATACGCTTGGCAAAGGTTACCAATGAGGCAATCACTGGAGGCTATGTTATAATTTATCAGACAAGAAGTGATTTCCAGAGAGGATCAGAGCTGGAACAGGGCATGGAGAGGCTTCTCAGGCAAAGTAACCCTCACATTGAATGCAAGAGCCAATCGGTCCTCAGGAATCCCAGAATTACCTCCAATGGACACCTGCCTAGCAAGGACCAGCAGGTGCTCTGACTTCCTTCCACAGCCTCTTCTGCCATAGTGGTCAAGTTCTCCATGGTGGTTAATTTTTAGTGTCAACTTGACTGGCCCATGATGCCAGATATGTAGGCAAACATTATTCTGGATGTGTCTGTGAGGGTATTTAAAATTTTTATTTGAATTCATTTGAAAAGGAGAGAGAGAGAGAGAGAGAGAAAGCTTCCACCCATTTCTTCACTCCCCAAATTCACTTGGCAGTTGGGCCAGGCCAACGCCAGGAGCCTGGAACTTAATTCAGGTTTCCCATGTAGCTGGCAAGGACCCAAGTACTTGAGCCATCACTGCTGTCTCCCAGGGTGTACATAAGCAGGACTGCAGAATTAGAAGTAGAGGTGGGACTTGAACCCAGTCATTCTGATATGGGATGCAGGCATCCCAAGCAGTATCTTAATCACTGCACCAAACACCCACCCCCTGTGAAGATGCTTTTGGATTAAGAGTACCATTTGAATGGGTGGCTTTTGAGTGAAGCAGGTTGTTGGGTCTCATCCAATCAGCTGAAGGCCTGAGTAGAACACACGTCTGACCTCCCTGGAGCAAGAGGGAGTTCTGGCAACAGATAGCCTTCGATCTGAACTGCAGCATTGGCTCTTTTCAATGATCTTTGGACTTGAACTGCAGAGTTGGAATTTGCCAGCTTCCGTTAATAGCTTGAGCCAATTCCTTAAAACAAGTCTTTTTCTCTCTCTCCCCCTTTGCATATACATGGTATGTATCTGCATATGTAAGAGTGTGTGTATACTTGTATCTCCTACTGATTCCCTGACTAATGCACTCTGACAGAAAATGTAGGGGTTAACTGCACTACAGCCCCTAGCTTAGTTTCTCCTTTGGTAAAAATTGCATCTTTTAAGATGCTTCATTAAAATATCACTGTATCTTAAGAGCACTGAATCATGACATGTTACCAAGAAGATGGGTTATAATGAGCCTCTGTTAGGGTGGTTAAGTGGAGAAGGAATTAACTCTTAGCTGGGTATAAATGTGCATTGCCTACTCCAGCCATGTTTAGAACAGACAACACCTTCACACATAAGGTAGGTGCTGTATAAACATAGTGTTATATTGACTATGTGTTTTATTCATATTACTTTTTCTATATTGAGCTGGTGATTTCCTGGAATGCTCATGAATGTGCATATTAATTGCATTTCCAAAATCCTTTTCAGCTTTTGAAACACAATTTATTAGCAAATATACTCCACGACCACAAACACTTACTGCTTGCCAACTGTGAATGCATCAATTCATCATTCCTTGATATTTTTTCATGGTTTATTCCAAAAGTTCACTCTCCATGTTTGGTTGGAAAGACTTCAAGTTGGCACTAAAAATAAATTATTGTACATGAATATGATTTTCCTGTTACAAAATATTAAATTCTATGTGGAATGATGACCCACTAACACAGGCAAACCAGAATTTTCTGTGAACAACTGATAGAGAAGTGACATCTGCATTTATGATTTCTGTAGTGTTCCATAAGAGCTTTGTGACTATAGAAGTCACCCCTTATTGATGGGAGATACTTTCTAAGATCCCCAGGGGATAGTCCCCAACCTTACAGGTACTATTTTTCCTACACATGCATACCTATGATAACGTTTAATTTGTAAATTAGGCACAGTAAGAGATTTACATTAACTAATAATTATAAAATAATTGCAATGATATACTGCAATAAAAGTTATGTGTGTGTTGCTCAAAATATTTTATTGAACTTCCACCTTGTTTTCGCTTGCAAGCATTACTCCTCTTGTGCTTTGTGGCCATTAGAAGTAACATTGAGGGTATTTGAATGCAAGTGCATCTGATAAATGAGATGACCAATAAATAACTAATGAGTGGAAGGTGTATATGGCGTGGATACACTGGACAAGGGGATGATTCGTTTTGCAGGCAGGACAGAGTGGGACGGTGGGAGATTTCATCGTGCTACTCAGAGTGATATACAATTTAAAAGGCATGAAGTAATTATTTCTGGAATTTTCCATGTAATATTTTTCAGACTGTGGTTGACCGCGGGCAACTGAAACCACAGAAGGTAAAACTGTGGATAAGGGAGACCACTGTATACAGGACTTCTGAATATAAGGTGATAATTATTTTTCCACTTAAGAAAGTATATGACTTTTGGCATTTAGGTGTTTTTGATCACTTGCAGGTTAGTGCTTTATTTTTAGCATTTGCATTCTAAAGAGGTGAAATAGCTTAATGAATTATCTCATTAATCTTTACAACTCTCCCCTGAGCTAAATTGAAAATCAATTATAACTTTTGGGGAACATAGGTCAATCCAATATATATATATATATTAATGTAAGTATTTGTATATTATGTATATAATATACACATATTATTGGTAAGCTGAATTAACATTTTTTTACTTAGACACGGGTTAAGTAACAGAGCCAAGTAAATTAATGTCCTTTATGCAGTCTTTTCCATTGATATTGCATATGCAAAACTGTATTTATGAAGGTCTAAAGACACTTACTGATGGTTACATTTATACTAAACACATATGCAGAACAGCACTGTTTCTTTTAGTCAGTGTATGTAAATGCATGACAATAAACATGAAGGATACATAGTTAGCCAATCAAGGTGAACACTTTTGGAACATCGGTGCTTGGATCAGGATGGAGGCAGTGTTCTAAGAGGACTTTAATTTTATCTATGATCTATATATTTTACAAATATTTAAAAAATCATATACCAGAGGTCTTCAAAAAGTTTGTGGAAAATTCATGATATGAAAAAACTGAATTTCAGATTTTTTTTGTACCAAAATAGACTCAGCTTTTAATTCCATTTCTCAAAAAAACTTTTTAAAGCACCCACATATTGTTTTACCAATTAAAAATAATTTTTTAATGAGGCTGGTGTTCCTCTGTCTTTAAAAAGATTTATTTATTTGAAAGGCAGAGCAAGTGAGCAAGCAAGATAGAAATAGTACTCCCATCTGCTGATTCATCCTCCAAATGACCACAACAGCCAGGTCTGGGTGCCTTTCATCTTTGCAAGATAGAATTGCAAATGGTGTTTGTCATGCGCATCCTCTGGGTCCCTATAATTCTCTGTCACACTGGGGACCCTGACCACTTCACACTTTTAGCAGACACAGACGGTGCTTTAGGGTGCTACCAAGCAATCAGCCTCAAGCGGGAGTTGCTTAGATGAAAGCTTCAATTACTTGCGACAAATAAAGGAAAACGTGTAGTTCCCTAAAGAACCGCCTCCCAAGAAGTATTTCACTAAGCTTTTATAGCCAGGGTGAGTGGAGCATCCAGGAAGTAGAGAAGGGGAAGCAGGTGGGCCCCTGCTGCCCAAGCAACACCCATCTGCATCCAGCACGGGTGTGAAACTCTGACACCGGCTTTCCTGTTTGTGGTGGTCTGGCCGGCTGGGAGCACAATGTTGCAAGGTCACCATTCCCAGAACATCCCCTGAAAAACAAGCTGACGTACATAAACTTCCAGATTCTCTGCTGGGAGCTCCTGTGTCCCCCTCTTGCCTAAATTCTCTCTTGGAGGCTGGCACAGTTGGTGCAGTGAGTTAAGCCATGGCTTAAGATGCCAGCATCCCATATTGTAGCACCAGTTCAAGTTCTACTGAACTGCTTCTGATCCAGCTCCCTGCTAATGTTCCTGTGAAGGCAGGGCAAGATGGCCCAAGTACCTGGGTCCCTGCCACTCTCATGGGAGACCTAAATGGAGTTCATGGCTCCTAGCTTCAGCTTGGCCCAGCCATTTGGGGAGTGAACCTGCAGATGGAAAATCTCCACCCCCCCCCCCCACACACACTTTCAAATAAAAGAATTTGGGATGCATTTGGGATGCTCATGTTGCTAGCAGTAGCTTAACCCACTATGCCACAATGCCGGCCCCTGCACACATGTTTTGTTAAATAAAGATTTGTTTATTTATTTGAAAGAAGAAGGACAGAGAGAGAGAGAGAGAGAGAGAGATAAACAAAGAGACAGACGGACAGAGATCTTCCATGTGCTGGTTCACTACCCAAAAGCCTGCAACAGCCAAGTCTCGGCCTGGCCAAAGCCAGGAACCAGGAGCCAGGAACTCCATCCAGGTCTCCCATATGGTTGCTAAGGGCCCAAACACTTGCGCCATCTTCCACTGGTTTCCCAGGTGCATTAGTGGGCGTCTGTATCACAGCGGAACAGCATACCGATATGGGATGCCAGCATCCCAGGTGGCAGCTTAAGAAACTACGCGGCAATGCCAGCACCCGCTGACAGCGTTTTAATGTCACAGTTGACATTACCAGAGCAGGGTCGCTTGAGAGGAGGCTCTTGAGCCAGAGAGAGAAGGGACAAAGAAGAGTAGTTTAAGTTGAACAGGTGGGGTACCTAGAGATTTGTTTGCATAAATATCAGAAGCTAGGAAGAAGGTCAGCCCATCCACCCAGCAGGCAAATGGCTGAAGTCCCTTCCAAATCTGCAATCCTATGTTTCAAAAAGAGGAAGGCAGAAAAGGCCATGTGAGAGCAGATGCCCAAAAGGATAACCAAGTGGTCAGAAAGTGCACAGACTCTCTATTCACTCGCAGCAGGTGGTCAAGGGCAACTTCTGATCAAGTCGCGCACTCCTTTCTAACGTACCTGTGTGAGTAGCTGTGCAGCTTTAGCTGGTATTCATGGTCATTTCTAGTCATTATTTCAGCCTTGGGAACTAGGTAGCATATCTTCTACAACAAAAGAGCTCCGCAAATATTTTAAGAAAATCTTCCCAAAGTGTTCCTTATAGCTGATTAAAGTTCCATTTAAAAATTTCCTTGGGATGGGCACATCTGCCAGTGGAGTGCCTGGCTTTGAGTTCCAGCTCCAGTTCCTAATTCCACCTTTCTGCTAGTGCACACCCTGACTGGGCAACTGGGTTCCAGATACCCATTTGGGAAACCAAGGTTAAGTTCCTGGCTCCTGGCATTCGCCCTGGCTGTTGTAGGCATTTATTGAATAAATTCAATTTTGAATAAATTCAAAATATTTTATCTTATTTTTTATAAAGGTTTATTTATTTATTTGGAAGGCAGAGTTACAGAGAGGCAGAGGAAGAGATAAAGAGAGAGAGAGAACGAGATCTTCCATCTGCTGATCCACTCCTCAAATGGCTACAATAGCCAAAGCTGGGCCAATCTGAAGCCAAGAGCCTGGAGCTTCTTCCCAGGTCTCACACATGGGTACAGGGGCCCAAGCACTTGGGCTATCCTCCACTGCTTTCCCAGGAACATCAGCAGGGAGCTGGATCGGAAATGGAGCGGCAGGGACTCACACTGGTGCTTATATGGGATGCTGGCACTAAAGGCGGCAATTTTACCTGCTATGCCACAGGGCTGGCCCCCAAGATTTTATTTTTTCCTGATGGTTTATTATTATGCACATGTAGAAATAAATTGTAAGTATACATATAAATTTTGACTTACAGTTTTGATATTAATATTCTTATTTAAAAATCTTAAATTTACTTTCATTTTTTATTTGAAAGATAGGCAAAGAGACAGAGTTCAATCTTCACTCCCCAAGTGCCTGCAACAGCTAGGGCTGTGCCAGGCCAAAGCTAGGAGCCAGGAACTTCATCCAGGTCTCCCACATGGAAGCAGGGACCCAGGTACTTGAGCCATCACCTGCTGCCTCCCAGGGAGTGCGTTAGCAGTAAGCTGGAGTTTCTGGGACTCTGACAAGGCACTCCGAGGTGGGATGCAGTCACCACAAGTGGCCACTTAACTGCTGCACCAAATGCTCGCTTCGGGCAGATATTTTTGACAGATAATATATTTTTAAATTTTAGAACAGTATTAGATGGGTAGAAAAGCTGCAATAACGTTAGAGTTCCCAGAGACCTCACTGCTATTATTTGCATAATCATGTAAAATATTTACATGATTATTCTATAATTGTCACAGCTTATGTATCAGTATAATTAATTGAATTCCATACTTTGTTCATATTTTTGTTGTTTTTACCTAATATCTAAGATTCCATTGTTCATCTGATAGTTTTCTAGCCTTTATAATCCTGGTCAAAACCTTTAAGTGCTTGTATATAAACAGGATTCTCCAGATGTGACCTAGTAAGGGCAAATTCTTGGTAAGAAACTAGAAAGTGGATGAAAAGGTTGATGTGATGTGAATTTTTTTTTCAAAGGCTTTATTTATTTATTTGAGAGGTAGAGTTATAGACAATGAGAAGGAGAGACAGAAAGGTCTTCTATCTGCTGGTTCACTCTCCAAATGGCCACAATAGCCAGAGCTGCGCCGATCTGAAGCCAGGAGCCAGGAGCTTCTTCCAGGTCTCGCACGCGGGGCACAGGGAGCCAAGCACTTGGGCCAACTTCTACTGCTTTCCCAGGCTGTAGCAGAGAGCTAGATTGGAAGTGAAGCAGCCAGGACTAGAACTGCCGGCGCTGCAGGCGGAGGATTGACCCACTGCATCACAGCACCAGCCCCGTGAATTTCTTAAAAGCCGTGCACTTCTGATTGATTGACTCATTGAATCCTTTTGACCACCCAAGAAGGTGGTTGTTGTCATTATCTCCATCTTTAAGGAGGCTCAGAAATGTTAACCGATTTTCCCACGAAGCATCAAACCTCTAATCCACGTTTATATGACGCAAAAGCTCACTGCATGGCCTCTCGCTAATATATTTTGAAGAAAGTATATCATATCTCCTAGCCATGAACCCCTCATTATTCATCCAAGATTGCAACATAAGGTGCCTTGAGCAATTTTTTGGCTATGGAATTATTTATTTAACAAACATTTAATCTCCTACTCTGAGGCAGAAGTGGCTGCACTTTGCAGGAGGGATTTGGGGCAGAAACTAAAGGAGCATGAGGCCCAAGCATGAAAAGGAAGCACATGGAGCTGCCACTATGGCAAAGCTGCCGTGTGCAGTACCAGCATTCCATATGGTCGTCAGTTGGTATCCTGGCTGCTCCATTTCTGATCCAGCTCCCTGGTAATGTGCCTGGAAAAGCAGTAGAGGATGGTGCAAGCCCCTGGATCCTTGCACCCACTTGGGAGACCCAGAAGAAGCTCCTGGCTCCTGGCTCCTGGCTCCTGGCTTCGGGTTGGCCCAGCTCTGGCTGTTGCAGCCATCTGGGGAGTGAACCAGTGGATGGAAGATTCTCTCTCTCTGTCTCTCTGTAACTCTGACTTTCAAATGAATATATAAATCTTAAAAAATAAATAAATAAAAGGAAGTACATTAGTAACCAGTCAGATTCTTTACCTTTAACCAACAGGCTTCCAGGAATAACAGAAACGCAGGGGAACAGGCAATAATGACAGACTGTAAGTAGTAAAGCAAGAGTACCTAGTTCCATAACTGTGCTACTTGTGCTCCAGTCTTTTTTTTTTTTTTTTTTTTTTTTTTTTTTTTTAATTTTTTGACAGGCAGAGTGGACAGTGAGAGAAAGAGACAGAGAGAAAGGTCTTAATTTGTTGTTGGTTCACCCTCCAATGGCGGCCGGCGCAGCGAGCTGATCCGATGGCAGGAGCCAGGTGCTTCTCCTGGTCTCCCATGGGGTGCAGGGCCCAAGGACTTGGGCCATCCTCCACTGCCTTCCCGGGCCACAGCAGAGAGCTGGCCTGGAAGAGGGGCAACCGGGACAGAATCCGGCGCCCCGACTGGGACTAGAACCCCGTGTGCTGGCGCCACAAGGCGGAGGATTAGCCTAGTGAGCCGCGGCGCTGGCCATGTGCTCCAGTCTTAGGGCAGGAGGGAATTTATCAAGATTCAGCAGGAAACAGGTGACTGAAGCTAGAAACTCCCGATTTACTGAATAGATTCAATGTGGATGGGAAATTTTGTTAAAGAGTCTTTATTTTCCTTTTTTTAAATTATCCACTTAATCCTTCTAATAATGTAATCACGATATGATAAACATGCAGCGATGATGTTGGTCACCACTTGTTGGGCCTGTGGTCCTATGGGCAAGCCTCCACTTGAGGCACCTGCCAATCAATTTTTCATTTAACCTTTACAAAAACATTGAGCAACATATCTTGAGTGCCATTCCACAAAGAATGAACTGAAGCTTAGAAGGATTAAATACATTTTGTTAGTAATTTAGTACTAAGCCTAAGCCTGAGCCTGAATTTGTCTGATGTCAGCATGGGGGTGGGGATGGTACAGTTTACCTGTCTCCAACATTAGCCATTGGGGTGGGGGAAAGCGTGGTGAATGGCTGAACTTGAGCAGGTGCACTACCTGGGTTTTGGAAATAAAGACGTCCTTGAGAGATGAACCAAACAGAAATGTTCACCTGGTCCTGGCATGTAAATTGTGCCATGGGACTAAGGACCCGTGGTCCAGATGCCAGGCTAAAGTTTAAGTCAAGAAGTCGAGTGTTACCTATGAGTACATTGATGAGCTGATATGACTTATTTCAACAAGCCTAGGAGTTGGTTTATTCACATCAATAGGACAGATAACTTGTTAGCCATATCCAGGTGTGAGAAAATAACCTATTCCCACTCCTAGGGGTGGGAGGCATGTGAGGAAGAATGGGGAGAGGGGAGCATAGAGATAGAAAGTGGAAGACAGTGCCAGGTGATGTCTTCCTGCAATATTGACAGCCGTCACGATGGAGTCCGGGCCACACTGCTATCGCAAGGTATAACACACTGGATGGCTGTGGACACAGACATTCGTTCTGAACAGCTCTGGAGGCTGCGAGTCTGGGACCGGGGTGCCAGCGTGGCTGGACTCTGTTAAGGGCCCTTCCTGCTGACTTCTTGGCTGGCTTTCCCATGGCATAAAAGAGGACAAAAGTTCCCTGGGGGTGAGTCACACGGTGAGGGCTCTAGCCTCATGACCTGCTCACTCCTGATTCCGCCACACTGGGGGCTGGGATTTTAATACAAGACTTGGTGTGCAGGGGAAAAATAAACAGTCAGTCCTCTGCAGATAGCAAACATGTTTTGAGCACCTGCCACATGCAGGAACTTATGTGAGTATGTCTTGACTCTACGAAATAGGTGCCATATAGAGGAATAAAATTAGAGGTTAAGCACTTTGAAAGGATGCAAAAAAACAAGGAAGTGTACTGTTTCTTATTCATATTTGTTATCACCTAATGTCCAGCCAGATGGCCTTTTTGTTTTAAGATTTGTTTATTTGAAAGTCAGAGTTACACAGAGGAAAGGCAGAGAGAGAGAGAGAGAGAGAAAGAGAGAGAGAGGTCTTCCATCTGCTGGTTCACTCCCCAATTGACCACAACGGCCAGAGCTGTGCCGATCCAAAGCTAGGAGCCAGGAGCTTCTTCTGGGTCTCCCACACAGGTGCAGGGGCCCAAGGACTTGGGCCATTTTCTACTGCTTTCCCAGGACATAGCAGAGAGCTGGATTGGAAGTGGAACAGCCAGGGCTTGAACTGGGGCCCATATGGGTTGCTGGCGCTTCAGGCCAAGCATTAACCCGCTGCACCACAGTGCCAGCCCCCAGATGGCCTTTCAACCTCCCTCTGGGATGATATGAAGGTGGAGACAAGGAGAGGCATGGAGAGAAAGTTTGTGTATGATGTGCAATTGAGTTTCGCCTGTCAGGATTCCCAGCAAGGGTGTGGACACCACTGGGGAGAGCCTGCTGGTGTTTGATTCTTGTTGAGTTGGGGACCTGCACTCTGTTGCCTCCCCTGTACTTGCAAACTCTGTGTTCTGTGTGTATGTCTCTTTGTCTTCCATCAAACCCTCGTGGAAAATTCCAGCTTGCTTTGCTGTGCTGAGGGAAACAATGCTCTTTTGTTCATGCTTAAGCCAGAGAGGAACAACAATTTCTCTGTCGAAGGTAGAGGAAAGAGTGGGTTGGGATGGGAGATGAAAACTAGGGTAGCAGTGAGACGCCTTAAAGAGGGACCCATACCCACACTCTCCCGGTCCTTCTCTCCATGGTGGATTGTGGCAAGGAAGAGGCCAGGGTAAAGGGGAAACCTACTGTACTTAGCACGCATGGCTGTCCTTTCTTGGCGCTCGATGCTATGAAACAGGCCCTGTATGGAGCACTTGTGGGCTCTTCAGGGACCTCCTCACTTTTCAGTTCTCTGCTAGGCAGGAGCTATCCTGACATCTTTTAAAATCCACCCACTCCTTCTCGTTTCCCTCCTACAGTCCTGATTCCCCTTAATCCTGGGTCCTCTTGTCCCAAAGACCGGCCTCCAGTTGGGGAGCCGGAGCCCCAGAGAGGCCTCAAGCCTGTAACTTTTTTCCCAGTGTCTAATTGAGAAAGGACTTCAGATCTTGGCCATGTGCAAAGTAATATGACCAATGACACATATACCAAAAGCCCTAATCCAAAGCACACAGAAGCACATTTTGTTGGACACATGTATGTTTTACCAGCTAAACTTCCTGAGTGTCCCCTGCTCTTCTACCTCGGGCTGCTCCTTGGCTCCCACTCTGTCCTCCTTGGTGTTGCTTCCCAAGTTCCTTTTCTGTCCGATCGAATGGACACAGAGGATCGTTACTGGGACTTCAGCTGGGCAATGACTGTCGCTGTTGCTGGTCCTTGCAAACTCACCAATTTACAGGCGGTTTTCTTCCCTTCCTCCTCACTTGGCTTAGGTCAGGGATAGGGGAAAACCCACAACGCTGATATTTCTTCTCTGTTACAATTTATTTTATTTATTTCAAAGGCAGTGACTGGGGTGAGGGGCAGGGAGAGAGAGATTTTCTGTCTACTAGTTCAGGTGGTAAATGGCCACAGCAGCCAGAGCTGGGTCAGACTGAAGCCAGGAGCCTAGAACTCCACATGAGTTTCCCATGTGGTGGCAGGGCCCCGAGCACTTGGGCCATCTTGTGCTGCTGTCCCAGGGTGATTCACTGGGAGCTGGAGTGGAAGCAGCCAGGACTCACTGGGACTCACCACTCCCATATGGGATGTTGGTGTTGGCTTAACTGGCTGTGCCACAATGCTGGCCCTAACCCTGGTATTTCTTTAAGCATGTTGGTTCTTGTACATAAGTTGCTAGCGATGAGAGTGATTCTGGGTTTGTTTTTAGAAAGTCCAAGGACAGCAACTAAAGGCTTTCTTGTGATTTGAAGGTGGGAAGTACAGACACCTATTTTCTGTTTTAGTACTTCATATTCTCAACCTTGGGGTTCTCCCAGCAATTCAGAAGTGACAGGAAAAAGTATTATTCAGCACTCAATAGTATGAATATTAACACAAGAACAAAGGTGCAAAAATACACTTATCTCAATCATAGGGCTGGTGTCAGGGTGAAGGGCAAATAGCCCCAGCCAATGTGTAGCAAATCAGTGATAGCTATTGTGGTTCCATAATCCTTAATTCAATGCCTGGAGGGTGGACCACGGTGTAGAATTCAGAACTTTTTGAAATTCAGGATGGTAATTTCTGTGTTTTATGTAGCATCCCCAGGGAATCTGGAGCAAAGCCCTCTGATCAATTACAGTACTATTTCTTCAGGGAAACATATCAATAGTCATAGTAGGCCAGCGCCTGGCTCACTAGGCTAATCCTCTGCCTTGTGGCGCCGGCACACTGGGTTCTAGTCCCGGTCGGGGCGCCGGATTCTGTCCCGGTTGCACTTCTTCCAGGCCAGCTCTCTGCTGTGGCCAGAGAGTGCAGTGGAGTGCTTGGGCCCTGCACCCCATGGGAGACCAGGATAAGTACCTGGCTCCTGCCATCAGATCAGCTCAGTGCGCCGGCCGCAGCGCAACGGCCGTGGCGGCCCTGGGAGGGTGAAACAACGGCAAAGGAAGACCTTTCTCTCTGTCTCTCTCTCTCACTGTCCACTCTGCCTGTCCAAAAAAAAAAAAAAAAAGTCACAGTACGGTTTTCTTTAAAACTTATTTATGTATTTGAAAGGCAGAGCAACAGAGAGAGGGAGAGACAGAGATTTTACATCTGCTGGTTTACTCCTCAAATGCCTCCAATAGCCAGGGCTGGACAAGGCCAAAACCAGGAGCAGAAACTCCATCTGAGTCTCCCACATGAGTGCTAGGGATCCAAGCACCTGAGCCATCATTCTGCTGCCTCCTAGGGTGCACATTAGTAGGAAGCTGGATCAGAAAGAGAGGCAGGAGTCAACCCCAGGATGCGAGCACCCCAAGTGACAAGGTAACCCACTGTGCCACAACACCTGTCCCTGGGAAGTGGTTTAAGTAGATTTTAAATAGCCTAACATCAGCTCAGGAGATGATTTACCTCGAAATGTATTCAGACCAATACAAAGTTTGGTATCAAATGAGTTGCAAACAAACTGTCAATGTTCAGAGTTCTTTGGATTTCAGAATTTCAGATGAAAAATTCTGGACTTCTATTAGTAATAAAAGACCTTTGTCCCAGGAACTAGAAGCCAACTAACCGAACCATTAGATGATAGCTACCCTCACTGCCGCTCTCCATCAATGCGTCGTTGATCCAGCCCTTCACAAAATAAACTGTGCTTCATTCAACTCATTCATGTTTTCCTGAGCCAGCCTCACACAATGCCCTTTCTAAGTGCATCCATTGCACCACTCAGGCAAAAGGAGCGCAGTCTGGCAGACAAGGCCTCCTGGGTGACTGCACAGAGAGTGATTAAATGGTGCCCTGCTGGTCGGTTAATAAGCATTCATACAACTCAGAAATATGCTTAAATTATAACCCGGGAGGGTCAGGCATGGACTGAGTTCATTGGGATTTCTGCCCACCTAAAAGAGACCAGAGTACACTCCTTAGTCATTAGCTCCCCTGGCGTGCTTCATTCTGGCTACTGTCAGTTGATTATCCATGCCGTGGGCATTGGCTAAGCTCCAGGTAATCAATGGTTCCTTCCACTTTTGAACTGCTGACTCGTTTCTTTTCAGTTTAAAAATGGTAAAATAAAAACCATAAATGTAAGCCACAGAGTCCCCAGATTACTAGCAATTATTACTTAGCTGGGGGTATTTACTACCAATTAGTTGACTCATTTAAAAGAATGTACTCTAGAAAAGTTGTTGGTATGCTGAAAATATTTTTAATATTAACATATTAGAGCAATAAGAGAGATATTCTTAGCATCATTTAAAAAGTACCCTAGTGCTTTAGAATTGAAAGAGTATGTTCTTAATTCCCACAGTGTTGGCATGAAATACAGTTTTCAAGAAATATGTGAGGGATGATAAAAACTCAATTTAGCATGGTAGCTACTTCTAAATGAAAGGGAATGCAACCTCTGGGGGTGTACGAAAGAGACTTCAATTTTATCGATAAAGTTTTATTCTTTGATCTGGATTAAGTGCATTCGTTATACTCTAATTTATTCTCATTTATTATTATCTTTATACTTTTTGAATTCATAAATATTTCATGATGAATTGAATATGAACATACTTTTGAAAGTTTGTGGAAAATGGAAGTAAAAGGTTAAATTTATTCTGGTGCAAACATCTTTGAATCTCATGCATACAAAGGGCCTATAAAAAGTTCATGGAAAATTTCTGACTTGCGCAAGGATTTCAACATTTTTTGCAACAGAGTAAACTTTCAAATTTTTTTTAAAAATGTGTTCATTTGAAAAGTGGAGAGACAGAGCACTCATTTGCTGATTCACTTCCCAAATGCTTGCAGTGGTGGGAACTGCCAGGAGACGAAATGCTCTCCAGGCCTTCTAAGTGGGTAGCAGGGACTCTCCCACCTAAATCCTCACTGCTCCTCCCAGGGTTCACAGTGGCAGGAAGTAGAGTGAGGAGTTGGAGCTGGGACTAGAGCCCAGTTATTTCCGTAGGGAGGTGGGTGTCATTATCGCTAGACTAAATGTCCACTCATTTCAACTTATCCCTTAATTCCATCTTTCAGTGAACATTTTGTAGTACTCTCTTAAATACATATAATTTCCAGAAATTTCATTAGGCTAGGGCAACTGAAACACAAAATACACTTTTGTATCTTACATCCTTTTTTTTAAGGATTTATTTATTTATTTGAAAGGCAGAGTTATAGAGAGAAAGGAGACAAGAGAGAGAGAAAGAGAGAGAGAGAGATTGCCCACCTGGGTTTCACTAAGGCAAGAACTTCAGCCAAGGCTCTCGGGCCATTTTCCACTTCTCTCCCACGCATGTTAACAGGGAGCCAGATGGGAAGTGGAGCATCCAGGATTTGACTGGGGGCTTATATGGGATGCCACTGGCAGCTTAACCCACTGCAGCACGGCGCCAGCCCCTATACCTTATATCTTGATGAGGATGAACTTACTCATCAGCTGTGCTTCCACCCATTGGCTTCTTATATCCTCTACTGTTTCATGAGCAGTGGCTTCCCCCCTTGCTCAGAATTCTTCATAGCAATTAGCTGTCAGACAAGGTCTTTCCACGCGAACCCTGTGAACAGTGATTTTGTTGTAATGTGACATATGACATTTTATTTTTAGAAGGAGTTTGAAAGCACTGTGGGAACTCCTGGCTTTCCACAAGGCCTAATGTGGTTACTAGTTCTGTCACCTTGGTCAGCATTGCATGTCTCCTCCCAGCCTTACCATTGCAAGAAGCAGGAATCAGCCGTGCTACTTGCCTTTTGTTTTTGCCCTGTCCTTCCTTTCTTGTGGATGCTATGGAGAATAGGACATCATTACCATATGGAGTGGCCCTCCCAGCCTCTTTCCCATAAAATCTATATGTGGAAAGATTCAGAGTCCACATCAGTGGGCCTTTACAAGATGTGAAAACCCATCATGGGTCTGTTTGGTCTTTTCTCTAGGCAGAAAAATCTCCTTGAAGGCACATGTTACAACAAACAGTATGAAAATGCTTATTTAGCACTGTTGACAACAGCGGTGGTACATTTAACAGTTTCTCATATAAAAATTTTGGTCTCCCTCTAGATGTCATTACAGTGATTATGGAACATTTCATTATTAAGATAAGAAGGGCCTTTGATATCATGCATACATACTCTGTATGTTTGATGTGTAATGCTTACAATATAATTGTTTACAGACTCTTAGAGAAGTATGTTCATTTTTTTTTTATTTAACAAACATTTATTAAATGCCCACACGCCAACAGCTATGCCATGGAGAGGCCCAGATGTGTTCATTTCTTTAAAGTAAAATAGGCTACATTGGAAATCCCCAGATAAACTTGTGCTTTTCAAATGTGTTGCTTCATAGAGAGAACACTGAGGTTCTGTGTGGAGTTACTTACCCTCTGCCTGTGGCCCAGTCTTCGGGAAAGGTGCAGCCAGCTCTCAGGCCCTCTGGCTCAGGAGACATCTCTGCTAGGAGGCCCTTAAAAGAGCTGTGGCGACACTGGGAACAGAACGAGGGTCCAGGAAGTGAAGGTTGGCAAGAATGTCTAGAAATCACTGTTGTTACCTTAGATAGGGTGAAGCAGGTGTGATGGTTGATTTTACACTGTCAACCTGACTGGATTAAGGAATACCTAGAAACATGGAGAAGCATGATTTTGGCTGTGTTGGGAGGGTGCTTGCGAACCCGAGCTCACCAGACTAGGAGGACCCAGCCTGGGGGTCCGGAGAAACAAAATGGGAAGATGACTTGGGGCTGTTGCTGGGAGGGAGCTGGGACACATGGACTCCTGTCTTGGGTGTCAGTTGCTGGCATTTGGACCCCAGGACAACACCCACAGCACCCTTGCTGGAACTTAGCTTTTCTACCTCAAACCAAAACACATGCTCAATTTGTCGGGTACAGAGACCCTTGGGCCTGGACATGAGCCATGCCTCTGGCATCCCGGCCTGCAGATGACCCATGGTGGGACTTCTCAGCTGCCACAATCGGGTGAGCCAAGCCCCCTAATATGTTTTCCTTCATACGCCTACATGAAGAGGAAGGCCTGTGTCCTCCAAGGCACTGTAGTTCAGTGAAGGTAGCCAGGACCCTGGTTTCCTTGGTTCCATGGGCAGAGGCCTGCTCCGTCTCATGAGGATGCTCATGGCTGGTCTGGAGAAGAACAAGTCTACAGCTTTAAGGAGGCAGAATAAATTCACTGCTATCAGAAAAGCATCCAAAATCGGGTTCTTCAGAGGATGGGGCAGTTACATTGTCTCTAGGAAAAAAAGACAGTGTTCCATTGCAGAATGCCATGAGGGTCTGTGTTTCTAAGGGTTAGATTAGCAAAGTGTGTTTGCTTCTAGGAGATGGCCTTAGAGGAACTGATTCTAAAATGAAAGCTTTTCAAAGATATTGCCATCCTGGGGACTTCCCTGTAGTAAGTAACCTGACACCGCGCTTTCAGCCCCTCCTAACCTGCATAACTAACCTGTACTGGGCCTTAGCGTTTACAAAGTGCTTTCTCCCTTCCTTAAATGCTTGAGCAGGACTCTGGAGGGGGAATCAAAGGGTGGATAAAGGCGCTCAATATTGCAGGGTTACTGCTCTGGCTTTGATGAGGACTCTGAGCTGTAGAACATGTGCATTCACCCATTGGCTGTATAACATGTACAGTCATTCATGCAACCCATATTTTTGAATTTTGCGTCTGTTCCAAGAGCTGTTCAAGGCATGAGAATTCAAGGGCTGGCACTGTGGTGCAGTGGGTTAAAGCCCTGGCCTGAAGTGCTGGCATTCCATGTGGGTGCCGGTTCTAGTCCCAGCTGCTTATTTATTTTAGAGACAGAGAGACAGAGAGACAGAGACAGAGAAAGTAAGATCTTACATTCACTGGTTTACTCCTCAAATGATTGCAATGGCTAGATCTGGGCCAGATAAAAGCCAACAATGAAGAATTTCATCCAGGTCTCCCACATGGTTGACAGGGGCCCAAGTAATTGAGCCGTAATCTCCTAACTTCCCAGGTGCATCAGCAGGAACCTGGCTTAGAAGTGGAGCTTTCCGTGCCAGAAGTGGTGGCTTACCCTGCTGTGCCACAACTCTGATTTCAGACTGTATTTTTTAAAAGACTTATTTATTTATTTATTTGAAAGGCAGAGTGACAGAGAGAGACAGAGAGATCTTCCATCCACTGATTTAGTCCTTAAATGCACACAACTGGGGCGGGGCTGGGCTAAAGGCAGGAGTTAGGAACTCTAACTGAGTCTCTCACACGGGTGGCAGGGACTCAACCCTGGAGCTATCACCTGCTTCTGACTCAGATGCTTTAGCAGAAAGTTGGGTCAGAAGCAGAATAGCCATGACTTGTACTAGGAACTTGGTAGGGGACGTGACATCCCAAGCGGCAGTTCAACCCACGTGCCACAGTTCCTTGCCTTATCAATGTATTAGTTTATTCTTTAAATATTTTATTTATTTATTTAAGAGTCAGAGTTACACAGAGAGAGAATGAGAGGCAGAGAGAGAGAAGGGTCTTCCATCCGCTGGTTCATTCCCCAGCTGGCTGCAACACAGCTGGAGCTGCGCTGATCCGAAGCGAGGAGCCAGGAACTTCCTTGGGTCTCCCACGTGGGTGCAGGGACCCAAGGACTTGGGCCATCTTCCACTACCTTCCCAGGCCACATCAGAGAGCTGGATCGGAAGTGGAATAGCCGGGACTCAAACTGGCGCCCACATGGGATGCTGGCACTACAGGCGGTGGCCCCACCAATGTATTATTTTAAAACAAATCAATCAGGGCATGATATAATATCATACAAAAATTTATTATGTATTTTTAAAGATAAGTACACTTTGACATGCCATAATAGCACAACCACACTTTAAAAATTATCAATAATTCCTTCAGGTTATTCAATATTCATGGGTGTTCAATTTTCCCAGATTGGTTTATATATAGTTGGCCCTCTGTGGGTTCCACATCCATGGATTCAATCAATATTCAAGAGTACTAGGGAAATTTTGTCTGAACTGAACTTATGTAGATATTCACCTTGCCATTATTCCTAAACAATTCAGTATAACAACTTTTACATTGCATTTATATTGAGTTGGGTTTTATAAGCCACCTAGAAATGATGGAAAGTATATGGGAGGATAGTGTAGGTTATATGCAAATACTATGCTGTTTTATATCAAAGACTTCAGTACCCATAGATTCTGGGATCCTGAAGAGGTTCTGGAACCTACTCCTCATGTAGACTGAGGGATGATTGTGTATTTTTGGTAGCTGGCTTGTAGGTAAGTTTATCTGAAATGCCTGAAAAATATTAAGGGGTTGTGTGGCTAGAAAGAACAGAGCTCAATACCAGGGCACACAGCCTCATGGAGAAAGTCAAAAGTAGGACTAGAACGAAAATGCCCGTTAAAGGAAGTGGAAGAAGGTGAGCAGTGGTTCTCAGGACGTAAACAACAGGCCCGTGGCTGGTAGAGGTACACAGAACAGTGGTGTCCCCCTGGCCCAGCCTCAGAAGGAGCAATCAAGGAGATGAGAGCATTCCACCCTTGAGATCCTGGAATCTTCCTGTCTCAAGATACTCTTTAAAGTGGCCAGATGGGAGAGAAAGCCAGTCTTGGAATACTGATACCTAATCCTCACAATAACCCTGCAAGATCATAACTGTCGTTTATAAAAAAATGAAACAGGCTCAGAGAAGTCAAATGTCTGGCATGGAGATTGTATTTGAGCACTGATCTATCTGGTCTATCTATTTTCTAATAACTGTGTCTTTTTTTTATTTTTTTTATTTTTATTTATTTATTTATTTTTTTGACAGGCAGAGTGGACAGTGAGAGAGAGAGAGACAGAGAGAAAGGTCTTCCTTTTGCCGTTGGTTCACCCTCCAATGGCCGCCGCGGCCAGTGCGATGCGACCGGCGCACAGCGCTGATCCGATGGCAGGAGCCAGGAGCCAGGTGCTTTTCCTGGTCTCCCATGGGGTGCAGGGCCCAAGCACTTGGGCCATCCTCCACTGCACTCCCGGGCCACAGCAGAGGGCTGGCCTGGAAGAGGGGCAACCGGGACAGAATCTGGCGCCCCGACCGGGACTAGAACCCGGTGTGCCGGCGCCGCTAGGCGGAGGATTAGCCTAGTGAGCCGCGGCGCCGGCCATAACTGTGTCTTATATTCACTTGTTGTCTGGTTCCTCTCCCATGGTAAGATCAAGGATCTTGTCTATTTCGTTTGCTGTGATGTTCCTGGCCTAAAAAAGTGACCAGCATATAGCAAAAACTAACAATATCAACTGAAGGAATGAATGTACATGTTACAGAGCCTTGTATCTTGCAGGAAATACCTCGGCAGGGACTGACACTACAAATGGCTCATTATAGAACTCTCCACCTCCTGTTTCTAGATCCACATCTCTGGGATGACTTGCGATGTTCTCAGGGCTGGGCAAGATGGAGATAGCGCAGGAATGACACCAGATGAGATACCATTTCACATATACTAGATTAGAGAAATGTAATGTCTGATAATGTGAAGTGTTGGTGAGGGTGTGGATTAACAGGAACTCCTGCATACCGCTGAGAGAATGTGAATTGATGTAATTACTTTGGAAAACTCTGGTGCTATCTTGTAAAGTTGAACTTCTACATACTCTAAGACACAGCAATTTCATTCCAAGGCCTTATTGCTAGAGAATTTTTGCACCTGTTGATCAGGAGCTATTCTTACAGCAACATCATTTGTACTGGGGGAAACACACAACCGAAAAAATCCAACTCTGTAAGCAACCCATATGTCTAGAGACAATCAGATGAACTCATAAACTATGCTATTGTTGCACGATGGAATTTTTTTATACAGCAGGGAAAATAGATGTATGAACCACAGCTACAAGCAACAACATAGATGAATCTTAAGGAATTTACCTTGAATGAAAAAAAATCAAGTTGCGGAAGACTACATTAAATATGATATCATTTTAGTAGAGCATGAAACAAAAATGGAGCAATATAAAGATTAAGGATATATACATATGAGCTAAAATGTTGTAATGTCAAAATATGTTAAAACTTTTTTTTCAAGCATAGGAAAAGTGATCACAAAAAGTTCAGGATTGCCGTTACCACTGAAACCGAGGCAGAAGGCTGAGGTTCGAGAGGAAGTATGCGGCAAATGCAGAAATCCTGACAATGCTCTAGCTCTGTGCAAGTGTAAGTGGTGTGTTCATGGCTGCCTATTTTATTATGTTTCAAAGCCCACATATAAATCACATGACTTCCTTTGTGTGTATCAAATACCAAATTAGTAAATAAAACAGGCCAGGCAGCCCAGGATGGAGCCGTGTGGGAAGCCATCTGGTTGGCCATGGGCGCAGCCATCTGCTGGCTGCTGGCAGGCACGTACTTTGGCATCTGGAAGCTGTTGTTTATGGCATTATGGGTGCCAAGAGGTGAACTGAATCTCGTAAGTGAGAAATGAAACACTGAAACCTGCACCTCCCAAGTACACATGCAGTAATTACATGCTAGCAACTAGACTCCATTCAAGGCAAACATAATTTATTTGTATTTAAACATTCCTGTACTGTTTGACAATGTAGTGATCCCACCAAGAGGTACCTGGGATCCGAATGCATTCTTTTATAAACATTTTTCTTCATGCCCATCCTGCTTCATAAAGCTGCCAAAATCACGCCTTGGGTTCACTTAGTCTCCCTTTCTGTACACACAGAAGCACATTCTTAACCACGCATAGAGCATGCAGGGGCCTGATCTCCCCAGTCCCAGGGAAAAAAAAGTCACAAATTCCATCCATTTTTCTAGTGCAGTTTCAGAAGTCCTGGCAGCTCTCGCCATCTGAAAATGGGGTAACTTCATTAATTTTAATTAAGTGTCCAAAATGAGCATTGAGAACACAGAGAGGCTTTTCTTTCTTGCTAAGGAAGGTTAGCAACATGTGATCTTTGTTGCGTGCCGAGGACAGCGCCTACTTGTACTGGTGTCCAAGGTGTAGGACTCTTTCAGAGAGTATCCGAAGCACTCTGAAAAGAAACTATTCTCATTTACTTTTTAAAAGATTTATTTATTTATTTGAAAGTCAGAGAAAGAAAGAGGGAGAGACAGAGATCTTCCATCCACTAGTTCAGGCCCCTGAAGACTGCAATGGCCAGGAATAGGCCAAGTCAAAACCAGGAGCCAGGAGCTTCGTCTGCGTGTCCCACGTGGGTAGCCGGGGCCCAAGCAAGCACTGGGCCATCTTCCACTGTTTTCCCAGGCCATTACCAGGAACTGGATCCCAAGTGGAGCAGCTGGGACACAAACCAATACCTGTTGGTTGTTGTAGGTGGCAGCTTTACCTGCTACACCACAGTGCTGGCCCTGTTTTCATTTTTAAAATAAGTTTTAGACAAAAAAAAAATCTATGCAGCTCCCCTCACAATGACAATAAAGATTTATAAACTACTCAGAAAATATGATCAAGGTAAATGAGCTTTTACTGTGTACCCCTTAAGTTTTTGGTTTGTATTGTCAGTTGCATGATTTTATCATGTGAATCTGATAATTGCTGTATTTTCACTTTACTATCTTCAGATTAGCCATAGTATCAATTGTTCATTGAGGCTACAAAGTAATTTTCTTGCAAATTATAAGAGTTTTTAGTGAAGTAACAAGGAGGGCTGTGTGTATGTACTATATGCACACATATGCAAGAAAATGTGTTTTTAGAACTCCACCTGGAGCAGGCTGTGTGGCACAGCAGATTAAACCTCCATTTGGGACACCTGTGTCTTATATTAGAGTGCTGATTCAAGTCTCAGTTGCTCTGCTTCTGATCCATTCTATATATCTGTTAAAGAAACTAATGAATACATGGGTGGCTATTGTGTTATCACAATGCCTAAGAATCAAAAATTTGCAAAGGAAAATACTAGTAACTACAAAAGAAGTAGTCGCAGAAGAGTAGCAAGACCCTTAAGCTAGAAAATGACACATGTACATCATGTTTTGTGCAATGAACCATACTTGGATGATGATCATAATCTTTGAAAATTACTTATATAACAATGGAAATTTATTTTAATTAATTTTTTAAAGATTTATGTATTTATTTGAAAAGCAGAGTTACAGAGAGGCAGAGGCAGAGAGAGAGAGAAGACTTCTATTCACTGGTTCACTCCCCAAATGGTCAAAACAGCCAGAGCTGGGCCTATCTGTAGCCAGGAGCCAGGAGTTTCTTCCGGGTCTCTCCTGCACAGGGGTCCAAGCACTTGGGCCATCTGTATTGCTTTCCCAGACCATAACAGAGAAGTGGACTGGAAATGAAGCAGCTGGGACTCGAACCAGTGCCTATATGGGATGCCAGTGCTGCAGGTGGTGGCTTTACCTGCTACACCACAGCACCAACCCCTTTAATCTATTTTTCTAAACCCACTGCTACATCTTTAAAGAATATTAGGCGGTGTTTTTTTTTTTTAACGTGTGTTTATTTATTTTCATTTACTTGAAAGCCAGATCAATGGAAAAAGAGAGAGAGACAGAGAGAAAGAGATCTTTCATCTGCTGATTCACACCCCAATTACCCAGAATAGCTAGGGCTGGGCCAGGCTGAAGCCAGGATCCAGGATCTCCATCCGGGTCTCCCATGTTGGTGACAGGAACACAAGTACTCGGGCCATTTGCTGTCTCCTGGGCACCTTTGCAAGAAACAGGTCTTCATTTCAGGCAATCTGATTCCGGATGCAGGTGTCCTAAGCAGTAGCGTAACATACTATGTTGCAACACCTGTCCTTACTTTTTAATGCCCGATGTTTCGCTAAAATTATTCAGTAATTACCCTCAAATCTGCATGATCAATTATAACTAAATTCACAAAATTTGATTGAGGGATGGGTTGGTGGGAAAGAACTAAAACAATTCAAATTTTTGCCTTAAATGAGTTTACTTAATAGAGATTACTTATCAGGAGAAAAAGCATAACAAGATAATACAGAAAAAACTTGGTAAGCAAGCTAAAGAGGCATGCATACTGTAGCACCAAAGAAGGAAAGCTTTCTTCTATTAGAAGGAGATTCTAGAAGATTCTGGAAGATTCTGAAAGCTGGGCCTCTATGTTGGGCCTTGCAGTATGGAGGGAGTTTGATGATAGACATCAAGGGTAAACTGTGTCAGTAGAATGCGTGTATGGGAAAACATGTAACATTCTAGAAAGTGTGGATCTAGTTTGAGTTTTGTAAGAGGAAGTAGGGAGTGAGAGCTGAAGCTGAACCGTTAGCTTGCGATCAGGCTGTGAGAGGCCTTGACCACTGAGTTGAGACATTTGCAGTGGCTTCTGAAAATAGTGGCTGATGAGACTTAGATCCTCACATCCAGCCCTGCTCAGCTCTCCCAGTTAGGAACTAGTTACCTCCCACATCCCCTGTCCCTATCTGTCCCATAAGCCAGTGAAAAAGTCAGACCAGCAAATTATGTGCATTTGCAGAATCACGGAGTGACTGCCTCCTTGAGGTCAGGGTGCTGCCCTGTTCATGCTGATATGCCCCACACTTCCTGTAAGCTCAATAACTGTCAGTTTTCATACTTATCTTGTCCATCACTAGATAAAAGTCAGTAAAAGAAGTTCCAAAGCCCATCTCTTCCCTTTTAAAAAATATTTTTTTTTATAATACAAAAAGCCAAAGGACAGAAATAACTAGACACAATGTGTTTTATTGGACTTTGGCTTACCAAAAAAAAAAAAAAAAAAAAAAAAAAAGGTGCAAAGGGCGTTTTTGGGATGCTGGAGGAAGTTTAAAAATGATCAGTATGTATGAAACTATTTTGGAATTATCATTTGTTTTCTGAGGTGTTTGCCATCAATTTTCAAATATGCAGGAAAATATGAACATACATGTAAAAGTAAACATCAAACATTTCTAGTTGTTCAATCTGGATGGATGATATGCAGGTATTCATTTATATTATTCTTTTAATTTTCTGTGGGTTTGAAATTGTTCTTAACAAAAGTTGAATGAGGCTGGTGCTGTGGCAAAGAGGGTAATGCTGGTGCCTGCAGTGCTGGCATCCCATATGGGCACCGGTTCAGGTCCCAGTTGCTCCACTTCCAATCCAGCTCTCTGCTGTGGCCTGGGAATGCAGTGGAGGATGGCCCAGGTCCTTGGGCCCCTGCACCCACGTGGGAGACCTGGAAGAAACTCCTAGCTTCTGGCAATTGCGACCATCTAGGGAGTGAACCAGCAGATGGAAGACTTCTCTCTCTGCCTCTGCCTCCCTGTAACTCTGCCTTTCAAAAAAGAAAAAAGAAAAAAGAGAAAGAGAGAAAGAGAGAAAGAAAGAAAAAGAAAGAAAGAAAGAAAGAAAAGAAAGGAAGGAAAGAAAAGAAAAGAAAAGAAAATAAAAGAAAAAGAAAGTTGGAGAGGATTTTCATTTCTAAATCTACTCTCAGCAGTCAATGCTCACAATGTCTAGTGAAGAAACCAGTTCTGGATAATTAAGGATAAAGGCCTTCATTAAAGAGGTTGTGATGGGGTGGGCATATAGTCTAGTGGTTAAGATGCTCGTTAAGATACCTGCCTCATTTTAATTCTTGGCTCTGGGTCCTGGCTCTAACTTCCTACAATGCACACCCTGTGAGGTAGCAAATGCTGGCTTTAGTAATTAGGATCCTGCCACCCTTGGGGGAAACCTGGATTGGATGCCTAGCTTCACAGCTTCTGACCTGGCTCAGTCCCAGCCATTGTGTGCATTTGGGAAATGAATCACCAGGTGGGTGTGTGCACTGGCTCTCTCTCTCTCTCCCTCTCTGCCTCTCAAATTAAAAAAAAAAAAAAAAAAAAAAAGTGGATAACTCACTTGCAAATCATCGCATGGGATGAGTCCACTGAAGAATTACCCTGCTTACACTGACCACACAACTGGTTCTGTTAACACCACTGATAATGTAATCAACACTGTGTCTCTTAGTGGTCTCCATGGACCAGAATGGATTCTGTAAGCATTTGGCTGGTGAAGCCTATGCCCTGATGGCAAGTGAGTATGGGAGAAGACGTACGTTGCATTTTCGGTTTCCATGGTGGAATATACGAGCTGCTTCCTTAGGTGAGAGATTCCCAGGCATAGTCAGGTTGCTCAGATGCTAATCAGCCAAAAGCAGTCACAAGGGTCAAATACTCCCGCACCTGCTAGAAGTCTGTATTATCTAAGATGAAAGTTCTGTTCTTTCCCCTTTCAAGGGACATCACAATTTGATATGTATACACGAAGGTACTTCACAAAGTTCATGTGAAAATGGAGTTAAAAGATAAGCTTGTTTCAGTGAGAAAAGTTTTGAATTCCAGCATAATTTTTCATAAATGAATTTTCTATGAATTTTTTGAAGACCCCCTCAATTCTATTGTTTTATATATAGAGAAAAGATAATATAAATTGATGTATCAAGTGCTGGCTAACTATATTGTTTTTTACATAAACAATAATGGTAAGAGTAGCTAATGTTTACTGAATGATAGCTGTGCATCAGATACCACTTTGAAATATTCTTACTTGAATGAACTCATTTAACTCTGACAACAACCCTAGGAGGTGGATACTAATATTACCATTCTCAGTTTCCTCTGAGAAAACTGGAGTTCCAAGGGCTAAGTAAATATTTCAGCTATCAGAGTTCCCAGGGCTAGTAAGTGGTGGAGCCAGGATCATGAATCCAAGTGGAACCTAAGCTCCTGGAACACAGCTTAGTATCTATTGTTCTATTATGTTCTTTATTCATAATAATACATGACTCACAGTCATATTAATTTGTAATAATATATGATTATCTAGTACTTTCTTTTAATGGTTGCATAATAAGGGCATATCACAATTAATTTAACCATTCTGTTATCGATCAATAGTTTACTTGTCCAATTTTTCCCCACTTGAAGAATTTCATCCTCTTAGACATTACTTTTCTGCACATGTATAAGAATATCCAACATGCCTAGAAGTGCACTTGTTGGCTCAAATCATACAAGCATCTGAAATTTCACATATATTGATAAATTGTCTTCTAAAATTTTGCACCAATTTATATTCTACCTTGTTTAACAGAATGAGTATTTCTTTCTGATCAGTCTCCTTATTTGTATCCATTTAATGATAAAAGCTGTTTTGAGATTTTTAAACATTTATTGATTTGTGTTGTTTATTTGAGAGACAGAAAGACCCAGAGAGAAAGAAAGCTCCCATCTGCTGGTTCATTCCCCGCAAAGCCTGCAATATTTGAGGCTGGGTCAGGCTGAAGCTAGGAGCTAGGAATTCAATCCAGGTCTCCCACGTGGGTGGCAGGGACCCAGCTACTTGAGCCATACCTGCTGCCTCCCAGGGTGCACATTAGCAGGAGGCTGGAATCAGGGACAGAACCAGGACTTAAATCCAGGCACTCTGAGGTGGGATGTGGACATCCCAACTGTCTTAACATCTAAGCCAAACAGCTACTCCATATTTCACTTTATTTCAATTTATAGTTTTCTGATCTTTAATTCAGTTTAGCATCTTGTCATGTATTCATTGGCACTTACATTTTTCTTTCTATTAATTACCTACTTATATTTTATATGGTTACTGGCTCCCCATTTAGTACACCAGAACTATTCTCCACTTGACCTCTGCTTTCTGCCCCAGGAAGCTGCACTCTGTGGACTGAGTGCCTGGACTCTGTTGCTCTCTGCTTTAAGGTAGGGCTTGTCCAGTGGGTGGCATGAGCAAGACTTCATGGAGCACGGAGCCAGGGTTGTGACCACAGCGCCTGTGAGGCAGCTCCTCCCTGTGTGCAAGTCACAAGTCTTTCCCTGACCCCTTTAGGCCGATCAGGGACAAAAGCTACCTCTCTCCTGGATCCCTGGAACAGTCCCAACGCTACCCTGTCATCAATGACTTGACTCTGTTGTTTGTTTCCTGCCAGGACCAACTTGGGCTAACAGGTGAATCATGTGAAGGGAGGGGTGTGAGGCGGGGAAGGACAGCACATTTACTGTAAGAAATACTGAGATGTGGCATAGCGGGGAAAACCACCGCTTGCAACACTGGCACCAGTTCGAGTCCTGTCTGCTCCATTCCCAATCCAGGCCTGGGAAAAGCAATGAAGGATGGCCTAAGTGCTTGGGTCCCTGCACTCCTGTGGGAAACCTGGATGAAGCTCTTGGCTCCTGCCTGACTTTGGCCTGGTCTGGCCTGGGAAGTGAACTTGTGGATGGAAGATCTCTCTGTCTCTCTCTGTCTCTTCCTCTGTCTCTGTAACTCTGAGTTTCAAATAAATAAATCAATAAATTTTTTTAAAATTTATTTTAAAAAGAAATACTGAGTTTAAGATGTTGGTGTGAGAGCTAAGTGGTGATGTTCATGGGTGCTGCTGTCAGAAGCCCGGGTTGGAGGTTAGTGCAGTTAATTGAGTATCCCTTATGTGAAATGCTTGGGACAGGACGTGTTTTGGATTTTGGAATATTTATATACATATAATATAATATCTTGAGGGATAGGGCTCAGATTTAAATATGATACTCATTTATTGTTTCCTATAAACCTTGTACACATGGCCTGAGGGTAAGCGTACATAGTAATTTTAGTGCTCCTGCTTTTTGACAGTAACCCATCACATAAGATTAGGTGTAGAATTTTCCATTTGGGTCATCACTCTGGTATCAAAACTTTCAGATTTTGGAGTGGATGTTGTGGTGCAGTGGGTTAGTCCACTGCCTGGGATTCTTGCATCCTATATTGGAGTGCCTGTTGGAGTCCCGGCTACTCTGTTTCTGATCTAGGTTCTTGCTAATGCGTCCTGGGAGATAATGGATGCTGGCTCAAGTACTTGGGCTCCTACCACCCATGTGGGAGCCCCAGATGGAGTTTGTAATTCCTGGTTTCAGTGTGGCCCAGCCTCAGCTGTTGTGGACATTTGGGGAGTGAATCAGTGAATGGAAGATGTCACTCACTCTCCGTCACTTTTTCAAATAAATAACTAATTTTTTAAAAGGAGATAAATAAAGTTCTCCTGGAATGACAGTAACTGTGGTTGTTTAAAAAGCACCAGAAAGCACCGCACCCTTACCTAAAGAGATTCTCCTGTACGTGTAAGGGAGCATAGAATGAGAGACTGACTCATTGCTTTATGCTTGTTAATCTTACTTCGAGATCTTCATACTTGTGTTAAGTCCCTTGTAATCACACAGGTGACTAATGAGAACAAGTTTCATTTTAAAAAAAATGCTTAAATAAAGATTTATCTATTTATTTGAAAGGGGGAGAGAGAGAGAGAGAGAGAGAGTAAACTTCCATCCATTGGCTCACTCACTCCCCAAATGGCCAGGGCTGGACCAGGCTTAAGGCAGGAAACTGGAACTCCATCTGAGTGTCCCACGTGGGTGGTAGGGGCCTAAGGACTTGGGCCATTTTTCTGTTGCCCTCCAAGGCGTATCAGCAGAGAGCTGGACTGGAAGTGTAATGGCCAGGACTTGAACTGGCACCCATATACGGGATGCCCAAGATGTAGGTGGCGATTCAACAACAGTGGCCCTGAAAATCAGTTTTCTTTAATCCAGAGTAGACTGCTTGGTGTCTGAGGGATAGGGGCTGCTGAGACTGGGAAAGCATGCCTGAAAGAGAGGGAAAAGTATAGAAAAGATGCAAGAAAGGGAATTTCACATACTCATAGCTTGTCTTAGAAATCGCTACCTCACACTGACCAATCTCAAAAGTCAATTTTTATAATTAGCTAATAAAATGGATCATAAATCGCTTTCTGAAGGTGCTCAATATAAGCACTGAGTAAGAATTTCGTGTTTTCTTTTGCCCTCATTTCAGGATCAGTATAGCCATGGTCTCTTCTGGGAATACAGGCATTTCTTTCATCCTCTAAACCTAATGCTAAATGGCAATAAATCATCATTCATTGAATTCTACAACTTAAAGTATACACTACCAAAGAAATTGTAACCCCAATGCATCATAATTAACATCAAATAGCAGCACAAAATTGCAGTACAACAAGAGCTACATGGCAATAACCCAAGCAGATCAGAACTAAATTAACTCACTAAGCAATTACTTAAGGGAAAGAAAGAAAAATAAACAAGACTGATCCTATCTATGAAGCTAAAGGAAGGGTAGAGTGGTTGTCTCAATCTGTGGACAATTAAAGAAAAACCACACAGTGACTTGTAAAGGGAGAGCTTAAAGAATTATTAATGATAGCAGGGGATTGGAGCTGCAGGCTAGTAGGAGTGGAAAGAACTCCAAAGAACAGGAGCCTGGCAGGTGCGGGAGGAGGCACTCCCTCCAGGGCTGAGATAGATTGCCCAAGCAAGAGTTCCTCCCAGGGCTGAGATTTAGGACTTGGAAAGGCACAGCTTTGGGTCACTGAATAAAAAAGACTCATGCACTTACTGGAAGTCCACCTTCTGGAACTGGCTGGATACCCACTAGCTGGCACTTGCTAGAAACATGCCCTCCATGGTTCTGGGGAAAGTTGTTTGTGAAGTGATACCGCCCTGAGGGTATTATACTCCACCACTACCCCAGGAAGAGTATAGGGGCTGGGTATTCGTCGGGGGTGGGGTGGGGTGGGGTGGGGTAGGGCCTAGGGGGAGGGAGGTGCTGGGTGTGCAGGGCTGCTAGCTGCTCTGTGTTACAGTATTGCCAACAGAAGAAGCCTCCTGCTACAGGAGCTGGACACTGGGAAGGCTGAGTGGCCTGCAGGAGCTGGACATGTGCTACAGGAGTCTGTAGAGTGAGTACACAGGATCCAGGAAGCGGAATCTTTTCCTCATTCAATATTTTTCCAGCACTTCTATTGACAAAACTTAATAATATGCCAGCTGGTAAAAGAAAACATTTTTTTAAGCGTCAGATGACTTTTTTTTTTTTAGAAATTTTTCTTTCTTTTTATTTATTTGAAAGGAAAATATGTAAAGAATCCAAATAGATTTTCACAGAGCAAGCAAAAGGGTGAATTTGAAACTGAGAGGCACTACATTAATCAAAGGCATGGCAGTCCCCGCCCTCCTCCTAAATCCCTGCCACTTCTTAATTGCTAAGTCCCTCAAGAATGCGTTGTGAAGTAGACTGGCTGACCACCACATAAATGGCTGAGCTCTGCAATCATGGATGAAACTCAAATTCCTTTTCAGGGATCTCTTGGATCCTAGCAAATCAAGGCATGGGGCTTGCATGGGGCTTGCATCCTCAGGAAGTGTGCCAGTATCAAGATGAATTTGCCTGTCCAGAGGATCTTATGATACTAATGCAAACTGTTTTGGTGTGAGCAGGGCAGCATCCAGAATGAAGTGGGGTGAGATGGATGGGAAGTGACGGAGTGCAATCTAGACACTTCTTTCTAGAAGTAAGATGTTTGGGCATGAAAGTGAAGACGGAAAGACAGTAGTACCTGCAGGGAAATACGAAGCTGGAGAACTTTTGAACAACTAAAGGAAAGAGACTTGAGTATGCTTAGAAGACAATAGAGACAGAAGGCTTGAGTATAAATAGAGATCATGTAGGGTTCCTGAGAAGGTGGGAGGGGTTGGGATCTGTAGCAATGAAAACACATTTCAGTGTAAAACTTTGATTCAGCCTTTGTTACAGCTAAGCCTCTTGAAGATTATTTTAATAACATTTCCTTAAGATACTTTTAAATAACTTGAATTACTGTTGGTATGCAAGTGACTCACAAAGTGAAGGCATTTAATAAGAAACACTGAGAGGGAAGACACTTGTTGACATAAGTACCTTAAGAATTCCAAGTACTACACCAGCTATTACTCTTCTCAGGAAGATAAGGAAGAAAGGTTAGAGAATATTTACATTCCAGTGACCTTTTTGGTTGCACAAGGAACAAAGAACACTTTTAGGAGCCAGGTGGGGCAAAGGTCTTACTAAAGTATAAACCTCTGTAGGGTTTGTTTCTGAATATCATAAATTATAGTTTCTTTCTTTGATAGTCCAAGAAACTTCCCAAGACTCTCAACTTTAACTTCAAGGTTTTTGCTTAGTATTCCCAGACCTAACCTTTAGTGGTAAAACATGATGACAGGGAGTCTGTAACATGTTATAGGACACTGCAGTTACTGTGCAAGATAGGAAGGCAAGGAAATTTAGGGTATCAGAAGGAACGTGAATGAAATGATGGCCCATGGTCTCTAATCTGGGTAATGAGGGAAGTATTAAAAGAACATATGGTGGGTGCCGGTGCCGTGGCTCACTTGGTTAATCTTCCGTCTGTGGCGCCAGCATCTCATATGGGCACCGGGTTCTAATTCCGGTTGTTCCCCTTCCAGTCCAGCTCTCTGCTGTGGCCCCGGAGGGCAGTGGAGGATGGCCCAAGTGCTTGGGCTCTTGCACCCGTGAGGGAGACCAGAAAGAAGTATCTGGCTCCTGGCTTTGGATAGGTGCAGCGCTGGCCGTAGCGGCCATTTGAGGAGTGAATCAACGGAAGGAAGACTTTTCTCTCTGTCTCTCTCTCACTGTCTATAACTCTACCTGTTTAAAAAAAAAAAAAAGAACATATGGTGGATTGGAGATCCTGATGAATATGAAGAACAGTTATAGTGCGCATACTTGAGAAAATGAGTGAGGAGACTGTGTCACACAGTAGGATGCTTGATGACAAGGTCCAAGGTAAGACCAAAGAAATAGGTATTTGGAATAGAGTGGAAGAGCTTATTGGACATGGGGGAATCATGGAATTGAAAGGCTAGGGTGTTGGCCTTTTACTTTTAATCTCAACCAAAAAGACTCCGAAGACTGCACCAGGTAAGGGCCTTACAGAAAAGGATGAGCAATGTGGAGATGAGCAGATGACAGCTGTAAGGAGGGAGGTCACAGGCACATTGCATGGTTTGTGTCTCGTGGAGCCTTGGTTTCTACAAGCACCTGAGTGGGTAATGGTTGGAGAACAATAAGGAGCAAGGGGTACATCAGTAATATCTAATGGGGTCAGAGAAAATAACTCCATGTTTTAGGATATTTGGAATCTTCTCTCTCTCTCTCTCTCTCTCTTTTTTTTTTTTTTTGTCTATCCAAAGTCTACCATTATTCAAATCCCATCTTTAAAGGCTCTCTTCAAAACAAAGATTTACAAATGTAGCTTTTTTAAAAGAAACATTTATAGCAAAGGAATCTTTTATAATAACTCTACAAAAAAACCACTGTTCTAACAGGTTAGAAGAATTCATTTGCCTTGCTTTTAAATTCTGTAAAGATGTTGCTAATAAAGCAGGTCTATTTGGACTTACTTAATTGTTAACTTTCATTCCATGTTTGCCACCTCATTGTCCCATTTGTGGCCTTTTAAATTATATTATCGCCTCTGTGGAAGTTTTTCCCTACCTCTTGAAATCCTGTTAATCTTTCAAAGTTTAGAAACCAGTCTCATTCACAAAATGTTGCTGGTTTCAAACCTATTTTGTATCAGTTTTTCCCCCCACTTTACTTCTCAGCCTCTGTATCCTACAAATCTGACACGTATCTACACCATCTTGTAATAAATAACTTAACTAAATCTTAAACAGCTTCAGGGGAGAAACCATACTTTATTCTTGGTTTTCCCTGGAGCACACAGAAAATGACCAAAAGGCACTTTCCAGGAAGCAACATGACGTAATGGGAAATGAAGAAAACTCTGGAGTCAGACTTGAGTTTCAGTCTGGTTTTTTTGTGTGTGTGTGCGATCACGGGCAACTTATTCCTGAGCCCACATTCCCTTACCCAATGGGGATAATTCTTTATAGGGTTGTTGTCAGGAATGGAGACAAACTAATGATCCAGTACAGTGCTGGGGAGGTGTATCTCATAAACGGGAATTATTATTATCTTTTTTTGACAGGCAGAGTTAGACAGTGAAAGAGACAGAGAGAAAGGTCTTCCTTCCATTGGTTCATCCCCCAAATGGCTGCTACGGCTGGCGCGCTGCGCCGATCCGAAGCCAGGAACCAGGTACTTCCTCCTGGTCTCCCAAGCGGGTGCAGGGCCCAAGGACTTGGGCCATCCTCCACTGCCTTCCTGGGCCACAGCAGAGAGCTGGACTGGAAGAGGAGCCACCAGGACAGAATCCGGCGCTCCGACCGGTACTAGAACCCGGTGTGCTGGCGCCGCAGGTGGAGGATTAGCCTAGTGAGCCACGGTGCTGGCCTGGAAATTATTTTTGATTAACAACTTCTTCCTACTTTTCTCCTTTGCCCAAGCTCTTTACACCCTGACTGAAAAGTCCACTTCTGCCTCTCTCAAAAGCCCAGCTCACATCAATAGCCCAGGCCTGCCTCTACCACGAAAAGTGGAACACCTATACTGACTCTACCGTCTCACTAATCTAACACTTGAGTCACTTGAATTTTCATGGACTCACATTTTCCCTTACCTTTGCTATCCTATGTTCTATTAAAGGCACAGCACCTTTTAGGCATAGCAAAATTTCCCTGTCAAAACACAGGACAGCTGGTGTGCGGTAGGTCAGGACTACGGCCTATAGAAACCACTTGAAATTGTAATTACTTCAGAAAAACTGTAGGCTCAATGATTTATTTTTCAGTAATACGGTAATATGTTGGTGATCCCTTATTCACCATTTTACAATCCATAAGCTCTGAAAATCAAATGCTTAACATTTATTTTGCTTAGCATTTGGTAGTAGAAATTGATTTCACCTGAGCTTTAGGCAAAGTGGCCACGTCTGACCTGACCTCAGCTAAAGCCAGATGATGCACACAGTTTGTTTATCCTACTTAGTGTGATGCTCATGTTTCCTGACAAAACACTGACGCCAGGGCTCCTCCAGACCCTCTGGGATGTTCCATTACATAAATTACAACTTTCTAAACCTTCCAAAGTTCTGAATTCTGAAATCCAGCTAGCTGAATGGAGAAGGTACTGTAGACTTGTATCTCTTATAGCCACAGCATACTGCCATACATGTAATAGGCTATGGTAAAAAAAAAATTCAGTTAAATACAGAGAAGATGTATCTTGATCTTGCTGGGAGAAACATGGCCTAAAAACTCAAGGGATCCTGGGTAAGCATTTGGCCAACTTGTTAAGATGTCACTAGTGACACCTACATCCCACATCTGAGTCCCTGGGCTTGAGCCTCAGCTCTGCTCCAGATTCTAGCTTCCTGTTGATGTGTACCCCAGAAGACATCAGCTGACAACTCAAGAAGTTGAGTCCCTGCAACCCACATGGGAGACCTGGATTGAATTCCTGGTTTCTGGTTTCAGCCTGGCCTAGCACTGGCTGTTGCCAGCATTTGGGGAGTCAACCAGCAGATGGGAGATCTCTTTCTGCCATTCAAATAGAAATGAATAAAATTAAAATTAAAAAATGTCAAGGAGTCATCATTAAAAAGAATAAAGCAAGCTAAAATTCTGAAACTAATACCTTCACGGTTGAGGAATATGTCTAAAAGTTTAAAATATTATTAGAAATAAAAGAAAACATCTATGCAAAATGTTTTCTTATAATGGTTTTTATGACCCATCTTGTTTTTCTGGTTTCATTAACTGAAATTGGTGGTAATTAGAAATTTATTACATGTAAATAAGTCATGTGATTTAAAAACACAGGATGACATCTCTGAAAAATTGTGTTTATAGAGTTCACTGCTCCGTTTACATTTCTTTAGGCACATGGTTATTTCCATTACTTAAAGGTCAGTACTTGCAGTGCTAGCGATTACTTATATTGAGTGTGTCAACTTTTTTTTTCATTCATAAAATAAGTAGGTTGGGACTAAATGACCTGTTGTGATTCTTCTGAAATTCTATGATCATGTACAATATACAGTACAAAACCTGGTTTAAAGATTTCAATATATAGGGAACAAATTAGCAAACACTGAGGTGCTACGGAAGCCAATGACATCTTCAACACGGTGAAGCAAAGCTGAAAGAGGATGCTGCATACTTTATAAGGTGCTTCAATGTTGAATGTGACCTAATTTCTTATCCTTTCTTCACGGGTGACATTGCACATTTTACCAGGGTTTTATGTCAGCGCAGGAATTTGATGCATTGGAGCAGAACACACCTGCTTTCGCGGAGTTATCATTCAAAGCCAAGCTTGCTGTAGGAAGGTAAGAAGTGTAACTGAAGTCAGCACAGTAGAAAGTTCACACGCACAGAACAGTACAAGTACCAAAAGCACTTCACAACAGACAGAAATGCGAGTGAAAGAAGAACTGCTGGAGCGAGAGCAAATGGACTCCGAGAGCGTCAGAACCGCAAAGCTCCTTGAGGGAGGCGAGCTGGTATGGGGCAAAACTTGGTAAAAAAAAGCACTTGTCCACACGGGCAGCCGGGAGACAGCCTCCGCGTTCTAGAACTGCAGCCCTGGCCCTGGGGTCGCTCCCTTCACTTTTCTGATTCTCTGCTGCTGCATCTAGAAAACAGGTGGATTCATTTAGACAGCTTAGGATCCGCTTGGTAACGACTCATAGACCTCCAGGCTACACTTTTCCACTTTGCCGGGAGGTCTATGAGCAAGTTAGAACTCCAAAATGTTTGTTAGGAAAAAAGTATTTACTGGTTAATTCTACGCACCTGCTGCAATCCCAACTGTAAACAGAGGACTGCAGTTTAAGAACGTGATGACTAGAAAAACAAGACCTGCTTACATCTCCAGTGTGTTTCCCCATTTCCTATGTTAAAGTAACAACTCTAAAGATTAAAAACGTAAATCGAAGTGGACCCGGTCTTGTTGCGACTAAGCAGCCGAGCGAAAACAATGAGACGCAACGCAACTGGGGTAGGGGTAGCCCGGCGGCGGTGTAAAGACCCTCCGGGACCCGCTCCAGGGTCGCCGCAGGCCTGGTGGGCGGCGAGCTGACGTGGAGGGGCGGGCCTAACCCGCGCGGCGGCGGAAGGACCCGCCCCACTGGCGGAAGTGACGTCGGCCGGAGCTGGCTCTGAGGGGAGGTGAGCCGGTCTGTGGAAGGAGGCGGTGGTGGCGGAAGAGGTTCGGTGGCTGATGGCGGCTCTGGGTCGGAAGCCTGTCTGACGTTGTCCGTCGGTCCGCAGGCTTTCCGGAGGTAAGGCGCCTTTCCCCGGTCCGCCTCAGCGCCTCGTGAGGGGCAGACCCCAACTGGAGCGCTCTGGGGGGCTCGTGCTACGCCCCTCAGACTCGCGTCTACGGGCCCGGCCGGTGTCGGCAATGGTTTCCGTGGTGACGCTGCTGCCAAATGACGATGCTTTCCCTTTCTGCAGTCACCCCTTCTCTCCCGGACTACGACTTGTGACGGCGGTGTGGGCAACTCGGGCCAGCCGGGGGGTTGGGAAAGCGACGGGCGGCCGCCCCGCGGGGGCGGGCAGGCCCGTGGGATAGGCCTTGGCGACCTGGGGGGCGCGTGTGGGACGGGGGCGACCCGCGGGGTGTCGGGGGAGACGGGCGGAACCTCTGGGGTCCGAGGCTCAGCTCCGGGGCGCGTGTCCTGAGGGCAGTATATGTGTGCGCGCCCGCGGCTAGGTGAGCTTGGTCGTGTCCCGAAAGGACGGCCGGGTTCGCCACTGCGGAGAGAAACCCAGCTGTTTTGGTTTGAGTCGCCCGTGGAGGAGGAGGCGGAGACTCGCGGTGCCGCCTACTTTTGCGGGCCGGGCGGAGCTAGCTGTCCGGGCCAGGTCGGCTGCTCACCCGGGCTGCGGGATCGGCCCGCTCTGCCCCCTCGCCTGGGGATCCAGCGGGGAGTCGCGTCTGTCTCTGCTTAGTCGCCTTGGCTTGCCCACTCCTAGCCGCTGCGGGTCCGCAGGTTGCGCACAAGTCCCGGCAGGCGTTCGTGAACCTGTTCGAGCCTGTGTGTGTTCGCCTTCCTGGTGAAAGTTGCTGGGATACGCTGTGGCGTTGCAGACTGATTTTTGGTTTCATGAAGTAGTTACGAATTGCTGTTGTGCTAAGGATGTAGATGGGGAAAATAAACCGTCCTTCTTCAAGTCTGCTTTCCGCTGATGGGAAAATTCCAGAGAACTGTGCCAGGACAGTTACTAATTATCGTTTTGGCTTTCAGTTCCAGAAGCCTTTAAAAAGATGCTTTGAATAACGTGTTAGTCTAAACGTGGGCCTTTCGTCCTCAAAGTGCCCTTCCAAGGTAGAGGGCTGAGGTCAGGCGCTCTCCTTTGTGCTTTCTTGAAGGATTATTTGATTATGCTAGGACGGACTTCTTATTACACTTCCCGGTTTTTTTGCAACTTGATCGTTAAACTTTAAAAAACATCCTATTGCAGTTCTTGTTTTTCTAGTCATCACGTTCTTAAACTGCAGTCCTCTGTTTACAGTTGGGATTGCAGCAGGTGCGTAGAATTAACCTTTTTCCTAACAAACATTTTGGAGTTCTAACTTGCAGCCTTTTAATAGGATGTTAAATATTAATGAAAGATTGTAACTTTGTTCCTGTACTTCTTTGGAGGAATTACTTAACATGCTTAGTTTACTGGAGTTGCATTCTTTTGGAATGGATACTATGTAAAATTTGGGCTTTATGCACTCTGATTTTTAAATATTTCGCCCCAAATAAGCTTTTAGAAGAACATAAAAATTCCCTAATATATATAAGTAAATATCACTGCATTTTAGAAACCAGTTTATTACATAAACTTGAAAAGTAAGTAAAAATGGTGTGGGTGAGGCCAGGCAGGGCCTGGGAGCACTTAGCTGTAAAGGATTCTGGAGACAGGGTCCTAGTGAGAGTGCAGATTAATAGACTGGAGACACCGCTTCTATCTCCAGAAGTTTGTTGTTAACATCATCTCTGAAGGAGAAGTCTATAAACCAGTTGATAATCTTTAAGTATGAGTAATTGGAGACCATTTGAATACCAGGCATTTTTTTCCCTTCATTCGTTTGTCCTATAGGACTGAAGTTTGGAGATGATTTTAAAGATTCATTATTTGTTTAAATGGGAGTTTTAAAAATTTTCCATAAAAACTCTCTCAACCACTAGCTGAATTCCAGCATTTTTAAAGGCACAAAGTGTTCATATTTTAAAATGCAGTGTATTGCAGTAGGTCATCTTTGGAGTTTTTATTACTAGTCTGTTTGATTTGCTTATTTGCTTTGCTTTTACTAACTTTATTTTGGAAATCTTCAAACATGTGAAAGGAGAATGAACTGTAAGAGGAGGCATATTTTGCTAATTTGTTTCATTACCTCCTCCAGTACCTTTGTTTTTTCACTTGAAGTTGTGCTTTCTCTCTCTAATGTCAGAGTGAGACCAAAAGTGAGTCCTCAAATTCCTGTGACAGATGGGACTGGGCCAGGCTCAACTCAGGAGCCAGGAACTCAATCCAGGTCTCCCACATGGGTGGCAGGAACTCAAATGTTCTGGCCATTGCCAGCTCCCTCACCCATCAGCAGGAAGCTGAAGTGGAAAATGGAATTAGACTGAAATTCATTGGCCCTTTAGCTGCTGTGCCAAATGTCTGCCCCTCCCTTGGAGTTTTTAGAGTCCCAGACCTTGACATTTCACTTAGTAGTAGTATAGTGTACTCTAACTGATCAAAACTTTAAAAAATAGAATCACCATAACCATATTATCCTGTATAACAAAATTGCTTATTTCTTGTTCAGTTTTAATTGTTAGGACTAAAGTAATTATCTAAATTAAAAAGATTAATTTGACTTTTTGTATTAAGTGCATTGAAGTTCTTCATGTATTCTATTTTCTTTATTTTTTAAAAAAATTTTATTTGACAGGTAGACTTACAGACAGTGAGAAGGAGAGACAGAGAGAAAGGTCTTCCTTCTGTTGGTTCACTCCCCAAATGGCCACTCCAGCCGGCACTGCACCAATCCAAAGCCAGGAGCCAGGTGCTTCTTCCTGATCTCCCATGTGGGTGCAGGGCCCAAGCACCTGGGCCATCCTCCACTGCCCTCCCGGGCCACAGCAGAGAGCTGGACTGGAAGAGGAGCAACCAGGACTAGAACCTGGCGCCCATATGGGATGCTGGCGCCACAGGCAGAGGATTAACCAACCCAGTGTGCCATGGTGCTGGCCCCCATGTAGTCTATTTTCTACTAAGCTGATTAAGGCTTACATTTTTGGGCTGGTTGAGTAAAACAAGTATCAGGAATCACTGAAAAAATATTACAGTGAAAGCCAGATCTCTTTTGGGCTTGAAAATTCTAAGAGGAGGAACTAAAGATAGCGTTAACATACTTTTTTCTTTCCCAAACTTATTTTAGCTGTATTTTTAACTGAGTTCCCACTACATGTTATTTATCTTTTTTTAAGACATTAACAAATTCCCCAAATAAGAGAATTGGATTATTACAAAAGTCTTCAAAATTTAAGAGGTTTAGAGCTTTAAGAGAATGTAGTAGGACACCTGGAACAGGAGGCACTGTAGCCAGCTTGTATGTAAGATGTTGTTTCCCAGCCACATCTGGCTGGCCCTTTAACTGTTGACTGGAAAAAAGTTTGCTAATCTTTGGCTTGCTAGTCTTTGAATTCTTTTCTCTGGAGGTGCACTTCGGAGAATGGGAAGTAGAACTTGGCATGGTAAAGTTACTTGCTTCTGCTTCCCTTTATGTGTAGGAGCTGTATTTCCTCCCCAACTGAGCAAACTTTGTATTTTTTTTTTTCTCATGATGTGAAGCTACACTTCCCAGGCATTACCACAAGGTGATGCAGTGACTTTGCATATTAGTTCTCCATGGGACTTCGAATGCTCTTGGCTTTGGCATTCTTAGGGAATTCTGACATTTTCGTAAGCTTGCTCAGCTCTTCGTTGTATTTATCAGTGGGAGTAGTGAACCAGAGGAACTCTGGGAATTGGAAATTTTCGTTTCCTATTTAAATTGGATTAATGATGTAATACGCAGATTATATTCATCCATGTTAACTTTTTAAAAATAACTTGAAGCTATATTATAACTTAATAAAGTAATAAAACCAAATGAGGATGGTGGGATGAGTTTTACAAATATTTCTGTATTTAAAGTAGCATTGACATTTTTTAAAAAGTTCGAATGTTAGAGATTAATGAGGGCTGTTACCAGGAAGATTACAAATTATCTTACAAACTTGAATATATTTAAAGTGTAATGTTGGTGTTTTTTATTAAATACTTAAATTTTGGGAAGAGGATTTAAAAATGAAATTTCATGTTAACATGATCATTTAAAACAGTTAAAATATTATATACTTGTAGAAATTTTCAAACAATGAGCTAAAAATCAAAGTTCTCTTATGTCCTGTTTTTACACATGTCCCTTAAGTAAAGACTGGTGTGTACTTTCTCTGAGTCCCTTTTGATGGATTTATAAGCATCTACTCATAAACAAATACATATCTGTGTAACTGGGTTATGAATTTTTGGGAAAATTTTAACTGATATTAAATAAAAGTTTAAACTCCATTACCTTATTTTATAAGCAAATAGTTACAGCTCTGTTGATTTAGTTTGCTTTAGGAATTAGCTTGTTCAATTTTGAGAAAGATTTCAACTTTAAAAAGCTTTTAATTAAAAACATGGGAAGCTTATCCTAAACTAGCTTATTTTCTCCTTACTGAATGTTTTCTCAGAGAAACCCAAGCACGTTCTTCATAGAAAAATATTAGTTTTGGAAGCTGTAACTGATAGAGGTTCATAGAACTGATTGAGCTAGTTTCTCTTACTGGTATCTTACTATAGTGAGTGTTTTTGAAAGAACTGGAATAGGTGGACTTTCCCCCCATTTTTGTGAAGCCATTCACTTGAGAAGAGGTTATCCTGACTTTATTAGTATCATGACCTTCTGGAGCCCAGATTAGCACATGCAACTCTGGAAGAAACAAACCAAAGTAATAAAAGTGTGCAGTTGTTTTTTAAGTGGAGTTCCCCAGTGTTTTAAGTGCTACCTTTTCATTTTCCTGAAGGCTTTGGTTACCAGGAGGGGAGTATTCACTGTTGTCTCTCTGTGAGGTAGAATTGTTGGCAGTAAAGCTCATGTGTTAGTGCAGAAGTGAAGGAAGATTAGCCTTCACGCTGAAGTCCTTGCAAGGACATACAGTGGCTTTCAGGTTAATTTTAATGGTCTCTTTATGAGATGTCTACTATATTGTTCAGTTAAGCAGTACATTGACCATAACAGAAGCAGAGAGGACACTATAAGAAAATTTGGTATTTTCTGAAGTGCTTATTTTAAAACTTAAAATTTACCTTAATATTTCAAACATGTCAGCAAAAGAAACATTTGTAAAAGTAAACTATTTTAGGCCTTAGCAGTAAGGCTTCTTCGTAATTGCTAAAATATGAGTTGAGTCTTACTGTTGTGCTTGCGCTGTACAAAGTTCATTGATTTGCGAAGTAAATTAGATTAATTTGGTTAGCAAAAATCTTGCCCCACTTTTCCCCTACAGGGATATCTGTTTTAATGACTCAGAAGCAAGTGCCTTAAGATTAGTCATAGTTTCTTATGTGTACTGTAGAATCAGTGATTGTACTGAGTCTTTTAATTCAAATTACCATGACCTTTTTGAAGTACCCTTGTATATGTATATGCAGTGTACTTAGGCCCCCACTTCCAGAAGGTTTTTTGTTTGTTTCTGTTTTCAGGCCCCTAATGGTTCTAATAGGTAACAGTGTTGAGAGATGCTGGCCTTTGGGGTCACAACATGGGATGGGAATCCAGGCACAGAGAGGTTGGTATTAGGTTCAGTTATAGGACCTAGAACATGGGAAAGCGGAGAAGGATGGAATGGGCTGGGTGTGGGAGGCAAATGAAGTTCATAGGTTCTATGTTAAAAGGAAAAGTTAACTGACCAGTAACCAATAAAACCCTGACTTTTAACTGTCTTTGTTTCTGTTTTTTAGTGTATGTTGCTAGGGGCCAACAGGTTTATATTGGCAGTGTGTGCACTAAAACACCTCTTGTTCATTTAATTTTGGTTGAAACAGAAGCAAAGGGCTAGGCTTTCCAGGAGATTTGAGAGCTTTTTGGTATAACTTTTTAACACTCATATAACTTTCTGAGCTGTATTGGCTTTAGTTATTTTTCTGTTTTATATTTTAAGGAAAAGTTTCAATATTGAAAGTGTGTATCTTCTCAATAATTAATGTTATGTAAATATCTATGAAATTTGTGTTAAATGTAAGGCATTTTCTGAAGTACAAGTTTATTCTTGGTTGGTATTATTTAACTTGTATGAATTACTTGTTCCAGATTCACAATGACATCCTTTCAAGAAGTCCCATTGCAGACTTCCAACTTTGCACATGTCATCTTTCAAAATGTGGCCAAGAGTTATCTTCCTAATGCACACCTGGAATGTCATTACACCTTGACTCCGTATATCCATCCACATTCAAAAGATTGGGTTGGTATATTCAAGGTAAGAAATTTTTTTGGATATGTCTTCCATGTAGGCAATTTTTAATTTTCTTTTTAAATGGATTGAATAGCTTATACTGGCCTTTTCTTGACTCTACATTAAGGATCTTTTTTTTTTTTTTTTTTTTTTTTAATTTTTTTGACAGGCAGAGTGGACAGAGAGAGAGACAGAGAGAAAGGTCTTCCTTTGCCGTTGGTTCACCCTCCAATGGCCGCCGCAGCTGGTGTGCTGCGGCCGGCGCACCGCGCTGATCCGATGGCAGGAGCCAGGAGCCAGGTGCTTTTCCTGGTCTCCCATGGGGTGCAGGGCCCAAGCACCTGGGCCATCCTCCACTGCACTCCCTGGCCACAGCAGAGAGCTGGCTTGGAAGAGGGGCAACCGGGACAGAATCCGGCGCCCCAACCGGGACTAGAACCCGGTGTGCCGGTGCCGCAAGGTGGAGGATTAGCCTAGTGAGCCACGGCGCCGGCCAGGATCATTTTTGTAAACACTGTAAAATAATTTAACAGTGCTCACTAGTATAAAGCAAATGTTGGGAATATTCATCAGATTTTCTTCTCTGATCAAAAGGTTCATGCTCATTCAGTTTTGTGAAAAATTTTTTTCAGAATCTGTCTTTTCCATTCTTTACTGGAAAAAAAATCTTCATTTAGAAGATTCATTTACTGTCTCTTCCAGTAATTTGTAATAAATTTTTTAAAGATTTATTTATTTATTTGAAGGAGTTACACTGAGAGAAGGAGAGGCAGAGAGAGAGAGATACGTGCATCTGTAGGTTCACTTTCCAACTGGCCGCAGCAGCCAAAGCTGTGCTGATTTGAAGCCAAGAACCAGTAGCTTCTTCTGGGTCTCCCACGCAGGTGAAGGGGCCAAGGTCCTGGGCCATCTTTTACTGCTTTCCCAGGCCATAGCAGAGAGCTGGATCAGAAGTGGAACAGCTGCGTCTTGAACTGGTGCCCATAGGGGATACCAGCACTGCAGGTGGCAGTTTTACCGGCTACACCATAGCGCTGGCTGTAATTAATTAATTTATTTTTTATTTGATAGGTAGAGTTATAGACAGAGATGGAGAAAGGTCTTCCTTCTGTTAGTTCACTCCCCAAGTGGCCGCCATGGCCAGCACTGTGCCGATCCGAAGCCAGGAGCCGGTTGCTTCCTCCCGGTTTCCCATGCGGGTGCAGGGACCCAAGCACTTGGGCCATGCTCCACTGCCCTCCCGGGCCACAGCAGAGAGCTGGACTGGAAGAGGAGCAACCGGGACTAGAACCTGGGGTGCTGGCGCTACAGGCAGAGGATTAGCCAAGTGAGCCACAGTGTTGGCCTGGCTGTAATTAATTTTATACAGCTCTTGTCATGTTAGCTTTCCCCTTGTTTTGCATTGCTTAAATATTGCTCATATTTTCTTACCCTGTTTTAGGAGAGTATTTTACTTGGCTGGATAGTAAATTCTTTGTTTGCTAGGGTCCCAATCCTTATATTTTACCAATCACTTTGTGTATTATTTGGTTGAAAATTGTTGTTGGGGTGATAATTAGTGGTGCCTTGTTGTGCTGGGGCTTTATGGCAATTTTAACTCTTCACAATGTAGTGGGGGAACTAAAACTTATACTAAGTGTCTTTTGAGCAAACTAATGTCATGAATATGCAATCATTAAAAGTTACTATCTCCTGGATCACTCGAATCTCCTTCAGAATCTTGTATTCTAGATGTGATTATTTTATTTTAGAATTAATTAATTTATTTGAAAGAGTTACAGAGAGAGGTAGAGCCAGAGAGAGAGAGGTCTTCCTTTACACTGGTTCACTCCCCAAATGACCGCAATGGCCAGAGCTGATCTGATCCAAAGTTAGGAGTCAGGAGCTTCTTCTGGGTCTCCCACGCTGGTGCAGGGGCCCAAGGAGTTGGGCCATCTTCTAATGCTTTCCCAGGCCATAGCAGAGAACTGGATCAGAAGAGGAGCAGCTGGGACATGAACAGGTGGCATTATGTGATGCTGGTGCTGCAGGTGGGGCTTTAACCTGCTGCGCCACAGCGCTGGCCCCGTAGATGTGGTTTCAGAGGCTTGAAATTTTTTTGTCTAGCCTGTATTCAAGTTAAATAGTAAAGCAGAAAGAATTCTAGCTGCTTTAATTGGGCACATTGAAAGTATGGGCCAGTGCTGTGGTGCAGCGGGTAAAGCTGCCACCTGCAGTGTCGGCATCCCATATGGGTGCTGGTTTGAGTCCTAGCTGCTCCACTTCTGATCAAGCTCTCTGCTGTGGCCTGGGAAAGCAGTGGAAGATGGCCCAAGTCCTTGGGTCCCTGAGCCTGCATGGGAGATCTGGAAAAAGCTCCTTGCTTTGGGTCTGCACAGCTCTGGCTATTGTGGCCATCTGGGGAATGAACTAGTGTATGTAAGATCAATCTCTCTCTCTCTCTCTCTGCCTCTCTGTAACTCTGCCTTTCAAATAAATAAATAAATATTTTTTAAAAAAGTATCTAGAGGTGAAAGTCTAGCCTGATACAGGACAGAAAAACTAGATTTGGATTAAACAGTTTCAATTTTTAATGACATTTTAGTTCCCTTTTTTTGAATCTCTTATTATTTGATACTTCTGAATACATGAATTTTTGTTAACTTTTTGTGTGAGTTTTTGGGCTTGCCAGATTCCATGTTGGGAAAAAATTCATTATTAGCCTCATGAAATCAGTATTAGTTTTGGTTTATGGAAATATTGATATCAAATTAAAGACGCTAGTGGAGAACTGGTTTTTCTGTAAGAATGGGAGTGAGAAAAGAAGGGAAAGAAAGGACATTTTTCCAGTAGGAAAATGGTGTAAGCAAAGGCACAGAAGTGAGAGTGTTCTTAAGAGTGAACAGGCATTCTGATTCTGTTTTTTTTTTTTTTTTAATTTATTTGAAAGAGTTACAGAGAGAGGTAGAGACAGAGAGGTCTTCCATCCACTGGTTCACTCCCCAGGTGGTTGCAGTGGCCAGAGCTGCTCCGATCTGAAGCCAGGAGCCAGGAGCTTCTTCTGAGTCTCCCACGTGGGTGGTTCGGCCTTAAACTGTTAGAAGACTGTTTCAGGAAATTGGAGTAGGTAACTAGGATATTGGTAAGCAGCAGTTTTATGACTTTCTTCATAGAGGATCACTACCCAGATTTGTGTGTGAAGAGTGCCAAAAGTACGTATCATTCAGACTGTAATGGGAAGGGAAGTTGAGGGGATAAAGAGTACTCTGGGTACCGGGTATTTTATTTGTTGTAAAGATTTTTATTTGAGAGGTAGAGTTACAGAGAGAGGCAGAGTCAGAGGGAGAGAAGTCTTCCATCCACTGGTTCATTCATTCCCCAGATGGCCTCAATGGCCAGAGCTGAGCTGAGCTGAAGTTAGGAGCCAGGAGCCTCTCTTGTCTCTCACATGGGTGTAGGGCCCAAACACTTGGACCATCTCCCACTGCTTTCCCAGGCCACAGCAGGGGGCTGGATTGGAAGAGGAACAGCCTGGACATGAACTGGCACCCATATAGGATTCCAGCCCCCCAGACAGAAACCCAACCCACTATGTCACAGTGCTGGCCCCCTGTGGTGGTTTTGAGTGCATTATTGAAATCCTAACTGGCAGGTCGGCGCCGCAGCTCACTAGGCTAATCCTCCACCTTGCGGCACCGGCACACCGGGTTCTAGTCCCGGTCGGGGCACCGGATTCTGTCCTGGTTGCCCCTCTTCCAAGCCAGCTCTCTGCTGTGGCCAGGGAGTGCAGTGGAGGATGGCCCAAGTGCTTGGGCCCTGCACCCCATGGGAGACCAGGATAAGTACCTGGCTCCTGCCATCGGATCAGCGCAGTGCGCCGGCCGCAGCGCGAGGGCCGCGGCGGCCATTGGAGGGTGAACCAACGGCAAAGGAAGACCTTTCTCTCTGTCTCTCTCTCTCACTGTCCACTATGCCTGTCAAAAAAAAAAAAAAAAAAAAAAATCCTAACTGGCTGTGAAGTCAAAGCTGGTTGAGGAAGTAAGTGAAGCCAGACAAGGATCATAGACTGGTTGGCAGGTTTTGAAATTTTTTTTCTTATAGTTTTTATACTTCTCTCTTCCTGTACTGATTATTATTTTTCAATTAATTTTTTTGACAGGCAGAGTTAGAGAGAAAGGTCTTCCTTTTCTGTTGGTTCACCCCCAAAATGGCCGCTATGGCCATCGCTCTGCGCTGATCCGAAGCCAAGAGCCAGGTGCTTCCTCCTGGTCTCCCATGCAGGTGCAGGGCCCAAGCACTTGGGCCATCCTCCACTGCCTTCCTGGGCCACAGCAGAAAGCTGGGCTGGAAGAGGAGCAACAGGGACAGAACCGGCACCCCAGCTGGGACTAGAACCTGGGGTGCCAGCAAGCCGTGGCGCCGGCCTGATTATTTTTCAAAATAAAGATTGATTTATTTATTTGAAAGGCAGAGTTGGAGAGTAGACAGATCTTCCATCAGCTGGTTCACTCCTCAAATGGCTGCAACTGCCCAGCTGAAGCCATTGTCTTCTTCTGGGTCTCCCTCATGGGTGCAGGGACACAAGGACTTGGGCTGTCCTCTGCTGCTTTCTCAGGCTCATTAGCAGGGAGCTGGATTAGAAGTGGAATAGCTGGGACTGTATCTTATGGGGTGCTGGCATCGTAGGTGGAGGCTTTATCCACTATACCACAGCGCCAGCCCCTGATTAATTTTAATTATAACAAAATAAGCATGTAACATTTCTATTACTTTATATTTCATGAAGATTTTTTTGTCTGTTACACTTCCCATCTGATTTGTTCAGAGGTTATCCATTAAAGTGAGATTTAAGCCTCATGTGAACAGGCATTCGAGTATTGTTCTCTGCCAGTTTGGTTAAGAGAGATAGGAATATAAAAAGTGGACAACAGAGTTGCTTAATCAGTTCAGGAGGCATTTTCTATAATTAGTAAAAATGCAGGGAAAGAACTACACCTGAGGCCATATCTTTATTAGTAAATCTTTATTAGTAAAACTAGGATTAGCCTAGTGAGCCATGGTGCTGGCCCTATATTTAGGTTTTTAATCCATTTTGAGTTAATTTTTTTTTTTTTTTTTGACAGGCAGAGTGGACAGTGAGAGAGAGAGACAGAGAGAAAGGTCTTCCTTTGCCGTTGGTTCACCCTCCAAGGGCTGCCGCAGCTGGCGCGCTGCGGCCGGCGCACCACGCTGATCCGATGGCAGGAGCCAGGTGCTTCTCCTGGTCTCCCATGGGGTGCAGGGCCCAAGCACTTGGGCCATCCTCCACTGCCTTCCCGGGCCACAGTAGAGAGCTGGTCTGGAAAAGGGGCAACCAGGAAAGAATCCGGTGCCCCGACCGGGACTAGAACCCGGTGTGCCGGCGCCGCAAGGCGGAGGATTAGCCTAGTGAGCCACGGTGCCGGCCTTTGAGTTAATTTTTGTGTATAGGGTAAAGGTCCAACTTCATTCTTTTGTATGTGGATATGCAGTTTTCCCAGCACCGCTTGTGAAGAGCCTTTCCTTTCCCCCTTATGTCAAAGATCATTTGACTATGTATTTATAGTTAATTTTTGGGCCCTCTCTTCTGTCTCATTGTTCTATACATCCACTTGTAAGTTAGTACCATACTGTTTTCTTTCTTCCTTCCCTTTTTTTTTTTTTTTTAACATTTATTTATATATTTGAAAGGCAGAGTTGCAGAGAGAGAGAGAGAGAGAGAGAGAAAGAGATCTTCTATCTGCTGGTTCACTTCCCAAATGGCCGCAATGGCTGTAGCTGAGCTGATCTGAAGCCAGGAGCTTCTTCCGGCTCTCCCATGCGTATGCAAGGACCCAAGGACTTGAGCCATCTTCTACTGCTTTCCCAGGCCATAGCAGAGAGCTGGATTGGAAGTAGAGCACTTGGTTCTTGAACCAGCGCCCATATAGAATGGCAGCTTTACCCACTACACCATAGTGCTGGCCCCCAAACTGTTTTCATTACTATAACTTTATAATATGTTTTGATGTTGGGATACATAAGGCCTCTACTTACATTTTTCTTTTTCAAAATTATTTTGTTTATTTGAGGTCCTTTGAGGTTTCCATATGAACTTCAATGCAGATACATTGGGTACTGTTGATATTTCAACAGTATTACATCTTCTAATCCATGGACATTGGATGTCTTTCCACATTATTGGTATCTTCTTTAATTTCTTATTTAATAGCTTTCAGTGTGGAAGTTTTTGATCTCATTAAATTTATTTCTGAGTGTTTTATTCTCTTTAATGCTCTTGTAAATAAAAACAGTTTTCTTAATGTTATTACTGGATTATTGATTGCTGGTGTATAGAAGTGCCATTGACTTATGTATTGGTTTTATGCTTTACACTTTGCTGAATTCATTTGTTTATGTGTGTAAGTAATCTTTAGAGTTTTCTATATATAAAATATTTTCATCTATGGACAGATAGTTTTATTCCTTCATTTCCAGTTTGAATGCCGTGTATTTCTTTTTCCTGCCTAAGTGCACAGGTTAGGACATTTCAGTGCTATGTTGAATTGGTGAGAGGGGCTTTGTTGCCTTGTTCTTGGTCTTAGAGAAAGCCTTCAGTTTTTCATAAAGAGTGATGTTAGTTGTGGGCTTTTTGTATGTGGCCTTTATTATTGAGAATTTCTTCCTATTTCTAACTTTTTTTTTTAAATTATGAAAGTGTTGAATTTTGTCAGATGCCTTGAATACATCATTTGAGATGATCATCTTTTTTCCCTGCTACTTAGTGATGATATGTAATTATTGAATTTGGTTTGCTAGTATTTTGTTGAGTATTTTTGTATCAGTATGCTTCAGGGATATTGTTCTGTAGTATTCTTGTTGTGTCTTTATCTCAGTTTGGGGTAGGGATAATGTTGGCCTCCTAAAATGGGTTTCACAGTATTCTTTCCTCTTCAGCTTTTTTGAGGAGTTGAGAAGTATTTAAATATTTAGTAGAATAATCTAGTGATGCTGTGTGGTCCTGGGCTTCTGTTTTTTGGAAGTTTTTTTTTTTTTTTTTTTTTATTTTTTGACAGGCAGAGTGGACAGTGAGAGAGAGAGACAGGTCTTCCTTTGCCGTTGGTTCACCCTCCAATGGCCGCCGCGGCTGGCGCACCGCGCTGATCCGATGGCAGGAGCCAGGAGCCAGGTGCTTTTCCTGGTCTCCCATGGGGTGCAGGGCCCAAGCATCTGGGCCATCCTCCACTGCACTCCCTGGCCACAGCAGAGAGCTGGCCTGGAAGAGGGGCAACCGGGACAGAATCCGGCGCCCCAACCGGGACTAGAACCCAGTGTGCCGGTGCCGCAAGGCGGAAGATTAGCCTAGTGAGCCGCGGCGCCGGCCTTTGGGAAGTTTTAAATTACTGATTATAGGTCTGTTCAGATTTTTTTTATTTCTTCATTATCAATAGGCATAATGCCTTTCTTTTGTGTTATCCAATTTGCTGGTATATAATTATTACTGTTTCGTCTCTCTCTCTTTTTTTTTTTTTTAAGTCAGAGTTACACAGAGAGAGGAGAGGGTGCCAGTTGTAGTCCCTGCTGCTCCACTTCCAATCCAGCTCTCTGCAATGGTCTGGGAAAGCAGTAGAAGATGGCCTAAGTCCTTAGGTCTCTGCACCCTTGTGGGAGACCTGGAAGAAGCTCCAGGCTCCTAACGTTGGATTGGCCCAGTTCTGGCCCTTGCGGCCATTTGGGGAGTGAACAAGAGGTTGGAAGACTGACTTTCTCTCTCTCTCTCTCTGCATCTCTCTAATTCTGCCTTTCAAGTAAATAAATCTTTTTTTAAAAAATTTATTTGAAAGGCAGAGAGGTAAAGAGAGATCTCCCATCCATGAGTTTACTCCTCAAATGTCCAGAACTGCTGGGGATAGACCAGACCAAAGGCAGGAGCCAGGAACTTAATCTGAGTCTCTACGTGGGTGGCAAGATGCCAACTACTTGAGTCATTACCTATTGCCTTCCAGGGTTTGCATTAGTGCAAGCTAGAATGGGGAGTGAAGCTGGTACTTGCACTCAGGTCCTCTGACATGGAATATGCCCAATGTTGGGCCAAACAGCCATCCTGTTGATTTGTTGTTTTTATAGTGACATGCTTTGATTCCCTTCTCATTTTCTTCTGTGCATCTTACATAGGTATTTTCTATTTGTAGTTACCTTGGGAATTACATAAAATATGTGCTATAATTATTTTAAGTTGGTAAATTCAATTCAATGAGAAGACTTTATTATTTTACATCTCCTGCCTACTTATTGATGTTAAAAAATACAGAAAGATATAATTTGTATCCTTTAACATAGTTTATAGTTTTTATGCATTTATCTTTATGTTCTATACCAGAATTAAAACTGATTTAGGTACCACCATTACGTTATTACAGGATTTCCTCTGTACTGTGATTTTTCTGCTTAGAAGTCCATGATCATCTTGTGGGATCCCCTTTTATGTGATGAATCACATTTCTCTTGCTACTTTCAAGATTCTCTCTTTGACTTGGCAGTTTGTACTATGTCTTTGTTTTTATGTGTAATGTCTTTTTGGATTTATACTAGTTGGAGTACTTTGAGCTTCTTGAATTTGTCCATTTCCTTCCTCAAATTTGGGAGATTTTAGCTATTGTTTCTGTGTGTATTCTCTCTGTTCCTTTCTCATTTTATCCTTTCTTTCTAGAATTCTCATTTTATATACACACACGCATACACACACAATTGTTGCCTGTCTGGTTATTTTCCCTAAGTTCTTAATCCTTACTTTTCTTGATTATTTATTTTTTAAAATTTTTGTACCTCTAACAGTAATTTCAAAAGAGGTGCTGTTTGCTGATCCTTTGATCTGTTTAATTAAAGCAGATTTTGAAACCTTCTTGTGGACTTTTCAAATAAGTTATTCTTCAGTTTCAGAGTTTTTGTTTGGCTCTTTTTAGTTTGTTTCCTTGTTAATATTCTCATTTTAGTCATGTTTTCCTGATCTTTCTTGCTTGTTTATCTGTGTTTTCTGATAGTGCATTGAACTTCAAGATGATTATCGTAAATTATTTGTTAGATAATCCACTGACCTCAGATTCTTTAGGATCAGTTTGTCCAGATTTGTTTTGTTACTTTGATTGGGCCCTATCTCCCTGTTTCTTCATTTGCCTTGTTACTTTTGCTGTTTTGTGCCTTTGATAAAATACTCTCAGCCTTTATGAAATTGCTTTGTTTTCAGAATGACTTTGCCAGCTTGGCTGGAGATTCTGGGACCTCTTGAGCTTTTTAGGGAGAATGTGTTTTTGGGCTTTTGTGGGTAACTTCCCAATTAAGATTTACTCATTTCCCCTTTCAGGAACTTGTATTTCTTTCTCCCTCTGGTGTGTGTGTGAGGTACTGCAGGCAACAAGATATATGGCAGTCTTTTGATCTTCAGTGGTCCCTAGGTGACCCACCTGTGCTGGTTCCCCTGCACCTCAGGTGGACCACTCAAAAGCCAGAATGTTGGATACATATTCTCTTCATTTCTCTGCCAAAGGAGAAACATCAAATGGGGCTCTTCTTCCTATTCCTTCTGAATTGTGCTGGCATGGGAGGAGAGCCGTTGTGGTTGTAATGAGATAGCTATGCTTTTCCTTCTTTTTTAAAGGATTTATTTATTTGAAAGGCAGAGCATCAGGGAGGGAGGGAGGAAGAGGAGGAGGAGATGAAAAAGAACGAGAGAGACACACAGACGAACATGGAGACAGACATCTTCCAATTGTTGATTCACTTCATATGGCTGCATCAGCCAGGTCTGGGCCAGGCCTAGGCCCGGAACTCCATCTGGGTCTCCCATGGATGAGAGGGGCTCAAGCATTTGGAGATGGATTGGAAGTGGAACTGGATTGGATGTCATATGAAATGACATCATAAGTGTAATTGGATTGGATGCCATATGAAATGGCATCATAAGTGGATGTGCCAAAACACCAGCCCCATTTTTTTTGTTAAACCTTTTTAAGATAGCTTGTTCTTGATTTTGAGCTTGCCTGGAGTACTGCAACTGTATAATTGGTTTTTGAAATGCATTTCAGACTGTACTTTGTTGATAAATTGTCATCCCCATGCTGACGTCCTTCCCTTTTACATCTTTTTCTTATCTGGCAAAAAAATCTCATTTTTATCCATTTTTTTTTTTCTCTCATGGAAAGCAACCAAGGAATAGAGCTTTTCCTTTTTTCTTATTCTTTCCTGTTGTCAACTGTACTACTTTTAGGAATTGTATAGTTAAGAAATCAGCGTTGGAAGGGGAGGTAGTTTCAGGAAGTATGAATAGTGTTTTATATTCTATGGGAGGACTGAGTGATGTCTGGATGGTTAAAACGTGAATTTTGAGTTCAGATTCTGACTGCCATGTACTAACTAGCCTTTTATTTCCTAATTTATAAAAACAAAAACAAAAACAAAATCTTTGTACTTCCCACTGCTACTTGAATCAGATATAGAGAAATGAAAGTGTCAAGTATTTTTGACCATGACACCCAGAAATCAATTCAATGATTTGAAAGAGCATGAAGGAGGAAGGGAGGAAGAAAAGGAGATGAGGAAGAGGGAGAGAGACAGAGACAGAGACAGACAGCCCAGTGAAGTTGCATGCAGCTACACCTGAGAAAACATCTTCATGAAGCAACACTTACTATATGTAATTAAAAATTAAATGGAGATCATGAACCAAATGAATTGATTTTATCACTCCTGCTGGGTAGTAGCCTATAGTTCAGCCAGCGTTTAGAGATGAAGGTGACTGAGATTCCCCCAGTTTCCGTATTCCGTTTTTTTCTCTAAGCCAGTTGTAATCATAAAACATGGAGAGCCTAACTCTGTGGCTGAGGCATAATTTCTTGTAATATAATTAGCGAATGGATAGCTAGTACTTATTTTAAATGTCTCTAATATTGAGTTATTTAACATGGTATAGTCCATCTGGAAAATACAGAAATAGATTTGTGAAGTATATATTCATGTTATTTGAAAATGTTTTAGCAATAGATGAAGCATAGGGGTTTTCTTGTATTTATAAACATCTTGGTGTGAAAGGTCTTTATGTGAAATTTATGCAGATTCCTACAATAAGACGACTCCAATGAAAGATTAGTGAATTTAAGCGGAAGGGATGCCTAAGCAAAATTGAAAAATCCTTGAATTTGAGGTATAAAATAAAAAGCTTTAAAAACTCTGTTCAGTGAAATCAAATTTTAAGCAGAATAGCTTTTATGTTTGAGCATGTGTGTTCATATCTGGATGACATTGTATTTTAATGCACAGCAGCAACTCTGGTGTTCAATCTGTAGATCTTTATAACATGAGGCTATAGCTTAATAAATCTTAATTAGATAGTCTTGTTAAAATACTGACTTGTAGACACATGAGTATTAAATGTATGTTTTAACTTGAGATTATAGTATGAAATAGTATGCTATATAGTATCAGGCTTATGTTAAACTATTTACTCAGAACTGCCCCCCACTTCTCACTTTTTGGTTATTTTCCTGTAGGTTGGATGGAGTACTGCTCGTGATTATTACACTTTTTTATGGTCTCCTATGCCTGAACATTATGTAGAAGGATCAACGGTCAATTGTGTACTAGCATTTCAAGGTAAGGGCTGGAAACTACAGAACTGAGTGACTCTAGATGTTTTTTATTGCCTTTAAAAATATTTGTACCCCATTTTAATTATCTGTTAAACATGTCCAAGGTGCCAAAGTTGAATTAGTATCTTTGTTTAGAAAAATGTGTAAGAATGTCTATTTATGTTACATTTATACTAGATATTTCTGGGTACTGTAGGCCACATGATATGTTATGTAGACATTGAAATGTCTTTTTATTTTCTTTCATTGAAAATGAGAATGGATTTCTTTCTAAATCTTCACCCTGTGGTGTGTTTTTTTTCTTCAAATAAGAAAACAGTAGTATTTCTGATACTAGAATACTGTAACAAGTTGGAAGTGAGGAAAGTAATCTAGATGAAAACCACAAGGATTATTAGCAGGATTAATGGAATAGTTACGTTCATTCTGTCAGGTAAAAGTTTATATAAGATGGATCTAAGTGAGTAGTATAAAAGTTATTGTTGCTATAGCTTGATGTTGCGTATGTGTTAAAAAATACTCATTCAGCTAATTCTGATTCACGCTACCACATGAATGAAGTTAGAGACATGATGCTAAGTCAGATAAGCCAGTCAGACAAATACAGAAGGCCTTGATTTACATGAGGATGCTTCGAGTAAACAAATTCAGAGATAAATGGAGAGGTGATTTCCAGGATCTAGGGGGAAAGAAGAATGAGGAGTTGCTGTTTAAGGAGTACAGGATTTCTTGTTTTCTAGAATGAAAAGAATTTTGGAGATGAATGGCAGTGATAGTTACACAGCAATATGAGTATGCTTTAGCACTTAACTGTATGCTTTAAAATATTTAAGGTTGGGGCCGGCGCTGTGGCAGAGTGGGTAAAGCTGCTGCCGGCAGTACCGGTAACCCATATGGTTGCCAGTTTGAGTCCTGGCTGCTCCACTTCTGAGCCAGCTCTCTGCTATGGCCTGGGAAAACAGTGGAAGATGGCTCAAGTCCTTGGGCCCTGCACCCATGTTGGAGACCTGGAGAAAGCTCCTGGCTCTCCTGGCTTTGGATCAGTGCAGCTCCAGCTGTTGGCAGCCAGTTGGGGAGTGAACCAGCGGATAGAAGACCCCCCCCCCCCCCCCCCCGCTGCCGCCTCTCCTTCACTCTGAGTAACTCTGCCTTTCATATAAATAAATCTTTAAAAAAATGGTTAAGGTAGTATGTTTTGTTTTTTACGATAATAAAAAGGAAAAATTCTCTTACTCAGAAATCTATCACAGAACTTGCTGTGGAGTCATTTTATATAATAATTCTAATTTTACTATGTTGTATTTCATCATTCTTAGCCCTTTTTTATGCCATAGATTCTATTTTATCTTGAGAAGTTAATGGGCTGTATCTAAGCATAATGTATTAATGTACATAAAATGTATAGAATTGTGAAGAACCTATTGAAATTATTCTTAAGTTATTACAGTAAATATTGTTATGTATTTATATATGCTTTTTTAAAAAAAGATTTTATTTATTTGTTTACTTCTCAAAGTTACAATGAGAGGGAGAAACAGACAGGTCTTCCATCTGCTGGTTCACTCCCCAGATGGCAGCAATGGCCAGAGCTGTGCCCATTTGAAGCCAAGAGTCAGGAGCTTCTTCCTAGTCTCCCATGTGGGTGCAGGGGCCAAGGACTTGGGCCATCTTACTGCTCTCCCAGGCCATAGCAGAGAGCTGGATCAGAAGTGGAACAACTGGGACTTGAACCGGTGCTCATATGGGATGCTGGCACTGCAGGCCACAGCTTTACCCACTACGCCACAGCACCTGCCCCTTAAGAAGCTTGCTTTCTCCTCAAATTACCTGTTATCTGATTTGGGTTACCTTGTTCAAAATGTTGAAAATTAAGTTTACGTTACAGCACCCAAGCTAAAAGAAGATATCTAGGGACTGGCACTGTGGCATAGTATGTTAGACCTCTGCCTTGGGTGCCAGCATCCCAAATGGGTACCGGTTCATGTCCCGGCAGCAGCTCTTCCTATCCAGCTCTCTGCTTATGGCCTGGGAAAGTGGTGAAATATGCCCCAAGTGCTTGGGCTCCTGCAGCCATGTTGGAGACCTCAGGGGAAGTTCCTGACTCCTGACTTTGGATTGGCCCTGCTCCGGCCGTTGTGGCCATTTAAGGAGTGAACCAGCTGATGGAAGACCTTTGTCTTTCTCTCTCCCTCTGTCTATAACTCTGCCTTTCAAGTAAATAAAAATAAAATCTTTAAAAAAGATACGTAAAAAAACGAAACTGTACTGAAAAAGTTTTTTAAATGTAACTACTTAGCATACAGATGCATACTTAAGAAAGCAGAAAACAGTTTAATTTTTGGGTAAACATTTCTAGTATTTTTTGAAAGGATTTATTTAGTGTTTTTTTTTTTTTTTTATAAGAGATTTATTTATTTGAGAGGCAGAGAGAGAGAGTGGTCTTCCATCTGCTGATTCACTCCTTAAATGACAGCAACAGCCAGGGATGGACAGGCCCAAGCCAAGAGTTTATTCTGGTTCTCCCACATGGGTGCAGGTGTCCAAAGATTTGGACATGGTCTGCTGCTTTTCCCAGGTGTATTAACAGGGAGCTGGATGGGAAGTAGAGCAGCTGGGATACAAACCAGTCCCCATATTGGATGCTGACATTGCAGGTGATGGTTTAATCTGTTAATGTTACAAGGCTGGCCCCATGAACATTTTTGAATCATTCTTATATATTCTCTGCTGCTACTCTTTGTTTCTAAGAAGAAAAGCTAGCTATTTTTTAAACATTGAAATCAGATGAAGTAGATATCACAACAATGAAGCTGAAAGTTTCAAGACATAAAAGAATAGCAGGTATATTGATTATAGATTTTTGAGTGGATATTCTAAGGTGAATATGTTCATGTTCAGTAATATATATTGATGTATATTCATTTCACATTTGTTGAATGCCTCTTTTTTATAAGTCATTGTGGGGTATTCTGGAATATGTTATATGCACAAACATATAATAAAAATAAGTGTGCATCTGCCTTCAATCTCTGTATCTACCCTCATGTTTTTGAGATCTGATGTAGGAGATAAAAGACATGTGTATAAGAAATAGTAATGCAGAGTGTACTCTAATGGGCTATATGTGTGTGTGTGCACTTAAAGATTTGTTTGTTTATTTGAAAGAATTAGAGGTAGAGTCAGAGTGAGAGAGCTTCCATCTGCTGGTTCACTCCCCAGATGGCTGCATGAACAGACCTCACCCTATATCCAGCCTTTACCCAATTCATGTATGCAGCATGTTTTCTAGTTAATAATTGTCTTTTAAATGTATTAAATTTAGAATTGGAAAAAAAGTTCATTAAATGACATTCTCACCTCCATTCCTAGTTCCTAGATTTTTATACTGGTCATTCTCCAGTATTCTGCAGTCCTTCTCCCGTGGTAGAATACATTCTCACCTCTTCCATATGAGTTGGTTTTGCTCTAGTGAAGATACAGAAGGAAAGGATCTTCTGATAGAATAATTTTACATCTAAAATATGAAAAGTTTGGGTATGTTTGAGAAGAAAGGAGGCGGTCAGTTGGTATAATTTGTGAATAGCCGTAGGAAAGACATATTGAACATAGGTGCCAGAAACAATGTGTGGAATGAGAGATGGCAAGTGTTGCTCAATTACATTGAAATAATGTTAATTTTATAATAGAAAGTTTTAATATTTGTTTACTACCTCTTAGGGTACTACCTTCCAAATGATGATGGCGAATTTTATCAGTTCTGTTATGTTACCCATAAGGGTGAAATTCGTGGAGCAAGTACACCTTTCCAGTTTCGAGCTTCTTCTCCGGTTGAAGAGTTACTTACGATGGAAGATGAAGGGAATTCTGACATGCTGGTGGTGACCACAAAAGCTGGCCTCCTTGAGGTTGGTATTAACAATGAATCAGAGCTCATATTGGCTGGCATTTTAAGAATTTTCAGGTTAAGAGTATCTGCAAAAATCAAATGCTTTTCACTAAAGTAGTAAATGTATACTCTCTTTTTTAAAAGACCTAAAAGTCTTTTCATTACAATTATATGGCAGGGACTTTGTCCTTAGAGCCTAAGAGTATTTTGTGCATAGTAGATGATGCAGGAAACACCTACTGAGAGAAATTAGACATTAAGCATCCTTATGTTCCCTTACCCTTACCTTTCTTCTTTGGTAGCGTGATTTGTTGATTGTGGAATAGGATAGACTTCGGACCTCAAGCATGAGAGAGAGGATAAAAGTGAGAAATCTGATTGGATGTGAACTTTGCTTTATGAGCTATGAGTATGCTTTCTCAAGTGTGTCAAGTGAATACAAGTTTCTTAATTTAGATTGAACATTTTTAGAATAATTCTTTTTGTTCATCTTATCAAATGAATAAGCTTAGATTAACCATAATTTACAAGAAAAGGTGACAAGCTTTTCACTTTTTTAAAAATTGCATATTGTGCAGTTATGAGACTCGTTGTAGTATAAATGATATATATGCATATAGATGATCTAATAGTATATAGATGATCTAATAGTACTGCATTTCTTAAATTTTAGTAGTCATTGAAAGAGAATATAGAACTTTTTGTCATTTCACGATCATATTTCCCAACATCTTTATACTTAAAAAACCAGAATACTGGATTTGAGTTACTGTAATTGTGTATAGTGTTTTTTACTGTAAAAAGACAAATTTTTATTTAAAGTTGATTCAGTATGCATTTTGGGTAATGCACATCCATATTTTGTGTATTATAGGTCATTACTTTTTATTTATAATCAGATGGGTGACTTTTTTTCAAGTAAAATATTTTATGCTTTTGATTTTACTTTATTTACCTTGAAGAATGGAAATTAGAGGAAAAACAATTACAGATACAAATACTCTTATTAGACAGCCTTAAAGGTTAGAAGGAATCAGTCATTTTTATTGTGAATTTTTTCATATCTTTCCTTCCTCTTTCCAGAAATTCCTCTCTTATCTCTAATACAGAAATGTAACTTTTATGGGGTGACTAAAGCATTTTGTGGTGACAACTGCCTGATGATCAAGGTTTTTAGCCTGGTATTTGAATGTTGGCTATTCAGAAACAGACCTAGCTCTTAAGAAGAATGTAGTTAGTATTTATATTACAGCTTTTGGAATACTTAATAGACCACCCTGATCTCAGGGCCTCCAACAGACAAATTATGGGCATTTTGACATCCATGTTTATCTTCTGCTTTTCTCCAGTTCATAGCATGATCTATTTCATTTCTTTCAATCCACAAAGGGTACTTTATAAAGAAAATTTAAGTTGCAGTCTCTTGAGTAAATATTTCTGAGATAAACTTTTTATTTTTGACAAGTCTTTTATGTTTCCACATTCATGAAAATTTTAATGTTTTTATCTAATACACAAAATTAATAGAAATGTGAGACATTATCTGAGTCCCCGTTGGTGTTAAAAGTGATTAATGAGACGTAGTCCTGCAATGTGATCCTTGATTAGATAGCAGATTTAGAAGGGTAATGTAGGATGTTTGTGATCTATCTACTGGATGATATAAAATTATTATTATTATTATTATTTTTTTTTTGACAGGCAGAGTGGACAGTGAGAGAGACAGAGAGAGAGGTCTTCCTTTTGCCGTTGGTTCACCCTCCAATGGCCGCCACAGCTGGCACGCTGCGGCCGGCGCACCGCGCTGATCCGATGACAGGAGCCAGGTGCTTCTCCTGGTCTCCCATGGGGTGCAGGGCCCAAGCACTTGGGCCATCCTCCACTGCCTTCCCGGGCCACAGTAGAGAGCTGGTCTGGAAAAGGGGCAACCAGGAAAGAATCCGGTGCCCCGACCGGGACTAGAACCCGGTGTGCCGGTGCCACTAGGTGGAGGACTAACCTAGTGAGCTGTGGTGCCGGCCGATATAAAATTATTCTTAATTTTCTTACCTACAATAATAGTAGTGATTTAAAAGAGACTATCCTTATTAGGAGATGCTTGCTCTGAAGTGTTTAGTGGTGAAATGTCTATAATTTCATTTGAAATTATTTAGTTTAAAAAAACAAACAAAAATCACATAAGTAAACTTTTAAAAAATAGATCAGGCATGAAAAAAGTAATTGAATAAACTTCTCCTTTTTCAGAGTGTTTACTCCTAACATTTTGACTGGGTTTGTTGGAAGAGGTAAAAGCATGATTCTAAAAGTTTTCAACCATTTTAGAGTTTAACCACTCTGATTTCATGAACCTGGGAGACTAATTTGATGTATACTACAGGAAAGCATTTTATTTTTCCGGCTAATGTACAATTCCTCCTTTGCAAAAATCTTGCCTCTCAGTCTCCATTCTTTCCTGATTAGAATAAAAGATACTTTTCTGTAAGAGAAATATTTACTTAATTTTATTTACTATTATTTTAGGTCCCTTTATTAGTTTTTAGAATATTGGTGTTTGATATTCCTGACCTATTAGTATTCCTGTAAGGATCAATTGTATTAATAAATTATTGCAGTCTACATTTTGGTCTTCAAATTTGTAAATTTATTTACACAGATGTTTTAATTTAGCTAAATAAAGGCCTTTATATATGAGGGTGCATCAAAAGATTCATGGAAAGATTAATTTTTTTTTTATTATTTTTTTTTATTTTATTTATTTATTTATTTATTTATTTATTTATTTATTTTTTTTTTTGACAGGCAGAGTGGACAGTGAGAGAGAGAGACAGAGAGAAAGGTCTTCCTTTGCTGTTGGTTCACCCTCCAATGGCCGCCGCGGCCAGCGCGCTGCGGCCGGCGCACCGTGCTGATCCGATGGCAGGAGCCAGGAGCCAGGTGCTTTTCCTGGTCTCCCATGGGGTGCAGGGCCCAAGCACCTGGGCCATCCTCCACTGCACTCCCTGGCCACAGCAGAGGGCTGGCCTGGAAGAGGGGCAACCGGGACAGACTCCGGCGCCCCGACCGGGACTAGAACCCGGTGTGCCGGCGCCGCTAGGCGGAGGATTAGCCTAGTGAGCCGCGGCGCCGGCCCGGAAAGATTAATTAAAACCTCAGTTTATTTTGGGGCCAACCATACATAGTTTTTTTCATAATTTTAATTTAACAACATTCTGAAAGTCCCCTTGTATGCATGGATTTCAGAATTTTTCACACCAAAATCTCTGTTTTTCATTTACCATGAACTTTTTAAAATACTCTTGTACATAAGAACTATTTATTCCTTGGTACCTTAAAGAACCAAAACTTGCCATGGTAATCTCTTAAATGAACATTTCAACAGATACATTCTTAATAGATGCAAAGATTTCCTATGGGAGTGCTTTCAAGAAGAGAGCGATTTTCTTCTTGATGTGTTTGATTACTCCAGATAAGATAGCCCAGTACTTAAGTCATTTATGAAACTTAATGTGCCTCATTTTTAGCACTGATTTAAAAAGTAATCAAGCAGATAACTTCTTATTTTACTTTAATACCTTCTTATAATATTTTCAGCCCTAATCAGAGGTACCTTAAGTTTGATTCATAAATTTTTCTAACAGAATAAGAACCTGATTGATAGGAAGTAGACAGAAGGTAAAAATTCTTTATCTAATTTCCTCATTTGTTTTTGAAATGGAGAAGTAAATTTGTAGTAACAAAATTTAGACTTAAAAATGACTCGAGTTTTTGTTTTACAGTTGAAAATTGAGAAAATCATGAAAGAGAAAGAAGAACTGTTAAAATTAATTGCTGTTCTGGAGAAAGAAACAACTCAGCTTCGAGAACAAGTTGGGAGAATGGAGAGAGAACTTATCCATGAAAAAGAAAGATGTGAGCAACTGCAGGCAGAGCAGAAGGTTAGTTGTGTCCTGTGTGACTGGTTGGAATTGGTAGTGTGTTGTCTGGAGCCCACCTTTTCCAAGAACTGAAGCAATTAAAGTGAGAGAGAACTAGGTATTGGAAAAAAAGTAGCCTTTAAGTAGACATTTATACAAGAATAGGTCAGTTCCTATTAACCTTCTGCTGCAGCTTCTTTCATGTTTTAAGATGGTTAAAATACTTTTAGACTATTGGTACCAGGCTTGATTAGATAGTCCCTGACAACTATTTCCAGATGTTTTACATTACACTGTAGATTACTGAATAGTTTTTTTGTTTATAGATATAATTAGAAATAAAATATTGAAAATGATAAATACTTAAAGCGTGCTAGAATAAATTCTTTTCAAAAAATGCAGAATTCAATGAAATGGTATATAGTATTAGACAAAATTTTGAAATTTTGTTTCACATCTAATGATTTGAGAAATACTACAGATTACCCTAAAAAACACCTGCTTAGAACTGGCACTGTTTTTTGAGCACAGAATAAGTATAAGCAGAAAACTGTGTGACTTCATTAGAGATACAAATAGATTTAAGAAAGAAACTGAGAACAATGAAAAGAGAAAACAAGTCACCCATTTTCACAAGGAAAGTAATTTGTTCTGACAAAATATATATATAGATTGTGATTATAAGTTTCACAGTCTAACAACTAGTTGAATTTACTTATATCTCTTGACAGGATTAAGCTATTGTTCCCTGAAGGTACAGTTTTTTTTTTTTATTGTTTTACCAAACAGGGTCTAGAGCAATTAATAATTATTCATTGAACTGTTAGTACATTTATTCACAACATTTTTATATTCCAGTGGAGCAATTACATTTTACATACCTAATAACACAAGTAGGGCTTAACATTCTGAGACAGTTTCTCCTGCTTTGTTGTATTTGATGATTGTTCTTTTGGGTAAAAGGGTAAGCATAATATCAAGTAATGTATACATTTGTAAGTTTCCTTATAAATATCTAAATGGCCTTCTAATTACCTTTTTTTTTTTTTAAAGATTTATTTATTTATTTGGAAGAGTTACACAGAGGAGAGAGAGAGAGAGAGAGAGAGAGAGATCGATCGATCTTCCCTCCAATGGTTCACTCCCCAGTTGGCTGCAACCGTTGGAGCTGTGCCCATCTGAAGCCGGGGCCAGGAGCTTCTTCCAGGTCTCCCATGAGGGAGCAGGGGCCCAAGGACTTGGGCCTTCCTCTATTGCTTTCCCAGGCCACAGCAGAGAGCTGGATTGGATTTGGATCAACACTGGCACCGGTATGGGATGCTGGCACTTCAGGCCAGGGCGTTAACTCGCTGCACCCTAGTGCCGGCCCCCTTCTAATTACCTTTTAAAAAATATTCAAGTATTCCCCAGTTTTCTCTTGGGAAACATTTGGTATCCTACAGTAGGCTACAGGATTAGGGTTTTCCTTTTTTTTATTAATTTTTAGTTTTTATCAGATTCAATGTGATTTGTAAATTTATTTATTTGAAAGAGTTATAGAGAGGGAGAGACAGATCTTGCATCTGCTGGTTAACTCTCCAGGTGGCCACAAGAGCCAGGGCTGATCCAGGCTGAAGTCAAGAGCCAGGAGCTTCATCTGCATCTCCCACACGAATGGCAGGGGCCCAGCACTTGGGCCATCCTCTGCTGCTTTTCCCAGGCCAATAGCAGAGAGCTGGATCAAAGTGGAACAGCTAGGACTTAAATTGGTGCCCATATAGGATGCCAGTGTCACAGGCAGTGGCTTTACTACACCACAATGCCAACCCCAGGATTAGGATTTTCTGTTTAAGGTACTACTGTTTTTCATTTAAACTTCTAGTTATACAAAATACTAAAATATAGTAAAAACTTATATGTATCTACCTTGACTGTTAGAACATTCAGCTATCTTATTCTCTCATTTGCAATAACTTTTGTCTAGTTATTCTGTTTCCTTTATTCTTTATGTTTCTTTCTGTAGTTGTACTTTATTTGTTCTTCCTGAGGTGGAATGTTGGTCTTTTTTCTTTCACTCTATCAACTCCAGATGCTTGGAACTTAGGTAGAAGATGATTCATGAAAAAGCCAAACTCAGCATGTCCTAAATCCATGAGATCAAAATATGCTGATGTGGCCTTTGAGGTTTTGATTCTGATCACCTTGATGTCCAAGGAAAGAATGAATGCTTAGAATAGGAATGGCAGGGTGGTAGGCCTTTGTTTGTGTGAATTTACTCCTACACTTCAGGCCATGTCTTTGGTTCAGTTGAGTATTAGTGAGATTTAAACAGTTACAGCTTCTTTCTGCTGTGTCAGGGGATAAGGTGTTAAGCACTTCATACAAGTCCAAAGCTTATTGTAACAGACTGAGGTTACAAGATTAATGAAGCACATCTTTTTTTTTTTTTTAAGCAGGATTTTATTTAATGAATACAAATTTCATATGTACAACTTTTAGGAATACAGTGGTTCTTCCCCCCATTCCTACCCTCCAACCCCCACTCCCATCCTACCTCTTACTCCCTCTCATATTCCATTCTTCATTAAGATTCATTTTTCATTGACTTTATACACAGAAGAACAACTCTATACTTTTTTAAAATTTTTTATTTTTTGACAGAGTGGACAGTGAGAAAGAGAGAAAAGGTCTTCCTTTTTCCGTTGGTTCACCCTCCAATGGCCGCTGCGGCCGGCGCACTGTGCCGATCCAAAGCCAGAAGCCAGGTGCTTCTTTCTCCTGATCTCCCATGCTGGTGCAGGGCCCAAGGACTTGGGCCATCCTCCACTGCACTCCTGCGCCACAGCAGAGAGCTGGACTGGAAGAGGAGCAACCGGCACAGAATCCGGCGCCCCAACTGGGACTAGAACTTGGGGTGCTGGCGCCGCAGGCGGAGGATTAGCCTAGTGAGCCGTCAAGCAACTCTATACTAAGTAGAGATTTCAACAGTTTGCACCCATACAGGCACAAAAAGTATAAAGTACAGTTTGTAGGCAAGTTTTACCATTATTTCTCATAGTACACCTCATTAAGGACAGAGATCCTACATGGGGAGTAAGTGCGCAGTGACTCCCCAGTTGATTTAATGTTTAACAATTTAAATTGTTGATTTAACAATTGACACTCTTATTTTTGATGTCAGTGACCACATTGAAGCTAATCTTGGAGGCTGTGGCCAGAAGTCTTCGTGGAAGTTTTTATGCCAACTCTTAAATCTTAATGATAGTCTGTAATCTTGGAAGAGAATATGCATTGGGGCATATTCTCTGGGAAGTATTTGGAAGTGATATTTTATTGATGGAATGGAAGGTCATAGCATTTATCCCAGATTCTAAAAGCATAATGCATTAAAAACAAAACAAAAAGCACAACTACGGGGCCGGCACTGTGGTGCAGCGGGTTAACGCCCTGGCCTGAAGTGCCAGCATCTCATATGGGCACCGTTTCTAGTCCCGGCTGCTCCTCTTCTGATCTAGCTCTCTGCTATGGCCTGGGAAAGCAGTAGAAGATAGCCCAAGTGCTTGGGTCCCTATACCTGCGTGGGAAACCTGGAAGAGGCTCCTGGCTCCTGACTTCGGATCAGCACAGCTCCAGCCGTTGTGGCCATCTGGAGAGTGAACCAGTGAATGGAAGACTGTCTCTCTCTCTGTCTCTGTGTCTCTCTGTCTCTCTCTCTGCCTCTCTCTCTCTCTGACTTCAAATAAATAAATCTTTAAAAGGAAAAAAAAACTAGGTTTTAGAAACGTGTTAAAATTGCTTTTTTGTGAGGATAAAATAATTTGCTTGCCAGGAGAGAGTTCTCTTTGCTGTTAAGAGATTGTCACAGCAAGGTACTACTGGTGTTTTTGTAATAAATTTATTTATTTGAAGGATGGGTGTTGGGGAGGAGAAAGGGAGAAAGATGCAGAGATAGCCCATCTGCTTGTTCAGTTCAAACCAGGTCTCCTATGTGGGTGGCAGGGACCCAACTGCTTGAGCCATCGTCTGTTGCCTCCCAGGGTGTGCATTAATAGGAAGCTGGAATTGGGAACCGAGACTTGAAATCGGGCATTCTGGTATGGAATGCAGGTGTCCCAAGCAGCATCTTAATCACTGTGCCAAATGCCCGTTCTGTGACATCTGGTTTTTAAGGATTCGAGCTTATTACCTCCAGAATGATACTGTCTTCATCAAGTAGGCTTGTTGGGCAACTATAACTTAGAAACTTTCAAACTTGTCTTCGTTGGTGGCTTATAAAGTCTATACCATTTCTTTCTTTCTTTCTTTCTTTCTTTCTTTCTTTCTTTCTTTCTTTCTTTCTTTCTTTCTTTCTTTCTTTCTTTCTTTCTTTTTTTAAAGATTTATTTATTTGAAAGAGTTACACAGAGAGAAGGAGAGGCAGAGAGAGAGAGAGAGAGAGGTCTTCCATCCGATGGTTCATTCCCCAGATGTCTGCAACAACTGGAGCTGTGCTGATCCGGAGCCAGGAGCCAGGAGCTTCTTCAAGGTCTCTCATGCGGGAGCAGGGGCCCAAGCACTTGGGCTTTCCTCTACTGCTTTCCCAGACAACAGCAGAGAGCTGGGTTGGAAGTGGAGCAACTGGGACTCGAACTGGCGCCCATGTGGATTGCCTGCACTGCAGGCGGCGGCTTTACTTGCTATGCCACAGCGCTGGCCCCTGTACCATTTCTTGACATTTGTTTTAAATCCATATTATCCTGTGAATTTGAATAATCTTCTAAAAAATTTATTTGAAAGGCAGAGTTTCAAAGAGAGAGAGAGGGAGATCTTCCATCCTCTAATTCACTCCCCAAAGGGCTGCAGTGGCTAGGGCTGGATCTGGCCAAAGCCAGGAGCCTGGAATTTCATCCGGATCTCCCATGTGGGTGTCAGGAGCTGCCTTTCACTGCTTTCCCAGGTGCATTAGCAGGGAGCTGAAACAGAAGTGGAGCATCAAGGACTCAAACAGATGCCCATATGGGATGCTAGTGTCACAGGTGGTGGTTTAACCAGCTGTGACACAATGAGAGTTCCAGATTCTAACAGTCTTAGTAAATGTAGTTGTAGAGGCCTTTTGTTTAAGGAACTGAGCACATAATTTTTTTTTTTTTTTTTTTTGTTAGGCAGAGACAGAGAGTGAGTGAGTTATAGACAATGAGAGAGAGACAGAGAGAAAGGTCTTCCTTCCGTTGGTTAACTCCGCTACGGCCAGTGCTGCGCCAGTCCGAAGCCAGGAGCCGGGTACTTCCTCCCGGTCTCCCATGTGGGTGCAGGGATCCAAGCACTTGGGCCATCCTCCGCTGCCCTCCGGGGCCACAGCAGAGAGCTGGACTGGAAGAGGAACAACCGAAACTAGTACTTGGCGCCCCAACTGGGACTAGAACCCCGGGTGCTGGCGCCGCAGAAGGAGGATTAGGCAAGTGAGCCATGGCGCCGGCCAAGAGCATATAATTTAGAATATCTAAGTATTATGATATATCACCTCCTATTTTGTTTAATATTTTACAATGGACAGTATAGTACGAATGTGATCAGTATATGCTTGTTTCTTTATGATAGACATTCATTGCATTTTCATTGTTTATAAAATAGTATGCTTAGCTTATTACCCATTTAATGCTTGACAGTACAACTGAATTAAATATTTATAATTGTTTATAAATGAAAATTCATTTTTTAAATTTATTTCTTCTCTGATCCTTTTTTTTTTTTTGCAATGAATGTCTATCATAAAACGTTCACCTTTTATTACTGACTTTTTTTTTTTTTTTAATTTATTTACTTGAGAGGTGAAGTTAGAACAAGGGAGAGAGAAAGGTCTTCCATCCCCTAGTTCACTCCCCAAATGGCTGCAGTGGCTGAAGCTGAGTCAATCCAAAGCCAGGAGCTGGGAGGTTTTACCAGGTCTCCCAAGTGGGTGCAGGGTCCCAAGCACTTGGGCCATCTTCCACTGCTTTCCCAGGCCATAGCAGGGAGTTGGATTGGAAGAGGAGCAGCTGGGACATGAACTGGCACCCATTTGGGATGGGGACACCACAGGTGGAGTCTCAGCCTACTATGCCAGAGCGCTGGCCCCCATGTTGACTTTTGTCACTGAAGTACCATTAGAGAGAAAACTAATAATTAAAGCTAATTAAACTCTGTAAGAATTGGATATGTTAAAATTATCAAAATAGATGGTTTTATTTATTTTCAATATTATATATAACTTGATCCTGAAGGAATAAACTGGGATTACAAAATAGATTAAAACTAAAACCAAATGTTTTTAAATTAAATGATTTCTCTGGATTATTGTGATATTTGTTCCATTATTTATGTTTACCCTAGATTTAAAAAGTAACTTTAGGAGCTTTCAGTGTGATGCAGTGGGTTAAACATGCCATATTGGAGTGCCAACTCAGCTGCAGGATGCTCCACTTCTGATCCAGCTTTCCTGCTATTGCTTTTCCTGGGAAGGCCTTGGACAATAGCCCAAGTACCTGGGTCCCTGCTACCACGAGGGAGAACAAGATGAAATTCTTGGTTGCTGGGTTTAGCCTGACCCAAATTATTTGGGGAGTGAACCAGCAGATGGAAGATGGATCGCTGTCTATCCTTGTCTCTTTGCCTTTCAAATAAGTAAATAAATCATTAAAAATAAGGATTAATAAGGACAATTTTTCTACTTTCCATTTGTTTCTAGTCCAGCAGTAAATGTGGATTTTTTCTCTTCTCTTGGAAAAGGCTGATTAGTAAAAATAACTCAACACTTCATAGAAGCTAGTTAATCTCAGTTTTTTTTTTTTTTTTTTTTTTTTTTTTTTTTGTTTGAGAAGTAGAGTTCACTCCCCAAATGACCACAATGGCTGGAGCTGATCCATAGCCAGGAGCTAGGCTTCTTCCAGGTTTCCCACATGGATGCAGGGGCCCAAGCACTTGGGCCATTGTCCAGTGCTTTCCCAGGCCATAAGCAGACAGCTGAATCAGAAGAGGAACAGCCGGTACACAAACCGGTGCCCACATAGGATGCCAATACCGCAGGCGGAGGCTCAGCCTACTGCGCCAAGCACCGCGTGCCCCCATCCCCCTTTAAAGATTTATTTATTTATTTGAAAGTCAGAGTTACACAGAGGAGAGGCAGAGAGAGGTTTTCCATCCGCTGGTCTGCTCGCTAGTTGGCTGCAATAGCTGGAGCTGGGCCTGTCCTAAGTCAGGAGCTGGGAGCTCCTTCCTGGTGCAGTGGCCAAAGGACTTGGGCCATTTTCTACTGCTTTCTCAGGCCAATACAGAGAGCTGGATCAGAAGTGGAGCAGCCAGGATTCAAACTGATACCCATTATGGGATGCAGGCACTGCAGGCTGCGGCTTTACCTGCTATGCCATAGCGTCAACCCTCCTCTCCATCCCCTTTTAAGATTTTATTTGAGAAGTAGAGTTACAGTCAGTGTTCTGCTCTGTAAATTCACTTAATCCCATGAAGAAGGCACTATTATCTGCATTTTACAGAGGTAGCACAGAGAAGCTGTTTAATTTGACCAAGATTGTCGTGTTAATAGATTTTAGATGCTGGCAGCCTGGCCCTAGTCAGTGCTGTTAACCATTACTCTGTATTTCTACATCTGAAGCCTGGAGTTGTGAGTAGATCTAATTGACTAAAAAAAACCCAAACACTTTATAGTTAGTGATTTTTAGTATATTTACAGAATTGTACAATTACTGACATCATCTAATTGTAGAACATATTCATTACCCTAAAATAAAAGTTGGCACCTATTGTGGCCACTCTCCTCATCCTTTTCCCTCAGTCCCATACAACCACCTTTTCATATAAATGAAATCATATAATATGTGTCTTTTTATGTCATATTCTTTCACTTATAATATTGTAAGGTCATCCATGTTGGCCCTCCTTGAATCATGGCTTAAAAGTCTCTAGGGGCTGGCACTATGGTGTAGCAGTTAGAGCCCTGGCCTGCGACACCGGCATCCCATATGGGCACCAGTTCTAGTCCTAGCTGCTCCTCTTCTGATAAAGCTCTCTGCTATGACCTGGGAAAGCAGTACAAGATGGCCCACTTACTTGGGCCCCTGCACCTGTGTGGGAAACACAGAGGAGGCTTCTGGCTCCTGGCTTCTGATCAGTGCAGCTCCGGCCATTGTGGCTATCTGGAGATTGAACCAGCAGATGGAAGACCTTTCTTTCTGTTTCTACCTCACTCTGTAACCCTGTCTTTCAAATAAATAAATAAATAGTCTCTCTAGACAGTAATATGCTAGAGCAATTTGTAAGGCTGACCTCACTTGTTTCCTCTTTTTCGTAAGAATCACTGACCTTTTTTCCTGTTGGTCACTGACTTGAGAGCCATTCTCTGTTGTATTCTTATTTTTTCCCAGTATTTTGGTTTTTCCAGATGGCAGGGCTAATCTGGTCTTTGTTACTTCATCTTAATTTGCATTTAATTGTGTGTTTTAAAGTCAGGAAAGCCAGGATAATTTTTCTTAGTTGATTGGAATAATTCAGTAGTCTTAAGTTCTAAGGTTTGAAAGCCTTGAAAGGTTTTTCTGCACCTATATGACATTATTTCTTGTTTTCTATTCCAGTAACGGGGTCAAAAACGTTACTGGTTAGGTTAGGATGAGAACATATATCAGAATATATACGTATGTATTGTAAAAAAAATACATTGCTTCCTTCATTGAGATAGTATCACTGTGAAAAGCTTTTTGGTTAGTCCAACAGTGTGCTTAGAGGTGTAGTTGATTTGCATTTTATGCAAGCTCCTTACCTTGATATAGCTGGGTAAAAAATTGTTGGTAGTCTGGCACTGGTCCTCTGTCTCTGAGTTATATTTGTGTGTGTATTATTTAACAAATATGGACTTTGCTTATGGAAAATACTTTAATTGGGCTAAGGAATACAGATTGATTCCCTAAGATTATCTTCAGGATTACTCAGTTGGAGGTACCAAAGAAAGAAGCATCCGAAGTCTACTATTAGATGGATTTTAGTGTGTTTATAGAGTTAGGCTACCATCACTACAGTATAATTTTAGGATGTTTTCATTGTCCCATTAGAGAAATCCTGAGTCTGTTAGAGTTCACTCCTCACACCCATGCTTCCAGCCCCCAGGCAACCACTAATCTGCTTTCTATCCCTTTATGCCTTTTCTGGATATTTCATATAAATGGGATTATATAAAATGTGGTCTTTTGCATCTGGTTTCTTTTACTTGGCAAAATAGTTCTAGGATTCATCTGTGTGTTAGTATGGAACAGTATTTTGTTTCTTTTTATTGCTCTAATAGTATTCCATATCTTGATATTTGAAGCAGGTATTTTTCTGACAATTTTTTTAATCTATGTTTAAGGTCATCTACCATCTTTAGTTGTCCTTTGAATTGTTTTGGATTGTAAGTATCATATCAGTGTTTTAACTTGCTCCATTTATTTGTTTATTTAAAAGGCAGAGTGCCATGGGGCCAGGGGATGAGCTGTTAGCCCTGTTAGCCCCCAAACCCTCAGATGACCATAAAAGCTCAGGCTGAGCCAGGTGAAGCCAGGAGTTAAGAACTCCACCCAGGCCTCCCCTGTGGATGGCAGAGGTCCAAGTTATAGAGCCATTATCTTCTTCCCAGGGGCAGCAGGTAGTTGGCTCAGAAGCAGAATTGCCAGGACTTGAACCTGTTCTCCAAAATGTAATGTGCCAAGTGGCAGCTTAACTCTCTGTGCCACAAGTCCACCCTTGAACTAAATTCTTTTTTTTTTTTTTAATATTTATTTATTTGAAAGAGTTACACAGAGAAAGGAGAGGCAGAGAGAGAGAGAGAGAGAGAAAACTTCCATCTAATGGTTCACTCCCCAATTGGCCGCAACGGCCGGAGCTGCGCCGATCCGAAGCCAGGAGCTAGGAGCTTCTTCCAGGTCTCCCACACGGGTGCAGGGGCCCAAGGACTTGGGCCATCTTCTGCTGCTTTCCCAGGCCATAGCAGAGAGCTGGATCAGAAGTGGAGCAGCTGGGACTTGAACCGGCGCCCATATGGGATGCCGGCACTTCAGGCCAGGGCGTTAACCTGCTATGCCACAGCGCTGGCCCCGAACTAAATTTTTAATTTCCATATTTCTTTGGTTCACTTTTAGTTGATACGTTTTCTGTTTGTGAATCAAATATTTCAAGTAGCTCAAAATAGTAGTTGAATTTGAGTATGATTATTGATGCATATTTTATCCATTATTACAGAACACATTTTTATCTTAGTGATATTGTAACAAACATGAAAGTCTATGGAGTGTATTATCTTTCCATGATGATTCTGGTTTCCAGTTACCTCTCATATCGTTCTACTGTCACCCTTATACTTTTTTTTTTTTTTAATTATCTTTTTGAAAGACTTACAGAGAGAGGTAGAGAAAGAGAGAGGTCTTCCATCTGCTGGTTCACTCCCCAGGTGGCTGCAACGTCTGGAGCTGCACCAATCCGAAGCCAGGAGCCAGGAGCTTCCTCCGGGTCTCCCACGTGGGTGCAGGGACCCAAGGACTCAGGCCATATTCTACTGCTTTCCCAGGCCATAGCAGAGAGCTGGATCAGAAGAGGAGCAGCCGGGAATAGAACTGGTGCCCATATGGGATGCCGGCACTTCAGGCCAGGGCTTTAACCCGCTGCGCCACAGCACTGGCCCCAAAACTCTTACAGATTATACATCTTTGTGATAAAAATTTCATCACTGGCATAATCTGGTTCCAGCCATCTCAAAGGGGAAAGAGATCTTAAGACAAAGTGTGTTAAATAAGTTGTAGGAGCCAGGTGGCACAGCAAGTTAAGCTACCTTCTCATCCCATATCAGATTATTGTTTCAAGATCTGCTACTCTGTTTTTTCAGATCCAACTCCTTGCTGACCTTCCTTGATAAGCAGCAGAAGATAGCCAGAGTATTTGTGACCCTGTCCCTCTTGGTGGGAGCCCTGGATGGACTTCCTGGCTCCTGGCTTTGGATCCAAGTCCTGTCTATTGTGGGCATTTGGGGAGTGAACCAGTGGATGGAGGTCCCATTCATATTCTCTCTCTCTGTGTTTCTCTGTCTCTCTCTCTCCTCCTCCTCCCTTACTTCCCTCCCTCTGCCTCTTTCCCCTGCCCCCCCCCTTTATCTGTTTCTCTGCCTTTTGAATGAATACATACTTCAGAAAGTTACAGATGTAGAAGTAGTATATATCATTGGGTTTATATTCCAGTGATGAAAATTTAGATGGTTATAATTAACTGCAAGAGAAACTGGGAAGTACAGTGTAGTTGGGAGGCTGTATGTATTATTAGGGCCAAAAGGAGATCATAATTTGACAGACAACTAGCAGACCCTGCTATAACACCGATGTAAAAATTTTGAGAATCTTAACAGTTGTGAATGAGATCTGGGAAAAATCTTTGTTAATATAACTTAAAAAGTTCATCAGTTTATTAATACCAGTATTAAGAATGGTCGTTTCAAGCATAGGGAACAAATTACCAGAATTTCAATACCTTGATTGTAAAAGTAAATATTTACTTAGCTGTTTCAGAAACAGCATCTCAAGATGTTGGAAAGTTGAAGTCCTTCTTAGCTCTGCTGTTTTCTAGCTGTGTAACTTTTGGTAAGCTTTTAAACTTTCTGTGCCTCAGGTTTCTCATGTGGATGAGCATAATTGTTCCTAATTCTTGGGTCTTCTGCAGATTAAATGAGCATGTACACAAAACACTGGCATAGCATCTTCTACATAGTAGCTCTTAAGATAACAACAGTATGAAGTATGCGGTTTTGGACAGAGGTAGTTTTAGGTATTTAGAATCAAATACATAGAATTGCCAAAAATTAGTTTTAAAATTATCTCATTGAATTTGTTTCTCTTTCACCAATTGTCATAGAAAAAAGATGACAAAATACATTGGGGTAATATATTAGTCTTTTTCTACTTGCTTCCTACCTGTTTGTTTTTCCTTAAAGACTTATTTATTTGAAAGGCAGAGTTACAGAGAAAGAGGAATAGACACAGAAAGAGAGGAATCTTCACCCAGTGGTTCATTTCCCAAATGGCTGCAATATTCAGGGCTGAGCCAGGCTGAAGGCAGGAGCCAAAAGCTTCCATCTGGGTCTCCTACCTGGGCGCAGGGGCCAGGTGACCTGGACCATCTTCCCCTGCTTTTCCAAGCACATTATCAGGGAGCCGGATCAGAAGTGGAGCACCTGAACTGGAGCCCAAATGGGATGCTGGTGACAAAGGCCGTGGCTTAACCCGCAACACCACAATGCTGACCCCAGCTTCCTACCTCTTTAAAAATGTTTGTAAAACCCAAAGTTTTGGAAACACTTGCTGTGGAATATATTTATGTTCGGAAAATAATTTTGATATTAGATATTTATAGCCAGTCTTTTTTCTCCTGTATTCTCCAACCACAAAGTTTGATGCTTTGGGTTTGTTATTTTCTTACAAAAGTAGAATTTAAGTGTGTTTGTATTAGGGTCCCCCCCCCCCCCCCCTTTTCGACAGGTAATGTGTAGGAAGCAGTCCTCTTCACATTTCAGAATGTTTTAACTTTGCCTTTTGGAGTATGGCCAGTAGTTACTCTTCATGACTAAAATTCTTGGTGACTTTCTTGCTGCTGCTACTCTTCTTATTCTTTGTTTGAATAAAAATTGAAGGTTTTCTGCTACTCTTGTTATTCTTTGTTTGAATAAAAATTGAAGGTTTTCTCAAGATGAATTAGAATTTTAGCTAAAGAGGTGATATGAGTATTTGATCTTCAAAGATCTTTAGATTCAGAGCTCTTGGATAACTAAAATAAATCATAATTTTCAACTAGGCTAGTTTAAATAGTTTAAGGAAGTGAAGACACCCAGCAGCAACTTAAACAGGTAGTGCTTTTGTGTGGTAATGTTTGTGTAATTGGCCTAATTACTATTTTCTTTAGGCTCTATTTATTTATGTATTTATACTGCTCATTATATTAATGCCATGAAGATAGTTTATTATTGTATATTGTATTTTTGTGTGGATTTCTAGAAACCAGATCCATTTATATTCTGTGTAATTGGCTGCGTGGCTTGGTTTTTTGTTGTTGTTGTTGACAGGAGAGTTAGTGAGAGAGACAGAGAGAAAGGTCTTCCTTCTGTTGGTTCACCCCCCAAATGGCTGCCACGGCTGGCGCACTGTGCCGATCTGAAGCCAGGAGCCAGGTGCTTCCTCCTGGTCTCCCAGGTGGGTGCAGGGCCCAAGCACTTGGGCTATCCTCCACTGCATTCCTGGGCCACAGCAGAGGGCTGGACTGGAAGAGGAGCAACTAGGACAGAATCCAGCGCCCCAACCGGGACTAGAACCCGGAGTGCTGGTGCCGCAGGTGGAGGATTAGCCTGGTGAGCCGCGGTGCCGGCCGTGGCTTGTTTTTAATTTCAAGAAATGAGATGTTTGAATAAAGCTGGATTAAGTCAAATGAGTAAGAATTAATTGGAAGTCTGACTAGGAATTTACATAACAATTCTTTTGCCAGTACTTTGCTGTTTAAAATATTTAGATACTAATTGACTTAATTTTGCCCAGTGTACATTATAGATCCAGAATACTGTGGTTTTTCCAGGTAATTGTCAGTCTGTCTCATTTTTACATATGTATTCAGTTATAGTCAGACTTCATTTTTCCTTTAAAGATTTATTATTCAAAAGACAGAGTTACAGAGTGAGAGACCGAGCTTGTCTATCTACTGATTTATTCCCAAATGCCTGCAACACCCAAGACTAGGCCAGGCTCAAGCCAGGAGCCAGGAACATCACTCATGGTCACTCCAGGGACCAAAATACCAGAGCCATCGTCTGTTGCCTTCCTAGACCCGTTAGCAGGAAACTGTATCGGAAGAGCAACAACCAGGCCTCAGGCATTGCTTTTGTATGGGATGCCGGTATTTTAGTGCCAGCTTAACTAGCTTTGCCACAACACTGGCCCAATAATTAGACTTGATTTTGTCTTTTTTTTTTTTAAACATGAAAATACATGTGTTCTGTTATTTATGTTTTATTCTTTTTCTGTTTTAAGTACTTTCAGTTTGTTTTTAGCATAATGGATGAGTAATTTATCATTTTTTCCCCTGGTCAATCCTATTTGAGAGTTAGATGGTTATGACTTGGGGAAATTGGTGGTAGAGGTTCATGGTAATAGTGATTTTCAACTTAGGAGGATGGGGAAGAAGTCTCCTGCGTGAATATGAAATGCTCATATTTCATCATCCTCCTTTGACCTCATGTTGGGATTATTATCTTTGTGTACATTGTATTGGACTAAATTTTCTAAAACTTTTTTTTGTGTTGTTAGAATTGTGATGTCCTTTTGACATGATTTATAAATGGCAACTAAATGAATATTTATCACAAATGTCAGATGTTTTCAAAGATTTTGTAGATTTATTCTTTTTAATTTTTTAATTTTTTTTTTTTTTTTTTTTTTTTTTTTATTTTTTGACAGGCAGAGTGGACAGTGAGAGAGAGAGACAGAGAGAAAGGTCTTCCTTTGCCGTTGGTTCACCCTCCAATGGCCGCCGCGGCCGGCGCGCTGCGGCCGGCGCACCGCGCTGATCCGATGGCAGGAGCCAGGAGCCAGGTGCTTTTCCTGGTCTCCCATGGGGTGCAGGGCCCAAGCACCTGGGCCATCCTCCACTGCACTCCCTGGCCACAGCAGAGGGCTGGCCTGGAAGAGGGGCAACCGGGACAGAATCCGGCGCCCCGACCGGGACTAGAACCCGGTGTGCCGGCGCCGCTAGGCGGAGGATTAGCCTAGTGAGCCGCGGCGCCGGCCTGTAGATTTATTCTTAAAGTCACTTTTTTCAAAGAATGATGATTAGGTTAGTGCTTTGATGCTTTTTCCATGTTAAGGAAGACATTACATTGAAGATGCTTATTAATTAGTGCATGAAAACTATAGACCAGAGAATAATTCCTGCTTTATTGTTTTTATACCTTTTAGAAGCAAGCTTAGATGCTGAGAAGCTATCCCGTCACTTTATGACCATCAAAGAAAGAGGCTGTCAAGTTAGAATTAAATTGCAATTCATTGTGAAGTTAACTGACTCAGATAAAGCAGTTCATGTTTTGCATTCTAACTCCTCCCTATGCATTTTTTAGAATAGTTTACTCAGCATAGAACTTGGTTACTTACAGAGTTAGAAACTAGTCTGCTTCTGGACAGACTAGTCTTTGCCTTAACACGAAATACCTGGATTAAATCTGTAGCCTATTTAAATGCCAAGAGGGCTTTTGGTAAAAATAAAAAAAAAAAATGAGAAGCTATTTAAAACCTCAATGGCTGACCTTATAAATCATTAAGACAAGTACTGCAAATGTGTTAAATTTTGCAGGAATCATTGTGTAATTACAATAGTTGTAATAGAGGTAATAACTATTAATTCTTGTGGGATTGAGGAAGGAAGGACTTTTTTTTTATATTGCAAGTTTAGATTAGGGTTGCAAATTCAGTTAAACATTACTTTGAACAAATCTAAAATTAATAGATTGTGTCTGTCACAATAAATTGTGATAAGCTTATTAATGAAGTATAGATGTAGTATAATTTCTTATCTTAGCAAGAACTTTAAAATTATATTCCACCTGTAAGTAAAATATTAGGTAAAGTAGTTTGTAAATACTGTATACATTTGATACTTTTGATTTGTCAGAATGGTAAATTTTTTTAAAGTTATGGTTGAATAGGAAAGTATTGTTTTGGGGAGAAGTTTTAATGTAAAAAGAGCTGTTTTCAGCTACTTGAAAGGGAGACCATAGTGAGAAAGACAAAGGGAGATCTTCCCTCAGTTGGTTCACTCCTCAAATGCCTCAATAGCCTGGACTCAGTTAGGCTGAAGCCAGGATTCTAGAACTCCATCTGGGTATCCAGCATGGGAGGCAGGGCCCAAGCGCTTAGCCACTGTCTACTTTCTCCAAGATGTATTAGTAGGAAGCTGGATTGGAAGCAGAGTAGCTGGGACTCCAGCTGGCACTATGATGTTGTATGCAAGTGTCCTGAGGGGTCCTTGACTTTCTCTGCTGTAATACCTGCCTTCAAAGTACTTTTAATACAAATGGTTAGATTATTTTGCTGTATCTTTTTTTTTTTAGTATCCCTCCATATACATTAAACGTTTGAATCTTTTTTTTTTTTTTTTTTTTTTTTTTTTTGACAGGCAGAGTGGACAGTGAGAGAGAGATAGAGAGAAAGGTCTTCCTTTGCCGTTGGTTCACCTTCCAATGGCTGCTGCGGCCGGCGTGCTGCGGCCGGCACACTGCGCTGATCCGATGGCAGGAGCCAGGTACTTCTCCTGGTCTCCCATAGGGTGCAGGGCCCAAGTACTTGGGCCATCCTCCACTGCACTCCCTGGCCACAGCAGAGAGCTGGCCTGGAAGAGGGGCAACTGGGACAGAATCCGGCACCCCGACCGGGACTAGAACCCGGTGTGCCGGCGCCACAAGGCGGAGGATTAGCCTATTGAGCCGCATCGTTGGCACGTTTGAATCTTAAAATTAAATAAATTTAATAAACTGGGCAGAAAAACCTTATCCTTATTTTATAGAATTCAAAACCGACTTAGAAGTTTGATCGAGTTCTTATGAGTTGTTAAGTCTTGGTGTGATAAAATATTTTAAACCTTTAAATGATCTGTTAAAAGGAGGATATTGTATTTTTTTTTTCTTTTTTTGACAGAGTAGACAGAGACAGAACGGTCTTCCTTTGCCGTTGGTTCACCCTCCAATGGCCACCGCGGCCCTCATGCTGCGGCCGGCGCACCGCACTGATGCGATGGCAGGAGCCAGGTACTTATCCTGGTCTCCCATGGGGTGCAGGGCCCAAGCACTTGGGCCATCCTCCACTGCACTCCCTGGCCACAGCAGAGAGCTGGCCTGGAAGAGGGGCAACCGGGACAGAATCTGGCACCTGACCAGGATTAGAACCTGGTGTGCCGGCGCTGCAAGGTAGAGGATTAGCCTAGTGAGCCACGGCGCCGGCTAGGATATTGTATTTTAATAGAAGTGTACTTCATTTGCTGCTTTTATACTTGTTTCAGTATCACTGAATATTTTTTTCTAGGCCTTTGAATCAAACTGGCAGGAACAGTAATGACACTGCTTTTAGACATTCAGTGCAGTGCATTGGTGGTACTTAGTGATCTATGCAAAAATGGATGTTAAAATTGGATAGTATTATGTGAGATCTCATTTGTCACAGGAGTAACATTGAAAAGCAAGATGTGAAAAATAACGAACTTTTTTCTCATTTTTGTTGCCTGCCCTCTGGTGGAGAAGTTAGTGAAATCAATAGACATGGTGTATGAAAGCTGAGTGGAAAATATATACAAATATATAAATGTTAATTGATTATATATGAAAATTAAAGAATGTGTTAAAATTTCAGGTTTAGTTTATAACCTCTAAATATTGGAGGAGATAAATGTGGTATTAAACGTTAAAGAACTGCAGAAGTTTCCTAGGGATAAGCACATTTAGGGCCTATGTTGTGGGTATGATGGGTTAAGCTGCTGCCTACAGTGCCATCATCCCACATGGGTGCCTGTTTTAGTCCTGGCTGGCTCCACTTCCAATCTAGCTCCCTGCTGATGCTCCTGGGAACGCAGTGGAAGATGGCCCAAGTCCTTAGGCTCCTGCACCCATGTCAGAGTTCCTGGCTTTGGCCTGACCCAGTCCCAGCTGCTGCCATTTGGGGAGCGAATTAGCAAATGGAAGATTTCTCTCTCTCCCTCCCTCCTTCCCTCTCCCTTTCTTTCTCTAAGAAATAAATAAAATATAAAATATTTTTAAATATTCAAATGAATACAATATAAAATAAAATAATAAATTGTTTAAAAAGATACGCACATTTGACTTGCTGATTATGTTTCTGTTTCTCACAATGCCCTGTGATCTCTTTTAAGGGTTTTATAGAAGTGTCACAAAGTTTAAAAATGGAAAATGAGGAGTTTAAGAAGAAATACAATGATGCTACATCCAAAGCCCTCCAGCTTGAGGAAGATATTGTGTCAGTTACACATAAAGCAATTGAAAAAGAAACTGAACTAGACAGGTATTTCTGTTTTTTAAAAAATAACAAGTATTTTAACAGCTTTTTTGGTTTATTAACATTGCATTATCTTAACCCAGTTTAAAGGACAAACTGAGGAAGGCACAACATGAAAGAGAACAACTTGAAAGTCAGTTGAAGACAGAAAAAGATGAGAAGGAACTTTATAAGGTAATTGGTTATTTCTGTTTCTTTGGGTTATCTATAGCTTTGTAACAAATCACCCCTAAACTTAGGGATCAGGAATTTAGAACAGCTTGGCTGAGTGGTTATTGCTACCTGTATTTCATATGATTGCTGTCAGGATGTTGGCAGGAGCTGTAGGTGGCTAATGGCTTTGGGCTTGGAGGATCTTTTCTGACTCACATTGTTGGAGAGGAAGAAGCCCTTTAGCTCATCCTTTTTTTTTTTTTTTTTTTTTTTTTGACAGGCAGAGTTAGAGAGAGAGAAGGGTCTTCCTGCCGTTGGTTCACCCCCCAAATGGCCGCTACGGCGGGCGCTGTGCCAATCCGAAGCCAGGAGCCAGGTGCTTCCTCCTGGTCTCCCATGTAGGTGCAGGGGCCCAAGCACTTGGGCTATCCTCCGCTGCCTTCCCGGGCCACAGCAGAGAGCTGAACTTGAAGAGGAGCAACCGGGACAGAACCGGTGCCCCAACTGGGACTAGAACCCGGAGTATCGGCACCTCAGGCGGATGATTAGCTTAGTGAGCCGCGGCACCGGCTAGCTCATCTTTACATTGCTTCTGCTTAAGCTGCTTGCATGTCCCCACAGTGAGGTAGCTAACTTCGCTCAGTGTGAGCATCCAAGAGATCAAGAAAGAAGTCACAGTTGTATTGTATATTGCCCCTAAAAGTTAGTTTGCGGGGGATTAATTTGCTGTATTTTAGATAGTTAGCAAGTACTGTGTAATAAGTCAGAGGTGGAATGGTAACAAAATGCTTCTTTATCAGCATGTATATAACCAAGTATTTTCTCCTTTTAAGAATAAATATTATGGAGAAAAATTTATTAAAATGATCATGTTTTAAAACTTGATTTTTTGGAAATAATCTTTAAGAGACTCGTTTTATAGAAATATCCTTACTGATAACCGAATATTTGCTGTTTGAAATTTTTTTAAGTAATTTTTTTTTAATCTGAGTTAGAAGGAGAGAGAGAGATCTTCAGTCGTTGGTTCACTTCCCAAATGGCTGCAACAGCCAGTGCTAGGCCAGGCCAAAGCCAGGAGCCTATCTGAAGAAGTGCAGCTAGGACTCCAACCCATGCCTATATGGGATGCCAGCTTTGCAGGCTGCTGCATAAACCACTGCACCACAGCATTGTCTCCTAAGCAGTCATGAATTAAGGAGTCCTTAAAGTATCAATACAGATGCAAATGGAGAAACTTTTTCTCAAGTGGCTGATAAGCATTTCCTGAAGGCAGTGCCAGATAAGGGGTTTATTAATGTTGAGTTGTCATATTCATGTTAAGTCACTTTGATGAGACGATTATGAAAATTTGGTAATTTTTTTTTAAGATTTATTTATTTATTTGAAAGTCAGAGCTACACAGAGAGAGGAGAGGCAGAGAGAGAGGTCTTCCATCCACTGATTCACTCCCCGATTGGCCGGAACTGCCGGAGCTGTGCGGATCCGAAGCCAGGAGCCTCCTCCTGGTCTCCCACGTGGGTGCACGGGCCCAAGGACTTGGGCCATCTTGTACTGCTTTTCCAGGCCATAGCAGAGAGCTGGATTGGAAGTGGAGCAGCCGGGTCTTGAACTGGTGCCCACATGGGATGCCAGCACTTCAGGCAAGGGCATTAACCTACACCACAGCACTGGCCCCGAAAATTTGGTAATTTTTAAAAGTGATGCTGCAAGGATGTTGGCTTCTGACATCTTTGGAGAAGGTGAATATGAACTAATCCTTCAGCATTGTATGAATCTAAAGAGTGAATTAAGGGTGTAATTAATTTCTCTCTACTGTGAACCAAAGCATGATACCCTTGGTAGCAGACTCTATAATTAAAATTTACTCCCTATAATTAGTTATGGAAACTGATTTATATATCTGTTGTGAATAAATAAGCATGACAGAAAATTAAAAAGTTGAGTTAATTAACAAATATATTTTAAAGCACATTGGAAAAAAATGACATACTTTTCGCAGATTAAAAAGTTGAATTACTTGAGATATTGGTTTTGAATGTGCCCCTTCTAGTTTTCCAGAATTTGGTCATGCTCTCATATCTGAATATGACTGTTTCCCGAAGAGAGCAACCAAGTCAAATTGCATTTCTATGGAGAACCTAAAATCATTACGTAAGAGGAATAGACATTAGAGGTCAGGTAATATAGTTAGTTAGACCTTAGAATTAACCTCTGTAGAAAAGAGGAAAGCTGTGTTCTGTTCCTCGGGTCTCCTTGCTCCGAGTCTCTTCCTTTGATCATCTTTGGGCTAGAGATAAACAATGGAATCTTAAATTTTGACGTAGCTTAGTCCACGGTGTTAGAATATCCTCTTCATTTTCAAATAATGTTACTAGGTACACCTGAAGAATACAGAAATTGAAAATACCAAGCTAGTGTCAGAGGTCCAGACTTTAAAGAATTTAGATGGGAACAAAGAAAGTGTGATTACTCATTTCAAAGAAGAGATCGGAAGACTGCAGTTGTGTTTGGCTGAGAAGGAAAATTTGCAAAGGGCTTTCCTGCTTACAACCTCAAATAAAGTAAGTATTTTTGCTATATGTATTTGAAGAGTGATAGAGACAAAATGTGTCTACTAAATATACATGATAACGATTATTTTTAATTCCTCTCAACTTTTTTCATTTATTTTATTTGAAGAGCAGAGAGCGAGATAAAGATCTCCCACCTATTTGGTTCTTTCCTCAAATGTCCACAAAAGTTGGGACTGTTCCAGACCAAAGTCAAGAGCTGGGGGCTGAATCTGAGTCTCCCACATAGGTGGTAAGGGACCCTAGCACTGGAGCTGTAACCTGCTGCTTCCCTGGTGTGCATTATCAAGAAGCTGGAATTGGGAATGGAACCAGGACACTAACTTAGGCACTCCAACCAGGGATATGGATGTCCCAAATGCCATCTTAACTACTGTGCTAAAGCCCACCCCTATTATTTTCTTTTGAAAATGTTAAAACTTGGAGCTGATGTTGTGGCATAGCAACATAGCTGCTGCCTGCAACGCCAGCACCCATATGGACACTGGTTTATATCTTGCCTGTTCCACTTCTGATCCAGCTCTCTGCTAATGGCAGAAAGGAGGGAAACAGGTGTTCTGTTGGAGTGCTGCTTCACTCCCCAAATGCCTGTGATAGGGCTGGGACAGGCTGAAGTGAGTAGCCTGGAACACAGTCTGAATCTACCATGTGGGTGGCAGGGACTCAAGTATGTGAGCCATCACATGGAATCTCACAGGGAGGCCCATTGGCAGGAACCCTGGTCAGAAGTAGACGTGGGACTGGAACACAGGGATGCCAGTGAAGTGGGTATCCCAAGCAGCATGCTAACCACTGTGTCAGATGCCTGCACTCGATTTTTCATTATTTTATTTTATTGAATTCTTGTAAAGCTAAACCTGTGTCCATACTCTTTATGTCTTAGAAGCATATGAAAACAGAATTGTTAGCATTGACAGTTTTTTTTAAAGATGTTGATGAATGTTGTGAGATTCTGATCAGAAAGTTTATAGCAATTACAACTTCTGTAAGCCCATTATTTGTCAGTATACAGTTTCTCAAATCATTCAGATACTGGGATGTTCCTTTTTTAAAATTTTTAGAGACTGTCAGTTTGAAAGAAGTTGAGTGGTATTTACATTTTTATGCATTGTATTCACTTATGTTTTAAACAAAATTTTTGTATTTATAGTTTTATCAATTTTTTGAGATTTTCCTTAATGATTAGAAAAGTTTAGATCAGAGTATTTTTTTATTTCATGAATAATTTACAAATAATTTTCTTGTTGTCAAGAGAAAAGTAACTAGAAGTTGACAGTATTTTTATAGTTAGATCTGTTAGTGTTATATGTACAAAGCTTTTGTATGTAATCATTTACATGTCCTTTTAAGGGGCTAACCATTTAAAAGGAAACATTGGGTTGCTTTTTTTATTTTTACATTATTTTTAGTATAGAGATTAAAAACAGCAAAGTTAACTATAGAAGATTTATTGTACTTATAATATCTAGTTAGTATTAAAGGAAATAATTTTATATCATGGCAGTTTTAATTTTTGAAAGATTTTTTCCAATACTTTATCTGCACTATTTATGTAACAGTGAATGAATGATGTTTTTAAAACTAGGTTCTAAATCTATTCAGTGTTTTCATGATGGTATGGAATGGTATATTGATATATTGGATGTCTGTAAGATTAGGAAATAGGAAATATGTTTAAATTAAAATTTTTGGTGTTTTCTAGACATATATGTCATCAAAGTCATGTGTAGCAAGCAATGTTTAATTTAAATCTGTTGAAATATGTATAAAATTATTTCTGCTTCTGTTTTACTTGAATGGTTTATTTACAAATATATTTATCTGCCTTCAGGAAGATACATTTTTTTTAAAGGAGCAACTTCGTAAAGCCGAGGAACAGGTTCAGGCAACTCGGCAAGAAGTTGTCTTTCTGGCTAAAGAACTTAGTGATGCTGTAAACGTACGAGATAAAACAATGGCAGATCTACATACTGCACGCTTGGAGAATGAGAAAGTGAAAAAGCAGTTAGCTGATGCCCTGGCGGAACTTAAACTAAATGCTGTTAAAAAAGATCAGGTAAAACACATTAATTCTGAATTTTCTTGTTGATAAACTATCAGAGCACAAAAGAATACATTAGTTAAACTAAGTCAACTCAGCTATTTGATTAGAGAATTTTAGACTTCGATTCATTTTTAGTCATTGTAACCTCTTGGGTTGAATTTTATGTACGCTTTAAGAAAAACTTCTATAACTGATTTGTAGTGGTGAGTAAAACTATTAAATGAATTATTTTGATGTTTCATGTTTTGTGTGGACTTTGCTTATTTACTAGCTACATAAAATGTTGTTATGGTTATTTAAGAGAGATATAATTACTCCTCAAAAGGTGAGTTATTTTTCTCTAGTTTTTAATTGAACCTTAGTTCTAAGATATATTGGAAGAGCTAATGTGGTTATGTAACCAAAACTCCCACAAAATTAAGACCCAAAAAGAAAAAAGTGAAAATGAAGTTGGGATTTACTGTTACTTTTTGTAGTAATAAGATTTTTATCTTAGAGGAAGTGTGTGTTTGTTTCCTAGGAAAAGAATGATACACTAGAACATGAACTGAGAAGAGAAGTTGAAGATCTGAAACTTCGTCTCCAGATGGCTGCAGATCATTACAAAGAAAAATTTAAGGAATGTCAGAGGCTTCAAAAACAAATAAACAAACTTTCAGACCAATCAGTAAGCATCAGTGAATTCATCCATAGTGAAGTATCCCTTTTACCAGTATTATTGTTTGCAAATCAAATTTATAAAAGTCTAAATATCATCCTTTCAATATAATTTATCTTTAATTGATTTCAAGTTACTTGAAATTGATTTCAAGTTACTGACCTATGTATTCTAATGGTAATTCTTTTTTAAAATATCTGAAATTCATATTTACTAGAGAACCAACAAAAGAAGCAAGAACAATAGTAAGAAAAACAGGAGAGAGAGCCCTCTTTCCTAAACCATTTCCCTCTAATGTCTTTATGAATATCTTTGGTACTTAAAATTTGGCTCATATTATTGAGTCTCCATGGATCTCAGGTGGCTTTTCGGTTCACATTATAAGTTCTTCCATCCTGCCCATGTTGACTGGATTAAGAACAGTTAGAGTGTCAGCTCATTCTTTTGTATTCCATTTGAAAGCAGGTAGGTAGATTTTTAATATAGCAAAGATAAGTGTTTTCATTTTGCAGTGTGTATGTTTTATTGTGGGTTCTTAAACTGTACTTGAATATTGGGCTTGTTCTGTGAGAGAGTCCTGAAATTGGGAGTGGTACCGCAGTTCTGTTATACTATATGATACAGATGATAATTTCCTGGTCTTATTTTTTAAAGTCTAAAAGGAGAGAAAAAAAAGAATTAAGTCTGAAAGTAACAAGGAATGCATGTCATAAAGTAGGAAGGCTTTTGTGAAAAACATACTTTTAGTTTAAGTATGACTTACATGTATAGATTTTGGTTTGGGGCCTTTTGAACACATTATGGCTCTATAGTAGAAAGAAATTTCTACAAATGACAAGTTTTGTTGATTTCACAGGAAAAAGCAAAATAAGTATTTATCTTCTGGGATATTAAAATCAGGAAAATGATGTGTATGGTAACTTCAGTTCTTCTTGGGTTTTAAGACAAGAGCAGCTTTGTGAATTTTAGGATTTGATGATTATTTATATAGTCACTGAAGAAAGGTGATATGATCAATCAGTGACCCATATCATCATTTGTTGTTAACATTTTGAATAGGCCAATAATAATAGTGTTTTCACAAAGAAAATTGGGAATCAGCAGAAAGTGAATGATGCTTCAATAAACACAGAACCAGCCACTTCTGCTTCTGCTATAGATATGAAATCACCACCTTCTGCAGGTAATTTTAGACTTTTTGTATAAGATGTCTCGCCTTGAAAAATATTTATACTGATTTATATTGCCACCTTTCATGGATAAATATTTTGGAGCACTTGTAAAAATCCTTGTTATCAGTGAGGGAATTGAGATAAAAAGACAAGAAGGATGTAAAGGTAAGATGAAGTCATTCTGTTATAAACATAAATAATAAACTACTATTTCTGTTCATGAGAATATTCACAGTGTTAAGAAATGAATTGGTGGCCGGTGCCGCGGCTCAATAGGCTAATCCTCCGCCTTGTGGCGCCAGCACACCGGGTTCTAGTCCCGGTCGGGGCGCCGGATTCTTTCCCGGTTGCCCCTCTTCCAGGCCAGCTCTCTGCTGTGGCCAGGGAAGGCAGTGGAGGATGGCCCAAGTGCTTGGGCCCTGCACCCGCATGGGAGACCAGGAGAAGCACCTGGCTCCTGCCTTTGGATCAGCGCGGTGTGCTGGCCGCAGCGCACCTGCCGTGGCGGCCATTGGAGGGTGAACCAACGGCAAAGGAAGACCTTTCTCTCTATCTCTCTCTCACTGTCCACTCTGCCTGTCACCAAAAAAAAAAAAAAGGTGCTTGAAAGTACTCTTTTGGACTATATATAGGGCAGATGCCAAAAATTGTATTTCATATTCATTTTAATATATGTAATTTGAAGCATTGTAGTTTTGGTATTTTAATTTTATAATTCTGTGGAAGGGGGAAATAACACCTGTTCCTCTTAGAGGAGAGGCATAGTACTTTTTTTTGGATCTGTAGGTCACTTCTCTTGTTAGTGTCCCTTGTTGGCTGGTAACTTAAATTTTTATTACTTTATTAACTTGTCTAGACATAGTGAAGAAATGAATAATATAAAAATTTGAATTAACGAGGCTTTCAACAGTTGTTTTTTTTTTTCATCTTTATATAAATCAAAGCTAGGAAAATAACAAAAGTACTTAAATACATTTTCTTGTTTAGGGTATGTGGTAATTGATGTTTTAAATATTCTAGACTATTAAAGATTCTGCTCCTGTAGGACAGGATCCAATCTTCTATTTCTGTTTGTTCTCTTTAGTACCTAGAATTATGTTGCAGGTCCTGAAAAACTATGCATGAATTTCAAAAAATTTTTTCAGCAAAACTTTTAATTCCATTTTCCATGAACTTTTGAAGTATGCTTGTAGAATGTTACTTTATAAAGACTTGGTGAATGGTAGTGAAGGACTTAGAAAAATGACTTAAAAATATACTTTGAGAATATGGCTTTTTTCTTACCATGTCTATTCAGTTATCTAAGAGCAATTTTTATCTCATTTTGGATCTGTTTTTAGCAAATTAAGAAAAGTGATTCTGTCATTATTGACTATGAACTTAGTTCTGATCAAATGGACATTTAATAATTCTCACCTGGAGTTTACATATCCATCTTTACTTAGGATATGAATAGAAAAACATCTGTTTTTTCTCAAACATTTACTGTATTTCATTTACTGTATTTCACAATATACTTACCCTTAAGTTAATTGATGAAGAAGATAATATAAGGGGCAGAATACTTTTTAACACACTTATTTTCTGCCTTGTAACAACAGAGACAGATTTTGATGTGCTAACAAAGGGACAAGTCTGTGAAATGACCAAAGAAATTGCTGACAAAACAGAAAAGTACAATAAATGTAAACAACTCTTGCAGGTAAGTTAGGTCCCTTTTCATTGAAAGATTTTTCCAATGTAAGTGACTTAGTTTATTATTTTGTGTGATTAGTAGCCTGAACTGGTTTTATATTTTCCTCCCTATATCTTGGTATTTCTGATTATTGGGACGATGAGGACGATGTTTGTGTATCTGTAAAGGCCTATATGTAAAATCATGATCCTTAAGTCATTATTTTCAGTTCACCCAATAAAATGTCCTTGTTAGAGTAATGGGCAAGTAGTGAATTCAGAATGGAAATTATTAAAAAGTTATAATAAAGTTATTATTTGAACTTTATAAAAGGGAAATACTCTGTAAATTTGCTGTAATAGCAAAGAATTGTATCACAGCTTAATGTGGCATATTTGCAGAGTGGAAAGAAGTAATATTAATCAGATGAGTTTTCTCTTATTTTTATTATTTTAAATAGCATCTTTCACATTTCTGTTTTTCGACATTATTGGTTGTATCCATTCCTGAAATTTTTATGGGACAAGGACTAGTGCTTTTCTTTTATACCTGTTTTGGAGTAGAGAAGAAAAAGTGTTTTGTGTTTGTGTATGTGATTTTTGCTTGCTTAATTGTTTTGCTGAGTATTTTTGTATGTGGGGAAGGAAAGGAAGGGTAGTTTTTTTTTTTTTTTTTTTTTCATTTGCAACAAAATGGAGGAATCTGGAACACATCATGCTGAGTGAAATAAGCCAGTCCCAAAGGGACAAATACCATATGTTCTCCGTGATCGGTGACAACTGACTGAACACCAAAAAGGAAACCTCCTGAAGTGAAATGGACACTATGGGAAACGGTGACTTGATCAGCATAGCCCTGACTGTTAATGAACAACTTAATACATTATCCCTCTTAGTAGTTTTTTTTTGTCTGTTCTACTTAATACGACTGGTTTAATTCTGTAATTAATACACAGTTATTCTTAAGTGTTAAAAATTAACTGAAATGTGATCCCTGTTAAACATAAGAGTGGGAATAAGAGAGGGAAGAGATGTATAATTTGGGACATGCTCAAGCTGACTTGCACCAAATGGTAGAGTTAAAAACATACCAGGGGATTCCAATTCAATCCCATCAAGGTGGCATGTACCAATGCCATCTCACTATTCCAAGTGATCAATTTCAGTTCACAATTGATCATAATGAAAGGACTAAGAGTCAAAGGGAGCACATAAACAAGTCTAGTACCTGCTAACACTAACCGATGGAATAAATAAAGGGGAGAGTGATCCAACATGGGAAGTGAGATACTCAGCAGACTCATAGAATGGCAGATGTCCTAAATAGCACTCTGGCCTCAGAATCAGCCCTAAAGGCATTCGGATCTGGCTGAAAAGCCCATGAGAGTATTTCAGGCATGGAAAGCCAAGACACTCTGGCAAAAGATCTCTGCGAGTGAGATCCCAGTGGAAAGAACAGGTCTTCAAAGAAGGAGGTACCTTTCTCTGAAGGGAGGAGAGAACCTCCACTTTGACTATGACCGTGTCTAAACAAGATAAGAATCGGAGAACTCAGAGGGCTTCCATAGCCTTGGAAACTCATGACTGGAGCATAGGGAGACTACTGATGCCATAGACAGGAGTGTCAATTGGTAAAGTCAACAACAGGAGTCACTGTGCACTTACTCCTCATGTAGGATCTCTGTCCTTAATGTGCTGTGTATTGAGATTTAATGCTATAACGAGTACTCAAACAATATATTTCACTTTGTGTTTCTATGGGGGTGCAAACTGTTGAAATCTTTACTTAATGTATACTAAACTGATCCTCTGTAAAAAAAAAAAAAAAAAGAAAAAAAAAAGAAATTATCAACTCCCAACTTGACTCTCACTGGGATTAAACATGACAATAGGTCTGATCTGATTTCATCATCATTTAAAAAAAATCATCTATTATTTTTCACTTTATGTTTCTGTGTGAGAGCAAACTGTTGAAATCCTTACTTAATGTATACTAAGCTGATCTTCTGTATATTAAGATAATCGAAAATGAATCTTGATGTGAATGGAGGGGAGAGGGAGTGGGAAAGGGGAGGGTAGTGGGTGGGAGGGACGGTATGTGGGGGAAGCCATTGTAATCCATAAATCGTACTTTGGAAATTTATATTCATTAAAAGTTAAAAAAAAAAAAAGGAAGGGTAGTTTTTAGAGCAACAGTTCATAGGTTATCTCAGTGTTAAAATAGTAGTTAAAATATTTAGTTATAAATAGTAACATCTTTTTAGTGAAACATTGAACTGAACTTTTTTGTTTGAGAGGATTTTCTGTGGAAGAGTTGATGAGTTCCATGGAAGGATGTAGTGGAATTGAATTGCCTAGTGATGTCATATCCCAATGAGTTCATTACTCCAGTGTTTGCAGTGGTGCTGGTGTAAATAGTCCTGTGCTGTCAAACAAAAATGTAGCACAGTCATGAATGGTCTCAGGAAATTCGTGGGCAAGTATGTATTAGGAAACAAATCTGCATGAATTTCAAAATGTTTTGCACCAAAATGTATCTTCTAATTCCATTTTTCACAAACCCTTGACTGTAGAGTACACAATGCTTGATAATTAAAGCTCTATTTATTGGTTTATGTATTTAGTATACTGTACTTTTTGTAAAAAAAAAAAAATGCTCCTCCTACTTAGAAACAAAAAGTTGACTATAAAGCAGTGTGCCACATTACACCAGCAGCAGCCTTAAGCATCTTGAACTTACCTTGTCTCTTGAATGCAGCGTTTCCCTTGCTGAGTTAATCTTTGTTCAGCATGGCCCCTAAGCATACAAAATCCACTGCTAATGTTGCTGGTAAGAGGCTATGCTTAGTGATTAACCATTACAGTGGAGGATATCAATGGTGGTTCTTGCTGACCAGTCACGTGTTCTATTTTACCACAGCTAATGTTGAAGAACAAGAACAAAGTGAAAACTGTTAAAGGATTTACTTCATTAAGGAGTTGGGAATGTCTGGCCTGTGGGCTTTATAAGGCCTTGTAAGGCCCTTGAAATCATTTGGTCTGGCTCTGCCAGGCAGGACTTAAAATTCAGTAAATTTATAGCAGGCTAATTTCTTTTTATAGTTTTATTTATTTTGAAAGGTAGAGTTAGAGAGGAGGGGAGACAGAAAAGAGGTCTTCCATCTCTTGGTTCACTCCCCCAAATGGCTGCAATGGCCAAGACTAGGCCAGTCTGAAGCCAGGATCTTGGAACTCCATCCAGGTCTCACATGTCGGTGGCAGAAGTCCACATACTTGGGTTCCACTGCTTTCTCAGGCACATTAACAGGGAGCCAAATTGGAATGCAGCAGCTGTGACAAAAACCAGTGCTCATATGGGAGGCCAGGATCACAATGCAAGCTAATTTTTTTTTTTTTTTAAGATTTATTCATTTATTTGAAAGGCAGAGTTATAGAGAGACAGAGGCAGAGAGAAAGAGAGATCTTCCATCCGCTGGTTCACTCCCCACATGGCTGCAATGGCTGGAGCTATGCCAATCCAAAGTCAGGAGCCAGGAGCTTCTTCTGGATCCCCGACGTGGGTGCAGGGGCCCAAGGACTTGGGCCATCTTCTACTGCTTTCCCAGGCCATAGCAGAGAGCTGGATTGCAGCCTGGACTCTAACCAGCACCCATATGGGATGCTAGCACTGTAGGCAGTAGCTTTACCTGCTATACCACAGTGCCAGCCCCATCTACTCACTTTCATATTTTATAGTAAGTAACAATTTTTGAAGAATTTAAACCACCCAGGTCTGGAAAATGGTAAATATGGCCTGGGAAGGCAGTGGAAAATGGCCCAAGCCCTTGGGCCCCTGCACCCATGTGGGAGACCTGGAAAAAGCTCCAGGCTCCTGGCTTTGGATCAGCACAGCTCCGGCCATTGTGGCCATATGGGGAGTGAACCAGTGGATAGAAGACCCCTCTCTCTCTGCCTCTGCCTCTGCCTCTCTGTTAACTTTGCCTTTCAAATAAATCTTTTTTTTTTTTTTTTTTTTCTTAAAAAGAGTGCTAATTCTTAGAGGGCTGCTGATATAAAGTCAGTTGAAGACATTTTAGAAAGCTGATTGTGGAAGAAAATCACTTACCAGAGCAAATCTTCAAAGTGGATGAAAACTGTTCTCACATGGATGAAATCACCTGTCAATGAATTTCTCAGAAAGTGTGCCTACTAGGTGATAAGTGATTGTAGTTGTTTATAAGGGACTAATTTCATTATGGAGGATACAAGTCTTGGTGGACAAGTCTTGGTGGATATTTAAAAAATATTGTTTATGTGTGTTAATATAACTGAAAGGAAGATAGAATATTACTTTTGGTGAAAAACTACCTCTGGGTGCATTTTTTTTACAACTGTATTGAATATTTGAAATTCGATAAACTGTACATACTTTGACAGTATAGTTGATCAACTTTGACACATACTATTGTGAAATTTTCACAACAGTGTCAAAGATAATGAACATTTCAATGATTACCCATCTTTTTTGTACCCATTTGCAATTTCTTCCTCTTATCCTTATCCCTAGAAAACTATAGGTTTTTGCTTTCTGTTTCCACCAATTAGCCTGTTTTTTATACAGGTTTCTAAGATGGATCCATATAGTAGGTATGTTTGCTTCTCTGTTTTAAGCATAATTATTTTGAGTTTTATCCATATTGTTGATTTTTAGTTCATTTTCTTTTTTCTACTGAGATAGTGACTTATGATACGGATATTTCATCATAATTTGTTCATTCACTGGTTGTGATAGGTTTTGGGGGGGTGCAGTTCCTACAAATAAAGTTGCTATAAACATTTGTACATAAACCTTTTGTGAAAATGGGTTGTCTTGGGTAAATATCTGTGTAATGTGGTATCTGAATGTTTAAATGAAATTACCAAATTGTTTTCCAAGATAGTTGTACCATTTCACGTAGCCAATCTAAGGAGTATGTAATGATAGCTCATTGTAGTTTTAATTTGCATTTCTGCAATGACTTGACGATGAGCTTTTTCCTTATGTTTAAGGCCGTTTATTTCTCTCTCTCTCTCTGTGTTAGAGAATTCACAACTTTTACTATTTAAAAAAGTAGGTTTTTTTTTTTTTTTTTTTTTTTTTTTTTTTTTTTTTTTGACAGGCAGAGTGGACAGTGAGAGAGAGAGACAGAGAGAAAGGTCTTCCTTTGCCGTTGGTTCACCCTCCAATGGCCGCCGCTGCAGCCGGCGCACCGCGCTGATCCGATGGCAGGAGCCAGGATCCAGGTGCTTTTCCTGGTCTCCCATGGGGTGCAGGGCCCAAGCACCTGGGCCATCCTCCACTGCACTCCCTGGCCATAGCAGAGAGCTGGCCTGGAAGAGGGGCAACCGGGACAGAATCCGGCGCCCCAACCGGGACTAGAACCCGGTGTGCCGGCGCCGCAAGGTGGAGGATTAGCCTATTGAGCCACGGCGCCGGCTAAAAAGTAGGTTATTTATCTTGAATTATAAGTGTTCTTTATTCCAGATATAAATCTTGTACCTGATATGTATATGGTGAATATTGTCCCCAAATCTGTGGCTTGCTGCCTTATTAGTGGTATTTTTAGAAAAGCAAAATTTTAATTTTGATAAGTACAGTATATAATTGTATTCATTTTTGTCTTTTTTTAATGTTCTAAGAGATTACCTAATCCTCCGAAGGATTACCTAATTCTTCTAAGTTTTACAAATCTTTTATAATCAGGTTTTACATTGAGATCTGTAAAATCATTTTGAGTTAATTTTTGCATCTGGTATGAGGTATGGAGTATATGGTATGGATATTCAGTTATTCTAGCATTGCTTTTTAAAAAATCTTTGTCTGCTTGCCCAAAACATATTTTTAAAACTTTACCTGTTTAATCGACCTATTTCTCTTTTAGTCATGATTTGTAATTCCTTATGATTCGTTTCATAGGAAAGAGTGATGTATAGGAAGTAAACCTAGAAGTTGTCTTGATCAGCAATGCCCAAAGTTGTATTTATCAATGCCTGGAAACTGCAGCGTTATAAATAGCTGATTTTTATTTCCTCTCCTTGCATAAGTTATATATACTTTTAGTGAAATGTTATGGCATTACAGAAATAAAGAATGGATATGATGAAAAGCATCTCAGTGATGCTGATTTCCAGATATATTTTGGTTTATATTTTTGTAGGTAACACTGATATAGACATCATGTATAATTGTATAAAATAACTCATAAACAAAAATGGGGTTATTTTATACTGTTTATATTCCAACTTAATATTTTCAGTTAATGTATGCTGATATTTTTTCCTTGTTATCTTGTATTTCTAAATCATTCTTTTTAAATAGAGAAACACTATTGCATTGTGTAACTATGAGATGATTTATCTAGTCTTCTATTGTAGATATTTGGTTATTTCTATTAAACTGTTAGAACGATTTTATTATTAAATGTAACACATACTTAAGTATATTTGTGTGGTATTTACATGGATTTAAAATCTTGTAGTAATTATACTAATTTCATTTAGGATGAGAAAACAAAATGCAATAAATATGCTGATGAACTTGCAAAAATGGAGTTGAAATGGAAGGAACAAGTAAAAATTGCTGAAAATGTAAAACTTGAACTGGCTGAAGTAAAGGACAATTATAAAGTAAGTTTACTACTCATAAAATTGAGGTATAGTGTACCTGATGCTAAGTATTTACTATGTATTTAGTTACACTGACTATGGTTCATTATGAACTGAAAATGGAACTCTTTTGGCTTTAATTCTATAGATTCAGATATCTATTAAAATTTTTAAATTGTGTTTATTTTTAAATCCCCAAAACCAGTCATTTAATTATCTGTTCATGTTAAAAACAAACATGAGTGTGTATATAAATGATTTTAGGGCCTTGGCTTTTGTTTTTTTTGGAAATCTAGTAACATCAATATTTTTTAAAAAGTTTTTGTTAGAGTTTTAAAAATGTATCATGCAAGTGTATTACTATAATCTTAAATGGGAGACTGCAAATTAAATGCTATGTATTGAAAATTATTTTTGCCTAACACTAAGCAACAGACAAACCTGAAAGATAAGTGATGTCTGTCAGAATGATAAAAACTTAGCAGGCTGTATAGCTAATCAATAGGTAGAAAGATATTTTCCTTTTAGGGAATAAAGTATAATATATATTTTAGGAGGGTAGGCATGTGACAGTGGGTTAAATCATTTCTTGGAATGCCTGCATCCCATTTTGGAGTGCTAATTGGAGTCAGGCACCTCCCCTTCCCATACATCTTCCTGCTAATGCATCCTAGGAGATAGCAGATAATGGCTGAAGTGGTTGGGCCTCTACAGCCCTCATGGGATACACTGATAGAGGGACTGGCTTCTGCCTGGCGCAGCCCTGACTGTTAAAGGCATTTGGGGAGTTCTCTCTTTTTCTCTCTCTGCTTTTCAAATAGATGAAAATCAGTAAGTATTTTTAAAAAGATACGTGTATTTATATCCCTTTTTATGACTGAAGAATAAGTTCTAAATGATTTATAACTTTGCTATGTAAAAGTTATACCTGTAATATGATTTTTTTAAAAGAAGATTTCTTTATTTGAAAGCCAGAGAGAGATTGATTGATTTTTCCATACATTGGTTCACTCCCCAAATTGCCCCAGTGGCCAAGCCGAAGTTAGGAGCTTCATCTGGATCTCTCATGTGGGTGCAGGGGCCCAACTACTTGGGCCCTCTTTTGGTGCTTTCCCAGGTGCATTAGCAAGGAGCTAGATTGGATTAGAGCAGCAAGGACTCAAACTGGTACCCATGTGGGACGCTGGCATTGCAGGGGTGGCTTAACCCTATACACCACTATGCTGGTCCCCTAATTTTTAAATTAGAATGACTTCAGGTTTTTCCATGGGTGTTGGAGAAGGTGGCACATTACAGGCCAAGATAATTTTAGTGGGAGATCTTTTTACTTTCATCTATTGTCAGAATGATATTTTATGAGCTTACTATTTCTGGGATCCCTATGAATATTGTTTCTAGGGGCTGGCAACTTTTCTTATTTGGAAAGTATGATAATGAGTTTATATGAAAACTTTTGTATATATAGGCTAGAAAAATGTTTTAATAAATGTTTGTTGAAGCCAACAGCATGTTAGGTATTATGTAGGTGATCGTATAAGGTACAATGCTGTATTTCAGGAATATGTAATCTTTTAGGGATTGCAGGATATATAATAGTAATATTCACAAAACGTTCACATTTACCACCCTAGGCAATCATCTGTCAAACCTATGAGAAGTTAAACAGATAATACTGTTATTTCACTAATGATAAAAGTGAGCATTGATATTAAGCGTGTTTAAGATTATGTACTTGGTAAAAGTGCTTGCTTTTTTATTTTTTTAGTGTACTTCTTCCTCTTTTGCACTGCTTTGACACAGACTAACACTGACCAGAAAAAGCCACAATATGATACAGCTCCATGTGAATGCTAAGTTCAAGTACCTTGGGGTTGTTTCCAATAAAATATTTAGTAGGACAACATGGAAAACCTAGACCTTTGAAAGACCAAATGGAGGGCAGTAGAAACAAAGCTTGGAAAAAGGAAGAAGTGGCTTTCTGGGGGATACCAGAGAAACAACATGGGCTTGAAGGTCAGAAGTAGAGAGTAGAGGCCAGTGTTGGGGCACAGCGGGTAAAGCTGCTGCCTGCAAGCCAGTATCCCAAATGCGAGCCAGTTTGAGTCCCAGCTGTTCCACTTCGAATCCAGCTCCTTGCTAATGTACCTGAGAAAGCAGTGGAACATGGCCCAAGCCCTTGGACTTCTGCACTCATGTGGAAGACCTATGTGAAGCTCCTGGCTCCTGGCTCCTGTCTTTGATCTGGCCTAGCCCCGGCCATTATGGCCATTTGGGGAGTGAATCAGTGGATGGAAGATCTTTATCCCTCTCTTCCTCTCTCTGTAACTCTGCCTTTCAAATATGTAAAATAACTCAAAAAAAAAAAAAAAAAACATAAGGTGGGTAATGTGAGCAGACTTGAGGAATAACAGTTAATATCTGTGATAGAGTATATTAAACTTGAATGATAACTTGAATGACAGATTTTGAATTGTCTAAAAAAATTTGGGTGCTAATTGCTCTAGAATTTGCTAGGAGGAAAGAGACCCAACTACAGTGTCTTTTTGGAAATAATTTGGTACCACTGAAGAGAATTTTTGGGTGGGAAGAGTTTCAGGGTAAGAATATCAGACAGAAATATTCTAGACTGAATTGATAAAGGCTACCTCTTTTTGGGTACTTTACCTGATCACCTACCACTGGATAGGACCTTGGTTCAGAAAAGAAAGATTTGAAATACATCTTTAGAAGTTTTTTTTAAAAGATTTTATTTATTTATTTGAAAGGCAGAGTGACAGATCGAGAGAGATCTTCTGGTTCACTTCCCAGTTGGCCCCTAAGATCCTGGAATTCCATCCAGGTCTCCCACATAGGGAGCTTAGACCCAAACATTTAGTCTGTCTTCTGCTGTTTTCCACAGTACAGTAGCAGGACCCTGGATTAGAATTGTACCAGCCAGGACTTGAACTAGTGCTCTGATATGGAATGTCAGTGTTGCAGTTTGATGGCTTAAGCTGTGGTGCCACAATGCTGACATCTGCATTTGTATTCATTAATGTTCATGCTGTAACAATTGATAATTAATGGGTGGTTGAATGAATGAATGACTTAGAGACTGAAAGTATTGAGGAGGAGGAGGAGAAGACTGAAGAAGGGTTATAGTTTTCTCAGGTTCAAATCATGATGTGCTCTGAGATCAGGGACTGTTAACAAAAGTAGAAAAGTATGATTAGGTATTTTGCTGTTAGAGTGCAGGAAAGACCACAGTGAAAACATGTCTAACAGTCAGTTTTAAAAAACAAATTTAGAACTTGGGTAAGAAAGAATAGTATGCGAGTTAATACTTCGATTTATTTCTTTGGAGATGATAACTGAAGGTATGGAAAAAGTATGTTTGGAGAGAGAATAGAGAAGACGCCAAACAAAAAACTTCGACAAATACCCGTATTTGTGGTTGGCAGGAGAAAGTAAACACAAAGGACTTGGAATATGCCAAACTGATAAGTTTTCACATAAACCTAGAGAATAGTTTTAAGAATATATAAAGGAAGTTGGCCAATGGTGACATTGAAGCATAGTAGGTTAAGCTACTGCTTGAGACACTGTCATTCCATATCCCCGTGTTGGAGTGCCAGTTTGATTCCTGGCTACTTGGTCTCCTGCCACCCATGTGAGAGACCTAGATGATGGAATTCCTGGCTCCCGGTTATGGCCTGGCCTAGCCTTGGCTGCTGTGGCCTTTCGAGGAATGAACCAGCAGAGAAAGTCACCCTCGCCTCCCCTCTCCCCTACTCTGCAGTTCAAATAAATCTTTTTAAAAAAATAATGACAGATAATTAGAAGTCAAAGAATAAGACTGGAGGAAAATACATGAAATTGATAATAGGTATTGATAAAATAGGTCTCAAAATGTAAGAAGGGAGTACTAATGATAATTTCTTTATTCAGCTTCAGTTGGCAGAGAAAGATAAAGAAATAAGTGGTCTGACTTCACATTTGGAAAATCTCTCCAGGGAAAAGGTATTGAACAATGTACTTAACAAAATATGATATTGAATGCTAATACAGCTTAATGAACTTTGTGGTTCATTTGAAGGAAGTCTTTAAGAAAAGACTGAAGCAGATGTTAAGACTTCTGATTAAAAATGTTTCTAGTTAATTTTAATAAGTATTTTAAACAATAACAACAATGCTTAAGTGTTGAAAAGTAGTCTTTGCTCCATGTTTTGTATTTAACCGTAAACAGATTCTACAATCTTTTAAAAATTCAAGAAAAATGGTGAGATTTTTAAGTTACATATAATATGTTTGTCTGGTTTTATTTTGTATTAGGAAACATTTTTATAGATTGAAATGTAAGAGATGCTGTAGTGCAGCATTTCTCAAGATGTGAATCCCAGAGTCTCCCGTCGGGTCTGCAAAGATTAAAAATATTTTCATAACAATAATACTATATTAATTTGTTTTTATATTTTCACTGTTGGTTTGAAAGCCATATAGGAATATTGTTTGTGTGTTAAGAATTAAGGCAGCAGTACCAGTTGCATTAGTAACTTTTTATATTCAGCACCATTATGCAGATCCAGAAAAGAAAAAAGAAGGCATGGGGCTAGTGCTGTGATGCAGAGGGTTCAATTGCTGCCTGCAGTGCCAGCATCCCATGTGGGTGCCGATTTGCTCCTGGCTGCTCTGTTTCTGATCCAACTCCCTGCTAATGGCTTGGCAAAGCAGCAGAAGATGACCCAAGTCCTTGGACTCTTGCACCCGTGTGGGAGATATGGGTGAAACTCTTAACTTCAGCCTGGCCCAGCCCTGGCCAGTGTGGCTGTTTGGAGAGTGAATCAGTAAATAGAAGATATTTTCTCTCTATCTGCCTTTCATATAAGATGTAAATAAATAAAATAAATGTTAAAAAGATATTTGTGGGATAAGCAAGTTAATGAGGCAAACTTATAATATATGCGTATAAAAATATCTGGTAAAAGAAATATATTGGAATCAGCAGTTTTATTGTCAGTTAAAATTCCCAGCCTAGTCAGGATTACAATGTAGGCTAGTTGCTCTCTACTTCCCATCTCCTTTAGTTAATCTTCATTTTTCTGTGTGATCATAGTTTCATATTACTTTAAAAGTCTCATAATATTTGATTGAGTTCGTAAGTGAAAACAATTCTGTTTTTAAGACAATTTCCTTTGGGCTCCCTGAACACCACCAGGGTACTTGGCAAGAACAAGCATCTTCCCAAAGGAGGCATAAAGGGTGCTAAGAAGAAAGTGGTTGATACATTTTCTTTTTTGTTTTTATTTGACAGCTAGAGTTAGATGGTGAGAGAGACAGAGAGAAAGGTCTTCCTTACGTTGGTTCACCCCCCAAATGGCCACTATGGCCGGAACTACGCAGATCTGAAGCCAGGAGCCAGGTGCTTCCTCCGGGTCTCCCATGTGGGTGCAGGCGCCCAAGCACTTGGGCCGTCCTCCACTGCCTTCCTGGGCCACAACAGAGAGCTGGACTGGAAGAGGAGCAATTGGGACTAGTACGTGGCACCTATATGGGATGCCAGCACCACAGGCAGAGGATTAACCAAGTGAGCCACAATGCCAGCCCCGGTTGATACATTTTCTAAGAAAGATTGGTATAATGTGAAAGCACCTAATATGTTCAATCTAAGAAATACTGGAAAATATTAGTCATGAAGACTCAAGGAACCAGATTGCATGTGATGGTCTCAAGGGTGAAATGAGTCTTGCTGACCTGCAGAATGATGAAATTGCATTTAGAGGCCAGCGCTGTGGCTCAATAGGCTAATCCTCCGCCTACAGCGCTGGCATCCTGGGTTCTAGTCCCAGTCGGGGCGCTGGATTCTGTCCCGGTTGCCCCTCTTCCAGTCCAGCTCTCTGCTGTGGCCCGGGAGTGCAGTGGAGGGTGGCCCAAGTCCTTGGGCCCTGCACCCCTGCATGGGATACCAGGAGGAAGCACCTGGCTCCTGTCTTCGGATCAGCGCGGTGCGCTGGCCGCAGTGGCCACTGGGGGATGAGCCAACGGAAACAGGAAGACCTTTCTCTTTCTTTCTCACTGTCCACTCTGTCAACAACAACAACAAAACAAGAAAAAGAAATTGCATTTAGAAAATTCTTGCTGATTACTGAGGATGTTCAGGGCAACAACTGCATGACTAACTTCCTCGGCATGGATCTTAACCCATGACAAAATGTGACCATGGTCAAAAAATGGCAGACCATGATTGAGGCTCATGTTGGTGTCAGGACAACTGGTGGTTATTTGCTTTGTCTGTTCTGTGTTGATTTTACTAAAAATTCAACAATCAGATACAGCAGACTTTCTGTGTTCAACATCAACTGGTCTGCCAAATCCAGAAGATGATGAAAATTTGGACACAGGAGGTGCAAACAGATGACTTGAAAGAAGTGGTCAGTAAATTGATTCCAGATAGCACTGGAAAAGACAGAAAAGTCTTGCCAGTCTATTTATCCTCTCTGTGATGTCTTTGTTAAAGTAAAAATGCTAGGGCCAGCACTATGGTACAGTGGGTTAAATCCCTGGCCTGAAGTGCCAGCATCCCATATGGGCACTGGTTTGAGACCCAGCTGCTCCACTTCTGATCCAGCTCTCTGCTGTGGCCTGGGAAAGCAGTAGAGGATGGCCCAAGTCCTTGGGCCCCTGCATCCATGTGGGAGACCTGGAGGAAAATCCTGGCTTCGAATCAGCACAGCTCCGGCCATTGCGGTCAGTTGGGGAGTGAACCATCAGATGGGAGACCTCTCTCTCTGCCTCTCTCCTCTCTGTGTAACTCTGACTTTCAAATAAATAAATAAATCTTAAAAAAAAAAAAAGTAAAAATGCTGAAGATCCCAAGTTTAAATTGGGAAAACTCATGGAGCTTCATGTTGAAGGTTCTGGAAATGCCACTGGGGATGAAACAAGTGCTAAGTCAAACGAGCTGATGAGTATAAACCACTAGTCCAAGAATCTGTTTAAAATTTAGACTTTAATAGTGACAAAAGTCCTTTTTGTAATGGAAAAAAAGATAAATAATTTTGTAGTTTTGTTAAGGCTCAAATTCAGATTACATGTAATATTTTGTTGATGGTAGGTGCTTCAAAACTCAAAACTGTTAGTTTTGAGTCACTGGTAAATGAAATAAGTGAATACCTAACAAATATGGCTGTATACTTTCTATAGAAGAGAAAACTCTGGTTTAGAGATGAGTGACTTGCCCAAGGTCATTGAAACCTGAGTCTGGGTTGACCACGTGCACACTCTTCTCACTACCTTGTTCTGACTTCTTGTCTACCAGGAACTTTTTTAGCCCAGATATTCCCGTGATTCATTCCCTCACCACTTTCAGGTCTTCAAGATTTCGTTTTTAAGAGAACATTCTTTGTTTTTATATATATTTTTAAAGATTTACTTGTTTTATTTGAAAGACTTAGGGAGAGAAAGAGAAAGATATCTTCCATCCACTAGCTCACTTCCCAAATGGCTGGAATGGACAGGGCTGGGCCAGGCTGAAGCCAGGAGCCGGGAACTTCATCTGGGTCTCCCACATGGGTGCAGGGGTCCAGCTGCTTTCCTGGGCATATTAGCAGGGAGCTGGATTGGAAATGGAGCAGCCAGGACTTGAACCCACAGCCATATGGGGTGCTGGCACTGCAGATGGCAGCTTAACCCACTGCGCCACAGTGCTGGCTCCGTCTGTTTAAATTTGCAGTCCCTTCCTACACACTGTGCCTGTTTTCTCTGCAGGATTTATCACTAAGAATATATATTTTATTTATTGTGTATCTTCTCTCTAGAATGTAAGCTCCATATAGGCAAGGATTTTTATCTGTTTTGGCTGTTCCTAAAATCTCTAGTGCCTACATATTTCCTGATATATAGTAAATACTCAATATTTATTGACTAAATGAGTAAATAACAGGATTTACTGCAGTCTTTTAAAAAAAGGTAACTATGGGGCCAACATTTTGGCACAGTGAGCTAAGCTGCCACCTGCAATGCAGGGGCATCCTGTTTCAGAGCCCAAGTATTTGGGCTCATGCACTTGTGTTACCTGAATGGAGTTCTGGGCTCTTAGGTTTGGCCTGGCCCAGCTCTGAGCATTACAGTCATTTGGGGAGTGAGCCAGTGGATGGAAGAGCTATCTTTGTCTCTTTTACTCTGCCTTTCAAATTATTAAAATAAGTAGCTCCCTCATTTAAAAAATGGGTTATTTTAAAAATAACATTTATTGGAATGAAGTAATGACGTTAGCGTTAAACCCCCACCAATTTCAACTTGTTTTGAAATTTTTATTTTCATTTTCTAATTTGAAAGGCAAAGAAAGAATAGCCATTCTCTGATTCACTCTCCAAATACCTGCAATAGCCTGAGTTGAATCAGGCTGAAGCTAGGAGCCAGGAACCCAGTCTGAGTCTCCTACTTGGGTGGCAGGGACCCAAGTATCTGAGCCATTACATACTGCCTCCCAGGTTGCTCATCAGCAGGAAGCTGAAATCTGAATCATAAGCAGGGCTAAGATTGGAATCCAGGCACTTGGATATGGGACGCGGCATCTGAAGCAGTATCTTAACCGCCTTCAGTTTATTTTGAGACTTGATAGCTTAAAGTTTCTGATGTTTTAATAACACACTAAAACCACCATTTAGAGTCGTCATTTCCTTCATATGCATCGAGTATTTTTACTAAACATTTGAAAAAAGACTAAAGAAGAAAAATATTAAAGCAAAAGTCAGTATAGCAAATAATGATAAAAAGCAAGATTGTGGGAATGCTTTATTATCACTAGAGAAAATAAAAACCTTTTTTTTTTTTTTTTTAATTTTTTGACAGGCAGAGTGGACAGTGAGAGAGAGAGACAGAGAGAAAGGTCTTCCTTTGCCGTTGGTTCACCCTCCAATGGCCGCCACGGCCAGCGTGCTGTGGCTGGCACACCGCGCTGATCCAATGGCAGGAGCCAGGTACTTCTCCTGGTCTCCCATGGGGTGCAGGGCCCAAGCACTTGGGCCATCCTCCACTGCACTCCCTGGCCACAGCAGAGAGCTGGCCTGGAAGAGGGGCAACCGGGACAGAATCCGGCACCCCGACCGGGACTAGAACCCGGTGTGCCGGCGCTGCAAGGCGGAGGATTAGCCTAGTGAGCCGCGCGGTGCTGGCTGATTTTATAAAAATCATATAGACTACTGTTTACTTTTTTCACCTATCACTTAGATATCTCAAAGTAATAAAGTACTATCTATCACTTAGATATCTCAAAATAATAAAAGATTAATGAGTAAGAGAACAATACATTGAGCAATAGAGTTTTTTTTTTTTTTTTTTTTTTTTTTTTTTTTTTTTTTTTGACAGAGTAGACAGTGAGAAAGAGAGACAGAGAGAAAGGTCTTCCTTTTTTTGCCGTTGGTTCACCCTCCAATGGCTGCCACGGCCGGCGGGCTGCAGCTGGCGCACCGCGCTGATCCGATGGCAGGAGCCAGGATGGCCCAAGTACTTGAGCAATATAGTTTTAAGAAATTGAAAGCATTTAATGTCTGATTCTGTATTCTGATATCATTCCCATGTGGATAATAAATAACCTATTTTACACATGGCATATCAGACATATCCTTAACCTGTCAAGTAGTTTGGAAAACCAGAGTGACCATGAGCCATTTGAGGCCTTAGAAGAAAGAAATTTGGACACCCTAGCAAAGGCAACCACTTAAACAAACGTGTGACCTGGAGCTAGAACTGTAAACGATGACTATTAACATCTGTTTCTTTAATTATAAGATTTTAGGAAGATTCTGAGTCGACGTTTAAATGATTTTGCTGAGGTGTGATATCTGTGTCCATTTTATGCATAGCTTCATAGGTAGAAGAGTTCTCCCGGGATTCTTGACCTAGATTTTTGTGCCTACGATTCTTTGATAGTCTTGTGAAGTCTGTTTTCAAGAACTGTTTTAAAATTAAGAAAGCAAAATATAGAATCACAAAGGAAACAAAGTATTATAAATAACTATCAATATTAAGACAGATTATTATATCTGTGACAGTAGTATGTTTATTTACTAAAAATGTTAAGTAAGATTTAGCAGCATGGGGCCGGCATTTTGGTATAGTGGGTTAAGCCACTGTGTGTGATGCTGGAATCCTATATTGGGTGCTGGTTTGATTCCTGGCTGCTCCATTTCTGAAGCTACTCCCTGCTAATGCACCTGGGAAAGCAGCAGAAGATGGCTCAAGTGTTTGAGCCCCTGCTCTCACGTGGGAGGCCCAGCTGAAGCTCCTGGTTTTGGCCTGGCCCAGCCTGGGCCATTACGACCATTTAGTAAGTGAACCAGCGGGTGGAAGAATCTCTCTCAATATCCCCCTTTCTGCACCTTCCAAAAAAAAATTTAGCAGCATTTCTAATGATTACCATAATTTGAAAGTTGTAATGAATATAAAGTCTATTTTGAGATGTTTGCAACAGCTGTCCTGTGAAATGAATCTACCTATGATTTCTGTCAGTTACCAGGTAATAGAGATGTACCCACTGTGGTTTTTGTGTGTGGATTTTTATGGTTGTTTTTGCCTTGTTTATAATTGAATGAATAACTGAATTTCAATTAGAAGTTAGTGAAAAGATACACATTTTTTCTCCCATGTAAGTTCATAGACCTTCTGAATTGGAAACATTGAAACATGGGCCCTTTTGAGAGGCTTTATGAATCCATGTTTAAGAATCTTGTCTTAGTCCAAATACTGTGTTTGTTTATGATTTGCAAATCCCCGTATTCTGTTTACTCCAATGAAGAATCAAAGCTGCTTATAGTTAGTCATTTTTCTTTTCCTGCATTTTATTTGATGGAGGAAGAGTATTAGAATAAATTCTGTACCTTGCAATTCTCTACAAAGTTGCTTGACTGGACCAATGCGTTCAAAAATCTTTTCATGAAACTTCTTATTCTATTTTGATAGGCTGTTTACAGAAGAATTTAGTGATGCTTCTCTAATTTGCTTAAACTTGTATGGAAGTATTTTATCATCTTTTTTTCTCCTTCTGTGTCCTCTTTTGCCTTCTCCTGAATCATGTTTGAAATACTTTTTGTATTTAATTCTTCCCACTTCTGTGTGTGTGTTTATGCGTGTGCCCACATACGTTGCAGCTTTCACAATCTTGAATTATGTAGCTGTAATCTGGTAGGGTTTGTGAGACATGACGGGAACTACTATGTTTCAAACACTTCTCAACAATTCCCCCAAGGCTTAGAAATAAATTCCTCAGGGTTGTTAGTGTGGAGCTGATGATCAGGTCCAAGTCAGCTGGATTACAGTCCACCAAGCTGTGCTGCCTTTCTGCTTAATTATTTATTTTGAGTATGCTCACTGTTGTTTTGCTAGGTTAACTTTAAAGGACCATTTTACCATGTTGTTATTGTTGAAGGACCTTAAGAACTGTTGTAATAAATGGTATGATATAGATTTGAAACATTTGACCCCTAACTTTTTTGTAGTAAGTCCTGCTGCTCTTAATATGTATCCTCAAGGGATGATAATTAGTAAAACCATCTGAACATTGCAGACTGTTTTTATTTGTTATAACCTTTGTTAATGCCTCTGGTTGCTTTTCAAAAATGGCTTCATTGAAGTACAACTTACATGTAATAAAATCTACTCTTTTAAATTGCAGTTTGATGAATTTAGACAAAAACATATAGTATCTATACCATACTTAAGCTATGTAATATTTCCATCACTGTACAGTGTTCTTTCATGTTCATTTGAAGTTATCTCTTCTTGCTGTCCTCAGTCCTAGACAACCATTGATCAACTTTATATCACTTTGTTAGTTTTCCCTTAGATAGCATTTTATGCAGTTATGCCAAATTTATCCATTAAGCAGTTGATGGGCTTTAATCCTTTAGACAAGCTGATGAGCATTTAGATTATTTCTGATATTTTGCTGTTATGAATCATGCTGCTATGAAAATTGTCATAGCAGGCTTTTCATGGATACATTTTCCTTTATTGGGGGTAGATACCAAGGAGTAGGCATGCTGACTTGTAGGGTTCTGTTTTTAAGAACAGTCACATTGTTTTTCTTTTTTTTTTTATTTGACAGGTAGAGTTAGAGAGAGAAAGGTCTTCCTTCCATTGGTTCACTCCCCTAATGGCCGCTACGGCTGGTGCTGCACTGATCCGAAGCCAGGAGCTGGGTACTTCCTCCCGGTCTCCCATGTGGGTGCAGGGACCCAAGCACTTGGGCCACAGCAGATAGCTGGACTGGAAGAGGAGCAACCGGGACTAGTACCCGGCACCCCAACCAGGACTAGAACCCAGGGTGCTGGCACCGCAGGTGGAGGATTAGCCAAGTGAGCCACGGCACAGGCCTTTCTTTTTCTTTTTTTAAAGATTTATTTATTTATTTGAAAGAGTTACACAGAGAGAAGGAGAGGCAGAGAGAGAGAGAGTGAGAGTGAGAGAGAGTGAGTCTTCCATCCGTTGGTTCATTCTCCAGTTGGCTGCAATGGCTGGAGCTGTGCCGATCTGAAGCCAGGAGCCAGGAGCTTCTTTCCGGATCTCCCATGAGGGTGCAGGGGCCCAAGGCCTTGGGCCATCTTCTACTGCTTTCCCAGGCCGTAGCAGAGAGCTGGATGGGAAGTGGAGCAGACAGGTCTCTAACCAGCGCCCATATGGGATGCTGGCACTGTTATGCCAGAGCTCCAGCTCCAATCACATTATTTCTCAAAGTGGCTAAACCATTTTGCATTTTTTCATTTCTGCCAGCAGTAAATGGATATCCTCGTCAGCACCTGGTGTTTGTCTATCTTTTAGTCAGTGGTGTCTAGTATTATCTCACTGTGACTTTAATTTCCCTAATAAATTGTGACGCTGAGGATCTTTCTTGGGCTTTTAAGCTTTTTTTATTCCGTTGTGAAGTGTCTGTTCAGATCGTTTACCCATTTTTCTATTTTGTTGTTGTCATCTTTGATTGTTTTTGGTTGTAATTGTTCCCTGAAGTATTCCAGAGTTATTTCTGGCATGTAACTTCCTTGCCAGATATATTGCAAATTTTTTGTCTCAATCTGTGGCTTGCCTTTTCATATTTAAAAATATTATCTTTTGAAGATAAAAGCTTTTAATATTGAAGTAGTCCAGTTTATCAGCATCAGCTTGTTTGTGCTATTATGTCCTATCTTAAACTTTTGAGTAAGTTACAAACACTTTCTCCTAATTTTTTCCCTAGAAGTTTTATAGTTTTACTTTATTTTATTTTATTTTATTTTTATTTATTTATTTATTTATTTTTTTGACAGGCAGAGTGGACAGTGAGAGAGAGAGACAGAGAGAAAGGTCTTCCTTTGCCGTTGGTTCACCCTCCAATGGCTGCCGCGGCCGGCGCGCTGTGGCCGGCGCACCGCGCTGATCCGATGGCAGGAGCCAGGAGCCAGGTGCTTTTCCTGGTCTCCCATGGGGTGCAGGGCCCAAGCACCTGGGCCATCCTCCACTGCACTCCCTGGCCACAGCAGAGGGCTGGCCTGGAAGAGGGGCAACCGGGACAGAATCCGGCACCCCGACCGGGACTAGAACCCGGTGTGCCGGCGCCGCTAGGCGGAGGATTAGCCTATTGAGCCACGGCGCCGGCCTATAGTTTTACTTTAAATTTATGATCTATTTAATTTTTTTGTGGTATGTTATGTATTCAGAATTTATGTATTTGTATGTGAATACTCAGCTTTTTAGCATTTTAGTCTGAAAAACTTTTTTCCTATGTTGAATTATATCTGCTGCATCTTTGTTGAAAATGATTCTGTTGTTGGTTTTTGGACTGTATTCTGTTCTAATGATTCTTATCAGTGGTCAGTAAACTAAAGTCTGTGAATAAACTGTGGTTTGTGAACTGGTTTTGTAAAGGTTTATTAGCATATGACCATGCCATTCATGTCGTAATTATGTATGATAGCAACAACATAGGGAAATAATTTTGTTGTTGTGCTATTGTGTTGTACCTAAAAATTAAATCTGCCCTTCTCATACTGGATTGCTTTAGTTACTCATCTTTGCTTTTGTTAATTTTAGGAACTTAAAAGGAGTCTAGACAATAAAACAGAAAGGAAAATGGACGATCAAAATTCTCAGAGTTCTCAGCAGGTCTCACAATGTCTCAGCACATGCTCAGAGCAGAATGGTCATGTTCCTGCACTGCCAAGTGCACAGCCAGTTCTGCAGTATGGTAATCCTTATGTCACACAGGAAACAAGAGGTTAGTAAAGTACTTTTCATTTGGGGTTAACTGAATCTGGAGGGTTTTTTTTTTTTTTTTTTTTTTTTTTTTGCATGTATTTTCATGAGATTATAGAACTGATGGTACTCAAATAGAAACATTATTTGTATATTTAGCAGTTTTAATGTTTAGCACTGATACCAGCCTCTTCTAGACTTGAAGCACCATGAAAGAATAGTCTTATTTCTTTTATATGTAGTTTTTGGCTAGGTTAAAAGTAAAATACATGTTTTCATACACCAAAATTTTTTTTTTATCTTTCATCATATTTACACATGGAGATGCTGCTTTTAGTAACTGGTTTCACCTACCTTTCCAAAATTTTTATTACAGATGGAGCAGATGGTGCTTTTTACCCAGATGAAATCCAAAGGCCACCTATGAGAGTCCCTTCTTGGGGACTGGAAGACAATGTTGTCTGTAGCCAGCCTGCTCGAAACCTTAGTCGGCCCGATGGTTTAGAAGACCCTGAGGATAGCAAAGTAAATTGAATTTCCATTGTCTGAGCATGTCCCTTTCATTTTCCGTTGTGTGGAGAGTTAAGGGTATGTGTGTCTGTGTGTCTGTGTATGCATGTAGGAAGAGAATATGCTCTTCAGTGTGCATGGTTTTTGGAATGAAAAATCAAAAATTGCTGCAGACTTACACTGTAGGACTCATATACTAAAGTAAAAGATTAAGTTGAGAGAATGAGCTCAGAATACTGTAACTGTGACATACTTGTTCTTGATCGTCACTTACTCCATAGCTTACTATAGCCTGGATTGTAGATGTACCAGGCTGGAAGGAACGAAGTATTCATGGCAATAGTTTTCTTTTTGGGAGGAATACTGTTATAGACATTAGGTATTTATGTAGCATTTTTTATTCACTGGAAGCAATATAATACTAATGATAATTGAATTAGTTTGTAGCTTGTCATTTTTTATTTAAGAGATTTCTTTAATGAATTTAATAAATAGGTTCATTTCTTCAGAGTAACTCTTTTTGGAAATTTGGTTCTTCAAGCAGCTCCTTTTGGATTTCTTATACATTAAGATGAATTTAAAAGAAATGCTTTATTGTGCTCTGTGCAAGTACAGTGGTATCATGACCTGTTTCTCATTTAATCTAGTTTGCTGCATTTAATTGCTATTAACCTTTGCAGAAACTGATCAGTGTTCAGACAGGCATGATTTTAGCCTAGTGTTCAACACCCATAATGGAGAAAAATGTATTTCTCCCTACTGCCTTTTGGCCTCCCGTGTCCATTACTGGGGATAATTAGGAAAACTGTCAGAACTTTTGTAGCCTATTTAAGGTCTAGAGTATCGTCTTAGTGCTTTTTCACACCTTTACTTCACGTTTTGCATATTTAATCTGATCATTCTTGGCACAGATGTTGCATGTGACAAGCCCTTCTCTTCTGTAGTCATCTGCTTCAGTTTAATTAGCAGAATGTTCTTTCTGATCTGTGTGCTTTGCCCTCCTGCAAACCCATGAGAAGCGGTGTTAGAGTCTTGTGCTCATTTGCTGACATGCTTAGATTTGGTAATGAAATGGAAGGAAGACTCTTAATGCGCATACCTTAAGTAATAATATTTTGCAATCAGATTTTTCATATTAGTAATTTTTATGTACATTAAGAACTTTAAATTTTTTCTTATTACAACAGAGATCACTTCCAAATGAAGTGTTTTGGTAAGGGTTATAGTAAGAATAGGGGAAGCAAATATGAGTTGACCTATTCCTTCTCTCTGTTTCTCTGCCCTGAGAGTGATTATCAGCCACAGGCTGTAGCACTTCAAAGTCTGGTTGAGGCAACTGTCCATTTCATCCTGCCCCAATGCCTGTACCTACCTATTGCCTCTCCTCTGTCCTAGAAACTGTGGCCAGCTGTCAGACTGAAAGCCTTTTATTGACTCCCTTTACTTAATCATTGCAGTAACTGTAAAATAATTATGATGATGGTGACAACGGTAAACATTTCTGTAGGTTAATCTGCAAGCAAATGCTAAAACCAAGCACTTTGGAAACAGTAACTCATTTCTTTGTTCTAGCAGTCCTTTGAGGTAGGAAGTATTAATATCACTGTTTTATAGTTGAGGAAACCAATAGATTAAATGGCTTGCCCCAAGTCACGCAGCTGGGAAGGGTCAAGGTGGAAATTGAACCTCATCAGTTTGCATGTAGGAGTGATGATTGTAACCACCTATTAGACTAAACCAGAAGTTCACATGCTTTTCTCAGTTTATGGTACTCTGTATGTATCAGCTCAGAAATTTTTTCAGAGTACCTATCCTAGGCCAAAAGAAATACCTAACAGGTTTAGTAACTATTTGAATAAATGATACGGAAATTGAAAATAAAACATTTTAATTTTATTCTTAAATAGACACAGGGATGGATGTGACCTGTAGGCCAGTATATAGCTTCTTAGGCCTTGCAGTCAGATTGGACAAGCCCACCTCATTTCCACTTTGATATGGTATTGACTTGGGGGCTTCAGAAATTCATGGATGATCCACATTGTCCTTTTTTTTTTTCTTTTTAAAGATTTATTTATTTATTTGAAAGAGTTACACAGAGAAAGGAGAGGCAGAGAGAGAGAATCTTCCATCCGCTGGTTCACTCCCCAGATGGATGCAACGGCAGGAGCGGGGCCAATCCGAAGCCAGGAGCTTCCTCCAGGTCTCCCACACGGGTGCAGGGGCCCAAGGCCTTGGGCCATCTTCTACTGCTTTCCCAGGCCATAGCAGAGAGCTGGATCGGAAGAGGAGCAGCCGGGACTAAAACTGGCGCCCATATGGGATGCAGGTGCTTAAGGCCAGGGTGTTAACCCCCTGTGCCACAGCGCTGGCCCCCACATTGTCTTTTATTTTTTTATTTTTTTTGACCGAGTAGACAGAGAGAGACAGAAAGGTCTTCCTTTTGCCATTGGTTCACCCTCCAGTGGCCGGCGTGCTGTGGCCGGTGCACCGCGCTGATCCGATGGCAGGAGCCAGGTACTTCTCCTGGTCTCCCATGGGGTGCAGGGCCCAAGCACTTGGGCCATCCTCCACTACTCCCTGGCCACAGCAGAGAGCTGGCCTGGAAGAGGGGCAACCGGGACAGAATCCGGCGCCCCGACCGGGACTAGAACCCGGTGTGCCGGCGCCGCAAGGCGGAGGATTAGCCTAGTGAGCTGCGGCGCCGGCCCCCACATTGTCTTCTAATTTCATTTTTCCACGAACGTTTTGGAGGACCCTCATATATCATAGCAACAGCCAAAAACCCAACTTCTCAAAGTTGGATATCATTGAAAGGAAAGTAGCATCATTTAAAGTTGAACCTGTGAGCTCTCTTGAACTAGTTATTCATGTTGTATCTGAAAACCATTGACTATTTATGAATATTTAATATCACTAGACAATTAAAATTCATCTCATAGTGCTCCATTTGCTATAGTGTGCAGGCACTTTTGTATCCAGTTTTTAGAACCAGGAGCCTCAATCCTTGCTACTCAAAAAAATTGGTGTGTATGTGAGCAGTAGTATTATCTTTTAGGATTTTGTTGGAAATGCAGAACCTCCTGCTGCACTCCAGACTGAGAATTGACTGTGTTTAACAAAATACTGAGATGATCATATGCTCAGTTAAGTTTGGTATGCTCTGGTCTAAACTTCCTAACCCCATCATTCAAGGGTGGATGACTTTTCTTCCCTTAATGCACATCTCACTTTCAATTTTATTTCATGCATTTCTTCATTGTTTCCTTCTCACCTTTGTTTCTTGCCCTCCCTCTGAATGAGACTCACACATTCTGTTGCTGCAGTTTGTAGCTTTCCTCATGAATAACTTCACTCTGAACCCCCAAACTGAAGACAATTTTTGCCAATACACATTTTGTTTTTCTCATGAGTTTTTAGCTTTCATTCTCAGAAGGGTTTGTGACTTCTCAAAGGGTCTGTGACTCCAAAATTGTTGAAACCCACTGTTTGAAAGAATCAGGGTTTGTTTGCATTTGTCACATAGCATCATTTGTTTGCCTTTCTGAAGTATTGTCATTTTTCATTTGTTGTCTAATTTTAAAAGTTTAATTTTAATGTGCTTGCTGTTTACAAAAGTAGCATATGCTTAGAGTCAATTCATTTTTATCAAGAATGCCAGGATGGCCGGCGCCGCGGCTCACTAGGCTAATCCTCCGCCTTGCGGCGCCTGCATACCGGGTTCTAGTCCCGGTTGGGGCGCCGGATTCTGTCTCGGTTGCCCCTCTTCCAGGCCAGCTCTCTGCTGTGGCCAGGGAGTGCAGTGGAAGATGGCCCAAGTGCTTGGGCCCTGCACCCCATGGGAGACCAGGAGAAGCACCTGGCTCCTGCCATTGGATCAGCGCGGTGCGCTGGCCACAGCACGCTGGCCGCGGTGGCCATTGGAGGGTGAACCAACGGCAAAGGAAGACCTTTCTCTCTGTCTCTCTCTCTCACTGTCCACTCTGCCTGTCAAAAACAAAAACAAAAACAAAAAATCAACTGTCCTGAGTCATTGTTATTTAACTGATGTGCTAGCATTCCAGTATCTTGTTAGAAACATCTCTGGGCCTGCTGCTGTGGCGTAGTAGGCTAAGACTCTGCCTACAGCACTGGCATCCCATATGGGTGCCAGGTGAAGTCCTGGCTACTTCTCTTCTAATCCAGCTCTCTGCTTTTGGCTTGGGAAAGCAGTGGAAGATGGCCCAAGGGCTCAGGCCTTGAATCCACATGGGAGACCTGGAAAAAGCACCTGGTTCCTGGCTTTGGATCAACTCAGCTCCAGCCATTGTAGCCATCTGGGGGAATGAACCAGCAGATGGAAGACTTTTATCTCTCTCTCCCTCTCTCTGTAACTCTACATCTCAAATAAATAAAATCTTAAAAAAAAGAAAAATAAAAAGAAACATCTCCATTAGTCATTTACAAATAGTACATGACCTGAAAATATAGCAAGGATGATTCAGCAGTATCTTTAGTCAGCTTATTTTTTCAGTAAGCTAAAGTATCTGATGGTAGAGAATAATGTTTAATAGTTTTTATTGGCCGGCGCTGCAGCTTACTAGGTTAATCCTCCGCCTTGCGGCGCTGGCACACCGGGTTCTAGTCCCGGTCGGGGTGCCGGATTCTGTCCCGGTTGCCCCTCTTCCAGGCCAGCTCTCTGCTGTGGCCAGGGAGTGCAGTGGAGGATGGCCCAAGTGCTTGGGCCCTGCACCCCTTGAGAGACCAGGATAAGTACCTGGCTCCTGCCATCGGATCAGCGCGGTGTGCCGGCCACAGCGCGCTGGCCGCGGCGGCCATTGGAGGGTGAACCAACGGCAAAAGGAAGACCTTTCTCTCTGTCTCTCTCTCTCACTGTCCACTCTGCCTGTCAAAAAAAAAAAATAAATTAATTAATTAAAAAAGAATGCCAGGACACTTCATTGAAAAAAGAATAGCCTTTGCAACAAATGGTGCACACCCGTTTTGGTGAGAGAACAAATTTAAACTGCTACCCCCACTGTCTACAAAAACCAATCGCATTTGAACCTCAGTGTAAGAGCTAAAACTGTAAAACTCAAGAAGACATAGAGATGAATCTTTGTGATTGGAGATTTCTTAGATACTACATCAAAAGCATAAACAGCAAGAAAAATGATAATTGGACATCATCAAAGGGTTAAATGAATCCTGTGATTTTTTTCTTGAAATACTTTTCTACATAATTATTTCTAATTGGTCCTATATGCCTAATTCGCATCTCTTAATGCTGAATTTTCCCTTTTCTATAACATATACTCCTTCATATAGTAAGGGCTGTTTAAATGTTTGTGATTAATGGTTTAGTTTAAAGAAATGCTTTTGCTTCTATTTTTTGCCTAATAAACTTTAAAATTTAGGTCATCCTCTTTTTTTTTTTTTTTTAAATTTATTTATTTATTTGAAAGGCAGAGTTACACAGAAAGAGAAGGAGAGGCAGAAAGAGAGAGTGAGCGAGAGAGTGAGCTTCCATTCACTGGTTCACTCCCCAGATGGTCGCAACAGCTGGAGCTATGCCCATTCAAAGCCAGGAGCTTCTTCCTGGTCTCCCACACAGGTGCAGGGGCCCATGAACTTAGACCATCTTCCGCTTTCCCAGGCTTTAGCAGAGAGCTGGATGGGAAGTGGAGCACTTGAACCAGTGCCCATATGGTATGCGGGTACTGTAGGCAGTGACTTTACCTGCTATATCACAGCGCCGGACCCCCTAGGTCATCTTAAAGTAGTTAATTTTTGTTGACAACTTAATTGAGATGTAATTTACTTGTCATTTGAAGTAGTACAATTTAATGGTTTTTAATATATTTACTATCACCCACACCAATTTTAGAATGTTTTCCTCACTACCTAAAGAAACCCAGTACCCTTTAACAGTCACCTCTCCCTTCTATCTCTCCAGTCCAAGATACCCTTAATCTATTTTCTTTCTTTATATTTTGGCCTATTATAGACTTCCACTCATAAAAATCAGATGATATAATATGTAGACTTTTGTGACTGGCTGCCTTCACTTAGCATAATGTTTTCAAGGTTAACCATATTCAGTATTATTCTTTCATGGACTGATGCGTTACTAGAAGTGAATATCTGGCAAAGCTTAATAGTATCTCCTGAAGAGAGACTTGAACTGGCACTCTGATATGGGATGCCAGTGTTGGAAGCGACAGCTTAAGCTGGTATGCTGCAATGCTGACCCCACGTACATATTTATTTCCTGTTGTTGAATTTATTGCTTATTATCTGGCAATATTTCCTCTTGTTGAATTGAAACCTTTATCATTGTATGGTAATCTATTTTATCTGATATAGGCGTATGCCTGCTTGCTTTTCATGTTAATTTGCATGGTATATCTTTTTCTGTCACTTTGCTTTCAGTCTGTATGTGTTTTTACTGATGAAGTGAATTTCCTGTAGGCTGTAGTTTGGTTTTTTCCTTTAAATCCATTCAGCCAGTCTGTATTTTTAATTGAGGAATGTAATCCATTTACATTCACGGTTATTATTGGTAAGTAAAGAATTATTATTGTCATTCTTTTAACTTTTTTTCTGGTTATTTTGTGTATCTTCTCTTCCTGTCGTTCATCTTTGTGGTTTGATGTTTTCCTGTATAGTTCTTATTCTTTGTGTATCTGCTTGACCTGAATTTTATACTTTGCATCATGATGGTAGTAGCTATTTTGCTGCTAGGGTTAAGAATCCCTTTAACATTTCTTGTAGGACATGACTGATGGTGATTAATTCCCTCAGGTTTTTCTTGTCATGGAAAGTGATATTTCTGAAGGATGGCTTTGCTGGGTCTCAGTGTTCTTAGTTGGCAGTCTTTTTCCCCCTAGGACTTTGTGTCATTTCATTCTCTTCTGGCCTGTGAGGTTTCTGCCGAGAGGTCTAATGAGGTTTCTCTTCTAAATGGGCACTTTTCTCCTGCCTTTCTAGGTATTCTGTCTTGTACTTTGGACACTTAACGTTTCAGGATATTTTTTGATCAAATCTATTAGGAAACCTTTGAGAACTTCCTTGTCTTGGATGTCATTATCATTTCCTAAATTTGGAAAGTTTTCAGCAGTTACTTAGTTGAATTCCTTTTATGTGCCTTTCCACTTCTGTTCTCCTTGAACACTCAAAGTGTGAATGTTTGCTCACTTAATAGTGTCTTCTAAGTCTCAAAGACTTTTTTCTTCTTTTTTAAAATAGAGAATATTCTTTTTGAAAATTCCAGGATTAATGAGATATTTTTGTTATTACATCAGACTTTGGGAACTGCTAGGCTTTTTCTTTCTTAAATCTTAATAATGTATAAATCTCTTGATTAGGTAGGAAGAAATTACCTTTTTAAAAGGCAGAGTTAAGAGAGAGCTGCTATCTTCATGTTTACTCCCCAAATGGCCTCAGTGGCCGGAGCTGGGATGATCTGGAGCCAGGAGTTTCTTCCAGGTCTTCCATGTGTGGAAGCACTTGGGCTGTCTTCTGCTGCCTTCCTAGACACATTAGCAGGGAGCTGGATCAGAAGTGGAGCAGCAGCAGGAACTCGAACCAGTGGCCATGTGGGTTGCCGGCGCTGCAGGTGGTGGCTCTACTCACTACACGAGAGTGCTGCCCTCCGTGCTTCTAAAGATTTATTTATTTATTTTGAAAGAGTTACAGAGAGGGAGGAAGAGATAGAGAGCGAGCTTCGGTCTGTTGGTTCACTTCCCAGATGGCTGCAATGGCTAGCACTTGGGCCATCTTCCACTGCTTTTCCCAGGCCTTATTAGCAGGGAGTTGGGTTGGAAGTAGAGCAGCTGGGATACAGATTGGCACCCATATGGCATGCCAGTATTCCAGGAGGCAGCTTTACCCACTGTGTCACAATGCCAGCCCCAAATTTTCTTCTTTTTAAATATGGGTTGCTTCCAAAGAAATATCTTAAAGGTCCAATTATTTTTTCTGCCTGACAAATTCTATTGAGACGATCAGTTGTATTTTAAATTTCCATTTATTGAGTTTTCAGCTCTAAGATTTCAGATTGGTTCCTTTTTAACCTCTTTGCTGAATTTCTCATTCGTATCATGAATTGTTTTCCTAATTAGGTTGGATTGTTTGTCTACACTTTCTTATATCTTACTAAGCTTCTTTAAAATCATTCTTCTGAATTCTTTGTTAGGCAATTCATCAGTTTCCTTTTCTTTGGGGTGCATTGCTAGAGAGTTGTTGGGTTCCTTTGAAGGCATTATAGTAACTTTTTTTTTATTGCTTATGTCCTTCTGTTATTTACACATCTGGTATGCCACTTGCTTTTACCAGTTCTATAGGGTGGCTTTTTATTTAAAGATGGTGCCTAGGGTGTTTGTTGCATATGCTGCGTTGACTTTGTTCCATGTGGGTGGTTCAGTGTAGTATCTGTGTAGCTTCTTCAGCTGTAATCTATATTGACAGTGTCTGCAAGTGCCCGGGCTACAGGGATTGTAGCATTGAGCTGTTAGCTGGGATGCAGCTCCTTTAGGCAGTGTGAGTTTGTTGGCAGCTTAGCATAGTGTGCCTAGCTGGTGGTGCGGTACATTTATTAATCCCCTGCAAAGGAGTGGCCACCCCAACCAGTGCCAGCTAGCTATGGCACTATTTGTCCAGGAGCAAGGTGGGATGCCTGTCAGTGTGTCCGAGGGCTGCAGGATTGACGTTTTGGGGCCTCCATGGTCGATCTTCTGCAGGAGGTATGCCCAGTTGCTTTCTGGGTCGAAGGTAGATGAGCCAGGCTTGAGTCTGCTTTTCAGGGCCCTGAATGGCGGAGCTTCTGAGAAGAGGTTGCTGAACTGCTTGGTGGGGCTGCAGGAGAGTAGTGGAGCCACCTGACTGTTTCCCAGGAGCTCCAGTTGGCTGAGCTACGCAAGGCGAGTTGTGGGATTGCATCCTGGGCAGGCTGGAAAAGGTGGCTCCGTGGAGCAGGAGCCTGGGTAGGGGAGGATAAAATTGGGGCCATGCTGTTTTCACCAGGGTGGTGTACTGGTATTATAACCCAGCAGCTCCCCAAACGGGGCTCAGGGCCTCAGGGCTGCAAGGTTCTCCAGTGGTAAATGTTTAGTGGGGTTTTTCAGTCTTTACTCTGAGCCTCTTGGCTCAGGGCTGATTTCAAGACATGGAATGTAGGGCTGGTGTTGTGGCATAAAGGGTTAAGCCTCCACCTGCAGTGCCAACATCCCATATAGGTGCCAGCTCCACGTCCAATCCAACTCTCTACTGATATTCCTGGGAAAACAGTGGAAAATGACTCAAATACTTGGGGGTCTGCCACCCATGTGGGAGACCTGGATGAAGCTCTTGGCTTCATCCTTGCCATTGCAGCCTTTTGGGGAGTGAGCCAGCAGATGGAAGATCTCTCTTTCAAATAAATAAATACATCTCTAAAGTAAAAGAAAAAGATGGAATGGCAGATGTTTGTATTTAGTTCCCTTCTTTTTAAGGCTATTGTGTATGTTGCTGTACAAAGTCTACCACATCCCTACTACACTCTGATGCTCTGTGTCAGACACTCTAGTGACATAGCTATTTTTTCATTGTTTTGGCTCTTTGTTGGAGGAAAATGCACTAGGAATCCCTAATCCATTATCCTGGAGATGTTATTCTGGAACCTGGATATTTGATGGAACATTAATCTAGATGTTTGTGATTACGATGGCTGAGAAATCCCATGATCTGCTGTCTGCAAGCTAGAGACCCAGGAAAGCCAGTGGTGTAGTTGAGTCTGGGTCTGAAGGACTGAGAACCAGGGAGCAAATGCTGTAAGTCCCAGGCTGAGGGCAGGAGAAGGTGAGGGGAGTCGAGCAGTGAGGCAGGAAAAAAGGGACTCTGGAGTGTTGGCTTTGGCCTTAGCAGATATTGAAGTTCTTGAACAATGAATGCTCTCAAAATAAAATAATAATTCCCAACTTAGTAAAAGTTTTAAGTGATGAACCTCTTTCTTCCTTGACATTTGTTAATAATTTCTGAATAATTCCAAAATATTTTAATTGATAATTCCTAGCAAATGTGTAATGACAACTAGAATTTTGGAAATCTTGAATAGTCTACAGTCAGTATACTAATGATTTAGATGGTGTCGTTAACCCAGAATATCCATTGCCAGAATTTGGTCATGATAGCATTTTTAAAATTTGTGGTAGAATACATATAAAACTTACCATCTTAACTTTTAAAACGTTCAGTTCTGTAGTATTAAGCGTATTCATATTGTTGTGTGACCAGTCTCCAGAAACTCTTTGCATCTTGCAAAACTGGAACCTTTTATCCATTAAGCAACTCTCACCCTTGTCGCCCAGAACCTTCCTTCTCAGGCACTCTGAATGTGACTGCTCGAGGTAACCTCATGGAAACAGCATTTGCCTTTTTGTGATTGGTTTGTTTCCCCTTAGCATAATATCTTCAAGCTTTATGATGTAAGCATGTGCTAGAAATTCCGTCCTTTTGAATAAGGCTAAAAAATACTCCATTTTATAGATATGTGCCCCATTTTATTTATCCGTACATCCATCGATAGACTTGTGGCTATGGTGAATAGTGCAGCTTTGAACATTTGTGTGCAAATATCTGTTCAAGTCCCTGCTGTCAGTGTTTTTGGATATCTACTCATAAGTGGAATTGCTGGATCATATGGTAATTCCATTTTTAATTCTTTGAGGAAGTACCATATAATCATGATTGCATTTGAAATTTTGTGATCTAACCCTATTTTATTGTCTGAGAGGTTAACCTATTTTAATAGTATTTCAAATGTCCAAGCTGGTTATATACTTTAATATAAGAAAAGAAACATATTTTAGCATAGAGGATATTTTGAGTTAAGCATATCAGAAGATCTTAGGCTTCAGGTAGAGCTGTATTTTTTTCTTTTTTAAGATTTATTTATTTGAAAGAGGTAGAGATAGAGGTGTTCCATCTGCTGGTTCACTCCCCAAATGGCTGCAACCGCCAGAGCTGACCTAATGCGAAACCAGGAGTCGGGAGCTTCTTCCTGGTCTCCCATGCCGGTGTAGGGGTCCAAGGACTTGGACCATCTTCCACTGCTTTCCCAGATGCATTAGCAGGGAGCTGGATGGGAAGTGGAACAGCTGGGACTCGAACTGGTGCGCATATGGGATGCTTGCACTGCAGGCCAGGGCTTTAACCCACTGTGCCACAGTGCCAGCCCCTCAGGTAGAGCTTTATATTGTTATCTTTGTTTTAAAGCCATTTGTAATATAAACAGTATTATATTGATAGGCATAAAGGTACACGACTAAAAGGGGTTTAGGTCTTTGAAGGAATTAAAATACCATGAATAAAAGTAACATTCAGTGATGTCATGTTCTTTTAAGGTGTATAACTGTGATCTACTGCTGAATACTCCCTGGATATTTGAGTTCTTGTCCTGCCTTTCTTAAAAAAGCCTCACTTCCCAATCTAATTTGTTTTAAATCTGTGGTTTTGGAAACTGACCACGCTTTATGAGTTAAATAGAATAAATGTATTTTTTTTAAAAATTCTTTTTTAAAAGGCAGAGTTAGAGGGGAAGAGAGAGATCTTCCATCTGCTGGTCCACTCCCCAAATGGCCGCAATGGCTAGGGTGGGGCCAGGCCAAAGCCAGGAGCTTCATCTAAGTCTCCCACGTGAGTACAGGGGCCCAAGGACTTGGGCCACCCTCTGCTACTTTCTCAGGCATATTAGCAGGGAGCTGGATCAGAAATAGAGCAGCCAGGACTTGAACTGGCACACATATGAGATGCCTGCATTGCTGGTTGTGGCTTAACCAGTTATGCTACAACACAGGGCCTGTAAATGTATTCTTGAAGATTTGCTAGATCATTTGACATAATAGTATCATGAGAGACTTTATTATATAAATGGGCTATTTAAAGGATTTATTGCATGTTTTATGGATTTGAACTATTCTGATTAGGTGATTTCATGATCATTTATTTTTCATAACATATATAATTCTACTTGAGTTTCTTTTCCCTTTTACTAGGTAATAGGTGGTAGAACCTAACAAATAATAGGACTATCACTGCCAAGTTGTATGTGGCTTAGCAAGCATAAATTTTTACTGTTTCCCCTGCTCCAAGTACTTAATGAACATTATCTAATTGGTTGTTTGAGTCTGGCATTTTAGCCTGTAGCAAACTCTACTTTTAGCAAGTTCATGGAAGCAGAAGCTGATATAAGGAAACTTGGAGATTTTTTTATTTCATTATGTCTTTGGCCTCTAAGGAACATTTTAATTCTATTTTAAGTTTCGGCTATCCAAAATTCTTAAAAGTATAATTTTATCAAGACCTGGCTTTTTAATTTTTTCTCATTATTCAGTATTTCAAAATTTAAAAATTTTTGAATAGGAAAATTTTGATCATTATCACTGTTACATAATTTGTCATTTTGAGTATTTCAGACATTGTTGCTGGAAGGCGTAGTCTGGGAGTTTGGGTAACCTGGTACGGAATCAGATTGTCTTGTGTCACACCCAGTGCTGAGCTCTCGAGTCAGCTGTGAGCACTGTGACAGCTTCTGTCCCGTATCCACACACTGAAAAGCTGTCTGGATTTTAAGTACTTGAAGAGTTCATCTTTGAAATGTGTCAAGGAGTTCTGTGTTATCTCCCAACTTCTCAGTCCCCCATTAGGTTTTTTTTTTTTTTTAAAGATTTATTTATTTATATGAAAGAGTTACAAAGAGAGAGAGGGAGGTCTTCATCCGCTGGTTTACTCCCCAATTGACTGCTATGGCTGGAGCTGCGATTTTCTGAAGCCAGGAGTCAGGAGCTTCTTCCGGGTCTCCCACATGGGTGCAGGGGCTCAAGGACTTGAGCCATCTTCCACTGCATTCCCAGGCCATAGCAGAGAGCTAGAGCAGCCAGGACTCAAACCGGAGCCCATATGGGATGCCGGCACTTCAGGCTGCTGCTCTACCTGCTATGCCACAGTGCCGGCTCCTCCCCGCCTCCCCCATTAGGTATTGAGTCCTGTTTTCCTTTTAAAGCCTATCCTCCCCCCCCCCCCCCCTTAAAATTTACTTTATTTGAGAGAGTTACAGATCAAGGTAGAACCAGAGAGAAAAAGATCTTCCATCTGCTGGTTCACTCCACAAATGGGCTGATTCAGAGCCAGGAGTTTCTTCCAGGTCTCCCACGTGGGTGCAGGGGCCCAAGGACTTAGGCTGTCTTTAAGTGCTTTCCTAGGCCATAGCAGAGAGCTGGATCAGAAGAGGAGCAGCTGGGACTCGAACTGGTGACCATATGAGATGCCAGCGCTGCAGGCCAGGGCGTTAACCTGCTACGCCACAGCACCAGCCCCATCTCTTCTTTTTCAAGAGAAAATTGACAGTGATACCTTAGTCCCTCCCCGACACCCACCCACTCACCCAAAATCAAACCCATCTTGATTTGTTGTTGGATTACTTGGTATACTCTTTTGGTATCTCTGCCCATGACCCAGATGACTACTGCATTAATAGCAGCTCTGGGGTGAGCCCAAGCACCCACCATCATCAGGGTTTTCATCACTGCCTGCTGTTCTCATGTGCTGTTACTTCATGACATGAAAGTAGCTAATAACTGCCCTGAGACGAAAATAAAGGGCCAATTTTGATGATGTGGCTGCCTTTGGCATTAAATGAGATTGTTTGGCTGTGGATGTAACTTGTACAGATTTCTTAAGAATTGCCCACCAGAATGCAGGTACAGGAATCTAAATCCCTGTTTTCTGATTAAAACTCAGATCCCCAGCTTTTTAGAAGTCTCACTTGACGACCTGTTAGTCAGATATTCAATTTTGAGCTTTATTCTACAACAGGGTTTTGAAGCTTGTGGTTTGGTGCATTGCTTTGCTTTAACATGTGTTTTATTTGTGATTGTGTAGTAGAGGTATCCTGTCAAAGGGACTTTATTGCAAATTATAGCTGAGAATAATTGGAATAACTGCAACCTTAAGATGTCTGTGGAAGCCGTCACTCAGTGTATGGAATGATAAAAACTCAGTTACTTACACATAGAGGTTTGAAAAGTATTCCACTCAGTACTTTTTTTTTTTTTGACAGGCAGAGTGGACAGTGAGAGAGAGACAGAGAGAAAGGTCTTCCTTTGCCGTTGGTTCACCCTCCAATGGCCGCCGCAGCCAGCGCGCTGCGGCCGGCGCACCGCGCTGATCCGATGGCAGGAGCCAGGAGCTAGGTGCTTTTCCTGGTCTCCCATGGGGTGCATGGCCCAAGCACCTGGGCCATCCTCCACTGCACTCCCTGGCCACAGCAGAGGGCTGGCCTGGAAGAGGGGCAACCGGGACAGAATCCGGCGCCCCGACCGGGACTAGAACCCGCTAGGCGGAGGATTAGCCTAGTGAGCCGCGGCGCCGGCTTCCACTCAGTACTTTTTATAGTCATCTGTCCTTATCCAAGTTTTTGCTTTTCATAGTGTTTTTTTTTTTTTTTTTTTTTTTTTTTTGAAAGAATTAGAGAGGTAGAGACAGAGAGGTCTTTTTTTTAAAAAAATTTTTTTTCATTTGACAGGTAGAGTTATAGACAGTGAGAGAGAGAGAGAAAGGTCTTCCTTCTGTTGGTTCACCTCCCAAATGGCCGCTACGGCTGGTGCTGCACCAATCCGAAGCCAGGAGCCAGGAGCTTCCTCCTGGTCTCCTATGCGGGTGCAGGGGCTCAAGCACTTGGGCCATCCTCCACTGCCTTCCCGGGCCACAGCAGAGAGCTGGACTGGAAGAGGAGCAATCGGGACTAGAACCCAGAGCCCACATGGGATGCCGGCGCCTCAGGTGGAGGATTAACCAAGTGAGCCATGGAGCTGGCCCCTGCTTTCCATAGTTTCATAACTCTGTTAGCCAAAGCTTGAAAATATTGAAGATTCCAGAAATGATTCCTACGTTTTAGTTTGCATGCTGTTCTGAAGAGTGTGATGAAACCTTATCCATCATATCCACACTGTGTGTGACCCATGATTGTTGCACTAATGCAGTGCTTGTGTTCAAGGAACCCTTATTTACTGAGTAACAGCCCTAAAGAGCCACAGGAGTGATTCTGGCAGTCCAGACATGCAAAAGAGAAGCTGCCAAGTGCTTCCTTGAGTGAAAAGGTGAAGGTACCGAAAGATACTTTGACACCTCTAGAACACTAGACATTTACGTACACTTCTTTATAGTACATTAAAATCATTCCACTTTATTATTAGGTATGGTTAATCTCTTTCTCTGCCTGTTTTATAAATTTTATCCTTGGTATGTATGTATAAGAAAAATCATAGCAGTTTTCCAAAAATCTTGGAATATATCCCCTGTGAATAAGGTGGGGGGCTCCTGTATTTCATATGGTCAGAGTCTTGGTTTGGCCTAGAGAAATACTCTGTAAAACTCATTTTCAAACATGTCTGTGTGAAAGTTTAACTAAATAATAGAAAGTATCTTCAATTGTAATCTTTCTTAAGGGACTGAATTAAGGAATCTGTGTTTGGTTTCACTTTTCTCAAAAGTTGCAAAATTGTTCTTTGCCTAGGAAGATGAGAATACGCCCAGTGCTCCTGATCCTTCAAGTCAGCATGTACGTGGGCACGCAGCGGGCTTTTGTTTTGATTCCAGGTAATTTTTTTTTTCCTTTGTAGAATTTAAATAGTTTATATAGGCTAATGGCTGTCAAAGTGTGGTTCTTGGTCCTTTTTTTTTAAAGATTGATTTATTTATTTTGAAAGTCAGAGTTACAGAGAGGGGGAGAGGCAGAGACAGAGAGAGAAGTCTTCCATCCACTGGTTCTCTCCCCAGTTGTCCACAAAGGCCAGAGCTGCACCAGTCTGAAGCCAGGAGCATCTTCTGGGTCCCCCACATGGGTGCAGGGGCCGAAGCACTTAGGCCATCTTCTATTGCTTTCCCAGGCCATAGCAGAGAGCTGGATGGGAAGTAGAGCAGCTGGGTCTTGAACCGGCTCCCATATGGGATGCTGGGACTCTAGGCAGCAGCTTTGCCCGCTGTGCCACAGTGCCAGCCCCCTGGTCCTTGTTACAAGCTGCAAATCCTTAGGGCCCAATCAGCTGAACCAGAAGGTCCGGATAAAGTGCCCAGAAGTGTGTGTAGCAGGCCTCTGGCTGATTCCGATGCCTGCAGCCATTGCAGAGTGTGTACCATGGAAACTTGCAGCTGTCAGGCCATGGGGCGCTGCAGGGGAACTGTGAGCTGCAGGCCTCCTCTCAGCTTCACAAGGAGTGCTGCTTTTAGTTAGGGACTGAGTTTTCGGCACTAAGACTTGTTTCACATAATGCAGTTGGATTTGGGGTTTTTTCCATGAAGAAAAGGATTTTGTTAATGTAGTAAAACTGAATTTAGAGGTTTTACAAATGGGGAGCACAATTATCTATTGCAAGCAGGGTGGTTTCTGGAATAGATACTTTCATGGTAGATTGTTTAGTATGAATATGTGCTAACAATAAGTATAACCTTGTCATATATTACTGTTATATATAATTTTCATTTTCCTTTTTCTTCAAGCTTTGATGTTCATAAGAAGTGCCCCCTCTGTGAATTAATGTTCCCTCCCAACTATGATCAGAGCAAATTTGAAGAGCATGTTGAAAGTCACTGGAAAGTGTGCCCAATGTGCAGCGAGCAGTTCCCTCCCGACTACGACCAGCAGGGGTTTGAAAGGCATGTTCAGACTCATTTTGATCAGAATGTTCTAAATTTTGATTAGAAACATTTTATTATGAGTTAACAGTTTAGAAATTGAAAAAAAAATCACCTCAAGTAATAGACCACTAGGGAGACCACATACGCTCTGCTGTACTTTTCTGACCAAGAGCTACTTTAAGTTTGGTGATATTAGTGTCAGGGTCAATCTTTGGCTTATCAATAAACTTAATTTTAACCTCTGTTAATCTTACCTGCTTTAAGAAAACAAGTTCTTGTGTGTTTATATATTTATTCCCATTTGCAAAATTGTATGAGTAAAGAATACAGGAATTCTTTTAATGTTATTGCACTGAAAAATGTTACTAGTAAGCTAGATTATTTAGAAGAATATTTACAAGTTTGTCGGCCTTGTTGATTGAGCATGACTACTGAATATTATGTAATAAAGAGCATTGATCATAAGTTCTGTGAAGTAATTCTTTGTAATGCAGCCCATGAAATGACAGTCTTAAGTGGAAGTGCATGTGGAATGAGATGACATACTTGCAGATATCCTTTTATATATGAAATGTTGGTTTTAGGAATTACTGGAAAGCGTATTTTACTAATTTTATGACAATCATCTGAATGATTTTTAAATCATCTTGAAGTTGTATTTTAACAGGAAAATGGAACAAGATGTGTAAGTATAATTGTTTTTATTGTTATTAATATAACATTGGTGTTGGCATAAAATAACATTGGTGTTGGCATAAAATCACATAATGTGTATCAGTATCTTTTTCACATTTTCCTGGTGAGAATATAAATAACATTTAGTAAATGATTAAAAATACAGTGGGTAAACTCAGCCTGTTTCTCTAGTGACCTGTTTGCTGTACAGCACTGAGAGGTTTGCTGTTCCACACGCCGAGTTGTTAGTTAGTAATACACACTGTGCTGACCTGAAGTACCCTTTCAGTATGACAGTACTGTCATCAGTGAAATGAGACTATTCATCCTAGTAACGTAGAATTTATTTTAAAAAATAGTTTTTGGCTCCAAGCTTTTGATAGGTAATTTGTTATTGATAAAAAAGTAAGGCAGTTTAATACACACACACACACACACACACACACACATATATATATAAAGGAATAAAGTCCTCTAAATGTTGCAAAACAATAGGAAGCTAAGAGAAAAAGGCACTGAATGTGGATATATTGGTTCCTACTGTGAACCAACACTGGTTTGCATAATAGCCACAAATGAAAACAAAGAACCATGTATATTTTGGGTCAGAGGCAGTTTATTTTAAATGTGATTTTGTTTACATTTATAAGCAGCTTTTCTTGACAGGAATTTTGATTAAGTTGCCTTCAGTTCTAAAACCTCTGTTGCTTTCAAACTTAATGTGCTCTGTCCCCAACAAAACATACGAAAATATAATTTAAAGCACAGTTGTCACAGACACAGTACAATACATTCACTATACACGGTATAACAAAATATTCCCATCCTTACCTGTTTAGTAATACTGTCACAATGAATAAGGAAATACAAATTGGAATTTGTTTTATCATTGAACGAAATTGAACATGCACAATGACTACTTTATGACTGTTTAGCTGTTTGAACTATTGATCCAGCCTGCAGGTTTTTGCACTAGAAGGAGCAAAGCTAAAAGAAAATTGCTGGCCTATAAACCTTTTTTTATTTTTTTTTATTTTTGGTCAATTATAGGTAGATATGAACCAGCCAAGTAGGGCCTTCTTATGCACCAACTAGTTGCTTCTCTGTCTGGATCACCCTTTTAAACAAACAGGATAGCACTATGTTCAGGACCAAGACCACTCTTAGAAATTTGAGGAAATTTTTAGAGGGCAGTGTCTTTATAAATACTTTAAAATCCCTCATTATGAGGGATTCAAAACATACGAATATAGAAGCTTACTCATCTGGTTAGTAGAGATGTCATCTCAAAAATGAAAAGCTGAGGAGGGACCCCTGCTTCCCAGCGATGTGTAGAACTTTCCGTCCAATGGGAACATGGGAAGAAAGTGGTAAGCAAGGCGAGACTGCTTTTCAGCCGTTTTGTGGGTGGTTCGCTGTCTCAAGCAATTTTTATTGCATAAGTAGGCAACTGGTAAACTCTCTTAAGGAATAGCACTTGGGAGAAAACACTCAAGGCATGATGGTACTGTCGGTGAGAAAAACTTCAGGAATGGTCCAGATGTAGGTTACTCTAACAGGTCATATTAGTCACTCTTTTCTTTGACCACCTGCTGCAAGAAGCACTTAATTGTCAGTAAGGCTCATTTTCATATTTCAGCAAAATGTTTTATAAAGCTAAACAGACATCTCCAACGAGGATGCAGACACGTACAATGTGATGGGAAAAGTGCCTTGAAAGAAAGTCTCGACACAGTGAGTGTGAGGAAGAGGCACCAGGGCCGTAACAGAAACGCGCCTCTGCAACGTGCTTAGAATTCTGATTTGCAACCCACAGGTTTGTTCGGGGCAGGGGTTGCAAGAATTGGCAACACATAAACAGTAAACTGTTGGCAATCGAGAACTACAAAGTGCTTTAAAACTTCACCTGGAGATGAAGATGTCACTACATTTCACACACAAAATTTGCACTTACGTATTTCAAAGTGTTCACGCTAACAGATTTCAGGGAAAAGTATTTCACTAAACTGGTATCTTGGTCCGCAGATCACAATAGGCATCAGTTGAATCTCTCGCACCCAGCAGGCACTCGAATGTGTGTTAATGAGTGAACTGAACAGACTATCTGATAAGAAAGAAAAATGCCATATTATAACACTAAAATTATTGGTATGTCAGATGGCAAGATTTTCAGCTTTGAAAGGGCAAAAGGATTTGCAAGATAATATAAAACACAAAGCACACCTTTTATGTATGTTATTTAAATATGAAAATATTTTTAGCATATGTTAAACATTCTTATTTATATTTCCATGACCTAAAGTCTTTCTACTCACAAATACTAACTGCATTATGTAAGGCATGGTAACCAGCTTGATAATGAAGGTATTGTTTTGGTTTTGAACATACGTGAGTTGATGTGTTGAAAAACTTCAATCACATTACAATCTTGGGGAAAAAAAATCTACGTGCCAGCCCCTCCTCCCCCCAGTCGACACCACTGCAGTACAACTGAACAATATGCAACATGCCCTCCGTTTTATTTTGTTTTGGGGGAAATGTGCTGAAGAACCTGGAGCTTGTTTGTTTAGCACCTTACATCAAAGTAATGAAAGTGGGTAGATGATTCCATGTGCAAATGTACAAAATCATTAACGCTACAAAGATACATCATTCCAAAATTACAGAAAAGGTTTAAAGCATGCATTTAATTCTTTAAAGGGTTGCTGAGTGCTTCCCCTGAAAAAAGGTGGCTGTTTTCAAAATCAGCAACTGCTGGTGAGGATTTCTTGGCACAGTTACAACCAGCGGGTTATTGCTGCATCTTCCTGATAATCTCGGCCGACACTGGGGGGTGGAAGTTGATTGTGTGGTGCCGCAGGCCCTGAGCTGTCTTGTAACTCTTCCCGCATCGACATTTGAATGGTTTGCGGACACGAATCTGTGTTCTGTGACCATTCTTAGCGTGGTACTTTATGCCATTCACATTCTACGGAGAAGACAAAAATAGCACCCATTAGATAGTCACAGAATGGCTGTCACATGGGGAACATACGGGTCCAGTTGCAATTAGCTCCCGGATGGCAGCTGTTTGGAGAGCAGGCTTTGGCCTGGAGTCCAGTGGTGACCCTTCAAGGTGCCTCGTTTGTTAATTGTGGATGGAACAGGTGGGTTATATGGCTAACAGGGATTGCCTCAGTCACTTTGAAAAAGTACTGGTTTCTCCAAAGTTTACCTGAGGCAGAGTTTCACCTGAAGTAGAGACAGGAAGAAAAATAAGCCCGTTTGTTCCCTCTGCCTGGAGCTGTGCTGCCTCTGTGAAGAGAGTTAAGTGAGCCATCCTGTAAAAATATCCCCAGTATGCCCAACAGAGTTCTCCACAAAGAGAACCACGGGCAGGCGTGGTGCAGCCGGGGAAGCCGCGGCTCAGGACGCCCAGTCCCCGTCGGCATGCTGCGGAAGTCCCAGCTCTGCTTCTGGGCCACCTCGCTGCTAATGCGTCCTGGGAGGCAGCAGTGTTGGCCCAAGTGCTTGGGCCCCTGCATGCACCTGAGAGACCTGGATGGAGTTCCTGGCTCCTGACTTCACCCTGGCTGTTGTGGGCATTTGGGGAGTGAACCAGAGGATTGAAGATCTCTCTCAGCATTAAAAGGAAAACCACAGGTTTTGGCAAATCAGAGAGACTTGTATGAATTTTGGATTTGGAAACTCAGTTTGCCTCCTGCTTCTAGAAAACATCCTAGCTCCCTCCCACACCTGGCTGGCGCTCAGGCTCATTTTTGTGCCTTAAGGCAGTGTCTCAGGTCACCTGGAGCTGCTGGCCCCGCCCCAGGATGGTGTGCACCAGCACCTGTGTACAGTCTAGCCCTGCCGTCACTGATGTACTGCAGTCCAAACACAGATCTTAACAGAATTTAGGTTATTTTATATAATCTTGGCAACAAAGGGCTAAGAGCATTTCTTAACATCCAGATGTTGAGAATCGGGACGCTAAGGTTATCAGAATGCTTGCTGGGTTTCTGTTAGTTGGGTTTGCCTGGTCACTGGCATATTCTATGTAAGACTCCATTTCTGTATCCACACTCTACAAGTTACACGGTTAATACTGCTCATCCCAATCGAATGCTGGGGCGAGACCTGAGCACAGGGCTTGACTTCCAAGTCAGCTAGTGCTAGATTACATAGCCCAGGAACAGAGGGCCTGAGGCTGAAGTTGAGTACGAGTTAGTGTTTCCTAAAATCGACTACACCCAGGCCTGCTGGGGTCAGCCCCACACCTCAGGATTCCAAGTCTTCCCACTCTATGAAGATAGAGTGCCCTTAACCAGCTCCAGGAAACGGGCTGTTTCTCTGTTCCCTGAATAGCACAATGCCTGGCACGTAGCGGCTCAGTGCCTATCTCTGAGCGAATGAATGTGTTACAAGACTGTTTCCCACCCCACGTCCCATGGGAGATGCTGAGACAGTTGCAATAAAAATGGAAGTATTCAGTTAGTTAGCACTGTTGCGTTTTCCTCGCAGATTTGCAGGGCACTCTGATGTTTAGAAAGTCGTATGCAGAGATCCCTGCTTGACCTTGTGGAACAGAGATGCCAAATAGCCCCAGCCGGCTGTGCTCAGTCTTCCGGCCGCCCGTTGCATTGAGGCAGGACAGACCTCTGCTGTGAACACCTGGCCTGGGCCCTGGGCCCCCTCTTAGCAATCCTCTCATGCAGAGCCAGGGAGAACCTTAATCAGTACTTGGCTAAAGCCACGCTGGGGGAACAGCACTTGTTGGGACAGGACACAACCCACGAGGGGATGGAGAGCTAGGCCCCACCACCCCCTACAGCTCCCGCCATCGCAGCTGACGCCCAGGCCCACGAGTGAAGAGGCCAGCTGTACATCCACCCAGCTGAACCTCCCAAACGGCAGATGGAGGCGAGACCCCAGGCAGTGCCCAGAACTGTGGATAATGGCCAACCTACACCGCATCTGTGTGTGCGAGAGAGAACGAAAGAATGAGACTTTGAGGACTGGCACAAAGACTCCCAAATGCTAGAAGTGTACATTTTTTGGCCTGCTCACCAACGATCCACTTCACAGCTCAACAAGTAGCCCTGGAGCACCTGCTAGGACCCTATCCTGTGGAAGAAGGGTTCCTAGGACATCCCACGTCCTTGTTTTGACAGGGAGCCTGTCCAAGGATGCATCGCTGAAAATCTGGCGACCTCTGTGTCCAGCGCCACACACACCTTGTTGGAAAGTAGAGGAAACGAGAAACAGAAGCCCCAACCAAGAAGCAGAAAGGCACAGCAACACCAGCAGCGGCCGGGTCGCTTCTCCCTCCAGCCTGAGTTTTTAAGGAATAGCGAGGGCAGGTTTGTAAGCAGACTTCGCTGCAGCCGCGGGAAGCCAGTCCACGGTGAGATGGATGCCGAGCCAGAGCGGAGGCGACGGCGGCAGGCTCGGAAGTACACACTGTGTGTGTGGCTGGGCCACAGGAACCTGCCAGCTGGCTCCTCTTTCTCTGTCGCACTGATTTAAAGTGTTCACCAGGGTCAATGGGGGAGAGAGCAAGCGAGCGAGCACCCAGCCTGGGTCATTCCCCAAATGCCAGGAGCCAGGAACTCAGTCAAGGTGTCCCCCAAGGGTGGCCGGAACACAACTACTTGGGCCATCACTGCTCCCTCCAGGGTGCACATCTGCCAGAAGCAGGAATTGGGAGCCGGAGCCAGGTCTCGAACTGGGGAACCCTGATGTGGGCGTCCGAAGCAGCGTGTGAACCACAAGGCCAGACGCTCACCCAGTAACGCTTCTGGAAGCCCTGGATGTTCTGTGCCCCCTGCCGTCCTGAAAGCAGGTGTCCCTGGTGACCCCCTCCCCAGCCAAGGGCTTCTGCTGGGACCCTTGTGCCCATCTACCGGACTGGCTGCTGCTCCCCCCAGAGCCATGGCTGGGGGCCGCGCCGGGATGGCTGCCTGTTCTGTCTACTTTTCTCAAAGATACCAAAGGTCTTTGATTCTCACTGCTGGGACACAGACACCATCAAAGGAGAAAAGCTCCCAGCATGTGCCCCTAGCAGGGATTAGGAAGGGGGCAGGGTCTGCACTCTCTGGCCCAGAAGTGAGGAAAAAGCCAGGAGCCTCCCAGAAGGCGGCGGATGGGTGACCCCGGATCCCAAGGGAGGAAGCAAGGAAGGGGTGGGCGGCCCCGCCCCTGTCCTCAGAGCATCCACCACGTGCCAGACCCATGGAGAGGAGCGGGTGCTGCGAGGTGCTGGGGCAGCCGGCGCCCCCGTGGCCAGTGTCCGCCAGCAGCGGCACCACGTGGCACTGGGGAGGTCAGAGGTGAGAGCAGAGCAGCTTCAGTCTGTGAGGGCTTCGGGAGGAGGTGGCACTGATGGGGATGGAGAGGAGGAGGAGGAGAGGTGGGGAGCAAACAGGTGCTTTGCCGGGAGTCTCACTGAGCAGATGGCCACTGAGAAGCAGCAGGCCCACGACCCTCTGCCCGCCCTCTCTCACCTGAAAACAGGACACAGATGCACAAGCACAAAAGCTGTCCCCCCGGGAGGACACGGGGTGACTGCTGGGGCAACTTGAGACTCAGACCCTCCGGCGTCCGCATGAGCAACTGGCCTTTCTGCCCGCTGCCCTCGGGGCTCCCTTCACCGGTCACCTTCTGCAGACCGGCTGCCCTGTGCTGAAGACGCCACCCAAGCCTGAGCTCAGGGCCTCGACAGCTCCACAGCTCCGTGCTGGGCCTCTCCCGCATATCTGCAGGATGCGCTTGGCAGTGAACTTGCACCTTTCTCTTCTTAATTAACCCGTCTTTTGTTACAACTCAGCCCTGCTGAGGGCTGCAGAGCAAAGTCCTCTTCCCCTACAGAGGGGAGAGGGCTTCCTAGGCAAAGGGATTAACATGGGGGAGCGTGTGGAGACAGCTCTACGGCCACGTCCCTGTCCCGTCCTGTCCTCTCCCAGTGCGCGGTAAATGCCAGCGAGACGGGGAGCACAGCGGATTCTCAGTCCACCCGGAGACCTGCTGGATAGAGACCCCTGCGGTCTCCCTGAGCCCAAGGCGTCCTCGCCTGTCCTTTATCAAAGAGAACAGAGGGAGTGGCACAGCTGGCCCTACAAGGGTCTCCCCACTGCACACAGGAGTTACGGCTTCTTGAAGAGAAAACCCCGTTGGCCAGTGTCGTCCCGAGGGGCTTGTGCAGGGGAATTCCAGGTCCGGGGCAGAGGGTGACGACCACCTGCCTGCAGCCTCCAGGCCACCTGGAGCCCACCTGGCCATCAGAAATTCCCGAGAGAGCACAGGAGCTCGGTAGGACCGACCCCAGGCAGATCGCGAGTGCCACCGACCAACCAGGGGCCTGGACGCGAGCTGTGCACACGCCTCTCAGCCCAGCTGCAGTCTAAGAACCTCCACCCCGACCTCGGGAGCCCAGGAACTGGCCATAGCAGCCTGGCCCCTGGCTCTGCGCCTCGCAGTCAGTCCCTACTTTGTTTCACTACCCCAAGCCAGTGATTGGCTCCGGTGAGCGGACCCAGGTTTGGGGGTTCCGCAGCAGCGCCTCCAGCTAGTTTGTGGGGGAGAGATTGTTCCACAGCAGGCGCAGGGAAAGTCTGACTTGCCTTGGCATCTACAAGAGGGCCAAGTGCTGGGTCTGCCCGGCCCCACAGTGTCCCTCTCCTCACGCCGCGCGGCGAGGAAGGCGAGAGGAGAATGAAAGGGGCGGGGTCCGGCATGGCCAATTCTGCTTGGGAAACCTGCGGCCTGCAGCAGAGCGCCCGGGCTGGAGTTCTGGCTCCACTGCTTCAGACCCAGCTGCCCGTTCACGCGTCCCTTGGGGGACAGCAGGCGACAGCTCAGGCGCTCAGGTCCCTACCACTCCCAGGGGAGACCTGGATGGGGGTCCTGGCTCTGGCTTCATCCTGGGCAGGCTCCAGCGAATGGGAGCTTGCTGTCCACCTCTGACTCAAATGCATCAAATAAAAATGTTAAAAATGAGTAATTAAGGCCGGCACCGCGGCTCACTAGGCTAATCCTCCACCTAGCTGCGCCGGCACACCGGGTTCTAGTCCCGGTTGGGGCGCCAGATTCTGTCCCGGTTGCCCCTCTTCCAGGCCAGCCCTCTGCTGTGGCCAGGGAGTGCAGTGGAGGATGGCCCTGGTGCTTGGGCCCTGCACCCCATGGGAGACCAGGAAAAGCACCTGGCTCCTGGCTCCTGCCATCGGATCAGCGCGGTGCGCCGGCCGCGGCGGCCATTGGAGGGTGAACCAACGGCAAAGGAAGACCTTTCTCTCTGTCTCTCACTCTCACTGTCCACTCTGCCTGTCCAAAAAAAAAAAAAAAAAAAAAAAAGAGTAATTAAGTGGAGAGCAGCGCCGCCCCACACAAGAAGCCAGGCAGCGCCACCAGGCTAAGGGCACACAGAAGCCGGCAGCCTCCCGGGTGCAGCGAGAACATTCAGAAAGGTCCCACCAACTTACACGTGGGAAATGCTGGGAGGCCAAGAAAATGGAGGGAAACAGAAACGGCCAGGAGAAGGGACAAGTACTGGGAGCAAGAATGAAGCGGGGGGGGGGGGTCACACAGACTGCCTGGCCCTGCGAGACTGAACAAAGGGCGTGGCCCAGTTACCCCCTCCTCCTCGCAAGAGATGGCAGGAAGGCGGCAGAGCTGGCGTCCAGGGCACAGACTTCCTAGCGTGACATGAGAAGGTGACCGAGCTGCCCTGTGGGGACGTGAGCTGGTCCGCCAGTCCCCGAGGCGCTGGGCAGGTGGCGGGGACACAGGACTCAGACGCGCGCACCCCAGCCCCGCGCCGCGCCGGGGCTCTCCCGTCTCCGTCCTGGGCTCTCGCTGTGGGCTCGCTCAGTGAAGAGCGCCGGGGCCTCGCCGAGGACACCGTGGTCCCCTGAGTGGGAGGCCTCGGCCCACTTACCTTTGCCATCCGTCTGCGTTCCTGCTTTCCTGATGGGAGCAGGCAGAGAAGGCACTGAAGCCGCAGCGACCGCACACGTGCTCGGGCTGGCTGCGGCTCCCAGGCCGCGGGGCTCTGCGTGCCGCGGTGGCATGAAGGCCCCGGCCCGTTCCTGCTCCTCCCATTCCCACCTCGCACTTGGATTTGCAAGAGCTGCGAACGCCTTCTGGCAAAGTTCACGATTCCATTCTGTAAGACACCCCTGGGTGCCCCGCTCCACGCTGGGGTGTCTCCCAGTGTTCCGCCTCCATGAGTTTTCTGAATGGGGGGGGTGGAATCTGGGCCCCCAGCTGCCTGCACAGGAGGCTGGAGCTGACTGGCGCGGTTTGGTGACCGGGAGAAAAAAAATTCGAAGCTCCGTTCTGTTCTCTCCGGATCCCCCTCTCAGGCTTCCGGGTCTCCCAGGGGGGCCAGGGTCTTCCCTGAGCCCCTGCTGAGAAGCCACGGGGCGAGGTGTTGGGCAAATACAGAGGGCGCCGCTCTCGCTATCCCGACCCTCGGGCCCATGCTCCTACGGCCAGATCGAGGCACGTCCCGGGCTCCATCCCCCACTAGTTCTCCTCCCACCTCCTGCTCAGCCGCAGGTGCACATGAAAGTGCGTGAGGGCCCCGCCCCGCCGCACAGGGCCCTCGCCCCCCACCATCTGTGGAAGCAGGGCCGCACTGCCTCCCCGAGGCCCGCCCGTCCCCCGCGGGGGTGCCCGGTGCCCAGCGCCCCCTGTGTACCTTGTATCTCTTCTTGCACCCAGGCACCGGGCAGGCGAAAGGCTTCTCTTCGCCTCCGTTCATGCACATGGAGCTGAGGATGGCCTCGGAGCTGATGGCGCTCTCTGTGGTCCAGGACTCGTCGCTGTCTGACTGCTCGTAGTCCACCTCCTCCTCGTCGTACTCGCTGCCTGCGGGAGCACAAGAGCCACGCGGCATTCAGGGGCGGGCAGCTCCGCTCAGGCCGGCCCGGCCGCCCCGGACACAGTCAGCACCGCTCTGGCTGCCCTGGGGGACTCCAGGCACAGGGACTCCCTGACAGCCCTGGAAGGGAGGAGGGGAACGGCTCCCCCCACATGCATGGCTGAGAGGTGGCAGAGCAAGGGCCTGAACTTGATTCTGTGGCAGGCCAGCTGGGCAGAGGCTTGGAGCAGGCTCTGCCGCAACGCCAGTGAGCACTGGTGGCCATGGCGGCGCCTCCTCTCGCCCTGCGCAGGCACTGCCTGCCATGCTGGTGGGTGGAATCCAGACCCAGGCCACAGCTCAGCGTCCTAGCACGTGACAGCAGCTCCGGGAAGGCAGTGTGTTTTGCACGTAGTAGGTGGTTCCAGCGGGAATGCATTTTTTAGAAAATAAATTTGATCTGGGAAGACCCGGAAGCAATTTGCAGCTGCAAGGAGGTTCCTGGGCTCGCTCGGGAGCGAAGGGCGGAAGTGCCGGGCGCAGAAAGTGAGTGCAGCTCTGGCTCCTGGGCGGCCGAGCCGCGGCTACACACTCGGCCCTGGCCCGAGCCCCCACGCTTGCTTCCCTCACAGTTACAGGGTGCAGCCGGGGTAGGGGGCTGGTGGTGGGGGTGGGGAAGGTGTTCTCTCCTATTCCGGAAGATCGAGGGCCATGCTGAGAACTGAACTGAAAATCTGCACTGTGGACTTGAGTTTGGGGCAAGGGCCGGGGCGGGGGCGGCTGGCAGCCCCTCCCGGCGCTCCCTTAACGAGGCCCGAAGCATCGATCCTGAGCCTTCTGCACAATGCGGCCCTAGAGGACATAATTCCACAGATCATAAACGGCGTACGATAATATGTTGACAAGTCCTAATGCATTTACAAGCCCCGTGGAATAAATAGGAATTATAGCACAACATTAATAAGAATTATATGGCAGCAATTACAGTTGTGAAATTCATCCCCCAGGTGTGAGGCTGGCCGGCCGGGGGTGGGGGGTGGGGGGCTGCCTGGGTGCTCCCCGGGCGCGGTCGGCGACATCAATTATTTCAACACCGACTATTGGCACTTTTATTGGGTTTCAGCTTAATGGGCATTAATAAGATTGTTTGAAGAGCCAGCTGAGCCGGCGAGAGGGCTGCCTGCGCGGGAGGCCGAGTTGAAAGGCTCCGGGGAGGAAGGAAGGGCCCGTGAGTTTATTGAGTGCCTATTATGTTTCAAGCACGTTACACGAATTATCTCATTTAATCCTCCCTGGCGAAACCCTATGAGGTGCGGATTACTGTCACTTTTATACACACAGGAAACAGCCCCGGTGGGGGGTTCGAGCGCGTGTGTGTCCTCAGTCCCCGGGGGACACCGCCTGTCCCAAGCTGCCCTCACCTGGGAGTTGCTGCCTCCCCACTGCTTCCCACGCCGGCCGGCTGTGCTGAGCCCGCTTGTCAGGCGCTCTCGGGCAGTGCAGAATAAAATCATCTGTACGTGGCTGCTGGTACACCCCGCCGTTCTTGGCTACAGCTCCCCCAAAACGCCAGTGCCAGCCTGGGAACGCTCGTGCAGCCCGGCCTTGGGGGCAGGGCCCGGGGCCGTGGGTCCCCCGCCCTGTCTGTCGGCGGGGAGGTCTCAAAGTCTGCTTTCAAGCTGGGCGTGGCTCGAGCCGCGCACTTTGCAACAGACGCCACATGCTGCTCTCCTGCAGACTGCTTGCTAGAAAACTAGAAGTGCTATTTTATTTTGCAAAGCTCTTCACCAGGGCTCCAGAAAGCTAGAGTGGCTCATTTACCCATCTAATTGGGCCAATTTGTGAACCTGAAGCCAAGAGGCACACAGCGTCTCCAGCGCAGGGGGCTGGGATCTTCAGGCCGACTGAGGGCTTAACGAAGCTCAGCAGAAGATAAAACTTCAAAACCCGCGGATCAAAAGGAACAGGCCCTCGGGTGGATGCTGGAAACCACATGGCGTCCAGCCCCAGACAGGCAGCAGCGACCACAGAACCTCATCCACGCCTGGGGACAAAGGCACAACGCAGCCCCGTTCTGAGCCCAGGCAGGCACCCCCGCCCTGTCACAGTGCACCCCGAGACCCTAGGTGGCACTCAGCGTCTCCCACGCACGGCACTCAGGCCTGCCCTCCTGTGTTAGCAATGAGAAGGCGCCACAGCCCTGGGCCACATCTCGGTTCTCATTAGGAGACAGCCCGGCTCCTCAGCTTTTCTTTTCTCTTCCCTCAAATGGGTGCGAATCTACGTGTGGCCAGAGCGCTTTGGAGACTAGAATCGTGTGTGTGGAATGCCTGGCACAGGCGGGCTGCCTGTGGTGAGTGCCCAAGAACTGGAAGGCGGGGAAGACTAAAACCAGTAATAACACTGTAGTAACAACAAGAGAGAAAACCAAATAAAAAATCGGGTAGTTCTGAAGGAATGGGAAACCCTTGCTTGACACACAGGAGGGACCCACTGTGAGGCCCCCCCCCCCCCCCCCCCGTGAGACCCCTGTGAGGCCCCCTATGAGACCCCTGTGAGGCCCCTGTGAGGACCCCCTGTGAGGACCCCCTGTGAGACCCCTGTGAGAGCCCTGTGAGGCCTCCTGTGAGGACCCCCTGTGAGGCCCGTGAGGACCCCCTGTGAGGACCCCCTGTGAGACCCCTGTGAGACCCCTGTGAGGACCCCCTGTGAGACCCCTGTGAGGACCCCCTGTGAGGTCCCCTGTGAGGACCCCTGTGAGACCCCTGTGAGGCCCCTGTGAGGACCCCCTGTGAGACCCCCCTGTGAGGACCCCCTGTGAGGCCCCCCTGTGAGGCCTGTACACTGAACCCCAAAGGCTGCCCTTTCAACAAGGACAACTGCCAGGGTGCTCAGGGGTTGAATCCCCTCCAGCAGCCAGAGGGCCCTCGCAGGCCCAGAGAGGCTGCGGTGGCTCCTAGGACTCGCTCTGGGACACCGCGTCCCTCCACGGCCCCACCGGCAACGCTTGCCCCTGGTGCTCCGTGGACTGCGTCTGTGGCCAGAGAGACGCCTGCTCTCAGGCTCCTGCCAAACTGCTTGGAGCCTGAGAAAGAGCCAACCTGAGAGGCAGGTGCACCCGGAGTGACAGAAATTGCAGGCTACCCTCTCTGCCTCGTTCATTTCCTCCTGTCTTCCAAAGGTGGGGAGAAGAGGGAGGGGGGAGGGGGAGGAGGGAGGGGGAGGGGGAAGGGGAGGAACGTTGGGGGAAGAGGAGAGAGGAGAAAGGGGGAAGGTGGTGGGGAGAGAAAGAGAGAGAGATATTTTTCCACCTACTGGTTCACTCCCCAAATGTTTGCAACAGCCAGAGCGGGGCTAGGCACATGTCAGGAGCCAGAAACTCCATCTAGATCTCCCACGTGGGTGCCGGGGCCCAAGTACCCAGGCCATCATCTGCTGCCTCCCAGGGCGCATTAGCAGGAAGCTGGGATGCAGCATGGAGGAGCCGAGACTCGAACCCAGGCACTCTGTGACGGGATGTAGGTATCACAAGCGGTGGCAGAACTGTTTTGCCAAATGCCAGCCCAGGTCTCCCAACTTTTTGATCCTGCACTTCAGCCAATAAAGTTGTAAGCCATGGTCCTGAGAACATGTGTGTGTGAACATAATAAATGCTATATGTGTATACAGTGACAGCTTGCTCTATAAAACAAACATAAACAAGGAAAAAGGGCGAGGCTGAAGTAAGTATCCATCGCTTACTACGTGTGTTAATAATTCTCACGCATGGGGGCAAGGACTTGGGCTCTGCTTCCTACACCCGCCTGGAGCCTGGGCCCTCCAGGCCCGCTGCAGGGGCCCGGGGGCACACCCCAGCCCACAGGGAGGCAGGCCTGACCACACAGCCCAGGCTCCCCAGCAGAGCTTGCCAAACAGTGGCCTCTGCGGCAGGAGGAGAGAGGGCGTCAAGGGAGGTATCACTCAGGAGCAAAGATGAGCCCAGCTCCTGTCTAGACCACCCTGTGAGTCCAGTGAGCATGCTGCGCTCCAGGCCAGGAGATGGACAGACAAGGAGGGCGGGAGGGGGAGCTCTTGTTCTGCACCCCCCACTCAACATCCGGAGCCCACAAATACTAATTTCTGCACAACTTTGGGGAACACAAGTGATAGAAAGCATTTCCCTGTGTGGAAGAGGAGCAAAGGGGTGGCACAGCAATTAGGACGCCACCTCTAGTGTCAGAGTCCTGAGTCCCGGCTCCGCTCCACTCTGACTTCCTGCTAGCGTGCACCTGGGGAGGCAGCAGATGATGGTTCAAGTACTTGGGTTCCTGCCACCCATGTGGGAGACCTGGATGGGGACCAAGGGTCCTGGCATTGGTCTGATCCGGCCCGAGCCATTGGGGAGTGAACCAGCAGCTGGAAGATTTTCTGTCACTGCCTGTCTTTCAAAGAAGTAATTTCTCCAAAGGAGAAAACTCCACCTCCTTGTTAACATGCCGTGAAAGACTGAAAATTCGAGAGTCATGTATATGCTATTATATTGTGAATGGGTGGGATTTATGTAACAGCAACATTTGAAGATAGTTGTACTTGATAGCCTTTTTAAAAATTTTTTATTTATTTTTATTTTTTGACAGGCAGAGTGGACAGTGAGAGAGAGAGACAGAGAGAAAGGTCTTCCTTTTTTGCCGTTGGTTCGCCCTTCAATGGCCGCCTTGGCCAGCGCCCCGCGCTGATCTGCGCTGATCCGATGGCAGGAGCCAGGTGCTTCTCCTGGTCTCCCATGGGGTGCAGGGCCCAAGGACTTGAGCCATCCTCCACAGCACTCCCTGGCCACAGCAGAGAGCTGGCCTGGAAGAGGGGCAACCAGGACAGAATCCGGTGCCCCGACCGGGACTAGAACCTGGTGTGCCGGTGCCGCAAGGCGGAGGATTAGCCTATTGAGCTGCGGCGCTGGCCTTGATAGCCTCTTAAGGAAGAGTTGCTGCCGGGCTCCTGCCATGGGATCAGCACGGTGCACCAGCCGTGGCGGCCATTGGAGGGTGAACCAACAGCAAAGGAAGACCTTTCTCTCTCTCTCTCTCTCACTGCCCACTCTGCCTGTCAAAAAAAAAAAAAAAACAAAAAAAAACAAAAAAAAACCAAAAAAAAACAAAAGGAAGAGTTGCCTCCAAATTTGAAGCTGGAAAGTCACCGGAATAACTTAAAAAAAAAAAGAATGACAATTCATGGCTTTTTAGATTTTTGGTATGTATGTTAAGAATTGTGTACAAATTAAAATGTATGTGCTGATTCAACACCAATAAAATCTCAATTAAGGACAGAAAAAAAAAGTAGCTGAGGAGTGTGAGTCATGGGAAGAATCCACCCCTTTGGGGCGCAGAGCGGCCTCTCGGGACAGGCGGTGGGTGTGCTCCAAGGCCACCCTTTCGCAAGCCCTGCTGGGGAGCCTGGGCTGTGTGGTCAAGCCTGCAGCTGGAAGGAACCTACGGACCCCTGAATCCCACGCATCTCGGGGTCTCAGAAATCGGTGAGGGGCTCGTGCTCACACGGGCAGAGCAGCCCGCGCGGGGGCTTCATCCAACATGGCCCTCTCAGCAGGACAAGATGCTGTTGTGTCCTGGGCCTGTCCGTCTTCATCCTGTCCCTTCAGCCCTCCCTCTCCTGGGTGTGAGCCAGTGAGCACAGAGGGAAGGGAGCGACGCTCAGAACACAAGCCTGCCTTGTGCAACTGTGCTTGCAAACTTCTGCAGGAGAGTGCAATTAGGAGAGATGCTTAGTTTGGGAAAAAAAAAATTTCTGAAACCTATGCAAAGCTTTTCCAAGTCTTCTTGTGTGCATGTTTTTCAGGAGCTTTGTGCACTAAATGGGTATTTTAATGCAATTTTTCATGAACGTGTTTACATACCCTTGTACCACCCCTCATCCCTGTACTTTAAGGTCTGGAAGGGCCCGGAAGTGAGTGTTCTCACTGCCAAAGAGACGCCTGAGGAGCTCGATTAGCAAACCCAGAAGCCCACGGGAGTGACTTCTGAGAGCAAAGGCAGCTGTTCAGTAGGTTCAAGAAGCGCCACCCAGTGGTAACTGTGGGTCACACCTCCCCACAGCCTTGCTAACTGTGGAACAAACCACCAAGCTTGTTCACCCTTGCATTTCATTTAATTTTTATTAATAAATATTATTGTATGTATTTAAGTTATTCACCATGAGGTTATAGGATATATTTGGACAGTAAAATGGTTGCTTTAGTGAAGCAAGTAACATACCTGTTAGAGTTACGCATGTGTGTATGTGTGTGGTATGTGTGCCAAGAGCAGCCAAAAATCTACCCATTTCACAGAAATCCTCAATATAGTACAGCTCTCCTGCCAATAAAATGTCTCCTTTGCTGTGCAGAAACCTTCTGGTTTGATGTAGTTCCATTTGCTTATTTTTGCAAATATGGGTGGCAGTGGGCTGCGTCTCGTGCCAGCCATGTGATGGGGCCTTGCCATCCCAGGGCGGCTGCAGTCCAGCCTTTCAAAGAACTACTTGGATTTGTTTAAAGGCTCTTTTAAGTCTATATTTTTAAAGATTTTATTTGAAAGGCAGAGTGACAAAGAGGGACAGGAGGGAGGGAGAGAGGGAGAGAGAATATCTCATCTGCTGGTTCACTCCCCAAAGGGGATCAACGGCTGGGAGTAGGCCAGGAACTCTATGTGGGTGGCAGGTGCCCAAGTATTTGGGCCATGATCTGTTGCCTGCCAAGTGCATTAGCAGGAAGCTGGACTGGGGGCACAGAGTAGTGGAGACTGTAACAGGCACTCCAAACTGGGATACGGGCATCCCATGTGTTGGCTTAACCTGCTGGACCACAATCAGTTTTAAAATGATACTCGCTAGTGGTAGAGTTTCTGCAAGACAATGTGCTTTGCCCCAGCACTGTCGCTCATCTTTCTTGGTTTGCATTTTTCTTTTTCACACCTGCAGCTGCATGATCCTCAGTGGGGGTCTGAGGTGGGGGCAGGAGAGGGGAGCTGAGAGGGGCACCTTTGGGTCACTCTGATCACTCATTTCAGGGTTTCAGTTTGGGAAATGACAGAACGAGTGTGTACGACTCTGCCTCTGACCACAGTGCAACTGTGACAACACCCTGCTTCCCCGGGACTGCCACAGGAGTCCTGCTGGTTGTTGGCAGAGAAGGTGAAAATGAGAGTTCGATTCACAAGTCCCATGAACAAGGAGGAACCCCTTTCCCCATATCCACACCCAAGCACAGGGCCCACCAGCCCGAGCCAGGAGCGCTCCTGATTGCTTCTGCCAAGCTGGCGCTCACTCGCCTGGAATCCAACCTGTCTCTCCTCCTTCCTCCAGCCTCCTCACTCCCTCCATGCGCCTTTGCTGACCTCTTCCCTGCACAGGGCCCACCTGTCGGATTCTCACTCTTTGTATCATAAACGTACGCTAGTGGCACACAGGCAGACATAAATGAGTCACCCTTTACAGAACTCCAGCATGTCATATTCCCTCCTACTCGTAATGCACATCATTACTATTCATGCAAATACGGTAACTGCAGTGACAGCAAACTAAAACCCTCCTGAGTGTCAAGTTCTGGCAAGTGCATTAGCAAAGAGCTGCCCTTCTGCCTTATAGACCTATCATTATACATCAGCTTTCTCTGGCACGGCTCCACCCTGCAGCTCCTAAAGGAACAAGACCCGAAGTGAAGTGGCGGGAAGGAGGGAGAGGGAGAGGGATCTTCCATCAGCCGGTTCACTCCCTGACTGCTTACCACAGTAGAGGCTGTGTCTTGTACTGGCAGGGACCCAAGTACCCAAGGTTATGCACGAGTAGGAAGCTGCGCTGGGACTCGGACCCAGGCCCTCCAGCATGGGCTGCAGGTCTCCCACGCAGTGGCCAAGTGTTGCGCCAAACGCCCGCCCCAGGACTTCACACTTGCTTGTGCATCTCCGGCCCAGCTGGGGTTTCCCCGGCAGGAAGTGGATGCTCTCAGTTATCTTTGAGGATCTCACAAGTGCCCGCACGTACGGAGTCAATGAATTCATGGTTGTGGAATGAATGAGCGAATTCATTTCACAGACTTTACAGGTGAAAGCGGGCCCCAAATCAGACAGCCTCCACTCTTCTCTCTCTACAATCTTCTGAAAAATGTCACTTGCCTGCCTCAAACCATCCAGTGCTTTCCTAAGCAAGGGGCAGCCCAGCACTGTACTGCAACTGGACTCCATGTCGCAGATGCCTGGGGCTTTACTCTCTGAAGAATTTAAACGTTTATGTATTTGAAAGACAGAAGAGAGGCCCTACCCGCTGGCTCACTAATGCCTGCAATGGCCAGGGCAGGGCTGCACCAAAGCTGGGGGCTGGGAACTCAGCCCATGTCTCCCTCACGAGTGGCAGGGACCCCCTCACTGGAGCCACTGACGCTGCCTCCTGCGGTCTGTATTAGCAGGAAGCTGGAGTCAGGAGCCAGAGCCGGGCATTGAACCCAAGCGCTCAGATGTAGCACGGGGGCAGCTCCACTGGCGACTTAAACGCTAGGCCAGACAGCTGTCCCTGAAGGACTATTTTTTTTTTTTAATAACAAAAAACAAAACTTAAGAACTATTTGTATTTGACTTAATGCTTGATTTTTAAATCTATAAATCTAACAAATATTTATAAATATTCAGATACCATTAATATATCAAAATATCTTTAAATGCTCTTATATATTTAAGTATTGATTAAAAACTTAGTCAAATCCTACAGATTATGACAAAGTTATATCAAATTTGCTATTTAAGTACTTAAGCTTTAAAGTATTTTAAAAACAAAGTATCCTAAAGACAAATTAGGGGCCGCTGTCTAGCATGGCAGTGAGGGGTTCTATATCTGAGTGCCTGGGTTCAATACCCCGCTCGGCCTCCTGATCCCAGCTTCCTGCTAACACAGATGCTGGGAGGCAGCAGTGACGGCTCAAACAGTTGAGTCCCTGCCACATGGGAAAGAACTGGATTGACTTTCTGGGTCCTGGCTTTGGCCTGCTCTAGTGCTGGCTGTTGTGGGCCTTTGAGGACCACAGCAGCAGGTGGCAGCTCTCTCTCTGCCTCTTAAAACCATGAAAAATTTCACAACAAAACATCCAAGTCATGAAAATGATCACAATGATTACAAAAACCTCTATTCAACCCACTACTCAAGTCGGCTCTAGGAATCTGATTTGCTATTTCATTATTTCCATTCCGAGCTTTGACAAGAATCTGGCGAGACCTGAGAGAGAGGGGCGCTGCTCTAGTGCAGCAAGGGTGGAAGTCAGCGTTCCTCACTGGCTGAGTCTCGCTCAGGACAAGCCGGAGAAGAGCATCCCAGAGCACCGTGAAGGGCTGGCTCCTTAATGGGACCTTTGACGCTCAAGTGTCTCTTGCTGACTGACCGCCCTCAGTGTGATCACCAGGGTCATCTAAGACGGCACTTGCCCAGGGACCGGGCTCTGCTCGGCACGGCCAGCTCGCTCTCGGGGCACACAGCCGTCCCCGGTCTCTCAGCCCAGTCTCGGGTCCTCGTTCCATCTGTTGAGACCAAGGGTGCTGGTTTTCCTTCCTCCTCTTGGCCCAGTTCCTTCTTTTCCTGGAACTGTGGGGGCTTCCTCACAGTTGCCCGACTATCTGGCTAAAGGAGTTGGAGAAATCAGCGCCTACGTTTTACACACATAACTGTGCCCCACCTTTGCCAACATAGCCCACACAGCCACACTGTCACTGTTCTCACATCATAACCACCGTGGGGCTCACCCTATGTAAGCCTCCCCTGCTTGGGTACCGTTTCAGACCCATGCATTTTTCACGGCATCAGTTAATTACCGATTGGTTACCAGTCTCTGTCACACTTCTCCATCCTCTGATTATCTTGGCCTCCTGCAGAGGCCTCCTTTTCTTTCACTTTTTTTTTTTTAACTGTAAATGTTCCTCTAATCACAGTTCTAACTGTGCACAGTGCAAAGTCAGATAGTTCTGTGAGGCTTCCGATGAGGAGAGCAGTGCTGCTCCCTGTGGTAACACGTGCCTGTCCGCAGCCAGCGCGTAAGCTCCCCATGGCTAGGAGATGCACCTGCTGCTACTCTGGGACGTTGGGTTTGGGTCTCTGCTGGTGGCTGTCAGGGTTGGGTAAGAATTCCCACCTCCTGCATCCTCCATCATTGGCATCAAGATGATGGCACCCAGCGTGTCTGCATTTCACTTTCCTTGGAGTCAGTCAACACCATTTCCACAGCCCATGTCCTGGTCCCTTTGGATTCAAATGTCACTGTGTCACAGCTCCTGGGCTAACCCTCTGACCTTACTACCTCCCCTCCCCCAACCTCACATCAACAGCCTCACCGGAGCACCTGACACATGGCTGGGGTGGCTGGGCTCGGCTCGCTGGGAGCCAGGCACGGTTCTCGGCACCGGTCAGCCAAGAGCTCACTTAAATCACACAGTTTCATTCCACATAAACTGGAGGGTCACGGAGGCACATTGACCTGCCTGAGGTCACAGAGCTCTTCTGCCGCAGAGTCCCAGCCTGGCCACGTGGCTCAGAGCCCGCACTCCGCATGGCTCAACGCATGGCCTGCTGAGCTCCCCCGAAAATCCTCACCACGTTTGAGTGCACCAGGTGTCCTGGGTCCCTCACCCCTCCTCATCTCTCACGCCCTGCTGCCCTGGGGGACATCCCATCTTCCTCCACCCTCCTGCCTTCACCCGACCACCTGCTTTTATTTATTTATTTTTTTTTTTGAGAAAAAACAATGTATTTATTCCTCATCTAATCAATCTAAGTACTCAGATCAAAGGAAATATACTACGTAAAGGCCCACATACAATTATTGAACTCAACAAATACAAATGTTAGTACTAGGCTTTAAGAGTGTTTGATCTTATAAAAACAGAATTTATTCAAACAAGATTTCAAATGTTTTTATCTCTGATTCTGGTTAAAGTGAGTTATAACAGGAGTCGGTGAGCGGACTGAAGCAGTGAGGTACAGTACCTACCTTTTAGATGACATAAACCTCCTAGGCATACATACACTTGCAATCATAATTTAAGAAATAAGCGGGAAATTATTGTGCAATAAATTTTAGTATACCCCTATTTTTAAAGCCATTAACTTCTAACTCTCACTACTTTTCAGGTTCTAGTTACATAAATCATCAATTAGTAGTAATACGGCCATAAGGCTAGAGTATGGGGCCACTGTTGTGGCATAGCAGGTAGAGCCATTGCTTGTGACACTGACATCTCATGGAGGCGCCAGTTCATGTCCCACCAACCAGCTGCTCTTTAGCCTGTCATCCAGACTGCTGCCAGCCTGGGGTCTCCGCTCACCCCCAGGCCGGGGGTCCCCACTGCCTCTCCCCACGTGGGACTGAGCCCTCTGATTCCACACCTTCCCCTTTCTGCTTTCCTTATGATTTGGATCCCGGGAGGCAACACTTGGTTGGCATCCTGGAGAGGCTGGAGAAGGCTTTACCTGCCCCGCACTCAGGTCGTGTGGAGCTACCACGCTGACCTCCCGTCCCCTGAGGCCTTAGAAAGCAGCTCCAGTGCTGCCCGGGCCTTGCGGTGCCCATGCGCTGTCTCCTCGGCGTCCTCCCTCCCTGCCTCTGCACCGCTGCGCTGGGTCTCGTTCACCTGCAAACCCAGGCCCTGCAGCTCTGAACGTCTTCCTGGTAACTCCCCTGACCTCTTTTCTCTTTCTGAGGGTTTTTTATTCCAACATTATGGCTGCAGTGCTAACCCTCTAATATTCTATTTTTAAGAACGTTTATAAAAAATTGAGAGGCAGACCTGGGACAGAATTGCTTGAGCCAATACTGCTGCCTCCCAGGGTGTGCGTTAGCAGGAGGCTGGAGTCAAGAGCAGGAGCCAGGAATTGAACCCAGGCACTCTGATGTGGGATGTGGGTATCTGAACTGCTAAGTTACATGCCTTATTTGAAAGGCAGAGTTGGGGGTGGGGGAAGGGTAGGGTGATGAGGAAAAGGGAGAGAGGGGGAGAGACAGGGAGACTGATTTTTTCATCTCCTGGTTCATCCCCCAGATGACTTCAACAGTTGGAGCCAGGCTGAAGCCAAGGGCCTGAAACTCTATCTTTTTTTGGTCTCCCATAGGGTGGCAGGGGCTAAGCACTTGGGCCATCTTCTGCTGCCTCCCAGGCACAACAGCAGGGAGCTGGCTGGAAGTAGAGCGGCCAGGACTCGAACTGGCGCCCATATGGGATGCAGGTGTCACAGGTGGCAGCTGAACTGGCTGTGCCATGATGCCGGCCCCATGGTTTCCATTTGAACACTGAGGCTCAGGGTACTGATTCCTGCTGCTATTGGAGAAACAGCAGGGATGCCGATTCGGGATCATACCACCGAGGTGAGTGTCGTTTACTCCCAATACTGGGGACCTGCAGGGGAGCAGGACACGCTGTCCCTCTCGCCTCTGGGTGTGCAACACAGGAACCAGGCACCCAGACACTGGTTACTACACCACGGCCATGGTGGAAGGTGAGGCCAGAGGTGGCCCTGACCTGAAGGGTGTGCCCTACTTTTAATGACAGGCATTCTGGAAACTGGAAACACAGCTCATTTGTGCTGGTTGCAGGACTGTGTGTTCTCTCTGCAGTGCCCAGGCACTCACTGCAGCGTGTTACTGGCTGGAGCTTTGCCTCGCATCAGGAGACAGACCTCGCTGTATTTATAGAGCAGGTGCCATCAATAGGGAGAAGGTTTTTATCCAAGGGAAGCTCAGAAGGAGGGTCGGGGAGCGGAGGGGGAAAATGTTGCAACCTCCAGGTGGGTGTTGGGGCCAGCGTTGTGGTACAGCATGTCAGGCCGCCACCTGCGACACTGGCCTCCCATATGGGCACCGGTTTGAGATCTGGCTGCTCCACTTCTGAGCCAGCTCCCTGCTAAAGCACCTGGGAAAGCAGCAGAAGATGCCCCAAGTGCCTGGGATGACCCCTGAGAGTCTGCAGCCAGCCTGGACTGTGGTGCTTGTCCTGAATACATCGCTAGTGTTCGGGAGCTGCGCAGTTATGAAACCCACAGCCCTCGCAGGAATGCTGGGACCTGCACAACATTTGTGGTTCACCCACCCAGGCTGGGATTTGCACACAGGGCGGGAGGGGAATTAGACTTTGCTATCAGCAAAGCCAATACAATTCCAGGAACTGAGAGGCGGAGAGCACTTTGTAACGAGCATCTGCATCCGGTGGTTACAGAATTGCTGGAGGTTACAAAGACATCAAGTGGTACACCCTTGCCCAAGTGACCTGCTCTGAGGTTTTTGCAACTCTCTATCCTACATGCTACTGAGGCCTACTATCAAGGCCACACTAAGGCTAAGTCTTTTATGAAAATACACCATGGCCATTTCTCACATCTGTGGAGCAGGACACTCGGCCCAAGTCCTGCAGAACCTGTACCCAGCGGCCCCATGAGGGACAGTGGGCAGGGGAGTCGGTGGGCTGCTGGACCCCCCCCCCCCAGGGCCTTGTCAGTGACCCCAGAGCGCTGAGAAGTCAGTCGTCCTGGTGCTTTGATTTGTGAACCACCTCTTGGAGCGGGAAAGCTTGCCCTCGTGGTGTCTCCCCGTCACTCTGGTCAAAGTTTGCCCCGTGGGCCCTCGGAGTCAAGCTGCCACCATTCAGACGCTGCTTGTGCCACCCTGGGCAACTTCCTTCCTGCCTTCCGGCAGCTCCCTGGCCCCTCTTCACCCACCTTCAGGGTCTCTGCACTCACAGGCTGCAAACTTCTCAGTGCGTTCACAAAACACCCAACCAGGCAGAATAGTGCCACACGGGGCCTGGGCGAGGCTCCGCGGTTTGACAAGGAGTCTCAGTGCTAATTCTTAGACATCTGCGGAAAATGAAGACAGGGGCAGTCGTGGCTAATAAACCATATCTACGGGTTCCCAAACAAGTGGTACTAGAAAGAGGGAAGGCGGACCACACTGCCCCAAGCCCTGTGTGGAAATGCAGGGGTGACAAGCTGACAGCAGGACCCCAAAATCATCCAGTGGGGGTGGGCATCTGGTACAGTGGCTTAACTGTCAAGCTTGCTGCCCTCCGGGCTTGGTCCTGGGGCACCCCCGCTGCGTCTCCAGCACGAGCCGCTCGCTCCTTTGCTCTCCCAAGAGTGAGGCTCAGCAGCAGGACGTTTGGGGAACAACAGAGCAGTCAGCACTGCTTCTCGGGGAGTATCTAAGTGCCCCCTCCTGCAGCTGTGCGCGCAAGCTTGGTGCGCACACAGAGTGAGAGGCTTCAAGGCTGTAATGTGAGGGAGAGGCTGGTCCCTGGGAATCAGGTGAAAACGGCCATTCTTCTCCCAGCACCAGACACCTCACTGTTCCCTCTTCCTCCTCAACCGCAGCTTTGAGTTTGACCTGGGATCAGCAGGAAAGCCAAAGGGCTCATTTTTCCCATCAGTCCTGGCCCGGAGTCTTAGCAGGTCGACCTCAGGGAGGGAGGTCAGCCTGCGTGCCAGCGAGATCCGCCCAGCGATACCGCAGTGAGCAGCCAACTGTGCATTGTCCGCGCGGTTCTCACCGCTTCTTCCTGCTTTGTTCTGTACTCTAAGGACAACACTTTTTTTTTTTTTAAATCTTAAGACAAGCTGATGACTTTTTGTGAGTCCTGTCAGTTGCATGTCAATGTCATCCTCGGATTTCCTGGTGGGACAAATCCCTGCGTCACAGACTCCGGGGGAAGTATTTTGCAGTCATCCAAATGCGGGGTGATGAACAGATACTCGGCAGATCTTTATGGAGACAGACGGCGCCAGGAGGGGGTGGCTGGTGTCCAAACCCAGGCTGCACGTGGTGTGCGGCTGTGAGTGACCACTCGGACCGCCAAAGAGGCATCACCTCCAAGTCCCGGCACCCAAGAGAAACGTTGTGTGTGACTGCGTTTTTCTACAAAGGGAAGGCTGAGAAAGCCAGACCCCGATCTTCGGGGGGCGGGTTTTTGGAATAAGTGTGTTCAGAGCGTGTGGTTCAAGTGTGCCCCAAGTTTCTTCTGTCTTGGCCGAGTGCCCCATGGGAACGGGTGGCACAGACTTCCTTGTGGAAGGTGGAGGGAAGTGTCGGCTGGCACCGTCTCCAGCACGTGCTCAGTGGGGCAGGATTCCCTCCAGAAAATGCAGCTGAAATACCTCTGAGGTGCGAACCGTACATCGTCCTTGCCCCGGGGCTGGGGGAGTTTACAGCCGCAGCCGGCCACAGTCTCTGGAAGTTGTTCTGTATTTTTAAGTAAACCCTTCCCCCCAAGACAACCTCGTCCTGTGCAAAGAAAGGCCTTTCAATAATGAACAGCCGTCTGTTCCATGCGGCACAGGAAAAACATGATAAACCGAGTCACACTGCCTCGGCTGTAAACATATTCTTACACGAGGTTTCTACAACTGGGCAAAAACAAAAAACAAGCTATTAACCACTTGCAGAACAACCACCCCCAAAAATGCACTGGGTTTCCTGCAATTAAGCTGCAATGTTTTATAGTGCGATTTTATTTATAACTGAAAAAGAAAATAAATAAATATATAAAAGGCCCAACAGACCCCTCCCGCCACAAGCTTTTGCTGCAAATTAACTTTGTGGTAATAAAACCCATGCCAGCTGGCATCTCTCCACTGTGCTCTGTGGCATGGGCAGCCCAAGCAGGTATACGGCTGAGAGAAAACAAAGTAGGGCATTTTCCACCTTCAGCCAGGGGATGTTAATTGAACTTTGGCAAATGTTTAAAGATTTCTCTCTCTCCATGTTCGAGAAAGAATTAAAAACACTTGAGCTGGGGGAAAATGAACATCTGTTACTGACTTACACTCACGACCACAATGAAAAACATTCATAATTAAAGCGATTTTGCTTCCCTGCTAGTTAGATCTGTAATCTTGGGTTAAAAATATAACTGCGGAGGCTCCTAATTGTCTTTGGGGCTTTCTTCTCCTGCCTGCTTGTAAAAAAAAAAAAAAAAAGAAAAAAAAAAAGGCAGTTTATGTCGGGTTGGATTTTTCTTCCCCCTTCTGCTGCAACAACAATATCAGGAAACAGATCTGCGTAAAAAGATAGGGGATGACAACAAAAAGTAGCTACGTAATTGCGCCTCGTTTTATGAAGCTATGAAACAGTAGTCAAGAAGTGTTTTATATTTGGGAGTTAAATACACTTTACAGCTGCGTAAAAAACCAGAGCCATTTTGGGCCAAACATAAACATTCCAATGTCTACAAGGTTGACTTATATTAAGCAACTGGGCAGGTTTCTATCAACTGGGAGGGAGCTGTGTATTCGGCCTAACAGCACTGACGAGCCTTCCCCCTCGGGTCATTTCCTGTCCACCAAGCACCAAATCTGTCTCCTACAGGGTCTTCATTGCTTTTGGCCAGACCAGTGAAACTACCTCCTGACAGAGACCCCAGGCCCGGTCCCTCCAACTCATCTCCAGCTGGCCGACGCTGTAACATTCCCCCTGAGTGCCTGCAACCCATCACCTTGCTCTGCTCTGGTTCCCCACTGCCAGTCCCACAGCCTGGCATTTAGGTTCTTGGGTCTACACGCATGCTTTGTGAATCCAATACACAAATCCGCAGGAGTGTCACTGCCTCGGATCCCACGCCATCTGTGTGCCGTTACAGGGCTAGGTTTTGTGGCGTGGAACGTAAGAGGCCCACCTCGCCCTCGACTAACTAGGCCATGTACTCATACTGGAAGATCTCTCTGTAATGCGCTTTAGGGGACTGCTAACTGCTGTGACTTCCCCAGTGGACGAGACCGCTTCCTGTGACCCAGATGGCCCTGCCTTCAGGTTCTTGGGTTAGGGTCTCCTCTGCACCCCAGCAGCACTCGGCATGGGGCCTTCTGGCGACAGGCAGCCAGCCGCTTGCTGGTCTCGCTTCTAAGAGATGGCACGATGTTTTCTGCCTCTTGATAGCTCTGCTAAGGTAACCACCAGTGCCTGGATGTAGTTATCCCATGCACTGAGAGGTACTATCAGCTGTTCAGACAGACATGCCAGGCAGGGCTCTAAGTGGCCTCACCGTCCTTTGTCTTTTTTTCTTTTTCGTTTCTTGGTCAGGACAAGAGGGAATTAATTGGCTGCTTGTTAGCACTGCTTTGGAGAAATCTTAAAACCCAGTGCACAGGGGCTCGCCTAGGGCTCCGCACAGGGCTGCCTGGTGGAAGGTCCAAGGCCGCCGCCCGAGGCGGCTGGGTCCACCCTGGGCCGTGTCCCTGAGCTCCAGCCAGCTCTGGCCTGGTTCCCATACCACCAACTCCACCAGGGGGAAGAGGCTGGGGCTGGGGCTGGGGCTGGGAGACCCCCCACCCCCAGGGAATGAGGTGAGGCAAGAGAACTGTGACACCCTTAGCAGAACATGAGGCTTCTCCTGAGGCTTTGGAAAATGGGTCTGCACGGTTGGCCTTCATGGTGTGACGGGCTGAGCACACCTCCCCTCCCTCGCCACCCACTCAGGAACAAAACCCTGCAGTGCCGAGGGCCCAGCCATGCTATTCCCGGAATCTCTCAAGGAGGCCTGGGCTCCCATGATGTCCAGGATGAACCTGCTGGCTGGCGAGGCTCTCCAAGCCTTGGGTCCTTTTGCAAACCAGTGCCACATGGGAACAGTGCTGTCGCTCGGGAGGACATTGCGCCTCCTAGGTTCCCCACTCCTTAGGACCTGCCTGATTGGAGGGCAAGCATCTGTGGGGCCTGGCCCAAACCTGCCAGGTCAGGTCAGCAAACTTGACCGCTGCTGATGGGCAGTGGCAAGGGGAAGAGGTGGTGGGCAGGACACTGGCCTAGGTAAACAAGACTGGCCTGGGGAGCCTGAACCAGCGGACAATGGCATGCGCCACCGGGGCTATTGGGGCAGGCGGACGTGGAGGCCCCCACTCCCAGCTCCCCCAAGATCTGACTCAAGGTAACTGGGGGTCCTCAGGGAGCTTGGGTTTTCCCACAGTTTCTGTACTACTGAAACACTATCATGACAGATAGGGGCAACGATTTAAGAACAAAACTCAATAAATGAATACGATCAAAAGACTCAGATTTAGCTGCACCCCCAAGAGCTGCCCCTTTCCCAGCAGACCCAAGCCTAGCCACCCTGCCCCCGCCTCATCCAGCACCTCCACGTGCACCCCTCATCTCCACTCCCTCAGCCGAGGCCTGGCGTCTCCTGTCTTCTCCCCTCGGACAGTAGCGCTGAGCCCGCGCCTGCTGTCCTCCTCCTCCCCCTGCCCAGTAGTCACTGGTCAGAGTCACCTTTCACAAAGGCAAAGCCAGTCACTCCCTGGAGAAAGTCCCCCACGGCTTCCCATCACTCGTAGAAGAAGGGCTCCTGCCCCCAAACCTCGCACATCCCCTCTGCTTCTGATGAGCAGGAGCTGCTCTCAAAGCTCCACGTGGCTACCACTGTCCTGAAAAGCACCCTCCTCCCAGGTACGCGCCGGGCTTGTCTCTGGCAGACCTCACCCCATGCTCACCCCGCAGGTCTGGGCTACTGGGGGTTAGGGCTTTCATCTCCACACACATTGTAGGGGGAGGGGGGCACACGGTAGACCCTCAAGCATCTGCTCAGTGCGTGAACAAGCAAACCTCTCCTAGGTACACCTGGAAAACAATTTTCCTCAGCGACCAGGAGGGACTGAGGGCTCCAGAGGGGCATGCAGATGGGTCCCAATCCCTGTGCCATGGCTGGTCATCCCTGTCCTTGCCGCCAGTCTCCATCTCTATAGAACCTGGGATGTGGGTCATGGGGTCGCATCTGGGGGTGCCCTGTATACACCAACATGGTTCTTTCACTTCCAGTGGGTGGGAGGGGATTCTAATACCTCTTGCCCATGTGGGTAGAAGGGGCCAAGGGTGTCCCTTCAAACTGCCGCCAGAACTGGGCTGACCAATAAGCCCCAAGCCCAGCTGTCTTCCACGGCCCCCAGGCGGTCTGGTTTCCCACATCCTTTCTCCAAGTCAACTCCACCCAGCTCTGGTCATCCAGTGGGGTCTTGAGGGTCACATCGCCCTCTCCACCCCACCAGGAAGGCACAGGCTTCCAGCTTCCTGCACCACGGAAACAACTGTCACCACGCTAGTGGGTGGGACTTGGCCAAGTCCTTGAAAGAGGAAACAGCACTGGATTAGAAATCCTCTCTCTCTGCGTTTGCCAGACTAGTTTCTTAAAATGGCAAGTACTCAGCCGCTTCTATCTCATTAATGATTGGGCTGGGCAAACAAGGAAGTAAAAGGCAGGGCTGGATCTTTCTCAAAAATTCATAGTTAAAAAGAAAATCCCAGCTAGGGGACGAGGCTGGGACTGCAGTCCACCGTGAGGCTGCTTGGTTTTAGTGCAAACCAAGCAGAAGCCAGAGCTGCTGTCCCCTTCGGGGGCTGGTTCCACAGTGGCCTCTACACTCGCCCCCTTAAAGACCAGAGGCAGCCGTTTCCACTGCAGCTTTGTAGCTTGCAAACCCCGGCTAGCAAGGGCTTTTATGGGCTTGCACGGTCTAGACGAGAGGGGTGAACGGCTCCTCGGGGAGGCGACTGTGAAATTCCCATCCAGCTAATTGCCATGCAGAAGGAGAGGGAGAGGGAGAGGGAGAGGGTGCTGGGCACTGGGAGGCCGGTGTAGAGACGGCGCTCCTGGCGCCATGTCCCTGCATGCTTCCTTTCTCGTCACTGTGTGGCCGGGCAGGAGAACACCCCCCCCCCCCCACACGAACACGGGAGGGCGCGGCTGCTTAGTCGCTTCTCCTCCGCGCGTTTTCCACCGAGAGCGCTTCGGCTTTTCCAGCTGCGTGGGGGTCATTAGGAGCGAACCCGGGGAACTCGCGACTGTTTTCACAGGTAGGGACTGAAGGTGTTCCTTCCATACTGGCAAGAAATAATTTTCACCTACCCTGGGCCAGACAGTGCAGAGCAAACACCTGCCCCCATTGGGGAAGGCTTGAGCCTTGGGCTCCTGGCAGCTAACCCTAGGCCCAAGACTGGCTCCGTCCAGTCGCTCCTCCAGTTAAAAATGAGCCTTGGCAGGGGCTCAATGCCTCCAAGCAGCCCTGGAACCCCTGCCATGCACATGCCCCTGACCACACACACCTCCACCGAGCAGCACCACTGGTACCCATTGGCTGTGCCCCGGTTTCTCCTCTGAGCTCCTTAGGATATGGGCTGCTGCTGCTTCCTCCTGTGCCGTCCCCTCAGACTCTCATGAGGGTCTTGTGCTCAGGGAGTGGCAGAGATGGAGCGACAGCAAGACAGTGAGAGGGGGGAGTTCTACCAGCAAGAGGCAAGGAGCAACAGCAGCGTTCTCTCTGAGGTCCAGCACTACCAGAAGACTTTGCATTCATGAATCTGGGAGAGTTCCAGGTCCTTCTGGCCCAGCAGGAACTGGATGGCTATATGGGGAGGGGGCTCGGGCTGAGGACCTGGGACATCACACTCGAAAGCCTGGCCTCTGATGCTGCAGCTTCCCCGCCTGAGCCCCGTGTCCCCAGGCTGGGCAGCATCCTTTAAGAGGGGTGAACCTTGACCACTCCTGGCCTTTAGATTTTGTGACCATGATCCAGTGAAAAATACGTTTTATACTGCAACCCAGCAAAGTCTCACACCCCTACACATGCATGCCTCAAAGTTCCCAGAAACAACACTTATCCTCAGGGTGAGGCACTGTTTTTCCTTGGTTTTCTTTCTGAAATGCTGCTCATAACTTAAAAATCCATTGTTTGAGCTACCGATGAGATATGACATTGGTTTGAAAACAGTAGCCAAGATGATTTCCACATAGATTTCTGGTTCTGAATTCAAACATGGGGAGTGTTTTTTTTTTTTTTTTTTTTTTTTTTAAAGATTTACTTATTTATTTGAAAGTCAGAGTTACACAGAGAGAGGAGAGGCAGAGAGAAAAGGAGGTCTTCCATCCATTGGTTCACTCCCCAACTGGCTGCAATGGCCAGAGTTGCGCTGATCTGAAGCCAGGAGCCAGGAGCTTCTTCCGGGTCTCCCACACGGGTGCAGGGGCCCGAGGACTTGGGCCATCTTCTGCTTTCCCAGGTCATAGCAGAGAGCTGCATCAGAAGTAGAGCAGCTGGGCCTCAAACCAGTGTCCATATGGGAATCCGGCACTGCAGGCGGCAGCTTCATCTGCTGTGCTGCAGCAGGAGAGTTGGCATTTTAAGCTAGTGGCTAAGATACCCGCAAACCACACAGGGGCATCTGGGTGAGATCCCTGGTTCCCACTGCTGATTCCAGCTTCCTGCTACCATAGGCCCCAGGAGGCATCAGTGATGGCCCAAGCAGTTGGGTTCCTGCCACCCATGCGGGGGACCTGAATTAAGTTCTTGGTTTTTGGCTTCATCCTCAGCCTGGCCAGCTCCAGTTTTTACAGACATCTGTAGAGTAAGCCAGTGCATGGGGAATTCCCCTGCCCCATCCTGCAAAGTCTTTGCCTCTCAAGTCAAAAACAAACAAAAGCCACTCCAAATGTGTGAAGAACCAGTGCTATTTGGGCCACACTGTTTTTCCTTCTTTGCTTTAACTGGGAGGAGTTTGGGGCAGTGGGGAGTGGTTCCTTCTGCCTTGCCAGCCTTCTCCTGGGAATCCTTAGCAGTGTGGCGAATGCTCGGGGAGTCCCCCTCTGGTCTCTGAGCAGCAAGGACATGTGGCCCCTCCGTCGGGGTCGCTGGGATCCCTGTCCTTTCTAGGCAAGGTGCTCCAGCTCTCCTGTGGCCCTGAATAAATGAGGCCGTTCAGAGTCCTTACAGATGAGCGCTCGGAGCTCCCGAGACTGCGCCTCTCTTGCTTCCAAAGCACATGCAATTAAGGCCTGGCTTGGGTTTCTTCACAACCACTGTATTTTCACCCTCTGACCCCCTAAGCCAAGCCAAGCCAGGGGCCGAACAAGCCCTGGAGAGCTGGAGCTGGGCTGAGTGTGAGCACCGCTTGCCTGTCTCAGGTGTCATCTCTCTGCAGAGCCACTTCGAAGGGCCATACTACCTGCTGCGGGATGGTTCCCCAGCGTCCAGGGTCTGGTTCACGGCCCCAGCATGGAGCCACGTTAACTGGCACACGTGAGAATCAAACCCGTGACCTCAGACTTATCAACATGGCGCTAACGTGAGCTGCCTTCAAGTCAGGGAGCGCGGTGGGCAAACAGCATGGAGGGAGAGGAGTATGACGTACTGCACAGCTGTCAAGAACTGGTACCTACAACTGATTCTGCTTCGTATCCTTCCCTGTAAATGAATCACTGACAAGTATTAATTGGGCACCTAAGTAACACCATGGTTTATGAGGTTCATAAATTCAGGCCACTCAGAACACTTTCCAGACAAGAACCTGATTTCACTCCACAGAGGCTGCAAACTGCCATCTTCTGGAGGAAGATAAGAGGGGCAAGGTGGCAAGAAAATATCCATTCACCTCTCAGCCCTGCCGATCTTCCAGAACATTCTGTCACAGAACAGAAAACACAAAGTGAACGGAACCGTGCGGCGTCTAAGAGGCAGAGCTCCTTTCAAGTGTGGACACGGTGTAATTCCTTCTCCCCTGGACCTTCCTTGCTCGGCAGGACTCAGATGACACTGCTCACCCGCGGCTGCGTTCACAGCCTTTGTGAAGGGCTTCCCTCCCGGCTGACGGCCGGCTTGGTCTCTCATCTCAGCAGCCCCTCCCTCTGCTGACCACACCAGGAAAAAGATCTTTGTGGAGATGGAGGACAGGGAGGGTGGAAGCTCCCTCGTGGACTATTTATTCCCGACTCATTTTAGGAAACATTATGGCCACTCCTGGGCATCCCATGACCCCAGTGGGTACCACGCTCCCCTGTGCTCAGGTCCCCAGCAGAAAATGACCCATTGGCATGGAGCCTGTGCACACCTCCCTGTATAGTTTATACCTCTCCTTTACTTATAGTACCCAATACAACATAAATGCTACGTAAATGGTCGTGGCTGTGTTCTTTTGTGGACTATGACAAGAAAAATGTCTGCATGTGCCCAGAGCAGACACGATTTTTTTTCTCCCTGAATGTTCGATTCATGGTTGGTTGGATCACAGATGTGGGATCCATAGCCACAGAGGGCCGACTGTATTTATATATGTGCTAGGTGGATGCTACTATACTTTTAATTTAACATTTACTTAGAAAATACAGCGTCTCAGTTACCAGTAGTGTGTTTATATGTCTGTAGTGCATATTAAGAGTTATTCTAGAAATGGTTTCATATTTTCTGAGTAAAAGAATCCTATTTCTGTATTTGCAGTTACTTCATTGTCCTAACTGTGTGGTTTTCATTTGCAAGAGGAACGTACCCACGTCCTCCCAGGGAAGAATTCCTCCGGCTGAGGGGCAGTGCCAGGGTGGGTGGCAGCAGCCACCTGGCCCTTGTAAGTGATGGCAGGTGAAGGCCCCTTGGCTGGCCACTCTCACTGCTAGGCCATGACACGGTGACTTTATGCTTTTTAATGTTAACCATTTGTCAAGTTTTGCTAGTCTTAAGAAAATGCGATTCTTTGATGCACAACACAGCATGTCCTAAATTACATACACTGACATTACAGAAACCAAGTGGCTTTAATTAAACATTTTCTCCCCCAAAGACTGCTTCCTTTTTATGGCAGTGAAATGCTGTGTAGAGCATCTAAGTGCTTTGCCAAAACCAGCTTCGTAAGGTGAATTTAAGAGGACTTTCAACACAGTAATGGTCTGAACCTGATGGAACAATAGGAAGGAACCATTTAAAGGGATGGCGTGGGCCCTGCTCAAGACACGGGGTCATGATCGGGTCCCAGAACCCTAACGGGACAGCGCAGTCAGTCCCCCACAGCTGTTAGAGCGCTGGATAGTGCCTGGCAGTGCTGCCTGGAGGAAGAGACCCCCGAAAGACGAGCTCTTGCATGGCAACAGAGATGCACACCCACTCTAAGCGCAAGATTCCAGCGAGAATCTTAACTCCACGTCTTAGATGGCCCGAGTCGTCTCCCGTGGACAACGGTCTGCCAGAAAGAGCATCTGCTTTGCGTTCATGTTTTCTTGCTTTATGGTAATTCTGAAATGTGCATCTATTTGAAAACTAAAAATCCACCCAGCCTCAGGCTGCAAGGAGACCTCCTAGCTGGCAGATGGGGGTAGGGACTGGCCAGCTGCTTTGCTCAGAGCCACTCAGCGCCTTCACAAGGGAAGTGGGGAAGTGTCCTTGGGCTTAGAGCTATTTCGAATATGGTGGCTGCTTTTGTTTTTGTGTTGTAAAAATACTACTCTGTCACTGAGGTATCAAGATAGTGAGCAGCACATCATGATATTAGTAATTGTGTTTCCATCCCAAATAGAACCTGCATTGGCTCCATTTTTAAGAAGATATTCAGGGGGTCAGTGCTGTGGAGTAGTAGGCTAAGCCGCCGCCTGCAGTGCCGGCATCCCATTTGGGTACCAGTTCATGTCCTGGCTGCTCCTCTTTTGATTCAACTCTCTGCTATGGCCTGGGAAAGCAGTAGAAGATAGCCCAAGTGCCTGGGCTCCTGCACCCACGTGGGAGACCTAGAAGAAGCTCCTGGCTTCAGAGATGGGCCCAGCTCTGGCTGTTGTAGCCATCTGGGAAGTGAACCAGCAGATGGAAGAACTCCCTCTCTGTCTCTCCATCTGTCTGTAACTATTTCTCAATAAATATGATCTTTTTTTTTTTTTTTGAGAAGTTACTCAGCTCAGCAGAGTATGAGATACATCTTTGATAAGATCAAGCCACCTTGTTACTGATGGATATTAATTCACAGCATCAGCCAGTTTTCCAAGAAGATGGAGCGGGTTGAGTTTGTTAGTAAGGTGCCCACAGTGCACGACCCACAGCCCCCTCCCCCCCTGGCACTGCAGCAGTCCCAGGAACCCAAGCTTCCTCGTTCCTGTCAGACACCACAGTCTTTTTAGTACACGCCCAAAAATTCTCAACAAAGGCCTGGAAGAGAAGCTGTGAGATCCTGGACCCTGATCTTCGTCTTAGCAGGACCAAATTAACTTAGCTAAAGCTTTCTCCTTCTTTACTGCTGTGTGGCTGGATGTGTCTGGGGTTTATTTTATTGTTCAAACTAGAGCCATATGGAAAAGACATTAAAATACGTTTGCTACCCTGATACCTGCAAAGATGAAAGGCCGCCTTTGATTTTAGTGTGCCGTGCTTGAGGCTACTGGGCGAGGGAGCGGGCAGAAAGGAGAGCTTTGGATGCACGCACACTTGGCGGGTTCATGAATTCATCAGGTGTGAGACCTGCATCACCGTCACCCTAGAGGTACATGGGGGCACCGAATGCAGGCTTGTCTGTCTGCGTTTTCAGTGGAGTCCATGTCACTTTCCATGCTGCCAGCACGCCACTGTCTAGCAGTCGTGTTTCGGTTCTGGTACTCACTTCCAAAGGAAAACTATTGGGAAGTGTCCACTGATGGATGTTGGCCTGCGACTGGGCTCTGGACCTTGGCTTTGAGAGATGGCATTCTTTTTTGGGGTGGGGGTGTGGGCAGCAGTCTTAATGTGTGCCCTTTAAAACAACTTCACCTTGGGATCTTTCTTGATATGTTTTTGGCCAGCACGGAGACCCCTGCTGAGACAAAGGAAAAATAACTAGGATCCAGGGGCAGGGGAGTCCACCGACTGCAGCATCAGGTCAAACATGGCTGCAAAGGCTTTCCAGGTTTCTGGTGGGAATTCTGCACAGGAGACCTGTTCTTTTTACGGAGTCTGATTCAACGCTGGAAGTGGGCGGCCTTGGTTTTCTCACTTGTAAAACGCTCAACACAATGAAGGGCTCTTTCCAGCATGGGAAGCAACATCTTTTGGTTCCTGGAAGGCCCAGGTCCTCTAGTTTTCTACCAGAAACACGCTCAGTCATTGTCAGCTCTCAACTGTGTGGCAAGGCTGAGTCTGGCTGGCGGCCTTCCTGTCCTCCCCTCTCCGCTGATGGAACACGCACTGCAATCGGTTGACTGGCTGATCTCATCATGCCACTGCTTCCTTAGTGTCCCGACGAAGCTGGGACCAACGGATCCTGCTTACTGTCTCTCTTCACCCCGCAGGAAATTCCAGAGATTTCCCTGCTCACGCTGCTGCGTGTGTTTGTGTCCTTTGTTCCTAAGTGGATTGTTTATCGCACAGGAAATGGCATTTGCTGGTTCAAGCAGGGAGTGGGAGCTCTGGGCTCCTGTTCCCCATCTTTCTTCTGCTTGGGCCATTGTTGTTGTTGCTTTTTTAACTGAGGTAAAATTCACAACAGTGAAACGCCCAGGTCTGAAGTAGGATTGGATCAGTTTGATAAAAGCATACACGTCTTTGTTCCACGGTGCCTCGGCGCAGGGGGCTTGTTTGCCAGGGCAGGCTGTCGGCAGGCAGAGTGGGGCCCTTCCTGGGCTGCTGTTCTTTCTCAGCCGGCAGTGGGAGCAGAGAGGGTGTTGACCCAGCGTTGTCCTTGACCCTGTCCTTCGCTCATCAGCCTGCACAGGGAAGTAGGCTTCCCCTGCATCACACAGTAGGGGAACGGAGGCTTGGAAGGGGCTAAGGCCATCTACCTTGCAAGCTGCACAACCAAGGTTTGAACGCAGTTGCCCTGACATCAGGGCTCTTAGCACTTTTCCTTTGTGCTCCCAGAGTTCTGAAAGTCCCTCCCTGCCCCCCCCCCCCCCCCCTGCACCAGAACACTCCAGGCACACACAGCTTTGCAGGTCTGTCACTATGCGGCCATTCCATAGTGGTCATGGCCCCGGTCACTCCCCTCTGGCCTCACCTTATTCCAGCTTTGTCATGACTTACACTTCCTTGCAACCGTCTGAGCCATCCTCTGGTAACTGCATTGAGCACACGGAGAGTAACCCCAGCTGTCTCTCTACCTGTCTTCCTGACAGCCCAGGGGCTCATGAGTTAGCACACGTGTGTGTGTGTCACGTGTTCGCCATCTCCCATAGGGGACTGGAGGAAGAACGTTCCACCCCCACCGAGTCTATGCCTGATGCTTTTCCTGTATCTCCAATACTCTGCCACAGTGCCTTACAACACAGCAGATGCGCAGTTCTGCCAAAGGAAGAGACCTTGGTGGCACCTGAGGAGCAGCCCAACCTCGGCTTCTTTGCAAAGTGCGTCCTCAAGTGTTGGCGTGGACCAGACAAGATGGAGAATGGGAATGGTTTTGTCCACTATAGACATAATCCAGTACTGTTACAAACTGCCCCCCCCCCCCCGCTTTTTTTTTTGAATGGTTGTCTTCTTTTGTTCGGGATGTTTGGTGGTGGGAAAATCAATGACAGACCCTTTCCTTCCTGCCATCCTCACTCCACCCACATTTTGAACAGCAAGAGGGTTTTTTTTTGTTTCTTTAAGTAGCCATAGGAGATGGAAAGGAAGAGAATTAACTGCATGTCTCGACTGGGACACTCAGGCATCAGGAAAAAGCTTTACTGCTCCATCAAAAAAGGTAGATGAGAGGACAAGGATTAGGGCAAAGTAAACAAAGCAGGGAGGGACGTGGGGTCTGTCACAGACCCGGATGGAGCCCCAGGCGGGTAACAGAGCAGTGCGAGCAGCGCCGGGGCCGCCTCCAGCTACGGGACCGCGCGTTTGGGAGAAAAGGAAGACAGAAATCAAGACCGTTTTCTTCACAGAAGATCTGGGGGACGGTTTCTTAGGCATCACCTAGACACTCAAATCCTGAGGGCAGAACCTGTGAGAAAAAAAATCCCACCTTGGCCTCAGGAATTTGTAAGATCACAGAATTCCGTCAGGTGGGAGCATCTCGCTTCACTCGGCTCCGTTTGCACTGTGTTGCACGGGACGCGAGTTCTCCCCGCTTTCCTTCTATCTCAGTGTCTTTGCTTGGGTGGGTGGGAGGAGGTGGGTTAGCGGAGACCCTGTCTGGGCGTCTCTGAGTCTGTGTCTCCGTGCGAAGCCTACTTCAGTGTATCTTGCTACCTAAAAATAAAGGCACAGGGGAAGAGCCTAACAGCTCCAGAGAGACTCTCCTTGGCGTTTGGAAGCCCAGTCAGTTCTCTGAGTTTGGATCACACAATCATTTCCACTCTGAGGGAGGAATGATCACTTGCCTTTTTAAAATGATTTGATGTGTATTTAGTGACTTCTGAAAATTTAAACATCGTTTAAATTTGAATAATTTATTACAAAAGCCATAAAGAAACGTTAAGAATGCTAGAAGGTCAGACAGCAGGAAACACAGTAAAATGGAGTAAAATAAAACAACACGGAAACTTACATTCTGCATTGTTAGGTCGAAAAAGAGAACTGAAAAAGTTGGCTTAATTTCCTTGGGTGCCCTCCTCTGGTTTAATAATTGAACTTTTTCCCCCCAAGTGGGCCAAAATACATACACAGAAATTTTCCAGGACAGACTGCAGTGCAGTTATAACCGGAAACCTGGCCAGCGCCCTCCGTGGCGGCCCCATTGCCAGCGCGGGAGCATCTGCTCCCTCCCACTGACTTCCTCGCTGCAGCCCAAGGATGTGGCAGCAACGTGGGAACAGGTTACCCACTGCGTGAAAACACAGACGGTGCCACCAGACGGGCCACATTTCCACGGCAGTGGTTTCTCATCTCTGGCTGCAGGTCAGATTTACTAACCTGAGAGAGCTTAAAAAAAAAAAAAAAAAAAAAAAGACTCCCAATGCCCAGCCCCATCCACTGGCTGAATCAAAAGCTCTGGGTGGAGCCCAGGCATGCACATAGCTGCAAAAATTTTCCAGGTGATTTCAACATTCGGCCTGATGGCAAGTCACTTTTTAGTAGGCTCAGTGGGTAAATGTTGGGGAGTAGGGGACTGGGATAAATTACTCCCTTAACTAGGCTGTAGGTACTGGCAACGAGGATAACCTGCTAGTGATGGATGTACATGTTATCTTAGGCTTTCCCCTGTAAAATGCTCAATTAATTTGATGGCAAAATCCATTAAATTTTTTGGTCAACAGTTATATTTATATATCATTTGATTATATATACTAAATTGTATTAATTTTGAAAGTAATATAGAACATGTAGAGAAAGAGAAAGAAGAAAATAAATAACATTCATCTTTGTATTCTATTACGGCAGCTATGGTTGGGGGCTAGCGCTGTGGCGTAGTGAGAAAACCTGCCATTTGCAGTGCTGGAATCCCATATGGGCGCTGATTCCAGTCCTGGCTGCTCCATATATGATGCTGCTCCCTACTAATGTGCCTGGGAAAGCAAGGGGAAAGACAGGTTAAGTGCTAGGGTCCCTGTACTCATGCGGGAGACCCAGATGGGACCCCTAGCTTCAGCCTGGCCCAGCTCCAGCTGTGGCAGCCATCTGGGGAGTGAGCCAGCAGATAGAAGATCTCACTCTCTCTGTCTCTCCCTCTCTGTTCATCTGACTTTCAAATAAATAAACAAACAGATAAACAAATCTCTTTTAAAAAGTAAGCCTGGTTAACTTTTAGGGAGTTAAAAAAAATAGAGGGGCCAGCATTGTGCTGTAGTGGCTAAGCTGCCATCTGCAATGCTGGCTTCCCATATGGACACTAGGTAGTGTCCTGGCTACTCCACTTCTGATGCAGCTCCCTACTAATGGACTGGGGAAATAGGGGAAGATGGCCCAAATGCTTGGGCCCCTGCACCCAGGTTGGATACCAGGAAGAGGCTTCTGGTTCCAGCTTGGCCCAGCTTCAGCCGTCATGGCCATTTGGAGTGTGAAGCAGCGGGTGCAAGATCTGTCCTTCTGTCACCCCCTCTATCACTCTGCCTTTTACATAAATAAATCTTTAAAAAAATCAAGACATTGCAAAAAGATGTACATTTTTAAAAAAATGTAAAAGTGAGTTTATACTGCACACAGTTTTGTAACCTGATCTCCTCACTTAATTTGCTGTGAAAACTTCCACAGCATTACACAGTTGTGAGTTGCTGCAAAACCACCAATCTTTATAATGGTCACTATCGGTGACTTTTTTTTTTTTAACTTTAAATATTTATTTATTTATTTGAAAGTCAGAATTAGAGAGACTGAGAGAGAGATCTTCTATCTGCTGGTTCACTCTCCAGTGGCGGAAGCCAGGAGCCCTATCCAGTCTCCCACATGGGTGCAGGGGCCCAAGGACTTGGACTATTTTCTACTGCTTTCCCAGGCCACAGAGAGAGCTGGATCGGAAGAAGAGCAGCCAGGACTAGAACCGGCACCCATATGGGATTCCGGCGCTTCAGGCCAGGGCTTTAACCCACTGCACCATAGCACTGTCCCCTCAAAGTAACAATTTCAACAATTAGCTGCAAACCTGAGTATTTAAACAACTGGCTCTGTGAAGTCAGCTGACCTTCAGAGTAAACTTTGGCTAAACTAAACCGGCAAGGCCTTCAGCTCTGAGGTGCTGTTTGACGTTCGGACTGGTGGAACGCACGCACGCACGAGCTGCAGTGAGGGACGGGGAACCTCAGTCTCAGTGAGTTTGCAGGTGGCAAGTGAATAGCAACTGGGCACCCAGATGGCTGAAGCTCTAACAAGAGCTTTTGGAAAGGGGTGAATATGAAAGGGGTGTGGATGAAAAACGTTGCTCTGTTCTTCTAGCAGACACAGAGATGTGTCAAGTCAGCCTTCTTAAACTTCTGTTTCTTTATCTGTACATGAAAGTAAGGTTGTGTCATGGGGCCGGTGTTAGGGTTAAGTATGACATCACACGTGAAGAACACAGCACACAGAGCAAATGTTCTGCAAACGTCGGTGGCCTTCCTCCCTTGCTAATCACACTCCACGCACAGGTAGAGACACAGGTATGTTCAGGGACACAGGTGTTATCTTTTCATTCCACTGCTGCACAGGCTTTTTCAAGCCCACACTTATCATTATTTTTAAAGCAGCTGGGTATGAATTGCTTTAACATTTTATTTTTGAAGAACTTCAACACGTTTGTCTTAAAATTCTATGTCTCTATGATTTAAGCTAGAGGTTGGCAAATTGTGACTTGTTTTTTAAGTGACACACAGCGAGCCAGAGAGAGGGAGTTATCTTCTATCTTCTGGTTCACTCCCCAAACGCTAAAATGACCAGGTTGAAGCCAGGAGTCTGGAGCTTCCTCTGGAGCTTCCCATGTGGGTGCAGGGGCCGAAGCACTTGGGCCACCCTCCACTACTTTCCGAGGTGCATTAGCAGGGAGCTGAACTGGAAGTGTAGCAGCTGGGTCTTGAACTGGCACCCACATGGGATTGCGGTGTGGCAAGCAGCAGTGTAGCCCTGTGAGCCGTGAATGAAGTCCTACACAAACTTTTACTTTTGGGGGAATGCACCAGGCTCCTTGGTTTATCTGTTGCACTGTCCACTATTCCAGCAGAGCTGAGGACCTGAACAGGGACCCGCTGGCCCGCGAAGCCTGCGGTGTTTACCACTGGGTCCTTCACAGAGAAGTGCGCCAACCCACGATTTAAACTGCTCTAAGCTTTTAAGTGACTAAAACATTTCCCCCCTATCTATAGGAAAAAATAAATAAGGATAAGACAGGAAAACGAAGAAACTGAAGATTCCCCTAGGATTCAGAAGTTGCTCCACAGCGTTCCTTCTGAGGATATCTAAGGAACACCTGAGACTCTAGGATGACGCTGAATTACAATTCAGTCTGCTCACGAAAGCACACCTTAATGACTCTGAGGGCGGAGGGAACTTTTTATTAATACATGTATTTTTATATTTCCATAAAATAATTTCTTTTAAAATAAAAAAAATTTAAGTTTTAGATTAGCAGGTAGTACTTGCCCATCTGTGAGGGGTACAAAGCATACACACAGCTTCAACAGATGGTACCAGGCCACCAGCCTTTCCATTTCCTGATCTTGTGTGCAGCCTACCAGTCCTCTCTACAGTTCTTTATACAGGACTTTTTACATCATCATGAGCCACAGTCACCCCACTGTGCCACAAAACACCAGGACTTAAAGAACACTTTACAAATGAAGTTTCCTGCAAGATGGCTGTTAACTTCTGAACCAGAAATGCATTTTGAATATGGAGCTGGAAAGAGTGGATTTAGGAGGTAGAGAGGTGGAATATTATTTATAACTTGGCAACGAGAGTGACTGAACCCACATTAGTCAGGCAAAATAATCTGCTCTCTCTAAGTGCAGGTAAAATAACATGCTGAACACTGACAAATGTACATAGTCAAAGTAGGACAGGGTGGGGATTTAAGAAACCATTTCCCCTGCTGATTTTTAGTGTTTACATGGAATGTTCTTCAAGCAGCAAATAACTTACCAATGATCCTGACAGATTGAAAATGATACATCTTTACCACAACATAAATTAATCCTCTCAGTGGGAAATGGCTAAAATAGGCAGGGTGTCAGAAATATTTCTTTATGTCTGAAGGAAAGGAAATGATTCCATTTCTTCCAAACATTCGTACACGAAAAATAATAAACTCTCGCTTTTAAACTGCCTCTACTTTCAGAGTTCCAAGGCACCCGTCACTAATTGGGGCAGCGACGGTTATCTGGTGTTGGACATGAGTCAGTCCGTATTACCTTGGGTATACAACACACCCAGAGCTGGGTGCTACCTCCATAATTTGTATAATATGAGAAAATAGTATGAAAATATCCAGAAAGTCAGAGGATAGCAGAGAACCCCAGTCCCCACGTCATACTCTCTTTTGCTCCTTAGAGTTACATAGCACATGCTACACAAAGAACAAAGTCAGGCTTTGGAGATGAACTGTGGGGAGCGTGCTGGCCCATCTAAGGAGACGGACAGATGCCAACACAAACGAACCATGCAGCCTCTCCGTTCCCAAAGTCAGCCCTGGACCTGAGGGAGAGCGTCCACCGAGTGCAGGCTGCGCTTCCCCGCTCTGCACTGGACTCTCGCAGCGCGGCCTGCAGCATGGCTGTCATTTGTGACGCCTTGTGACGCCTCTCGTCACAGCACTGGTGAAAGAAGTTGAGGCAGGAATGCCGACCCACCTGCCTCCCACAAACTCAGAGAGGCTCAATCCTGACGGAACGCACAGGGTGTCTGCCACACCCGGGGTCTCCCGAAACGCGCACAGCCTAAGCAGTTCCCTACTTAGCGTGACTGGGCTGGGGAAACTTGGAGAGTAACCATCACTATGAGGGCCTGGTGTTAAGGCGGCCGCCGACCTTTAACGCCTCATCTCCCACACTTAGAAGGGCTACCTTTTCCCCAATTCTCAAACTCGCCGCGAGCACGACTATTGCAGTCACCTCTCGAGATTGGAGACATTAAAAGAGAAAGGTACAAACTGAAAGAGAAAATAAAGTTACTCACGGTCAGGTGGATGCTAGGGAGATAGTGCTGTGGTTCCAAGTCCTCTTAGTGTCTGCTAAACTCACAGCGAGCCACAGCACCCTGCCTCCTCTGAGCCCTGGCCACCTGCCTGCGTGGGCTACCTGGGACTCACAGGGCTCTGCTCTGACACACAGCCTTTGCAAAACTCCATTCCCCTTGGGACATCACTTCTTTCCCCTTCCTTTTTAATTACACAGGGTTTGCAAAAAAGCTCATGGAAAATGTGTATTTTGGAAAAAAAAATGTATGGAGTTCAAAACATTTTTGTGCTAAAATAAACTTTTAATTCCATTTTCTGCACAGAGTTTAAGTGCCCTCATTCTTGCTCCTATTTGTCTTTCAAGGGAAGCATGTCTGGACTTCGTCGAGCAGCTCTGGGTGTGCTCCCATCACGGAGGTCTTCTAGATGGCACTCGTGCAGACAATGTGCTATTAATTTCGTTACCTTTCCCTCCTCCTGCCTGGGGGACGGCAAATACGCTCCCTGCTTCTTAGATGAGACAAAGAGGGACCTCCCCCGCCTCTCCTACCATCCTAACTCCTGCCTGTGGACCGGAGGCTCTGGGAGGAAGTGCTGAGCAGGCTGGCTGCTCACCCTGGGACGAGCTTGGAAGGCGCTGGGGACATCAGCAGAGTTAGGAAGCCTGGTGGTCCTCCAGCAGCAGAGATGATACTCCGATCCCCACCCCCGACTCCCGTTTTATTTTGTAGTCACTTTCACATTTGAGGGGGGAAGACAAGGGTGTGCTTGGGGACCCCCTACAATGCCAGCATCTTCCACCAGGCATGGGCTTGTGGGGGATGGAGAGGGGCCTCCCTCGGCTCACCTGTACGGCTCAGGGTCTGGCACCTGGGAGGATTCTAAATGCGTTTTTTCCCCCCTGACCATCATATCATGGGAAATTTCAAAGCAGAACAAACAGGGGAGGGCACAGTGAGCCTCCACGTAGCCATTACTCTGCTTCAGCAGCAACCAGCACGGGCACCCGTTCACCCGTTCCTTCGCTTCATCCGCACACGGCGCACAGCAGACACTTTGTAAACGCCTGTGCAAACAGTACCACGTTAACACTAGCTTATCAACAGAGCCAATCAACAAGCTCCAGAGCCCAGGCGAGGGGGTCCAGGAAGCGCTGGGTCAGAGGCATCCGTCATCCACGCCCAGCTCCCTCCCACCTTCGGCACATCACCCGTGTGAGCACACGCACATGCGCACTCACGCACCTCTCAAGTGCTGGGCCACGCCACTCACCTGTCGGAGTGCTGCTGCGGAAGGAAGAGGAGGGGGTGATGGGTGGGGTCACGGGTGGAGTAAGGCTGCCACTGCTGTGGCGTGGCGGCGTGGACACATTCCCTCGGGACACTGAGCTGGACAGGGTCAGCGAGAGCTTCGGCTGGATCTTCTTCTTGAGAGACTCCTGCTCTCGGCGGGCTGCGTCTGTCATGAATCTGAAACAAGTGTGGACAGTAAGTGACCTGGGCCGTTTATAGCCTGCGAGGATTCCTGACGCTTACCCCTTGCCCCAACCTGCAGAGGCCGGAGCCCAGGAAAGAAGCTGGGTTGCAGGGCAGTGCCGGCCTCACAAACTCACAACAGCTCCCCCTTGGCCAGGCCGTGGAATCATATTCAGACCTGTGGCTTTTAAGGTTCCCCAGTCGGACCCATTAGGTGTAAATACACAGAATAGAGCTGCATGCAGACCACGCATCCTGGCTCCAAATCTCACCTCCTGGAAGGTCCAGTCTCTATAAGATTTATTATTAAAGGTTTATTAGTAAGAGGTCTCTCACGTGGGTGCAGGGGCCCAAGTATTTGGGACATCTTTCACTGCTTTTCCAGGCAGGCAGCTGGATTGGAAGCAGAACAGCCAAGACTCAAACCAGCATGCGTATGGGATGCGGGCACTGCAGACGGTGGCTTACCCAGTGGCACCACCATGCTGCGCCCAAGGTCCGCTCTCCTTTTTGCCCACCCATCCTAAGGATCCCGCCGGCTCGTCCAAGGGTGGAGTCCTCCTTCTTTATCTGTGCGTTGGCAGCAGGTATGGCTCGCAGCAGTTAGCCACTGCTTCAGAGAAGGCTGCACGCAAAGTCTGATTTTTTTTTTTTTTTGCATCACTCTAGATTATCGCACTGTTGCATGGGTTTTACAAATGTTTGTGGCTAATGGTAGGTGTGCCTCCCTGTGGTGTTGGCAAGGACTCTTGTGCCTACTGTCACCGAGAATACTGTCCAGCCCGGCTCAGCAGAGGGTCGTGGGATGACTGCACCAATCCGCCCTGGCCGATTCAAGGAGCACCAGTGGGGACAGCAGCTAAGGAGCTGTGTGTACTCTGATTTGGTCACTCATAGGGAGAAAGGCCGCTTTTCCTGACAGTTTCACTTTGCAAACTTCAGAATGACTCTTGCAACACTTCTCTCAGTGTTAGCCACATTCCAGCTTTGTTCTGTTTTTGCTGTGTAATCTAACATTCCGTAAGTTCACGTCATATGAGACTCAAAACAAACCCCAAGAAGTGGCATCTCTTCCAAATGAGCACACGTCTTTTGCATTATTGGCAGGCAGACTGTCAGCTGCATTGCTGGAAACTGCCATGGAAAGCCTGGTGAGTGGGATGCACAAAAGCATTTAGGTAATAAAACCAACACCTGTGCCCATCGACTGGCCTAAGAAACCAAACCTTGCCAACCCCTCCCCCAGCCATTGTATTTGGCCTATTTCCATACCATGCATCATAACCTAATCCCATTAGACATAAACATGGTCTTTTTCCCAACTGTTTCATATTCTGCCTTTGAGATTCCTTAGTATTTTCCTTCACTACACTAGGAGGTTTTGCAAGTCAACAAATAGTTATAATGTCTGGTGTAGGCTTAGAGTGGATCAAGCACCCAATGAAACAACGGTAATATTGTTACAGTGTCTTAAAATTTCTACTTTTATACTTGGGACATGGATGGCACACTTCTCAAATGGCTCCTGCAATACAATCCAGATATATAAACTGGGTTTTATAAGTGAACTGAACTGTAATAAAGCTATATGCTTTGCCTTGAGCTCTTGAGTTTTGTGCTACAAGATGGTGATGATTTAAAAAGAAAAAAGGACCATGAATGCAAGAGAGAATTGTTTGCACCTGGTGCCCAGGTACTCATTTATTTTCAGAGGCAAAATCGGTTCCACCGCTCTTAAAATTTTTTTTCCTCATCATAAACCTCTACTCAAAACACTGACTTCTGGAGAAAAGCAAGGAGCTAGTGCCTTCTTTTATTACTCCAAGTACAACTGCTAACTAGCATGGCACTGAGCTTCTCAGGTATTCAGTGTCCCTAGAGTGGGCAAAAGCATGGGTTAAACGTGTGCTTTCTTCCAGAAAGACCAACTGTTCCCAGTGGTAGATAATGAGACCAGTTTTCCAAATAGCAAAATAAGCAGAGGTATCCTGTGGGGTAGGAAAAAAAAAACACATCTTGCATTTTAGTTAAAAGCATGGTATGTGGAGTTCAAATTCTGGCTGCGTTACTTTTATTACGTGATTTCAGGCATTTTGATAAACCTCAGCTCTGTAAAATGAGGATTCAGGTTGAGCATCCCTCATCCAAAATGCTTGAGACCAGAAGTGTTTCAGATTTTGGAATATTTGCATAGACTGTACCCATTGGGCATCCCTAATCTGAAAATCCAAAATGCTCCAACAGTTCAGATTTCTGATTTAGGGATGCTGCACCTGTAATAACGGTAGGAAAGTAACTAGCATACATTTTCCTCCCTTTCTGCATGAGAATTTGATCTCTGGTGACCTTTGGCAACTATCTTAGGCAACACTAGTTACATGGAATGACCACTGACTGCTAACTTGCAGGGCTGGAAAGAACTAGGAATGATTGGAACACACCTGACGGGGAGCCAGCTATCCTGATGGGGGCCTCCTGAGAGCCATGATCTTGTACCTGGACAGGTCCCTTGCAGGGCACCAGGGACCCCTGCCACAGAGTGCTACAAAAGCTTGGACTCTGGTGGGGTACGAGGCCTCTTAGCCAGGACAGCCCCACCCCTTCCTCTCTGCACCTGCACAGGCTGCTGCAGGGCGTGTGGAGGAAGGGGCTCTGTCCTTTCTCCTGCTGAAGGGACCCAGCGCCCTGTGTGGCCCCTGGTCACCTTGTGAGTGTGAAAGTTCACAACCTAAGATGATGATACTAGTTCGGCAGTGAGGACTGGGTTAACGTGCCTGCCATATACTAAGAGGCTCAGAATGCCAAAGTGTTCCCATCCAAAGCATTACAGTGTGGTTAGGTCCCATAGGCTGCCTGCCTCCAGGTTCTCTGTGCATGCCTCACGCAGCGCTGAAACCCTCTCTGTGGCACTGGCTGACTGGAACTGGGCCCAGAGGGCACATATCTAGCATCAGAAACTCGACCAAAAGACCACTTCTCTCTGGCTAACAGCATCGATAGTGTGCTCTGCTTACCGTAAAAGAAACACTCTCCTATAGCTCAGATGTAAAACGACCATCAACCACACAACCCTCATGCACACCCCACCACAGACAGCAGTCTGTTCATGGCTTATGTTTTCTAAGAGTGTTCGGGAAGTAAGGAGGAGGCATCCGTGTTAAAAGCATTAAACTTGAGACACGCTCATAAAGCACTGCCGCCAGCCCTCCTCCCTTGGATTGGTGGCTGTGAACTTGGACACACAACCTGCAAATCACAGCAACCTGGCCAGGCCAAGACACACAGCAGCACCACTCCTTCCTGGCAACGCCACACAGACACGCGCCTAAAGGTCTGGGTTAAAATGCACCTCCCCGCACTGCCGTGTGGTTCCTCTTCCCCCTTCTCTTGATAACCACGACTTCACTTCTTTTTCGAGAGGTGCTGAACTCTGAAGTCCATATGCAATTTCCCCATCAATATAGCTGTCTGTCACAAGGCAGGCAGATTCCCAGTGGCAAGGGACCATCGGAGGAGACGAGTTACAGAGGATTTGATGCCAAGAATTGAAGACTGGAGCCAGCTGGCCCTGACCAGAATGCCAGGTGCAACCATTTTCTATCTCCAGGAGAGGTGCCCCCCAACACATCTTTGAAGGCCCTTGGCCTGGAGGTCTCATCATCACGGCCGCAAGGGCTCCCCCGTGTGCTGGGCCTAGGAAATCCTGTCCTCCAAGGAGGTCCACACCCCTTCCCCATCTCTGCTGAAGCCCTTGGGGACCATGGCCACTGAGCGGCTGCAGAGCTGGAAGAAGCCCTGCCTGCGCCAGCCCATGCAGCCCATCCTGCTCCTGGGGCTCCATGCTGTAAGTGGGGTGGGGGCTCACCCCCAAAGCCTCAGCCAGGTCCTGCTGCGGGGGGGTGGGGCTGGGGGAGGCGCCCGCACCTCCTGCCCCAGTCTCTCTGCTTGGCGATGACGGGCTGGCAGCAGCCGTGGGCTGCAGCAAGCTCCCACAGGCTTGGGAGAGCTGACTGCTAAAGTTTCCGAGATTGCGTGAGCCAGGTGTGAGTGTTATTACTAAGAACTGAGTCCACAGCTAATTCAGTCAAGTTTGGTACAAATAAAGGCATTTAACTCAAAGCTCACCACTTCCTAGTTATTTTACTATCTCCTCTGGTTCTTGAGGTTATTCACATTCGATGATACCATCTGGTCCCTGTACCATGGCGTGTTAGTACTGGGCTTCGTGATGCCATGGCTTGAAATGGGCCACAGCTGAAGCACTTACACCATGGACACCCGCAAATGCTAGAGATCAGGCTGTTTCCGCAGAGTACCTGTGGTTGTTTATTTTTGAAGGGGAAAAGATCCGTTGATTCAGTCCCCTGGCCTTTCCAGGGGAGCTACTCAGTGAAGGGATGAAGAACGGATACGAAAGCATTCTTGGCTTTTTAAAAGTTAGCAATAAGACATCTCACTAAAAGACAGAGAAAGTCTTTATGTGTCCACATTTTAAAACATTTTTAAACTGTAGGTAGACTATATATGCAAATGAGTATATTTCACAGGCATAGTTTAAAGAATTAATGGTAATCCAAGCAGCTTGTGAAAAAAAATGCCAACTTTTGAAGCTTCCTGTATGAAAACATCTTTTTCTTAAAGAAATATTACCCAAATACAGCTCTCATTGGTTTTTCAGAGTTTTTCCTTCTACTGTTATTTTTCTACACATGGAGAAAACTGAATGTTTCGTAAAGAAAATTAAAAAAAATTTAAAAAACCGCCCCACCAGTCACTTGCGACTACACTGTTGACTAACAGCCTGGAAATCTGCGGTCAGACAGAGCACTGTTTTCATTTTGAAAACGAAACTGCCGTAAGATTAATTTTAACTTTCCTACAAATCAGAAATGCCTCAGTTATTTTAATTTAATATGGTCATTTGTAGTAACATTTGTTATTGCTAGGGGAAGTACATATTCCTTAAGTAAATCTTCAAGACTCCATTGTAAATCTTTTAAAGCCTTAGACCACAACGTTCACTCCGGCTGACATGTCCGACCTGGAAACGTGAATGGAACACCGCAGTGGGAAATGTCAAGTGCAGGCCCAGGGAGACCACAGGCAGCCACAGATTCGGGAAATTTACAGCACTGGCTGCAGCCTCACTCGACGGCTGCCACCCCGAGTCGCCGGTCCTGCTGGGCTTTCCCAGCACCCGAGAACGTGGAGGTGGACAGGACCACTTGAGACCTCAGTGTCTCTCGGTGAACACGGAATGGAGTGTCAGCTCCGAGATGCACGGGTGGTTTCTGTGGAGGGAGTGTGGGCGGAGGGCTGAGCCCTGTGTCATCGAGAAAAGATGCGGTGGCCTCGGGAAGTCACAGCATTCTTCTCTGTGGCCTGGGTTTTGCTACTTGTTAATGTGAACAAGTTTTGGTTTTATGGATATTTGCAATATATTCCTGCTAGGATCCTCCTCGGATCTAACAGTGAATGATTGCAAGCAGAACATGTAGTGTTAGAACGTAGTGCATTCCACATTTGGTTTGATCTCAACTCAACCAGATCCTATGAAGTGCGCCTTCTAGCCTGGTGTTTCAGATGCCTATGTCCAACACCAGAGTGCCTGGGTTCGGCTCCTGGCTCAGCTCCCAATCTACCTTCCTGCTAATACAGACCATGGGAGGCAGTGGTAATGGCCTAAGTAATTCAGTTCCTTCTAGCCGCATGGGAGACCTGGACTGTGCTCCTCGCTCCTGCCCTGGCCCAGCCCCAGCTGCTGTAAGTATTTGGGGAGTAACCTAGCCTCTGGGAGCTCTCTGGAAGGAATCTCATACTACAGCTCAGTAAACATGTATGTATAAATAGGAGAGTGTGTCAAAAAGTTCATGGAAAGTGGAGTTAAAAGGTGAGTTTATTTTGCTGCAAAAAGTTTTGAAATGCATGCATATACAGGGTCTTCACAAAGTCTGGATGCATAACAGAAACAACTATGCAAGGACTTTTTTTTTGAAATCTACAAAGATCTGAATATTAGAAATATTTCTACAAGTTTTGCATCAAAAAACAATGGAAGACAAACTCTAACCTGAGTGGTTAAGACTACTCACTACTTTATTGTATTTAACATAAATGTTTATATGCATCCATGGATAAACAGTAATATGCTTGCTCACCCGAGGCTGCTCTGACCCCACAGGGAGTTTTATGTAATATGTATTATTTGTATTTATTTATGAAATCTTAAAAATTATGAATCAGGAAACATCTATATTCAAGGGATGGCATTTTAATGTAAATATCTGAAAATTTTCATGATTGTATATTATTTGATATACGATATCATTATTATATGATATTATTATTTTTCTATTTCATTTTAGCAAAGTATACTGGGGGAGGGGAAGGGAGATGATCCATCCACTGGTTCACTCCCCAAATGGCCACAACAGCTGGGGCTGGGTTAGGCTGAAGCTAGGAGCCAGGAACTCAATGTGGGTCTCCCACATGGTGGCAGGGGCCCAAGTACTCGGGCCATATCCTGGCTGCCTTCCCAGGTGCATTAGTAGGAAACTGGATCAGAGCGGAGTAGCCAGGACTGGAATGGAACATGGGATGCCAGCATCACAGTTGGCTTAACCTGCTGTGTCACATTTCTTACCCTGGTTAGAGGCCCTGGCCTCGAATTAGAAAATATTCGTGGAGAAGTTAGGAGGGTGGTCTCTGGAAGCAGTCTGTCTAGACTGGATCTGTTCTCTCCAGCTGTGTGACCTTGAGCCAATTACCTAATCTCTGCCTCAGTTTCCTCATCTGTAAATGGTGATGATATCAGGGCCAGCTCTCTGGGCTGTCATAAGGATGGAATGAGTTAATGCATACGAGGCACTCTGCACAGGGCCTGACACTCTGTGCTTGACAAATGGCAGGCTCCTGGTTTGTAACGGGTGTGAACAGTTGTACTGGAAACCTTAACTCGTGTATCACTGATCCCTGATGTCTGCACCAGCACCATGCTGGCTTCTGAGCTAAGGTACTGAATACTAGGATACACCTTGAAATCCAGGAGCCACCTTCCTGACTCAGCAGGCATTTGTTAAGCTACAGCTGTGGGGCCAGCACTGTGGCACAGCGGGTTAAGCCACCACCTGATATGCCAACATCCCATGAGTGCCGGTTCAAGTCCCAGCTGCTCCATTTCCAATCCAGCTCCTTGCTAATGTGCCTTTGAAAGGAGAAGAAAATGGTCCAAGAACTTGGGCCCCCATCACTCACGTGGGAGATCCAGATGGAGCTCCAGACTCCTAGCTTTGGCCTGGCCCAGCCATGGCCATTGTGGCCATTTAGGGGAGTGAACCAGCAGATGAGTATCGCTCAACTCTCACTCTGCCTGTCAGATAGATAGATAGATTTTTTTTTAAAGATTTTTCTTATTTGAGAGGTAGAATTACAGAGAGACAGACAGACAGAGAGAGAGAGAGAGAGAGAGAGAGAGGTCTTCCATCTATTGGTTCATCCCCAAATGGCCACAACAGCCAGAGCTGAGATGATCCAAAGCCAGGAGCTTCTTCCGAGTTCCCATGAGGGTGCAGGGGCTCAAGGACCTGGGCCATCTACCATTGCTTTCCCAGGCCACAGCAGAGAGCTGGATTGGAAGAGGAGCAGCCAGGACTAGAACTAGCACCCATATGGGATGTCAGCACTGCAGGCGGAGGATTAACCTACTGCACCACAGCACTGGCCCCAATAGATAGATCTTTACAGAACATTACAAACTGCTGTCACAATCCTAGGAAAATTCCAGAAGACAGCTACAGCAGTTAGGATACAAAGAGGAGGTCTCTCTAAGTAGAGGCACTGTGTGCTGGGGGCCATCTGAAACATCTGAAACATCTCTCTCTCTTCTTTGCCTCCCTCTCTGGACTTCTGGAGAACAAAACTGAAGAGGGCTCTCCCAGCAGGGCAGGCCACAGGCGACCCTCCTCACAGCTCGGTGGTGGAAAGACATCTCCTTCAGCCAGCCACAGGCTGCTGTCCTCCTGAGACACTGGCCAAGACACATACGGCTCTATTGCGGGCAGCCCCCAGGCCCTCTGCAGAGAGCACCACATGCCACTATGTACCATTTGAAGTTCTGCTCTTTCAATGCCCCTTTGGGCACTGCCATTTTTCAGTGAAAACAAGTTTGTGAAGCCCAGAAGGCCTTTGAGAGAAGCTGCAGGGAGCTGGCAAACCGACCAGGAGATTCCAAGCACCCTTAACTCCAGTGATTCAGCTCCCTGGCCAGCGAGATTTGTGAGAAAACCAGGACGCTGGCGCCTAAACTTCTAGTGGAGTTTGTGGGGTTTTCTTTTCCGTGGTAACCCCAGTCAAGGATGGATATAGCTAGCAAGAAACCTAACAGCCCCAGGGACATCCTATTTGAGGCCGTGGGAAGTGGCACTTGGTCATGTGTGGCCCACATGTCCAAGGACCTGGCTGCTCTGGGTCTCGGTGTCCTGACAGCTGTCAGAACACACATCCGCTAATAACTTCCCAGGACGGGGCTTCTTATTTTAGTAGCAGTTGAATCCATGCTGAAGTTGCAGGGGTATTTGGCAATTGGCCAGTGCAACATGACCTTGGAAGTGGCCAGTGGAGTGACGTCGTGAACAGAGTGGCCTTTCCTAGGGGTCTGGGAATGTCACACACACGTTGTTCTCTGCTGTGGACAAAAAATGGGGACCCACTCAAGACACTAATTTCAAAAACTTCCTAGCAATGTTTCAAATAATCTTGTGGTTCACGTCTCAACCAAGAGCTATTCTTGACTTCATGACATCATGCCCGAAGTGTAGATTTTGAAGGTTTGCAAAAGTTTTTGCAGTATCACCCAAACTCAGACCCCCTTTGAAACACACCACTATCGACATTTTAGTGTGAAATAATACAACTAAAAGCAGCACTAGGTTTTTAAAAAAAAATCTCACTCCAACTGATCAGTGTGACACTTAACATGGGAGAGGTTTCTGTTTGTTCACTCTGCTTTGTGATTTGCACTGGGCATTCGCACCTGCTGTGGACATAAGCTGTGAAGCGCTCGGCCGAGAGCCAGATTCTGTTCTTGCACACTGAACCAAAGGGGGCAGATCTGTGAGTCAAGAAAGATGTTATTTTCTTTCTTTTTGCTTTTCTTTAGGAAGTTTATATCTGACATCTGAGAGTATTTTAAAACATTCTTGGCAAATAGACTCAAAAAAGATGTTTAACACAACAAATTTGAAATCCATGTGTAGTTTTTTCAAAATACACTTTTGATGAATTTTTTGAAGTACCCATATATATGGAAGAATATTATTCCTGGTGTTTGGGGAATTCTGACCTAATTTGCATTAAAGAATGAACAAGGGGGCAAACCAATTTCATGGCAGGCCCTGCAGTTTATTGTACTTAGAACTGTTTTATTTATAGGAACAGGTAGGGCAGAGGAGAGGAGCAGGTAAAGCCAAAAAAGACCAAGAAACGTGCTCTTTCACTGATCTACTGCTCACTCAGTCACTGTCTCGGCAATCATATTTTCTTTATTCACTTCTATTTTCTTCTATCATTTGTTTACCTGTCTGCTTTTTTATTTTAAAATTTCTTTGAAAGGCAGAGTTAGAGCGAGAGAGAGCAAGAGCGAGAGAGTGAGTGTGTGTGTGCCAGGGGGATCTTCCATCTACTGGTTCACTCCCCAAATGGCTACAACAGTCAGGTTTGGGCCAAGCCAAGGCCAGCAGCCGGAAACTCCATCCTGGTTTCCCACCTGAGTGGCAGGGGCCCAATTATTTGGGCTACCTTCTGCTGCCCTCCTAGGCACATTGGTAGGGAGCTAGATCAGAAGTGGAACAGTTGGGACTTGGGCCATCTTCCACTGCTTTCCCAGGCCACAGCAGAGAGCTGGATTGGAAGTGGAGCAGCCGGGTCTCGAACCGGCACCCATACAGGATGCCAGTGCCTCAGGCCAGGGCGTTAACCTGCTCTGCCACAGCGCTGGGCCCCCTTTTATGTTAAATGTTATTTTAGTTATTCGAACAGCAGAGAGAGAGGGAGGGAGGGAGGGAGAGGGAGAGGGAGAGGGAGAGGAGGGGAGGGAGGAGAGGGGAGAGAGGCAGAGAGGGAGAGGAAGGGGAGAGAGAGGGGAGAGGGAGATGGAGGGGAAGAGGAGAGAGGTGGAGAGGGGAGGGGGAGAGGGGAGAAGGAGAGATCTTCTACTTGCTGGTTTATTTTAAGATGTCTGCAACCGGCAGGGCTGGACCACACTGGAGTCAGGCTCTCTGTCTGGGTCTCCTTGGTGGCTGGCAGGGCCCCAAGTACTTGAGTCATCACCCACCGTCTCCCAGGGTGCGCATTTGCAGGAATATGGATCAGAAGAGAAGGGGGCGATCGATCCTGGGCACCCTACCACGGGGGTGTGGGCGCCCTGAGCAGTGCTTAACCCACTGTGCCTGCCCCTCTTTATTCTTAAAGGCAGCTACAACTATTTTATGTTCTCTATGGTATTCTATAGTTTAAATATTCTGAAAAGTTTCTAAAATATTTAAATAATAACACACACTACTGGGCTGTCGACTTTTATGATCACACGGACCATTACCAGCTTCTCATTGCAAAAAAAAAAAAATCCAGTTAACACAAAACACAGGAAGGGCATGATATTAAAAAAAAAAAGAATCCTTTCTTGAAGATCCTGTTTTGTTCTTTAGTCTCAGATGATGGTGATATGCAAATAATTAAATTAAAAATGTTTTATTTGAAAGGCATAGTTAGAGAGAGAGAGAGAGATCAATCTTCCATCTGCTGGTTCACTCCCCAAATGGCTGTAACAGCTTGGAATCCAGGAGCCTGGAACTCCATCTCAGACTCCCACATTGGGGCAGGGGCCCACGTACCTGGGCCATCTCATGCTGCTTTCTCAGGCACATCAGCAGGGAGCTAGGTCATAAAGGGGGCAGCTGGGACTTGAACTGGCACTCCAATATGGGATTCTGGTGTCGCAAGTGACGGCTTAACCTGCTGTGCCGCAATGCTGGCCTCTTAATTAAATTTTGATGCAGAGAAGCTTTACCATGATATTTAATTTTATAAACACATATGCGTAAAATAAATGCAATAACTTTTATAACTTATAATTATTTTCTAATTACAAAGTATTATAAACATCCAGCTTTGGGCATGTGCTGTGGCACAGTGGGTTATGCCAGTCTTGGGACCCTTACATCCCATGCTGGAGTGACATCATCTACTTCTGCCTCTGTTTCAATCCAGCTTCATGCTAATGAGCCTGGGAGACAGCAGGTGATGGCTCAGGTATTTGGGTTTCTGACACTTACGTGGGATACCTGGATGTGAAATATTGGTTCTTGGCTTCAACCTGGTCCAGCCTCAGCAGATGCAAGCGTTTGGGGAGTGAACCAGTTGTTTGGAAGATATCTCCCTCCCTCCCTCCCTCCCTCCTTTTCTGTCACACTGTCTTTCAAATAAATAATTAAACTTAAAAATACATACAAGGCCGGCGCCGCGGCTCACTAGGCTAATCCTCCGCCTTGTGGTGCCGGCACACCAGGTTCTAGTCCTGGTCGGGCGCCGGATTCTGTCCCGGTTGCCCCTCTTCCAGGCCAGCTCTCTGCTGTGGCCAGGGAGTGCAGTGGAGGATGGCCCAAGTGCTTGGGCCCTGCACCCCATGGGAGACCAGGAGAAGTACCTGGCTCCTGCCATCGGATCAGCGCGGTGCGCTGGCCGCAGCGCGCCAGCCGCGGCGGCCATTGGAGGGTGAACCAACGGCAAAAGGAAGACCTTTCTCTCTCTGTCTCTCTCTCTCACTGTCCACTCTGCCTGTCCAAAAAAAAAAAAAAAAAAACCACAAACATACAAGGGCTGGCACTGTGGCGTAGCAGGTAAAGCTGCTGTTTGCAGTGCTGGCATCCCATATGGGCGCCGGTTCGCGTCCTGGCTGCTCCACTTCTGATCCAGCTCTCTGCTATGGCCTGGGAAAGCAGAAGATGGCCCAAGTCCTTGGGCCCACATGGGAGACCCAAAAGAAGCTCCTGGCTCTGGATCAGCACAGCTCTGGTTGTTGGGGCTATCTGGGGAATAAACCAGTGGATGGAAGACCTCTCTCATTTACTGCCTCTGCCTCTCAGTAACTCTGCCTTTCAAATAAATAAACCTTAAAAAATTACATATCAAACTGTGTTTTCTATCATTATCATTGCTAAACATTCAGCTTTAAGGAATGCTGACCACATGGAATTCTCACACATAGGCAGAGTTCTTGAAATACGTCAAACTGAAAGACAACAAATCCAAGGGCACCCAAACCCAGTAAGCCAGAGCTGAGTCCTCCCAGGACTGCACATGCAGAGGGGCCACGATGCTGCACGCCCTGGACCTCAGATGCTGACCAGCCCCAGGACTGCTCACAGACCAGCCGCTGCTCTCAGGCAGGACTTAGGAGCCACGCTCACGACAACAAAATCCAAAGCGTCATTTCCTGAACTGTGGCAGTCGGGGCGATCCACGCGCCCAAGCGGAGTAACTGAAATAACAGAGTTCCATTCCCGAATACTTGACTATTGCTTTGTGTATTCCAAATAAATAAATATTGAGTGTTTTCCTTACAACGGTGGAATAATATAGTCAACCTGCCTTAATGAAAGCCCTGGCTCAGGGTCCAGCCACCACTCTTTCCAGCCACGGGTCAGCATAAATTATCAGCGAAGCAATTAATTTTGATTTATTTTCGACTGAATAAAGTAAACCATGGTCTTTTTCATCGTCAATGCCAAGAATAAAAAGCACTTCTGAAACCTACACCGCAGCTCTCTGGCTTGGAAGCCAAACCCCGGCTTGGCGGCGCTCTGCCGTCCTCCCCAGACCTCTCCTACCTTCACTGGGCTGTGAGTAAGCGTGGCCGTTTCCTACACATGGTTTTCATTGCTAATGTGACATCCGTGTAAAAACCAATGAACAAAACAAAGAAGCTGCATTTTATGAGGTTTCGTGGCATAAAACTGCAAATAGCTTCTGAGTGTTCTTGTTTTGCCTCCTCTGAAAGCAAAGTCGACGACTTACGGAGCCTTCAGTGTAAACTGCTAATGAGATGATGCGTAATTCTCTCCACAAACTGGAAGCAGCTTAAAAACTAGAGAGAAAAAAACTGGATTCAGGGTTTCTGGGAGTTTCAGTTCCAGTCTATGGCTGCAAATACAGCCTGGAGGGGGGAACGTCGGCTCTGGAGAAACACTCCTCGTCTAATTGATGGGGTGCTGTAGCAGGGACCAATGACTTATCCTTTCTAGTCTTGAGTGCCTTATAGAAAACAGAGGTCACCCCAACATCCATGTCACAGGGGTTATTGTCGAGAGTTCCTTAGAAAAACACTTGGTCCAACCAAACGCTCCACACGTGCCAGGAGGACACCTGGAGTCTTGGTATGGCCGCGGTGTGTGTGGGCCCTGTGCTCCTGGCCCTCGCCCAGGACTTAGAGAAACTGTTCATGAATGGAACAGCCACCTGCCGGGAGAATCCCTACAGCAGAGGTCACTTCTGGAGGGGAGCTTGGTGTCCACAGATGGGTTCATGTAGGCATCTAGGTCTGGGACTCAAAGTCTCCGCTTCCAAAGTCAAGTACTTCTCTGACATTGCCCAATCTCGCACTTAACCGAGCTCCTCTTGTCTTCTGATAAGGTGGGATGGGTGACAGTCAGCGTTAAGCTAAGAGCAAGCGCCTCCCAGTGAACCTAGCACCATACATGCGGTTAACCGAAGGCGGGGCTCAGAAAGGGGAGGGGCATCGAGTGAGTTGGTGGAGGACTCAGTGTTCCAGGTCTCTCACAGCTGGGGTTTGTGGATACCAGGGATGTCGTGTGCGGTGGTCCTAGTATCACTTATAATGCACTGTGCCAACAGAGGCATTGCTGACTCGTTACAGCACTCTTGCCTGTTCTTCTAGATTCATCCTGAGACTCCTCCTCTCAATACAGACTCCTAAGCTGGAAGTCTGTGCCATCTCTGACTTACACAACTTGCACAACTCCCCTTCCACTCAGGATACGTCCACAGATAGCCTTGGCCTTCCTCCATTGGTACCCACTTCACCCATCCTCAGAGAGTCAGGAGACAAAGATGAAAGACTGGAAATACGATATTCAAGACAGAAACCTGAGTATGCATTATGACAAGAGCTGTCCCCAGAGTTCATTGGGAGTCACTTGTTAGTAAATACTAAGCCTAAATTCTGTTAAGAGCAAATGTCTAAGAATGCAATTATAAGGTCCACATTGTATTTAGGTCTATTTTTATATAGCAGTTGCCAGATCAGCCTCATTCAGGAATACAATGTTAATAGCATTTTCTTCCTAAATGGATTTATCCACTTGGGCTGTGAAACTATTTTGGGGGCAAAGTCAGTTCTCTATAGAACTGCTCCTTGAAATGGCATATGTAAGTGGGAATCTCAAGTTTATAGCCTTTAAGTTTCATGGACTTTGGGGGCTGACTTAAGTGATCTTCCCCCCTTTGGTTGCAAGAGTTCAGTCAGACTGTTTCTGGACTGATGAATGTTGATGCAAATTTATGGGAGGTCAATGATTTAGACTAAGCTCCTGCAGCAGGCTCCAGCAGACCAGACCAAACCAGAATGGAGCCAGGCATGCTAGGTGTCATGGAATCAAACAAACTTTGAAAAGGCAGTGTCACAAAAAACAGGAGATTCACAACAACTATCAGAAGGGACCTTTGGGGTAGGCATTTGGCCTAGTGGTTAAGATACTTGCATCCCATATCACAGTACCTGGGTTCAAGTCCCGGCTCTGCTACTGATTCTGGCTTCCTGCTAATGTGCACTCTGGGTAAGTAGTGGAAGATGGCTCAAGTACTTAGGCCCCTGCCACTCACATGGGAAACCTGAATGAGGTTTCTGACTCCTGGCTTTGACCTGGCCCAGCCCCAGCTGTTTGCAGGCATTTGGGGGAGCGAACCAGCAGATACAAGCACTCCCTGATAAATAAAAAATGGAAAAAAAAAAGGGGGGGAGACCCTGTTTATCTGAATCAGTTAAGGAATTCCCATGTTAATCCTATTTAAAAAATGACTTGGAGATGACAATTCTACTTTTTGTCCCATTTCAGCTTTCTTCAGCCAACCCTCTCTGCTCAGCTCATTGAAGCATTCACTGTGGTACTACTACAGAAAGAGAAATTGCCAGATTCTAGAGCCACTATGAAAGCCAACTAGATCTTTAAGTTTGTTTTAGGGCTTTACAAATTTGTATTTATTTAAATGAAGGGGCAGGGAGAGAGACAGAGGGAGAGAGAGCTCCCTGGTTTACTTCCCAAATGTATGCAATAGCCATGGCTGGGCTGAGCCAAAGCCAGGAGCTTGGAAATCCATCTGGTCTCCCACGTGGGTGGTAGAGGCATAAGTACTTGAGTCACTACTTTCTACCTTCCAGGATATGCATTAGCAGGAAACTGGATTGGGAGTGGAGTGGGAACTTGAACCCATTCAGTTTGGGATATGAGTCCTAAGCTGGTGTGTGTGTGTGTGTGTGTGTGTGTGTGTGTTTTGACGGGCAGAGGTAGACAGTGAGAGAGACAGAGAAAGGTCTTCCTTCCGTTGGTTCACCCCTCCCAAATGGCTGCTACGGCCGGCACACTGCGCCGATCTGAAGCCAGGAGCCAGGTGCTTCCTCCTGGTCTCCCATGTGGGTGCAGGGCCCAAGCACTTGGGTCATCCTTCAGTGCCTTCCCGGGCCACAGCAGAGAGCTGGACTGGAAGAAGAGCAACCGGGACAAATCCGGCACTCCAACGGGGACTAGAACTTGGGGTGCCGGCGCCGTAGGTGGAGGATTAGCCTAGTGAGCCGCGGCACTGGCCCAAGCTGGGTCTTAACCCTTGAACCAAATGTTTAGACCCTGTTGTCCTGATTTTTGATAAGAGTTGGTTTCCTCTGTTTTTAAGGAAGATGGCATGTGATAAATAAGCTCATATATTTAATCAAGTATATGCTTTAATAATTATTTTCAAGAAAGTGTTTGTATTCATATTTATTTGAAAGGCAGAGCAACAGAGAACAAGCTATGTCTGCTGCTTCCCAGGTGAATTAACGGGAAGCTGTATTGGAAGTGGAGGTTCCGAGCACTCTGATATGGGATGCAGGAATCCCAAACAGTGGCTTAATTCACTGTATCACAAGCCTGCCCATTTCTTTCTTTCTTTCTTTTTCTTTTTTTTTTTGACAGGCAGAGTGGACAGTGAGAGAGAGAGACAGAGAGAGAAAGGTCTTCCTTTGTCATTGGCTCACCCTCCAATGGCTGCCGCGCTGCAGCCTGCGCACCGAGCTGATCCGAAGGCAGGAGCCAGGTGCTTCTTCTGGTCTCCCATGTGGGTGCAGGGGCGCAAGCACTTGGGCCATCCTCCACTGCCTTCCTGGGCCACAGCAGAGAGCTGGCCTGGAAGAGGGCAACCGGGACAGAATCCGGCGCCCCGACCGGGACTAGAACCCTGTGTGCCAGTGCTGCAGGTGGAGGATTAGCCTATTGAGCTGCAGCGCCGGCCCAAGCCTGCCCATTTCTTAAAAACCAAAGAAGTCTGAGTCTCCTCTTTGTCCTGTTTAACAATCAACCTAATAAGTTTGTGAATGCTAAAATCCTCTTGTAAACTGTAAACTGTAAGTAAATTCTGAATATGGAGAGAATGAGGGTATTGAGAATGGTTATCATTTAAACTATCACAGATGATTGAAAAAACTCAGAAATACAGAAATTCATATGAATTCCCAGGTTACCAGCATTTTTGCCAATTTTCTTCCCTCCTCTTCTGTTTTTGGGCCAGCATTGTTGATAATTTACATATTTTTATCTTGTGTGGATGTAAGGAAAACACATATGGATTTAAAAAGAAACTTGGGGTAAGTGTTGCGAGTGTGGTGCTGTGGGTTACGCTGCCACCTGGGACATCCCCACCCATGCCTGGGGTCTTGAAGCAGGGACTCCCACCCCCTGTGACCAGCCTTCCTGCTAACTCGAATCCCGGGAGGCAGCAGGTGACCGCTCAAGCACTTGGGCCTCTGTGACCCATGAGACACCCACGTTGCAGGCATTTGGACGAGTGAACCAGAGGATGAAAGATTTTTTTCTCTCTCTGTTGCCTTGCCTTTCGAGCAGATGAGAAAAAATATAAAACAAAACAAAACAACAACAACAAAAATGAGAAGCGGGAAAGGCAAAGGGAACAAAGGGAGAAGAAATGATCAGAGTGAGATGGTGAATGGGGCAACTGCGGGGACAGCACAGAGCTACATGACAATGCCATCAAGTGTGAGTGTCACACAGAGCACTACTGACTGACCCCAGGACCCCAGACTCCTCCAGGCCTGCTGACCCAAGCTGCAACGCCCAACGGCTGCTCTGCCCATCACCATGGCTCTTTTGGTGTTCTTTGAGTTAGGGTACACAAAGGAATGCCACAAAACCCCTATTCAGTAAAGCTTTGAAATTAATTTGTATTTTACGAGGCCCCCTGCTACCTCTCCCCCAAATGCTCCACTCCATGCACAGCTCCCACAAACCAGCAATTTACAGGGTATTTGGGGAAAAAAAAAAAATCAGGATGTGTGCTTAAACTTTTCAGGAATGTCACTGTACTGAGCGGCTAATGAAGTGTTTCTTGGAGAGGCCTCGGGCTCTTCAGATTTACAGCAGCAGCGTCATTTGCATGCCAAAGGCACACACCAACCCTGGGCATCAGCTGGCTCCCAGATCCGCCTGGGCCCCCACAAACCTGCTGGTCCTGCTGCTTTATGTAGCAGAGCTTTTCTTCATGGGGAGGACAGGCCCCCACTGCAGGCCAGCCAACCTGATTACCCCAAATCCCTAATTAGTGTAATTAAAGCTTTAATGGATTGCAGCCTGGATATAAACAATGCAAAGCCCCTTAAAATCTCTGGCTTGTTGGGTGTGCAGGACCGGTCACTGCCAGAGGGCTTCCTGCTAGCGGTGGCAGGCCCAGGACACCTCTGTGCCCAGCACGCATGCCACTTCTGGCGACCCGGGAGTCTCTTCCCCAGGTTCACGCATTCACACCAGGCTGCCTGCCCCAGCCTCTGCAGGGTCCGCTGATGCAATGGGCATTTGCAGAGGAGGACGCCTCTCAATCCCTTCACAGCTGCCAGCCTGTGGGGATTTTCTGCCTGCCATGCCCTGGGAAACAAGACCCCTGCCCCAACTGAAGTCAGTGCAAGCAACTGGAGAACGCTGGTAGGCCCTGCAGTGTGCACCCTTATAGGACCCCTGATGCACAGAAGCACCTAGGACTCTTCAGAAAACCACAGCCCAGAGTGTGCACCTTAATCCAGCTTTCTTTCTACAGTCCACAAACCGAGCAGTTCTTAAATTGGCCCTAGAGTGCCCAAGTAACTTGAGCTCCCGTTGGACATGTATTTGAAAGTGACTGGAAAGATTTCTGATCTTAAAAATGTCCTTTCACAGGGGCCAGCGCCTGCAGTTCCAGCATCCCATATGGGCACTGGTTCAAGTCCTGGCTGCTCCACTTCCAATCCAACTTCCTGCTAATATGCCTGGGAAAGCAGCGGAAGATAACCCAAGCACTTGGGCCCCTGCACTCACGTGGGAGAATGGGTTGGGGCTCCTGGCTCTATCTGGCCCAGCCCTGGCCGTTGTGGCCATTTTGGGAGTGAATCAATGGATGGAAGATCTGTCTCTCTCTTTCCCTCTTTATAACTCTGCCTTTCAAATAAATAAAATCGTTTTTAAAAAAATCCTTTCACTGTATATGATGCTAGGCACTGGATCACTCACTAGTTCCTTATTTAATCTTCACAGATTTGTAAGGGGATCCAGTCAGTCGCATTTACGGATGGGAGCGCTGAGCTTCCCAGACATAAGGCAGTCTGCCCAAGGGATCCACAGCTCACAAAATGCCCCAGGAAAGAGAAACAAAAATGTTTGTAAACAAACGGCTGTCAATCAATGGAGATTTGGGAGTCACCCCTGCCCCAGCCCTCACAGGAGACCAAGAAGAACAAGCACCAAAGAAGAAGGGGATCAGCGGAGAAGCCGGGGCAACACTCACCTTTCAGAAGGTGGGCAGGGAAGGAGAGAGGGGAACTCCCAAGTTTCTGAGCTAGTTTTTTTAAAAAAATATTTGAAAGGCAGAGTTACAGAGAGGCAGATGCAGAGAGAGAGAGAGAGAGAGAGAGAGGTCTTACATCTGCTGATTCACTCCTCAAATGGCTTCAAGGGCCAGAGCTGGGCCAATTCGAAGCCAGGAGCCAGGAGCTTCTTTAGGGTCTCCCATGCAGGTGCAGGGGCCCAAGGACTTGGGCCATCTTCTGCTGCTTTCCAAGGCTGCAGCAGAGAGCTAGATCGGAAGTGCAGCTGCCAGGACTCAAACTGGCACCCATATGGGATGCTGGCACTGCAGGCAGTGGCTTTATGTGCTATGCCAGAGTGCCGGCCCTGAGTTGTTTTTAAACTTAATGTTTTTCCTTCTTTTATGGCTTCTAGCTCAGAGTGGGTACACACAGGGAGAAGATGTTCATCCAGGACACAACAGTGCAGGGCTTCGATGCAATGAGCAGAAGCTCACATTCAGGTTCAAACCATCCTCACACCTCCTTCAACTTTCTGAACTGGAACTCTGGCCCAGGCCCCTGGGGGAAGGTACTTCATGAAGGCTTCCAGTACACCTACCCTCAGGCATCTCAGGGTCTGTGCCCTTGGATCCTCTCTCTTACTGTGCCACCGAAGCAACTCAGAAAGTCTCAGCTTTTGCCTTCCTGGGACAGGAGAGTCTGCTCACCACATGCCTTTGCACTAAGAAACGAACCCTTGGTCAGACCTGACACCAAAGTCTGGGTTCCCCTGGATGGGGCAAGAACAATCCTGGGCTAATTCACTTGCACAGTCTACACCTTATGGGATGAGGGGGTCTGGAATTCTCTCTGACCCTGTAAATGGAGTCAGGTGATGGGAGAGGGAGGAGGGGGTAGGGAAGTCGGAATAGCAATAGCAGGCGGCTGAGCAGGCTGTGCGTACCAAGGTTCAGGTTAACGTGAAATTTAGAGTTAGGAAAAGCCAGTCAAGACCTTTCCAAATATTTCCCCAAATAACTTACAACAGGACTTTGTGGCCATCTGCGACCTATGTGATCCTAAAACACATACTGCAGGGTTTGGGAAAGGGGAATTCCAAGATTTAAAATGCAAGATGCATGCAAAGAAAGAGAGTGCCAGTGTTGCCTACTAAAACTGGGAAAGGGCCGCACAAGGCCAAAATGAAGCTCCAGCCCCCATCCTCATCATGGTTTGTGCAGGTAGGGTTTCCCATCCTGGAACTGAATACCACACCAGCACATGCGTATCACTCCCTGGGAGAACACGAGGATTCTGGGAGGAGGCGTGCCATCGTCAGGACACCTCGGTGGATAATGCAAGGAGCAGAGCCTCAGCATCTCTGAAAGCTAATTCACCTCCAGGGGCCTCGAGAAGCTGCCTCCTTCTCACGCCCAGGGGCTCCAAAGGGAGGTCAGTACCCAAGAGCTTGCAGGATTCTCTCTCGGTAACCAAATCGATGCTAATGATACACTCTATTAAGGGAAGGGGAAAGAAAGAACCCCCCACTTTTTGGACAAGTCAGATCTGGCTTGCGTCCCACAGAGGAAGGCCACTCTTTGTGGACAAGGAAGGCAGAGGGCGAGGTCTTGTAGCAGGCCTGGCTTACTGCAGGCAGATGGGGCTTGGACCAGGGAGAGAATAGAGCTGAGTGGGCCGGCCCGCACCATGCTGCGTGCTCAGCGTGCCCTGTACAGATGGCACTCACGCTCTCAGGCTGGGTCTCAGCCTGGCACACACCCACTCTCCCTCCATCACTTGCCTGATGAACATTTCAGAAGGAGGAAATCCAGCCCCACCGCGGACGCCTGGCCAGCACCTCATCTCTGTTGTATTCAACAAGCAAGCAGATGCTGGGCCATTTCCTCTCTGACCGACCCTCTTCTTCCCAGCAACAAGGACATCACTGGTGAGAAATGCTTAGCAATGAACGATGGGAAAAGTCCCCTTGCAAGTGGCAATCTGCCCGAGATAAATACCTCCAGATTACAACCCATGCTGCCACTGATGTCGGCTAACACCCGACCTGTGTGCCCACTGCCTCTGCTCACTCCTCTCTGAGTCCCAGTGCTTTGGCGAATTCCTCTCACCACCTGCAACACTGGTCCCAGTCAGTGGCTTCCTGGGGTCGATTTTTCTCTCTCTGGGCCTCAGTCTTCTTATCTTTAAAATGAGGGATGGGGAGGTTAATTGATTGATTTACTTTCACCAGCTCTGAAAGAACATAGGATAGCTTTTCAGGATCCAGTAAATGTGACAAAATATAAAGAACAGTAAGAGTGGCAGGAGCAGATAGGTGGCAAAAGGCTGGAGAGAGTGCACAGGGGCTGATGAGTGTGAGAACCATCTGTTACACCAGGGGCCTTCAAAAAGCTCACAAATGGAATTAAAAGTTTATTTTGGACCAAAGGAATCTGCAAACTCATGCACATGAGGGATCTTCAGAATGGTCATGGAAAATGCATATCATGAAAAACTATCCATGACTTTCAAAAATTTTTGCACCAAAATAAACATCTTTTCATTCCATTATACTTGATTTGCTACATGGACTGAACATTCCAGAAAAGTTGGACAGTTCTGAACACGTGGAAGGAACTGCTCCTTGCACAATTTCAGCAGCCACTAGGATGCTACTGAGTGCAGGAGGCCTGCTGCCCGCCCTAGTGCTGCTCATCAAGAGGCCAGAGAGGGGTTTGTTGCCCATGGGCCGAGCGGACGTGGGTGTGAGCAGGGCGGGGAGTCCCACGGGGGGCACACACAGTGCTGTGGCCGATCGCCAGGACTGTTGTGAACAGCACCAGGCTCCGCGCACAAGACGACAGCAGGGGACAGGAGCAACTGCGCACGGACAGCCTCAGCTTCTGGGGTCTTTCTGCCCTCGTGAATTTTTCTGCTTGGCATTGTGATCAGACTGCATTTTTCACTTTCCCACACATCCCTTACTGAAAGCGGAAAATCCTGCTCAGCAGCCCAGGCCCAGAGGGTGTGCCGACAGTTACCCTGCCACCCCAGTGCAGGCTCCGGCGCGGATCAGGACAGGGTGGTAACCGGGTGCACGGGCTGCTATCACATCTTACATGGGGGACCTTTAACAAGCTCATGGGAAAAATGATTTTGGTGCAAGAAATGATTGAAATCTACATAGTTTTTAAATAATATACATTTTGCATGGACCTTTTTTTTCCCCCAACAAAATAAACTATTTTTTAATTTTAGAAGCAGAGAGAGAAGAGAGGGATTGAGCGAGCGGGTGGGCCAAAGTACAAGAGCGCTACCCACTGTTCTACTCCCTAAATGACCCCAGTGGCTGGAGCTGGGCATCAGGAACTCAATCCAGTTCTCCCACGTGGGTGTCAGGAGCCCAGTTACTTCAGCCATCACTGCTGCCTCGGGGGAATTAATAAGCAGGAAGCCAGAGTCAGGAGCCAGGGCCAAGGGCGGAACCCAGGTACTCCCATGTGGGATGCGGGCATCTAGATCACTAGGCTGAAGCCCAGCGCTGAAGGGATCTTGCGATTGCGCTTTTCCAGGAACTTTTCAAAGTGCCCTTGTGTGGTTCTTCATTCTCGCCTTCAAGTCACGCTCAGCATCCCTCCTGAAAAGGGGCCTTTGCATTTCCCAAGGCGAGCATCAGCAGGCTCCTCTGTCTGCTAGGGTCCCTCTCTGGTGCGCTAATGGAACCTGTTTTATTTGTGGTAGTAACCAGAACGCCATTTACTTTATGTAAAGAATTTCAGCTGGTGAAGAAATGAGCCCTAGTGCTTAGGCCAGGATTAGACTTGGCCTCAATAACCAGTAAGATGGCAAATACCAGCCGTTTTAGCTACAAATTACTGTTACGAGTTTACTATTAGGATGATTCCTTCAAGCAGGCCCTATTAAAAAAATAATCACCATCTGGTAGACTCCCTCCCCCAGTTTTTTTTTTTTTTTTTTATTAAACTGGTCATTAATTATGAGTAACAACTAATTTCGTCTGGATTTTATGGAGTAATTATAAAATAAACAGGGGAGGGTATGAAGTTCCTTTATAATGCTGTGTTTCAAAAGGGGGCCGTAGTGAGCCACCGAATTCCATTTAATACAGTCATTATAATTTGCAAAATTCATCCTTCCCGTGGTTAACGAGTGTCTTCTTTCAGCTTAGCTCAGCCTGACTTCCGCGTGGGTCATTAAACAGTGAGCCAGCCCACAGTGCTAGTAACAATAGATCTTCCATGGGTTATTGCCTAATTAATTGAGGTGCATAATTTGATTAGGGCCACTTTTCAAAAAATTTCATATCCCAGGTACAGAACAATATGAGGTTGTTGTAGAGTAATTAAAAACAGAGTGAGTTTTACTGGTTTTGATTAGAACAGGTTTATGACGCTGGGGTAAGGTGAAGTGTGAAGTTTTACTGACGCTTTCCGACTACAACATTTAGGTTAAAGCATTTGAAACAAGCCATTAATTTAATAACATGCTCATCTAAAACAAATCATAACTCATTTCTTTTTACGGCAAAAGTAATTGAGTAATGAATAATGAAAACCGTCCCACTGAAAAGGGCAGTAAATATGTTGACTTTATTATTAATACTCAATTTTGGTTAATAAGGCAGCTATTAAATTTGAAACATGATGGACCTGATTTATGGACTCATTCAAGATAACAGTGAAATATCACCTAGTAAATATAGTGCATCCTTAGAAGAACTGGTTCTGAAGAATTAACTAGAATTCAATTGAAATTTCAGATCGTGTTTAGAACCTTGAATTGCTTAGCCCTGTACCCTGAGTATTCCTTTTGAGCATTTAAATTGTGTGTGCATTCTGTGTGTGTGTGTGTGGGGGGGGATATTTAAGTATGCCTATGCCACATCACTCTGCACACTAGTGAACTGGAATTCTCTGAGTGTAAGTACTGATTTGATCATGCTTACATTGCATTCAAAAGTAGTTCATAATAAAATACCAAAAACACTTAAGTCTCAAAATAAATAAATTAAACACCGTATTTTCATGGCAGTTCCTGAAGAAAAAGAACTCATTAAATGTATGGGGGATTAATGAAAAACTGGCTCTCCTTCAAACAGGATGAGAGCCAATGTCATTCACAGAGCGGGTGCTGCAGATGGTGGATTGGTGGACACTGGGCCGTGGCTCCCAGGGGAGCACAGGAGAGTTCTGCGTGAGCGTCCGGTCACGCACTTCCGTCAGCGGACTGCTGCAGCACCTGTCTGACCTGTGCTTCTGCTTAAAGCCTGCTTCCTTGGTGCAGGGTGCCGATTCACGGAACTTGCTGTCTGCAGGAAGCTTGTCAATTAACCTCACACTGACCAGCACTTCAGGGCTATGCTTGGGAACCATTCTACACAGCCAACGAAAGGCACAAAAATGGGGAAAAAAAAGAAAGGCCTCAAAAAGACCGTGAAGAGGACACTTGTTTATAGTCTAAACAGGGAGCCCCCCTGTTCCATTTCAGCTGGGAACGCACAAAGGGAAAGTGAACAGTGCATTGCTCTGAGCGTGGACATCAGTGAGACCCTGAGTGCACCCCAGGATTGAATTCGGGGCTACAAATAACTTCTGGGAGAAGGCAAGCTTGCAAATACCTAATCTGCTGATAATGAGGACCGATTACACCATACACTACAGGCTCTTACTACACATGCACCCATGCTTTGCTGTGCCTGGTCATCTACTCTTGGACAATCTTGGCCCTATCATAGGCCCTTCACACACTGGTAAGGGTCAGCACACACACCATCACATAGGAAAGCCCGAGACTAATTTCTGACAATGACTACCTTCTACAAGAACTGCAAGAGTCCCTGAAGCTTCCGGCCACAGGCATTTCGGGGATATTTCAGGGGCTTGTCAAACATTTTCTTCTTCATCTGCATTTTTCAGGGCGGGGCGCTAAGTCCTGCCTTGGGTTTGTGTAATCATGGTTAACTGTGCTGTTTGTGACATAGAAGACTCCTTGCCCGATTCCCTCCGAGGAAAGGGTGTTCATGACAGAACCTTACGAGTCGTGTGGAGCTCTCTGTCTAGGGAGGCTGAGAGTCAGTTATTTAGAGTCTCTATGAGGGCCAGGGATCACACACTGATGGCCCATAGCATGCTGGCCCAAGAAGGAAACACTGTGAGTTCACCCAACTTCCGGGTTCTCTTGGAGAACCAGCAGTTTTGGTATCGTTGGGCCCAAACTCCTAGCCAGCAGTAGCGGACTGAAAGCTCAGGAGCCCCCTGTTCCCCACAAAAGGGTCGTGGGCGCCTGCATTCGCTCTGGATTTTCCCAGTATCCACCCACTCATTTGTGATTCGCTGGAAACTCCCAAGCACTGAATTATCTGTCTCCAGCCCAGATGTACAACACTTGAACAAGTATTTTTCATCCAAATATTTTTCAGATGCCCACTGTGTGCCAGACACTCTGGCTCCCTGAGAATCGCCAAACAGGCTCCCATCCAATCTGGAGAATTTGGCAGAAAAATCAGAACACAGAGAAAAAAGTAACTGATAGATAAGTGATTCTTAACCCAGAGATGGAGGGAATGAGGTCATAAAATGTGCCGGGAGGATTTTGGTTGGCAAGGCACGATAAAAACTGGCTCCTCCCATAGGAGAGCCGAGCAACAGGGAATTGAATGTGTTGGGGTTGAGTCATGAAATTACATGATATTTTTAGGATGTACTGGCTGTGAGAAGTTTTCTTTACTTGGATAGGGAGAAGTAAATTCACTTTGGGAGTGGTTTCCCTTCATTAATTTTAAGTTGGATATTGAGGAATTCAGTGCTCTGTCACATGTCTCTTTGAAAATACACTCAGAGCCTAGGCTGGGTTTGGAAAGGCTACACCTGGCCTCTCAAGGCCTATCTATCCCTGAAAGCGTGTACATATCTATCCATGGACGGGTAGATTTGGGAGTTAAGGACAACATGTTGGTGTTCTAGGATCCACAGTTGACTCCACCCAGTGAAGACCAAAACCTAGCTTATGAAATCATAACCCTGCTCTAAGGGGGCCTGGATATGCAGGGCTGTGGGAAAAGCCCCACACTTTGAGGGCCTGGATTTGAGACAGTGGAACCCAGACAAGAAGCTTGAGCTTGCTAAGTATTCCTTGTCCAACCTGACGCTTTCCCCAACATTGAAGTGGTGCAAAGGAAACTTCCAAGTAAGGATTTTCATCCATGAATGATACAGAGCTAGAGAATCAATGCAGTAAGAGAAAGGGCAGCTTGCACAGCCAAAGGGGTAGTGGAGAGCAAACTAGCAAGGGGGCAGCGATTTGGATGGCTGTGCTCCCCCAAAGAGGATGACACCTCCCCCAAGAATCACGACAAAGCAAGGAGAACAACAGAATTTTCGTTCCATAGCTGCCATGTTTTTTTGTTGCAGGTAGCCTTATTAACACAGAAAATGATGGCTAAAGGACAGCTCCACAGTTCAGGAGTATCCAAGGCTCAGATTCCACCATTCTGTGTTGCCATTCCCAGCATGTTGGATGCTCGCCTCTTAGTTACAAGCAAGCTGCAGCATCTCCAGTATCACATCTCGTCCTGGAGGCACTATCTTTGCTGAAGATAATGCGGCTTTTTTCCAGAGGGCCTCCTCACCCCCTCCACCCCAGAAGATGGCTGGAAATGCATGTTTGTATCCATCATGGCATGGAGAAGGACTTGCCAACATCAGGTCACACAGAGCTCTGACTTAGGAGGTCTACAACAGCACCTGAGAATGTGCACTTCTAACCAATTTTCAGATGATGCCTGTTTGAGAACCCTGTGTTTAGACTACTAGGATTTGCTCTCTGACCACACTATGGTCCTTCCCGCATATAAGAGGGGGGGAAATTTGGGGTGACAACTAGCAGTGGGGCTTTCCCCATGCGCTTTACCGACACGAGACATCTGCTGAGATGCTGGTCGAGGTACTTGACAGCAGGGAGTTCCAAGGCGGTTGGCAACGAGTATTTCCAGCTTTCTAGATGGAAGCTGAAGCCAAGAAAGAAAACTATCCAAACTATCTTCAGATCCCTAGAAGTTAATCGGGAGATGTTCAAGCTATGATCAACTTGTGCAAGAGCTTTACTTCCTGGTCCACCAAGCATTGCATTCTTCTAAATGGTGCACTGACAGGCGTGGCGGTCACTGGTGCTGTTTTCCAGGCACTCCTGGCTGTCCAGTGTCGGGGGGCACGATAGGACTGCTCCTTGTTTCCCTTGAGGTTAGCTGTGGTGTGTGGTGTGATTTGGCAGCTTCACAGGGGCACTTGCTCCTGGTGCAGTGACTGCAAGATGGGAGTCAAGACAAAGTCTCTTTCACACCAATGACTCCGACAGCTCTGGCTCCCGACTGAGCCTCCTGCTAATGCTGACCTAGGGAGGCAGTGGGGACGGCTCAGGTACCTGCTCTCCACACAGGAAACCTGGATTAAGTCCCTGGCTTCTGGCTTTGGCCTTGGCCATTGCAGGCATCTGAGTGGAATGTCAAATGGGAGAGCTTTCTTCCTCCCAAATCAGCAAAACACTAAACCACATTTTTAGCTCTGGCTTAATTCACATCTTCATCATCGCTCCAGCCAGTATTTGTCCCTGGGTGAATGCCAGTTCCAACTGTAAGGAAGTCATGAGACCCCTCAGTTGGTGATCTTAGAATTGCCCACGTAGATCAGCATTACCTCAGAGAGGTTTGGAGGGTGCGGATCATGCTGCAGGCATCTTTGCACTGTCTTAGGCAAAGCTGGGAAAATAGCAGCTTATAGACAGCTTCTAGGTCGGGAGTGGAATGCTCAGTGTTTTCTACACGCGAACTTTTCCAGGTATTATGCACACATGGCCACTTAGTCATTCAGCGTGTGTTGCCCGCACAGGGCTATTCTGGCCAAGGGAGCTCAAGCAGTCATGTGGCTGCTCCACCAACTGGTGCAAATTTCTCTCTGAACAAAGTGATCAAGGTAGCTAGTCCCAGGCAACTTTATATGCTCGTCAGGATGGGTATAAATTGTATTTCGTAGAATTACAACTTTAAGTTTAAAAAAATTGACAGCATGTGTGCACACATGTACACACACCCCCCTTTCATATACTTCCATTCACTCTACCTCGACCCCAAATGCTGGCTTTAGCCGAAGCTGGCCCAGGGCGAACCAGGAACTCAATCCAGGTCCCACCAAGGGTGGCATTAATCCAACTATTTGAGCCCTAGCTGTTGCCAAATGCCTGCCCAGAATTTTAACTTGAATGCTCAGGAGAGGGAAATATTTCAGACGTGCAAAAATGGGGCAACTGAGGGGGAGATAAGGCCAGGAACCACTAAAGATGAAGTTGCTGATGACCAAACCTGTGATAAGAAAGAGTTAAAGCATGGGGCAGGCATCTGGCGCAACACTGAAGATGCTTCTTGGGACACCCACATTTCACATCTGAGCGCCTGGGTTTGAATCCCAGCTCTGCTCCTGATCCAGCTTCCTGCTAGTGCACACCCTGGGAGGTTTCAGGTGAGGACCCTGCTACACACCAGGGACACGCACCATGAGTTCTGGGTTCCTGGCTTTGGCCTGGCCCAGCTCTGGCTGTTGTGGGCATTCTGGGGAGTGAGCCAGTGGACTGAAGATCTATCTTTCAGATAAATAAATAAAAAGTTAAAGTCCATCACGTCGGCGTTCAAAGGTAAATGGAAAACGCAAGCAGGTCAACAAGGCCTTAAGACACCTTAGCAGCACGTTTTGTTGCCGAGAGAGTAACTATCCACATTAGGCAGGCCGGAGCAAGCACTGGGATGCGTTCTATGACAAGGCAGTAGGAAAGAGCAGCTTTATAATAACAACGGTAATGCTGCAGGTACTGAAAAGCATTCAATAGGCTTAGGTTGAAGTCTCAGCAGAGGGGCAACTCAAGGTGACAAAAGGAAGGGGCGGGCTCAGTTTTGTGTTGTGCCATTACAGAAGTGCTTGTGAGGATGACACACTCTGGAGGGCTAAGGGGGTCAGGACTGCTCCTGTCCTGTGTTACTCACGCTGTTTATTAAGTAATTAAAGTAGCAACCTAATCACATCACCCAGTACCAGTCGGGGAGAGGTTCGAGCTCTAAACTCCACAGCTGACAACGAACGGAGAGGGGAGCGCACTCCTTGTTTCCAGTAGGTGATTAATAAAGGAACTGTGGCATTCAGCCCCACGTGCAAGGCGTGTACCTGCTGTGTCTTGGAATCCTCCATGGAACTATCTCAAGATGTGAATGCCTTAAGGGGAGGACGTTGGATGCCAGAGGAACCAAAGGCCCCTGGCCCTGACCCAGAACCAATCCCTGTTATTAAACATCATATCCAATAATACAGACTGTACGTTGAGACCCTGGCTTTTTTCAAAACTTCAGCCTCATTTGACAACTGATGCCTCTTGGGGAGCAAAATTAGTTACATCGTTAAAACTTCATCAAGTGATCATTTTATTATAATCGTTAACATAAATAACCACAGTAAATAAGTACAGAGTGATCGATTTGCTCTTGATATCTCAAGGGAGTCAGTGCCCAGCTTTGATCTATAAAATCAGGGCACTATTTATTTGTATCACAAACTGCATATCAACCACTCGCTTGGGCATGCTGTAATTTAATTGGCTTTAGGTTTAGTGCATTCCACAACTGAATTATATAAGCTGGTTGGCTTCAAAAACTAGGATCTCACATAACAGCTAAGTCTAAGCAACGAGGTGTCACATGGTGGGTCAAATATTTTTCCATTTTCCTTCCTGACACCAGAAACACACGCACACACACACACAAACACGCATACACACAGTTCTAGTGAAATAGAAAATGAAATTCTGCAAAGATGGGAAAAGAGGAGGGAGCATGTGAGCAAGTGGGCAGACGTTCCCTCTTCTGTGGCCAACAGGAAGCCCCTACAGCTCCACACGCCCTGCCTCGGTGGCAAAGGACAAAGTTCTCACTTGATTAACATTTCCCCCCGGAACAGGGTAAGATTTTGCATGCTAAGATTGATGAACATTATGTAATGGCGTAACGACTGAAGGGAAAATACGCTGGAGTTGTACAGAGAGGTCCCAATACCTCTAAGTGGAAAAAAGCATAAACGACCATTTTAATTAATTTCCTAATGTAAAACACAGCTGTAGTCATGTTGGCAAGTCTCGCCTGCCCGTTTTAAATTTGTGATGTGAAATCATGCCACTTAATTAAGCCTTAATGCACAAAAATATATTTTATTTATTTTTTTATGGAATATCAGCATTTAGAGCTTTCTATTTATGTATAAAGGTGCTTTATAAATTATTCACAATACTCAGAAAACCGGACTACTCCTCCTCAACGGTTGCAAGCACCAGTTTCAGTTTCAATAATTAAATGCCTTTTTGGTGGACTCCTGCTGCTATGTGAACTAGCTCTAGGCTATTAAAGTAATGAGTCCGGACAGTCATCTGATCTCATGCTTGGTGCAAAACTCAAGGAAAAGGACTTTGCCCACAATTCCTAGTCTGTTTACCAGACTGAGCCCAGACTGACTGCTGGAAGCATTATAAAACCTCCGGGCTTCCCCTTCCCCCTCCAGAGCATACACCCTCCACCCCCTTTTTTCTTGGGTTTTTACAAATGTCTGGGAAAATACGGTATTACAGCGCCCTCTGCAGGCCAGAACTCAGAGGGTCGCTTACCTGCCTTTTTTTTTCTATTTTCTTTTTTCTTTTTCTAGTGGCAGTTACAGGAGGAAATCCTGTGTCAAAACTGTGTACATCAGATTTCAGGGGGAAGAGGTCTGTCTGTCACAAGTGCAGGCTGACCGATTCTTGCACAGGACTGGCTACCGAAAGAAAAGCTTTCCTAACTCGTGGAGGACGAGTGGCCTTGAGACCAACTCTTCTGCTGGTCCCCAGGAGCTCTAAATAACCACAGTGTGTCTGTCAGGCACCGCATCTTCCTCCTCCAGATTACCCCTGCAGAATTCGGAACCCTGCACGGTTCACTTGAACACGCAATTCCTACCACTTCTGGCCTTTCGATGAGTGGAGACGGGTAGGAAGAAATGAGTTACTGACACGGACAAACTCCATGATTTTCTCAGCCGAGTTTTTGTTCCAATGAATGAAGAGGATGCCTAAGAAAATTCGGTGAATTTCTCGAGTGTTGTAGGGAACTATACATACATTTTGTCTTAAACTTTTTAGATGAGATGGATATAAATCCTTACTGAAAGAAGTCCATACATAAAGATAAAGGAGCAAGTACACTGAAGACAAAGAGAACGAAACAAGGCTCCACTTCCATTGAGACAGTACTCTTCGAGCCACATTTTATGTTGGCCATAAAATATTCTGAAAGTCAGCAAAATAACCAACAACTTTGAACAGGAAATTTTTTCACACTATTTTCAAGTCAGCAAAAAAACCGAATTTTTAATTATGGATTTTTTTCCCCTTATAACAAGAATATTTGAGAGGTAGCATTTGACCAAAATACTCCCTTTGATTGAGTTTAATCTGTGCCAGTAGCACAGAAAGCTCCCGGGGCCACCAGGGGTGCAAGCTTCTGACAGCCTGAGGTGCCCTGGCCGTCTCCTTGGTCACGACGGCCCACACCCAGGGCACCCACAACACACTAGGGGATTGATCCGATGCGGAACAGGATCTGAGACTGTGCATGTCAAAGTGGACTTGTTCAGAGGAAGTGGTGGCCCGGGACGATCTGACCAGCCACCTCCCTGCCACTTCTCCCAAACACGGCCCCTGGGCGTTGGAGGGTTTTCCAGTCCTCTCTACTCCTGCAGGCAAGGCTCGAGATTCAAGTGTGGGCTTCCAGATTTGTTGAATTCGGAAACAACCGCTCTCAGCGTGAACTGTCAACAGCCAAAGTTACAACAGGAGCCGAGGGCTCCTGCAGAATCCCGTCTACACAGCCCGCCCCTGAGCCTGCCGCCGAGTTCGGTGCCAGACACCCTTCTACCAGGCCTGGAAGCCGGCTGCCAGACTTGCCTCCTGCGGCCAGCTTATCTCCCGCTGGGGGGCTGCAGCTGCCTGGACGGAACCACCCTGCCCAGGACCCGGAGCGCGGCAGGGCCTGGCGCCGCTGGCTCCCCACCACAGACCCCATGCCCCCGGCCCCCCAGGCCGGCTGCAGCCTGGGCCCCGAAGAGAGGACAGGTGACGGGGATTAGGCCTGGTGTATTTGCATACAGGGAAGGAAATGAACACCACAGCGACGTGATTTAGGGGCTAAACCTGAACCCAAGGAAGCCCTGGACCACGTCCTGAGCACCGGGACATGTAAAATGGAGCACATCTGGCACGAGGGGCGGGGCCGGGGTTAATGGAAGAAACAGAACCCAAGGAGCGGGAGAGTGTGGGCACAAAGTGCTGACAGTGGCCGTGAACCACCAGTGGGCTCTGGGCTTGGGCAGCAGCAATGCCTGCTTCACCTTATTCTTGTCGGCTGGGCTGACAGTGGGGAGCTGCTGGGTCACTCTGTCCCCATGAAGCGCGATCACGCCTGCGGCCAGTTTTGGAAAGAAGTGGAACATAAAGACCTTTCCAGAATCTCTCACCAAAGTTCAGTCGATCAGAAAAGAATGAAGTAGCCCCCGAGGATGGTATTTTCATTGATTCTAAAGCTGCTTCCTTCGGGAAGCCAGGCAGAGAGCCGATTTCTCCAATGATGACTTAGACAACCGTGTCTTCCTCTGTAATCTGCAGCAGGCAGGCTGGGAGCTCATGTTTTCCCATTTTGCTGACATGGGAAGGTATTAGCAACACGGACGGCATCACAGGTTTCTTCTCATGTTTATGAGTCTGTAAGTTGCTGCGTGCGTTCTCTGGGCAAACCTGCTTTGCTTTTTGCTAAGACAATGCTGATCTGATGTGTAAGCAAACCCAAGGATTGCTTAGCACACATACCAACACCATAAGCACAGCACTTTATCAACACAGGACCTCTACATACAGTCATCGGATGAACTGAAAGATGCCAAAAGAGAGACTTTTTCTTGGAAACAACTTTGGAAAAAGCCTGGAACCCTGTGGAGTTCACCAAGGTGGTAACTGTGCCAGCAAGGAGCCAAAGGCCATCTGTAGCCAGGTTGGGAGGAAAAAGTGGGCAGTTCGGCCCATAGAACCACACACACACACACACACACACACACACACACAGAGCGAGAGAGAGAGGGCAAGAGAGCGCAAAACTCTCCCAAAACGAATAAGGTGAGGCTACATGTGAGCCCACGCTGTCACATGGACTGGGAACTGCCTCCGAAGGTCAACCCAAATGAGCCACTGCAAACAGGCTGGGAGCAGGTGCAGACTCACGCATGTGCACCGTCAACATCTCCCAAGGCGACACCTTGAAAGAACCACACCCTTGTGGAGTACACATTCCGGTGCTTGTGTGCTCTGTGTCATTTGCAGAGAGTAAGCACAGTGCCCATCAGAGGAACCCTAAAACACATGGCAGCCGCTCAGCCTCTAGGAGCCCCTGCCGAGGTCCCCTGGGTTGCAGGTCACTGTCCTCCTGAGTAGATGCATGAGGGACACCACCCTGTGAGGAAGAAGGGTATCCTAAACCCTCGGACGCCCCACCCTAACCAGGGCCAGCCAGGCCAGTCCCTTGTAGTACGGCATGGGGAGGAAGTGAGTTTGGAAAACAGTGTGTGATATGTTACAAGGTCCCATGAACACAGCTTCCTGAATGCAGCTCTGGGGTTTTGGGGGAATGATGGACGAAAAGATGATAAGGAGACAGAGCTGTGATCAGGGTCCCACATGGGGCTCTAGCCCAGGGTGGGCCACGGCCAGGCTGTAAGCTCACCTGAATAACTGCTAACCCTCAGGTGGGGCAAGGCCCGCCTCCCCCAGCCACACTGAGCAGGGAAGACGGACAAAGAGAACAGCTCAGCTCATGACTGGCTCCCTCCACTTGCTCTGGATAATCTGTTTATCAAGGAGATGATACCAGGCTTTTTGCTAAGAATACACAGTGCTCCACGAACTAGACAAGTTGGGAACTATCACCTTACCAGTACGCAAACTGCACCTCGTGTTTTATTGTCCTTTCCCGTTCATTACTTTTATTATGTTTTCTACCAAGATGGTCCTTACGTACGAAGATCTCGTGATCTTCACAATGAAGTCAGGGATGCAATTGGGAAAAGCATTGCAAGACCCATTTCAAAGACAAGCACAATGAGGAACGTAGGCACTAAAGAGACACGGAGTTCCAGAATCCTTTCCTGGACACTCCGAGGTCCAGGGCTAGTGGCAGGAGGCAACAGGGAGGTGGTCAGCATCCGGTCACAGGGGCAACCTCCTGTGCTGTGCGTGCCGTTCTGGACACAGTCTCCCCGCCCTGCTGGAATAGACTCCCTCTTTCATCTTCCTGGTGCTGCTGTGGGAAGAGATTTGGCTCATTTTTACCTGCAACCTGATTCAGGTAATGTCTTCTAGAAGCTGAAGGTGGCAGAGGGAAGGGAACAACTAGTCCACCCCCTATACTCCAAGGGGTCCGAGTCTCTGGTGAGCAACCAAGGACACGCGAGAGGACAAGACCACCTGACCCCTTCTCCAGAAGTCCAGGAGTCCCGGAAGCAGCGGCCAAGGCTCCCTCCTGCTCTGCCGAGAATCCCTTTGGGGTACCTATCCCAATTCCTCCCCTGAACTTCTATTTGCAGTGTTTACTGCAGAAATGAACAAAGACGCTGTCACTTCTGGGAGGGCCTTCAGAGATGGGTGTGCGAGGATGAGCTGTGGAGCATTTGGCTGTGTCGGGGGTCCCACCTTGCACATCTCTCTACTCTGTGTGACCATGGACAAATTTCTCAAGTTTTCTCTGTGCCTCCAAATCTTCATCTGTAAAATGAGTTATCTTTCTTATAGGATTGTTGTTAAGCATTGCCTGGTCTAAGAAAGTACTTACAACAATGTCTGGTACACAGTTCTCAACAACTGTACTATAGTATTATTATTACAGCTCTATACATTGCTTTCCATGGGAGGGAAGTTTCAGTGTTTTTGTTTTTTCTCTTTTCCTTTTTTTAAAAATATTTATTTATTTATTTGAAAGGCAGAGTCACAGAGAAGGAGAGATACAGGAAGAGGGAGGAGAGGCAGAGGGAGAGAGGGAGAGAAAGAGAAAGTCTTTCATCCACTGATTCTCACCCTAAATGGCGACAACAGCCAAGGCTGGGGTGATCTGAAGCCAGGAGCTTCATCTGGGTCTCACATGTTGGTTTAGAGGCTCAAGCACTTGGGCCACCTTCTGCTTTCCCAGGTGCATTAGCAGGGAGCTGGATTGGAAGTAGAGTGGCCGGGACTAAAACTGGTGCCCACATAGGATATCAGCACTGCAGGCAGCAGCTCAACTCACCAGGCCCACAGCGCCAGCCCCTCCTTCTCTCTAAAATAACTATAAGCCATCAATCCATGCTTGTTTGGATAGCATCACACAAGAATATCTGTATTTAAAAAAGAATTAAGGGGGCGGGCACTTGCTGCAGGGTTAATGGACTACTTGAGATGCCCTCAGCCTATACTAGAGTCTTTCGTCCAAGTCCTGGTTCTGCTCCCATTTCCAGCTGCTTGCTAATGTGTACCTGGGAGTCAGCACCTCATGGCTCAAGGACCTGGGTTCCTACCGCCCACAGGCTTCAGCCTGCCCAGCCCCAGCTGCTGTGTGCACTTGGGAGATGAGCCAGTAGATAGAACATCTTTCTTCACCTGCCTCTCAGCCTTTAAAAAAGAAAACAAACTTTTCACTTCATTTGAAACAAAGAATTATGGAGATAAATTACAAATAGAGATTCATGCTGGTGGGTCTGGGAACATTATTTGGGTAAGAGGTTCTCAGCACCACTTAAATCACTCCACATGCTAATTGGTATTCCATGAGAGGGTCAGAACCAATTCTAGAAGCAACGATTTCTTTCCCTGAATGAATTTTCAGGGATCCCACTATGAAAATGTCTCAAGTTACAAGTTCTTGATAAAATGAAATAATAACTGAATCCGTGAGGCCCATATGCAACGTGAGGTCATAGAACGTTGAGACAAATGTTTGTGTATTATCTGAAGAGCTCATTTGTATTTATATAAGCATATGTTTACTGAAAAGCAACACGGAGTTGTGCTACATCATGCCAAATGACAGGTGACTGCTATACTTAAAACGTTCAGATTATTTTGAACAGAGGGATTTATTTTCTTCTCAGAGGTTTTGGAAGTCAGCACCTGTCTGGTTTCAGTTAGGCCAACAGTCTTCAGCCAGCATTTTCTGGTACATTTGAAACTGTTGAACAATGAGAAGTAAAAACCTTTCATTGCCAGCATAGCTTAAGCCTAATGCAGATATAAACACATTTAATAGCACTTTGTCTAGGCTCAGCTTTAACAGTCTTAACTTTCGTAGTAATTTTGAATTGCGTTGCATTAACAAAGTTTATTAATTTCCCAATGGAAAGCCAGTGGCAGGCAAGGTCTTTTATGACTTTTACTCTAGGATGTCGCAGTCAATCTTAGGGTTACTTTCTAACGAAGAAGAACACTGAATTGTTGGACGCCTGCTTTTGTTGAGCTCTAACTCAACATGCTCCAAAGGACACTGATTCTTCCCTCTGCTCTCAGGAGAGGTGCCCTTTCCAGGAGGTGGGGTGCAGCCACCTTTCTTAAGTGACAGCCATTCCTGGGGAACGTGGGGAGGAGCAGCGGGCCGGGCGGGACCAAGCATCCTGCAGGCTCCAAAGCTGAGCATGGCCATGACAGGGCCACATGCAGGACTGAAACTGGCACCTTGGCTACCTCAGAACTGGCTGTGCTCTAAGCAGCGGGTCCCTCTGGATGCCTCTTCAGAGCTTACACAGACAGCAGTCCTCGGGGAGCCAGCGCCTGCACAGGGGCCGCGCCGTCCCTCCCACTTCAGGGTTTATTTAGTGGTTGTGATTATTTCCCTGTGATTCAGGGTAGGCAGTTCCAGGGGGCAGCCAGGCCTGCCCAGTGGCCTATGGCATGGCCAGCATTGCGTGCTGTGGCCAGCAGGGGGAGGGAGCGGAAGTGGCAGCCACCCTGAAAGCTGTGTGTGTCCAGTGACTGTGGGGGAGCAGATCGAGGCTCCCCGCAGAAACCAGGGTCAGCCTGGAATCTTTAATGAAAACACTGTACAAGGTGCCCTGCAGGAGAACCACTTCTGCTAAATAGCACTCCAACCACAAAGAGGTTACTGGCTGGTTTAAAACACTCCAGCTTCTTGACCATAAGCACAGATTCTGGGTAGGAGAGCGCCTAAGAGTGTGAGTTCACGCATGTGCTGGTATGACCTAGGGCAAATGATTTAAACTCTCATGTCTCAGCTTGCCTTGGATGAAATGAGTTTGTAACGCCTGGACATGAGGGAGGCTGTAAGATTACATCAGATCATGGGTACACAGCTGTCAGCAAAGTTCAGTGGCAAATCAACTAGCAAATGGCAGCAGTATTATTATTCCTAAGATAATATAATAGCAGTTTTAAAAAGTGCATATGCTGTATACGAAAAAAGTCTGGAAAAATGTGAGGGTAGTACCTCAAAAAGTTCTTGGAAAAAAATGGAATTAAGTTTTGGTGCAAGACTTCTTGAAATTCGTGACAGTCTTTTTATCATACACATTTTCCATGAACTTTTGGAAGACCCCTCATATCTTTTAATTCCATTTTCCACAAACTTACTGAAGTTGCCCACATACACTGAAATACCAACAGTGGTCATCACTGGGAGGTGAGATTATAGGAGATTTGTTTTCCTTCTGTTTTTTTCTCTGTATTTCAGTATTTCCTGCATTTTCTGTGATGCATGTGCATTGCTTTTTGATGAGCACAGAGTGGTTATGCTAAAATCTATCTTACATGAATATATGAACAACAGGACTCTGAGAAAAGGTTATTATGAGCCTGACTTGGTCCTTCCAGGCAGAATGAATGGAACATTCCATCATGGTCTCCCTTCTCTCCACACTGCAGGTGGTCACACTGAGGTTACAGCAAAGAAAGCACATTTATAGCTACACAAAACTGCCGATATAACAAATGTCCAACTTTCTCATAATCTGCTGGTTTTGAGGTATATTTAAGCAAAAAGGAAAGATCAAACTTTGAAAAAAAAGCAGCGGTTTAAACAATTTCAAATGCCTGTTGCATAAGACCTTGATTGTAGATGAATCAAGAAAACGTTCTTACCATCTATATTCTGTATTTATCCTTTAAAGAAAATGTACCTACATCTTACCACAAATATCTCAACAGATTTTCGCTTATAAACCGACAGCAAATGAAAAATAAAAAAGGGAAAAAACACACTGGACACAGACACAGCCCTGACCAGGGCGGTGGCCTCACCCCCAACACCAGCTCCTCTACATCTTCCAGCACCACAGGAACCATAACTGGAAGTTCTCCCATCTCTGAGCTCCCAGGAAAACAAAGCAGGTGTTAACAAGCCCACGTTCGCAGAATGTGAAACCAGATCTACGGAGATCGAATGACTGGTCTGGGTTCCTTCCGTGTGACTATGGCAAAGGAGGCTCTGTGCGGTGCCACGATCCTGGGCCCTGGAAGGTTTGGATGATGAGGTCAGATGCCAGGCATGGTTGGCAAATATGTCAGTAAAGGGTCAGATGATCACTTTGCTCCACCCCGTTTGGCTTTGCAGGCCAAATGGTCTCTGTTGCGATGATTTCACTCTGCCGTAGACAATTTGTAGTCAGCTGGCGTGGCTCTGTCCCACACGAACTGACACCAGGCCGTATTTGGCTCACCAATGGACACCTTGCCAGCTGCTGGTACAGAGGAACCAAACTGCCATACTTTAAACTCTATTCTAAAAAGAATGACTGCACGGCTATCACATTAAAAGAACAAACTGTGTGGGGACTGGGGATGCCCTGCGTAGTCTACCAATCTGTGTGTTTGCACATGACAGTGAAAAGCAGCTTTGGCTGACTTTGCAGATGTGACTTGGAGGCATTTGTCCTGATTCACCATGGGCTGAGTCCTGAAGAGAAACTCATCTGATGTGCGATAAGCATGGGCTGTTGTCATTTGTTATTTTTTTAACGAGAGGAAGAGGGAAGAAGTAAGGTAAAGGAAGAGGGGGTCAAGAACGGAGCAGAGTGTTGTGTGTATGAAGAGTGAGAAAGCAAAAGAAAGAGGAGCCTAAGGTTTGGGAGGGCTGTCTGCAGCTGGAGGGGACCACGGCATTGAGTGACCTGATGCATTTCTCCCAATGGTTCTCAAATCCAATCCTGGACAAAAACGATGCATGGGTGGTATCAGTCCACGCATAATTAGAATGCTGTTTGAAGTAGCACAATCTTGGCTTTATAGCCAGTCAGTTGAGAAAACCACTGGTGTTTGACAAGTGTTCCCACATCATAATGCAGTGTCTTACGGAGACGACTGCCAAGTGCAATCCCAGACACCGCCGTGTGCAGTGCAAGTGCAGGTGGGAAAGAGGACACAGCTTACGTTCTCAGTCAGCTGGAAATGCTAAGTCAAACGTGCGGTTCCCAGCATGAAATATAGACTTTTGAAAAGCAGAGACTTTAAATGATGGTTTTAGTTACATATGGCCTATACCAAACCATTTTAATGTGGATCCATTTGCTGAAAACTCATCCTTTCTTTAAATAACTACAGCTAGAAATGAATTGAGACCAAAGCCAAAAATGAAGTCTTTCAAGATGTGAAAATGAACTTCATGACAATGTAACAACAATTCCTCAACTCACGCTCCTGCAAACCCATATGCCAAATGGATTAAGAACTGTTTAATGTGTGGTGATCAGGTAGGCTACTAAAAACAAGGATTCTCTTCTTTAGCCTTTAAGTTTATACATTCCCATATGTTAAAAATTTGTACGTATCTTCAAGCTGGTGTTTTTGTCATTACATATAAACATGTAAGGGTTGCAAATCTGATCAAATTGTGTAAGAGCTGGTGACATGACACCTGTCATTCACTGAGCACAATACCAGGCTGCTGGGGGAGGCGCTTAGCAAAAAAAAAAAGTTACCAGGGTGGCTCCATCAACAACTCTGTGACGGGGGGATTATTACAAAGGAAAGTGGGCTTCGTGATGAAATGGAGTTCGCAGTGACCCCGTCCTGTGCAGTGACTGACATCAAAACCCACTGAGCCACACTGCCTCTAACTACAAATATGATCCAGTCTAAGGCATGTGAATATCAGCTGAGGACACACACCTACCATCAACACCCAGAATTCCAATACGACTTTTTCTTCTGAATACTGTACTATTCACACACAAAAGCCTCCAAAGACTCTCATGCTCACTAAAGGAAAAAACAAAACAAAACAAAACATTGCAGGTGTATTTGAATACACAGAAAGAAAAATGTCCCGATTCCCTTATCACCAGGGTTCAGAACCTCTTCCCTGTGCTGCCTCTTGTTCCTGGCAGCAGCTGGGACAACTCCCCTTTTTCTCCCTGTTTACATTCATGCCCTTGCTTACTCTTCTCCTTGTTTCCCAGGTTGCACTACTTAGAATTTCTCCCCTTCATCTTCTCCATTAATATCCCTCGAGTTTATCTTATAAACCTCCACAAACATTTCTCCTTACTTCCTGACCCTTTCCCATTCAAATGTTTTTGGACCAACAATAATATTCAATGAACGCTAAACTGTTTGTGTAGGAATTACGTTACACGGCCGTACCACGCCACTCGTTACACAGAGTCATTTTCCTCATTTCCTTATCAGCCTGTGCAAAGCTCCAGCTATGTTCTGGCTACAGGAGCTTCTGTGGGCTACCCTGGACCCTGGTTGCTGCATGCATGACACATGCAAAACACATTATTTTTCAACCAACTGATTTATCAACAGACTTTTGGAATCCAGCTCATTTGTAAACTGGAAGTGTGTGATGTAGAAGGTGGCGCTGTGGACTGGTTTAGCATTGTGTGCTTGTGTTGATGAAAAGACTTTCACAAGGCCACTGGCAAGTCAGAAGTGCAGCCCTGGCACAGTTCCCATGTGCCAATGAAGAGCTCTGCCCGTGGCTGTGAGCGTTGGGGCCAGGAAGTGCATTCCCAGGCATGGTAAATGGGCCAAGAGAAATCCATACTTCCATTTCAAGTTGGCTGAAAGTGGGAATACAGAAGCAGAACAGAGACCAAGTAATTGCCTTAAAAAACAACCCCCCCCCCCAAAAGAAAAAACCACACAATCTCCATCCTCCAAACTCCACCTCCCTCCTTTCACATCACACCTTCGTGTGGACTGGCTGGTGGCGGCTGTTGATGATCTGGGGGTAATTCCAGACAAGGCCCTTAGTTTGAAGAACAAATTCAAAGCAAAATGTTAGCATGCAAGCCCCTGAGTGTACTAGATGAAGCGCTGTCTCAGCCTTTTCTGGTCTATCTGTTTTCAGCGCTGGCTTCTGTTTTAGGAGCTATGAATACAACCTAATTTCACAAAGGCTGACTCTCTACTTGCAGCTGGCCGGCTCTGGGCTAATCGCAGGTGAGATACTGTAACACACCGAGATCTCTCGCCTCTAACGTTTACAGTCACAACTGAATACCATTCAGGACATAAATACATATAGCAAGGCTGTTAACTGCTCCCTTCAAACACTTCCGTTTTTGAAATGTCCAAGTTGGTGCTTTTTTAAAGTACACACTCGTTGAATTCTCACTGTTAAGATCTGTCTTCACATGGGGCCCAAAACGTTCCTGGTAAAAGGAGGCCAAAGGTTGAGGTTTAATAAAGATAATACTCCACTTCCGGTTGACACAGACATGCAACATCCCACAGTAACTCTGTGCAGAGAGTGGGAACAGGGACAATCATCAGTTGACTGGTCACCACTAAGCAGACATTTTTTTTTTTTTTTTTGACAGGCAGAGTGGACAGTGAGAGAGAGAGACAGAGAGAAAGGTCTTCCTGGTTCACCCTCCAATGGCCGCCGCGGCCGGCGCGCTGCGGCCGGCGCACTGCGCTGATCCGATGGCAGGAGCCAGGTACTTCTCCTGGTCTCCCATGGGGTGCAGGGCCCAAGCACTTGGGCCATCCTCCACTGCACTCCCTGGCCACAGCAGAGAGCTGGCCTGGAAGAGGGGCAACCGGGACAGAATCCGGCGCCCCGACCGGGACTAGAACCCGGTGTGCCGGCGCCGCTAGGTGGAGGATTAGCCTAGTGAGCCGCGGCGCCGGCCTAAGCAGACATTTTTCCAAAACAAACTGGAAGCACAGAGACATCGAGAACCAGCAGAAATGGAAGGTCCAGGAAGCAAGCAGATCTGCTTCTGCAGCAGGCAATGTGCAGCAAAAAGCATTCCCTGAGTCTCTTTTGGGACTCTCCAGTTTATCACACACACACACATACACACACACACACAGATATTCTGATGTTTTGTGTTTAGGAGAAAAGTACAAACAAGAACACATAGTCTGGCTATAGATTTTCTCCCTTGGATATAGAAGCTTGGATGTCTGAATCACATTTACAACAATAGAGTCATGTTAGTGAGCTATATTTAGCTAAATATTCTTTATGGCCTCGATGCTTATGGATACACTGTATTTTCTGCACACTTGTGGACAAGATGTTGGCTTCACTTTACAACCAACATCTTGTCCACATCAGCGGAGCGTTCTCACACAGACACGCATACCATGTGGACTACCTGCTGAGTTCTGGCAAGCTTGGCAGACTGCAGAACATAATGGGAAGGCAGTTGGAGTGGAAAAAAACCTTCCTGGGAATTTTTTAAGTGGTTTAAAAAAAAAAAAGGCATACTGGCTCCTAACGCCCCACACTGTGAGCTGGCACAGGAAGGATAATCCAGGAAATGAGATGTAAAACCTGTACACAGGTGGCATTTTGCAAACAACCAACATAAAGAATGCGTTTCTCTTTAGGCAGTCAACCACTTGAAAGTTTTACTTTTTAATTAGGTGCATGCGAGTTGAAAGAGCACGCTGAAACTGTCATTAATTCCACATGGAGGTCTAGCCAGTTGGGCGGACCGTTCTCAGAAACCGGAGCACTCATTTGATAGAGGGGCACGTATCCAACCCCAGCGAGGTGGAGGAGCACGCGTGAGCTTCGGCAACCTGGAGGCAGACACCTGGGGCCCAGCACTGCTGACTTGGGTCTTTCAGGAACTCTCTGCAGGCCCTGCCTGGTCACTGGCTTAAGTCCAAGGATCTCGACTGGATATGGTGTAGTAAGGAAAGGTCACCTCAATGTGGCAATTTTGTTTTCTCTTAGAAGAAAACGAAGGGCCTGTGGCGTGGCTGGCAAAGCTGCCGCCTGCAGTGCTGGCATCCCATATAGCTGCTGGTTCGTGTCCCCGCTGCTCCACTTCTGATCCAACTCTCTGTTGTGGCCTGGGCAAGCAGTAGAAAATGGCCCAAGTCCTTGGGCCCCTGAATCCACATGGGAGACCTGGAAGAAGCTCCTGGCTTCAGATTGGTGCAGCTCTGGCCATTGCTGCCATCTGGGGAGTGAACCAGAGGATGGAAGACCTCTCTCTCTCTTTCTCTCTCTCTCTCTGCGTAACTCTGAATTTCAAATAACAAATAAATCTTAAAAAAAAAAGAAGAAGAAAACAAAGGGCATAAATCCTCCTCAGCTTGGGTTACACAGTGATTCTCTAGATACGACACCCAAGGCCCAAGAAACAAACAGATAATTGGACTTCATTAAACGTAAAACCTTTATGTTACAAGCAATCTCATCAAGTGATGGAGACATCACACAGCAAACACATAGAGAACTCTTAAAACTCAACATTAAAAAAAAAAAATCGAACAAAGGGCAAAGGATTTACATGGCCATTTCTCCAAAGACACACAAAAGGCCAGTGAGCCCATGCAAAGTGCCTTCCTTGCACCGTGCTCTGACAGCGGAAGCGGAAGCAGTTACTACTTGGCCAGGTCACACAGCAGCGGGTTGCCCGAGCTCCACTGGGGCACCAATGAAGGAGGCACTCACGCCCAGGGTCCTGCTGGTTTATGGTCCCAGCCCTGGTCCCTCCTTCTGCATCACCTCCCCAGGAGTTCAGAACATCTGCAGTCCAAACATGATTGCTCAAGTTTCAGCCATCATTCCTCATTTGTTTTTCCTAAAAATGTCATTAAAGTTTTTTTTTTTCCTTCCCCTTTACTTTAGGGAAAAGAGAGATGACCCAAAGAATGAGAGGTTAGGCAGAGCTCGGAAGGAAAACCAAGTGAGAAAAATTACATGCTTGCCAAGAAGCTATGTTTTCCGTGGTGGCCAGCAACAACAGCACTGCTTGTTTTGACCGTTCCGTCTAGCATGGTCTCTGGCACCGCGTCCACCAGTCACCAGTTCCAGCAGTATCTGCCCGCCCCCTCTTCCTGTGCGTCCACAGCGACACGCTTCACTTCGGCTGGCGAGTTTCTCTGAGCACAGTGGACACAGTAGAGCTGCAACAGTCAAAATGCTGACTTGCTGCTTCTCAACAACCTTTACGTTTTATTGACACACCCATGCATTCTCCTTGAGGGAAGCTCAGCACGAATTCTCTCTGTGTTACGTAGCTCGCATCTACTGCACAAACTCTGGGACGAGGTAATCCTGAAAGGGCACGTAAGCATTGAGTTTCGCTTTGTCTGCGAGTTTGCTTCTACCCAGATTCTGCCGGCTGATGATGGTGGTGGTGGACACGCACAGGCTGTCCCTTGTCTATCCAGGTTACTGGCCCTGCTGGTCGATGGTGCAAAACGGTTGGTGAGGCCAGCGTTTGTATTTACATGTTCTGATTTATTATCCCCTGCAGAATGAAGGCCAGTTTTCATACCATTTCCTGCTTTAATCACAGCCAAATATTTGGCCTCATGGACATGCTTGGCAACTTCCAGTTTCAGTATCTTGTTACACAGCAAGTCAAACAGGGGCTAGGGCTTTATGGCACTGGCATGCAGTTCTGCATTGTTGGCTTCCCTCATTCCTGAATCTTCAGGAGACGCTCTGCTAAGCATTACGTTGTCTTTGTGGACTTGTCCTGCCAGGTGTCAGCTAGAGTTGCTCAAGCTTTGCCAACTTTACAGTCTGGGTATGCCCCCTCAGAGAGCTGAGAGAGGTTTGGGCATTAGGAAGAAAGCTCTCATACCCACAGGGAGGCAGCTACACGTGGCAGTTAACAAGAAATCCACCCAGTAACTTCCAGAGAAAGTCTGAAACCCACTCCAACTTAATAACTCTGTACATGTTTCTGACGCTGCTCTGCCTATTGCCCTGAACTGAAAAATGGGGACCAACTGATCACCTCCCCCAGCGGGCTGTCATGGAGAGCAAACGAAGGGACGCAAGGTACTCAGGAGAGGTCCCTGCTGCTATTCTCACTGCACTTTCGCCTGTATGCTGTCCCGTGACATTTTCTCATTCTGGTTTGCTCAAGGGCAAACAAAGTACGATTCCTTCCGTTTAAAACATATGCAACAACTAGAAGATAAATATCATACAGACTTGAAGACACCTAAGCATCTGTAGAATAGGTTTTTTGCTTATAGACAAAAAATTAAGCGATCAGTGTTTTTTCCTGTTTTTATGGATGTGTAACAACAGCATATGCCATGAAAAAAGCTTTGTGTCCCATTAGGGAGTCCCATCTATCTCACTGAATAGGAGCATATATTAAAACTTATTTTTGGCCAGCGCTGTGGCTCAATAGGCTAATCCTCTGCCTGTGGTGCCGGCACCCTGGGTTCTAGTCCCGGTCGGGGTGCCGGATTCTGTCCTGGTTGCCCCTCTTCCAGTCCAGCTCTCTGCTGTGGCCCGGGAATGTAGTGGAGGATGGCCCAAGTGCTTGGGCCCTGCACCAGCATTGGAGACCAGGAGAAGCACCTGGCTCCTGGCTTTGGATCAGCGCGATGTGCCGGCCACAGTGCGCCGGCCGCGGCGGCCATTGGAGAGTGAACCAACGGTAAACGAAGACCTTTCTCTCTGTCTCTCTCTCTCACTGTCCACTCTGCCTGTCAAAAAAAAAAAAAAAAAAAAAACTTATTTTCTATCTCTCTTTGCTTTGAAATTTGAAAGTAACCTATCTGTTCCCAACAATCTAAACATGACAGAAATACTTACATAAAAGGAAGGTTCTGACAATCTCATTCCAGTCACCATCATTTACTACAGAAAACTATGGATTGCATTTTTGTGCATTTTCTTTTCCAATTTTTTAAATAGTTTTTCCTCCTTAATTTTAGCAATATATCTTTTGAAAGAAACTTATTTATTTGAAATGCAGAGAAATAGACAGACTCACAAACACACAGGCAGATGGACAGCTCTCACCCACTGCTTCAGTCCCCAAATGCCTGCAATAGGTGAGACTGGACCAGGCTGAAGCCAGGAGGTAGCAGCTCAATCCAGGTGTCTGTCTGTCTGTCTCTGTCACTCCCTTCCCTCCCTCTGCCTCTCTGTAGCTCTGCCTTTCAAACGAATAAGTCAGTCTCAAAAAAAAAAAAAAAATCCTCCGAGAACCCACTTCCCGATCCTGGCCTGGTCATCCATGCACTAGTTCTTTGTTCTGCAGTAATCTCAGCTGCAGCACTCACTGGTGCCACAGTTTTGGGCAGATACTTATTCTTGTCATGACTCAGTTGTCTCATCTGTGAGGCAGGGATAAAGTAGTGGTGAGGATTACATGAGTTAAAATGACACAAAGTGCTTCAAACAGTGTCTGGCAATAGCAAGTATTCAATAAACAGTAGCTACTGTTGAGAACACTTGTGTGGTTCCTGTTAACTATTCCTTAATAAAGATGTGAAAATAAGGATTTTGTGGGGGTGAGCATCATGGTGCAATGGTTCAGCGTCTGCCTATGATGCCAGCGTCCCATTTGAGTACCAGTTCAAGTCTGGGCTGCTCCACTTCCAATTCATCTCCCTGTTAATGTGCCTGGGAAAGCAGCAGGTGGTGGCTCAAGTACTTGGGCCCCTGCCACCCATGTGGGAAACCCAGATAGAGCTCTGATTCCTGGCTTCGGCCTGGCTCAGCCCTGGCCATTTCAGACTTCTGGGGAATGAACCAGCAGATTGAAGCACTCTCGCTCTGCCGTGTGCGCTCTCTCTCTCTCTCTCTCACTGGATTGAAGCATGTGCGCTCTCTCTCTCTTCTCTCCCTCTAACTGACTTTCAAATAAATAAATCTTAAAAAAAATTACCGTGACCAAATAACCTTTGATAAATACAGTAAAATCAATCCCTGAATAAAGGACAGTCTCTTCAATAAAGTGTTGAGAAAATGGGACCTATGCATGCAGAAGTATGAAACTAGAGCCCTATCTTATACTTTATACAAAAATCAACTCACAATGGATCAAGGAACTAAATCTATGACCTGATACCATCAGGTTACTGGAAGAAAACATTGGGGAAACTCTGCAAGACTCTGGCATAGGCAGACTTCTTGTAAAAGACCCTAGAAGCCTAAGAAATAGAAACAAAAATAGACAAACAGGATTGTATCAAACTAAGAAGTTTCTACACAACAAAGAAAACATTCAACAAAAAATATCCAATAGAATGGAAGAAAATATTTGCAAACTATGCAACTGAAAAAGGATTAATATCTAGGATCTATAAAGAGCTCAAGAAACTCAACAACAAAACAAACAATCCAGTTAAGAAATGGGCAGGGGGTCGGCCCTGTGGTATAGCAGGTAAGGCCGCCACCTGCAGTGCTGGCATCCCATATGGGCACCGGTTTGTGTCCTGGCTGCTCCACTTCCTAGCCAGCTCCCTGCAATGGCCTGGGAAAGCAGTAGAAGATGGCCCAAGTCCTTGGGCCCCTGCACCCGTGTGGGATACCTGGAAGAAGCTCCTGGCTCTGGATTGGCGCAGCTCTGTCCATTGCAGCCAATTGGGGAGCGAACCAATGGATGGAAGACCTCTTTGCCGCTCCTTCCCTCTCTGTGTAACTCTGACTTTCAAATAAATAAATAAATCTTAAAAAAAGGAGAAAGAAATGGGCAAAGGACGTGAAGAGGCATCGTTCAAAGACTTAAATACCAACAGCCACATGAAAAAATGCTCAGGATCACTTGCCATCAGGGAAATGCAAATAAAAATCACAATTGTTGCTCCCCCTCTTCGTGGAGGAACGACACAAGACCCTGCGCTGTTCTTTCGTCTGCTCGGCCCTCCCCGGGTTTGCTGCTGGTTCTTCCCGGGTTGGCTACTGTCCCTTCCACCTCCGTGGAAGGGCAGTTCCCCCTGGCCACATTCCCCACTTCCGCAGGGGAGCGGCACACCGCCGGCCGGCTTTCTCGGGGGCTGCACAGGTGTTCCTTCAGCTAGATGTTCCCCCCTAGATGTTCCCCATAGATGTTCCTGGTGCATGCCGTCTCTCTCCTCCTTTATAGTCCTCCTCCGCCAATCCCAACTCGGCTGCCCACACGCCGAGTACGCTGCTCTCCTCCAATCAGGAGCGAGTCCTACAGTTTATTGGTTGAACTGGAGGCAGCTGTGCGGAAGCTGTTTACTTCTCTCCCAGCGCCATATTGTGGGAGAGCAGATGCATAGAATAAGTCTTAATTCCAGTAACTCAGTCCAGTCCGGGCTGCTCCCCACAACAATGAGGTTTCATCTCACCCAGTGAGAATGGCTCTCATTCAAAACTCAAAAAATAGTAAATTGCTGGCGAGGATGTGGGGAAAAAGGTACCCTAATCCACTGCTGGTGGGAGTGTAAACTAGTACAGCCATTGTGGAAGACAGTAAGAAGATTCCTCAGAAATCTGAAAATAGGTCTACCATATGACCCAGCCAACCTACTCCTGGGAATTTACTCACATGAAATGAAGTCAGCATATAAAAAAGTTATTTGTACCCCTATATTTATTGCAGCTCAATTTGCAACAGTTAAGATATGGAATCAACCCAGATGTTCATCAACTGATGACTAAAGAACATGTGATTGATACACACACAATGGAATACTATTCAGCCACAAAAAGAATGAAATCTTGTCTTTTGCCACAAAATAGACGCAACTGGAAACCCTTATGCTTAGTAGAAATAAGCCAGTCCCCAAAGACAAATATCCTATGTTTTCTCTGATCTGTGGTAGTTCATACAGAATATAAAAAAATGCATAGGAATGAAATAGACATCTTATGATTTGTTTTTAGCCCTTGTTTATACTCCTGTAAAACTGTGGTCTTTCTACTTTTTACTTGTTGAATGTAATGGTTAGTGGTGTATTAAACCTGTGATCACAGAGCGGATTGAAATTATGTTTTTGCAAAAATTAAAAAAAGAGAGACAGAGCAGGATTGAAGGAGGGAGGCACGGTTATCTTCTTAGAATTATACCCATTGAGTACATGAAATCTGTTCTTTATATTATAAATTTTAGAAGATCATTAATATACTAGAAAATCCCTCCAGAAGACCTTACTTACACAAAGAAAAGAGAAAACACAGGCTTTGCTCGCGGAGAGGGGTACACACTCGTTTCCCTGACTGCATTCTGCCTCTTTCACCGCCACTGCTCTTTAGCTGGGAACCAGTGAGAGGCTTGGGCCACGTCTCTCAAACAGGCCTTGTATGGCACAGCCAAGGGGCACCCGGCCACGCAAAGCGGTGTGGGGGCCATGGAGCAGCCCTTGCCATCCCAAGCCACACTCAGAGAATGCCTCAGGGAGTGGTTTGTGGACTGGGGCCTTGGGAGCTACAGATCTCAGGCACTAACATGCCAAGGTTCCTGGAGAGGAAGGAAATCTTTAGTTTGCAGCTCGGCAAAGGCGCGCTGACAAGGAACTATGTCAAGATGGATATGAGTGTGGCATGGGGTCGGGGCGGAGGGGGAGGCCTGACCCCTAGGGTGAAAAACTGCACTGGGAGGGGTGGGGGAGTGAAGACAGGAAACGCAATACAAGGACAGGATCATAGGTCCTTAGTCCCCAGTGCTCAGAGAGCACTGGCCAGGGTCAGAGGCCTCAGGTCTGCAGGGACAGCGAGGAGATAGGTGCCCCTGGGGTGAGGTGACCTTGTGCCCTCTCCCACCTGCCAGTTAACCAGGGCCTAGGACTTGTTTCCTCTTCCACAGTCCCCGTAACCACCTTCAGCACTGAGCAGGTTTAGACGAGACACAATCATGGCCTCTGGTGGGTGGGATGGCCCAGTGGGTGAGACCACAGGCCACATACCACCTTGCCGTCCCCTGCTCTGCCTTGCTGGCCTGCACACAGGCCTTGCTGCAGGGGAGGTGGGCTTTACGGGTTACTCACTCATGGTTCTCACTCCCAGCTTCCAGAGAAGTTCCTTGAGGATTCAGCTCGCCTTTCATCCTGGGGTTCCCATCGTGGGGTCTACACGTTATTGGGACGAATGCACTAGAGATGAGGACTTTGCTTTCTTATCTGCACATAACCTGCCTGCCACTTTCCAGCTGTGGTTGAAAGCCATTCTGTGGCCAGGTGGGAGGGTCCAAGCACTTAGGTGGGCAGTGGGTTGGACGGCAGCTGTGGCCCAGGACCACACAGCAGTAGGTCTCTTGGGCAGAAGAAACCTGGCTCCTTCCACCTGTTCCCCTGAGCCATACAAGGCGAGTCTAGAATACAAAGGGCTCTCCATGTCTCTTTCTGATACTTTCCTTGGACAGGCTGGTGGCAAAGGCCACACCTTCCATGGGGCTGAGCGGGGGATGGGTGCAGGGTGCACACTCCCCCTCCTGGCTCCCAATCCCTGCCATCTAAACCACTCCCAGCTGGCCCCCATGCTTTCACATACCCCTCTGTGACCCAGACCCACCTCCAAGCCCTTCGCCTCATGGTAATTCACTTCCTTTCCAATATGTGGCACATGTGTACCCCATGGCCTGACCTACACAACCACCATCAAGGCTAACAAAAGCTCTCTGAGGATGACCATTTGGCTGAAACCCCTCCACTCTGACGACAGCACCGAGGTGCTGAGAGCAGTCCAGCAGAGCCACCGACTGTGGGACCCTGGGTGCGTGGGGGCCTTGGGTTTTCAGAAGGGTTTTATACCAATGCAGTGGCCCTTGAAATTAATTTTCTATTAAAATCTAAGCCTCTCATTCTTATAAACAAACTGCCCATCTACTGTGGATTCTTTATCTGACCTTTTACACTGGTTTTGTCAACAAAATTTACTGTATTCATAAATACTAATGTTCTCATTTGGTTCCCTATCTTTGGTATACTGTAAATTATAAGCAAGTACATAAATGTCTTAGCCTGGTAATATAGTGGCCTGCAATGACTTCCTCTTTCCTTTAAAGATGTTGCCTGTCTTAATGGTAGGTGTTTTTAATTAACTTGAAGTGCCATAAACTGCCCATGTATGAACCAAAGACAAGTGAGTTGCATTAAATTAAAAGTGCAGTATCTGACTAATGTTAACAAATTAGGCGTGCCTTCGAGATGCACAATTTCTCCGTTTGGAGTTGTCATCTTATTAATGCAGAGCTGCCTGGGGTTCCTAGGGCGGTCTTGCCAGATGAGCCTTTCAAAATTAATATTTGTGGCAATCAATTAGAAATAAGATTGCAAGCTTTACAAAGACTCCCACTCACATATCCCAGCAGAGTGTTCCCCCTTTTTCCTTCATAAATGAGTTCAATTTGGGGATCTGATCTTTTTGCCAATATCAGTCCAAATTAGCACTGTAAATATTGAAATCAAATGTTACTACTTGGCCTAATTTTCTTTCAGCCTGCAGTTAATCTTTATTCAGCCTTAATGAGTATTTATTGTGACCCTGACAGCTTGCTACTGCTGTGATAAATTATCTGACTCAAGTCCGATTAAAAATGCAACCCTGAGTGCTAATTATCTCAACAGACCTGCTTAATAATAGCATTTCTTGTCAATCACAGACTCTCAGCATGGGTGTCAATAGCAACACTTGCACAGGCTACCTTAGATGGCCACTTCCCAGAATGCCCTTTTACTTGCCATATGTAAATCAGAGCGCTTCTATACCTGTGCTGACCTTTTATTAGCAAACTGTCAAAATGATAAAACTAGCCACAGCAGAACCCACCCCCGCACCAGACAATTAGGGGCTACAGCTCAGGACAACAGGAGGGCGATCAGACACAGCTAATTATGATGCATCTTACTTATGGCCTGTCCAGCAGGAGGAATTAGCTGGCTTTGAAATTTATGCCAGCTTGGGCATGGCCCGCAGGAGGAAAGCCACTGGAAAACAGGGGGGTGGGGGTTGGGGGGGTGGAGGCAAGGAATTGCAGATTCCTACAATTTTTCAGGGAATCTGGGATCAGATTGGAGTTCAAGTTCCAGCTCTATCACTTACTTCCTGCGTGGCTCTGGATAAATCACTTCCTCTGAGAAATGAAGCTGATCCCATCCCCCTCGCCGGGGACTGGGGCCGGCGGGGACCGAGCGGCAGCAAGAGCGATGCCATCCCCCGGGGGTGCTGAGCAGCTGCTGCATGTTCCTTCCCAGCGATCAAGGCACCAGACGACAGCAGCAGCCACGGGGTCACGTACCAAGCTCTGGCGTGGGCCCTGCACACGTGGCTGCCGTTCAGCCTTCCTTCCTCGCTGCAGTCTGACCCCGAGAGAGCAGCCGAGCTGGATGCTCAGCACAGCTTCCTCTCTGCAGGTCCAGGTGCCTTAAACTGGCTCTCTTCTTAAAGTCCAACGTTTTGCAACATTGACAACAGCCAAAAGCTGGTCCTGATTGACTTGAAAGGCAGAGTTACAGAGAGCAAGCAAGCTTATGCGAGATCTTCCGTCTGCTGGTACACTCCTCAAATGACTGAGACGGCCAGGGCTGGTCCAAGGCCAAAGCCAGGAGCTTCATCCAGGCCTCTCACTGGGTGGCCAAGCACTGGGCCACCCTCTCCTGCTTCCCTAGGTGCAGCAGCAGGGAGGTGAAACGGAAGTGGAGCAGCTGGGACTGGACCTGGGATTCACATGGGATGCTGGTGTCTTCAGTGCTGGCGTCACCCGCCACGCCACACCAGCTGACTGAGCATTTGCTGTGTGCCAGTGGCTGCGGTCAGGGCTTTGCTTGTTTAACCCAAGTCCCTGTGAAGCGGCCCCTCTTCTCCACCTCCCGCTGGAGACGAGATGTGACTGGCCCAGTATCCACAGCTGGCCAGTTTCTGAGCCCAGGCCTGAGTGGACAGCGGACATCAAGGCAGTCACTTACCCTGTAAGAGAGTGGGCAGGAGGGGAGGAAGTGGTCTGGACAGACCTCGCCGTGACACTATTACATGGCTCTTGTGTCATCTAGAGCACTGCACTATCGGTGCCTTTTGGCTCTTGGCTGTGGCAGCGCACACAGCAGCTGGGCAGGAAGCAAGTCCTGGGCACAAGCCCCGGTCCTTTGGTGACATGGCTTCAAGTGTCCTCGGTCGCCAGCAGCGATGCCAGGGCATGAGTGTCCTCTGGCTTTTCAGAGTCCAAAGAGGCTTGCTTTGTCCACTGCAACCCGACTGCTGGTTAACTCCGTCGCTGCGTGAGCACCACCATCCTGCCTCGGCCCCGGGGCACTGCCAAGAAGCTCGAGTGGAGCAGGGTTACCGGCATGAACTGCCGTGGCCTCCTCTCCACCACACACCGGAAGGGAGCCCCTACATCGGGGCTGCCCAGCCCATGCAGTGGACACAGGAGCCATCTTGTTCTGTGAGGTGGCAGTGACCCGTCCCTGGCGGCCACACCCAGGAGGACTCGCGGTAAGGATTTCGAGTTGTGGGAAACGATGCAGCGGAGAGGTGAGTGGTGTAGACGCCGCCTACGCTGGCTGGAGGCAGCGTTGCCGGGTGGCTAACGAGGCCCAGATGTGGGGCTCTGGGCGACAGATCCGGGGAGAAAGGAATGTGATCGTTTCCGTCATCCCTGACACCTGGGCTGCACCTCTTTACTTCTGCCGCAGATGATCTCCAATTAGGAAGCCGTTCCCTCCCCCTCTGTACAATGCCAAGGTAGTGCCAGGAGGGTGTGGGCCACAGGCACTGCGTGGGCCCATCCTCCCTCCGGGGTACTCGGGGCAGCCATCGCCCCCTGATGGGCCTGCGTCCTCTCACTGAGGACTGCTCCTCTTCACTTGGGGTGAGCGGCCAAGCTCTTTCTGCAGCGCATGAGCAGAGTTAATGCACCGCACAGAGGCATCCGGGGCCCCCTGGGTTCCAACATCCTGAAGCTTCCCAGCACCTTGCTGTGTGTCAAGGTCAAGGTGAACCTGGATTTCAGTCTCCTGAGTCTTACGCTTGCTTTGATTCCTGCAGTACAACGTGCTGTCAATGTGGAAAATACTGCGTACCTCTTCCCTCCTTTAACATCCATTGAATTCCTCATAAGGTTTCGCAGGAACTATGGAAACACAACCTCTCCAGACAAGTTTACCATGAAAGTTATTGCCCCGCTGGGCAGAGCCCAGTGCTCTGATACTATTTAACTCCCTGTGAACTCTACAAAGGGGATTACATCTTCCCAAACACTCCAGCAATGAGGAATGCCACGCATGTGCCCCGTGTGCTGTACGATTCATACTGTGTTCCCCGTGTTCCAAGCTGCTCTACACATTGAGTCCGGTGCAACAAAGAGGGTAGCTGCAAGGCTGTGTCTACTGTGCATAAGGTTTTAATGGGCCTCTGCTGGCTTGCAGACCGATTGCTTAATTTTCTGGTTATCTAACCCATTTGCCATTTGGCTTTGGATTTTGAAGAATATGGCTGTTGACACATTTCCACTGAAAAAATCAAGTAATCTGAAATACAAACTGGGACTTAGGTGGTGGACTATAATTTGTTTGGTATGTGGATGCCAGATTTGAGTGGCTATTATCTACTCTCTTTTCATTTTATAATGTTGACCACATCTTAGGCATTAATTACGCCTGCTAGTTATTTCACAGTCCTGGTCTCAGGCCAACAAAATTGTTCCTCAAACTTGACTGAAACATATGGATGCGGGATTTCATTTAGTGTTTTTGGTAAAGTCACGTTCTTCTGAAAATGGTGCAAGGGGTCACATGAGAATCTTGGGTGCTGCCACTTGCCTGAAGCTGTTTCCATTAGCAACGAGATTCATAAAAACACATGTCATCAGTTAGCACCGCAGCAGGATGAGGAAAGCCAGCTCCGGCCAGCTTCGTTTCTATTTTGGGGCCTCCCTGGCCTTCCGAGGGGCAAAAAAAAAAAAAAAAAGAAAAAAGAAAAAAGAAAAAAGAAAAAAGAATTCACATCATTTGGCTCTGTCGGAAAGTCCTTGCTTAATTTCTGTTTCTCTAAGCCACACCCATTTTGGAGCCCTATCATCAGCCATGGTACGACCCTTGACAAATTTTGGATTTCAAAAAATAGCCTGTGTCACCTCCCAACTGTGCATTATCTTCTTAAACCTCACACAAGTCCCACAGGAAACCAGTCCTTCCACGTGGGAACTCAGAAGTGTTTGAGAACCCACTTGCTGCTTCTCAGGATACTAAATCGGGAAAAAGAAAAAGCTTAAAAATCCTGTCTCAGGGCCACAGCCTAAACATACAGCTGTCGGACACACCATCAGAAAACAAAGTGAAACCAGAAGACATGGCCGGCGCCGCGGCTCACTAGACTAATCCTCCGCCTTGCGGCGCCGGCACACCGGGTTCTAGTCCCGGTCGGGGTGCCGGATTCTGTCCCGGTTGCCCCTCTTCCAGGCCAGCTCTCTGCTGTGGCCCGGGAAGGCAGTGGAGGATGGCCCAAGTGCTTGGGCCCTGCGCCCCACGGGAGACCAGGATAAGTACCTAGCTCCTGCCATCGGATCAGCGCGGTGCACCGGCCGCAGCGCGCCGGCCGCGGCGGCCATTGGAGGGTGAACCAACAGCAAAGGAAGACCTTTCTCTCTGTCTCTCTCTCTCACTGTCTACTCTGCCTGTCAAAAAAAAAAAAAAAAAAAAAAAAAAATCCCCAGAAGACGTGATTTCCAACAGGACTGAGGGCGGGTGGGGCCCGAATTTACACAGACTCTGATGGAGTCCCTGATGCCGCCCGGGCCAGCCTGCCCAGTGCTGTTTTCTGCACTGTGAAAGCTCCCCTGGTCACCCCTGGTGGTCCTGCGCTGCACCTTTCAGCTCCTGGCCTCCCGGCAGGGGTCCTCTATACCTCCCCACTCAGCCCCAGGCCTCATAGGGACCTGTAAGTCGGATCTTTGCAGTTCTTCCTCCTCTGCATCTCCAAAGGTTGCCACCATGCTCCCCTTCCCCACAAAGTCCGGCTGTACCTGCCAGTCTTTTGAGGTTATTCAATCCTCCCTGGGCCAGGAACCCACACGCATCAGGGGTATGGCCTAGCCCTGTCCCTTGCTGAGGGTTCTCTGGGACTGGCGGCATCACATCCGCATGGGCACTTGCTAGCAATGCAGGCTTCTGCATTCTACCCAGACCTCTGGGGTCTGTGCGCACTTTAGTTTAAGAGCTGGTCTGTAAGTGAGTGGCCTTTCTTGCAAGTAACTGATCTCTGAGAATTCATGAGTGATCTAGAAATCTGAGGCAGCCTTAGAATACTGAAAACCACAATGGCCTTCCAACATCTCACAGGACATTATCTGGCACCCAAATGGGACGCCAGGATGACAGGTGGCAGCTTAACCCATGACGCCACAATGCCAGTCCCCAAAATGATGAAAATTATAGAAGAGCTCAATAAGGAGGATGACAGAATTGTGGTAACTGGAGGTGGTCTTGGTGGTAAATTACTTACAAATTTCTTACTACTGAAAGGGCCACACTGAGTAATTCATCTTGAACTAAAACCTAGAGCTGATATGAGCCTCGCAGGGCTCCCAAATGCTGGAAAATCCTTTAAGTTGGGTTTGCCATGAAATCTGTCACTGTGGCTTCTGCATTCACATTGATTTTGGAGAGATTCACTGACCTTGGAGAGATCAGGTATAGTGATTTCAAACAGGTATTGTTGCTGATCTTCTGGGCTTCATGGAAGAAACACATGGGAGCCCAGGAATGGGCCCCCAATGCCTCAGGCGCTCAGGAAGAACCAGACACCTGCTTTTGTTGTTCATACTTTGATTTCAACTTTCTTCCCAAACCCAGTACAAAACTGCCTCTCAAAGTACAATGCTGCTTACAAAAGAGCTGGAGTTGCACCAAGAGGCACTTCAGACAAAACCTGGCAGTTAATAAAATGGACATGCCAGACGCTGAGGCTCCATCACGTGACCTGGTGACCCAACCCCAGAATCCTCGACATTTCCTGCATTCACTCAAAAGAGACATAATTCCAGAGAAAACTATGGCAGTCCAATCCTCCCCATCTCTGCAGTTACTGGAGAAAGAACTGAAAAATCAAAGACCTGCATAAGAAAACCACTGAATCAAACACTCCAACCAGAAAAATGATGCATATGCAATAAACAGCTGCATAACTGATGAAGACCCTAGACAGCATCTTAGAGAGCCACCATCAAAACCAGCTGTTACTAGTTCCAGCATGGATAGAATTTAAGTCTATTTAACAATGGTATTGATGGAATACTATTCAGTCCCAAAAAAGAAGGAATTCCTGTCTCTGGTGACAGAGTGGGTAAACCCAGAGTACATCATGTAAAGTAACCCACGCCAGGCACAAAAAGACAGGTACCATTGTGACTTCACTTACACATGAAATCTGAAGAAGTGGAACTCACAGGAGCAGAGGAGAAGGGTGGTCACCAGGAGCTGGGTAGGTGGGGGATGGACAACACTGGTCAAAGGACACAAAATGTGAGTGTGAATGAATCCTGTGTATTTATTATACAGCATGGTGACTATAGTTATAAAAATGGATTCTGTCTTAACAATCACTGAGAGTTAACTGTTCTTGCCACAAACATTGAAGTAAAATACACATGTTAATCAGTTCAACTGATATATTTCAAAACATCATGTTGAACACAATACATACATAAAATCAGTATATGCCTGCTGGAGACCACCACATGGCCTGAATAAAGGCCTAGATCTCGAAGACCAGCGCATGGCCTGAATTCTGCTCAAGGCATGCATGGCTGGATTGCACAGGTGATCGGTGAAGTTATGTCAACGGCAAAGGTCACTTGAATGACTCCTGAAGCAGCTAAGGAAATAGTGTGGGCTCCAGGAAGCCCACAAGTGGGACGTTTGCCCCTGTTAATAATTAGTTCCCCTCAAGCTCCTGTGGTTGTTCTCTTAATCCCAGCCTCCAAGCAAATAAGTCCTTCCTATAAACATCAAAACTCCCCATTGTTCCCTGGTTCACTATGTTTAAACTCCTTCATCACGAAATCCTGTTTCCACGAAACTGTACATTTTTTATGATTAATCGATTACATCATTGTTGATAATAAATACTTGGAGCAACCAGACATCTGGGCCTCTGCTTCTGCCTCCACCTTGGCAGTAGACAAAGTGTCCCCTGGTTACCCCACATTAAAACCTTCAATCCGAGTCTGCTTCCTTAATCTACTCCACGCTCCGACACCCTGCTGTGCTGGACGCGGGATGTGTCCATTACAAAAAAGAGGCGATCCTCCTAACGTGCTATTCCAGAGCACCTTGAGATGCTGCAGGGCCTCAGGCTTGGCACCAGGTGACAGGGCTAGAGAGAGGTTCCACTGGAAAAGGAGCCCCAGAGTTCCCACGATGCCCCAGTGACCAAGTAAGTCTCTCTGAGGTCACAGAGTAATCAATACCAGGATTTTTTTTTTTTAAGTTCATGGAAAACAGAATTGAAAGATAGTTTATTTTTTGGTGCAAAATTTTTTTGAACTCCATGCACAGATTTTTCCTAATGCACATTTTCCATAAGCTTTTTGAAGACTCCTTGAATTGTGTGGATTTCAAAAATTTTTGTACCAAAACAAACTTATCTTTCAGTTCTGTTTTCTGTGACCTTTTTGAAAATAGCCTCATATTCACAAGGTTGTGTGTGGCTTCCAAAAGCCAACTTGGAAGATTAAAGTTGATTCCTGGGCGGCACGTCATCCCCAACAGAGCAGAATCTCTAGGTGTTGGGTTAGGGATTTATGGCTTTAATTTCTCCCTGGGTGATTCTGTGGCAGGGTCATGAATGGGAGCCATTACTCTAGGCCATGGAGTGGCTCTACATGGGGTTGGAGTCTATGTTCTTTCTGTTTAATTTCAACTACAAATACAGATTTATACACACACAGAGGGTTACACTAAGTAGAGTTGTGAATCCAAAAGCGAAGAGAGGTTTGTTGTCTATGCGTCAGTCTTTTGAGATCGTGCCCAGAAGTTTCATAAACTAGGTGAGTCTATTCATTACCTGGGGACAGAATACCACTTTAATTCAAACAACGTGCCACCAACCAAATGCCACGGCCCTAAGGACATAGAAGAATGTGAAATGTTTGGGGTAGCTATGCTGGGCCCACTGCCTCCAGTTAGAGATGGGTCTATACTCCTTGCTTCCAAGCAAACTTGGTTAAAGCTCTACATCATTTGAGTGGAGTCAACACACAGCTGTTTTCCTTCCCTGTGGCAACAATGAAAGACTGTGTGTCTCCTGCGTCTGCTGTGTTACCTAATAAAGCAGGCAATATTATGCATTTTGATTATCTTCAGAGAATCTGTTTTTGTTGCTAACAGAGTAGATTAATTATTCTGCCTAAGGATGCTCATAATATCGTGCTTGCAAAGTAGTTTTAAATGCTTTCAAATGCCTCCATGATTAAAATAACTCTCTTGAGTTATTTTGCTCTGTGTTGACAGTTCAATTTCATTTAGATACTGGATGTGCTCTTTCTCTTATGGATTTATAACCACTCTGTAATAGTAGCTGTCCATGACGGACAATAAAATAGGAATAATTAGTTTACTAAGGATCTACTACTCACCATTGCTCTATTTTCTACTTTTGGCATTTGTGGCCCATGAGAGTTTCTGCAATTCCTTTCAAATGACTCAGCTTTTCTACAGCACTGATTTCTTGCCATTTGACATGTTTTAGTCAACACCCCTTAACTTTTTCCCTTTGATCCATGATGATCTGTACACCAACCAAACAACAAACAATGAAGTTCTGAATGTGGCCAATTGGCTCTCTTTCTCTCCCCTTTCCTTCTTTTTGGTTATTTACATCTTAGTAATGCAAGGTTTAAAAAAACACCATCACCATCCACTGCTCAGTGTAGATCAAATCCTTCGATGTTTGATGGAAATGTATGAGGCTCTGTCCATCACCTCCTACCTGGCTGCTCACAGCCCCTGGGCCATTCGGCCCCAGGCCACAGGAGAGAGACACTAACGACTATTCTGCCTCCGACTTTCAGGGTGTGCCTCCACCTGCCTTTCTCTTACCTATCTTACCGAGGTCTTTGGTCAGCTTGTTGGGGCAAAGGGGACAGTGTGCAGCAGGTGTCTTGTGTCACACGAGGGTGGATGATGGTACCATGTGGCTGCTTACCCTGAGGTCACTCACAGGGTTAGTCGGCCACTGGAAGACCCCAAGAGGCCGACAACCAGAAGCTGGTCAGAAAGAAACCCTCTGAGGGGCTCTACCCTGTAAGAGTTATAATCAAGAGGTGCTTACCTCTCTGCTCAGCTCACTGCCTGCCACCAAGAGGCTCAAATACAAACTTCACAAAGCTATTGGGTAAAACTGACACAGAGGAGCAGTATAGTGATTTCCCCACCCCACCTGAGTGTAATCTAATAAGGAAAACTGGCAATAAAAATAACAGACCTTAAAGTCCAAAGGAGGTATTTCTTTTCTATCATTACCTTTTCCTACTATACCACATTACCTATGGAAAAGAAACCACATCAAAACCTTACTAATAGTTTCCAATTACCTTGACTGGTGGTGACTCAGCATTGGTGCACTCTGTCCTTTGTAAGTCATTGTGACAGCACCCACAGTCCCCTTTTCTGAAGATGAACTATAGGCATGGAGGTGCACTTAGCGTAGAGGTATGAGGACCAGAAACACAGCGAGATTCTGTGTGTTGATAATCTACAAGGGCTTACAGATGGATTTTTATCCTACTCTTTCGGAGATTAAAGAGAGAATGGGGACTCCTAGGTTCAAAATAGCACACAAAGGTACTTCAAAAAGTTCATGGGAAATGGAATTAAAAGTTTATGCATGAAATGCATTTTCCATGAACTTTTGAAGGTCCCTTATATACAAAGATTTCAATTTTGTTTTGCAACAAAATTCACTTATTTTACTAAGTTCCATTTTTGACGCACCCTTGTTCTTGAAGGTAGTGGCTGGGTTTTGGAGCTTTCTTACATGGACCCACACTGCGCTGTGTCAGTGTGCTACCCTCCCCTAGGCCAGCAATTAGAAAGGTGGGAAACACCTGCCCTCAGAAGAACCCATGTTCTGAATGCCCAAGAGGACCTGGCACAGGGCCAATTTACAAGGCTGAGGGGCTGAGTGCAGCAGACCCCGTTACCAGCCACACACATGTCACATGTCACAACCACACATGTGACATGTCACATGTCACAGCCACAACAGTCACACGCTTGGCATCACTATCTAGATGGCATTTTCTGGAATTCTCCGATTCAGCAATGGTTCAGGTAAGCTGTGTAGAACGAAAGTCCACTATTCCTGCATGGCAGGAGGCCTAAAGAGCTAGGGAGGGAGAAAGGAGAGTGGGGAAGGGGAAGGTTTGAGATCCCAAGCAGCTCTTGACAGGAGCGTCCTGGCTGACTTTGCTTCTGGGGCTCCACTAGACTCCGGGATCCTTCCCAGAGACCCTCTCCTTCCCCTCCTCCCCCACACCTGTCGCCACAGTGCCCCAGCCCCCACTGCAGCCTTCAGATCCCAAACCACGGGTAGGCAAGGGCTTCCCACTCACGGCGTGATGTCCACCTTCACTATGGGGTCCAGACCCATAGAACAGGCTTTGTGGTCATGTAAAACTCTGCATCCCTGCTAAGGCCAGGCTGTGTGCAGCTCCCTTTCACTGCTCTGCAGCCTCAAAGAACTAATGTCAGGAGCCTCATGTTCACTCTCAGGCTCAGGCCACAACGGTCTCCCATTGTCTCCTGACCTCAACTTTGACACTATCCAGGAATCCCTCCTCTGTTTAGGGCACCCAGCTTCAGACCTGGATTATGTGGGCAGTTATCCCTGCTCTTCAGGATGCTTTTGACACAAGCCCACCCCCTACTCCACCCCTCTTTGGTAGGCACTGGAGTCCCATTTGAGCTTTGCATCTGTTAGTATCTCCAAGGTCCAGGCCCTCCCAGTGCCATCGTGGGCATGTCAGATGGCACTCCGAATACTAAGATGGTTTGTCAATACTACAGAAGCGGTTACTTGGGACAGTCAGCCATCAGGGTGTGACTTTCTTTGCAGAGCTGCAGAGACTGTAAAGAGTGGAGTCATTAGTAAGACTCTCAGCTGACATCTGGACAACTGGCAGTGAATGATGGGAGGGACAAAATATGCAAAGGTGCTTTCTCCTCAAGATGGTCCAGGGTCCATTGCCTTGGAAGCCTACCCCTCCTGAGTGGCTGTTGCCACTATCTAGTGTGCCCCACTAAGGGCCACTACCAAGCCATGGGACCTTTAAATAAATCTAGGTAGGCACACATTTTACTATAAAATCAACTTTTAGTGTCAGTAACCCTGACAATCTTTTGCATACAGGAAGTGAAAAACTATAGACTGGGTTGGTACTTATGAAGTCATTCTAACTTTGAACCAAATGTGGCTAACAATAACTGCATTCTGTATTGTCCACTGGACCCACTGAGTGAGTACCCATTACATACTATGAGCTAAATGCTTTATTTAATCAAGCACTTTGACTGAGTTGTGCTGTATGACATGATACCAAGAGTTGGTCAACACATCCGTAAGTTAATGGCTATCCCAAAGCCAGACAGAGGACAAAAATGATGACAAATCAGTACAACAGGCTTCTACTAGAAATGCACTGGAGGCTCAAGCAATCTGAATTTCAATGACAAAAAAACCCACAACCCTCACAGACAGCCAGACAGTGTGATTTACCCTCCCTCCACTAGTTTTCTGTAAATCCTAAATGAGGCAACTCTATTTTTCTATTTTAAGTAGTATTTAAATAAATCTCGATATGCATTCCATGTCCTTGCTCACTCTGTTCTGGCAGTAAGGCCACCTAAACCAGATTTAGTAGCTTCCATTCCTGCATCTTACTCAGGCTTAGCTCAGGCCTGCTGCAGTCGGAACTCAGTGAACAGCAGTTGTTATTTTCAAGCCCTATCTGCCCGATTTCAACATGTTCTTTCACCTTCACCAGGGTGAGATAACTTCCCTGCAGGAACACTATTCTGTCTCTCACTGATTCCTTGATGTATAATAGACCTTATCCCTGATGCATCAGCCCTCAACCAAAGACAGACTACAATTACCTTAACACAACGTGCAGTTTCTATTTGATAAAACAATTCCTCACCGGTGGGAAGGCATTTGTGCCCACATGTATTCTATAAATAAAAAACAAGAGCATGCATCAGAGATGTTAAAACATTAGCCTATGCTCACTTTCCTGACTCTGGCCATCGTTCCTGAGCAATCCTATCTTCTTCATAGCTGCAAGAGTCTGTATGCGTCCACACTTACAAAAGGACTCAGTCCATTCAGCAAGCGTGCAGGATTCTGAACCCTTTGAGAAGTTTATTGTTAGAGTCTGGAAGTCCTGATGCTGCTGCCCACACCTGACATTTCTTCCAAAAGGCAGAAAACCGATTTAGAAGGAGGGTGGAGCACTGGCCACACACTATTGGAGGAAGAAATGAAATACTGCCAAGCACTAGAATTAATATGAATCAGCATCAGGAAAGATACCCGATGTAATAAAGGAAAGATCGAAGGTTCGTGATCCATGCTGCTGGTATTCTAAGCCTGCTCCCTCCTGTTCTTCCTCAGATGGAACTGCCGAGCTGAGCTGCGGCTTCTGTCTCCTTCCATGCTCACTCCCTTACTACTTTCGGAGAACAGACCCCACACACAATGTTCCTTGCATACAGCAGGTGCTGAGTAAATACTTACAGCATGAAAAATCAGTGAGTGACTAGGCAGGTAGGCTGGGCACTCAAAGCAGCCGTGTTGCCAGCAATTAGATTCAACAGAGCAATGAGTTTGTGTTTAGTTCTGGGGACTTAAATATGAGAAAGCAACAGCTCCTGCCTCCAAGAAGCCCTGAGACCGGTAGGAAGGCCGGCTCGCTGGTACACACGGAAGCCTAGCTACTCCACACAAGGTGGCTGGGTGTACAGCATTGAGGGAGGAACCGACTATAAGGGGTGGGAGGGTTGGGGAAGTTTGTTTGAAGGGGGTAGGTTTTGAGGGCATTTATCAGCTGAAAAAGGGTTTAGGGGATTGATCCTGGCACCATTAACTGGTTTCTTTGCCTGTGCTACCCACTCCAACCAGGGAGCCCTTTCTCACTCACATTCCATGAGAAGCTTTGCCAATGTAGACACAGCCCAGCAGGACAAAATTACATCCTAATCCACCGAGTCTGTCTGACATTCTTCCCAAGGTTCCACAAGTACACCAACAGCTGAATAACAGATCTGACTCAAAGACAGCAAACCCCGATAGGCCTTCCCCAAGTGGCTGATTGGAGCGGTCTCTCTGGGCTATGAATCATTGAGAGAAAAGGGACTGCAGCAAAGTGTAACCAGCTCCAGGCTGGGAGAACTCAACAACAAGCGTGTTCCTTTTCGATTAAAATCAGATGTTATCAGCTTTAGTCTGTTTTCTTCTTTTTATAAGCACGGACACAGAAATGCACTTACAACATGTTTGAAACATGTTCAGGAAAAAACACATTAAGATATTTTTATTCTTAGGAGAGGACAAGCATGGTAGGGATTTGAAGGCACCTGCTATCAATATTCAGTATGAAAAGTCTTACCTATTTGATCCCTTAAATGTTACCAAATGGAAGCACATCCTGATCAACAAACAGCTCTGTTATATTAAATAAAATCATCCTTAGCGCAGACAGAAAAGCTCAGTTCCCTTCTGGTGTTCCAAAGGCAGTAGCATGGATACTGGGTTCAGCATTAGCATAACCCTAAGCTTACTTTATTTTAACAGCATCGAACAAATATTTGATGATGCCTCAAATTTTACCAAACTCAAGTTTTTCCAGCTGGCAGACCACGGGCTGAAATGTTAAGATGAGTAAGGCTCTACGGTCCTGGGTACTAAAAATATTCCTGGCCAGTGGGTAAGTTTTCAAAAGCTGCTCTAATCCTACATGTAGCTGGATAAATTTTAAGCTTGAACAATAACATTTTAAGGTGTGGGCTTTTGTGGAAACTATAGCCAAGAGGAAAAAAAATACCCAAATCCAATTCTGGTGTTCACTTGAAAGGCTAACATTTGAGATGAAAATTTATGTGTATAAAAAGGATTTACAGACTTAATGCTGAACCCAAAATGTGCCATTTTAGTCACCACGGCAAATGACAAATCCAACCCTTTGACACTGCACTTAGCTAAAGTGCCTGCAGTTTACGGCAAGCTCAGCTTTGAGAGAGTGAGGGGGAGGCTGGCTCCCCAAAGTCCTCTGGCTAACCTGGGGTACCTGACCTCAGAGGAGCCTGGGTCCTCGGAGACTCTAAACAGGGCTCTAATGGGTGGCACATGCATACTCACATTCTCTGGGAGCAGGGTGGGGGGCTTAAAGGTGGTGGGGGGGACAAATTTCACTTGAACAACTGGAAAAGTAAATAGACTGAAATCGAAGTTTAAGGACAGATCAAACCACGGATCTGTAAAACATCCACTGGTCCTAAGTCACAGGCTGAGTCCGTGAGAAGGCCAAGAACGCTGCTCACACATCTGGGGCACACGTGGGCTCGTTACCTGGGCAATCCTGCACCTTCAGCTTCTCCCTGGGGACTGCATCAGTGAAACCACAGTGACCGTCATCGGGACACGGCCCCAGCGTGGCAAATGAAGATGTATACCACGGGGCGGGGCACTGGGCCTGCAGCCCTCCTCCCCAGGGTGTCCTGCCAGGCCCCTCCCTCGGTAACACGCACACACTAATCCCACAGCTGGCTCTTCCCAGATGGTCTGGGAACAAGCAAGGAGGAGGCTTTGCACTGCTACCTGGAGACACTGCTCCAGACATTATTTGTCGCTGTGTGGCCCATCTCAGTGAGCCAAGCCATCACAGCCCCCCAGGTAAACTCCCAGGGCATGGGGGCCATGCTGCTTCCTTGTCCAGCTTCCTGTCAAGGGATGTTCTCCCCAAGAGCTCCGCCTACCTTGGCTGGGGCTGGTGAGGGCCCTCGGGGAGCTCGGTGCCTGCCTGCCACCTGCACAAGGAGTCGGGTTATGGAATGGGGTACGGTGGGCAGCGACTGGACTGGACTGTGACCACTGAGTCTGGGGACGCTAATTTGGGAGGGCAGGTTTGGTGGGGCTTCCTTTGTCCACTTGCAATATCAATCCTGTTCTCCACCCCCTAAGAGGAAGTCCAGCCTTGTACCCCAGCAACTCTTCCCTGTCAGGACTGGTGAACCCACCTATACAGTGCAATGTCAGCAACTCGAAGCAGGGTGGCTCAGGGCCCTGGGAGGAATGCGGTTGGTGAATGGGTTTACTCTGGGACAATCAGACGTACGGGCGTTGAGGGCTGGGGGTACGGGACGAGGTGGCCTCTTGCTACACCCCGGGAACACCGCAGCTCCCTCAGCATCACACTGGGCTCTCAGGGCTGCCAACAGGCCTCCTGAATGACTTCTTCTAACTTAATGACAATTAAGGCGCCTGCCAACACCTTCCTGTGGCTTGGCCCCCAGACACTTCCCACAATATATACACTAGCCTGCTATACACTCAACATTGGTGTCTGCAAGGCCTGTGATGTCACAGAAGAAACAGCTCATGAGTGCAGCATACCCTTTGCAGCCCCCAGCAACAGGATGCCAGCGTGCCCTCCCTGGATTCAGGGCATTTTTAGAGAAAGAGGTGTAACTTACCGTTTCATTTACACCAGTGCCAAAGTTAAGGCTCTCAGCTGCTCTGGACAGAGGCCTCTGGACAGCCGGCCTGCAGCGATGTGTCTCCCTGAAGCACTTTTAATTAGCTTTCTCGAGAGTGCTTCCCTGACGGCCTCACCTCCAGGAAGCCCTGTAAGGTTCCTGGCTTCTAAAAACAAGCACTGGGTCTTTTTGCCTTATAGGCTCTCAGGGGGTCAGGCACAAAGAGGTGGCCAGGGACAGGGGCCCAGGAATCATGGAGACACTCGCCCTCGCCTCTCTTGGTCCACCTGGTGCTCTCACTGTGCTCTTCATTCTGCGGCTGACAGTGCGGGCATCCCTAAAAGGCATTTTACTGCAGAATGTCAGCTGTAGTGCGACCACACAGGAGGCCACAATCAGACACAACCTTGACTTACTGTAGCACATCTCCTTCAGGGCACTGGGTGACTCTCGGACGCTCTTGTAGGAGTCCCGATGCTACTGAGATTATCTTTAGGGGAAAAATATGTTCCCAGAGGATTGGATTTGCATTGTCAATATGTTTTCAAGTTTCATTTGAAAGGCGGGGGTGGGGGAAGAGAGGGCGCTAGGGGAAGGAAGGTATCTTTTATCTTCTGGTTCACTTCCCAGATGCCTTCGAGGGCCAGGCAGAAGCCAGGAATCAGGAACTCCATTTGGGTTTCCCACACGGGGTGGGGCAGGAACTCAAGACCTTGGGCCATCATCACTGCCTCCCAGGAGCAGCAGCAGGAATGTGAATTGAAAGCGGAGCAGCTGGGACTTGAACTGGCACTCTGATATAGAAGCAGGCGCCCCAAGCAGCAGCTTTACCCGCTGCACCACAATGCTGGCCCCTGGCACTCTCCTTAATCTGCATCATGAACTGGTACCTAGGACACTCAGTACTTCCCAAAGCTACTGAACCCCAGAACCCTGCTTCCCTGGGAATGCGCGTCCTCAGGAGCCCACTTCGGGAGGGGGTGCTGGCCCTCACTTGCTGAGTTAACAGAGGTCAGAGGAAGGAGCAGGTGACCTTGCTGTGTCCTGGTGTGGGTGCCGTGGATCGCAAAGGTATTTCACAAGGACCGGAATCTCCACTCAGCTGAGAGCTGACCATGGAGGGCAGGCAGAGCCTGGTGCACAGGAGAAAACGGGACCTCTGATTTTGGATCTCTCTGTTACCCCTCGTGCTTCCCCCTAGTCCCATGAAAGTGATGGTCCGCGGCCTCCACTGCTTCTCTCACTGAATCTGCCATGCGTCCAAAGCCCCCTACTGGGATCATGCTCTTTGGAGTTGTGATCCAGGCACAGACTTTAAGTGGGAAGCAATGCTATCCAGGAGGATCAGGTACTTGGCTGTGATCATCAATGCCCTTTTTTTTTAAAAAAAATTTTATTTATTTGAAAGCGTTACATAGAGAGATGAGAGGCAGAGAGAGAGAGAGAAAGAGAGCGAGAGAGCAAGAGAGAGAGAGGTCTTCCATCTGATGGTTCACCCCCCAGATGGCCACAACGGTCAGAGCTGTGCTGATCTGAAGCCAAGAGCCAGGAGCTTCTTCTGGGTCTCCCACGTGAGGATGCAGGGGCCCAAGGACTTGAGCCATCTTCTACTGCTTTCCCAGGCCATAGCAGAGAGCTGGACAGGAAGTAGAGCAGTTGGGTCTCAAACCAGCGCCCATATGGGATGCTGGCGCTTCAGGCCAGGGCATTAACCCACTGCGCCACAGCGCCAGCCCCCATCAATGCCCTTGACCCTTATCAACAGCAAATTATATTCCTAAATATGCCCTCTACTCAGAATCTTCACTTGTTGCCCCCAGGAATCACCCCTAACCAGGACTCCCGAAAGTACTGATGCCATGGGCCAATTTTTGGGAGAAGAGCCTTTGTGGAAGGGCTACAGAGTAGAAGGCCAGGGGACACCAGCAAAGTCACACGACAGCCCAAAAGGAGGATAGGGTGAATATACGGTGGCACCACTGCTTTGTCTCAAGCCACACTTGGCTGCTACAGACACCTGCCTGGCACGCAGGGCTAGTGCGAGAAGCAAAGGGAGCAAACCATAAATTCAACCTCTTGGGCTCTGGGAGAGTGAAACCTGGGAGTGCTGCCCCCAAAGAAAGAATCTGAGACCATAGGGAGGGTGAGGCCACAAATGGATTGAAAAAGTGAGTGCAGAAGCTCACGCAGCCATTCCTGGAAAACAAGTTTGTGCTGCTGACTCAGATCTGCTCCGCCTCCAGCCTGCGAGACAAAGGCCCCTCTGCATCTGACAACGAATCTCTCTGGCCTCCCCTGGGTGAGCACGGCACCTCCAGCTCCACCAAGCACTCTGTGTCCTGTGGCCTTCGGCAGCAGCAGCTCGACCCTGCCCGTCAGGCAGCCGCATTCACTCCATCAGACAGCCGCATCCACTCCCGCGATTCCTCCTTGTGCGCCCTAGGTATCAGGCCGTACCTGGCACTTAACAAACTGCTTCCAGGGCTGATTCTTTTTATTTATAGAACACAGATGGCTATTTCGTGCTTTTGCGTTTCTAGGATGTGGTGACATAAGGGCGAGACTGTAGGGGGCTGTTTCTACAGGATTAAGGGGTGCAGCTGGATTATAGTAGTGTCAACTTCCAGGACACCAGACACAGCTGCAAACAGAAATGGATGAAAGAAAACAACTCAAAAATAATCCCAACTGGGGTGCTTTGCCTTATTTGAGTGCTGTGTTTTCCTCTCCTGCCCAGCTCCACTGTTGCTACATTTTATCAGCTGCAAGATCCTCATATTTTAAGACCCTACCTTACAAATGCCCCTGTTCCACACCAAGTCTGCTGCAATTACGCTGTAAGATTAATGCATTTGCAGGCTCTTTCTAAGGATTTAATGGCTTCTTAATAGAATGGGGTGCACACACAGCTAGGCTGCTATGACAAATCATAAAAGCTTCTTAATAAGAAACCTCAATTAGTTAATTAAAATTTGCTAATTGAAAAATTCTAAGAATAGCATGTAAAATATTCCAGACCTCCAGCTACAGCAATAAAATACATATCCACCAACATGCCCACCAGACATGCTCACCATATCTATGCAAGAGGAGACCTCGGAGAGCAAAATCAGAGAGGAGAGAATAGGTCATTCCATAGAAACCTTGGGAATGGTCTAATACATCAGGAGTGAGATGGAAATTATTATTTATCACAAGGAGAGCAGGTGTGAGGAGTGGGGGTCACCTTTATTAATTTACTCATACATGTCTTACTCCCGCTACTCCTATAGGCAAAAAGGCATATTTAAGAAACATTGCATGGGTCTTAACAGTTTTGTACATTTTCTACATCTTTCCTTTTTTTTTTTTAACTTAAAAGATGCCCTTAATGTTCAGCATAGTTCTACAAGAAAACACTCAAACTATGCATCATTAAGGTTGTTATTGCAAATTTCTATGAAGAGCAGGTTCAATATTATAAGAAAGGGTTGCCTTCTATAGTACATAGTTCAAACTCGAAAAAAATGCCCACTGCCTGTGAGGGGAAAGCTCATAATCCATACACTGGAGCTGGAGGAGCCAGCCACACTCAGCGGGCCCACCTGGTTACTGCGTGTTAGGCACGTGGCTGCTGCTCCACAGGCAAGCCAGAGTTCACAGCTCACCTGGAGCATCCCCAGAGATATGCGAAATGACCCTGTGGGAGCTGGTACTGTGTATAGTGGGTGCAGCCTCTGTCTGCAATGCTGGCATCCCACAGTGGTAACGGTTCCTGTCCCCGCTGCTCCCCTTCTGATCCAGCTCTCTGCCAACAGTCTGGGAAAAGCAGTGGCAGGTGGCCCAACTATTTGGGCCCCTGCCAGCCACGTGGAGACCTGCATAAAGCTCCTGGCTCCTGGCTTTGGCCTGGCCCAGCCCTGGCTGTTTTGGCCATATGGGGAGTGAACTAGTGGACGTAAGAGCTCTCACTCTTGCTCTTTCCCTCTAACTCTGCCTTTCAAATCATAAATCTTAAAAAAAAAAAAATGACTCTATGGACATTCAAAGCCCAGTTCAGGTTCTTTGATTCATTCTTGTTATGAACTCAAGGCTCCAGTTCCGTGTGAGTCGTTCTTAGTCATGGTATTTTGGGAGTATATAAGGTCAAATGTTTTAACTTTGAGCGCAGCCTTTCAGATGTGATTTTTCAGTCAAGACTGCACCAGACTCACCCTGTCATGCCCAAGTCAGGTCTTTGGAAAGAAGAATGGACCTCGGCCGGTGCCACGGCTCACTAGGCTAATCCTCCGCCTTGCGGCGCCGCCGGCACACCGGGTTCTAGTCCCAGTCGGGGCGCCGGATTCTGTCCCGGTTGCCCCTCTTCCAGGCCAGCTCTCTGCTGTGGCCAGGGAGTGCAGTGGAGGATGGCCCGAGTACTTGGGCCCTGCAGCCCATGGGAGACCAGGATAAGTACCTGGCTCCTACCATCGGATTAGCGCAATGCGCCGGCCGCAGCGCACCGGCCATTGGAGGGTGAACCAACAGCAAAGGAAGGCCTTTCTGTCTCTCTCTCTCTCACTGTCCACTCTACCTGTCAAAAAAAATAATAATAAATAAAAAAAAAGAATGGACCTCAGTGGAACCACGGGGGATTGGGGAGGAAGGGGACAGCCAGGGTCAGAGCTGGGATGTGACCTGCTAATGGAAATTAGAGCAGCACTAGTCATGGATGGTAACAGCGGTTGCAATAGTGGACACAGCAGGAGTACAGCAGTAATGACAAGATTAGCAATGGCAGTGGTGGTGAAATGGTGACAGTATATCACTGGCAGCAACCACGTGGAAATGCACACCAAGTATTAAGAACTATGCCGACATTCTATTACTTTTTCTTCATTGTCTTCACTTTACAGACAAGCAAACTGTAGCTCTGTGGTTAGACAGCCTTTCTGAGGCCACAGGGACAGCAAACAGCAGGCCTGAGGTTTGAAGTCAGGTGTCCCTGATCCTTTTGGCCATTCTCAGGGCCCTCTGGACAAGCCTCAGGAAACATCTCTACAAAATGCCACTCTCCTCCTCTGCTCAGTCAACCTTGCATTCCTATGGTGAAGCCCAACCCATTTCCTCCCCGCTCCGTGAAGCTTTTTTGATTTCAACTCCTATGAAGTCACAGCACTGGCCACTGGAGCTACTAATCTGACACACTGACATACTTGGCACTGTTCTTTGAGTTTCTATGTGTGCAACCTGGCATTAGTGAGTACAGGGTGGTCACTCTCTAAGCAGAGAATGCAGTACAGTATCTAGCAGGTGTGCTATAAACGAATGAATGACACATGATGCCCTTTACAGGTGGCAAGATCAGCTCACATCAGTGGGATGTGAGGTATAGAGGAGAGTATAGGGAGGTATAGAGGAGAGTCCACAGAGGGGCTGGGGAGAAACATGGGACCTCACGACCTCCTTTATTATGCAAATAAATGCATCTGAATTGCCCAAAGTCATCCCTTGGAAAAGGTCTGCAAGCCATGCCCTCACATAAGGCCAAATTTGAAATAAAAACTCTTCCTCATTTATTAGATTTCTTGTGCTTATTTAACAGAACAGGCTTTTCATTGGAAAAATCTTCTGGAGTTAACCAATTCATATGTCTCTAAACCACAAGCCTGAAAGGGCCCAAAGAAGCCAGCCAGTGAGAATTTGCTCCTTTGGAGAGAAAGCGTCTGGTTTCTCAGTGCCAATTTTTACTCCATGTATCTTTCTTCCTGGGGACAGCACACTTCTTTAGGTTACATTCATTTAGGGATGAGCCGTGCTACACGAACCTTGCAGGCAGACTTCAGAGACGTGGTGCAAACAGGGGACAGACACGGATCCGCTCTGCCAGACCCTGAGCATCCTTGCTGGCGTACTCTTCAGTCCACACAGGCGGCCCTGTTGGGGTGGGAGCTGCACTGCAGGCTGGCTGTGGACAGATTCTCAGTGGCAGCGGGGGCAGAGGCTACCGGGCCTGCCTGACCACCGTGGACTTGGCCTACCAATGGAGTGAGGATGGAACAAATCTGGTAGAAAGGGGAGCCACAGGAGGGTAGATCTGGAGGCAGAAGGCTCGGCTTCCTCAGCCACCCAGGAGGCTCGGGGTGGCCTCTCCAACTCCAATGGCTCCTTTTGCTTTGGGCCAGGCAGGAAAGCCCAAGAGGCAGAAAAGAAAAAACTGCAGCACAGCAGCCAAGGGGAGACGCTGAGGGTGGGTAGAATAGAAGACAAGACACAGCAAAGAATCGTTGGAGTCCCAAAGAAGCAGGAGAGATTCAAGACCACAGACTGAACCCTGGGTATCACACAGGGAGCAAGCGAGAGACGGCAGCAGAGCAGCCGACAGTGTGAGCCAGTCTCATCACCAAAACAGAAGCCTGGGGGTGCCATCTGGCCTTGCAGTTAAGATGCCCACGTCCCACCTCAGAGGACCTGTGTTTGATGCTTTCCTCTAGCCCCCAGTTCCAGCTTCCTGCTATGCAGATCCTGGGACAATGCTGTGAAGGCTCAAGTGATTGGCTTCCTGCTACCCACATGGGAGACCTGGATTGAATCCTCAGCTCCCACCTTCAGGCCGTCCCAGCCTCAACTGCAGCCATTTGGGGAGTAAAACAGAAGGGAGTGCTCCCACTCTTTCTCTTTCAAAATAAACAACAGAAAACCAAAATGGAACCATGGCATTGAGGACTCACTGTTTGAGCTTCCTTCTCCAGAAACCCTGAAGGCAACAACAGCTACACTCACACGGCCATGTGCCAGGCACCGTTCAGAGCAGAAGGCTTCGCAGTCTAAGTACTTTATCTAGCACTTAGAGTCATCTACAGGGTAGCTGTTACCCCCAACTTACAGATGGGGGAAACTGAGGCACAAGGGGGTTAAGTAACTTGTCCAACGCCACACAGCTAATCAGAAGGAGAGACTTGAATCCAAGGATGGTAAGACTGACTCCAGAGTCTGTGTTCACAGCCATGAAGCTACACAATCTCCCACAGACCCTGAGCTGTGTGTCATAGAAGCTACGACTTACATAGGACATATCATTGCCCAGGGCAGGGTTCTCAGGACACCTGCTACCTGAGGCTGGAGCATGTGGGTGAGCAGCCCAGGAGGTGACTCAGTCCCACCCACTGCAGCAGCCTGCATCGAACCTGGGAGAAGCTGGTTTCTGGCACCACGCGTATGCCTAGGAACTCTGCTGAATACATTAAAGAGCAGACTTTTCAGAAAAAAAAAAAATTCTCCCCAAAGGAAGCTAATGGCAGGGCTAGGAAGGAAAAAGTGACTGGTTCTGGCAGATTACAGAAGCATTTATTTCTGGGTGAAGAATGGAAGGTTGCATTTGTTTGCTCACTGAGCTCGTCAGCCGGACCTTCTGCCTAAGACAAGGAGCTCCAACCAGGGGAGTGCTGCGTTTGAGGGGACAACCCCAGGCCCATGTCATGGCATAGGAGAATCCAGATTCAGGGAGCTCTCAGAATCATTCCATCACGAATGGCAAAGCACTGCTGGCACCACTGAGAGACAGGAGTTATTCTGGCCCAGTACTTTGGAATCCAGAAGACCCAAGTTCAAATCCCAGCTTCCACACTGGCGAGTTACTTGTTTTAGCTTCAGTTTCTTCATCTAGCAAGTGAATGTGGAGTTCCAGACCCAATCACAGGTTATCTCAACAGTAAGTGTAAACTCTCCTGCTTGCTTCTGATCGGCTTCTGGCTACAGTGAGTCCCCAGCAGTCATCATCGGATGCAATCATACGATCCACCCCAAGATGGATATTCAGACTCAACTTGCTGGGAGTTTATCATACACGAGACTCGTTGCACAGAAAAGGAAAGAATATGTATTAAATCACTTTTCTTAAACATTTTCTGGCTGTAACGTGCCTAGCTTGTTGACCTTATCCTCGAGAAGGATAAAAGTGGTCCCAAGTCCACAGCTTTCAGGCTCAGGACAGCACAGCCTCACTTTCACATAAATCACTTATATGAGGAGTTTACCCAACTGGCTCCAACGACTGCATGATTCACAGTCTTCCCCAGTCCATCCAGAGGCAAGATTTGCTTTTCTACAAACAGAAGGCTTTTGTGATAATCTTGGAATCTTTGAGGGACCCGGGAAGCCAAAGGGAGCAGATCCCTGTGTTTATTAAATGGTGGACCCAAGTGATACTTGGAATCCCTTACTCAAAGCACAACTGACAGATCCGCAGAGGAAAGGCAGCGGGCTTTGCTGGGCCATAAATTAATTACCTTTAATGGTCAGGCTTAGGGTGAAATCAAGTAGACAGGCAAGTGCTCTCCTATCTGCTGCTTTCATTCTGGTATTTTGCGCTGGAGTTAAAATCGCTTCTAATCAGCAAGAAAGGCAGTGTTTTTGAAACAGTAACATGCTGATGGGCTCACTTCCCGATTCAGATTCTAGGGAATTTGAACTTTGGCCCTTGCTGTGGAATAACCCTTCCTATGCCTATCTGAGACCAACAGTGCATCTTTTTTGTGCCCTTTAACTCAGGAAGCTGAAGTCCTCCACAGGTTAACAGGAATGATTCTTCCTTTGAAAATGACACTAACACCATATGGGGTTTGTATTCACCTCTTGAATAAGCCAAGCAAACTGAACTCAGCAAGCCTTCACAATTAAGAACTCCAAATTCCAAAGTCTATTTTGCTCCCACCTGGAGTGTTCTGGGATTGATTTTCTATGAGCCAAGGTGAGCACAGGTAATAAGAATGGGTTTTTTCAGGGATCTGGTCTCCTGCAGACTGAGCAGTCTGGCTCACAGCATTCTGCAAATTCATTTTCTATGTGTGTAAATGACCCCTTTAGCACCACAGGTAACAATCACCTCCTCCCTCATCACACTTCCATTGGAAACCTTGTAGCTTTGGGGCCCACTTGTAACCTGTTAAGAGGCCTGCAGCTACTTCCTGGAGGAGGGAATACCCTACTGTTGATTGCACTCCCAATTCTGCCTTGCGGTTTCTGTTCCCTGCGGCTATCAAGGTAAAGTGATGCGGTGCGGACAGCTGCCACTCCAAGTCCTGCACACTGGGGTAGTGTGTCAAATAATCGCACAAATGACAGGAAACGGGCCAATGAAATGGCTCAGTGTTTGACAAATTGACGTAGACAGAAGGTTCGCTACACCTGAGCAGTGCTTGCTCTTATTTTCACATAATTTCCTAAATGGAGAATGACGGCAACACCTGAACCTACTACTTGTGCACTTGTGGTAGAGGGACAGCAACTGTGGATTTCTTGAGGACCTCGCCTATGCCCCCCTCCCCAGATGTCCCAGGATTCAGCGGAGATCTGCTTTCCCTTGGAAGAGCATAATAAATATTGTCACCCAAGTGCACATTGTGGAGGCAGTTTAGGGCTCCCTGGAAACAGCATCAACCCATGCACATTCTTTTCCCCTCTAACGACTTCTGAGAAGTGGTCCTATGAAAACAACCTCAACAAAAAACACCACTGGCACCATGAAAGATGCTTGCTTCAGAGGGATTGGTAATAACGGACGCCTGTAAACAACCATCACGACAAAATGAAGAGCCCTGTGGTGAACACTAATGGAATATTAAGTGGCCAGTAAAAATAACAATTTTTAAGACATAACAACATGGAAAATGCCCTTGAAACAGTCAAAGGGATGTCCTAATTATAACCTTTCACAATGCTGATAAAGTCTGAATGGGATTCAAAACCTTGAAGGGGACACACAGCCCACTTGTATGAATGGAAAAATGTGAACCATCCCCCCTATGCCACATTTTCAAAATGCTTACTTTACTATCTCCCTGGTAATTTGGAAACATTTTATAAAAAATACATAGTCCAGAAATGTTCAGGAAAGAAAGCCAATCAGAAGGTGAGTGTGGAAATGAAATGAAAAAAAAAAAAAAGAACCAATGGAGGTACTTTGGGTAGTCATGAATCTTAACAAAGGTTGGCTAGAGAAAAGAATGAACCCAGGTTCTTAAAATGTTGGCTAAAATGGCCACGCTAATCTCTAGAAAAGCCATTAGAGAGAGAGACAGATAGACAGGCAGGCGTTCCCAGGATATCTTGTGGTCTGGAATTTATCGTGGTATCTGTGTCTGTGAGTGTGTATGTTTGCATGTGTTTCTTTTTTCTAACGCTATCAGCCTGAGAACCGCTGGAAATGTGCTGTAGATTTTCCAGAAGTTAAGACAGCTGCGACAGCTACAGGGTTTCATTTACAGACACCGACGTTGCACACTTCACTACACATCACACACAAAGGTTAAAATATGTACATATTGTTCTTCAGCATGAAATCTCACCAAAGATCATAACTCTTGACAGCTCTGAAATCTTGCATTTATTTTTCAAGTCACTGTACAGCCAACATAACTTTGTTCCTTGATATTTTTTATAGCAGAAAAAAAAAAGAAAAAATAAATCAGGCATCTAATAAATATGGATCCATTCTATAAGCAAAATCCAAGATAAAGTAGAGCTAGTGACAAGTCTTCCAGGAAGACTTGAATGTGTTAATTTTTATAGTCAAATTGTTTCCCAAAGCACAGATACACCTGCTTTTCTTATGGCTACTACTGAAACACATCCATGTCTGTTACCCGAGTCTTTTAACATCCTCAACGCTGCTAATGATGAAAAGAGCTGTGGATCCCAACATTCTGAAATTTCCCCAAACCTGACTACATGAAGGAAGCTGGTGAACGCCCTCCTGTTTAAAAAGTGTTCTATTTCTGTGCCCCCTTTCTGGTGTACATCTCAGCATGCTTGGTAAAGTGCTGGTTAATCCTGCTTGGCATCTACTCCTAACAAGAAATGAACGATCTTTGCATTTTATAAATCTTGAGCATGTTAGAGTTAAAAACGAATGAAAAAAAATGAAAGAGAAATACAAAGCCAAAATAATCATAAATTCTTCCTGACTAGAAGGCATTCCTCCCTTATCCCTGAAAGAAATTCATTCCCGCACATCTTGTTTGAATTTAACTTCTGAGGTTTGTCTTGTTCCATCTCTAGAACAAGTCGGGCAGCAGGGTAGCGAGATACGACTACATGAATAAAAACATGTGAGCGACACACACACACGAGACAAGACGGGACAGCAAAATATTAACCGTCAAGTGCCGTGTCGCTTGGCTACATATGTTTCTGTGCTTTGTCGTGATTGTTCAGCCTGAAAGCTACTGTTAGTATCTGGATTCTCCTTGCCTGGAGATTGCAAAACCTGGTAATGCAATCAGGAGATGTTAATGCTCCGTGAGCAGCATGCTGGCATCGCTTCTCAGTTCTAGAAGATTCCCTAAAAGCACGAGTATCCGACACATTAACGCTACACAAGGCATTCAGCAACTCTACCCGCGGGGCACGGCTCGGCTCTCCAGCCGGCACCGCAGCAGGGTCTTTGGAAAGGCGCCTTGCCCGGGGGCTGGCTTTGAGTGTGACTTGGGAAGAGAGGGCTGTTTTCCTTTTATCCTCACCCACTCTTTCTTACACCAGCCCTACGTGATTTATAGTATTTTTATTACAAATACGGTAATGAAACCTCACTTTGTGCAGCTTGAGGCGGTGATGAGGGAACGGGGTTGGTTTGGCAAGGGACGGAGGTGGAGAGTGAGATGCAAAACCCTATTCCTGCTGCAAGTGAGAAAAGCACAATTCAAAGTTGACCCTGGCTGCAGGCAAGTTCGCCAGGTACTCTTGGAAGGAAGAGTGCTGAGGGCGTAAAAGGCCAGGCTGCACCGAGAAGGCACACACGGACTGTACTTCCCCTTTCTAAGCCTCCATAAACGCAGAGAATCAGAGTGACAGTTTTCAGGGATCACTCCTGGGGCCTGATCTCTGGTGGGAAAGGCAGGTTTATTTTCACGCTGCGATATTAGCTGGAGCTTTTGAATAAACAACATTCTTAGGAAACTCTCAAGGGATGATCCTGTCTGTCTGACCTTCCCAGGATACCCTGCCTGGGAAGTTGTTTCTAGTTCTTTCTTAATCCTTTAGAGATCTGGGATTCTGATCTGGTAACCTGCAGTGAAGCAGTACAAGCAATAAAGATTAGGTAGCGCATGCCCTTTCCGCTGCTCAAGTTCAGAGCAGGAGAGGAGGCTGAGGGGGCACCCAGGTTAACTGGTGAGACGCTGCGGATTTCACGGCTCTAAGGAGCTGCACTGCTACGCGAGGGCTGTATCTGTTCTAACCCAAAACACGTGAAGAGACCCAACTACCATTTCTTATGTTCTCTCACCTTAGATCTCTGCTCATTTTGGGATCAGGAGAGGGAAGTGCGGCATTGGACTGGGGCATTGAAAAGACACAGCAACAGCTCGCGTGCTCTCTCTCTCTCTTCCATCTGGTTCCCTACTCTTACAGAGCCTTTGTGATTTTCACAGACAGATCAAAAACAGTGAAACGGAAGGACAAATATGAACATACATGATCTCTGTTCTTCAAGAATCATGCAAACATTCATCTAATCATTTAAATAAGGGCCCCCATGGTTTTAAAGGAATGACTGACCGTGTTCTAAGGGAACAGGGGATATAAACCTTGGCTTCAACCAGAACTCATGGTCAGTTCCCTTGGGAAGGAATTCCAGAAGATGGCTGGAAAGATCGGGGACCTTTCAGACCACGCCATGGTCCTGCTAGGCACGATCCGTGGTCCAGCACACTAGTTCTTCACAGATGCTAGGTACTCAGGTTTTCCCTTAATATTAAGTTGGCAAAAAAAAAAAAAAAAAAAAAAAAAAAAAAAGTTTAAATGATAATCCTGAATATTGGCAAGGAAACGTGAGACACTTGTTATTCACTGTGGATAAGCATCAAAGGTGACCACATCCTTTCAGAAATAAGTTGGCAAGCTGTCCCAAACAGTGCTAAATATTCATATTGCAGGCCGGCGCCGCGGTTCACTAGGCTAATCCTCTGCCTAGCGGCGCCAGCACACCGGGTTCTAGTCCTGGTCGGGGCGCCGGATTCTGTTCCGGTTGCTCCTCTTCCAGGCCAGCTCTCTGCTGTGGTCAGGGAGTGCAGTGGAGGATGGCCCAAGTGCTTGGGTCCTGCACCCCATGGGAGACCAGGAGAAGCACCTGGCTCCTGGCTCCTGCCATCGGATCAGCGCGGTGTGCTGGCCGCAGCGCGCCGGCCGCGGCGGCCATTGGAGGGTGAACCAACGGCAAAAAGGAAGACCTTTCTCTCTGTCTCTCTCACTCACTGTCCACTCTGCCTGTCAAAAAAAAAAAAAAAAAAATTCATATTGCAGCCTAGTTCTAGACACATGTTAAAGAGAATCCTGGTGTCATCTATAACAATGAGAAAGAGGAAATGATCTGAGGAAGTAACAGGAAATGGCTAAATATATTATAGATATCAGTGCTGCCAAAGGAAATTTAGAGAGAAAAAATGCTCATAACATAGTTGAGTAAAACAGAAGAACAAAATTCTACGTAGGGCCCAAGCCTCACTTTGTGGGAAAATATGTACAAGAAAAATCAAATATCAGCCATCTAGATATAAAGATTCAAGTATTTTCATTCTCTTATCTTACCAGATTTTCATAATGAGATATTGCCTTTGTAATGAAACAAGTTATTTCTATAAGATATTGGATCAGACAAAAATACCAGTGGAATATGATTTTGGTTGTTGAATTTGTCAAGTTGGCAAAGGTTGGAACGCATTTGAATTCCCACTGTGGTGAGGAGGGGCAAGAGAGATCCTCATTCCCCTACGCCAGGGCTATTTCTGTGAGACTTCGGCAACATCCACACACCTCCCACTTGTGTACATCTTTACATGCTGCAATTGTCCCAACGGAAACTCATCCTAAGGGAATGACAGACCAAGGGTGCAAAAGATGGAAATAATGGTTGTTGAGTGTTACTTTTAATATTTATTTATTTTGAAAGCCAGAGTTAGAGTGAGTGAGTGAACAAGAGAGGTCTTCTATCCACTAGTTCACTCCCCAGATGGCAGTATGGCCGACACTGGACCAGGCCAAAGCCAGGAGCTTCTTCTGGGTCTCCCACATGGGTACAGGGGCCCAAGCACTTGGGCCATCTTCTGCTTTCTGAGTAACAGGGAGCTGGATCAGAAGTCAAGGACCCAGGACTTGGTCCGGTGCCCATATGGGAAGCTGGTGGCACAGGCGGCAGCTTTACCCACTACTGACACAGTGCCAGCCCCAAGTGTTACACTGTTGATACGATGATGGCTAAGAAAATGAAAACTATCTAAACATTTACCGAGAAAGGGTTGTTTTCAAAAATTTTTAGTAAACCTGCATGTAGGAGACTATCTACTTATTACAATGACAATATATATTTGGTAAAACGTAAATATTTCTGCAACGAAATTTTAAAAGGGGGTAAATTAAAAAAATGGGCTACAGAGCACAGTCCATTATATATATAATAAAATTATGTATAATAATCATATATATTTTTTCCTATATTTTTGGAATATATTCCAAATGTATAAGATGTTATAATAATGTTATATGTATAACATTTATATATATATATATATATATATAAAGTTTACATATATGTAAGAAACCAAAATGTTAACAGTGGTATTTCCCATGAATGGGTCTGGAAATGCAAGTAATGTTCATTTCTCTTTTATCTTTCACTGATTCTTGAATCGTTAATAATGAGAATATAGTCTCTGTCATATTTCAGATTTTCAAAACGGTTTATAGAATCCTGCAACAGAAACTTGTAAACCCTGGAGCAGCCTAAGGAACAAAGTGCTGCCCACACAGGTACGTCCCTTTTGCACCCCTCTCCCGCTGCCTCCGTCCTCAGGGACCTCTGACCCCTGGCTTTAGCAGTTCTCCATCATGTACACGTCTACTTCTTCACATTGTTATGGTACATATATGTATCTGCAAGCATGCTGCTCTCATTAGAAAAAAAAATAAAGCTGTTTTCATTTTTTAAGTTGTTTTTTGGAAAACACAATCTGACTGGGCTGCACCCTCCTCCAGATGGCCTTGGGCAGTGCTGGAGGCCAAGAGCAAACCCAGATACAAAGTCATCTGAGCAGCTGTGTAGGAGATGGTGTTGGCCCACCTGTACCCTGCTCGCTCCCCTGGGTTCATGGGCAAGAATGGTTCAGGGACCCCTGGGGGACCTATGATTGGGCACAGGAGGAGAACACAGAACAGAGGCAGCCCACAGCTTTCTGCCTGCCTGCTCCTTCTCCTTCCACAGATGAAAAAGCAAAATTTTTAAAAGTTCATTGCAATTTTCCACATGTGTGGGTAAACACTTGAAGGAAAATGTAAACATTTGTTGATGAACTATGGATGCTCTTTCTTTCAATTTTCTATTCCTATTACTATCGTTTTAGTATTTTTATGTAAAAAATTAAAGAGATAAGATGTATCAAAGGAAATTGCTTTATATGCCACTACAGAACCACCAGATTGATGAGAATTGAACGACTGGCAATAGAAATTGTTGATGAGTACACAAAACAACAGAAGCCCACGCCTTGCTAGCTGGAGTGTAATATGATTGAACCACTTCGCAAACCTGCTTGGCTGTTTCTAATCATTAAGCACACAGCTCTATGAAGCAGCAGCAGCAATTTTGCTTCTAGTGTTACATTAGAGATGAATGCTTCGTGCACAAGACGACTGGCACAAGGACGTTTGTGACCACTCTATCAGCAGTAGCCAAAGATGACCAACATAAACTTAGGTAATTCATATAACAGGATATTTTACAATAAACAGAGCATGTACTCACACATGTAATAATGTGGATGGATCTTAAAAATACTTTGAGCAAAAGCAATCTGACACAATTAAATGGTACTATCATCCTATATGCAACAGAAGTATTACCATTTAATTCACAGTTCACCCAATAAACCAACAGATGGATGGGGGAGGGGGCCGTGGTGACTGAGGGGCTGTTACCGTGAGATGGAAAAAAGCTTCGTTCAGGTGGAATTCCAAAGCCAGAACCAGGTGTTTTGGAAATTTGCAGCTTCCAGCGCCTACAGGGGTGTGTTGTGCTTGGGGAATTAGATACTGCAGGGCTTACAATGCTTTTTCAATCATTTGAATTAAGATTTCTTTGCCTTTGATATTATACACAACTAGGCACGTGCCCCTTTAAGACTAGAAAAATAAGGCTTTCACGCCTTAGCCTTTAAGATAAATCTGTGCCAAAGATCAGAAAGCATTCTCAAAATAAAGGGCAAATGAGCTAAGAGTACAATGTGCCTTTATTATTAAAAGCATTCTCGCTTTGAGTTTTCAAAAATATGTCTGCTGTCTAACAAAGATTAATGCCATGTAGAAGCCAGCTTTTCATCATGCTTATTTGGCTCAGGAGGACTGTACATCACTGGGTCTGGTTGGTGTAGCACACAATGATAAAATGGGCAATAAAAGCAGGCAGGCATGTATGCACAGGCATGGCGAAGAACAAGTCTAAATAACTTCCTTGCTAATTTGCACCAAATGCATCCATCCCAATAGTTATCAGGAAGGAAGCCAACCAAGTTTGCAGCAACAACGCCCTCTGCGCCTTCTGGTCACCTACATTACGGAGTGTCTGTTGATGGCCCGCCATTCCTCAGTTCTCTTTGTCTTGGAGTAAGGATGACGACACCACTTGTCCCTCAGTCTGGGCTAAAGGCAGCCTTGGGCAGTATGACATCAAGAGGCAAAGCACACAATCCGCCCAAGTGATTCTGTGCTTCCCGAGAGGAGCGCTGTTGACCATCGCTGTGCTCTGGTAACTTGAGATAAAAGATTGAGTAGGCTGAGGCTGGCACAGCCAAGAAAAGAGGTACCAGATACTGCCAGCCAGGCAGGGATGGCTCTGAGAGCCGGATCCAGTCTCTGGTCTTGGCATGCAGAACCCCATCTCGTTAGGGACGAGAGGGAATTGGCAGGAACTGAATGCTTTCTGGGCCCAGCATCTGTAAATTACGCGAGCCCACGTTGTCACCTAGATCTGCAGGGAAATTTCAGTGATCATGGAAGGTGGAAGCTGCTGGGAAGGCCTCTCTGCTTGTTGAACGTCACGTTTATGGCCTTAGCAACGGAGTCGAGGGAACTGATCGTCAAGGAAATGCACTCTCTTGAATCAAGCCAGGGGAGAAAGCCCCCGGGACGAGGCTGACGTGAGTGCAATGACCAGCGACTACATTACCACCTGCTTAGGCTGCAGTGAAAGGCCCTCCTTTCGCCGTTTGGTTTTATCAGCAAGTGGAGGCAATGACATAAAATACAACCCAGCGCTTAAATGATTCAAGGCTGGTAATTCCACACGGTCTGCAGGCCCATAGGAGAACTATGAGCATGTAAATTCTGAGCGGCTGCTTTTGAGGGGCAGTGCGTAAGAGGCAGGACAATGGAGCTGCGGATTAGGAGGCACAGGCCTTACCTTGGCCGTACCTCGATTCCACGTGGTAGTGAGGGAACCCCCCGGTGTCTTCTCATCCGAGTTCGTGGGCCATCCACAATGAGAAGGGCAGGAATACACAATGAAGAGATGTGTGGGTTCCAAGCCCAAGGCTGGCATTCACTAGTGGCATGAACTTGGGCAAGTCACTGCATTTCTCCAATTCTCGTAAGAAATGGGGTAAGAGCCATCTTTCAAAGGAGAGACACGGCTTGCTTGGGAAAATGTGTGATTTCATGGGAGAGCAGACACAAAGAAGTATCTGTGAAAGTCCTCTGCAAAACAGCGAGGATCGCACACCCTCTAGCCTTCTTTGCTTCCACTGTCCCATGCTCACAGGGCAGTGTGATGATGTATAAAACATGTGGGAGCTTACAGAAGGGAAGGCATCTGTATAGGGGAGGCACGGTGACTTCCAAGCAGAAGCAAAGGCTTTGGACTCACATGACTTTGGGGTCAGATCCCACCTCTAAAAGCCGACTACTTTGAACCTGTGACCCCTAACTTGGGTGTTCCTAATCTGTAACTCAAACATCACATTTCTTCCAATCATGAGTACGTGAGGTGAACACAGAAATTTTGCAATCATCCACGCGCACCTGAAGAAGTCAACAGCCCTCCGATACCAATTCTGGTACAACTGTAGCAGGTTTTTTTTTTTTTTTTTTTTTTTTTTTTTTTTTTTTAATTTATTTGACAGGTAGAGTTATAGACAGTGAGAGAGACACAGAAAGAAAGGTCTTCCTTCCATTGATTCACTCCCCAAATGGCCGCTACGGCCAGTGCTGCGCCCATCTGAAGCCAGGAGCCAGGTGCTCCCTCCTGGTCTCCCATGCGGGTGCAGGGGCCCAAGCACGTGGGACATCCTCCACTGACCTCCCGGGCCAGAGCAGAGAGCTGGACTGGAAGCAGAGCAACCGGGACTAGAATTGGGTGCCCATATGGGATGCCGGCGCCACAGGCAGAGGATTAACGAAGTGAGCCACGGCACGGGCCCCCTGTAGCGGGTCTTAACACACATCACGAACATGAAATGATAGAAGCCATGAACCCAGCACTTCAGCTTTCCGATTCCAGGTTTTCACAAAGCAGCTGACATCACTAAATTCCAAGTTAGTTGTTTGGGTATCTCGACAACTGGCTTTTTTTTTTTTTTTTTTTTTTTTTTTTTTTTTTTTTTTTAACAGGCAGAGTGGACAGTGAGAGAGAGAGACAGAGAGAAAGGTCTTCCTTTGCCGTTGGTTCACCCTCCAATGGCCGCCGCAGCTGGCGCACCGCGCTGATCCGATGGCAGGAGCTAGGTACTTATCCTGGTCTCCCATGGGGTGCAGGGCCCAAGTACTTGGGCCATCCTCCACTGCACTCCCTGGCCACAGCAGAGAGCTGGCCTGGAAGAGGGGCAACCGGGACAGAATCTGGCGCCCCAACAGGACTAGAACCCGGTGTGCCGGCGCCGCAAGGCGGAGGATTAGCCTAGTAAGCCGCAGCGCCGGCCTCAATCTTCCTTAACATGAACATCTTGATAAAATTTTTTGCCTTTCAAGGATTCTAGTTTGAAGCATTCTTCTGACTTGACTTCATTTGTGTGGCGATGGCAACATGGATGATAACCTTCCTTTCCTTGCCCAGACAACCATGGCTAGAAACAGGCTACGCACAAGCCAGCAGCACGGCTCTGGGGGAAGGACGGGGAAGTCTGAGCAGCCGCGTGGCCGACTTCACCGCACCGCTGTTAGCCAGGGACCAAGGTCTTGGCTGTGGTGGAGGAAATGAGAACAAGTTATTTAGAACCTGGGAACACGAAGCTATTTTACAGCTTGCCAGTGAGAGGGCCTTCAAAGGCAGACTAGTCTTTAGGCTCAGCATAATGAACTTCAATGTGAGAAAATTAAGTAATGTTTCAACTCGAGTCCCAAATCAACAGTCTCAGCAATATGAGAATATTCTGCAAATGGGAACTCACGAGGGCTACAGAGGAAAGATTCATGGTCTTCTTAATTAACTCCGAGGTGCTGCACATAAGGGGAAAACGATAAATCAAGTAGATTACTGCCAGCGATCTGAATTTCCAAATGAAATAAGAGAGGTGTAGCGCCTTGAGTCATTTTGTAAATGTGTGTGGTGGGGGTGGAGGGGAGATCTCCAAGGTCATCTCTTAGGTTATAATTTGCCACCTTGTGATTTAATTTCATACCATGTGCAAAAAGTACTTGCCCTACAGTCAGGTGTGAAAAGGCAAGAAGTAGTCAGACAGCTAAAATACATAATAGGAAGACAACACAATGGGCAAGCACATGAAACTGTGACCGTTCTTCATGCTTTCATCCAAAAACATGTTTACTAAGCACCTACTATGTACGGTGATGACCAAGACAAAGTCACAGAGTCCCTGGACCCATGGAGCTCACCCTTTGGAGTAAAATGCTTGTGTGATTTTAGGCAGTTGTAAGCTGTGCAGAATAATGGTGCAAGGGACGGGCACAGAGAGGGAGGAATAGGACCCAAATCAGACCAGGCCTGCCAAGCAGGAGGAGCCACTGATCAGAGAGAAAGGAGAGCAGGGCATGGACCCCGTGAGGCTGTAGCTGGAGGGGGACCTCCACCCTTACCAGAGGGACCACCCAAGACAAGAGCCTTGGGTTGGGCATGAGCTCTGGGTGCTCTGGACACATAAGCCATGGCTCTCCAGGGGTGAAGACGAAGGGGCGAGGCTGGAGAAGTGGTAGGAGACGAGGCACTCGGGCTTACGTTCTATCAGAATCATAATTCAAGCCAAGGCACCAAGTTCTGTGTGCATCAGGATTAATCTCTCTCTTGTGCTCTCTCTCTCTCTCTCACATACACACACACACACACACACACACACACACCTGGAACCAGTAAGAATGGCAACCCATCAACAGTGGCGTTAATCAGTCTAATAGCCTTAGCTCAGAATTTTATGTAGCCACTAAAAAAAATGATTTAGCTCTCACTCTATTGACTTGGAAGGAAGTTAAATGAAAAACAAGAAAAATGTGTGTACATGTGTCTAATATATGTGTCATGTTTATTTCAAGCTCTTATTTTTATAAAAACAAGTGACACAACCAGTCAGACCCCCATGTAACATCTGACCATGGGAAGAGCAGGGACAGACACCCAGCACGATGCCAAAATTTGTTAACTTGGGGCAAAAGGCTTGGCGAGGGATTGGAGAAAGGAAAATATATACCTTTTTATATACATTATATGCATCTTATATACATTTGTATGCAATTTAAAAATTTAGGGGCCAGCTCTGTGGTGTAGTGGGTTAACGTCCTGGCCTTGAACACCGGCGTCCCATGTGGGCGCTGGTTTGAGACCCGGCTGCTCCACTTCCGATCCAGCTCTCTGCTGTGGCCTGGGAAAGCAGAAGATGGCCCAGGTCCTTGTGCCCCTGCACCCACGTAGGAGATCCAGAAGCAGCTCCTGGCTTTGGATCAGCGCAGCTCTGGCCATTGCAGCCAATTGGGGAGTGAACCATCGGATGGAAGACCTCTCTCTCTGTGCTTCTCCTCTCTCTGTGTAACTCTGACTTTCAAATAAATAAATCTTTTAAAAAATTTATATTATTCAATGGTGTAGCAAAATGTGCTAAATGCTGTGCTTTCTGGGAAGGAACTGAAATATTGGAACAATGCATTCCAGGAAGCTGAGGAAACGTCACAAAACTGGAAGAGTTGCACGTTGACCCCGAGGGAGGCAGAGTGCCGGCAGAGACAAGAGGAGGGACATGGCCAGCTGAGGGCCAACTGTGCGGAGTTTTGTGCGTGGCACTGTGTGTGGAATGTCTCCCCCCAGACTTCCTGGCAGCAGCTGGTACACAGGGCTGTGGTGGAGAGAACCGAGGCAGGATGGGACGACCCAGAACAAGAAGTTAGAACCTCAAGCAAGGACACCAGAAGGGAAGCACTTGAGAGGCTGTGATGATGCTTGTATTATGGATTTGGTGCCCAATTAGATAGAAATGGAGATAAGAGAAACTGAAGATAATTCACTCCAAGCCTCCTTGACTAACCAATGGGTGGGTACCACTAAACAACATTAGGCACCAAAAAGCAGCTTTTTTTTTTTTTGTGGGGTAGGGGGCAGTATGGCATAGCCAATTAAGTCATGGCCTGCAATGCTGGCATCCCGTTTGGGCACTGGTTTGAGTCCTGGCTGCTCCACTTCTGATCCAGCTCCCTGCTAACGCACCTAGGAAAGCAGCAGAGGATGACCCAAAATATTTGACCCCTGTGCCCACATGGGAGACCCAGAAGAAGCTCCTGGCTTCAGCCTGGCCCAGTCCTGGTTGTTGCAGCCATCTGAGGAGGCAAACAACAGATGGAAAACATCTCTCTTTCTCCCTGTCTCTCCTTCTCTAATTCTGCCTTTCAAACAAATAAATAAAAAAATAGGGACAGTTGAATAGGTACTGAGCATTCATGAACCCACAGTCAGAAAGGGGACTGGAGGTGGCATGGGACTCGGGGTCAAGGAGCCCTCTCCACAAACAGGACAGCTAGGGTCATGGAATGGAGCCAAAACAGATGAAAGAGGACCAAACTTAGGGAGAACCCAGTTTACATGGCAAAGAAGTAGGAGACCCAGAACAGAGCAAGTGGAGAAAGGGCTTCAAAAACAGGAAGTCCGAGAGCTGCAAAGGCAGGAAGTCTTAGTAGGGCAAGGTGTGCAGGACAGTAGTGCAGTGTCCAAGACAACAGAACCATGTGAGCTGGGGCCAGATGAGCCTACAGCACCCGGGGCATGACTTCAGCAAGCCAGGGGAGTGGGGTTTGAAGTTGCAAAGATGAGAGACGGCTGTGGTGTGCAGGCTTTGAACAAAGGAGAGAGTGTAAAGAACATGGGTGAACTTGGCGATGTGAAAGAGGGAAGCCGAGACCTGATGCAGACATGGCTTCCGTTTTCTCAGTGCAGGAATTGAGTGCCTCTCAACTGAGTGCCTTTCCAAGTTGGAAAGGTTGTGTCTCTAGTGCTCTGTAGGCTGTGGGAGCAGTTCGCAGCAGGTGCCTGCAAGACAGGTGTCTTTTAGACTTAGGCTAAGGATGGGGGATGATGAACAGGTAGGGTCATGGGGACAAGGGAATCAATCTGATTGGTAAATTGGAAACTGATACCCACCAGTAGTCTGAGTGTGGAGCCCAGGCAAGGCAGGAGGCATTGGGGCCTTTGAGATCTCAAGGCAAGGTGGCACCAGGGAGGAGACACAGGCAGGGGAAGCTCTGTAGGCTCTGGTCAATGGGGAAACTTTACCATCTGAGTTAAGCAAAGTATCGCAGCTCTTGCTGAAAACAAAGTCCAGGAAATGGGTCTCTGCAGAGGGCAAAAAAAAAAAAAAAAAAAAAAAAAATCCCAGTCTATCTCTAGATGATTTCAAGATCACTCAGTCTCTAGTGGCCTACAATAAGTTTGAAGAGTCTGTAAAAATCTGGTTCAGTACAGCTTTGAGTTGGGCTCAAAGATGCAGAAAATGAAGCTCAGTACTAAATACTGATGAATGCACTTAATAAAGAAAAAAAAAGGTGCAAGGTGATTTGAGTTGCATAAGCAACCTGCTTAGAACACTGATGGTTCCAGGAACAAACCACAGACTTCAAAGACCATCGGAGGCCCAGGGCCTAACAAGTGAATCAAATCCCCTGGCTCTCCTAAGACTCACTCACAGTGAGTCTGCAGCAACAGAACCCAATTCCACTGGAATAAGAAAAAATGTCATATAAGGGTGCTCATTCCAGCTTCCCAGTGTCTCTTGTGGGTGTAGGGTCTTTGCAGAACTCCATGAGCAGGCAAAATCAGGTTAGAGATAGCGTAAGGAAAACCTGGCAGGCAGCCATGTCAAGTGTTTCTGCCGATATCCATAAAGATATAGACTAAGATAATGGCAGCACCACATCTGCTATTTGAAACCAAAATGCATGCAATGTGTTTATAGAACCTCATCAGGCCACAATACTCAGTCTGGGGCTGGTGCGCCCAGAACTTCAGATCAGGTAGATAGAGGGAATGAGACAGCATGGTTTGTTCTGTAATAAATATGACTGCTTTTGGAAGACCATAAACAGGTGGTTTCATAAAAAAAAGATTCAAATGCTTCAGGCTTATTTGTATAAAATAAATAGAAGGCCAGTGCACACTCAGCTAATTGCAGCATTTTTTATGAGGCTATGACTGACTATAATTTGCTGAAAGTGAGTCCAACTGAAACAGCAAGAGTGAGGGTTTGGGTGGATTAGGTGAGGTTTTGGAGTGAGAAGCAGGAAGGAGGAAGAAGGCTTTCATTAAGCAGTTCACATTCTGGTAGAAGAAGAAGAAAAAAAAAGCGTCCAGACTGATTTTATTTCCATTTGAAATGACTTCTTCTTTTGTATATTTTTACTTTAAGTCCTGGAAGATGTTTATAATGGTTGCTTCCAAATCTTAGTTTCCTGAATTCAAAATGTGGGCTCTCTCCAGGAGGCCTCATCAGCTGCTTTGTTTCCCTCATCCAAGGAAAGCTTTTCCCTTTTATTTTGCATCTAGTAATTTTTTGTTACGTACTAGACATTGTGTTGTCTGATTCAGGCAGATCAGTGTAGGCCTAGGTTTATACTTTAGGGGAGTAACTTTCTGGAAAGCCTAGAATGTCTTCTAAGAGCATCTTACTTGTCAGGACTCAGCTCCATACTGTCTCTCCTCTGGGGATCTTGTGGAGGTTTGCAGGGGTGGCAAAGTTCTCGTTTGTGACTTGAGGACTTCCTGGGGTCTCCGTTGGATGGCTGAGTTAACAAGTAGTTTCATGTTGGCTGGGCTGCAGTGCAACCTTGTCTCTTCCTTCCCTACCGTGGAGCAGCTGCTCTTCATGAGACTCCCAGCCTCAGCCTGGACATGTGCAGCCCACTCACAGCCATAGGCTCACAGGATCCCTCATACAGACTTCTGGAAAGCTGTCATGGTTCCTTCATTTCTGGTTTCCTCTCCTGCCATGCTCTGCTTGTGGTCCAGCTCACTCCACTCCACTAAGGACATTGTCAACCAACACCAAGAGCCAGGTGATCACGGTACTCATGGCCTAAGCTTCCTTTTTCTCAGGGACGGATTGAGGTCTTGTACCATGTGTTGCACAGAGCTGAAAACTATTACCCCACACGTTTGTCCAGTTGCACATGGCAGGGCTGGTCCACCATTTAGTACATTTTTATGCTGCCAGTCACATGAGTGCTGAATGAAAGTACACAACATTCCATATTTGTGCAGAGCTATCTCAATGCATTTGGACACTAGAGGCTCCCGATTTCTTGTTTCCCTGGGGTTCATGGAATCACCCATTCATTCTCTCACTGACTCTTAAGCAAATTCATCCACCCATTTAACCAGTACTGAGCATCTGTGACATGCCAGACACTGTGGAGACACAAAACCGTGGCCCTCATTTCCTAGTGAGTGCTGCTCTGGACCTCCTCTAAGACCGGACAGAGAATGGAACATCCATGGATGAGACATGAAGAATTAGATGCCCTCTCACTTATATAACACTATGTCATAGGTACTGTTATAGGCACTTTATACAATGGGTCTTCAAAAAGTTCACAGAAAAATAAAATAATGTGAATTATAAAAATCTATGTGCAGATTTCCAAGAGTTTACAACAAAATATGCTTACCTTTTATTTTTTTCCCTTCCAGCTTATTAAAGGAACCCTGGTATGCACTCATTAACTTAATACGCACAACAAGGCAGGCAGTATTAGAGACCAGGAAACAGAGGCAGAGCCTAGCCCGCTCAGTCACACAGCTCAGGAGCGGCAGAACGGTCTGAGATTTCTGAACAGAAACATTAAGAGCCTTGCTGTTTGTGTAAGCTGGGTCAGTGTCAGAGCAGGTTCTGAGAAGTGGCGGGATCGCTGTCAGAAAAATGCCCGAGAGGAGAAGGTGACCGAGTGAGCATGTTAGGCACAGCTTTCTTTTCCTCTCCCACTTGCTCGAAAGCATAAAGATAACGTTTTGCATTTAGAATCAGAGAAAGAATGGAAGGCCATTCTCAATAAAGGGCTTGAGGCTTTCCTTGGGGAAGCGGAGGAGGGTGGAAGTAATATTGCTCTAGCAACTCCCAGCTGGAATTTTTAGAGCACTATCTTATGGATGCTTCCAGAAGAAGTACCCTGGGACCAGATACAGATGAGGTATACATGACCCTGCTGGAGACGCAAAACACACATTGGCATCAGAGAGGGGCCAATATGTCCTGTAGTAAAGGATCCTACCTTATTTAACACATGATTATCCAAACTTAATGACTGCAGTATCCTAACATGAGTGAAGAGAGAAAGAGGAGACAGCGAGCGAGCATGATGAATGACTCTTGGAACTACTGTTCTACAAAACACATTCAATTTGCTGTTTAAGAGCAAATTCTAAGCTAAAAAAGGAGTTTTTGAGGTCAAACCTACAGCTACTGCACCAAGTATTGTAAAACTGTAGTAGTTAGTTACAGGAAGACATTTTATTACAAGGATTGAAAATAAGAAGGTAAAAACTTATGCATAGGTACATCATTTTTCATATCCTACACCAAATGCCCTATATATACATACACTTAAAAAAAGATAATTTGTAAGCTCCATTTTAATAAAAATGCACTTCGTAGAGAACACAGTGTAATGAAGAGTGCCATGCCCATCGCCACATCTTTGCGCCATCTCAGTTACCTGTTGCTGGGGACTCACAGGTTATTCATAAGCTACTGTATCAACTCAAGGCAGTTATCCTAACTATTCAGACAAGAATCCGAGAAACAAGAATTCCCAGAGGCAGCCCAGTACCCTTCCACAGAGACACACCCGACCTCTCTGCGGCTCACCTAGCCTCTGCCTCGTAGGCGAGTGAGGAGCTTGGTTTCCTGTGCGTTCACCGTACTCTGCCTGCTCTTTCCTGTGAACTGGAGGTGCCGAGGTGTCCTTCCCAGGACAGCCGAGTCCTGCTACACCAGAATTCATCTCGCGCTCAACCTCTGTCCCATAGCAGCACAGGCACTGCTGGGCCTCTCTCAGCATTTTTACTTCCTGCTGGCTCCTGCCAGTTCATCTTAGTAGGTTGCTACCCTCCAATTAACTGTGGCACAGCAATTATTCTGTATTACTCTTGTACATATGTCCTCTCTATCCAGCTCACCTATCCTATTTTTCAGTATTAGTCTTCCAAATTCTTTTCTTACTGTTCTCAACAAGATGTCAGGCTACACAGTGGTTAGATTTTGGGTCCCAAAGGTATGAGTTTGAAGCCAGGGTTCTTCCTCCCCATACACTAACACCTGCCCGTTCTACTCTGATTTCCTCCCGAGAGGTCAGTGGAGTCTTCAGAGGCTGCACAACACACAGAGTTGCAGCCAACTGAATGCAAAATCCAGCTGACTTCCATGAAGCCACTCATTACACAGACCTGCTTTAAAAGGAATCTGATACCTAAAAACACGTAATACGTTGCACATGTTATCTTGAGGAGTGTAGAGCAGTTTACAATAGGTGAAATGAAGGCATCAATTTCTACTTATTTTCTCCTTTAAAAAAAATCATCTAAAGGGTGGCTCCACTGCAAGGACCCAAGCCCTCTGTTGACTGGTTAGTTGGTGTTGTCACAAAGAAAGTTTCATCTCAATCGGGAGATGCCCCAATGTCTGTCAGGATTGGATAAACAGACCTTGAGCAGAGAAATAGTCATTCTTTTCCTGTTTCCACTGCTCAGCAGAATTAAGGTTTATTTCCCTCTGAGGTTTAAGGAAAACATTTTTGTTCGTGTCTGTTTTTAGAAATGCTACTCTTTTCTACTCTGTTCAGCACACTGCTGTCAAGCTTTCTCACATTCCCTAACCCCATAGCTCCTTTCTTGGGTCCACACTGGCTTCATCTCAATTTGGATACCGTGTGCTTCTTTCCCCCCAATCAAAGGTCCCCCAAGACTCCTTTCAGCACATCTTCCCTTCAAAGGGATCCCACGTGAGCAGCGCCGTCAGTAACTTGGGCAACCCTCCACGTAAACATCATCAGTTATCTCACCGGTCCTCTACCCACGTGCACTTTTACCAGTTTGCATTCAGCTGGCGAATGCTGTGGCTGCTCAGGCCTCTGAACACAAGGGGTCTGGTTCTAGATTTACCCACTCCAGACCCAACTTACAGTTCACAGCAAATACGGGAGGAACCCAGCAAATGACAACCGAGGGAAAATCCAGAGGGTGGGCACGTCCTGTGCAACAACTGGCCTCTCTAACAAGTCATCATCAGTGACACAGGCTGCGCCAGACTAAAGGACACTTGAAAGACAAAACAGCCACGTGTCACACGAAGGTCTGGGCTAGAGGAACCAAAGGCAAAGGACTTGTTTAAAGCACTGGCAGAGGTCTGCATCTGATCCGAGTGTTAGATTACGATTCAAAGGTACTGGTGAAGGTGTTTCCAGCTGGGGCACAGGGGCCAGGCCCAATTCATGTCCCAGGCCAGCTGAGGCAGGGATTGTAGTGAGACGGGGGTATTGGATGCAATGGCTCCCTGTCACTGTCACAGCCATGTCTCAGCTCAAAATGGACAATCTGCCCAGCACCTGCAGCCTGACAGGGCGTGGGTATAAAGCACCTGGGCCTGTTTCAAGACGGAAGGATACTTTAGAGGCTTTGGCAGAACCACGGGTCGACTTGCAGCTGGGCAAGGAGAGTGATGCACCCTCCAGGAAGGGTCCGCTGAAGAAATCGTGGAAGACCAAGGGCAGCCGAGCAGGCCACTCTGGAGCACCAAGTCTTCCCAGGACCCTGCTCTGGTGAGCTGGGCTGTCGCTGGATGCAGGTGACGTGCATGCCACTTCATGTTATTGCACTAGACACTGCAGAGTTTTGAGGAGCCTAATGTTTTTGATCCTCCCACATATGCTATTCTGTTGTTTGAAAGTGACAAAAATCGGCCGGCGCCATGGTTCACTAGGCTAATCCTCTGCTTGCGGTGCCGGCATACCGGGTTCTAGTCCCGGTCGGGGCACTGGATTCTGTCCTGGTTGCTCCTCTTCCAGGCCAGCTCTCTGCTGTGGCCAGGGAGTGCAGTGGAGGATGGCCCAAGTCCTTGGGCCCTGCACCCATGGGTGACCAGGAGAAGCATCTGGCTCCTGGCTTCAGATCAGCGCGGTGCGCTGGCTGCAGCGGCCATTTGGGGGTGAACCAACAAAAAAAGGAAGACCTTTCTCTCTGTCTCTCTCTCACTGTCCACTCTGCCTGTCCAAAAAAAAAAAAAAAAAAAAAAAGTAACAAAAATCACTGTTTTGAAAAAGAAAAAACAAAAACAAAAAACAAACCAGGAGCCTGGACCTCTTTCTCACGTCCCTGTGGAGCTGGCCACTTTACATGGCTCTTCTCACCCCATGTCAGAGTTCACAAGGGGAGGGGGGTACTCTACCTTCACTTGTACAGAAACCATGCAGCTAAAACAAAAACAGAAACAAAAAAACCAACCAACTAACCCATATGTATTAAAATGGAAAACTAGAGATCAATGTCTAAGAAGGACAGGTTGTAAAACAGTACGCCCAGTTCTTGGTTAAGAATTATATATATGTACTTTTAGAAAATGATCTGAAAATATGTGTCAAAGTGTTACCAGCAGTGATATCTGGGTGGTAGGACTATGTTGTTTTAATATTTTTTTTTACATTTCTGTCTGACGATATTTTCCAATTTTCTACAATGCCTATATACAGCTGTAATAATAAACGCTTACTTTAAACATGACTCACTTTCTCCCAGAAGGCTTATCCAAGAAATTCCATGTCCACAGCTCATGCCCCAAGTCTCTGGGGTTCCAGCACATCCTACTGCAGACTTTGTGCTCAGCTGTGGCCCTTGTTGCAAGTTCTCTGGTGGGTTATTTTGTGTGTGGCCCCTGTCACTATTCTGACTTGTCTTACAGTACTGAGTCATGCCTAACAGAATGTATTTGTCACTTAATGAGTGTCATTAGCCAGCACCTGCTGTCTAACACAGCTGACAACCTATTTTAAATTTTATTCATTTTGAAAAGCAGAGAGAGAGAAAGATTGGGTCAGAGGGATATCAATTTTTCAGCTACTGGTTCACTCTCCAAATGCCCGTAATAGCCAGTGGGGGCCAGGTCAAAGTCGAATGCCAGGAGCTCCTACTGGTTTTCCATGTGGGTGGCTGGCAGGGATGTAAGTGCCTGTGCTTTCCCTGTTGCCTCCCAGGGGGTGCAGTAACAAGAAGCTGGATCTGATCCAGGGCTGGGACTTGAACCCAGGCACTCCAATACAGGATGTGGGCATCCCAAGTAGAGTACTAACTGCTGTGCCAAATGCTCACATGGGCCAACAATGTGACAGTTGAAAGCTTCATAGATTCCAACAAGAACAAGGCTTAGTATTCTACAGATTGGGGAATACATAGGTGATATGTTTTATCCAAAACATAATAGCCACACTATTAAAAGTCCTATTCAATACCACAGCTAATCTATAAGCCTATTTACCTCATTCTCCAATATCAGTAGACTAAATATTTATTAATTTATGTAACTCTAAAGATTTTTTCATAAGCTTGGCTAATTGCTGGAAACAATTCAAGTTCTATGACAAACCCAAATAAGTCCATACGTCTTTATTAGTATCTGATGTGATTCTGAATGCATCCCATTTAATACAAGTCAAAAATTATGGGCAACAGAAAATGTAGAATTCTCACACTTCTCAGGAAGATCTGATAAGCAGGAAATCCCAAGGAGATATGTGAATTGACATTTATGTTATTAAATCCTTTTAAAAACATGTTTCACGTAAGAACTCGAAACTGAGCACAGGCGACTCCATTCACAACTCTATCTGGGCGGGAATTAAATGAGTTTTCTCAAAAGGCTCTAAAATGAAACAGTGCAGATAATTCATTCCCAGCTTTCCACCTCAGACCATGAACGCACCCTCAGGTACCGAGACTCAGACACTCCTCGCCTGCCGAGAAAGGGACAGTTGGGGAAATTCACTCCCTGAATTACGAGCAGAGAGTTTTTCATTCTCATTAAAAACTAGCCTTGCTTTCATTTCGTCTTTTTCACGTTCAAGGCCGTGTGTTTTCTTAACCTAAGTCGATTTCGGGTTCTCTCCAAAAATTACTGTCTCCTTAATTAGTGGAGCTGGCTGAAACACTAAGTCCTCTTTCAGACCTGATCTATCAAGTTCGAAATGGCCCTCTAAGGCTGGGCTCACATGCTCATTTTAAGTAAAAACTCATGTTAATGCTACACAAATGGAGTCCATTGCCGAGAATGTTTTTATTAAAAGATGAGTTGCTACTAAGTAACTTTCTGATATTAAATTATTTCAATTTGTTACATTCTGATATTCCAGCCATGTTTTGAGTTCATAAAGCACCTCTTCACCCCAGGATTTAAAAGGTTCACTGCAACATAAATCCATTAATTTTCCAAACTGCCCTACCGAGTCCAAAGAGCATATTCCAACTTTACATACAAAATACTTCCAGAACGAGCTTATAAATCAGTCAGGTTCTAGCCACATGCACAGAGAACCACGATTTTGCAGCTCCCCAACGGGGAAAGCAAGAAAATTGCACATAGAGGCTGCTTTGAAATCATCTCATGCAAGCATCTTGAGGCTGAAAACCCGGCTTGTTTCCCACTCTGTTCAAAAGACCCGTTCAACAAGCAAGTGGCAGCAGATGAGACTGCTATCAGTTCCAAAAATGGCTTACCTATTGATGTAACTGAGGGCGACATAGGTTGGCTGCTGCAGTTCTTGTTTTTCTAAAACACGTGGATCAGTATCTGTAATAAAAACACAATTATGATTTTTTTTTTCAGATTTTGCTTCGGAACATATGAGGCTCCCTAATGCAAAGTAACAGAGGCTAAACAGAAAGAGATTAGTTTCATGCCCCTCTTTTTTAGAGAAAACTCGGCCAGCAGAGCACAATCATTTGTTCATTCATTCATAAATAACAAGATATTGCATTACTTTTCGAGGGAATTCCAAACATCAACAGTGATAAAATGCCCATCTGTCACACAAACTCCTGCACAATCCCCCTCATAAATATTGGTTCTCACTGCTTACAGTTACAATGTTGGCATGGTTTTCGGTGGTTAATCGGCCTAAGAAAGAAAGTCTCTGTTAATTATGCTCACTTCAATGCTGGAACAAATTAGTTTCCATTGGAAAGCTCCATCAATTTGGAAATCTACTGAGTATTGTTCCTGTTCACTGAACACTTTTCTGTGTTTGAATTCATATTCTGGAGGGCAGCTCTTCTCCTTTTTAAATGCATAATGAGTTCATTCTAACTTCCCTGCACTCACAATGGGTCAGGAGTCAACAAGCCCCACATTCACTAGAGGGGCTTCCCCCTCCCAGGGACAGCCTCCACCTCCCCAGCAAGGCTCCCGCTCCTGAATGGTGCGCCCCCAGCTCGGCACCAAAATCTCCTTTTCACACAGCCTCAAAACATGTCCTCAAGCTTCTCACACAGACAATGTGCAAAAACCCGCATGAGCGTGTGCAAAAACAACGCTTAGACAATCATCCAAGGGAAGCAGTGTGAGGGCACCTTTTGTTCTCTCAGAACAAGGTTCACACACTTCACCCAGATCTCTTTTCATTGCAGCCTTGTTTAAAACCATCTCCTTATTAGAAGTCTTCCCAGCTGCGCTTGGCAGGTCACACCTTCTTTGATGTAATGACAGGTGTTGTTTCAAGCACCTCCATACAGGAAGTGTTTACTGCACGCTGGAGATGTAACGTACACGCCCTAACTCCCAAGTGCATTAACAGGTGTTGGGGCAAGAGGAGCGACACCGTGGCAGAGAACCTGGGTGGCAAAAAACGATAGCATAAAAGCCCATTTACAATGCTTTCAAATCCCAGACTCAAACTGGACATCAGTGCCAGTTGTATTCTCGATGTCAAAGAATCTCCTGTTCCCTTTATTGTTGTGTTTCTGCCAAAAATTCCAGGGACCCATTATTCAGAAATCCTGCTTCCTGGGTCTTTGCCACTGTAGGTCCTCGAAAGCCAGATTTTGAAACAAGAGACAAAGAGTCAGGGCTCGCAGTGCTAGCAGAGCGAAGGAGAACAGAGCAATGACCCAGCACTTCCTCCCCTCCTGCACGAGCAGCCGGGGCCCTCGGACAAAACAAGGCCATCTCTAAACACAAGGAGACACTCTCCATGGGGATGCATCCTTTTCCAACACAACTTCACACCCATCCACATCTGCCATAGTCCTGATGTAGAGACGCGGGGCCGAGGTGACGGTAAGGAGTCGGTAGAGCAGTGCCCAGAAACCATGGGCGCTCTGTCCAAAGAATGGTAGGCTGGCGTGCAGCTGGACACGGAGACACCCGGCCCACGAGGGCTTGCCAGGAGCTTAACCAGCTAAGAAACCATGTTGGAGACAAAAGCCATGAAAACGGGATGATGGAGGAAGATAAGGAAGAACAAATTGACCACTGCAAACGTTACTGGGAAATCCCTCCAGCACTCAAAACGGTTTCACCTTTAGTTCAGGAACTGACTGTTGAGGGGCCTGAACTCGGTTCACTTAAAATCATTCCTTAAAAGAGACATCTGGTGCATGATGACATAAGTATATTTGGGGGGAGGGGTGGGAAAGCACCCCTCTGAGTCTAAACTTTGTATAAAAAGGAATTGAATAGTTAAGAGGCCTATGAACATTCTTATATTTTCACTTTGGTCTCTATTTCTTTATTCCTGTAACCTACTGGGAACCTAATGTCATTCCCCCAAACCATCTTCTACAGGCTTCCTTTATACTCAAATTATCAGTTATAAAATATAGTGAAAAATTACTTCTCCAGGGGCCAGCACTGTGGCGTAGTAGTTTAATTCTCTGCTGGAGGTACCAGCATCCCATATGAGTGCCAGTTCAAGTCCCAGCTGCTCCACTTCTGATCCAGCTGCCTGCTGATGGCCTGGGAAGGCAGTGGAAGACGGCCCAAGTGCTTGAGCCCCATTCCCATGTGGGAGACCTGGAAGAAACTTCTGGTTCCTGGCTTTGGATCAGCCCAGCCCTGGCCATTGTGGCTATTTGGGAAGTGAACCAGTGGATGGAAGACCTTTCTGTCTCTCTGTCCGTAACTATGCCTCTCAAATAAATAAATCTTTAAATTACACAAAAATAAGTTACTTCTCCAGACTACTCTGAGTTTTATTTTTTCCTTTTTTTATTAGTATATACATTTACACCCCCCCACACACATTTCTATTATTTTCTTCATTAAGCTCTGCTGTCTCTCTGTGGGAAGAAAGTACCTTGGACAACATCCCACAGTGTTCGATGCTTGAAGTAAAGGTGCTGGCCCATGGCGCTCGCACCAACCGTGTATTGTAATCTGGGGTCACAGAGGCAAATGCCCAGCATTCCCTTTGCAAAGTAAGCTTTTGAAATTCTTTACTGTGCCCCTCAGCCTTTCATAACCTGTGCTCGCCCACCCGCAAATTCTGAGAGGGAAATAGACTGCTGGTGGCTTCCAAATGTCCCCTTGCTCATAACAACAACAAAAAAATCATTTGGACCTAACTTGGTGGGATCTTCCTTTTTCTAGAATGCACACTCTGGTGTCCACCAAGACAGCAGGACTTCTGGACAATTATTTACCAATCTAAAAAAATCTTTTTTTCAGGTTAAATGTTTCCTTGGACAAAATGCTTCCTTTAAAACACCTTTTAACACTTTGAAGTTCTTAAAGCAAAATGAGGCATGCAATGTCCACACATGAGGAGTTATCTGCCAAGCACCACAGGAGCACAGCCTCAGGCGCTGGGCACTGGTGACCAGCAGCCTGGGCACTGCTTCCTGCCGGCTGCAGCATGCTGAGCAGGACTCATCACTTTTCAGATTGCATGGCACCGTTGTACTTTGACCGTGAGGTACCCAGTAGCTGCCTTGACTGTTTCTCCCTCTCTGACCCAATTGACTGGTGCTGACAGCTCTCTACAGGAAAGGGCTAGAGAGACAAATGAGGAAGGGCTTGCAGGCAGGCTGTCTGGTTTCCCCAGGTGCTGCACAGCGGTGCACTCCTCGGCAGGATAAAGACAAGAGGACGGCAGCAGTGGACTGGAGACAGCGACACTATTCGCCCAACACCAAGTTCAACAGAATGAAGTGCCCATCCGATGCAGCACGCAGCCAGGGATGCATGCATGTGGTGAGCAGCTCCATCGAGGAACGCAAGATGAGAGGTGATGGGCAGAGCATCCGCTCTCCCAGATGTCTCCCTGGCTTGTTTGTCTGCGACACTGATAAAAACGTAGGGGTGCAGTGATGGCTACAACCGCTGCGAGGTATAACCCACTCAGTATGTGGTCTGTGGGACAGAAGCACTCGCAGTTGTTATGGCCACGCAATGCTCCTTAAGCCGGCAATTTGGAAACCTGGAAACTGGTTCTTGATCCGACACTCTACCTCTTTTGTATCAGGAAGGAATGACAGGAAGACGAACCAGCTGAGACTCAGTAACAGGCTCTGACCATGCCGGAGCTCATCTACACTTGGAACTACTCACAACTTGAAGCCAAAGCCAGATGCACTGCCTTGCAGCCAAGCCAAGCTAACGAGGACCTAAGGCAGCTCAAGAAGGCCTTCTTCAAACCCTGTAACCAGAATGCTAGGTTCCTCTCTGAGT